>NC_134267.1:86898895-88188895 GCF_031893055.1 Leptodactylus fuscus
TTGGGGCTAACGATCAAACAGGTTATTTGAACCGGTTTCTACACCCACTCTCAAAGATGACCACAAATAGATAAGGAGTTATAACCCAACCATTAACATTCCACACGCCTTATCCCCTAAAGGGGTCTCTTAGACTCTAAACAGACATCCTTATGAAGCTTAGAACAGAAAATGCTTATAAAATGGCTGACAGAATACAAGATGGAAGATGTGATCCTAACACTATAGAAAGATATTGAGATTTGAGCTGGGAATGAGAATTCCCCAGGTCAGAAGTCTGTAGGAAGGTATGTGCCTGGTCAAAGATTTGTGTAGGGACCTGATCCCAAGCAATAATATCTTTCAGTCTCACCTGTTTGACCAGTCTCCATGCCCCTGACACCTCCCTCGCACACGGGCGGAGAAGAAAAGGAGCAAGATCACCAGGTAATAAAGGTGGAGGGGATCCAATCAAGGGGTAGGATTCGTGGGTCTCCCTGAAGACCCTAGACAGGGCATTAGATATTAGAAAAGGAGAATCCAAAAAAGGAGTCACTCCCCATAGGCCTGCGCGTTGGCGAGAGTCAAGAGAGTTTAGCTCCAACTTTACATCTAAGGATTTTTGTCCCTCCGAATGCAACCGAAGCCATCGTTTAAGCAGAACCGCCTTATAATAGTTCGCTATATCCGGCATGCCAAAACCCCCGAATTCCTTCGGGAAAACTAGTCTATCAAAAGACAATCTGGGTTTCTTACCATTCCAAAGGAAGGAGATAAACAAAGATCTGATCCTTTTAAAATACACTTTCGGGACTGGTATAGGCAACATTTGAAATACGTAAAGAAATTTGGGTAACACGAAGGTAAGTAGCAGGTTCTTTCTACCCATCCAGGATATACTGGGAATTGACAGAGAAGATAGGTAGGCTTTAACAGAATTAAAAAGGTGAGTGTAGTTAGCTTGGAAGAGAGCCTTTGGGTCCCTTGTGAGGTAAATACCCAGGTATTTCAATTTACAAGATTGCCAAGTGAAAGGAGAACCACATTGGAGAAATCTCAGGTCCGGGATAGAGAGGGAGACATTCATAGCTTCTGACTTAGAATAATTAATTTTGAAATGTGAGAGTGTACTAAATTGTTCAATCAGTCTTATTATATGCGGAAAGGTATTTATAGAGTCTGAAAAAAACAGAAGTAGGTCATCTGCGAAAGCAGCGCTATAATGTGTAACCTCCCCCACCGTAAAACCCTTGATGTGTGGGTGGTCCCGAATGGCTTGAAGAAGAGTCTCCATTATCAGAATGAAGAGGGTAGGGGATAAAGGGCAACCTTGGCGGGTCCCATTTTTGATCAAAAAAGGGTCAGACAAATAGACCATTTACCCTGATCCTAGCCCGAGGGCAAGAGTAGAGGGATGAGATTGCTGGGATCCCAAGTCCGCGGGGATCCCAAACCTGTGTAGAGTGCGGTACATATATAACCAGTTTATCCGATCGAATGCCTTCTCAGCGTCGGTGCCGAGAAGAACTAAAGGCAAGCGGTGGTAAAGGGCATATTGAGTCAGGTGAAGGGCTCTGCAGGAATTATGGTTGCCCTCTCTTCCAGGGACGAAGCCACATTGCTCTTGGTTAATCAATTCAGGGAGGAAGGATTGAAGGCGTGTAGATAAGATTTTTGCCCACAATTTTACATCCACATTAAGTAATGAGATGGGCCTGTAATTTCCACATTTACATGGGTCCTTGCCTTCCTTAGGAAGGATTGTGATTGTTGCTTCTAAAGCTTGTGGTGGCAAGGAGCCAGTAGTCCTGATTTCCTCACACCAATTAGTAAGATGTGGTAGTAAGACTAAAGCAAATTTTTTATAATAACCTACTGGAAGACCGTCTGGCCCTGGGCTTTTCCCTAACGGTAGCAAGTTCAGTATGCTCTGAACTTCTTGTTGCGTTATAGGGCGTGATAACAGAGCGGCTTGATCTAAGGAAAGGAAAGGCAAGTTCAAATCGTTCAAAAAACTATCAATCCGGGAGACAGTCTCCGGGGAATAAGGATCGAGAGCAGGGGTGATATTATAGAGATCTTGGAAAAAGATTTGAAATTGAGAGGCTATCTCTTCAGTAGAAGTTGCAGCCGGGCCAGAATCAGGGACAATCTTATTAACAAAAGATAACTCTTTTCGTTTCTTAAGGAGATGAGACATAATTTTATTGCCCTTATCTCCATGAGCATAATATTTAAATTTAGAATATTGGTAATTCTTGGCATGCCGGATATTTAGGTGGTCTTTCAATTGCATACGAAGCTGTGATAATTCAGACTGGACCGAGGTAGCGAGAGAGCGTTTTTGAAGGCATTCAAGAGTATAGATTTTTGCTAACAAGTTATTCAGTTGGGACATGCGTTCTTTCTTAACTCTCGCCCCCAAAGCAATCAACTCACCCCGTATAAAGGCCTTGTGGGTCTCCCAAGTAATAGCATGGGATGTATCAGAGGCTGGATTGTCATTAAAAAAGTGTTTCAAGGAGGTAGAAAGTGCTTCCACATGACTCTGGTTGTCCAAAAGAGTTTCATTGAGCCTCCAGGACCAACTCCTTCGGGGAAGCTCCCAGAGAGCCAGAGACATGGAGACCGGTGTATGATCTGAAATAGTAAAAGAGCCAATGTGAACAGAAGTAACCATGTTAAGATACGGCAGCAAAATAAACAAATAATCAAGTCTATGAGAAGAGGAGTGCACCGGGGATTGGTAGGTGAAATCCTTAGAGGAGGGGTAGTGAGTTCTCCAAGTGTCAATAATACCACAGTTTCCTGTACCGCTTTATGTAATCTAGAGAGGGCTTTTTGAGAATGAACTTTGGAAGGCGGGGAGGAATCTAAACTAGGGTTCATTGCAATATTAAAATCTCCTCCCACTACTTTTATTCCCTCAGCAAAGTCCCTAAATTTAGTTAATGTTTGCGAGACCCATACTGTTTGTTTCACATTGGGAGCATATACATTACAAAATGAGAATATCTGATTACCTATTTTACCTTTCACAAAAAGCCCTTCTGGATCGGCACACACCACCATGGGTTCAAAGGGGACCGTCTTAGCTGTCGCAATCGACACACCCCTGGAGGATTTAACATTACAGCTGTGAAACCAATGTTTGAAACGAATGGTAGAGAGTTTTGGTAATTAAAGCGAGTTTCCTGTAAAAAAACAAATATCTGAGCCAAATTTCTTTAATAAAGCTAACATTCCATGATGTTACTCTGATAGATGCCATGGGAAACCAATGTGGGTTGAGCAGAACGAGCTATCAGGAGAGCTTATCCGAAGCAATGTTAGACTAGCACCTTTGGACCCAAAGAACATGGAATAACTAAGCCAAATGTATAAAAACATACTAGAAATAAAAAATGAAGACCAAGGGTAAACAATCTCTGGGGGGTAGAGAGAGGAAGCGGAGGTTATGTAGGACCACGAATAATACATGATCACCTGATCGTCAATGTCGACTGGAAAACCATATGGAAATATGAAAACAGCATGGTAAACGTTACTAGGAACGAAAATGGCATTTTAAGTCAAAAAACCATAAACTTACAAACTTATAAAGTCTTAGGAAAAGCAACCTCTAGTTGAAGAGGTGAGGGTCTTATACAATAGGCAGATAAGATTGCAAACGACAGCAGAACAGAAATACCAGTGCGACTCTTTAGGGAAATTTACGGATTTTTGATGCTTTCCCTTTGGACACTTTAGACCATTGCTCCGAAGAGGGCAGTTTTGGGAAGTCTAAATGTTCATCTGTAACTGATAGCCACGACGTAATACGGATGGGTTCAATATGGAGAACGTCCCATGCTGCAGGCAAGTCGTCTGGGACTCTAATGGTACAGCGTCTGCCTTCGTACTGAAATTGAATACCGAAAGGGAAGAGCCAGCGGAATAAAATCTTCTTCTCCCTCAAATAAGTAGTAAGTGGCCTCAATAAACGTCTCTTGTACACTCACCGGCCACTTTATTAGGTACACCTGTCCAACTGCTCGTTAACACTTAATTTCTAATCAGCCAATCACATGGCGGCAACTCAGTGCATTTAGGCATGTAGACATGGTCAAGACAATCTCCTCCAGTTCAAACCGAGCATCAGTATGGGGAAGAAAGGTGATTTGAGTGCCTTTGAACGTGGCATGGTTGTTGGTGCCAGAAGGGCTGGTCTGAGTATTTCAGAAACTGCTGATCTACTGGGATTTTCAAGCACAACCATCACTAGGGTTTACAGAGAATGGTCCGAAAAAGAAAAAACATCCAGTGAGCGGCAGTTCTGTGGGCGGAAATGCATTGTTGATGCCAGAGGTCAGAGGAGAATGGCCAGACTGGTTCGAGCTGATAGAAAGGCAACAGTGACTCAAATAGCCACCCGTTACAACCAAGGTAGCCAGAAGAGCATCTCTGAACGCACAGTACGTCGAACTTTGAGGCAGATGGGCTACAGCAGCAGAAGACCACACCGGGTGCCACTCCTTTCAGCTAAGAACAGGAAACTGAGGTTACAATTTGCACAAGCTCATCGAAATTGGACAATTGAAGATTGGAAAAACGTTGCCTGGTCTGATGAGTCTCGATTTCTGCTGCGACATTCGGATGGTAGGGTCAGAATTTGGCGTCAACAACATGAAAGCATGGATCCATCCTGCCTTGTATCAACGGTTCAGGCTGGTGGTGGTGGTGTCATGGTGTGGGGAATATTTTCTTGGCACTCTTTGGGCCCCTTGGTACCAATTGAGCATCGTTGCAACGCCAAAGCCTACCTGAGTATTGTTGCTGACCATGTCCATCCCTTTATGACCACAATGTACCCAACATCTGATGGCTACTTTCAGCAGGATAATGCGCCATGTCATAAAGCTGGAATCATCTCAGACTGGTTTCTTGAACATGACAATGAGTTCACTGTACTCCAATGGCCTCCACAGTCACCAGATCTCAATCCAATAGAGCATCTTTGGGATGTGGTGGAACGGGAGATTCGCATCATGGATGTGCAGCCGACAAATCTGCGGCAACTGTGTGATGCCATCATGTCAATATGGACCAAAATCTCTGAGGAATGCTTCCAGCACCTTGTTGAATCTATGCCACGAAGAATTGAGGCAGTTCTGAAGGCAAAAGGGGATCCAACCCGTTACTAGCATGGTGTACCTAATAACGTGGCCGGTGAGTGTAGAAAGTAGAAGGAGCTAAATCTTGAAATAAAAGGATTGGTTCTCCATCCAGAGATAGATCCTTATGAGATCTGGCAGCCTTAAATATCGCCACCGTATCCGTGTAGCCAAGTAAAGCACAAATTACATCCCTAGGTGGGTCGCCATCTTGTGGGATGGGGCGCAGGGCTCTGTGAATGCGCTGAATGGAAATGGAGGCTGCCTGTTCTTCACCCAAAAGCTTAGTAAAGAGTTTTGTAGCTACCTCAGGCAAGTTCTGATGTGGTACCGATTCTGGGATGCCTTTAAATCTTATATTTTTGCGCCTTCCCCTATTTTCCTGGTCTTCTATTCTTTCTAAGGCAAGGTTCAATGCATTAAGTTGTTGTTTGCAGCATTGCTCAGTAGCATTGCAAAAAGAAATAATGTCTGTCTGCATATGTTCCACTATGTCCAGGCGCTCTCCCATACGCCCAACTTCAGCCTTAATATCCCCCAGTTCTTTCATTACAGGGGAGAGGGCCTGTGCCAGGGCTTGAGAAAGTACTTTTTTCAAATAAGCACGAGAAATAGGGGAAGAATCGTGTAAATCTGATACCTCCATCCCGCCGCCGGAGCTGTCTCGGTCTGAGTCGTCTAGGCCGTCTGGGTCCTCAGCAGGAGGGAGCGTCGGCGCCATTTTGTGAATGCGCGCCGGAGAGGTTAAGGCCTTTTTACGAAGAAATTTGTCAAGATCCCCGGTACCTTTTTTGGATTTTGGGGTCTCTGGTCTGTCCCCCACCTTTTCTTTGAGCGGCTTCACCATCTCCGGACCAGGTAATTGCAATATAGACAGGTTTTTCAGCCGAATTGACGGGAGCTCTGATGTTAAGCGGCCGTCTCGTTCAGCGGTCAGGCTCCGCCACCTTTCTTTATTTTTTTATACTTTATGCTGTTGTTTCGGGGGTTGTGAGCACCACCTTTTTCTCTCAGTGGTTCCGATCCATAGGATTATTTTAAGTAAGCTGTGACTACAGTTACAATTTTGGAACTGGCTGTGCCGTCTAACTTTTTTTCTTTTCCAATTTTTGAAATATGTAGCAAGTTCTTACACTTCTACCATCTGCTCAATCCATTCCTGGCTTTGGCTCAAAAAACCGCATGCCAGAAAACTGAGGAAGATGGGTCAATAAGTTCTTCAATAGCTATACTTTAAAACAAAGATGTAATTGAATAGAAGGTAGAATAAGACTGTTACATATTCTTTTCTCTGGAAAAATACACAGTATTTTAAGAGTATAAATATAAAGAAAGAAGAAATTAATAGGCAAGATTTCCACTACCACTTTCTATTGGATAAGAGGCTGTCAGCTGATGTTAGGTGGTGCTAGAATGTCACATGCAGAAGTCTCACAGACACGTGTCTTCTGTATTTCCTTCTCAACATGTGCAGCGGCCATTTTTATTCATCCAAGATGAATCGCCATTTGTTCGAGTTTATTAAACTAATAATAACTGACTATTTTGAGTATTTGGGTCAAACCTCTGTTCACAATGAATTGGTTTTCCATCTTTAATATTTAAAAGCAAATGTTTTTGTTCTCTAAAATTATTAATCAAAAATTTCCATTGTATAGCATCTACAAGCAATAAAGAGCAGTAACAGTAACACATTTACTTAGTGCAAACTTCAGAATAAAGGCAAAGTATGACTTCCAGAGAATGTCACTGAGACATTAGGGGTCATGTGAAGTATATATTACTATTACACTTGATATAATAAGGTGCCAAATTTGAGAGAAGGTTAAAAGTCACACAAGACAGATGGCATTACTATGTGAAACCTAAGAATACTTAGGTATGTATGGAAGTATTAAATTTGGTAGTAAAATTGTCATAGAATTCTTTTGTGATAAAATTTATAGTTAAAGTACTGTATATAAATGTATTATGATATAGTATAATGCTAAAACATTATACTATAATAAAGTATTTCATACCTTATAGCTATTTAGCAGTTATTGGAATATTTTATCATGGTAAGGAATATATATTTACCATAGCATATAAAATTATTAGTATTAACTAGAGATGAGCGAACAGTGTTCTATCGAACTCATGTTCGATCGGATATTAGGCTGTTCGGCATGTTCGAATCAAATCGAACACCGCGTGGTAAAGTGCGCCATTACTCGATTCCCCTCCCACCTTCCCTGGCGCCTTTTTTGCTCCAATAACAGCGCAGGGTAGGTGGGACAGGAACTACGACACCGGTGACGTTGAAAAAAGTAGGCAAAACCCATTGGCTGCCGAAAACATGTGACCTCTAATTTAAAAGAACAGCGACGCCCAGCTTCGCGTCATTCTGAGCTTGCAATTCACCGAGGACGGAGGTTTCCGTCCAGCTAGCTAGGGCTTAGATTCTGGGTAGGCAGGGACAGGCTAGGATAGGAAGGAGAAGACAACCAACAGCTCTTGTAAGAGCTAAATTCCAGGGAGAAGCTTGTCAGTGTAACGTGGCACTGACGGGCTCAATCGCCGCAACCCAGCTTTCCCAGGATCCTGAATGGAATACACTGTCAGTGTATTCCCGTATACCCGATATATACCCCGATACCCGTTCCAACGGTGTGCCCCCCCACCTTCACCCCAGAAATACCCTGCAAGTCCCCTAGCAATAGAATTGGGGCTATATACACCCACAATTTTTACTACTGGTATACAGTGCCATTGTCTGACTGGGAATTCAAAGAATATATTGGGAATACAAATACCCTCATTTCTTGCTACTGCCATATAGTGCCAGTGTCTGACTGGGAATTCAAAGAATATATTGGGGTTACGTGCACCCACAATTTTTACTACTGGTATACAGTGCCATTGTCTGACTGGGAATTCAAAGAGTATATTGGGAATACAAATACCCTCATTTCTTGCTACTGCCATATAGTGCCAGTTTCTGACTGGGAATTCAAAGAATATATTGGGGTTACGTGCACCCACAATTTTTACTACTGGTATACAGTGCCATTGTCTGACTGGGAATTCAAAGAATATATTGGGGTTATAAATACCCTCATTTCTTGCTACTGCCATATAGTGCCAGTTTCTGACTGGGAATTCAAAGAATATATTGGGGTTACGTGCACCCACAATTTTTACTACTGGTATACAGTGCCATTGTCTGACTGGGAATTCAAAGAGTATATTGGGAATACAAATACCCTCATTTCTTGCTACTGCCATATAGTGCCAGTTTCTGACTGGGAATTCAAAGAATATATTGGGGTTACGTGCACCCACAATTTTTACTACTGGTATACAGTGCCATTGTCTGACTGGGAATTCAAAGAATATATTGGGGTTATAAATACCCTCATTTCTTGCTACTGCCATATAGTGCCAGTTTCTGACTGGGAATTCAAAGAATATATTGGGGTTACGTGCACCCACAATTTTTACTACTGGTATACAGTGCCATTGTCTGACTGGGAATTCAAAGAGTATATTGGGAATACAAATACCCTCATTTCTTGCTACTGCCATATAGTGCCAGTTTCTGACTGGGAATTCAAAGAATATATTGGGGTTACGTGCACCCACAATTTTTACTACTGGTATACAGTGCCATTGTCTGACTGGGAATTCAAAGAATATATTGGGGTTATAAATACCCTCATTTCTTGCTACTGCCATATAGTGCCAGTTTCTGACTGGGAATTCAAAGAATATATTGGGGTTACGTGCACCCACAATTTTTACTACTGGTATACAGTGCCATTGTCTGACTGGGAATTCAAAGAGTATATTGGGAATACAAATACCCTCATTTCTTGCTACTGCCATATAGTGCCAGTTTCTGACTGGGAATTCAAAGAATATATTGGGGTTACGTGCACCCACAATTTTTACTACTGGTATACAGTGCCATTGTCTGACTGGGAATTCAAAGAATATATTGGGGTTATAAATACCCTCATTTCTTGCTACTGCCATATAGTGCCAGTTTCTGACTGGGAATTCAAAGAATATATTGGGGTTACGTGCACCCACAATTTTTACTACTGGTATACAGTGCCATTGTCTGACTGGGAATTCAAAGAGTATATTGGGAATACAAATACCCTCATTTCTTGCTACTGCCATATAGTGCCAGTTTCTGACTGGGAATTCAAAGAATATATTGGGGTTACGTGCACCCACAATTTTTACTACTGGTATACAGTGCCATTGTCTGACTGGGAATTCAAAGAATATATTGGGGTTATAAATACCCTCATTTCTTGCTACTGCCATATAGTGCCAGTTTCTGACTGGTAATTCAAAGAATATATTGGGGTTACGTGCACCCACAATTTTTACTACTGGTATACAGTGCCATTGTCTGACTGGGAATTCAAAGAATATATTGGGGTTATAAATACCCTCATTTCTTGCTACTGCCATATAGTGCCAGTTTCTGACTGGTAATTCAAAGAATATATTGGGGTTACGTGCACCCACAATTTTTACTACTGGTATACAGTGCCATTGTCTGACTGGGAATTCAAAGAGTATATTGGGAATACAAATACCCTCATTTCTTGCTACTGCCATATAGTGCCAGTTTCTGACTGGGAATTCAAAGAATATATTGGGGTTACGTGCACCCACAATTTTTACTACTGGTATACAGTGCCATTGTCTGACTGGGAATTCAAAGAATATATTGGGGTTATAAATACCCTCATTTCTTGCTACTGCCATATAGTGCCAGTTTCTGACTGGGAATTCAAAGAATATATTGGGGTTACGTGCACCCACAATTTTTACTACTGGTATACAGTGCCATTGTCTGACTGGGAATTCAAAGAATATATTGGGGTTATAAATACCCTCATTTCTTGCTACTGCCATATAGTGCCAGTTTCTGACTGGTAATTCAAAGAATATATTGGGGTTACGTGCACCCACAATTTTTACTACTGGTATACAGTGCCATTGTCTGACTGGGAATTCAAAGAATATATTGGGGTTATAAATACCCTCATTTCTTGCTACTGCCATATAGTGCCAGTTTCTGACTGGGAATTCAAAGAATATATTGGGGTTACGTGCACCCACAATTTTTACTACTGGTATACAGTGCCATTGTCTGACTGGGAATTCAAAGAGTATATTGGGAATACAAATACCCTCATTTCTTGCTACTGCCATATAGTGCCAGTTTCTGACTGGGAATTCAAAGAATATATTGGGGTTACGTGCACCCACAATTTTTACTACTGGTATACAGTGCCATTGTCTGACTGGGAATTCAAAGAATATATTGGGGTTATAAATACCCTCATTTCTTGCTACTGCCATATAGTGCCAGTTTCTGACTGGGAATTCAAAGAATATATTGGGGTTACGTGCACCCACAATTTTTACTACTGGTATACAGTGCCATTGTCTGACTGGGAATTCAAAGAGTATATTGGGAATACAAATACCCTCATTTCTTGCTACTGCCATATAGTGCCAGTTTCTGACTGGGAATTCAAAGAATATATTGGGGTTACGTGCACCCACAATTTTTACTACTGGTATACAGTGCCATTGTCTGACTGGGAATTCAAAGAATATATTGGGGTTATAAATACCCTCATTTCTTGCTACTGCCATATAGTGCCAGTTTCTGACTGGGAATTCAAAGAATATATTGGGGTTACGTGCACCCACAATTTTTACTACTGGTATACAGTGCCATTGTCTGACTGGGAATTCAAAGAGTATATTGGGAATACAAATACCCTCATTTCTTGCTACTGCCATATAGTGCCAGTTTCTGACTGGGAATTCAAAGAATATATTGGGGTTACGTGCACCCACAATTTTTACTACTGGTATACAGTGCCATTGTCTGACTGGGAATTCAAAGAATATATTGGGGTTATAAATACCCTCATTTCTTGCTACTGCCATATAGTGCCAGTTTCTGACTGGGAATTCAAAGAATATATTGGGGTTACGTGCACCCACAATTTTTACTACTGGTATACAGTGCCATTGTCTGACTGGGAATTCAAAGAATATATTGGGGTTATAAATACCCTCATTTCTTGCTACTGCCATATAGTGCCAGTTTCTGACTGGGAATTCAAAGAATATATTGGGGTTACGTGCACCCACAATTTTTACTACTGGTATACAGTGCCATTGTCTGACTGGGAATTCAAAGAGTATATTGGGAATACAAATACCCTCATTTCTTGCTACTGCCATATAGTGCCAGTTTCTGACTGGTAATTCAAAGAATATATTGGGGTTACGTGCACCCACAATTTTTACTACTGGTATACAGTGCCAATTTCTAACTAGGAATTCAAAATGCGCAAGGCTCCCGGAAAGGGACGTGGACGAGGCCGTGGGCGAGGTCGGGGGAATGGTTCTGGGGAGCAAGGTAGCAGTGAAGCCACAGGGCGTCCCGTGCCTACTCCTGTGGGGCAGCAAGCATTGCGCCACTCCACAGTGCCAGGGTTGCTTGCCACATTAACTAAACTGCAGGGTACAAACCTTAGTAGGCCCGAGAACCAGGAACAGGTCTTGCAATGGCTGTCAGAGAACGCTTACAGCACATTGTCCAGCAGCCAGTCAGACTCTGCCTCCTCTCCTCCTATTACCCAACAGTCTTGTCTTCCTTCCTCCCAAAATTCCGAAGCTTTACAGAACAATAACCCAAACTGTCCCTGCTCCCCAGAGCTGTTCTCCGCTCCTTTCATTGTCCCTCAACCTGCCTCTCCACGTCACGATTCCACGAACCTAACAGAGGAGCATCTGTATCCAGATGCTCAAACACTAGAGTCTCCTCCATCTCCGTTCGATTTGGTGGTGGATGACCAGCAACCCACCCTCATCGACGATGATGTGACGCAGTTGCCGTCAGGGCATCCAGTTGACCGGCGCATTGTGCGGGAGGAGGAGATGAGACAGGAGTTGGAAGAGGAAGTGGTGGATGATGAGGACACTGACCCGACCTGGACAGGGGGGATGTCAAGCGGGGAAAGTAGTGTGGATGTTGAGGCAGGTGCAGCACCAAAAAGGGTAGCTAGAGGCAGAGGCAGAGGTCAGCAGCTTAGGCGAAGCCAGGCCACACCCGGAATCTCCCAAGATGTTCCAGTTCGTACCCAGCCCCGAAAAACTCCCACCTCGAGGGCACGTTTCTCGAAGGTGTGGAGTTTTTTCAAGGAATGCGCCGAGGACAGATATAGTGTTGTCTGCACAATTTGCCTCTCGAAATTGATTAGGGGCTCTGAGAAGAGCAACCTGTCCACCACTTCAATGCGCCGTCATTTGGAATCCAAGCACTGGAATCAGTGGCAGGCAGCAACGGCAGGACAAAGGCCGCCTGCCGTTCACGCCACTGCCACTGCCTCTGCCTCTGCCTCTGCCACTGCCACTGCTGACTGTGCTGGCGATGCACTCCAGAGGACGAGCCAGGACACCACTTCATCTGCCTCCGCCACTTTGTTGACTTCTACCTCATCCTCCCCTGGTCCTGTCTTATCTCCTTCTCCTGCACCATCAAAGGCACCATCAGGCGTTTCTTTACAACAACCCACCATCTCTCAGACATTGGAGCGGCGGCAGAAATACACTGCTAACCACCCACACGCGCAAGCCTTGAACGCCAACATCGCTAAACTGCTGGCCCAGGAGATGTTGGCGTTCCGGCTTGTTGAAACTCCCGCCTTCCTGGATCTGATGGCAACTGCGGCACCTCGCTATGCCGTCCCTAGCCGTCACTACTTCTCCCGGTGTGCCGTCCCCGCCTTGCACCAGCACGTGTCACTCAACATCAGGCGGGCCCTTAGTTCCGCGCTTTGCACAAAGGTCCACTTGACCACCGACGCGTGGACAAGTGCATGCGGACAGGGACGCTACATTTCACTGACGGCACACTGGGTGAATGTAGTTGAGGCTGGGACTGCTTCCCAAACTGGCCCGGTGTACCTCGTCTCCCCGCCTAACATTCCTGGCAGGGACACGAGAAGAACACCCCCCTCCTCCTCCTCCTCTACCGCCTCCTCCTCCGCCACCGCCTCCTCCTCCGCCACCGCCTCCTCCTCCGCTGTTAGATTGACCCCAGCTACGAGTTGGAAACGTTGCAGCACTGGCGTTGGTAGACGTCAGCAGGCTGTGCTGAAGCTGATCAGCTTGGGGGACAGACAGCACACTGCCTCCGAGGTGAGGGATGCCCTCCTCGATGAGACGGCAATATGGTTTGAGCCGCTGCACCTGGGCCCAGGCATGGTCGTTTGTGATAACGGCCGGAACCTGGTAGCAGCTCTGGAGCTTGCCGGACTCCAACATGTTCCATGCCTGGCCCACGTCTTCAACCTAGTGGTGCAACGTTTCCTAAAGAGCTACCCCAATGTTCCAGAGCTACTGGTGAAAGTGCGGCGCATGTGCGCCCACTTTCGCAAGTCGACAGTAGCCGCTGCTAGCTTAAAATCTCTCCAGCAACGCCTGCATGTGCCACAACACCGGCTTTTGTGCGACGTCCCCACACGCTGGAACTCAACGTTTCAGATGTTGAATAGAGTGGTTGAGCAGCAGAGACCTTTGATGGAATACCAGCTACAAAACCCTAGGGTGCCACAAAGTCAGCTGCCTCAGTTTCACATCCATGAGTGGCCATGGATGAGAGACCTTTGTGACATCCTACGGGTCTTTGAGGAGTCCACAAGGAGGGTGAGCTCTGAGGATGCGATGGTGAGCCTTACAATCCCGCTCTTGTGTGTTCTGAGAGAATCCCTGATTGACATCAGGGATAACTCAGATCACACAGAGGAGTTAGGGATAGCATCCGATCCGTCACAGCTGGAGAGTAGGTCCACACATCTGTCCGCTTCACTGCGTTTAATGGAGGAGGAGGAGGAGGAGGAGGAGGAGGAAGAAGAGTTGTCCGATGATGTGATGGTGATACAGGAGGCTTCCGGGCAACTTCGAATCGTCCCATTGTTGCAGCGCGGATGGGTAGACATGGAGGATGAGGAGGAAATGGAGATTGAACTTTCCGGTGGGGCCAGAGGAGTCATGCCAACTAACACTGTGGCAGACATGGCTGAGTTCATGTTGGGGTGCTTTACAACCGACAAGCGTATTGTCAAAATCATGGAGGACAACCAGTACTGGATCTTTGCTATCCTTGACCCCCGGTATAAAAACAACATCTCGTCTTTTATTCCGGTAGAGGGGAGGGCCAATCGCATCAATGCTTGCCACAGGCAATTGGTGCAGAATATGATGGAGATGTTTCCAGCATGTGACGTTGGCGGCAGGGAGGGCAGTTCCTCCAGTAGGCAACCAAGTTCTCACCGGTCCACACAAACGAGGGGCACACTGTCTAAGGTCTGGGACACCTTGATGGCACCCCCTCGCCAAAGTGCCGCCACGGAGGGTCCTAGTGTCACCAGGCGTGAGAAGTATAGGCGCATGTTGCGGGAATACCTTTCCGACCACAGCCCTGTCCTCTCCGACCCCTCTGCGCCCTACACGTATTGGGTGTCGAAGTTGGACCTGTGGCTTGAACTTGCCCTATATGCCTTGGAGGTGCTGTCCTGTCCTGCCGCCAGCGTCCTATCTGAGAGGGTGTTCAGTGCAGCCGGTGGCATCATCACTGACAAGCGCACCCGTCTGTCAGCTGAGAATGCCGACCGGCTCACTTTGATAAAAATGAACCACCACTGGGTAGAGCCGTCATTTTTGTGCCCACCTGTGTAAAGCACCCCAACATGAAACTCCATGTCTGTACTCAACCTCTCCAATTCCTCCGCATCCTCATACTCATCCACCATAAGCGTTGCACAATTCTGCTAATACTAGGCTCCCTCCACCCTGATTTCCCCCAACTCTGCTGGTTAGAGGCTCCCTCCACCCTGATTTCCACCAACTCTGCTGGTTAGAGGCTCCCTCTACCATGAATTTGCCCAAACTGGGCTGTTTAGAGGCTCCCTCCACCATGAATTGGTCCAAACTGGGGTTTTTAGAGGCTCCCTCCACCATGAATTGGTCCAAACTGGGCTGGTTAGAGGCTCCCTCCACCATGAATTTCCCAAAACTTGGCTGTTTAGAGGCTCCCTCCACCATTAATTGGTCCAAACTGGGCTGGTTAGAGGCTCCCTCCACCATGAATTTGCCCAAACTGGGCTGTTTAGAGGCTCCCTCCACCATGAATTGGTCCAAACTGGGGTGGTTAGAGGCTCCCTCCACCATGAATTGGTCCAAACTGGGGTGGTTAGAGGCTCCCTCCACCATTAATTGGTCCAAACTGGGCTGGTTAGAGGCTCCCTCCACAATTAATTGGTCCAAACTGGGCTAATTAGAGGCTCCCTCCACCATGAATTGGTCCAAACTGGGTTTTTTAGAGGCTCCCTCCACCATTAATTGGTCCAAACTGGGCTGGTTAGAGGCTCCCTCCACAATTAATTGGTCCAAACTGGGCTAATTAGAGGCTCCCTCCACCATGAATTGGTCCAAACTGGGTTTTTTAGAGGCTCCCTCCACCATGAATTTGCCCAAACTGGGCTGTTTAGAGGCTCCCTCCACCATGAATTGGTCCAAACTGGGCTGGTTAGAGGCTCCCTCCACCATGAATTTCCCAAAACTTGGCTGTTTAGAGGCTCCCTCCACCATTAATTGGTCCAAACTGGGCTGGTTAGAGGCTCCCTCCACCATTAATTGGTCCAAACTGGGCTGGTTAGAGGCTCCCTCCACCATTAATTGGTCCAAACTGGGCTGGTTAGAGGCTCCCTCCACCATGAATTTCCCAAAACTTGGCTGTTTAGAGGCTCCCTCCACCATTAATTGGTCCAAACTGGGCTGGTTAGAGGCTCCCTCCACCATGAATTTGCCCAAACTGGGCTGTTTAGAGGCTCCCTCCA
This sequence comes from Leptodactylus fuscus, assembly GCF_031893055.1. Classification (NCBI taxonomy): domain Eukaryota; kingdom Metazoa; phylum Chordata; class Amphibia; order Anura; family Leptodactylidae; genus Leptodactylus; species Leptodactylus fuscus. The sequence goes on from NC_134267.1 coordinate 86,914,956, forward strand.
CCATGAATTTGCCCAAACTGGGCTGTTTAGAGGCTCCCTCCACCATGAATTGGTCCAAACTGGGCTGGTTAGAGGCTCCCTCCACCATGAATTTCCCAAAACTTGGCTGTTTAGAGGCTCCCTCCACCATTAATTGGTCCAAACTGGGCTGGTTAGAGGCTCCCTCCACCATGAATTTGCCCAAACTGGGGTGGTTAGAGGCTCCCTCCACCATTAATTGGTCCAAACTGGGCTGGTTAGAGGCTCCCTCCACAATTAATTGGTCCAAACTGGGCTAATTAGAGGCTCCCTCCACCATGAATTGGTCCAAACTGGGTTTTTTAGAGGCTCCCTCCACCATGAATTTCCCAAAACTTGGCTGTTTAGAGGCTCCCTCCACCATGAATTGGTCCAAACTGGGCTGGTTAGAGGCTCCCTCCACCATGAATTTCCCAAAACTTGGCTGTTTAGAGGCTCCCTCCACCATTAATTGGTCCAAACTGGGCTGGTTAGAGGCTCCCTCCACCATGAATTTGCCCAAACTGGGCTGTTTAGAGGCTCCCTCCACCATGAATTGGTCCAAACTGGGCTGGTTAGAGGCTCCCTCCACCATGAATTTCCCAAAACTTGGCTGTTTAGAGGCTCCCTCCACCATTAATTGGTCCAAACTGGGCTGGTTAGAGGCTCCCTCCACCATGAATTGGTCCAAACTGGGGTGGTTAGAGGCTCCCTCCACCATTAATTGGTCCAAACTGGGCTGGTTAGAGGCTCCCTCCACAATTAATTGGTCCAAACTGGGCTAATTAGAGGCTCCCTCCACCATGAATTGGTCCAAACTGGTTTTTTTAGAGGCTCCCTCCACCATGAATTTGCCCAAACTGGGCTGTTTAGAGGCTCCCTCCACCATGAATTGGTCCAAACTGGGCTGGTTAGAGGCTCCCTCCACCATGAATTTCCCAAAACTTGGCTGTTTAGAGGCTCCCTCCACCATTAATTGGTCCAAACTGGGCTGGTTAGAGGCTCCCTCCACCATTAATTGGTCCAAACTGGGCTGGTTAGAGGCTCCCTCCACCATTAATTGGTCCAAACTGGGCTGGTTAGAGGCTCCCTCCACCATGAATTTCCCAAAACTTGGCTGTTTAGAGGCTCCCTCCACCATTAATTGGTCCAAACTGGGCTGGTTATAGGCTCCCTCCACCATGAATTTGCCCAAACTGGGCTGTTTAGAGGCTCCCTCCACCATGAATTTGCCCAAACTGGGCTGTTTAGAGGCTCCCTCCACCATGAATTGGTCCAAACTGGGCTGGTTAGAGGCTCCCTCCACCATGAATTTCCCAAAACTTGGCTGTTTAGAGGCTCCCTCCACCATTAATTGGTCCAAACTGGGCTGGTTAGAGGCTCCCTCCACCATGAATTTGCCCAAACTGGGGTGGTTAGAGGCTCCCTCCACCATTAATTGGTCCAAACTGGGCTGGTTAGAGGCTCCCTCCACAATTAATTGGTCCAAACTGGGCTAATTAGAGGCTCCCTCCACCATGAATTGGTCCAAACTGGGTTTTTTAGAGGCTCCCTCCACCATGAATTTCCCAAAACTTGGCTGTTTAGAGGCTCCCTCCACCATTAATTGGTCCAAACTGGGCTGGTTAGAGGCTCCCTCCACCATGAATTTGCCCAAACTGGGCTGTTTAGAGGCTCCCTCCACCATGAATTTGCCCAAACTGGGCTGGTTAAAGGCTCCCTCCACCATGAATTGGTCCAAACTGGGGTGGTTAGAGGCTCCCTCCACCATTAATTGGTCCAAACTGGGCTGGTTAGAGGCTCCCTCCACAATTAATTGGTCCAAACTGGGCTAATTAGAGGCTCCCTCCACCATGAATTGGTCCAAACTGGGTTTTTTAGAGGCTCCCTCCACCATGAATTTGCCCAAACTGGGCTGTTTAGAGGCTCCCTCCACCATGAATTGGTCCAAACTGGGCTGGTTAGAGGCTCCCTCCACCATGAATTTCCCAAAACTTGGCTGTTTAGAGGCTCCCTCCACCATTAATTGGTCCAAACTGGGCTGGTTAGAGGCTCCCTCCACCATTAATTGGTCCAAACTGGGCTGGTTAGAGGCTCCCTCCACCATGAATTTGCCCAAACTGGGCTGGTTAGAGGCTCCCTCCACCATGAATTTCCCAAAACTTGGCTGTTTAGAGGCTCCCTCCACCATTAATTGGTCCAAACTGGGCTGGTTAGAGGCTCCCTCCACCATGAATTTGCCCAAACTGGGGTGGTTAGAGGCTCCCTCCACCATTAATTGGTCCAAACTGGGCTGGTTAGAGGCTCCCTCCACAATAAATTGGTCCAAACTGGGCTAATTAGAGGCTCCCTCCACCATGAATTGGTCCAAACTGGGTTTTTTAGAGGCTCCCTCCACCATGAATTTGCCCAAACTGGGCTGTTTAGAGGCTCCCTCCACCATGAATTGGTCCAAACTGGGCTGGTTAGAGGCTCCCTCCACCATGAATTTCCCAAAACTTGGCTGTTTAGAGGCTCCCTCCACCATTAATTGGTCCAAACTGGGCTGGATAGAGGCTCCCTCCACCATTAATTGGTCCAAACTGGGCTGGTTAGAGGCTCCCTCCACCATTAATTGGTCCAAACTGGGCTGGTTAGAGGCTCCCTCCACCATGAATTTCCCAAAACTTGGCTGTTTAGAGGCTCCCTCCACCATTAATTGGTCCAAACTGGGCTGGTTAGAGGCTCCCTCCACCATGAATTTGCCCAAACTGGGGTGGTTAGAGGCTCCCTCCACCATTAATTGGTCCAAACTGGGCTGGTTAGAGGCTCCCTCCACAATTAATTGGTCCAAACTGGGCTAATTAGAGGCTCCCTCCACCATGAATTGGTCCAAACTGGGTTTTTTAGAGGCTCCCTCCACCATGAATTTCCCAAAACTTGGCTGTTTAGAGGCTTCCTCCACCATTAATTGGTCCAAACTGGGCTGGTTAGAGGCTCCCTCCACCATGAATTTGCCCAAACTGGGCTGTTTAGAGGCTCCCTCCACCATGAATTTGCCCAAACTGGGCTGTTTAGAGGCTCCCTCCACCATGAATTGGTCCAAACTGGGCTGGTTAGAGGCTCCCTCCACCATGAATTTCCCAAAACTTGGCTGTTTAGAGGCTCCCTCCACCATTAATTGGTCCAAACTGGGCTGGTTAGAGGCTCCCTCCACCATGAATTTGCCCAAACTGGGCTGTTTAGAGGCTCCCTCCACCATGAATTTGCCCAAACTGGGCTGTTTAGAGGCTCCCTCCACCATGAATTGGTCCAAACTGGGCTGGTTAGAGGCTCCCTCCACCATGAATTTCCCAAAACTTGGCTGTTTAGAGGCTCCCTCCACCATTAATTGGTCCAAACTGGGCTGGTTAGAGGCTCCCTCCACCATTAATTGGTCCAAACTGGGCTGGTTAGAGGCTCCCTCCACCATTAATTGGTCCAAACTGGGCTGGTTAGAGGCTCCCTCCACCATGAATTCCCAAAACTTGGCTGTTTAGAGGCTCCCTCCACCATTAATTGGTCCAAACTGGGCTGGTTAGAGGCTCCCTCCACCATGAATTTGCCCAAACTGGGCTGTTTAGAGGCTCCCTCCACCATGAATTTGCCCAAACTGGGCTGTTTAGAGGCTCCCTCCACCATGAATTGGTCCAAACTGGGCTGGTTAGAGGCTCCCTCCACCATGAATTTCCCAAAACTTGGCTGTTTAGAGGCTCCCTCCACCATTAATTGGTCCAAACTGGGCTGGTTAGAGGCTCCCTCCACCATGAATTTGCCCAAACTGGGGTGGTTAGAGGCTCCCTCCACCATTAATTGGTCCAAACTGGGCTGGTTAGAGGCTCCCTCCACAATTAATTGGTCCAAACTGGGCTAATTAGAGGCTCCCTCCACCATGAATTGGTCCAAACTGGGTTTTTTAGAGGCTCCCTCCACCATGAATTTCCCAAAACTTGGCTGTTTAGAGGCTCCCTCCACCATTAATTGGTCCAAACTGGGCTGGTTAGAGGCTCCCTCCACCATGAATTTGCCCAAACTGGGCTGTTTAGAGGCTCCCTCCACCATGAATTTGCCCAAACTGGGCTGGTTAGAGGCTCCCTCCACCATGAATTGGTCCAAACTGGGGTGGTTAGAGGCTCCCTCCACCATTAATTGGTCCAAACTGGGCTGGTTAGAGGCTCCCTCCACAATTAATTGGTCCAAACTGGGCTAATTAGAGGCTCCCTCCCTCATGAATTGGTCCAAACTGGGTTTTTTAGAGGCTCCCTCCACCATGAATTTGCCCAAACTGGGCTGTTTAGAGGCTCCCTCCACCATGAATTGGTCCAAACTGGGCTGGTTAGAGGCTCCCTCCACCATGAATTTCCCAAAACTTGGCTGTTTAGAGGCTCCCTCCACCATTAATTGGTCCAAACTGGGCTGGTTAGAGGCTCCCTCCACCATTAATTGGTCCAAACTGGGCTGGTTAGAGGCTCCCTCCACCATGAATTTGCCCAAACTGGGCTGGTTAGAGGCTCCCTCCACCATGAATTTCCCAAAACTTGGCTGTTTAGAGGCTCCCTCCACCATTAATTGGTCCAAACTGGGCTGGTTAGAGGCTCCCTCCACCATGAATTTGCCCAAACTGGGGTGGTTAGAGGCTCCCTCCACCATTAATTGGTCCAAACTGGGCTGGTTAGAGGCTCCCTCCACAATTAATTGGTCCAAACTGGGCTAATTAGAGGCTCCCTCCACCATGAATTGGTCCAAACTGGGTTTTTTAGAGGCTCCCTCCACCATGAATTTGCCCAAACTGGGCTGTTTAGAGGCTCCCTCCACCATGAATTGGTCCAAACTGGGCTGGTTAGAGGCTCCCTCCACCATGAATTTCCCAAAACTTGGCTGTTTAGAGGCTCCCTCCACCATTAATTGGTCCAAACTGGGCTGGTTAGAGGCTCCCTCCACCATTAATTGGTCCAAACTGGGCTGGTTAGAGGCTCCCTCCACCATTAATTGGTCCAAACTGGGCTGGTTAGAGGCTCCCTCCACCATGAATTTCCCAAAACTTGGCTGTTTAGAGGCTCCCTCCACCATTAATTGGTCCAAACTGGGCTGGTTAGAGGCTCCCTCCACCATGAATTTGCCCAAACTGGGCTGTTTAGAGGCTCCCTCCACCATGAATTTGCCCAAACTGGGCTGGTTAAAGGCTCCCTCCACCATGAATTGGTCCAAACTGGGCTGGTTAGAGGCTCCCTCCACCATTAATTGGTCCAAACTGGGCTGGTTAGAGGCTCCCTCCACAATTAATTGGTCCAAACTGGGCTAATTAGAGGCTCCCTCCACCATGAATTGGTCCAAACTGGGTTTTTTAGAGGCTCCCTCCACCATGAATTTGCCCAAACTGGGCTGTTTAGAGGCTCCCTCCACCATGAATTGGTCCAAACTGGGCTGGTTAGAGGCTCCCTCCACCATGAATTTCCCAAAACTTGGCTGTTTAGAGGCTCCCTCCACCATTAATTGGTCCAAACTGGGCTGGTTAGAGGCTCCCTCCACCATTAATTGGTCCAAACTGGGCTGGTTAGAGGCTCCCTCCACCATGAATTTGCCCAAACTGGGCTGGTTAGAGGCTCCCTCCACCATGAATTTCCCAAAACTTGGCTGTTTAGAGGCTCCCTCCACCATTAATTGGTCCAAACTGGGCTGGTTAGAGGCTCCCTCCACCATGAATTTGCCCAAACTGGGGTGGTTAGAGGCTCCCTCCACCATTAATTGGTCCAAACTGGGCTGGTTAGAGGCTCCCTCCACAATAAATTGGTCCAAACTGGGCTAATTAGAGGCTCCCTCCACCATGAATTGGTCCAAACTGGGTTTTTTAGAGGCTCCCTCCACCATGAATTTGCCCAAACTGGGCTGTTTAGAGGCTCCCTCCACCATGAATTGGTCCAAACTGGGCTGGTTAGAGGCTCCCTCCACCATGAATTTCCCAAAACTTGGCTGTTTAGAGGCTCCCTCCACCATTAATTGGTCCAAACTGGGCTGGATAGAGGCTCCCTCCACCATTAATTGGTCCAAACTGGGCTGGTTAGAGGCTCCCTCCACCATTAATTGGTCCAAACTGGGCTGGTTAGAGGCTCCCTCCACCATGAATTTCCCAAAACTTGGCTGTTTAGAGGCTCCCTCCACCATTAATTGGTCTAAACTGGGCTGGTTAGAGGCTCCCTCCACCATGAATTTGCCCAAACTGGGCTGTTTAGAGGCTCCCTCCACCATGAATTTGCCCAAACTGGGCTGTTTAGAGGCTCCCTCCACCATGAATTGGTCCAAACTGGGCTGGTTAGAGGCTCCCTCCACCATGAATTTCCCAAAACTTGGCTGTTTAGAGGCTCCCTCCACCATTAATTGGTCCAAACTGGGCTGGTTAGAGGCTCCCTCCACCATGAATTTGCCCAAACTGGGGTGGTTAGAGGCTCCCTCCACCATTAATTGGTCCAAACTGGGCTGGTTAGAGGCTCCCTCCACAATTAATTGGTCCAAACTGGGCTAATTAGAGGCTCCCTCCACCATGAATTGGTCCAAACTGGGTTTTTTAGAGGCTCCCTCCACCATGAATTTCCCAAAACTTGGCTGTTTAGAGGCTCCCTCCACCATTAATTGGTCCAAACTGGGCTGGTTAGAGGCTCCCTCCACCATGAATTTGCCCAAACTGGGCTGTTTAGAGGCTCCCTCCACCATGAATTTGCCCAAACTGGGCTGTTTAGAGGCTCCCTCCACCATGAATTGGTCCAAACTGGGCTGGTTAGAGGCTCCCTCCACCATGAATTTCCCAAAACTTGGCTGTTTAGAGGCTCCCTCCACCATTAATTGGTCCAAACTGGGCTGGTTAGAGGCTCCCTCCACCATGAATTTGCCCAAACTGGGCTGTTTAGAGGCTCCCTCCACCATGAATTTGCCCAAACTGGGCTGTTTAGAGGCTCCCTCCACCATGAATTGGTCCAAACTGGGCTGGTTAGAGGCTCCCTCCACCATGAATTTCCCAAAACTTGGCTGTTTAGAGGCTCCCTCCACCATTAATTGGTCCAAACTGGGCTGGTTAGAGGCTCCCTCCACCATTAATTGGTCCAAACTGGGCTGGTTAGAGGCTCCCTCCACCATTAATTGGTCCAAACTGGGCTGGTTAGAGGCTCCCTCCACCATGAATTTCCCAAAACTTGGCTGTTTAGAGGCTCCCTCCACCATTAATTGGTCCAAACTGGGCTGGTTAGAGGCTCCCTCCACCATGAATTTGCCCAAACTGGGCTGTTTAGAGGCTCCCTCCACCATGAATTTGCCCAAACTGGGCTGTTTAGAGGCTCCCTCCACCATGAATTGGTCCAAACTGGGCTGGTTAGAGGCTCCCTCCACCATGAATTTCCCAAAACTTGGCTGTTTAGAGGCTCCCTCCACCATTAATTGGTCCAAACTGGGCTGGTTAGAGGCTCCCTCCACCATGAATTTGCCCAAAACTGGGGTGGTTAGAGGCTCCCTCCACCATTAATTGGTCCAAACTGGGCTGGTTAGAGGCTCCCTCCACAATTAATTGGTCCAAACTGGGCTAATTAGAGGCTCCCTCCACCATGAATTGGTCCAAACTGGGTTGGTTAGAGGCTCCCTCCACCATGAATTTCCCAAAACTTGGCTGTTTAGAGGCTCCCTCCACCATTAATTGGTCCAAACTGGGCTGGTTAGAGGCTCCCTCCACCATGAATTTGCCCAAACTGGGCTGTTTAGAGGCTCCCTCCACCATGAATTTGCCCAAACTGGGCTGGTTAGAGGCTCCCTCCACCATGAATTGGTCCAAACTGGGGTGGTTAGAGGCTCCCTCCACCATTAATTGGTCCAAACTGGGCTGGTTAGAGGCTCCCTCCACAATTAATTGGTCCAAACTGGGCTAATTAGAGGCTCCCTCCACCATGAATTGGTCCAAACTGGGTTTTTTAGAGGCTCCCTCCACCATGAATTTGCCCAAACTGGGCTGTTTAGAGGCTCCCTCCACCATGAATTGGTCCAAACTGGGCTGGTTAGAGGCTCCCTCCACCATGAATTTCCCAAAACTTGGCTGTTTAGAGGCTCCCTCCACCATTAATTGGTCCAAACTGGGCTGGTTAGAGGCTCCCTCCACCATTAATTGGTCCAAACTGGGCTGGTTAGAGGCTCCCTCCACCATGAATTTGCCCAAACTGGGCTGGTTAGAGGCTCCCTCCACCATGAATTTCCCAAAACTTGGCTGTTTAGAGGCTCCCTCCACCATTAATTGGTCCAAACTGGGCTGGTTAGAGGCTCCCTCCACCATGAATTTGCCCAAACTGGGGTGGTTAGAGGCTCCCTCCACCATTAATTGGTCCAAACTGGGCTGGTTAGAGGCTCCCTCCACAATTAATTGGTCCAAACTGGGCTAATTAGAGGCTCCCTCCACCATGAATTGGTCCAAACTGGGTTTTTAGAGGCTCCCTCCACCATGAATTTGCCCAAACTGGGCTGTTTAGAGGCTCCCTCCACCATGAATTGGTCCAAACTGGGCTGGTTAGAGGCTCCCTCCACCATGAATTTCCCAAAACTTGGCTGTTTAGAGGCTCCCTCCACCATTAATTGGTCCAAACTGGGCTGGTTAGAGGCTCCCTCCACCATTAATTGGTCCAAACTGGGCTGGTTAGAGGCTCCCTCCACCATTAATTGGTCCAAACTGGGCTGGTTAGAGGCTCCCTCCACCATGAATTTCCCAAAACTTGGCTGTTTAGAGGCTCCCTCCACCATTAATTGGTCCAAACTGGGCTGGTTAGAGGCTCCCTCCACCATGAATTTGCCCAAACTGGGCTGTTTAGAGGCTCCCTCCACCATGAATTTGCCCAAACTGGGCTGTTTAGAGGCTCCCTCCACCATGAATTGGTCCAAACTGGGCTGGTTAGAGGCTCCCTCCACCATGAATTTCCAAAACTTGGCTGTTTAGAGGCTCCCTCCACCATTAATTGGTCCAAACTGGGCTGGTTAGAGGCTCCCTCCACCATGAATTTGCCCAAACTGGGGTGGTTAGAGGCTCCCTCCACCATTAATTGGTCCAAACTGGGCTGGTTAGAGGCTCCCTCCACAATTAATTGGTCCAAACTGGGCTAATTAGAGGCTCCCTCCACCATGAATTGGTCCAAACTGGGTTTTTTAGAGGCTCCCTCCACCATGAATTTCCCAAAACTTGGCTGTTTAGAGGCTCCCTCCACCATTAATTGGTCCAAACTGGGCTGGTTAGAGGCTCCCTCCACCATGAATTTGCCCAAACTGGGCTGTTTAGAGGCTCCCTCCACCATGAATTTGCCCAAACTGGGCTGTTTAGAGGCTCCCTCCACCATGAATTGGTCCAAACTGGGCTGGTTAGAGGCTCCCTCCACCATGAATTTCCCAAAACTTGGCTGTTTAGAGGCTCCCTCCACCATTAATTGGTCCAAACTGGGCTGGTTAGAGGCTCCCTCCACCATGAATTTGCCCAAACTGGGCTGTTTAGAGGCTCCCTCCACCATGAATTTGCCCAAACTGGGCTGTTTAGAGGCTCCCTCCACCATGAATTGGTCCAAACTGGGCTGGTTAGAGGCTCCCTCCACCATGAATTTCCCAAAACTTGGCTGTTTAGAGGCTCCCTCCACCATTAATTGGTCCAAACTGGGCTGGTTAGAGGCTCCCTCCACCATTAATTGGTCCAAACTGGGCTGGTTAGAGGCTCCCTCCACCATTAATTGGTCCAAACTGGGCTGGTTAGAGGCTCCCTCCACCATGAATTTCCCAAAACTTGGCTGTTTAGAGGCTCCCTCCACCATTAATTGGTCCAAACTGGGCTGGTTAGAGGCTCCCTCCACCATGAATTTGCCCAAACTGGGCTGTTTAGAGGCTCCCTCCACCATGAATTTGCCCAAACTGGGCTGTTTAGAGGCTCCCTCCACCATGAATTGGTCCAAACTGGGCTGGTTAGAGGCTCCCTCCACCATGAATTTCCCAAAACTTGGCTGTTTAGAGGCTCCCTCCACCATTAATTGGTCCAAACTGGGCTGGTTAGAGGCTCCCTCCACCATGAATTTGCCCAAACTGGGGTGGTTAGAGGCTCCCTCCACCATTAATTGGTCCAAACTGGGCTGGTTAGAGGCTCCCTCCACAATTAATTGGTCCAAACTGGGCTAATTAGAGGCTCCCTCCACCATGAATTGGTCCAAACTGGGTTTTTTAGAGGCTCCCTCCACCATGAATTTCCCAAAACTTGGCTGTTTAGAGGCTCCCTCCACCATTAATTGGTCCAAACTGGGCTGGTTAGAGGCTCCCTCCACCATGAATTTGCCCAAACTGGGCTGTTTAGAGGCTCCCTCCACCATGAATTTGCCCAAACTGGGCTGGTTAGAGGCTCCCTCCACCATGAATTGGTCCAAACTGGGGTGGTTAGAGGCTCCCTCCACCATTAATTGGTCCAAACTGGGCTGGTTAGAGGCTCCCTCCACAATTAATTGGTCCAAACTGGGCTAATTAGAGGCTCCCTCCACCATGAATTGGTCCAAACTGGGTTTTTTAGAGGCTCCCTCCACCATGAATTTGCCCAAACTGGGCTGTTTAGAGGCTCCCTCCACCATGAATTGGTCCAAACTGGGCTGGTTAGAGGCTCCCTCCACCATGAATTTCCCAAAACTTGGCTGTTTAGAGGCTCCCTCCACCATTAATTGGTCCAAACTGGGCTGGTTAGAGGCTCCCTCCACCATTAATTGGTCCAAACTGGGCTGGTTAGAGGCTCCCTCCACCATGAATTTGCCCAAACTGGGCTGGTTAGAGGCTCCCTCCACCATGAATTTCCCAAAACTTGGCTGTTTAGAGGCTCCCTCCACCATTAATTGGTCCAAACTGGGCTGGTTAGAGGCTCCCTCCACCATGAATTTGCCCAAACTGGGGTGGTTAGAGGCTCCCTCCACCATTAATTGGTCCAAACTGGGCTGGTTAGAGGCTCCCTCCACAATTAATTGGTCCAAACTGGGCTAATTAGAGGCTCCCTCCACCATGAATTGGTCCAAACTGGGTTTTTTAGAGGCTCCCTCCACCATGAATTTGCCCAAACTGGGCTGTTTAGAGGCTCCCTCCACCATGAATTGGTCCAAACTGGGCTGGTTAGAGGCTCCCTCCACCATGAATTTCCCAAAACTTGGCTGTTTAGAGGCTCCCTCCACCATTAATTGGTCCAAACTGGGCTGGTTAGAGGCTCCCTCCACCATTAATTGGTCCAAACTGGGCTGGTTAGAGGCTCCCTCCACCATTAATTGGTCCAAACTGGGCTGGTTAGAGGCTCCCTCCACCATGAATTTCCCAAAACTTGGCTGTTTAGAGGCTCCCTCCACCATTAATTGGTCCAAACTGGGCTGGTTAGAGGCTCCCTCCACCATGAATTTGCCCAAACTGGGCTGTTTAGAGGCTCCCTCCACCATGAATTTGCCCAAACTGGGCTGTTTAGAGGCTCCCTCCACCATGAATTGGTCCAAACTGGGCTGGTTAGAGGCTCCCTCCACCATGAATTTCCCAAAACTTGGCTGTTTAGAGGCTCCCTCCACCATTAATTGGTCCAAACTGGGCTGGTTAGAGGCTCCCTCCACCATGAATTTGCCCAAACTGGGGTGGTTAGAGGCTCCCTCCACCATTAATTGGTCCAAACTGGGCTGGTTAGAGGCTCCCTCCACAATTAATTGGTCCAAACTGGGCTAATTAGAGGCTCCCTCCACCATGAATTGGTCCAAACTGGGTTTTTTAGAGGCTCCCTCCACCATGAATTTCCCAAAACTTGGCTGTTTAGAGGCTCCCTCCACCATTAATTGGTCCAAACTGGGCTGGTTAGAGGCTCCCTCCACCATGAATTTGCCCAAACTGGGCTGTTTAGAGGCTCCCTCCACCATGAATTTGCCCAAACTGGGCTGTTTAGAGGCTCCCTCCACCATGAATTGGTCCAAACTGGGCTGGTTAGAGGCTCCCTCCACCATGAATTTCCCAAAACTTGGCTGTTTAGAGGCTCCCTCCACCATTAATTGGTCCAAACTGGGCTGGTTAGAGGCTCCCTCCACCATGAATTTGCCCAAACTGGGCTGTTTAGAGGCTCCCTCCACCATGAATTTGCCCAAACTGGGCTGTTTAGAGGCTCCCTCCACCATGAATTGGTCCAAACTGGGCTGGTTAGAGGCTCCCTCCACCATGAATTTCCCAAAACTTGGCTGTTTAGAGGCTCCCTCCACCATTAATTGGTCCAAACTGGGCTGGTTAGAGGCTCCCTCCACCATTAATTGGTCCAAACTGGGCTGGTTAGAGGCTCCCTCCACCATTAATTGGTCCAAACTGGGCTGGTTAGAGGCTCCCTCCACCATGAATTTCCCAAAACTTGGCTGTTTAGAGGCTCCCTCCACCATTAATTGGTCCAAACTGGGCTGGTTAGAGGCTCCCTCCACCATGAATTTGCCCAAACTGGGCTGTTTAGAGGCTCCCTCCACCATGAATTTGCCCAAACTGGGCTGTTTAGAGGCTCCCTCCACCATGAATTGGTCCAAACTGGGCTGGTTAGAGGCTCCCTCCACCATGAATTTCCCAAAACTTGGCTGTTTAGAGGCTCCCTCCACCATTAATTGGTCCAAACTGGGCTGGTTAGAGGCTCCCTCCACCATGAATTTGCCCAAACTGGGGTGGTTAGAGGCTCCCTCCACCATTAATTGGTCCAAACTGGGCTGGTTAGAGGCTCCCTCCACAATTAATTGGTCCAAACTGGGCTAATTAGAGGCTCCCTCCACCATGAATTGGTCCAAACTGGGTTTTTTAGAGGCTCCCTCCACCATGAATTTCCCAAAACTTGGCTGTTTAGAGGCTCCCTCCACCATTAATTGGTCCAAACTGGGCTGGTTAGAGGCTCCCTCCACCATGAATTTGCCCAAACTGGGCTGTTTAGAGGCTCCCTCCACCATGAATTTGCCCAAACTGGGCTGGTTAGAGGCTCCCTCCACCATGAATTGGTCCAAACTGGGGTGGTTAGAGGCTCCCTCCACCATTAATTGGTCCAAACTGGGCTGGTTAGAGGCTCCCTCCACAATTAATTGGTCCAAACTGGGCTAATTAGAGGCTCCCTCCACAATGAATTGGTCCAAACTGGGTTTTTTAGAGGCTCCCTCCACCATGAATTTGCCCAAACTGGGCTGTTTAGAGGCTCCCTCCACCATGAATTGGTCCAAACTGGGCTGGTTAGAGGCTCCCTCCACCATGAATTTCCCAAAACTTGGCTGTTTAGAGGCTCCCTCCACCATTAATTGGTCCAAACTGGGCTGGTTAGAGGCTCCCTCCACCATTAATTGGTCCAAACTGGGCTGGTTAGAGGCTCCCTCCACCATGAATTTGCCCAAACTGGGCTGGTTAGAGGCTCCCTCCACCATGAATTTCCCAAAACTTGGCTGTTTAGAGGCTCCCTCCACCATTAATTGGTCCAAACTGGGCTGGTTAGAGGCTCCCTCCACCATGAATTTGCCCAAACTGGGGTGGTTAGAGGCTCCCTCCACCATTAATTGGTCCAAACTGGGCTGGTTAGAGGCTCCCTCCACAATTAATTGGTCCAAACTGGGCTAATTAGAGGCTCCCTCCACCATGAATTGGTCCAAACTGGGTTTTTTAGAGGCTCCCTCCACCATGAATTTGCCCAAACTGGGCTGTTTAGAGGCTCCCTCCACCATGAATTGGTCCAAACTGGGCTGGTTACAGGCTCCCTCCACCATGAATTGGTCCAAACTGGGCTGGTTAGAGGCTCCCTCCACCATGAATTTCCCAAAACTTGGCTGTTTAGAGGCTCCCTCCACCATTAATTGGTCCAAACTGGGCTGGTTAGAGGCTCCCTCCACCATGAATTGGTCCAAACTGGGGTTTTTAGAGGCTCCCTCCACCATGAATTGGTCCAAACTGGGGTTTTTAGAGTCTCCCTCCACCATGAATTGGTCCAAACTGGGGTTTTTAGAGTCTCCCTCCACCATGAATTGGTCCAAACTGGGGTTTTTAGAGGCTCCCTCCACCATGAATTTGCCCAAACTCTGCTGGTTAGAGGCTCAATCCACCCTGATTTTCAAAACAAATGTTGGTGCCAACCTCAACTTACTACAAGGGCCAAATTCACTGCTGGTGACAAGCTCTCCTCACTGCAAGTGCCAAATACACATGTTTCAAGGTGTTTTCCTACTGTCAGAGAGGTGGTATTGAGTGTGTAAAGTGTGTAGTTGTTAGGCTGTGATGTTGGGGTAATAGAGGGTCTTTGGTGTGTTAGATGCCCCCAGACATGCTTCCCCTGCTGTCCCAGTGTCATTCCAGAGGTGTTGGCATCATTTCCTGGGGTGTCATAGTGGACTTGGTGACCCTCCAGACACGGATTTGGGTTTCCCCCTTAACGAGTATCTGTTCCCCATAGACTATAATGGGGTTCGAAACCCGTTCGAACACACGAACATTGAGCGGCTGTTCGAATCGAATTTCGAACCTCGAACATTTTAGTGTTCGCTCATCTCTAGTATTAACCCCTTCCCGCCGATGGCATTTTTTGATTTTCGTTTTTCGTTTTTGACTCCCCTCCTTCTAAATCCCATAACTTTTTTATTTCTCCGCTCCCAGAGCCATATGAGGTCTTAATTTTTGCGGGACAATTTTTTCTTCATGATTCCACCATTATTTATTCTATATAATGTACTGGGAAGCAGGAAAAAAATTCAGAATGGGGTGGATTTGAAGAAAAATGCATTTCTGCGACTTTCTTACGGGCTTTGGTTTTACGGCGTTCACTGTGCAGCAAAAATGACATGTCCCCTATATTTTGTGTTTCGGTACGGTTCCAGGGATACCAAATTTATATGGTTTTATTTACATTTTGACCCCTAAAAAAAATTCCAAAACTGTGTTAAAAAATTTTTTTTCTAAAAGTCGCCATATTCCGACGGCCGTAACTTTTTTATACGTAAGTGTACGGGGATGAATAGGGCGTCTTTTTTTGCGGGGCCGGGTGTACTTTTAGTTCTACCATTTTCGGGAAATGTTCTTGTTTTGATCACTTTTTATTCAAATTTTTATCAGAATCAAAACAGTGAAAAAACGGCGGTTTGGCACTTTCAACTATTTTTCCCGCTACGGCGTTTACCGAACAGGAAAAATATTTTTATAGATTTGTAGAGCGGGCGATTTCGGACGCAGGGATACCTAACATGTATATGTTACACAGTTTTTAACTACTTTTATATGTGTTCTAGAGAAAGGGGAGTGATTTGAACTTTAATTCTTTTTATATTTTTTTATATATTTTTTTAACTTTTTTTTTTTTTTGCATTTATTAGACCCCCTAGGGGTGTTGAACCCCAGGGGGTCTGATCACTAATGCAATGCATTACAATGCTAATGCATTGCAATGCATTGCAAAAAAGCATCCTTTCTTTTGCAGGCTGCATAGACCAGCCTGCAAAAGAGAGGATTTGCAGACAAGCCTGGGAGCCTGTACAAGGCTCCTGGCTGTCATGGCAATGGGACGTCAGCCCTGGAGCATGCTCCAGGAGCCGGCGATCCCGGCCAAAATGGCGGCGCCCATGCGCCGCCGGGAAAATGGCACCTCCGGCGCCTTTGACCGCGGCGCCGGAGGGGTTAAAGCAGTAGACACCCGGCGGCTATGGCGGCCGCCCGGCTCCTGGGCGGTCGCCATAGTTACAGACCCGACATGCGCCGTACTATTACGGCGCATGTCGGGAAGGGGTTAAAGCCAAGAAGTAACGTGTGAAAATCATGTGAGACGAGTTAAAGACATTCAGGCTATTATTGTAAGTTTAGGTTTCATATTTGAAATAGTGTCTGCTTTCTGAACATATATGTCAGGAACAGTATTATAGTTTATGTTTCATTATATTCATTTTTGATATTTTATTCATACGCGTATTAAACTTTATTACTAAATGGGAAATAGGATTTTTAAGTAGATCTGTCCTGAGAATATGTTTGAATAAGGGCAGCATAAAATGGCAGGGTTCTTGAAGCTATAATACTATGACAAAATATATTGTGCCATTTGGATAATCATTGAAATAATACAGCAGATTAATTGTTATGAGTTATGACATAGATATGAGTGTAATGTACAGATGCACACTAGATGCATGGATCCTCGACATACAGAAAAAATATAAAACTTAACATTATTAATATATTAACAAGGTCCTATAAGACAGTCAAATAACATTCTTCAAAAGAAATTGGAACAGTCTTACCAATTCCAATAGTGGGTTGAGATTAATCAATGTGGGGGCCAAAATCACTTTGAACCAGTAAGGGAATCAAGGTCCAGGTCAAAGGGTAATGGAGGATACAATCTACACTCTCCTTATTAACCCAAAAAGACTGACTCCGGCCCTAACAAGGTCAGTCCCAATACTTGCCCTCAACAACCATATATACAAATCTACTCCTGACGCATTTCGATGCCTATAGTGGATGCTCATCAGGGAATATGAAAGTAACGGGTACTTACACCGCTGTGAGAGCAAACATAGCTCCCCCACGTATGGGGTTGTAGCTATCTTCCTCGTTTGGAACTATCAAGTTCATCCTTCATATCCCCTGATGATTTGTTAAGACTGTTCCAATTTCTTTTAAAGAATGTTTTTGACTGTCTTATAGGACTTTGTTAATATATTAATATTTTAATTGGTAAATTAAATGCTAAGTTTTATATTTTTTTCTATACATTGAGGATCTATTCTATTGTGATCCGAAGAAGAAGGATTTGTCTACCTGTTCTTCAAATACTACTCTCTTTTCTGATGTACAGATGTAACCAATAGAAGAAACCATAGCATGCACTCTTTAAGCGATGAACATTATCAATCATATTTATTGGACAATTCACATACATTGTATAAGGTCATAATTCGACCGAAACGTTGCATATTGATCTGGATACTGTCTTATTTCATTATTTCCCAGATAATAGACGGTGGCTATGCTTACATCTTATGGAATAATACATGATATATGTCTTACATAATATAAGTGAATTATGTGAATTGTATAAGGCATATATCATGTAATGTTCCATAGGATACACGCACAACCACTGTCCACCGTGTGGGAAGTAATACAAAAAGACTTTATCCAGATTTATTAAGCAACATTTTGATCCAGTGACATGGCCTCCACTCCACCAAACTTCTTTTCTCCTACAACCAGATTTTGTGATCATATGTCATAATTGCACTGAAGGACACAATCGTCATAATTGGACCAAAACATTGCCTATTTATCTGCATATTGTCTTTTTGTTCCAATAATTTTTATTAAAAGATATTAACAAACAGCAGGTACAAGTGCGTAGTAGTCAAAAAGCATTATTATAGGTGTTACATCATTGAGCTATACATTTTCGGGTGCATTCACACGGAGTAAGGTTCCACGTGACCTGGCACGTATACACAGTGTGAAATTTTGAGCGCCATATACGCTCCCACTGATTTCAATGGGAGTTAGTCTCGTATACCCCGCGTTATTTTGCGACCGTGATTTTGCGGCTGCAAAATCACGGCCGCAAAATAACGCGGCGTATACGATCCAGGTTCCCATTGAAATCAATGGAAGTGTATACGGCACTCAAAATCTCACACGGCGTATACGTGCCAGGTCACGCGGCACGTTACTCCGTGTGAATGCACCCTAAATTTTGAAAAGTGACAGTGCAATGGGAATGCACAATAATGTCATAGAAATGCAAATATACCCAACAAATAGACTATAACTTATTAGGTACTGGCAAGATCATGGCGTTTAGTCATTAAACAGTGAGGCCGAGTCATGGAGTAAGGAGAATACAAGGTGGCATGAGTGAAGTTGACTATTTAAGGTGAAACAAAAAGAAGGTTAATACGTACAAATTGAATGCGAGTCAATCTGTCACGACTGGAGGTGGCATGAAAGGTGCTGGCAACATGATCCCTTAGTAAAATGCTGGTGATGGTCCAACCATATGTCCACATATCTCTGAGATCATATCAAATGTTTCTTTCCAATATGACTTGACAATAGGACATTGCCATATGATGTGAAGCAAGGTTTCTCTGCCACCACAAACCCTCCAACAGGCCTCAGAAGCAGAGGGGTACATCCTCTGTAGAGCTGATGGAGTATAGTAGCAGCGCAAAGCCACTCTTGTAGCTGTTTCCACATGTGTGCTACATTTTAGAGATGAGTGAATGGCTCAGATTTAAGAAAATCAGTGGTACCGTCCAACAAATTAAAAAGATATCGCAACAACCTTGCCACTGTGAGGAACCCTTAGACAGAAAATGAGTCACATGGAGATATTTGTAATAATGATGTAATGGTAGGTCGAATTTCTGCTGCAATTGCGCAAATGGCAATAGCTGGTTAGTGGCAGTATACAAATGAGAAAGAGAAGTAATTCCAGACGACTCCCACAAAACCACCTCTAGGTCTGGCATTGCCCTAGTATAGGTATAGCCATGGCCAAAATGACTTAGGTTCAGCCCCGGTGTGTAGCAAAGACCAAGCCCTCAAGGAGGCTGACATTATTGGAGACAGAGTCTTAAGGTATGGTATATTCCAGAAGGGACGCAATAGCATGTCTTTGAGCTTACCAGGATAAATGTAGGAAAGCTCAATAAGGGCCCAGGGGATCGTGATATCTGCTGACCACCGACCAGCACACTGAGCTGTTAGAGTAGCTAAGTAATAATTACATACAATCGGAACTCCGAGTGCACCAGCTAATTTATGTTTAAATAAAGATCCTCTATTAATTCCATATATACCGAGATATCATTCTTTGTAGAGACTCAAAATAAGAGAGAGGGAGAGATATCTTCAGAGTACAGAACAAGTATAAAAGTTTCAGCAATAGAAACATTCTAAATGCTGCGACCCACCCAATCCCCGAGATCTCAACACGTTTCATTCTTTCATAATATTCCTGCAATGTTAGAAAGGTAGATAGTTACAATAGAAAAGCAACTTGGGAGATGAGGTTACCTGGATATTGTCTTTTGAAGTACAGTTAGGGTGCATTCACATGGAGGAAAATGGTGCTGAATTTGGTGTGGAATCCTCAACAGATTCAGCGCTGGAAAAAAAAAAAGACTCCCATTGACTTCAATGGGTTCCTTTTTCTGCTTAGGTCCAGAAATATTTGGACAATTTCACAATCTTCTTGATTTGGGCTCACCTTGCCACCATATTAAATATGAAATGAAACAACTGAGATGCATATTGCAAATACTTTTATACTTTAGTGTAAAGAATTGAACAAAAATATTCTGTGCAATGTTTAGGAATCCCAACCATTTTTCTACAAAGCCTCTTCATTTCAGGGGCTCAAAAGTAATTGGATAATGTAAAATAAAATAAATAAAATGTTCATTTTTAATATTTTGTAGAGAATTCTTTGCTGGCAATGACTGACCAAAGTCTGGAAGCCATGGACATCACCAAATGCTGGATTTCTTTCTTTGTGGTACTAATAATCTTCTGTGGCAGAATCCGAGAAAGTCCATTACAGCTTTCCTGCAGCTGATGTGTCCCATAGAGACCAATTCTTAAAGGGGTTGTCCAGTTTTAGGCAAATATTATTGTATATATAATGAAAAGTTATAACAATTTACAATATACTTTATCAATTCCTAACTGTTTTCTATGTCTCTGCTGGTTGTGAATCAACAAGTTGCTTTCAACAAGTGGAAAAATTAGACCATAATCATGTGACTGGTAGTACATAGTCATGTGATGGACACACCGATGTGGAGCTTATTACAAGACTCAGGTATGATTATTGTGCTGTGACTGTAAAGAGATCTACAAGACTGCCAGGAATTATATTGGATAATTGTATAGCTTTTCATTATACATACTGCAGCAATCATTAGTTGTTACTGGTTTGTGGGTGTTTCTGCCTTAAGTTCTGTCTTAAGAAAGTGAAAGGCATGCTCGACTGGTTCGGAATCTAGCAATTGACTCACAATCTCAGAATATTCCACTCTTTACCTTTAAAAAAAATCCTGAGTTGCTTTTGCAGTATATGCTGGGTTATTGTCCATCTATACTATGAAGTGATGTTCATTAAACCTTGCTTCATTTGAGTGAATCTGAACAGAAAGGATATCCTTGTACACTTCACAATTCATCTGGCTGCTTATCACATTAATAATAAACAGCAGTGGCCCAGTGCCTTTGGAAGCCATGCATGCCCATGCCATCATACTGTCTCTGTCATGTTTTACAGAGGATGGTTGTGCTTTGAATCATCAGTAGAGATGAGTGAACAGTAAAATGTCCGAGGTTCGATATTCGTTTCGAGTAGCCCCTCAATATTCGACTAATCGAATCGAATATCGAACCCTATTATAGTCTATGGAGGGAAAATGCTTGTTTCAGGGGTAGGCAACATTCAATCAAATTATACTTACCAAGTCCACGAGTGAGGGTCGGGCTGGATCCTCCGTGCAGTCTTCTCCTTGCAGCGTCCCCGCGGCGTCTTCCGGCTCTTCATTCACTCTGCCAGGCATCGGGCCTGGGCAGAGCCGACTGCGTATGCCCGCACTACAAGTGGATATGCGCAGTCGGCTCTGCCCAGGCCTGATGCCTGGCAGAGTGAATGAAGAGCCGGAAGACGCCGCGAGGAAGCTGCACGGAGAAGACTTCTAAAGGTAGGAGAAGAACTAGCATTGATTGGCCGACTGTATAGCATTCGGCCAATCAATGCTGGTTCTGCATCAAACTTTTACATTCAAACAGCGAGTGGTACTCGATCGAGTACGAGTATTTCGAATACCGTAGTATTCGATCAAATACTTACTTGATCGAGTACTACTCGCTCATCTCTAATCATCAGCCATTCCAAGCCTTCTCCATACTTTTTTCTTCCCATCATTCTGATGCAGGTTCATCTTAGTTTCATCTGTCCAAAGAATGATGTGGGGCTGGGCTGGGCTGGCTTCTATAGATGTTTTTGGCAAAGTTTAATCTAGTCTTTCTTCTATTGAGGCTGATTAATGTTTTTCACCGTGTGGTGAACTCTCTGTATTTGTTCTCATAAAGTATTTGCTTCATGGTAGACTCACATTCTTATACACCTACTTCATGGAGAGTGTACTTCACTTGGGTGTATGTTGTGTATCTTCACCATAGAAAGGATTGTACAATCATCTATCACTATTGTCTTCTGTCGATGTTCAGACCTTTTTGAGTACTGAAGCTCACTGGTGCACCCTTTTTTTTTTTTTTTTTTTTTTTACCAGGATGTATCAAACTGTTGCCACTCCCAATATTCCTACTATCTGTCTGACAAATTTCTATTATTTTTTGCTATATAACCACTATGTGTGTCTAAAAATTAGTTTCCCCCCAAAAGAGGTCATTTTTGGAGTGTTTTAAATTTTAGAATACGTAAAAGCTTCCATCATGTTTTTTGCATTTGAGTTAATGCAAACGGACACCCAATGGGCTGCACTTTATTAGTGCCCACGTCCACCATGAGGGTGTGGGGAACTGAAGTTTTCACTGCAAACTTTTAATAGGGCTGTTGTTCACATTTAACTTTTACCATAATCTCCTGAGGAACTCGATATTTTATTTATCGTGGAAATGCATTGAGAGTAGTAGCTAAACTTAAGATTGGTGATATACAGGAAGCTTTATTAGAGATGATGCTCTTGTGTGCTCACTGGATGCATCTATAGGGAGGGCACACGATACAGAGAGTTCTTATCCGGGATTATATATATTCCACATTGCTATATGGGAGTATTATCTCACTATAGATCCTATGTTTCCAGTATTTATCTACTGTTTACTAACCCTTTGATATCAGCTGGGCTTTTCTGTTATAAGGGTAAAGCATTTCATCTCTCCCCCTTCCTTAATTGCCACCATTTTTGAGTGTACAATTGTTGGTTAGCTTGCTAGGATTTAAATAGACTCTTGCTAGGGTACTCTTTTAGAGTATTTTTTTGGTTTGTTTGAGTCATTTTATCTGTAGTCCTAAAGCCAACTACCTACCATTACGGCTCAGTTGACATTTGCAAGCCTATTTATTTATTATGCTTACTTATATAGCGCCATCATATTCCGCAGCGCTTTACAGATATTGGCAGTCCCATATAGGGATCACAATCTGCATTCCCTATCAGTATGTCTTTGATGTGTGGGAGGAAACCGGAGGAAACCCACACAGACACGGGGAGAACATACAAACTCCTTGCAGATGTTGCCCTTGGCAGGATTTGAACCTAGGACTCCAGCACTGCAAGGCTACAGTGCTAACCACTGAGCCACCGTGCTGCCTATGCATTTTTTAATAACATAACATGTACCCATGTAAGAAGAGACGGGCTTATACACTATCAATAGCCACTCTGAGTGGGTATAGGGATTGATACCACCAAAAGGGGTATGGTTTTAAACACAGTTGATATGACAACATTTTGGTCAACTGTGTTCTTTGATTAACACTGTGTTATGGAGTCTTATCTCGTTAATTAGGAATTTGATATATTGTTCTTTATCTTATCTGGGACTTTACATTTATCTTGTAATTTATAGCAATAAAGTTTTTGATTTTAGATATTAGCCATTTGTCGGTGCAATTTCTATATAACATGTGTCCCCCTCGGTGAATTTGACTTTAATGTAAACAACAAGGCAGACAATATTTTCCATCACTTTTATTTAAAAAACATGATAGAAGTAAGCTTCCATCATGTTTTTTGCATTTGCATGAATGCAAGTGGATACCCAATGGAGGGGGCTCAGTCTGTATCAGTCATTTAATGTCCTTTACTCTCATTCTGTGACTGTAGTGTAAACATAGCCTAACATGTCCTGGTGATCTGCTTTCATCTCAATAATTATTACACAAAAAATGTTACATGACATGGCATATTTGATATATTTTCTTAGGTTGACATGTGCTCAAGTAGTTTATAAAAAAAAAATAATAATCTGCAGTATGTACCAAGGTGTTTTTCTATATGAGACTTGACATAAGAATAATTGTCTTGGATAGGTTTTGTTTCACAGTTGCTGTTGGGAAGATGTCAGAGGTCAAGCATGCCTTTCCATTCCCATCTTATGAGCTCCACTATAATTTACTCTATCTAAAGAATGTGCGTTTTGTTGGTGGAATTATTCTCCCTGGTGAATATGTTTGAGTTAAAAAATGAACTGTTTGCAAAGGCTCTAAATAATCCAATTACCAACAGTTTTCTTATATTGCACTTAGGGAACAAACCATTCTTAAAACCAGCGATCAGTCACTGATGAAATATCGTATACATTTAATTCACTAATATGTAACATTTATGCAGTGCTCATGAACAGGTGAATCACTGATTTTCTCCAGAAAGTTTATAAGAATTTAGTAATTCCTTCTATTATAGTCAATACAAAAGCATATTGCCAAGCAGTGTGATCCAGCTTAGAATAATAGTAAACTTGCCTTCTTTGAAGTAGATAAAGCATTCGCTTTTGTTCTACAAATATTACCATTTCCAGCATTGTTCGGTATTACAGCTCTGGAACATTTACTTAACCTATAGGTTTGAAGTATTTTCTCTTTTTATGCTTTGATGAATGTAAAACAGTTTTTCTTGTGATTTTAATATAAACTTTACATATATATGTTTGGACCCAATCAGTCAGAAACAGGGACACAAAATCTTGTAGCAAACAGGTTTATTTAGAAAAAACTGCAAAATAAAATCTTCACTTCAGGCACAAAAGAAGCAAAAGAAAATACAGATTTACACTGCAGAGTATGTTGGCCCTATGTAAAGTATATTGTTAAAGAGGACCTTTCATGAGTTGGGGCACATGTGGTTTTATATACCGCTAGAAAGCCGAGAGTGCGCTGAATTCGGCGCACTGTCGGCTTTCACGATCTGTGCCCCAGGTGAAGAGCTATCGGTGCCGGTACCGTAGCTCTTTACTGTCAAAAGGGCATTCCTGACAGTCAGTCAGGGACACCCTTCTTCATAGCAGAGCCTATAATATAGGTGTAAATGAAGCAGAAAGTTTGCAGAGGAAAACTCTGTGGAGTTTCTGTGAAAAGCGTTGCGGGAATAACTGCGATGCGTATCTGCTGGGGTTTTTCCTGCAATGCTTTGTGGCTGCGGCTCACTACGTAGGGCCTTTGCCTAAATAAAACTTTTGATTTAGGAATTCTTCCAATATTTCCATATTTACCATGATGTCCATTTTCCTTTTAAGTAAGTTACATAACCCCTTCACTCATAGGTCATGTACTAATCTCCAAGGAAATTGTTCTTAGAGCCAAGAATTCCTTAAAACTCATCACTAAGGAATCTAGAGATGAAGATTATAATGTTTTGGATAAACATTGATTAAAATATTTTAATGTTTTCAAATTATGTTGTATTTTAGATATTGTAAAAAAAAAAATATTTTCAGCAATTTTTATTAGATCATCCTGTAATAATTTTGTGAGTATAGATAGAAAAGTACTTTTTCATGTAAATAGATTGCGGTTTATAAACAGTTTTGTTACAATCACTAGATATTAAAGGTGAGTGAACCCCCAGAAGATTTGTTTCACCTCCGGATCAGTACAAACTTGTTTAATAGAACCAGAAGAGTTAGAACTGGAATCTGAAAGGAAATTAATTTTACTCTAGAGTATACTCTTGCTTCTCTCACCTTCCTCACCTAATCACCTTCCTTTACCTCCTTGTGGCATTTGGCGTTCAGTGTCTTCTTCCCGGCAGTGTCTGGTGCTCTTCTCTGACGTCATGTGCCCAGGGTCACCGCTTATGGCTGTGATTGTGACAGGGCTGTTTTAACACATTTATGACCTGTGATTGTGCCTCAGTGGTAACATGTGCACGCCAAGCATTATGGTGCCTCACCATGAGAAGAGACCCCAGAGTATAATCATTTACTGGTAGCGACCATTTTAGATTGTCCAAAACTAATTCCAAATTGTTCAGTTTTGGTAAAACCTGAACAATGTGGACCACTCCAGTTAAATACTGATACACCAATCTCTATTAGACATATTAAACCTAATTTACACAGCCATATTTTTAGATTGAACACAAACCCATAGTAGTGCACACTGTTTTCCCAAAAATTGCAGAATGTATTATTTTAGTCTACGTATCATATGACAGAGCCTAACCACTTATTTGAATTACTGGCCACAGCAAAGGAAGTGTATGTTAAAGGGATCGTTAAAACTCAATTTTTTTCTGCTTAACACGTTGGAATAGCCTTAAGAAAGGCGCGCCACCGTTCGGTATATGATCCGGTTTTCGTCGGTATGCAAATGAGTTCCCTTGCAGCACTAGGGGCGGTCCCCAGTGCTCAAACAGCCCTGGGGGCATTCCCAATACTGTGAGAGAACTCTCCAGCGCCGCCTCCATCTTCTCCAGGAACGGGTCTTCTTTGCGTCTTCTTCCAGCGGTGGCTTCAAACTTCTAGGCCTCGGGCAGCCAACTGTGCATGCCTGCCGGGCCACAAGAAAATGGCCACTTACAATACTGTGTAAGTGGCCATCTTCTTGTGGCCAGCAGGCATGCGCTGTCGACTTTTTCCTAGGCCCGAGGCCTAGAAGTTTGTAGCCACCGAAAGAAGAAGATGCAAAAAAGACCCGTTCCTGAAGAAGAAGGAGGCGGCGCTGGAGAGTTCTCTTGCAACATTGGCGGCGCATATGTTGGCGCCATTTTTGTTGTAGTTCTAAGTACCCGTTAGAACTATGCGTTGCGCAGTACGCTCGCAAACTTCTTCATTCCGGAAGAAAAGAAGATGAAGGCGGGGAAGAGCGAGGACAGTAGGGCGTCTTTGAAAGAAGAAAGAAGAGGAAGGCGTGACAACAAGATGATGTCGGACCATGGAGGACCACCCACCGTGCACAATAGGTATAATTTACAAGTATGTTTTTATGGTTTTATTTTAAAACGCGGGGAGGTTTAAAATAACATTTGCAGTGCCTGAATAGCCTTTTCAAAGGCTATTCACGCATATGTGGGGCTCATACAGCATAATATTGCTGATAGAGCCCCTTTGAGGCAACAGCCATGCTCACTGAGCTGCACTGTTTCCAAAACTGCAATTGAATTTATTGGGAGTCATAGAAACTGTTTTCTGCATCTCAGAAGTTATGGGCTTGTGCATCCTGTGAATACGCTATAAATGTCTATCATTGCACAAATGTCTTCTTGGGAACCTGTCAGGTGTTTTTTCCACCTTAAACTGGCCTCAGCTTGTGTAATATCAGGTAATGGCCTTTGATATAGAGCCCCTCACTAGCTTTTCTTTTGCTGAAAAACCTTAGATTGTCATGTGTAAATTTACCTTAAAAGGTATCTACCTCTTTCCCAAGCATAATAAACAGCCACCACCATGCTACAGGGCACATTACAATGAAAAAAACCCCTTTGTCATGTATGTCCATCTCCTACCTGAGCCACCCTATGCTGTGAGAGTTGATCCTCCCACTGCTATGGCATCACCCATTCCTACTTGAGTAGCAAAAGCAATGCTAAGAGAGATGAATACTACACCCCATGCACGAACTGCCTCATCTGTATAAAGCTAAGGTTTCACATAATGGAACGCAAAAATACACTACTGAAAAAACTGGTGCGAAAATGCATCAAATTTTTTTCCACAGAGTTTTCTTTCTGCCACTATTATACGTATCCAGAAAACACCAGCGTTCTGCAGGTATAATTGACATACATTCCATTTTTCAATTTTTTGTCTTCAATGTGTGGATGGATTAACCAGAATCCCCTCCACTTTGTAGGTATTGGAAAATGATGCATTTTCGCAACATGGATCTTCAGTCTTAAAGGCAGGGCCCCATGTGGAATGTGACGGTGTGGTTTGGCCGTGGCAGAAAAAAAGCAAAGCAGTTTACATTCACTGCAAAGTGGATGAAATCTAATGAACCCCTTGCACACATTATGGAATTGCTGCAATTTTCAAAACCGATGTGGTTTTGGAAATTGCAGCATGTCAATTACACCTATGGAAATGCTGTTGGTTTTCTTTTTTATGTAGATTTTGAGCCTCATATAGGCATCACAATGTACGTTTTTTTTTTCCTATCAGTATGTCTTTGTAGAATGGGAGGAAATCTATGCAAACATGGGGAGAACATACAAACTCCTTGCAGATGTTGTTCCTTGTGGGATTTGAACCCAGGCCTCCAGCGCTGCAAGGCTGCAGTGCTAACCATTGAGTCACTGTGTTGGCCCTACTGGCAGTTTCCCTATAGGTATAATGGAAGTAGAATGTCTGCAGAGGTTTCCTGTGAAAAGCAATAGGGAAAAACATTGATACTCGATTGAGTAGGTATTCGATCAAATACTACGGTATTCGAAATACTCGTACTCGATCGAGTACCACTCGCTGTTCGAATTTAAAAGTTCGATGCAGAACCAGCATTGATTGGCCAAATGCTATACAGTCGGCCAATCAACGCTGGTTCTTCTCCTACCTTTAGAAGTCTTCTCCGTGCAGCTTCCCCGCGGCGTCTTCCGGCTCTTCATTCACTCTGCCAGGCATCGGGCCTGGGCAGAGCCGACTGCGCATGTCCGCTTGTAGTGCGGGCATGCGCAGTCGGCTCTGCCCAGGCCCGATGCCTGGCAGAGTGAATGAAGAGCTGGAAGACGCCGCGGGGACGCTGCAAGGAGAAGACTTCTCAGAGGATCCAGCTCGACCCTCACTCGTGGACTTGGTAAGTATAATTTGATCGAACGTTGCCTGCCCCTGAAACGAACATTTTCCCCCCATAGACTATAATAGGGTTCGATATTCGATTCGAGTAGTCGAATATTGAGGGGCTACTCGAAACAAATATCGAACCTCGAACATTTTACTGTTCGTATATCTCTAATGCCTACAGCTAAGGCTAGGATCACATCACAATTTTACAATACAGTTCATGCCTGTTTGGAAAAAAAAAAGTGTGCAAACAGATTCCACGGAGAGAACATCTGTCTGCGTCTGTTTTATCATAAACATCTCGCAGTCGGCAACGCTTTTCTGTCCTGAAAAAAAAAACAAAACACAGATGTATGCTTTTTTTAATCATTGAAGTCAAAGTAAAACAGATGCCCTCTCCATGAAATCTAGTTGCACACTTTTTCACACTTTTTTTTTTTTTTTTTTCAAAATAGAGACATAAAAATGAATTGAAAAAATGTCATGTGAACCAGGGACGGAGTTGGATGGAGTTGGAGTCAGAAGAAATTATGAACTCTTGCTTCAAAATAAAATGATTATTTTTTAATAATATTATACAATTATAATTATTAATATTATACAATTAATAACATGCTGATTTACTCTTAAAGGAATCCAGTCACTTGCTTTTTAATAAATTAGTGGAACGTTACTATGACTATCAGCTATTTTGAAGGAGTTAGAGTTGGGTGTCTGGTATACCAATTCCACAGCTATAATGTTATAGCTTTAGTTAATTTTAGTAACAGTACATGTCAGGAACAGGGGCGGAGCCTCCACAGTGCTGTGTGGAGGCTGCCAGCCCTCTCCTGTCTGTGCTCCCGAGACCCCCACTTGCAGGGCTTGAGAGGCAGGCTGGAGTCTCTGCAGCATTGTGCGGGACTTGCCGGTCTCCTCCTGAGCTGGGCAGGGGACTTCCGGTTTTCAGCTTAGCGGCAGGCTGGAGCCTATTTAAGGAGGGCTCTGGCTCTGGACCACTGCTGGCTATACCTCAAGTCCTGGTAGTGTTTCTCCTGTTATCTGATTGCCTGTGTTTTTGACCCCTTACCTTGACCTCTGACCCTGCCTTTGCCTCCTGATTTGTGTACTGTGCCTGCTCCTATTTATGACCTTGGAAGCAACTGCGGAGGACGGGAGATAGAAGCAACAACACTGCTGCAAATTGCATAAATTATAGTGAAAGCACCAGTGCTGCCCACTCAGGGACTCTACAATCTGCCGTCTGAGGCAAAATGATCATCTTTACTGATGGCACATGTGGACCTGGTGCTACCAGGCTTGGCTGTTTTTGAGTCTTCTAAACGTTGGGAATTATGTCTTGGTGGGGTCACTTATTAAATCTTTGCATTGAGTCCCCAAATGTGTTAAAATTGCCCTGTTACTGGTAGTGACTAAGCTATGAGTAAGGGACGTTAACAATATCTGTTCTGAAATGCGTCAGCTTTTTCTGCCATGTATCCGTGAATGGTGATGTATATCTATGTTTTTAATTTTTATATGGAGTAAAAGTTAAGTTTTATAAAACAGTGGATTTCTGGAATTTTTCAAAGTTTAATCTTATATTCACCTACCACAGTCGGGTGATTTTCCGTGCAACCACATCTTTAGATCCATTCTGTGTAACCAAGTAGAGCGTTAATTTTTTTTTTTTTTTATAATGTGAGTAATGTCTACAGACAAACAAATAGATAAATATTTTTTTACATTTGGTTAGGTATTTGTATAGGTACACTTTTTCTGCAATCTCTTGTAGTTATTGTGTAAGATGGCGGAGGGGAGCATACAGAGATATAGGAATGAGGGGCACAGAGTAGATCATGTGACAAAAGTAGCACTGGCCTTGTGAATTGTGGGAAAGGAAGCAGCATGCCAGGGAAAATATCCACAACCTGCCCATATATTCAGCCTTCTTGCCAGAAGTATACATAATCTATGGAAATGCTAAAACTTGTAAAAACTATTCAGCAAAAATTAACAAAGCCAAAAACTTTAGTTTGTGGTAAAAAACCCTTTCATTTTAAGAAAATGTCTTATATCCATTTCCAGATTGAAGGGGATGTTTGGGATTAGAAAACAAGGAATGTTTTTTGTTTTTGTTTTTTCCCCCAGAAACAACACCACTACCTTCTATCTTTACATTAGTGTCATATTCACTTCAGTAGCATAAAAGTGTAAAAAAAACTGTGTTTTCTACATTATATGCATGAAACATTAGAAAAAGATAGCTAATTAAATGTATATAAAGCAGGAGAGAAGAGGACCAAGTGTTTGATAAATGATACCATACATGCTAAACCATAGATAAAAATAACAGCTTAGACAATGAATTATTGGGACTCATAACAGGGGTGGATCAGTCTTCAGAAATTAGGATTTAAAAAATACAAATGTAAATGGAACTGAAAAGCTAAACTGAATTCATGGGGCTGGAACAACATGGTGGATAATTCCTGATAACATTTATAACTAAAGAGTATTTACTACTAAAAATCAGACATGCTTTCTATTTCTCTACAAACATGTTTTTCTATTGTGTTTCCTAGCCAGACTTGCACTGGCCTCTCACATACATGCTTTGCACACTGGAACTCCAGGGAAAAACAACTCCAAATTCTACTATTTCAAGCACATTGGGCATACATAATTGATTCAATATGACATGATTATTGTTCTTATGGGTATAAATTATTTATAAATGATCAACACATTTAACTACACAGGAAAGTTACATTGTATAAAAACAGACACTAATGTATTGACTATAAAAGATTTTTAGAAGGTAGGAAAATATAACAATTATGGGTACTATTCCGTTATCGGGCCAGCAGAGCTGTTCAGCACTAGTATCGGGACAGCAGCAAGCAAGGCCGCATACCCGCATCGCAGTACAGTTCCGGACAGCATCGCGCATCGCAGATGAGTTTGGGACAGCATCGGGTTCAGCAGCATTCACACACACACACAGCTAATTGTAAGTGGATATACTTTATTTCGTAATTGCCGGCAGAGATGCTCAGCACTAGTTATCGGGACAGCAGCAGCAGCAGCATCGTAGTGAGAGAAATGGACATGTCGGGCTGTGTTATATAACTTGTCTTAAACAGGAGGCATGAAATTAGCGATCTCTTTTAACAAATCTGTGAACATTGTTTCTTTGGAATGATTTTGTCGCCACATAAATTCGGCTAAGTATGACTCCAGATGCTGGCAGGCTGTTCCGCGCTGTCTTTTATTGCGCCATTTAGCACTTCCCCACAAACGTTCCACATTTTGCGTGTGGCACTGAGTGTTTGGGTCAACAAAATTGTACTTGTGGTTCACTGTTAAATGGTCGTAGCCAGCAGCTTTTAAGTCTGTAGTATTATACCTCTTCCAGCAATCAGAGTATATTATACTCCCATCTGCCACGTTGGCTTTAATAGAAGCTATCAATGTTGTAGCTGATCTTTCTGGGACTGCAACAACAAAACACTCCTTAGTCTCACGGCACAATCCTCCAAAGATCCATTGTGGTGGCAGAACCCGGCCGCTGTTGTTTTTCCTTTTTGTAAAAAGGCTTTCATCCACCTCAACCACTTTGTTTAGGCCTCCTATTTTTGTAGAAGGTCGGGATATTAAGGCACTTGTACACACTTCGCGGAGGTAATTATTCCAATCTACGAAGGTGTTGTGATTCATCTTCAATTGCTGTTCACAAAACTCTACGGATGTCAGCTCTTGGCACCAACAATATATGAAACGGGCAGCCGTAAGAAAAGGAATGCGTGAGTTGGCAAACCAAGTTTGCGATCTCACACCCTTTTTTTCGTCACACGGACGTTTGCTGCACCGCCATTTTGGAGATGCTTTGGCCAAAAAACACATTTTCATCTGGTGGTTACGAACACAAAACCGGCTCTTATGGATCAGACCATTGGCTTGGAACAGTTCAATTGCTGATTTTTCATCTGCAGGTAAATCCCACAGCGTGTAATCCATCTGACAAAACTGCTGAGAACTGTGACTGAAACAATGGTGAGTACTGTGACTACAACTACGAACACACTAATTTGGCGCCCAATTTTTCTGTCAGCATCGGACCAGCCCGGCACGTCCATTTCTCTCACTATGATGCTGCTGCTGTCCCGATAACTAGTGCTGAGCATCTCTGCCGGCAATTACGAAATAAAGTATATCCACTTACAATTAGCTGTGTGTGTGTGTGAATGCTGCTGAACCCGATGCTGTCCCAAACTCATCTGCGATGCGCGATGCTGTCCGGAACTGTACTGCGATGCGGGTATGCGGCCTTGCTTGCTGCTGTCCCGATACTAGTGCTGAACAGCTCTGCTGGCCCGATAACGGAATAGTACCCAATTATGAATAAGAATGAGTGGTGTTTTATACTAATGGCTTGAGCTATTTAATATTGTTTTATAGTTCATTTATTATCTAATGCATTTTAAGTTCGGGGCCATATAGGTAAGACACACAGCTGGTTAGGTGCAGACAAGTGTGCCATCAACATAAGCAGCATTGTGTACTGTAGTGTCAATGCAAAATTGTGGGGCCTGCAAAGATTCCTGAAGGTGAGCTGCAGCCAAAAACTACCAATTTGAAGTTGTTTGTTCTGATAAAGTGGTTTGGGCTTACAAAGGAATGCACTGTAGAATTTCCCTGATGGCAAGGGCAGGTGTCACAATGATAAATGGTGCCCTTCTTTATCCACTTTTTGGAAGACTCTGCACTTTTTGAGTCTTTACATCCTTTCTAGTTTGTGTTGCCCCGGTACAATAAAGGCACCTTTAATTCCAGAAGCCCTGGTTATTATTATTATTATTATTATTATTATTGTTTATTTATATAGCACCATTAATTCCATTCCATGCCCTTCTTGGTCCACAAATGTCAGGGTCTTGATAACTGCCTCCTGAAACTGAAGAAATGTTTCGGCTTGCACATTGGGATAGCATTTAAAGGGGTTGTCCTATAGCAAGGATCTTATCTATACTGCTAGTTTATGTAGATATAAGACTTTTTCTAAATACATTGCTTTATCAAAATTGCTTTGTTTGGCCGCTATCTTAATTTATTCACTTCATTGTTTACACTGCATTTCTATGGCTACGGGGATTATCTGCTCAGTACCCAAGAGACATAGCTGACTGCTCTCAGGGGGGAGGGAGGGGCTGAGTGCTGGGAGCAGCTCTGAGCTGTGTATGTCTGACAAGTAACGGAGCTCCTCAGATAGGGGAGGAGGGAGATGAGAGCTCCGGGATTTCTGAACTCGACTCTTCCACTTATCAGTCGGTGTAATTGAATTTGGCTGATAAGGACTGAGATAGGGAGTCCGGTACCTCTGTAGTATTACAAACTGACTCAAATCCAGCTCTGCTACATCAGCCTCTACATCAGCTTCATACTATGGTAATTCATTTACAACCAATCCCTCATTACTTATAACTCATAACAGATAGAAGAGCAAGTGAAACCCCGCCCACCAATGTGCTGAGAAAACCAGGAAGTGAAGAGAGCATACAGCCTGCAGGTTGGTGAACAAGCGTGATGGGAATACCCCTTTAAGCTTCATACAGTGTCATCTGTACGAAGTGCGCCACAGTTTTGTTTTCCTGACACGGATTGAGCATTTGGTCATATAGATCAACCTCTCCCATATTAAAATCCAAATGCAGTCTGGATTGAGAGTAGAGTTACTGATACCTCTCAGGGTTAATTCACATGGAGTAAAGTGGCGCAGATTGTGGCATGATAACTTGCGTAAGAATCAGCGCTGAAAAAAGACTCCAATTGATTTCAATGGATTCCGTTTTCTGCGCAGAACCCACTGAAATCAATGGGGGAAAAGTCTCCCATTGATTTCAATGGATTCCGCATGGAAAACTGAACCCATTGAAGTCAATAGGAGGCTTTTTTTTAGCGCTGAAACTCCACACCAAATTCCTCACCATTTTCTTACATGTGAATGTACCTTTAGAGGGACAGGTGTGCTGCCATTACTGTGAATTGTGGTTTTGTCCTTATACTTGACCAACAGCATTTTGTCACTACATAGTGCTCTGCTCTCACTCCTTCTGAATGGCTGTATAAAATGTACTCTGTACCTGTACAAGCTGCTGTTCCTCTGATGATAACCCTGGTCCAGCAGTAGGATACTATTTCTCATTAATGTCTAGGAATAGTGGACAATCTGGAGGCTTAATTCTGGTGTCCCGTCCCACATGAAAGCTAAACCTGTGGTGCAACCCTGAGCTACACTCATACAGTTAGTACATTTTAACGCTGAGCCTTGTCCTCTTGCTGGGCAGGTATTGGCAGATTTTAAGCCTGCTTTTGAATCTGATCAGGGACTCTATTGCAGTTTTCTATGATTTCTTCATGCCCTAATACGGTAGTGGTCATTCTATAGATTTGAGTGTTTTACAAAATGTCTGTACTCAAATACTGGTGAATTTTTGGTTTCTTCACTATGCCCATATGCAGCACAATACTTTAGAATATCTTTTCTACTGCATTTACAGGGGTCCACCTCAGAGATCTTCCAAATGAGGAGGTTTTGGCATATAAATTTGTCTGGGCCACTATGAAATTTATAAAATCATATATAAAGTCAATTTCTGTGGGACCTTCAGTTTCAAATTGGATTTATGACCTGCCCACAAAATCAGGAAAGCTGAGGTAGGGTCCTCATCTGGTCATGAATTTCAGAAGTTGCCTCAGCTCTTGCTATGGGTTCACCTCCTTTGGAGTCCCTCATTGCTGGATGAGGAGGTGGGGGAGAGAAACAATACAGAAATAAGGGTTCTTCCTTTTCTCCTTCACTGACCGTATTAGTGTCAGAGACCAAGAAAGAATATAATATGAATACAGCATATTATATTCGGGAGCTCCGGGAAGTTTGGGAAATATGGGACATTTTTTATTTGTGATTTTACACATGTATAGAAATTTTATTGAAAGTGTGTTATGCTTCAACACGTGTATAGAGGTTAAGATGTAACAATGTATTGAGTTGAAATAAAAGACAAACTAAAACCTACCTGAAATTTATCTATATTACATGCTCACTATTGCCTATGGGAGTGATACAAGAATGGAAATTACTAGAGATGAGCGAACAGTAAAATATTTGATGTTCGTTATTTGTTACGAATAGCATCTCAATATTCGACTATTCGAACGAATATCGAACCCCATTATAGTCTATGGGAAAAAATGCTACATTTCAGGGGATCCCACCATTCGACTCAGGAGGGTCACCAAGTCCACTATCACACCTCAGCAAATGATGAGAACACCTCTGCAATGCAACTGAAGCAGCAGGGGAAGCATGCCTGGGGGCATCTAACACACCAAAGACCCTCTATTTCCCCACTATCACAGCCTAACAACTACACACTTTCCACATTCAAAAAAAACCTCTATCAAAGTGGGAAAATACCTGGAAACCTTCTTTACTCCCCAAATGGATGGACGCAAACCCAAATTTAATCTCAACAAACATTAACAACCACCCCTTTAAATCATGTTGCCCATGACAACCACAGATGGAATAGACCATGGGAAATCCTTCAGTCCCCACCCTGAACTGTCATTGTGGGTGTGTGTGTGTGTGTGTGTGTGTGTGTGTGTGTGTGTGTGTGTGTGTGTGTGTGTGATGTGGTAAGACCTTCCAAAATTCACTTTTATGGCCCTTAACGTGAGCCCTTCCAAACAAAGTTACAGGGCCTTAAGCCGAGCTACCAGCAGAGATTGAGGTCCTTCAGGTGACTTCAGCCTTCTACCTGCAGAGTTTTAGGCCCTGTAACTTAGTTCAGCCTTGCACCAGCAGAGATTTCTTGGTTCTTTGGGTGAGTGGAGCCTTTAAAATACAGTGCTTTTGGCCCTTGGAGTGAGTGTAGCCTTTAAAATACAGTGCTTTTGGCCCTTGGAGTGAGTGTAGCCTTTAAAATACAGTGCTTTTGGCCCTTGAAGTGAGTGTAGCCTTTAAAATATAGTGCTTTTGGCCCTTGGAGTGAGTGGAGCCTTTAAAATACAGTGCTTTTGGCCCTTGGGGTGACAAGAGCCATGCAGCAGCAGTGTTTTATTTTTTGGCCCTTGGGGCGACTACAGCCTTGTAGCAGCAGTTTTTCATTTTTTGGCCCTTGGAGTGACTAGAGCCATGCAGCAGCAGTGTTTTATTTTTTGGCTTTTGGGGTGACTAGAGCCTTGTAGCAGCAGTTTTTCATTTTTTGGCCCTTGGGGTGACTAGAGCCATGCAGCAACAGTGTTTTATTTTTTGGCTCTTGGTGTGACTAGAGCCTTGTAGCAGCATTGCTTTATTTTTTGGCCCATGGGGTGACCCCTAAAAAATTAGATTTCAGGCCCTTGGGGGGAGCCCTAAAACATTAATTTTCAGGCCCTTGGGGAGCCCTAAAACATTACTTTACAGGCCCCTGTGGGGGGAGCCCTAAAACATTAATTTGCAGGTCCCTGTGGGGGGAGCCCTAAAACATTAATTTGCAGGCCCCTGTGAGGGGAGCCCTAAAACATTAATTTGCAGGCCCCTGTGGGGGGAGCCCTAAAACATTAATTTGCAGGCCCCTGTGAGGGGAGCCCTAAAACATTAATTTGCAGGCCCCTGTGGGGGTAGCTCTAAAAAATTGTTTTGCACGCCCCTGTGGAGGGTATGCATGAAAAAAATTATTTTAATAAAAAAAAAAAAAAAGAAGAAATTATTACTACATTCAGTAGTAGGGGCTGGGGTTGTAGGAGGAGGAGGAGGAGGATGAGAAGCATGAGGAAGAGTAAATTGGTTGCTGACTGAATCTCTCCAGTACCTGGGCTATGGAGTGGATACCCAGCTGGATATCCATGTGCTCACCCATGTCCCCTGCTGCTGCTGGCAGCCTCTCTCCAGTACCTGGACTCTGGAGTGGATATACAGCTGGGGATCCATGTCCACGTCCTCGCACTCTGGTGCTGGCGAGGGGCAATGCTGGCAGCCTCTCTCCAGTACATTGACTCTGGAGCTGATACCCAGCTGGTTATCCAGTTCCACATCCTCTCCTACGTCCCCTGCTGCTACCGGCGAGGGGGAATGCTGGCAGCCTCTCTCCAGTACCTGGACTCTGGAGCTGATACCCAGCTGGGTACCCAGTTCCACGTGCTCGCCAACGTACCCCGGTGCTGGCAAGGGGCACTGCTGGAAGCCCCTCTCCAGTACCTGGACTCTGGAGCTGATACCCAGCTGAGTATCGACTTCCATGTCCATGTACCCTGCTGCTACGCTGCATGATTTGCTAGCTAGCTAGCTATTATTGAGCTCTGAAAAGAGCTGTTATTATTGGCAATTCCTGCCTAACCAAAGCACTGTATTGCACTGACAGTCTGACACCACTCTCTCTCTATGACTCCAAAACGAGAATGAGACGAAGATGGCCGACACTATTCTTATGAAATGGGAGGTCACATTGTTTTCGGCAGCCAATGGGTTTTTTCAATTCTTTTCACTGCCTCCATTGTCGTAGTTCCTGTCCCACCTACCCTGCACAGTTATTGGTGCAAAAAACGTGCCAGGGAAGGTGGGAGGGGATACAAATTTTTACTGCGTATATACGGCCTTGTATTCGATCGTGAACAAATACATCGAACGCCATGATATTCGATCGAATACCTATTCGATCGAATGGCGTTCGCTCATCTCTAGAAATTACCATTTTACACCACATGAAGCAGCCACTATTGGTTGGTCTGTACCACTGTCCCTGCCCCCGTACCTCCATTTATAATCCAACTGTACATAAATGAATAATACAGAAATATGTTTCCTTCTCCACTTATTATTCTACTTTTACTTCACCTTCCCTTCACTCAGACTCTAATCTCTAATAGCATCTGTAGTCATATCCATGCTCACACACATAAGCCTATGGAAAGGGGAGGGGGAATGAGGATGTTGTGGGCTAGTAAGTGATATAGTGTCTTAGTCTACATGGTAGAAGAGTTATCTCACAAGACGTAGATGAGTTATCTTAGTTACAATGTATAGCAGAGTTAAACAGCTACAGTATGTGAGTCTATTCCAGCATCCTCTTCCTCTCCCTTCCCTCTCCATTGACTATTATGTTAGTATAGTGTAGAAGTATTTTTGTTTACTAAAGATATGTTGCACAGCTTCTTATATTCACCTGCTCAATTCACCTTCTTATATTCACCTGCTCAAAAATTGTTTTGTAATTGGAGGTATACCTAAAAAAAACTTTTGTTGTGCACCTTATATACTGTATATGACATATCTGACAATTATACGGTATGTTCCACAAAGGTCATATTACAGTTAATATTAGGTTTAAACTTATATATAGTCCTATTGTCTTCAGAAGTAATATGACTGATAAACTCTGGCATATTGGCACATTTTGCATTCATTTAACATGGGCACACTGATAAAACCTACCTATTTAATCCTACTTACTACTTTTATCCAAGTCCTAACGTGGAGACCCTAAATTGCAACTCGTCAGCATTCTTAACACCTCCATTATTTATTTTTTTTATTTTTTTTTTTTTTCAGACAGCAGTTTTGTTAAAGCAAGGACTTATCTTACCCATTTCTTATTGAAAACCTTAATCTAGAAAACCCTATACTCATTTAAAACTGTTTCATGGAAAAAAAAAATAATATTGATTTATTCCCACAATAACGTTTGCCAAGTCAGGTGAAATACTCAATTTTCACTGAAATTCCAATCTAGTAGCCATCAGTAATTCAGTATCCTATTGACTACACATCTGCATTCAGGAGGGATTATCTCACAGGTCAGATTTAATAATGCCAATTCTGGCAATGTAGGATTGGATTTAGAACAAATTTGAGAGTCTAATACAAAATCTTTCTTCTAAAAACCTTGCATTGTGAGATATTTCCACCACTTATACAACAGATTAAGCACAGTTATAGATCTACACAAGGGGAATGCTTAAGCTAATATGTCAGGAGATAAGTACCAACAGAGCTA
This sequence comes from Leptodactylus fuscus, assembly GCF_031893055.1. Classification (NCBI taxonomy): domain Eukaryota; kingdom Metazoa; phylum Chordata; class Amphibia; order Anura; family Leptodactylidae; genus Leptodactylus; species Leptodactylus fuscus. Next base: position 86,953,742 of record NC_134267.1, read on the forward strand.
TAGCTTATGCATGATCTCAATATGGTGAAATGTGGCACTCACCAAGTAGATAAGAACAGTTCTTTATTCTGAAACTTTAGAATTCTCAAAAGGGGAGAGATCATATGATACAAGCAAAATCCATCTCACTGGGCTAAAACAGCAAAATGACCGTAGCTCTACAATAAGATGGCAAAAATGGTACTGATAAGGTGGCAATGGTTACAGCTGTTGTGCTACATGTGCTTTCACATGACCACAGACTACATAGTTTACCACATGTTTACTACTAAGCACCACTACTAGCTAACTACTAACAACTAGCTAGCCACAGCCAACAATCACTGTGGAAAAGATTAAGTTTTCCTCTGTGGATTTTCTGTCTCAATTGTACCTTTACGGAGAATGCCAGCATTTCTGTAAGTATAATTGAGGTTAGGTTTTTGAAATGCCAGCATTTCCTGATATTTTTCTACAATGTATGGATGGGAATATCCAGAATTCCTTTCACTTTGCAGGTACCACAAAATGCCAAGTTTTTTTGCCATGGCATTTTCGCTGCATTTCATAATTTGGGGCCTGGAGTTAAAAGAGGTCCCTCTGATCATAAAGTATCCTAGCTACTCCTTTAACTTATGTAAATTGTTTTCTAAAAAAAAAAACATTGTTTTAGCAATGCTGCTTTGTTTGCCTGCTATATGAAATTACTAGTGCATCTTAATAAATTAGAATATCATCAAAAAGTTTTGGACTGTTGCTCAGTGGTCAAAGGTGTTTTCAGATGAAAGAAAATTTTGCATTTCATTTGGAAATCCAGGTCCCAGAGTCTGGAGGAAGAGTGGAGAGGCTGCTGTACACAATCCAAGATGCTTAAGGTCTGGTGTGAAGTTTCCACTATCAGTGATGGTTTGGGGAGCCATGTCATCTGCTGGTGTAGGTCCACTGTGTTTTATCAAGACTAAAATCCACGCAGCCGTCTACCAGGAAATTCTAGAGCACTTCATGCTTCCCTCTGCTGAGAAGCTTTTTGGAGATGGAATTGTCATTTTCTAACAGGACTTGGCACCTGTTCACACTGCCAAAAGTACCAATATCTGGTTTAATAACCACAGTATCTCTGTGATTGATTGGCCAGCAAACTTGCCTGACCTTAATCCCATAAAGAACCTATAGGGTATTGTCAAGAGGAAGATGAGAGACCCCAGACCCAACAATGCAGACAAGCTGAAGGCTGCTATTATACAACCTGGGCTTCCATAACACCTCTGCAGTGCCACAGGCTGATCCCTCCATGCCACATTGCTGCATTGATCATTCATGCAAAAGGAGACCCGACTATGTATTGAGGGCATTTACTGGACAGACTTTTCATTTGGCCAACATTTTTGTGTTAAATCATTTTTTTACAGTTGGTCTTATATAATATTCTAATCTAATTTTCTGAGATAATGGCTTTTGGGTTTTCCTTGGCTGTAAGCCATAATCATCAACATTAACAGAAAGAAACACTCAAAAAAGTTCACTCTGTTTGTCATGACTATGTATATAACTATAATATATGGGTTTCACTTTTTCAATTGAATTAATAAAAAAAAAAAAAAAAAAAAAAAAAAATTGATGATACTCTAATTTATTTAGATGCACTAGTAGTTCTCCCATTATTTACACATTGTTTTTCCAAGGAGATGGACCATGTCTAATAAGATAGGACAAATGACATCAGTTACTGCTCCCTGGGGTAGGGGGGCTGAGTGCTCTCACTGTAATCCACAGTACTACTGGTACAATCAGTTGCCTACAACATAGAGTGAAGCCCAGTAATGATCTAAATAATGGAGCTGCAATGCTGAATAACAAAGCCATAAATGGAAAAGTGAGTAAAGAGCATTGTGATCACTTTGATTATGATTTTCCTGCTGACAGACTCCTTTTAGCATTATTTCCTTTTAATGTTATGTGGTAGACTTTCCTTTTTCTCTCTATGCAACAAACCTAAAGATATTAAAGGTATTGAACCTTCAGATTTTTTGCATATTTTTAAGCCATGCAAAAAAGTCTATAAAGATACCTTTTATTGAAGAGTATAAGATATCAGCTATAGGATCTTTTTCTATACTTAAAGAATGTGCTTAATGGCAATGAAAAGCATAGAAAATTTGCAAATAACACCATGGTATCTACGGACACCAAATAATATATATTTGATAAGAAATATAAATGGCCAAAATAAATTCTAAATATCAAAAATACCCCTCTTGCCACTAACCATTACATGTCATTCAAAAATATAGAGAAAACCCACAAATGAACCTGAGTTCAACAAATGCAATAAAACAATTCCAATGTTTATTGAAAGAATTTAAAACCCATCAAGTTATAAAAGATTATGTCACAATATGAACAGCTGCATAACAGGAGGAAAGAGGCACAGCAGTATTACATGACTACGGCCAAATATGTATCACCAATGTTATAGTGATGCACATGGACTGTAAATCCTACTGACCATCAGCACAATGTCACAAATAATAATGGTGGTCTGAATGATTAATAATAACCTCAATAGCTAGAAGGAACAATATCTAATACATATCATAGGATAATACTGAAGTCTACGGAATGTGCATATATCACCAACAAGGGTTACTATGTGTAAAGCCAGACACATTACCCATGTCCTGCTGCCTCCTCCTGGGATAACACCAATCCTAAGGTGCATTTGGGCACTAATCTATAATATCTATTAGTGTTGCTTAGTGACTTGGGTCTGTCTTGTGCCATATAGCTATTGAGGTTATTAATCATTTTGACCACCATCATTGTTTGTGACATTGTTGGGCTATGGTAATGACTATAACATTGATGATACATTTTTGGCCTTAGACATGTAATACTACTTTGCCTCTTTCCTCCTGTTATGTGTCCTTGCACTTTCTGACAATCTTTTTTAACTTGATTGGTTTTAACCCCTTCCCGACATGCGCCCTAATAGTACGGCGCGTGTCGGGTCTGTAACTATGGCGACCGCCCGGGATCTGGGCGGCCGTCATAGCCGCCGGGTGTCTACTGCTTTAAGCAGTAGACAACCGGCTCTGATGCCTCCGATCGGTCCCCGGACCGATCGGAGGCGTTAACCCCTCCGGCGCTGCTGTCAAAGGCGCCGGAGGCGCCATTTTCCCGGCGGCGCATGGGCGCCGCCATTTTGGCAGGGATCGCCGGCTCCTGGAGCATGCTCCAGGGCCGACCCCCCGTTGCCATGACAGCCGGGAGCCTTGTTAAAGGCTCCCAGCCGGTCTGCAAATTCTCTCTTTTGCAGGCTGGTGTATACAGCCTGCAAAAGAGATGATGATTTTTTGCAATGCATTGCAATGCATTAGCATTGTAATGCATTGCATTAGTGATCAGACCCCCTGGGGTTCAACACCCCTAGGGGGTCTAATAAATGCAAAAAAAAATTAAAAAAAAAGTTAAAAAAAATATTAAAAAATATAAAAAGAATTAAAAGTTCAAATCACCCCCCTTTCCCTAGAACACATATAAAAGTAGTTAAAAACTGTGAAACATATACATGTTAGGTATCCCCGCGTCCGAAATGGCACGCTCTACAAATCTATAAAAATATTTTTCCTGTTCGGTAAACGCCGTAGCAGGAAAAATAGTCAAAAGTGCCAAACCGCCGTTTTTTCACTGTTTTAATTCTGATAAAAATTTGAATAAAAAGTGATCAAAGCAATAACATTTCCCGAAAATGATAGAACTAAAAAGTACACCCGGCCCCGCAAAAAAAGACGCTCTATACATCCACGTACACGCACGTATAAAAAAGTTACGGCCGTCGGAATATGGCGACTTTTAGAAAAAAAAAATTTTAACACCGTTTTGGAATTTTTTTTAGGGGTCAAAATGTAAATAAAACCATATAAATTTGGTATCCCTGGAACCGTACCGAAACACAGAATATAGGGGACATGTCATTTTGGCTGCACAGTGAACGCCGTAAAACCAAAGCCCGTAAGAAAGTCGCAGAAATGCATTTTTTCTTCAAATCCACCCCATTCTGAATTTTTTTCCTGCTTCCCAGTACATTATATAGAATAATTAATGGTGGCATCATGAAGAAAAAATTGTTCCGCAAAAATTAAGACCTCATATGACTCTGGGAGCGGAGAAATAAAAAAGTTATGGGGTTTAGAAGGAGGGGAGTCAAAAACGAAAAACGAAAATCAAAAAATGCCATCGGCGGGAAGGGGCTAAATTCTTTCAATATAGGTTATAATATTTTTTTTTACATTTGGTTGTTGGACTTGTTCTTTTGTTGATTTGTACTCCAATATTGGCTTCCAGGTCTTATATAACTTGTGATTACTTCTGGGGCCTGCAACTATCTCTAAAATAAAGAAAGAGAGAATCAGACAGGTTGCAGTGCGGTAAGAGCTGGAGACAATCCTGTCAGAGAGGTTGCAGTGCGGTAAGAGCTGGAGATAATCCTGTCAGAGAGGTTACAGTGCGGTAAGAGCTGGGAGACAATCCTGTCAGAGAGGTTGCAGTGCGGTAAGAGCTGGAGATAATCCTGTCAGAGAGGTTACAGTGCGGTAAGAGCTGGGAGACAATCCTGTCAGAGAGGTTGCAGTGAGATAAGAGCTGGGAGACAATCCTTGCAGAGAGGTTACAGTGCGGTAAGAGCTGGGAGACAATCCTGTCAGAGAGGATGCAGTGAGGTAAGAGCTGGGAGACAATCCTGTCAGAGAGGTTGCAGTGAGGTAAGAGCTGGGAGACAATCCTGTCAGAGAGGTTGTAGTGCAGTAAGAGCGGGGAGACAATCCTGTCAGAGAGGTTGTAGTGCAGTAATAGCTGGGAAACAATCCTGTCAGAGAGGTTGCAGTGAGGTAAGAGCTGGGAGACAATCCTGTCAGAGAGGTTGCAGTGCAGTAAGAGCTGGGATACAATCCTGTCAGAGAGGTTGCAGTGAGGTAAGAGCTGGGAGACAATCCTTTCAGAGAGGTTGCAGTGCAGTAAGAGCTGGGAGACAATCCTGTCAGAGAGGTTGCAGTGTGGTAAGATCTGGGAGACAATCCTGTCAGAGAGGTTGCAGTGCAGTAAGAGCTGGGAGACAATCCTGTCAGAGAGGTTGCAGTGAGGTAAGAGCTGGGAGACAATCCTGTCAGAGAGGTTGCAGTGAGGTGAGAACTGGGGGACAATCCTGTCAGAGAGGTTGTAGTGCGGTAAGAGCTGGGAAACAATCCTGTCAGAGAGGTTGCAGTGCAGTAAGAGCTGGGAGAAAATCCTGTTAGAGAGGTTACAGTGCGGTAAGAGCTGGGAGACAATCCTGTCAGAGAGGTTACAGTGCGGTAAGAGCTGGAGACAATCCTGTCAGAGAGGTTGCATTGAGGTAAGAGCTGGGAGACAATCCTGTCAGAGAGGTTGCAGTGAGGTAAGAGCTGGGAAACAATCCTGTCAGAGAGGTTGCAGTGAGGTAAGAGCTGGGAAACAATCCTGTCAGAGAGGTTGCAGTGCAGTAAGAGCTGGGAGAAAATCCTGTTAGAGAGGTTACAGTGCGGTAAGAGCTGGGAGACAATCCTGTCAGAGAGGTTACAGTGCGGTAAGAGCTGGAGACAATCCTGTCAGAGAGGTTGCAGTGAGGTAAGAGCTGGGAGACAATCCTGTCAGAGAGGTTGCAGTGAGGTAAGAGCTGGGAGACAATCCTGTCAGAGAGGTTGCAGTGAGATAAGAGCTGGGAGACAATCCTTGCAGAGAGGTTACAGTGCGGTAAGATCTGGGAGACAATCCTGTCAGAGAGGTTGCAGTGAGGTAAGATCTGGGAGACAATCCTGTCAGAGAGGTTGTAGTGCAGTAATAGCTGGGAAACAATCCTGTCAGAGAGGTTGCAGTGAGGTAAGAGCTGGAGACAATCCTGTCAGAGAGGTTGCAGTGCGGTAAGAGCTGGGAGACAATCCTGTCAGAGAGGTTACAGTGCAGTAAGAGCGGGGAGACAATCCTGTCAGAGAGGTTGTAGTGCAGTAATAGCTGGGAGACAATCCTGTCAGGTTGCATGATCCCCCTCTCACACCCCTTCCCTGTTTCCCTAGCTAGCCTGTGGACTACTTGCCTTATCTATCTACCTACCTAACTACTTCACTAAGCCCCCATCCCCCACAATCATACTTATCTGTCTTCTGTGTCCAGGAGATCATAATCTTCGGTCCCGGAAACATCTTCTTCTGTGGCTTCTTGCGCATACTCTCTTCGCTTCTGCCGACGTCTGTACAATAAACCTCTATTGCGCAGGCGCTGGCAGAAGTGGAGGAATTTCCGCTTGGTGCTAGAAGAATAAAGATGGGTAAGTATGAGAGGGACAGGGGTGGGGAAGTTTTGGTGATGCTTCATTCTCAGTAATGTGGAAACGGAACGTCACCGGATCGTCAGAAATTGTGCCTAGGAGGTCATGTGACCACCCCAGGTAAATATAGATTTAAAAAAAAAAATAAAGTCAATTAGAAGTCAGGTGGGGGAGGGGGTTTAGTTTAGGCATTGAGTTTCTGTTTATCCTGGACAACCCCTTTAATAAATTCACCTATTTGTGTAAACAAGAAGTACTGTAATATCTAATTCCCTTGTAGGTCTGGTGAATGGTTTGCTCAACTCTACACCAAACTTACCACTGGTATGTAATCACAGCTGCCAGATACCTAAGATTCTTACCTGACATGACATAAATGTCTACTAAACAACCTGAGAATGTGGAGGGTAAGTATGGGATACATATATTACAGAAACGGACCAATCAAATTATTTTTCTTGTCAGATTTAGTCTATTCAGTTCTTCATATAATACAACAATTGAGCTTCTTTCTAAAATGAATTACACAAAGGTGGTAAGTTTGGCATTTAGCGTGCAGCAGACCCTTCAGTATGCTGTTCCAAGGACCATAAAAGTTTATGCTTGTTTGGTATTTTTAAGGGCCAGAAATGATTCGCTTGCGCTGAAGAATTTAAAGCAGGTTTAGCAGAAAAATAATGTATCAAAATAGACAATAAAATATGGCTTCAATAAAGCCTGAGCTTAGAGCTTTTAGGATAAATGCCAGAATAGTTCAGTCTGCAAATTAACTGAGCACCTGGCACAATAGTCTTTACAAGAGAATGCGCCGTTCAATGAAAGTGCAGAATTTAATTCACATTATTATAGGCAAAAAGTTAATATTTATCTGAAATGAAGACAATTCATTTTATCCCTCTAAAGAACAATCAATGTATTCCAAAGAATCATTGAAAGGCAATGTTGTTTGTCATTCATTAGTAGACGACATTAACCTAACGCCTCATTAGAGACATTTCTAGGTCACACAAGAGCTCAAGGTAAAACTCTCTTGGTGATAATCTTGTTTATATCGTTTTACTTTCACTACAGTTCACAAATCATTCTAAAATAATATCTTTGTCTAGTTGGAAAAGGAAATACATGGTTTTGTTCCAGAAGAAAAAGACCACTTTTCTGCATCAAAATAATCATTTATTATACATGACACAATTCATTTCATCATTTATTCTTTATTATGATTTAACATTTCATATCTCTATCAAATTTTATGCCACACAACTGTAATTCCAGGCCCATTCAAATGTAGGAGCCCTTATGGTACCTCCTGTATGCCATATAAAAAATCATAGCTTACCCCTTTGGAATCAGGGCCACTTTAACCATAATGATGCACTTGTGCTGGGCCCTATGGAAGGAAGGCAGACCCCTCCTAGTCATCACCCATCCAGAAGGACAGTCTTGTTCTGCTGTTCCAGATGGCAGGTCTTGATTTCAACACAGTGTTGTCAAATCACAGACAGAGTAAAATACAATGGTGGCTTCATACTCCACCATTCAGGCCTTGACTAGTGCTTTCTATTCTATTCTCCAGGATGTAATTAGGAGAACAGTGCCTCTGTATGCCGCCCTCTAGAGGGCAGCCTCCTTAACATCATGTATGACTCAGTTAATAAGCCTACTACTGTATCATGATGCAAATTTAATTGCCAAATTAGTATTTCTATTTCAAAAGGAACAGATTCCCAGCTATGGACAGCGTTGTTTCGGTCTTTTGGACCTCCTCAGCATAGCGCAGGAATACTGATTTGGCAGAGTGAGAGACTATAGACCAGGGTCAGGGGATAATCATACACAATAGGGAGAGTGTGTGCCTACATAGCTGCACGGAGACTTACAAGTCATTCCTGCTCCGCTAGGGATTCTGGGTAAATCCGCATTATGATAGTAGGCGTTCAATTTTTGGACTACATGCTGTGTAGTGAATAGGATCATTTTTATCATTAAAAAAATCGAATCAGATTAGTCTGATCAGATTAGTCTGACAGGATTCCTCATAAACCCATGCTGATTGGGTGATATAAGATTATTTACATTGAGATACTCCAATATAGCATCTCTGAGGAAGCCCTCAAATATCTGACCCACCACAGAAGTCAAACTTACTGGCCTATAGTTTCCAGGATCACTTTTATACTCTTTTTTGAAAATTGGCACCACATTTGCTATTTGCCAATGCTGTGGAACAGACCCAGTCATTACTGAATCCTTAAATATTATGGATAATGGTTTATCTGTTACCGGGCATAATTCCCTCAGAACTCAGGGGTGTATTCCATCTGGACCGGGCCGATTTCGCTATTATAGTGTTTTGAAGGCGCTGCTGCTCCTCCTCCTGGGTTGAACAGGTGACATTTAATGGAGAGTCTACATTACCCTAATGAAGGATTTTCTTGTGTAAATACAGTAGAGAAGAAGGTATATATATATATATATATATATATATATATATATATATATACAGTATATATACAGTATATCCATACACGTCCAGGCAAAAACAGCCCTTGTCTGAGCGCAGAACTGATCTGGGTCTCTTCAGACTCAGTAGCTCTGCACACTGGGATTCTCCTGTGACCATTGGTTCTATAGCAGCAGAGGATACTGATGAGGGATTCTGTATTCACTACACTTCACTCACTGAGCGCTATGAAGTGTGTAAAAGAGAAGATGGAAGCAGTTATAAACTGCTTCCATCTTCTACTTTAGGTACCTGCATGCATCTCATGCAACCTGCTCCTGCTCTATTGCAGAAGTGGGAATGTAGAGCACTTGGTCATTAAGTGGTTAAGTTTCCATGTCACTATGCATATTCTAAAAATTTAAATCCTGCAGTTTTAACTCTGGACACTAAGCCTAATGACAGTTGACACTTCTTGTTATTGAGAAAATTTCTTTGCAGCAGTCATCTAGCTATCGACATAGTCACTATTACAATGACATCATCTATATATATATATATATAACACAGAGCCCATCACTCACAATAGGTGATGTCACAGCTTATTTACTACCCTTGACTCTACACAGGCCATAGAGTATGTCTAGAAATACTCCCACTGACATCAGTGAATCCAGACTATGTACAGAAAACAGAATAAATTCATCTACAATCAGAAAGTAATGTGTTTTATATTAGTAAAATAAATATATATCCAACAGTCACTTTAGAGGTCCCTTCACATTGGCAATTCCAGTCCTTAAAATACAGTTTGTAAATGGGCTGTATATCCCTATCGCATTGTTTCTGAAGATCTATCTATAAATGCTGTGAGTTTCTGCTTTACCCAGGACTATTGTCCAAATGACAGTACAGGAAAGTAGTCCTGCAGTGAGATAGCTATAAGACTGTGAGTCCAGGTCCCCAGAAACAGTGTAGGCTAGAGAATAGGGCTCATATAAGATAAGATAAGATAATCCTTTAATAGTCCCACAGTGGGGAAATTTCAGCATGTTACAGCAGCATAGTAATACAGGATAATACACAGTAATATATTACAGAACTAGACACACATATACTGAGAAGAGAAGATATACTAGGAGTCCATAGCAGCTAAGAAACAGAAGAAGAAAGATGGAAGACATCATAATCATTAGTTCTCTGTGCAGAGTGATCTTCGCTTGGTCTGATGTAGATTATACAGCCTGATCGCGGTTAGAAGGAAGGACTTGCGATAGCGCTCCTTCTCACACTTGGGTGAAGCAGACGGTCACTTACAGTGCTGCCAAGTACCATCAAGGTCCCATACGAGGGGTGGGATTTGTTCTCCCGCATGGAGGTCACCACGGACAGTATCCTTCTGTCACCCACCATCTGTACTGGGTCCAGGGGGCTCCACAGGACAGAGCTGGCCCTTTTGATCAGCCTGTCAAGTCTATTTCTGTCCCTTGTTGATATACCGCTCCCCCAGTAGGCCACACCGAAAAAGATGGCTGAAGCAACCACAGAGTTGAAGAAGGCCCTAAGAAGTGGCCCCTGGACTCCGAAGGCCCTCAGCCTCCTGAGCAGGTAGAGTCTGCTGTGACCTTTTCGGTGCAGCCCATCCAGGTGATCAGCCCAGTCTAGTTTATTATTGAGAAGCACACCCAGATACTTATAGGTCCTGACTATCTCAATGCGTGTCCCGTGGATCTCCACCGGGGTCGGAGCACTTCTCCGTTTACTAAAGTCCACCACCATCTCCTTGGTCTTCCCAGCATTAATCCTGAGGTGGTTCTGCTGGCACAATTCAACAAAGTCCCAGTTTAAGTCTCTGTATTCCCTATCATCAGTGATAAGGCCTACTATTGCAGAGTCATCGGAGAACTTCTGTAAGTAACAGCTGGATGAGTTGTGCCTAAAGTCAGCGCTGTACAGTGTGAAGAGAAATGGGGCAAGAACTGTACCTTGTGGTGCCCTCGTACTACAGATCACAGTGTCAGACACACAGTCCCGGGCTCTCAGATACTGAGGGTGGTTTGTGAGGTAGTCTAGGATCCATTTGGACATTTGGCCCTTTCTGTGCAGCGCCTCCAGGTGATCAACCCAGTCCAGTTTATTATTGAGGAGTACGCCCACAGTGTTCCCAGGTTTCTCCAGGTGAGAGAGAGCTCTGTGAAGAAGGTGGATGATGGCGTCATCTACCCCAATGCCCGGCCGATAGGCAAACTGGAGGGGGTCTAGAGCAGAGCTCACTAGGGGGCATAGGTGTGTCAGGACCAGTCTCTCTTGGACCTTCATCAGGTGGGATGTCAGTGCTATAGGTTGGTAGTCATTGGAGCCCATTGGGTTGGGTTCCTTTGGGACTGGTAACAGACAAGATGTTTACCACAGTTGAGGTACCACTCCCAGCTTTAGACTCATATTGTACATGTGCATAATAATACCACATAGCTGGTCACCGCACATATTTAGAACTATTGCGCTTATCCCATCAGGTCCTCCGGCCTTGTCTGCTTTCATTCTCTTGATTTCCCTACACACTTGAGACTTCTTGAGGATCAGATAGACAGATTAAAGTTGACTGTAGGTTGTGGGGGTTGGGTCTTGGTGTGTGAGGGGAGGGGGGTTGACTGACATGCTGGTGAAGGCGTGTTGGTTTGGAGTCAAATCTATTGAAGAATTGATTAAGCTCGTTAAGCCACTTCCTGTCACCTGTCCTGTCCTGTCATATATCTGCACTCTTTTCAGGACCAAAACTACCTGCATGCGGGGCCTTAACAAGTCGGGAATAGTAAACAGCTAATAAGTGGGGCTCCAGAAGCTGCAAACAGTCTTTCCCTCCCTGACTTCTGCTTAACAAATTCCATTTTTCCTTATTCAGTACATTGTTACTTCATAATTGTCACTTGTATGTTAATTTCTATACTATATAATGTACAACAGTGAATTATCCTGTCATAGCAATTTTATTTTACAACAGTTTGCAGAACAGTAAAAACTGAGAAAGAAATAAAAGTGTTTGAGACTGTTTTAATAAAGAATTTCTATTCTGAGAAATTAATTGTGTAAGGAAAATACAGTTTATGTCATGAAAACTCTGTGGTATGAAGACATATTTTCCCTTATGATTTGTCAAATATACTCCAGACTTTACAGTTTAAGGAAAAATATTGGTATAAATACTGCATGTCAATGGGAAAGATTTTTGCACTTGGAAATAAAACAAAAAAAATTTAAAATATAAGTAAAGATGCGATACCATTGAGATATTAAATGACACATAATATTGAGCACTATAGCCCTTAAAGCTTGGACTTAAATACTTGCTTTTTGGTTGCTGTCTATTTAATTTTAGTTGATTATTTTACAAAGACTGATTAAATCAAATTTCTATAGTGGTAATAAAAAAAAAAAAATTGATCCTTATATTTCAATTAAAATTCTGAGCTCTAATTGTAATATTGTTGAAAAAGGGTAAATAGGTTACACATAGTAAACCTTTTACACAACCCGTGAGAAATTCTATGTAAACGAGCTCACATCATTTTGTGCTAATGGCTTAAACTGGCATTCCCATCTCAGTCTTTCATGGCTTCCATCAAAATGCTCACCTGTTTGAGGATGGTCTGAAGTGGCCAGGCATATGCAAGCCTAACAGATTATTCTAAGCCAGGGGTCCTCAAACTACGGCCTGCAGGCCACATGCGGCCTGCCAAGGACATTTTTCTGGCCACCACATGTGGTCCGCACGCTGTTGCCCGGATTGCTCACTAATGGGGAATCAGGTACATGATTCCCCATTAGAGAGTGATAGCAATAGCTGTTTTCAGTTGTATGTGCAAATCACATACAGTTGAAAGCAGTCAGTGTAGGCTGCGGTCCACGTACTGAGGAGCATATAATACTGTGTATGTGGGCGGGAAGGTGTATTGAGGAACATATAATACTGTGTGTGGGGGGCGTACTGAAGAGCATATAATACTGTGGGGGGGGGCCTGCTGTGGAGCGTATAATACTGTGGGAGGGGCTACTGTGGAGGGTATAATCTTAATTTTTTTTTAAACTATGTTTAGGCCCTCCAATGGTCTGAGGGACAGTAAACTGTCCCCCTGTTTAAAAAGTTTGAGGACCCCTGTTCTAAGATGTCCCTCTGTAATAAAAGTGGATTGCAGTTATAGAAACAATGTAGCCTAGTGAACTTCCTCCACAAACCAACTAAGCTAAAAAAATAAAAACGTTATACTCATCTACCTGCAATCCTGATGAATGGAGTCGTCACCTCCTTTACGTCCAAGCACAGGACGACTGTGTATCAGCACAGTAGATCTAGTTAAAAGTCAGATATATAGACTGTGGCATCTGGGTGGGCCCAGGGCAGCAGCCATTTCCTCACACACCCTACACCCCCATGTCTCCCCTCTTACTCACACAGCCTGAACCCCCATGTCCCCCCTCTTACTCACACATGCTGTCTCTTCTCTCCTTCCATCAGACTGGTCCCGGCAGATTCATCTTCCTGTGTAACATCACACTGTTCTGTACGATCCTGTGTAGCTCCGCCCACACATGACGTTATCACAGGTCCTTAAGCCCAACAGCATCTTCCTGCAGCACGGAGTCTCTATAACACATATAACATATAACTAACACATATATACAAGGACAACTAGGCTAAATAACTAATACAGGAAGGTTCTCACCACTATAGTTTCCAGCAGAAATCCAAACTACATAGGCGGTATTCTAGTTCCATTTCACTTTGAACTATTGTTAATAGAGGTCATCAATAACAGATAAGTTGAACACCAAGGTGATCATAGACATTGAATAGGACAAGGAAACATTGCACTGTTTCTATAAAACAGGCATCCTGCAATGTAAACAGTGAAGGGGGTCACGGTGTTCACATGAGAGCCACAACGCCTTCAAACAGCTGGTTAGCAAAGTTTCCAGTTGTCGAAGGATAGGTCATTAATAACAAGGAATTGGAATACCCTTTATAGGGCAAATGCACTTTTTTTAAAAAAATTGATGACCTATTATTAAGATCAGCCTTTAATTAATTTAATTTTAGATTAGCATGGGTCTGACTGGACCACCTGAGATCAACTTTTTCCTAGAGTACATAGAGTACATAAAGCTTGGCATTTTTTATATGTAGAGCGCTGCACTACTTACTTGTCATAGCCTTGATAGCAGCAGTAGTGGGCACTGTCCCATTCAGGTCTATAGGACACCGCTGCAGCACCCATATAGGGAACACCCCTCTAAGTAAAATTGACTTATCAGTTCTTTGGAATCTTGTTGAGATTTTGATATGTCAGTAATAGTTGACTATCAGTTTAAATAGTATCATATCGTTGACATAATATGTAATATGTATAGCAGGAAGGGTCTTTGTTCAGCTCGGATTGTTCTAGAGCACTGTATATTACCAGCTAGCAGCACAGTACACCTATAGCAGGAAGGGTCTTTGTACATCTCTGGTTATTATAGAGCACTGTATATTACCAGCACACAGCACAGCACCCCTATAGCAGGAAGGGTCTTTGTACAGCTGGGATTATTATAGAGCACTGTATATTACCAGCACACAGCACAGCACCCCTATAGCAGGAAGGGTCTTTGTACAGCTGGGATTATTTTAGAGCACTGCATATTACCAGCACACAGCACAGCACCCCTATAGCAGGAAGGGTCTTTGTACAACTTGGATTATTCTAGAGCACTATTTATTACCAGCTAGCAGCACAGCAACCCTATATCAGGAAGGGTCTTTGTACATCTCTGATTATTCTAGAGCACTGGATATTACCAGATAGTAGCACAGCACCCCTATAGCAAGAAGGGTCTTTGTACATCTCTGGTTATTATAGAGCACTGTATATTACCAGCACACAGCACTGTACCCCTATAGCAGGAAGGGTCTTTTTACACCTCAGATTATTATAGAGCACTGTATATCACCAGCACGTAGAACAGCACCCCTATAGCAGGAAGAGTCTTTGTACAGCTTGGATTATTCTAGAGCACTGTATATTACCAGCACGCAGCACAGCACCCCAATAGCAGAAAGGGTCTTTGTACAGCTCGGATTATTCTAGAGCACTGTATATTACCAGCACACAGCACAGCACCCCTATAGCAGAAAGGGACTTTGTACAGCTCGGATTATTCTAGAGCACTGTATATTACCAGCACACAGCACAGCACCCCTATAACAGGAAGGGACTTTGTACAGCTTGGATTATTCTAGAGCACTGTATATTACCAGCACGCAGCACAGCACCCCAATAGCAGAAAGGGTCTTTGTACAGCTCGGATTATTCTAGAGCACTGTATATTACCAGCATGTAGTGCAGCACCCCTATAGCAGGAAGGGTCTTTGTGCAGCTTTGATTATTCTAGAGCACTGTATATTACCAGCATGCAGCGCAGCACCCCTATAGCAGGAAGGGTCTTTTTATTATTATTATTATTATTATTATTATTATTATTATTATTATTATTATTATTATTTATTTATTTATTTATTTATATAGCACCATTAATTCTATGGTGCTTTACATTCAGGGGTTACATACAATACACAGAATATACAGGTAGATATAAGATAAGATAAGATAATCCTTTAATAGTCCCACAGTGGGGAAATTTCAGTATGTATATAATAGTATATAATATATAATAGTATAATATAATATATAATATAGTATATAATACTAACAATGACCGACTGGCACAGTGGGGTAGAGGGCCCTGCCTGCGAGGGCTTACAATCTATGAGGGAAGGGGGTAGAGACAGAAGGAGAGGGGGAGACTGTACAGATGGTGGTGCGGTGATAGTGTTATTGGATGTTGTAGGCCTTCCTGAATAGGTGAGTCTTCAGGGCCTTCTTGAAGCCTGTGATTGTGGGGATCAGTCTTATGTGTCTTCGTAAGGAGTTCCAGAGTATGGGGGATGCACAAGAGAAATCTTGGAGACGGTTGTGTGAGGAGCGGATGAGAGCAGAGCGGAGTAGGAGGTCATTGGAGGATCTGAGGTTACGTGTGGGCAGGTAGCGGGAGATTAGTTCAGAGATATATGGAGGGGACAGGTTGTGGATGGCTTTGTATGTTAGCGTTAGTAGCTTGAACTCAATTCGCTGGGCTATAGGTAGCCAGTGGAGGGACTGGCAGAGGGGAGCAGCCGATGAAGATCGGGGGGTGAGGTGGATTAAGCGAGCAGCGCAGTTTAGGGTGGACTGGAGGGGGGCGAGGGTGTTAGCTGGGAGTCCATGGAGAAGGGTGTTGCAGTAGTCTAGGCGGGAGATTATGAGGGCCTGGACGAGCATCTTGGTAGTTTCCTGGGTGAGGAAGGGGCGAATTCGGTGGATGTTCTTGAGTTGGAGGCGGCAGGAAGTGTTGAGGGCTTGAATATGTGGCTTGAAGGATAGGTCAGAGTCCAGGGTTACCCCAAGGCATCGGGCCTGTGGGACAGGGGTAATTGTGGTTCCATTAACTTTGATAGATAGGTCAGGTGGAAGGGCCATGCAGGATGGGCTGAAGATGATAAACTCTGTTTTCTCCATGTTGAGTTTGAGAAAGCGGGAGGAGAGGAAGGAGGCTACGGCCGCTAAACAATCTGGAATTCTGGCCAGCAGGGAGGTAATGTCTGGTCCAGAGATGTAGATTTGGGTGTCATCGGCATAGCAATGGTACTGGAAACCGTGGGATTCTATGAGTTGGCCCAGGCCAAGTGTGTAGATGGAGAACAGGAGGGGTCCTAGGACGGAGCCCTAGGGGACACCTACAGAGAGAGGGCGAGGTGAGGAGGTGGTGTGCGAGTGGGAGACGCTGAATGTGCAGTCGATGAGGTATGAGGAGATCCAGGAATGGGCCAGGTCTGAGATACCAAGGGATGAGAGAATTTCTAACAGGAGAGAGTGGTCAACTGTATCAAAGGCAGAGGAGAGGTCGAGGAGGAGGAGGACAGAGTAATGGCGCTTGGCTTTGGCAGTTAGCAGGTCATTGGTGACTTTTGTTAGGGCAGTTTCAGTGGAGTGCCGGGGTCTGAAGCCTGACTGAAGTCTGTCAAAGAGCAGGTTGGATGAGAAATAGGAGGAGAGTTCGGAGTGGACATGCTGCTCAAGAAGTTTTGAGGCGTACGGGAGCAGTGAGATGGGACGATAGTTGGCAGGAGAGAACGGGTCGAGGGACGGTTTCTTAAGTATAGGAGTGACAGTGGCGTGTTTGAAGGCTGAGGGAAAGGATCCATTGGTTAGAGATAGATTGAAGAGATGGGTTAGGGCTGGAGTAATGACTTCAGCGAGTTTGGGGATGAAATGTGACTGGATCGGGTCGAGCACGCAGGAGGTGAGGTGGGATTTGGAGATTAGGGAGGAGAGTTTTTCGTCAGTTATGGAGGAGAAACAGGTCAGGGATGAGGAGCAGTAAGTAGTTGGGTAGAGCGGTTGTCGGGGGAGTAGGGCGACACTGTCTCTGATGGTGTCAATTTTAGTTTTAAAGTAAGCGGCAAAGTCGTCAGCTGAGATAAGTGATGTCGGAGGGGGGGCGGGAGGACGGAGGAGGGAGTTGAAGGTGGATAATAGCTGTTTGGGGTTGCGAGAGAGTGCAGATATGAGTGTGGTGAAGTAGACCTGCTTAGCAGAGGTGAGTGCGTTCTTAAATGAGAGAACTGCTTTTTTGTACTTGACGAAATCCTCCTTGGAGTGGCTTTTCTTCCAGAGGCGCTCTGCAACCCGCGAGGCACGTCTCAGTTTTTTAGTCAGGTCAGTGTGCCAGGGTTGTCTATTGATCGGTTGGGCTCTGGTGTATGTGTAGGGGGCCACAGAGTCCAGGGCTGAGGTAATGGTGGTATTATAGAAGGCAGCAGCAGCATCTGTGTCCTGGAGTGAGGATATGTCAGCGAGTGGTAGGAGACAGTCTGAGAGGGTGCAGGTGTCAAGGTGGTTGAGGTTCCTGCGGGGGCGTGTTGGTTTAGAGGTTGGGGTGTCTATTGGAGAGGAGAGGGCAGAGAATGTCAGCAGGTTGTGGTCAGAGAGCGTGGATGGAGAGTTAGAGAGGTTGCATATGGAGCAGAAGCGGGTGAATATTAGGTCTAGTGTGCCCCCCTTTATGTGGGTGGCAGAGGAGGACCATTGGGAGAGACCAAAGGAGGTGGTGAGGGACAGGAGACTGAAGGCGGAAGGGTGGTCTGTGTTAATGGGGATGTTGAAGTCACCCATGATGATGGTGGGGGTGTCAGTGGATAGGAAGTGTGTGAGCCAGGTGGTGAAGTGGTCGATAAAGGCAACGGTAGGTCCCGGCGGTCGATATATGACGGCCAGTTGGAGGTTGGAGGGTGAGTAGATACGAACAGAGTGCACTTCAAAGGAGGGGGGTGAGGGCAGGTAGCGCCTGGATAGGGGCAAATGAGCACTTGTCTGACAGGAGGACACCTACACCTCCACCAGGTTTGTTGTTGGGGCGGGGAGTATGTGAGAAGTGCAGACCTCCATAGGAGAGGGCGGCGGGGGAGGCTGTGTCTGAGGGGGTCAGCCATGTTTCTGTGAGACAGAGAAATGTAAGTTTATTAAGAATAAAAAGGTCGTGTGCAGCTTTGATTATTCTAGAGCACTGTATATTACCAGCATGCAGCGCAGCACACCTATAAAAGGAAGGGACTTTGTACAGCTCGGAATATTCTAGAGCACTGTATATTACCAGCACGCAGCACAGCACACCTATAAAAGGAAGGGACTTTGTACAGCTCGGATTATTCTAGAGCACTGTATATTACCAGCACTAGAGATGAGCGAACACTAAAATGTTCGAGGTTCGAAATTCGATTCGAACAGCCGCTCAATGTTCGTGTGTTCGAATGGGTTTCGAACCCCATTATAGTCTATGGGGAACAGATACTCGTTAAGGGGGAAACCCAAATCCGTGTCTGGAGGGTCACCAAGTCCACTATGACACCCCAGGAAATGATGCCAACACCTCTGGAATGACACTGGGACAGCAGGGGAAGCATGTCTGGGGGCATCTAACACACCAAAGACCCTCTATTACCCCAACATCACAGCCTAACAACTACACACTTTACACACTCAATACCACCTCTCTGACAGTAGGAAAACACCTTGAAACATGTGTATTTGGCACTTGCAGTGAGGAGAGCTTGTCACCAGCAGTGAATTTGGCCCTTGTAGTAAGTTGAGGTTGGCACCAACATTTGTTTTGAAAATCAGGGTGGATTGAGCCTCTAACCAGCAGAGTTTGGGCAAATTCATGGTGGAGGGAGCCTCTAAACACCCCAGTTTGGGCAAATTCATGGTGGAGGGAGCCTCTAAAAACCCCAGTTTGGACCAATTCATGGTGGAGGGAGCCTCTAACCAGCCCAGTGTGGGCAAATTCATGGTGGAGGGAGCCTCTAAAAAACCCAGTTTGGACCAATTCATGGTGGAGGGAGCCTCTAAACAGCCCAGTTTGGGCAAATTCATGGTGGAGGGAGCCTCTAACCAGCCCAGTTTGGACCAATTAATGGTGGAGGGAGCCTCTAAACAGCCAAGTTTGGACCAATTCATGGTGGAGGGAGCCTCTAACCAGCCCAGTTTGGACCAATTAATGGTGGAGGGAGCCTCTAAACAGCCAAGTTTGGACCAATTCATGGTGGAGGGAGCCTCTAAAAACCCCAGTTTGGACCAATTCATGGTGGAGGGAGCCTCTAACCAGCCCAGTTTGGGCAAATTCATGGTGGAGGGAGCCTCTAAACAGCCCAGTTTGGGCACATTCATGGTGGAGGGAGCCTCTAACCAGCCCAGTTTGGACCAATTAATGGTGGAGGGAGCCGCTAAACAGCCCAGTTTGGACCAATTCATGGTGGAGGGAGCCTCTAAAAAACCCAGTTTGGACCAATTCATGGTGGAGGGAGCCTCTAAACAGCCCAGTTTGGGCAAATTCATGGTGGAGGGAGCCTCTAACCAGCCCAGTTTGGACCAATTCATGGTGGAGGGAGCCTCTAACCAGCCCAGTTTGGGCAAATTCATGGTGGAGGGAGCCTCTAACCAGCCCAGTTTGGACCAATTCATGGTGGAGGGAGCCTCTAAAAAACCAAGTTTGGACCAATTCATGGTGGAGGGAGCCTCTAAACAGCCCAGTTTGGGCAAATTCATGGTGGAGGGAGCCTCTAACCAGCCCAGTTTGGACCAATTAATGGTGGAGGGAGCCTCTAAACAGCCAAGTTTTGGGAAATTCATGGTGGAGGGAGCCTCTAACCAGCCCAGTTTGGACCAATTCATGGTGGAGGGAGCCTCTAAACAGCCCAGTTTGGGCAAATTCATGGTGGAGGGAGCCTCTAAAAAACCCAGTTTGGACCAATTCATGGTGGAGGGAGCCTCTAACCAGCCCAGTTTGGACCAATTAATGGTGGAGGGAGCCTCTAAACAGCCAAGTTTGGACCAATTCATGGTGGAGGGAGCCTCTAAAAACCCCAGTTTGGACCAATTCATGGTGGAGGGAGCCTCTAACCAGCCCAGTTTGGGCAAATTCATGGTGGAGGGAGCCTCTAAACAGCCCAGTTTGGGCAAATTCATGGTGGAGGGAGCCTCTAACCAGCCCAGTTTGGACCAATTAATGGTGGAGGGAGCCGCTAAACAGCCCAGTTTGGACCAATTCATGGTGGAGGGAGCCTCTAAAAACCCCAGTTTGGACCAATTCATGGTGGAGGGAGCCTCTAAAAAACCCAGTTTGGACCAATTCATGGTGGAGGGAACCTCTAACCAGCCCAGTTTGGACCAATTAATGGTGGAGGGAGCCTCTAAACAGCCAAGTTTGGACCAATTCATGGTGGAGGGAGCCTCTAAAAACCCCAGTTTGGACCAATTCATGGTGGAGGGAGCCTCTAACCAGCCCAGTTTGGGCAAATTCATGGTGGAGGGAGCCTCTAAACAGCCCAGTTTGGGCAAATTCATGGTGGAGGGAGCCTCTAACCAGCCCAGTTTGGACCAATTAATGGTGGAGGGAGCCGCTAAACAGCCCAGTTTGGACCAATTCATGGTGGAGGGAGCCTCTAAAAAACCCAGTTTGGACCAATTCATGGTGGAGGGAGCCTCTAAAAAACCCAGTTTGGACCAATTCATGGTGGAGGGAGCCTCTAACCAGCCCAGTTTGGACCAATTAATGGTGGAGGGAGCCTCTAAACAGCCAAGTTTGGACCAATTCATGGTGGAGGGAGCCTCTAAAAACCCCAGTTTGGACCAATTCATGGTGGAGGGAGCCTCTAACCAGCCCAGTTTGGGCAAATTCATGGTGGAGGGAGCCTCTAAACAGCCCAGTTTGGGCAAATTCATGGTGGAGGGAGCCTCTAACCATCCCAGTTTGGACCAATTAATGGTGGAGGGAGCCGCTAAACAGCCCAGTTTGGACCAATTCATGGTGGAGGGAGCCTCTAAACAGCCAAGTTTGGACCAATTCATGGTGGAGGGAGCCTCTAAAAACCCCGGTTTGGACCAATTCATGGTGGAGGGAGCCTCTAACCAGCCCAGTTTGGGCAAATTCATGGTGGAGGGAGCCTCTAAACAGCCCAGTTTGGGCAAATTCATGGTGGAGGGAGCCTCTAACCAGCCCAGTTTGGACCAATTAATGGTGGAGGGAGCCGCTAAACAGCCCAGTTTGGACCAATTCATGGTGGAGGGAGCCTCTAAAAACCCCAGTTTGGACCAATTCATGGTGGAGGGAGCCTCTAAAAAACCCAGTTTGGACCAATTCATGGTGGAGGGAGCCTCTAACCAGCCCAGTTTGGACCAATTAATGGTGGAGGGAGCCTCTAAACAGCCAAGTTTGGACCAATTCATGGTGGAGGGAGCCTCTAAAAACCCCAGTTTGGACCAATTCATGGTGGAGGGAGCCTCTAACCAGCCCAGTTTGGGCAAATTCATGGTGGAGGGAGCCTCTAAACAGCCCAGTTTGGGCAAATTCATGGTGGAGGGAGCCTCTAACCATCCCAGTTTGGACCAATTAATGGTGGAGGGAGCCGCTAAACAGCCCAGTTTGGACCAATTCATGGTGGAGGGAGCCTCTAAAAACCCCAGTTTGGACCAATTCATGGTGGAGGGAGCCTCTAAAAAACCCAGTTTGGACCAATTCATGGTGGAGGGAGCCTCTAACCAGCCCAGATTGGACCAATTAATGGTGGAGGGAGCCGCTAAACAGCCCAGTTTGGACCAATTCATGGTGGAGGGAGCCTCTAAAAACCCCAGTTTGGACCAATTCATGGTGGAGGGAGCCTCTAAAAACCCCAGTTTGGACCAATTCATGGTGGAGGGAGCCTCTAAACAGCCCAGTTTGGGCAAATTCATGGTGGAGGGAGCCTCTAACCAGCAGAGTTGGTGGAAATCAGGGTGGAGGGAGCCTCTAACCAGCAGAGTTGGGGGAAATCAGGGTGGAGGGAGCCTAGTATTAGCAGAATTGTGCAACGCTTATGGTGGATGAGTATGAGGATGCGGAGGAATTGGAGAGGTTGAGTACAGACATGGAGTTTCATGTTGGGGTGCTTTACACAGGTGGGCACAAAAATGACGGCTCTACCCAGTGGTGGTTCATTTTTATCAAAGTGAGCCGGTCGGCACTCTCAGCTGACAGACGGGTGCGCTTGTCAGTGATGATGCCACCGGCTGCACTGAACACCCTCTCAGATAGGACGCTGGCGGCAGGACAGGACAGCACCTCCAAGGCATATAGGGCAAGTTCAAGCCACAGGTCCAACTTCGACACCCAATACGTGTAGGGCGCAGAGGGGTCGGAGAGGACAGGGCTGTGGTCGGAAAGGTATTCCCGCAACATGCGCCTATACTTCTCACGCCTGGTGACACTAGGACCCTCCGTGGCGGCACTTTGGCGAGGGGGTGCCATCAAGGTGTCCCAGACCTTAGACAGTGTGCCCCTCGTTTGTGTGGACCGGTGAGAACTTGGTTGCCTACTGGAGGAACTGCCCTCCCTGCCGCCAACGTCACATGCTGGAAACATCTCCATCATATTCTGCACCAATTGCCTGTGGCAAGCATTGATGCGATTGGCCCTCCCCTCTACCGGAATAAAAGACGAGATGTTGTTTTTATACCGGGGGTCAAGGATAGCAAAGATCCAGTACTGGTTGTCCTCCATGATTTTGACAATACGCTTGTCGGTTGTAAAGCACCCCAACATGAACTCAGCCATGTCTGCCACAGTGTTAGTTGGCATGACTCCTCTGGCCCCACCGGAAAGTTCAATCTCCATTTCCTCCTCATCCTCCATGTCTACCAATCCGTGCTGCAACAATGGGACGATTCGAAGTTGCCCGGAAGCCTCCTGTATCACCATCACATCATCGGACAACTCTTCTTCCTCCTCCTCCTCCTCCTCCTCCTCCTCCATTAAACGCAGTGAAGCGGACAGATGTGTGGACCTACTCTCCAGCTGTGACGGATCGGATGCTATCCCTAACTCCTCTGTGTGATCTGAGTTATCCCTGATGTCAATCAGGGATTCTCTCAGAACACACAAGAGCGGGATTGTAAGGCTCACCATCGCATCCTCAGAGCTCACCCTCCTTGTGGACTCCTCAAAGACCCGTAGGATGTCACAAAGGTCTCTCATCCATGGCCACTCATGGATGTGAAACTGAGGCAGCTGACTTTGTGGCACCCTAGGGTTTTGTAGCTGGTATTCCATCAAAGGTCTCTGCTGCTCAACCACTCTATTCAACATCTGAAACGTTGAGTTCCAGCGTGTGGGGACGTTGCACAAAAGCCGGTGTTGTGGCACATGCAGGCGTTGCTGGAGAGATTTTAAGCTAGCAGCGGCTACTGTCGACTTGCGAAAGTGGGCGCACATGCGCCGCACTTTCACCAGTAGCTCTGGAACATTGGGGTAGCTCTTTAGGAAACGTTGCACCACTAGGTTGAAGACGTGGGCCAGGCATGGAACATGTTGGAGTCCGGCAAGCTCCAGAGCTGCTACCAGGTTCCGGCCGTTATCACAAACGACCATGCCTGGGCCCAGGTGCAGCGGCTCAAACCATATTGCCGTCTCATCGAGGAGGGCATCCCTCACCTCGGAGGCAGTGTGCTGTCTGTCCCCCAAGCTGATCAGCTTCAGCACAGCCTGCTGACGTCTACCAACGCCAGTGCTGCAACGTTTCCAACTCGTAGCTGGGGTCAATCTAACAGCGGAGGAGGAGGCGGTGGCGGAGGAGGAGGCGGTGGCGGAGGAGGAGGCGGTAGAGGAGGAGGAGGAGGGGGGTGTTCTTCTCGTGTCCCTGCCAGGAATGTTAGGCGGGGAGACGAGGTACACCGGGCCAGTTTGGGAAGCAGTCCCAGCCTCAACTACATTCACCCAGTGTGCCGTCAGTGAAATGTAGCGTCCCTGTCCGCATGCACTTGTCCACGCGTCGGTGGTCAAGTGGACCTTTGTGCAAAGCGCGGAACTAAGGGCCCGCCTGATGTTGAGTGACACGTGCTGGTGCAAGGCGGGGACGGCACACCGGGAGAAGTAGTGACGGCTAGGGACGGCATAGCGAGGTGCCGCAGTTGCCATCAGGTCCAGGAAGGCGGGAGTTTCAACAAGCCGGAACGCCAACATCTCCTGGGCCAGCAGTTTAGCGATGTTGGCGTTCAAGGCTTGCGCGTGTGGGTGGTTAGCAGTGTATTTCTGCCGCCGCTCCAATGTCTGAGAGATGGTGGGTTGTTGTAAAGAAACGCCTGATGGTGCCTTTGATGGTGCAGGAGAAGGAGATAAGACAGGACCAGGGGAGGATGAGGTAGAAGTCAACAAAGTGGCGGAGGCAGATGAAGTGGTGTCCTGGCTCGTCCTCTGGAGTGCATCGCCAGCACAGTCAGCAGTGGCAGTGGCAGAGGCAGAGGCAGTGGCAGAGGCAGTGGCAGTGGCGTGAACGGCAGGCGGCCTTTATCCTGCCGTTGCTGCCTGCCACTGATTCCAGTGCTTGGATTCCAAATGACGGCGCATTGAAGTGGTGGACAGGTTGCTCTTCTCAGAGCCCCTAATCAATTTCGAGAGGCAAATTGTGCAGACAACACTATATCTGTCCTCGGCGCATTCCTTGAAAAAACTCCACACCTTCGAGAAACGTGCCCTCGAGGTGGGAGTTTTTCGGGGCTGGGTACGAACTGGAACATCTTGGGAGATTCCGGGTGTGGCTTGGCTTCGCCTAAGCTGCTGACCTCTGCCTCTGCCTCTAGCTACCCTTTTTGGTGCTGCACCTGCCTCAACATCCACACTACTTTCCCCGCTTGACATCCCCCCTGTCCAGGTCGGGTCAGTGTCCTCATCATCCACCACTTCCTCTTCCAACTCCTGTCTCATCTCCTCCTCCCGCACAATGCGCCGGTCAACTGGATGCCCTGACGGCAACTGCGTCACATCATCGTCGATGAGGGTGGGTTGCTGGTCATCCACCACCAAATCGAACGGAGATGGAGGAGACTCTAGTGTTTGAGCATCTGGACACAGATGCTCCTCTGTTAGGTTCGTGGAATCGTGGCGTGGAGAGGCAGGTTGAGGGACAATGAAAGGAGCGGAGAACAGCTCTGGGGAGCAGGGACAGTTTGGGTTATTGTTCTGTAAAGCTTCGGAATTTTGGGAGGAAGGAAGACAAGACTGTTGGGTAATAGGAGGAGAGGAGGCAGAGTCTGACTGGCTGCTGGACAATGTGCTGTAAGCGTTCTCTGACAGCCATTGCAAGACCTGTTCCTGGTTCTCGGGCCTACTAAGGTTTGTACCCTGCAGTTTAGTTAATGTGGCAAGCAACCCTGGCACTGTGGAGTGGCGCAATGCTTGCTGCTCCACAGGAGTAGGCACGGGACGCCCTGTGGCTTCACTGCTACCTTGCTCCCCAGAACCATTCCCCCGACCTCGCCCACGGCCTCGTCCACGTCCCTTTCCGGGAGCCTTGCGCATTTTGAATTCCTAGTTAGAAATTGGCACTGTATACCAGTAGTAAAAATTGTGGGTGCACGTAACCCCAATATATTCTTTGAATTACCAGTCAGAAACTGGCACTATATGGCAGTAGCAAGAAATGAGGGTATTTGTATTCCCAATATATTCTTTGAATTCCCAGTCAGACAATGGCACTGTATACCAGTAGTAAAAATTGTGGGTGCACGTAACCCCAATATATTCTTTGAATTACCAGTCAGAAACTGGCACTATATGGCAGTAGCAAGAAATGAGGGTATTTGTATTCCCAATATATTCTTTGAATTCCCAGTCAGACAATGGCACTGTATACCAGTAGTAAAAATTGTGGGTGCACGTAACCCCAATATATTCTTTGAATTCCCAGTCAGACACTGGCACTATATGGCAGTAGCAAGAAATGAGGGTATTTGTATTCCCAATATATTCTTTGAATTCCCAGTCAGACAATGGCACTGTATACCAGTAGTAAAAATTGTGGGTGCACGTAACCCCAATATATTCTTTGAATTACCAGTCAGAAACTGGCACTATATGGCAGTAGCAAGAAATGAGGGTATTTGTATTCCCAATATATTCTTTGAATTCCCAGTCAGACAATGGCACTGTATACCAGTAGTAAAAATTGTGGGTGCACGTAACCCCAATATATTCTTTGAATTCCCAGTCAGACACTGGCACTATATGGCAGTAGCAAGAAATGAGGGTATTTGTATTCCCAATATATTCTTTGAATTCCCAGTCAGACAATGGCACTGTATACCAGTAGTAAAAATTGTGGGTGCACGTAACCCCAATATATTCTTTGAATTACCAGTCAGAAACTGGCACTATATGGCAGTAGCAAGAAATGAGGGTATTTGTATTCCCAATATATTCTTTGAATTCCCAGTCAGACAATGGCACTGTATACCAGTAGTAAAAATTGTGGGTGCACGTAACCCCAATATATTCTTTGAATTCCCAGTCAGACACTGGCACTATATGGCAGTAGCAAGAAATGAGGGTATTTGTATTCCCAATATATTCTTTGAATTCCCAGTCAGACAATGGCACTGTATACCAGTAGTAAAAATTGTGGGTGCACGTAACCCCAATATATTCTTTGAATTACCAGTCAGAAACTGGCACTATATGGCAGTAGCAAGAAATGAGGGTATTTGTATTCCCAATATATTCTTTGAATTCCCAGTCAGACAATGGCACTGTATACCAGTAGTAAAAATTGTGGGTGCACGTAACCCCAATATATTCTTTGAATTCCCAGTCAGACACTGGCACTATATGGCAGTAGCAAGACATGAGGGTATTTGTATTCCCAATATATTCTTTGAATTCCCAGTCAGACAATGGCACTGTATACCAGTAGTAAAAATTGTGGGTGCACGTAACCCCAATATATTCTTTGAATTACCAGTCAGAAACTGGCACTATATGGCAGTAGCAAGAAATGAGGGTATTTGTATTCCCAATATATTCTTTGAATTCCCAGTCAGACAATGGCACTGTATACCAGTAGTAAAAATTGTGGGTGCACGTAACCACAATATATTCTTTGAATTACCAGTCAGAAACTGGCACTATATGGCAGTAGCAAGAAATGAGGGTATTTATAACCCCAATATATTCTTTGAATTCCCAGTCAGACAATGGCACTGTATACCAGTAGTAAAAATTGTGGGCGCACGTAACCCCAATATATTCTTTGAATTCCCAGTCAGACACTGGCACTATATGGCAGTAGCAAGAAATGAGGGTATTTGTATTCCCAATATATTCTTTGAATTCCCAGTCAGACAATGGCACTGTATACCAGTAGTAAAAATTGTGGGTGCACGTAACCCCAATATATTCTTTGAATTCCCAGTCAGACACTGGCACTATATGGCAGTAGCAAGAAATGAGGGTATTTGTATTCCCAATATATTCTTTGAATTCCCAGTCAGACAATGGCACTGTATACCAGTAGTAAAAATTGTGGGTGCACGTAACCACAATATATTCTTTGAATTACCAGTCAGAAACTGGCACTATATGGCAGTAGCAAGAAATGAGGGTATTTATATCCCCAATATATTCTTTGAATTCCCAGTCAGACAATGGCACTGTATACCAGTAGTAAAAATTGTGGGTGCACGTAACCCCAATATATTCTTTGAATTACCAGTCAGAAACTGGCACTATATGGCAGTAGCAAGAAATGAGGGTATTTATAACCCCAATATATTCTTTGAATTCCCAGTCAGACAATGGCACTGTATACCAGTAGTAAAAATTGTGGGTGCACGTAACCCCAATATATTCTTTGAATTACCAGTCAGAAACTGGCACTATATGGCAGTAGCAAGAAATGAGGGTATTTGTATTCCCAATATATTCTTTGAATTCCCAGTCAGACAATGGCACTGTATACCAGTAGTAAAAATTGTGGGTGCACGTAACCCCAATATATTCTTTGAATTCCCAGTCAGACACTGGCACTATATGGCAGTAGCAAGAAATGAGGGTATTTGTATTCCCAATATATTCTTTGAATTCCCAGTCAGACAATGGCACTGTATACCAGTAGTAAAAATTGTGGGTGCACGTAACCACAATATATTCTTTGAATTACCAGTCAGAAACTGGCACTATATGGCAGTAGCAAGAAATGAGGGTATTTATAACCCCAATATATTCTTTGAATTCCCAGTCAGACAATGGCACTGTATACCAGTAGTAAAAATTGTGGGTGCACGTAACCCCAATATATTCTTTGAATTACCAGTCAGAAACTGGCACTATATGGCAGTAGCAAGAAATGAGGGTATTTATAACCCCAATATATTCTTTGAATTCCCAGTCAGACAATGGCACTGTATACCAGTAGTAAAAATTGTGGGTGCACGTAACCCCAATATATTCTTTGAATTACCAGTCAGAAACTGGCACTATATGGCAGTAGCAAGAAATGAGGGTATTTGTATTCCCAATATATTCTTTGAATTCCCAGTCAGACAATGGCACTGTATACCAGTAGTAAAAATTGTGGGTGCACGTAACCCCAATATATTCTTTGAATTACCAGTCAGAAACTGGCACTATATGGCAGTAGCAAGAAATGAGGGTATTTATAACCCCAATATATTCTTTGAATTCCCAGTCAGACAATAGCACTGTATACCAGTAGTAAAAATTGTGGGTGTATGTAGCCCCAATTCTATTGCTACGGGACTTGCAGGGTATTTCTGGGGTGAAGGTGGGGGGGCACACCGTTGGAACGGGTATCGGGGTATATATCGGGTATACGGGAATACACTGACAGTGTATTCCATTCAGGATCCTGGGAAAGCTGGGTTGCGGCGATTGAGCCCGTCAGTGCCACGTTACACTGACAAGCTTCTCCCTGGAATTTAGCTCTTATAAGAGCTGTTGGTTGTCTTCTCCTTCCTATCCTAGCCTGTCCCTGCCTACCCAGAATCTAAGCCCTAGCTAGCTGGACGGAAACCTCCGTCCTCGGTGAATTGCAAGCTCAGAATGACGCGAACCTTGGCGGCGCTGTTCTTTTAAATTAGAGGTCACATGTTTTCGGCAGCCAATGGGTTTTGCCTACTTTTCTCAACGTCACCGGTGTCGTAGTTCCTGTCCCACCTACCCTGCGCTGTTATTGGAGCAAAAAAGGCGCCAGGGAAGGTGGGAGGGGAATCGAGTAATGGCGCACTTTACCACGCGGTGTTCGATTCGATTCGAACATGCCGAACAGCCTAATATCCGATCGAACATGAGTTCGATAGAACACTGTTCGCTCATCTCTAACCAGCACGCATTGCAGCCTCGCATTGTAGATTAGGTAAAAGTGCACAGCTGTGACAAAATTGAATGTGAAGTTCAAAGTTGTTTTGCACTGCAATTTAACAGCATGGGAGTAATATTGTAAGATGAGAACGCTGGCTTTTACCAGCAAATAAATATTTACTGACTTATACAATCATTAACTCCAAGGCATTACAAATGATGATATTTACACAACAATATGATTCTTACACAGTAAATCTAGTGGGCACAAATGGAAAGGGAATGTAACCTTTTAAACAAATAAATAATCTGTGCTCAAAATGTTTCTTTCTAATCTGTTTTAATTTTTTATATATATATATATATTTTCTATTCTCTTTTCTTTAGAAAGTAATGTGGGCATGAGTTGCTGCAACATTTATTTCATATTCTTGCTTTATAGAAAGTACCAGGACATAAGAAAACAGAGTCAAACAATTAGTCATCGACTTCATCAGAATGGTTGGCATAGACATGCTCTGTGTCATTTCCAGTGGTCACTGTGCAGGGCGGAGAATGAGGAAAGAAGAGCTAAATTGCTCCTATTACTTATTATCTGTGATGTTATTATCTGCTTCTGGCTTAATAATATATTCATTAGCTTTCGTTGTTATCCTACCCTCCTATGACGTGATAATTGCTAAATGGCAATTTTGATTCAGCCCCCCCAGGTGCCATATGTGCCATATGTTTATAATAGGGTGAACAGGCTCATTATAGTCACAGCACAATAATCAGACATGTATCTAGTAATAGGTTGTGCATCTGTGTGTTCATCACATGATCATCGACTGTATATCACATGGCAATTGGCCGTATATCACATGGCCATCGACTGTATATCACATGACCATGGACTGAATATTATCTACTGGGAATAAGCAGAATGAAAGACAGCAAGCAGAGAGCTAGAAAACCGGAAGGAATTGATACAGAAAATATATTATACAAACAATAACGTTTGTCTCCCAATATTGGTCTGAACGTGGAAAACCCCTTTAATCAATCTATGTTTTTCATGAACATTACCCTTGACATAATGTTTGCGCGATAAACATTAGGTAGTCATTATATTACGTTGGTTCTGTGACAAAAAAACCCTAATCTTTATATGTAGCTTGTGTCTGCATTCCTAGTAGAAAATACGCCATGAAAAGAATTGCTATCACAACATGACACCATCTGTGAAATGACTCAGAATTCCTGACTTTTTGTTCACCTTTATAGTGTAATTCTGTTACTACTTCTGTCCTAAAAATGAGGTGAATCATTGTGCATGTTTGCTTCCATGTCTCTCTCACATTTCTTATATATGTGCCCTTTGACTATATATTAAAAAAAGAAGAAATACTTGTCTAATAAAGGATTTTTTTCCCACTTTTTCAGTATATATGCGTTAAGTCAAAAATTTTTTAGAAGATGTCATGTCTATTATTGCTTGATATGAGGTTTCACATAATCCTTTGGTAAGATCAACTGAACTGTATACTTGCTATATGGTGTAATACATCCTTTCAGTGGACCTTAAGGAAGTCTCAAACTGCTGGTGCTGTGAATTGGGATCCGCAGACCTAATCCAATAATAATAGTGTTGTACACAGTCACACTAGTGGAAACAGTTTCACATGTCTAACATGACCTACTGGCATATTTATTGTAAAGTTTAGATGCCTCGGTATGTAGCATCGTATTGCTCCTGCAAAAAGATGCAAAAACAAAAAACTATTACTGTATAAGAAACCCATTTCTGTCTATTATTTAGAATAAGTGAAACTCTTTAACAGGTTTCAGAATTATCTAAATTTCCGATTATAAAATACGGGATGTTTTTAAAAATAAATGGTCTGTAAAATGTAAAGTCCTATCAACATTTAATAATGGAAAGATTCATAACAATCCAACATTTCTGTAATGTAGAAAGAGTGCTTTTAGTCTCTGCCAACTTCAAAAAACAAAAAAAAAGGGCTTGACTGGCCCACTAGAGGACCCCAGTGGTCTAGAGATTCCTTGTAGACTGCGACACAATGTAAATTGCTAACACACATTCCTTTCTTTTGTTTACCTCCTACAGACATTGCCTGGAGGTGTGACACTGTTGTATAGACATAGCTGAAGACTTGTTCACACGTCAGTGTTTTCAGAAGCAATAATGGTGGTATGGAAAAGTTTATAAAATGCTATAAATGCACAACAAATGTTTGTTGGTTTATAAAATGACTGAAGTCAATAAAGTTCTTCCTCTTTTTGTGTTGTACAAGATATAGGCAGACGGTTACAGATGGAAATAAAGTTCTCAAATAAAATGCTCAAATAATTGAGAGAATATCTAACTGGAAAATAGCTCCATGAAAATTCAGTCTAACATGACTGCTAAAGGGATTGTCCAGTTTCAGCAAATAAATGATATTGTTTGGTCTGATTTCTATCCATTGGAAGTAATCAAAGAAAGATAGCAAGCACAAACCTTTGAGCAATTCAGTCAATGGCTACTTTCCTCAAATGCATGGGTGATTGGCATGGCTGAATGTTGCAATGGCATTAGTTTTTCCCTTACGGCAACAATAGATTAAGAATGCTGAAATACATCAGGCCATTCCAAAGAAGAGAAAGAAAA
Organism: Leptodactylus fuscus; assembly: GCF_031893055.1. Taxonomy (NCBI): domain Eukaryota; kingdom Metazoa; phylum Chordata; class Amphibia; order Anura; family Leptodactylidae; genus Leptodactylus; species Leptodactylus fuscus. The sequence goes on from NC_134267.1 coordinate 86,985,905, forward strand.
AGCTGGGACGCTTCTATAAGCATAGTCAGTCAGTTACTCCAATTGATGGGATTATCTGACTTGCAAGTTATGCGTATAAACACTCTTACTCAATTAACAAAATAACATGTTCAGAGTAAGACCCAGTTCACATCTGCGCATGGCTTTCCATTCAGATAGACCACTTGGGGACCCTCCGAACAGAAACCTAATCTGCATAAAAAATGGTTACCTTATCAAACCATCGGACCCCATAGACTATAATGGAGTCCATGTGGTTTCCGCTTGGTTTCCACACGAAAAATGTTACCACTAGCACCCAACCTCCTCCCCTCCCCCTCGCTGCCTCAGGTGGATAATCAATTTTAAAAAAACATATTGGGGTGGGGGGGTGTCTTTTCATCGTCTGCCTCAGGCAGCAGATAGATCATATATTAGCTAGATTCGCTAATCCCCAGGAAGGCAAATATCAGGTAGACAATGTACAAAAATATATCATAAAGGGGAAAATCATGCACATGAAAGGGCAAAATGGGCATAGATCTACTTGTGATGATGTCTCCAGTCTCAGCACCAGAGGTATAAAACAGAAAATGGACATTAATTCACACAGGGCAACACTTGATTCTTCAGCATGAGGGAGTATAACAGACACAGTAAAATAGTAGTAAACGTTTCGATGTATGACACTATTAGAGAGAAATGTATGCAAATCTATTCTCCAGGATATAATTAGGAGAACAGTGCATCCTGGAGAATAGATTTGCATATTTTTTACCCAGAATCCCTAGCGGAGCAGGAATGACTTGTAAGTCTCCGTACTGCCTATGTAGGCACACACTCTCCCTGATGTGTACGATTGTCCCCTGACTATTAGAGAGAGTAATAACTGGGGCAGTCTTCAAAAAGGTTGGCACTATATGTCATAAATGGACTACAAAGTTTTATTTCAGATAAAGTTTGGCCAAAAAGCAACGAGATGAGATTTCTTTTTGTTCAAGCTTTCCTGATAAATCTAATCTTATCTTGCATACACAGCCTAAACTTAAAAAAGGAACAGAATTACGTACAAAAGGTTTAATATAAGTCCCCTTATGAAGAAAGCGAAGGAAGTTTACAGTGCTCTTGCATACATATGATTTAATGTTGTAAGTATGAATTATGCAGTTTTTTCCTTTCTACAATTATTGTCATATTATTTGCGTCCTCAGTTTACAGGAAGCGAGAGTGGATTAGGTATAGGAAAAACAGTTACTGATTAACACCCCTCCCCCACATAGTCACATTGCAACAAATTCCATTGAACAAATACTTGAAATAAAGAAAAGCAACAATTTAACACTGTCTATGATCTGCTACAATGCTACACATAATGCTGAATATTTCAGGAATGTTAACCTTACTAGAGAGATAATTTCAAAAGAAAAATTTGTTTCAGAGAATTTTCCAACATGTGTTATTTGTAGTTCAAAGAATGGGAAATAGTTCTCTGCATTAAAGATCAAACACTAAAGGCTCAGGTTTCTAAAAGTCAAGGTACCACAAATGAATCCTACAATAGCTTTGGCTTTAATGGAGTAAGTGTGTATAATCTTGTTTTGCTTTATTTTTGTATTTTTAGTAGAGATTTCAATTGGGTTGTCCAGTGCTGCCTTCATCCCAGCAATCTGCGCGGTTCTGAAATGGATAGATCCTCACAGATCTAAAATTGATGGCCTATCCTAAGGGTAGGCCATCAATCTTAGAAACTGGATAACCCTTGTAGGCTTAAGGCCCCACATAGTGAATCACAGCTAAAAAACACTGTGGGAAAACGCATCTCGCAATTTTTTCTGCAGCATTTTCCATTGTGATTTCACAGAGGTTTCCTCTGCAGACTCTTTTGCCCCTATTATCAATACGGAAAACGCCAGCGTTTCTGTAGGAATAATTTATATGCTGTCATTTTCAAAAACGCAAGCTTTTATGCTGCAGATATTTTTCTGCAATGTGTGGATGGGATTAGTCAGCCTCGCATCCACTTTGCGTACATATGAGTTTTTGGGTCAGAAATTTGGTCAGGAAACTGACTCAAATTCCTCCTCCTAAAAATGCCTCACCATAGGACTGTATGGAGAGGTGTTTTTTGGAGGAGGAATTTGAGTCAGTTTCCTGACCAAATTCCTGACCAAAAAACTCTGTGTGAAAGCAGGTTCAGGTACCGTAAAACGCAGTGTATTTTGTTGCAATGTTTCCACCATGGCAAAAACGCTGTGTATTTGCAATATGGGGCCCAGCATTAATGAGGAAAGTGAAAAATCTGCAAACAAATTTCTGTTCCACAATTTTCAGTAGTCTACAGAGAAATCTTGAACATTTATAAGTAACAGTGAGTATAGTCAGGGCTAGAGATGAGTGAACAGTAAAATGTCCGAGGTTCGATATTCGTTTTGAGTAGCCCCTCAATATTCGACTACTCGAATCGAATATCGAACCCTATTATTGTCTATGGGGGGAAAATGCTCGTTTCAGGGGTAGGCAACGTTCGAGCAAATTATACTTACCAAGTCCACGAGTGAGGGTCGGGCTGGATCCTCCGAGAAGTCTTCTCCTTGCAGCGTCCCCTGCGGCATCTTCTGGCTGTTCATTCACTTTGCCAGGCATCGGGCCTGGGCAGAGCCGACTGCGCATGCCCGCACTACAAGAGGAAGCTGCACGGAGAAGACTTCTAAAGGTAGGAGAAGAACCAGCATTGATTGGCCGACTGTAAAGCATTCGGCCAATCAATGCTGTTTCTGCATCGAACTTTTACATTCGAACAGCGAGTGGTACTCGATCGAGTACGAGTATTTTGAATACTGTAATATTCGATCGAATACCTACTCGATCGAGTACTACTCACTCATCTCTAGTCAGGGCATTGTTAGAATCCTAATAGATCCCCGGAGCTTTTGTCCCAGTACAAGAGACTGCTCCAGTCACTACTACACATGTAGTAAGGTTGACCTTATGCATAACATTAGTATCCCTCCCAACACCACTATACACATGCATGTTCAGCTCAGACCTGAGTACTTGAGTTCTTATTTGAGAGGGGGGGGAGAGGCTGCTGTGATATTCCTCTGTCAGCAGCTTATCTCCACAAGATTAAGGCTAAGGCCCCACATACCAGGCCGCAGGAAAAAAAAAAAAAAAAGTACTGCAGGAAAAAAAAACATGGTGGGAACACATCACGGTTTTTCCTGCAGCGCTTTTGACACATTTCCTCTTCAATTACACCTGTAGGGGAACCGCCAGTGTTTCTGTAGGTACAATTCACATACTGCGGTTTCCAAAACCAATGGTAAAACACCACGTTTTATTCTACAGCATTTATGACACATGGGGCCCCAGCCTAAAAGTCTCAGATAAGTGAAACATACACTGGGTTGGTGATACCAAAATACAACTGTTATCACAAATAGAGATGAGCGAACAGTGTTCTATCGAACACATGTTCGATCGGATATCAGGGTGTTCGCCATGTTCGAATCGAATCGAACACCGCGTGGTAAAGTGCGCCAAAATTCGATTCCCCTCCCACCTTCCCTGGCGCCTTTTTTGCACCAATAACAGCGCAGGGGAGGTGGGACAGGAACTACGACACCGGGGGCATTGAAAAAAATTGGAAAAAGTCATTGGCTGCCGAAAACAGGTGACCTCCATTTTAGACGAATAGTGGATTTCAAATCCGGGTCATATGAGAATGTGAACTTTGTGACTATGAGACAGGGATAGCTGTACAGGCAGGGATAGCTAGGAATAACCTTTATTTAGGGGGGAATGTTATTAAAAATAACTTTTTGGGGCTCTATCGGGTGTGTAATTGTGATTTTTGTGAGATAAACTTTTTCCCATAGGGATGCATTGGCCAGCGCTGATTGGCCAGAGTACGGAACTCGACCAATCAGCGCTGGCTCTGCTGGAGGAGGCGGAGTCTAAGATCGCTCCACACCAGTCTCCATTCAGGTCCGACCTTAGACTCCGCCTCCTCCAGCAGAGCCAGTGCTGATTGGCCGAATTCCATACTCTGGCCAATCAGCACTGGCTAATGCATTGTATTGGCGTGATGAAGCAGTGCTGAATGTGTGTGCTTAGCACACACATTCAGCTCTACTTCATCGGGCTAATAGAATGCATTGGCCAATCAGCGCTGGCCAATGCATTCTATTAGCTTGATGAAGCAGAGTGTGCACAAGGGTTCAAGCGCACCCTCGGCTCTGATGTAGCAGAGCCGAGGCTGCACAAGGGTTCAAGCGCACCCTCGGCTCTGATGTAGCAGAATGCGCTGGCCAACGCATTCTATTAGCGTGAACTGAGTTTGCACAGGGGTTCTAGTGCACCCTCGGCTCTGCTACATCAGATTGCTACATCTGATGTAGCAGTGCCGAGTGTGCATCAGATGTGTAGTTGAGCAAAACTGACTCAGCACTGCTAAGTCTCTGCATTCGCATAGGAATGCATTGGCCAGCCTTCGGCCAATCAGCGCTGGCTCTGCCGGAGGAGGCGGAGTCTAAGGTCGGACCTGAATGGAGACTGGTGTGGAGCGATCTTAGACTCCGCCTCCTCCAGCAGAGCCAGCGCTGATTGGTCGAGTTCCGTACTCTGGCCAATCAGCACTGGCCAATGCATTTCTATGGGGAAAAGTTAGCTTGCGAAAATCGCAAACTGACAGGGATTTCCATGAAATAAAGTGACTTTTATGCCCCCAGACATGCTTCCCCTGCTGTCCCAGTGTCATTCCAGAGGTGTTGGCATCATTTCCTGGGTTGTCATAGTGGACTTGGTGACCCTCCAGACACGAATTTGGGTTTCCCCCTTAACGAGTTTATGTTCCCCATAGACTATAATGGGGTTCGAAACCCATTCGAACACTCGAACAGTGAGCGGCTGTTCGAATCGAATTTCGAACCTCGAACATTTTAGTGTTCGCTCATCTCTAATCACAAAGGGTACCCCTTACTTGATGGCTAAAACCTAACTTTTATTTAAATAATTTGCTAAAATTCACTCTAAATATTCCCACTACACAAACACATACACACCCAGGACCCTATATTCCACCTGGTCCCTATAAGTGAAAATAACTTAGGAGGGGGTTGGTTTCTGTCAGTTCAAGGGTTTAGAATCCAGTTGGTGGTTTCACTGGATTATTTTAACTGTCAAGAAACCCCTTTCAATGTGACCCCTTCCTAATACCACACCATGTACAACCAGACAAACAGCACTGTATGGCCAACAAAGGGTTAGTTGCTAAGGGTTAACTGCAATGGGGGCAACACCCATAGTGTCTCTTGTGGGTCAGTAACACAAGTGGCCTGTTTATATGCAGGACTAGACAAAAAAACCAATATTCATGCAGCCCAGCTAATTCCTGGCCAGTCTAACAGTGCTACAGTTGTCTATCAATACATCATATTTCTCATTTATCTCTCTATCTCTCGACGCGTTTTGCCTCAAACAGGTTCATCAGGAGAGCGATACTTAATAGCAGAGTGGAGTAGTACATAAAATAATAAAGAGCTGCGGTGAAAACCACAATTCCTGCAGCCCTGGTGGTGGGCTGCAGTGCTGGTAGTGAGTCTGACAGTCTCAGATAAGTGAAACCCAACTACACAGTGCCCATCTCCCCTGAGATCTAACATTAGTGAAGAGTCAGGAGGTCATTATACATATAAAACTAGGTTCACGTCCACTAGGGGGCCTGAAGGACGAAGAGCTGGACCGCAAAAGCAGCGGTAACCTGTGGCCATCCGTAGGCTCCTCTGCTGAGGAGTCTCCAACAGAGATTCTGGTGCAGATGTGAACCTAGCCTTCGATGGTATATTGATCTCTCTGAAAATGGGCTGGTCCAGCCAACAATCATCTAATGTGTACACTATTTCATCACTAGTATATTATATATTACCCACGCACGTCTACTAATATGCCTTCTCACAACTAATGCGCTGGCAGGCATCTTAATGCTGAGACTGCTATATATTCACTGGTGGGACAAGATACAATGGGGGGATTCATTAAATATACATTTAAACCGGTCAAGTTAGTCAAAAATTGTACCTAATACAAATGTTGCATTTCTATACACAAAATCCCTCCAACCCAATCCTGGAATAAAATGTGGAATTATGTGCTTATTGCACCTAAGGTTCACACTAGCATTTGAGGACTCCGTCCCCCATTCCACTTAAATTGGTGGAGGAAAAAGTCCTTCTTGCAGCACTTTTCACTCTGCCTATTTTAAATATAACATCGGCGAAAACTGGGTGACAACCTGGCAGACCCCATTATAGTGCATGGGGTCCTATGGGTAAAATTGCAAAATGTTGCAAAAATAATTAGCAAAACCCTATTTCACAACTTTGTTGGGGCAACATGGTGGCTTAGTGGTTAGCACTGCAGCCTTGCAGCACTGGAGTCCTGGGTTTGGATCCCACCAGGAACAACATCTACAAGGAGTTTGCATGTTCTCCCCGTGCTTCTGTGGATTTCCTCCCATTCTACAAAAAAAAGGTGCTGACAATCTACATAAAAAAAAAAAAACTTTGTTAACAGAATTAGGGATAAATCCCCTCCCCCCAATATCCATGTGACAGTGAGTGATGATAACAATATCTGTAGAATATGTGGGCACTGTATAAGCAATAACTATATAAGTAAAATAAATAATGAAATATTGAATGCTTTTTGCTGTGGTTTTAGGCTTCTTTACAATAATAAATGTATATAATATAATGGAAATAATATTTCTATAGATCCCTAATTATCTAGTCAAATAAATTACACACAGCCAAATATATGATGTCTCTTCACTAATGCATAGAACTTTATTCTGTAGTGGAAGATACTGTTTAACTTAATCATAATCAGATAAGAGATGACATCAGATAAAAAGAGGAATATGTCATAGGCCAGACATATTACCATTGTGGGGTGTCAAATTTGTATACATAAAGTCATCACCTAAATGGCAGTCCTTAAAATGTCAGACATTATCTCACTGTGGCGAAAAGGTGAGATCATCTAGTACAATATAATAGAGAATGTAAACAAAGGTTTGCTTTCAATTGACAAAATATGTGAGACAATCTGAGATACATGTAATATGTAAGACATATTGATACATTTAACAAGATTTTATAATTGAAAAAATTTGATTAAAAAAATTACATATAGTAGAAAAATAATTAACTTGAATTATGGAAAGAAATTTTGTTTTGTCTAATATTGTGATCCTATGCATGCTCTTAGAGACATGCATTTTGTCTTCTACTCCTCACTGACCTCTGATAATAGACAATCTGACAGTAGGCACTCATCCCATTCATAGGGATTTTGTTAGAGATAGATATTGGCTATATGAACATAGAGCTGATAAGCCAACTGACTATTCTAATCATGGATCTCCGATATCTGGGATCCCCACTGATCCATGGTGGTGTTTAATCCTCTAATATTCTGAACAGATAGAAAGTTAAACAGGCTCACCTCTGCTCTATTTATTTCAATGGAACCATCGGTCATAGACAAAGTACAGTGCTTTGGACAAGGGACTTGTTTAGATGGGAAAAACTTCCCCCATACACATGCAACTGGGACAAACCATGAATGTGTCCTGAAATTGGGGAAGGGAGATAACTGGTTGTTATCATTTGTTTGGTCAGTGGGGTATGTCTGAACTCTGAAACTGTCCAGTGATAACAATGGGAATGGTAATGTCCAGTTGACAATTTGTTCATTCATTTTCTACAGAAATAATAAAAGTATAGTACAATGCAAAGTTCTAAGAGAAAAGGGGGCAGTTTTGGAACATATGAAGACTTACTGAAATAGACATATTAAGAAACTGATCAGTGACAAAGTACATGCTAAGGCCCCTTGCACACAACCATGTGCGGGCCACCAGCTGTGATTGAATGGCATGGCCGTTCATCGATGTGCCATCCGTGCTTCCATGGTACCATTCACAAATGAATGGGTCAGTGTGCTATTCAGGAAAAAAATGGATGGCACACTGACCTATCACAATTTTGTGTGCATGGACACTTGCAATATAAAGTTTGGAGGTCTATACCCTGTACACCACTAGTCCAGACTCACCCATGTCCCGTCTGATTCCACCCAATTCCTACTTTACCACCATACAGTAATAATTTCCTCCTCTGCATAACATACAGTGACGAACCCTTCTCAGTGCATACAGTATAATGCCCTATTAGTAACCATGACATAGCATTTGGCCATATTGGTACACTCACATTAAATAATGTAACTTTAATGGCATTACAGCCTCCACACAACATAATGCCCCTTTTGGCCTCCACATGATATAATAGTCTATTAGTGCCCCTCACACAGCATATTGTCCTATTAATTTGCCCCAACATGTTGTAATGTTCCTTTTTGCCCACACAAAGTGTAATATTCTCTTAGTACCCCCACACATGCTGTGCCTACTTTACGCCAACTGAGACACAAACTCCTAAAACTTTTAAGCAGTTTATCCTGGGTACAAAAATGTTGTATACGTGGATGTAAACTGCTGTTTGGGCAAACAGCAGGGCTGTAAAGGGATGGAGCACTGCGTTTTTTATCTTTTTGAGTATAGATTTAGAGGAATTAGTTTTTGGATACCATAGTGCTTTTGTAGAGCCCTGGAGGTGTCAGTAAATTGGAATTTCCTAAGAAGTGATCACATTTTGTAGGGGCCATTTTAGGGTGTCTGAAAATGTGACATGGCATCCAAAACCCAAACAATCTAAATCTGCACTCCAAGAGCCAGATAGCGCTCCTTCACACTTGTACCCTGATGTATGCCCAAACAGCAGTATATGCCCAAACGTAACATATTGTGTTTGTTTGAGCCAAAGCCATGAATGGCTTGTGCAAAGAGTAGAAGAATTTCTTATATATTTTCCTTTCTGTTTGTAGCTATTCTTGGCTTTGGCTCAAAGCAAAAAAAATGCAGCAAGACCTGCAAGAAAAAACGCTGCATTTCCTCAATGTGTAGCCTCAGACTTCAGTGGGCTATCCTGAGAATACAAGCTTTGGAGAATTCATGTCTAACACATGCTGGGCGCAACATATTGGAACTGAAATTATATATTTCTGGTTAAATTTTCATTTCTATTTTTCACTATGAGCTGCGTATTCATTTCTGAAAAATAAATGAATGCAATAAAAAATGTTGACTTTACCCCTGGATTAATTTCTCTAGGCACACAGCAGGTCACAAATGTGAAGGAGCGTTAGGTGGCTTTTAGGGTAAAAATTAGAAAGAAAGCCTAGCAAGAGAAGCATCATCACAGTAAAAGGTAGACATTCTGATACAGACCTCAAGCAGTAACAATAGAATAAGCACCAGAAAGAAAGTTTATCCCAAATCTAAATGTAATGCCTGCTTCTTTAACTGAGGGTATTTTATAGTTACTCAAAAACTGTTATTGAGTATTCTTATTGCCATTTGTATTGATGGCACAAAGCCTTTAACCTCCATTCTGTGTAACAGTCTAATTGATTTACTTGAGGTCTAATTATTTCTTATCCCTTTGGAAATATGTCTTTATAATCAAATATACGACTGTGACCTCTAAATACAATATCTATGTCATTATATTTATATCAGACATTTAGAACAATCTATGTATCATTTACATTATACGGTATTTCATTAACAAAAACATAGGACCATTATTGACTTCAATATACATGTTCAACACGCTGGAGGAAGCTGCAATGATCTGTGAAACCTTGTGCGCTAAGCTATGAAAGGTGGAGTAGAAAATGTGTTTGATCTCTGTTTAAAATCTTTTGTTAGCTTGTAGATTCTGTGAGTGGCACAAGGGAATGTGGAGATGAATGAGCTGTGAAAGAATGTGCTGCCCTGGACAGATGACATAGAAAGCAAAAAATATAGACTATATTGCTTAAATAGAAACCAAATATAACACTATGTTTTATGATTGTTTGTATATTTATTCAAAATTGAGAGATTCTTGTGAATATCGAGCTTGTGTTATTAAATGCAACTATTCACACAGCCATAATTTTATGCCTGTACTTCAAATACTCCGCAAGTTTTATATTGAGCCCATGTTTTCCCAACAGTAGTTAATGTAGCCTGAAAAATGATTTGTTGCAGGCTATTTTATATTTGCCCCATATAAGGCAAAATAATTTATTTAAAAGCTATTTATATGTAGTAAAAATACAAAGCAATACTTTACTAAACAAGAGCATATACTCTATCAGAGTTCCTATTTTCTTAGTAATTCACTTTTTGTAAGGTTCTAGATCAGGAAATTGCAGCCATTGTCAGTCATCTTGGAATTTATGTTGCACTGTTTTTGGCCACTGGTCACTAAGCAGCTGTATAAATACTGCATATAAAAACCCTTCTGCTCCCTCTTCATTTTCTCCTCTCTGCTCTCTAACCTTATATATGATTTTTCTTTATACTTGACAAAAATAGTTTGTAGACAAATACTTAAAATGATTTATAAATACATAAATACATAAATACATAAATACATGGCCCGGTGTTCATAAATTCTCATGAAACACCTATGGGGTCAAAGCTAACTATACACCTTGACAAATTCCTTGAGGGGTGTAGTTTGCAAAATGTGGTAATTTGTTGCAAGTTTCCACTCTTCTTGTACTGGAGGGTCTCTGCCTATGGTGCCTAAGAAGGATTCCTGCAAAATCTTCCCTCCAAAAGCCCAGTGGTGCTCCTTTCCATTGGTGCTGTGTTCAAATAGCAATAATAGTCCACAGGTTGGGTATTTCCATGCGCCAGTAAGATTTTGGGGATGCATTTTCTTCTTTTACCCATTGTGAATGTGTACAGTTTGGGGCTAAATGACTATTACTGAAAAAAATGTAACTTTCACCTACATTATGATTTAAATCCTGAAAAGCATTTTAAGATCTAAAAAAGTTCCTAAATGCTGTTTGAACAGTTTTACGAGTGCTGTTTTCAAAATAGGGTGAGTTATGGTGGATGCTAGTATATATTGTACTAGATCTTTAAAAGGCTCTTCAGAACTGGATTGGTCCCAAAAAAAAAATAGGTTCTGAAAATTTCCTTGACAACTTTTTTTGGCTGATTAACATCCATAGTGCAACCAAATTCACGGAACCCTCTTATATGTGAGTCTATTAAGGGACCATGAAAACAACAAAAAATTACATGTGAATAGCTGCACAAACTCTCAAAGACTTTTCAAAATTGTTTTGTAACAGCAGTTTTTAATGTTTGTATGAAAATTTTACTATTTGTAAAAAAAAAATACTATTTTTCATAAATAAATGGAAAAATATCGACCAAAGTTTAAGACTAACATGAAGTACAATTTGTCATGAAAAATCAACCTCTAAATAAAGTGGGTAGATTAAAGCATTCCAAAATTATTGCCACATAAAGTAATTTTATGTAGTAGATATGAAAATGGGGCTAATGTGAAACTAGCTATGTCTCCTTAAAGAGAACGTGTCAGTAGGGTTGAGCGATTGGGATCGGAAAAGATCAGACTCTGATTGGTGATCGAGAAAATTTCACGATCGCAATCAGAATTCCGATCCCGATCTTCTCCAGTGGGATCAAGGTCGAGGTTATCTGAAGATCGGCTCAACCCCAAAAGTGACTTTTCCCATAAAGAAGCATTGACTTGTGTTGAGCAATCAGGACTGGAAAAGATCGGATTCCGATCAGTAATCAAGCAAATTTCATGATCGTGATCGGCTGGAAAATGATCAGAAATCAGATTTTAAAATGGATCCTGAAATCTCAAGATCGGCTCAACCCTATGTGTCAGCTGGAAATCACCATTTTAATCACATTTTTACATTAAACATATAGTTCAAGAATTTTTGGTGACGTTTTAAAAAATATTATTAAACAAATCCTTAAAAAATTTTGCAATTGCAGCTCTTGCCACTAATCCTAAAATAGTTTGTGACTTCCTGTCTCCTGGAGACAGACCGTGGGCTATTGATGTCTATGGGAGAGTGATGTAATTGCTGCAAAGAAATATCCTAGAGAAAATAAGAAGTCTCAACATATTATCTGGCCTGTAATATAGATAGTAACATGGAAAATTTTAAAAAACATTGCCAAAAATTCTTGAACAATATAAAACTTGATTAAACAAAATAGGTTGTTTTCTGGTAACACATTTCTTTATAGGGGTTAAATAAGCAAAAATCTCATAAGAATCATCTAAAAGTTGTCTAATATCTAATTAACTTAGGGCATTCCCAACCTGTGTTTCAGCAACTCAGACATATGTTGCTTACTATGAAAGTAAACTCATACGTCCTTTCTGGAGTATAGTAAGCCATACAGATGTTTGATACAAATGACACCAAGAGACAAAGCCCTGAACCAGTTTACTAGAATCAAGCTATCAATCTATACAATATCCCAAAATATCTGTATGTAATGATTATTTAACATAGTGTATAAAGCACCATGGAATTAATGGTGCTATATAAATAAATTATTATTATTAATAATAATAATAATAATAATAATAATAATAATAATAATAATAATAATAATAAACATTATTTAACATCTTTAAAGTGGTTTTCTTTTACTTTGTCATTTGTTAGAATTTATTCTTGAATAAATCGTTATTATTAAGTTAGAAAAAGCATAAACAATGACACTGCAGCAAAAGCCACAAGACCTTCTTCACCTACTCTACTCACATACCAATGGCTGCAGGGACAAAATAATTGGTTCCGCTATCTCAATTCTATAGTGTTCTCATCTTTGTCTCTTTCTGAAGGCCATACTTTTATATTTTCATTCCCTTTATATTATGTATAAGGTAATGGATATAATTTTCCATTCAACTTGACTCAATAACTTTCAACCAAATTACATCACCTAATATTCCACTCAAAAATTGCTATACACAAGTTTCAGAATATTTCATATAGCAGTTTAGGGAATTGTTAGATGAGAAATTCCCCAGTAACTTCTGCTGGAGCTTGGAAGGAAGGGGAATGACAGAGACAGTGAGTCCTAATACTGATTCCAGCCCCAGCCCTTGCCTATTTGCCCTAACTACCCTAACCAGTAGAGGACAACTTGGGTGACAGTCCCTTTCTATTATGCAAGTGAGAACACAGAATGCAGACAAGACTAACAGCAACAAATGAGTGGTCAGGCTAGCCAAGGGGGTCAGAACCAGTCAAGTAGTGAAGTACAGAGTCAGAATCCAAGAGAGAAGCCAAGGGTCACAAGAAAGTGCCAAGGATCAGAAATATAAATATAAACAGCAAACAGGATTGAGCTAACACACACAGAAAGGCAATAGCAAGCATTAGGGACTGGGCTGGAAAAGTAAAGGAATCTACCCTAGACTTGATTGGACAGGAGCAATGTCAATCAAAATCTACTAAATTAACTCCAAAATTACCAAAATGTCAATCAAAATCTACTAAGCTAACTCCAAAATGACAAAAGTAACTAGAGCACTGGCTAGACCGACTTACAGCAATGAACCCTCAGCTTTCCTACAAGTGCAACGGATCAAAAATAAACGCGTCTCTTGCCCTGAAGGGTGCAACCAGAGGATGATGCAGAGGTCTGAACGGGCAAAATAGGACTTCAGTATGTCTGAATCTCCCAACTGTTACATCAGACATCCAAGCAAACAAGTAGAACAGTACGCCGATATTGTTCTGCTTCAGACATATATTTCATATATTTTTTATTTTGGATTATAGCTTGCATATTTCACCACTGCAAGAGATACATTTTCAAATGAAAAGCAACATTTCGGTTGAACACGCCCTTCCTCGGGCATACAGCATCTTGTCCCAGTAACTCAAGAACTGGATAAAGGTGCCTCCACCATTCAGCCTAGACATTTTGAGAAGCTCCCCTTTTGAAAGTCCCTCTATTCACAGTAGATTCCTATCAGAATTTCCTTGGGCTACATTATATAGGCCTGATTAAGGGTGTGTTTAATCTAAAGGTTGCATTATATTTCACAATGTATCTCTCACAACCGGTGATATAATAATAATAATAATAATAATAATAATAATAATAATAATAATAATAATAATTTTATTTATACAGTGCCAACATGTTCCGTACTTTACAAGTCAGAGGGTACCTGAACAGACAATATTTGACATTATAATGTGATAAGAAATTAGCATATCAAACAATAGGAGTGAAGACCCCACTCACAAGAGCAGGGTCCAGCCAACTATTAATAGCCAATCTCATATAACTGAAGCTTTATGACCCCGTCATTAGATGATATCTGAGAATATACAGATACTAAGTGCATGGAGGGAGAGTAAGCTCTAAATGGAGGGAGTCAGGTTCTAAGGAATCAAGTAGGTAGGATAGTTTAGGATAAGAAATGTTAGCTTAGTGTGAGGACTAGTCTGTAGATCAATGCAATCAGGTTGTGCTATAAGTCTGCCTAAACAGATGTGAATTGGTGGGGCATGTTTGAAACTTCTGTAGTTAGGTATTAATCTGATTATTTAGGTTAGAACATTCCAGAGCACCGATGCAGCCAAAGAAAGATCTTGGAGGTGGGAGTGGGATGTTCAGATACAGAGGATACAAGGCTAGGGTCATTGACAGAATGAAGAGAGCAGACAGTGATGAGGGAGGAGACAGAGAGCGATAGAGGGCAACCAGTGCAGTGACTGGCACCAGGTAGATGCATCTGTGTATTAGTTTGATTGAAAGATGAGTCTGGTTCAGGGCAAGTTGTAGAGGGGAGAGTTTAGTAAGAGAAAGAACCTTTTAGAAGAAAATTGCAATAGTCAAGACGGAAAAGAATCAGAGCAACAATGAGGGGTTTTGATGTTACCACAGTAAGAAAAGGGTGATTCTGGAGATGTTTTTGAGGTTCAGGAAACAATAGTGTGCAAGTGTCTGAATATGTGGGGTGAAGGTAAGACCCAAAACAATGAGTCTACTGCCTCGCAGATATTATAGGCGCAGTGTCCCCGCATCCTCTTCTGGCTCTGAATTCACTCTGCCAGGCATCGGGCCTGGGTAGAGCCGACTGCGCATGTCCGATGCCTAGTAGAGTGAGTTCAAGGCCGGAAGAGGATGCGGGGATGCTGCGCAGGGAGAAGAATCCAGCCCGACCCTCACTCATGGACTTGGCAAGTAGAATTTGATCGAATGTTCCGTACCCCTGAAACGAGCATTTCCCCCCATAGACTATAATAGGGTTCGAAACCCGTTTGAACAGTCGAACAGTGTGCAGCTGTTCGAATTAGATTTCGAACCACAAACATTTTAGTGTTCGCTCATCTCTAACTATAGTGTGCAAGCAGCCAGTAAGGATACCAGACATGTTTTGTCAGTGCATGCGTGTGTACATGCATATGATCCATGTGTATGTATGCGTGTGTGCATGAAAGTATGTGGTCCGTGTATATGTATGCTTGTATGTGATCCATGTGTTTGTGCATGCGCAGTACAAGTGTCCATGCGTACAGTAGTTGTGTGTGAATATGCATGTGCGCTGTTTGTCCATGTGGATAGTGTGCATCCATCTAAGTGTGTTTGCGTGCGTGTGTGGTCTGTGCGTCTGTGTGTGTTATTTAAAGGGTGGTGTTGTGGTATTTGTGGGGTGGTGTTTGTGTTGGGCGTGTCTAGAGTGGTCTGGTGTCTGTGTGCTGTTTATATGGTGTTTGTGAAATGTTTGTGTGTTGTGTGTGGTGGTGTGGCCCCTTTAGCAGCGACTCTTTGGCGCCGTCACTATAATCCGTCCCTGTCAGGTACAACTGTTATTTTCTCCTCAGCACTTTCACTTTCACTTTCCACCATTATATGCATAGGGCCTAAATATAGGGGCCCCAATCTCATGATGGGGGGATGCTAGCGAGATGTAATGTGGGCAGTATTCTGCTCCTGTGCGTGGAGAGGGGACGTGCCAAATTTCAGCCAAATCGGACGAGAACTGTGGATTTGTATAGAGCAGACTACTACAGAATTTGAGTTTTATATATATATATAGATTTCAAAACTGTTCTTGGGCTGAAATCAACACATTTTGTCTTTTATTTGTAACCTTTTTTGCTGCAGAGATACTGGTGCTGTTAGTTTCAGGTTGTCATACTGACTATTGTGTCAAGTATGCAGTTCTTAGAGTCCTGCATAATCGTGGGGCAGTGGAGAATGCCTGCCTGACAATACATCTCTATTGTCTTGTACGGTATAGGGGTGGACTCCACCACCCACAAATGACAAAGGGCTAAAGGACTGTACCCATGACAGTACAGTTATATTGGTAGTTGAAACTAATGGCATTGATATCTCTGCAACTAAATAAGTTACATTCTAAAGATAAAGTGTGCTGAATTCAGCTTTCAAATGGTACTGTACATAACATTCATTGTGTTAGAAAACATGAAAGGTCCTCTTTAAACCCTGTGCAATGCCAAGAACAGAGTAGCCTGCAGTGCCCTTCTCTTTGTCAAAACACTGGGAACAGTGATGGACGGCAGTCAGTAGGATACCTCAAGATTTGTTGTAATCTGTTTGAGACCATTAAGAATGGACGCAATGCCACTAGTGTGAACAGAAGGACAGCGGAGTGAGTAGATAAAAGTGTCCGCATATAGGTCAGTTCATCAAACATACAACACAATATAATTAGGATTTTTTTTAACACATTGCTTTAGAAAAAAGAGACATGAAACTTCTCTCCAGCTGTTAAAATAATGTAGAAAGCCAAAATACCGCTTTAACAGGCAAAACAATTTTTTCACATTTTTCAGCATGGAAATCATATAGCTTAAATAATGGCATTGATCCAATTATCACTGCAGCGAAAAGAGGAGAAAAACAAACAAGAGGATCACATGGCCAAGAATTGATGTTGAGCTGTGTACAAACTGAACAGAGTGGTAAATAATACATTTATATTATGGCCCTTAATTGGCGCTGTCATTAAATATAAAGAATTGGAGTGATTGCTAATTTATTCTGTACAATTATTTTCTTCCCAGCCAGCTTTCTATATTGAAATAGTAATGTTGTTATCCTGTCTAACGTTTGATATATGACCATTCAGAATAGCATACAATGTTTCCAGCATTAATATTAATAGACATATTTGTTATCTGCTTTTATGATAAATTAATTATGTTTAATATTTAAGCAACAACAATGCTAGCTAATGGCTAGATGAAATGTTACATTGGAGATTAATGATATTATATTTCATGAATGTTAATGTTACCATTCATGCATATCAAGGGGAAACAGTATCTAAATAGTTAAGAGTTTCATAAATTAAAATTTAGAAAGCCCACAGTTTAGGCAAACAGTCACAAGGAGAATATTACAAATTCTTTAATGGGATCTATGAGATGCTAAGATTTTATATGGATGCAATGATATATTTAAATATAAAGGGGAAAAAATAAAAATCAATGACAAAAATCAAAATGACAGTATGTTTTAAGCTTTCAGAATATATATATATATATATATATATATATATATATATATATATATATATATATATTGTGGTAAAGTGTACGGTAAGGTGGTGGATGGCGTGTATATCTCGCCTGGTTTCCTCAGCCAGGTGAGATAAAGGAAAGCCAGGGTAAGCATGTTCTAGCAGAGCATAGTCTGCTGGAACTCTTGTTCCTTATTATGGGCTGGCTTTTCTGGACTGGAGGGCAGGTTGGTAGTGGGAGCCTTCCAGTCCACACCCTTACTCCACCATGGGTTTTGCCCTGAGTCTGGGGCATCCACAGGTGAGCTTCCTTAGGGCTATTTTACTGGGGAAGGAAGCTCAGTTAGGAGCCTGGCAAACACAAGGAGTGTGTGAGGAAAACAGGTACCTTGTGGACTTTGACTGGCTCATATGGTGACTCAACCTGCTGTAGGTCAGAGAGGTAACCTGCTGTATAGATAGAGCCGGACAAGGCTTAGGTTTTGTTTGTTGTTTTGTTTCTTTGCTGGCACCCTGTTTTATGCCGAATGCTCAAATAAAACACTGGACTTGTTTATTCTACTACCTGTCTGCATGGTGTCATTGCCATTCCCAGCTGTGTGAGCTGAACCCCTTACAATTGGTGGAGGATGCGGGCACAACGGCATGACAGAAGTCTGGACAACTGTGTGTGGCAGACATTAAGGGGCCCACAGGTCCTAGAAATTACTCCCTGTTGAAAAGGACTGGGTCCCTCCAGTGCTGGAGGTGTTATGAGTGGGGACATGTGGCCGCCCATTGCCCTCTTACTTCAGAGGTCATGGAGTGTGACGCTAATAGGTGGCAGTCGCTATTTGCTGTACCGGTGTGTGCAGCCATGCCAGGGACTGAGCCACATGCATGCATGTTAAGGGTTAATGACCGCTCAGCAACAGCCCTGCTGGACTCTGGTAGCTCAGTGACTTTGGTTAAAGTCAGCCTGGTGAATGGGGACTATATAACAGGCAAACAGGTGAAAGTATTGTGCATCCATGGGCATATTATAGCTTACCCTGTGGCCTCAGTTAAACTGGTAACTCCCTCTGGGACTGTGACCTATGAGGTCGGTGTGGTAAAACGACTCATGTATGAGGTGATTTTGGGCCGTGATTTCCCATTGTTTTGGGAATTATGGAAGAAAGGTAACGCTCCTGCTGCCAGTGAAGTAACTCCAGCAGAATCTGTTCCTTTCTCTGAAAATAATGGTTCATGTGCAGGGACCCATGGAAGTAGTAAAACTAATTTGGGGAAAAATGTGAATGAACCTGAGGTGTGCAATGATGAATGGTTCCCCCTGCAAGTGTTAGCCGGGGAAGAAGAAGAAACTTCCCCACCATGCAGACAGGTAGTAGAATAAACAAGTCCAGTGTTTTATTTGAGCATTCAGCATAAAACAGGGTGCCAGCAAAGAAACAAAACAACAAACAAAACCTAAGCCTTGTCCGGCTCTATCTATACAGCAGGTTACCTCTCTGACCTACAGCAGGTTGAGTCACCATATGAGCCAGTCAAAGTCCACAAGGTACCTGTTTTCCTCACACACTCCTTGTGTTTGCCAGGCTCCTAACTGAGCTTCCTTCCCCAGTAAAATAGCCCTAAGGAAGCTCACCTGTGGATCCCCCACACTCAGGGCAAAACCCGTGATGGAGTAAGGGTGTGGACTGGAAGGCTCCCACTACCAACCTGCCCTCCAGTCCAGAAAAGCCAGCCCATAATAAGGAACAAGAGTTCCAGCAGACTATGCTCTGCTAGAACATGCTTACCCTGGCTTTCCTTTATCTCACCTGGCTGAGGAAACCAGGCGAAATATACACGCCATCCACCACCTTACCGTACACTTTACCACAATATATATATATATATATATATATATATATATATATATATATATATTATGATATTGCAGTAATGTATATCCCACAACATATAAAAATAATCATTTAAAGGGGTATTCTAATCTCACAGATGCTATCTATATTGATAGTTTAGGTAATTCAAGAGTTTTCCTAAATACATTGGTTTAGTAATTGGAAATTATTCCTCTCATTGATTACACATTGTTGTCAAGGTACCCGGCCAGTATCTGATGTTAGGTTGGATGATGTGACTCATTCACTGCTCCCCGAAGCTCTAATTTAAGGGTCTTCGATCCAGGAAGATAACTGGAGTTTGCTGCACAGAGTATGATATTTCTCTAAAGACAAAGATACCATTAAAGGGGATTTCAGGGCAATTTTTTTTTTAAAGGTCTGTTAGTGCTATTAATGGGTTAATAAGTTCCCCCATATAACTTTAGAAGTGTTTTGAGTGATTTCTGGGTTTCTCTGGGAGTGCCTAGCATCTTTTGCATTTGTATAGCTGATGGTGCAGCTTCCTGCTGTATTATCTATTGCAATGCATTATGGTAGTTGTAGGTTATCTCCATATCACTCTTCCCCCACCCTCTCTAACACCACCTCCCTATCTCCCTAGTTATTCCTCACACTGCTAGCCCTTCCCAAATCACTCAGCCCATACCCATACCCTATTGTACTTTACCTGTCTTCTTCCTGTCTTCATTCTGTGGACAACAGCTCATTCTCTTTTGTGACTGCCAGCGTACAGTAGTCCCGGCGCTGTGTTGTTGACTTCACTACATCTCTATTGTGCAGGTTCCCAAGCTTGTCCAATAGAGATAAAGTGTCTGCTTCAACGCTAAGCCAGGACTCTGGCTCTGTTGCGCATGCGGAAGCTGACATCAAGGAGGAGGATCTGTTCCCGCAGAAGAAAGCCACGACTGCCCCAGGAATATGGGTAAACATACATTTTTGATTAATTATGTCATTTAGAAAGTAAGCGGAGGATGGTGTTTAGATTAGTGTAGGGTTTTATAGTTACCCCGGACAACCCCTTTAAGTTTACTGCAAGTCTGTATGGAGCCTGAAAAGCCCACCAGCTTGTTGAAGAACACAGGAGTTGAGAAGTAGAGACAACAGGTAAACTGCTGAGAGAGGGTGATGAGAAAACCCCTTTAAGCAGATGTTTTTACATAAACCAGTAGGGCATATGAACAGATAAAACTTTGTGATTGTCTGCATGCACTCTGTGAATATGTAGAAACTTACTTAGCATACTTAGTAAACTTAATATAAAATAGCAAACAGGGAGGTGGAGGATGCACAAGACAGGATAATTGAGCTGCAGTACTGAAGGTGATGTCTGACTACTATCAATCAGATATTTATGGCCAATGCTAAAGATAGACCATAAGATCCAAAATTCTAGACAACCCCTTCACATGTTATTGGGTGCTCCATAAATAGTAAAATACAAGTAAGGGCCCCTTTACACGGAGTAAACGCGCGTGTGTTTTGGCAAAATACACGTGTAAAAATCAGACTCCCATTGACTTCAATGGCATTTTTTTTTACACGTGTAAAAATACACATCAAAATACACATCAAAATACACGTGTAAAATGTCATTGAAGTCAATGGGAGTCTTATTTTTACACGTGTATTTTTACACGTGTATTTTGCCAAAATACACGGGCGTTTACTCAGTGTGAAGGGGCCCTACTACAACAAATTTAGGCCCACCTGTAGAATAAAAAGTGGAGACGGTCTTTCATATTTAATTGACAGTTGATATTAAGCTTAAAAAGAAAAAATAAATAAACAAATATATTGCAGGCTACATTAAAGAGTCACCATTTTATACCTACACCTTCTATACATGCCTTCTATCCATGGAAACAGACTGCTAACTTTGTGATGTCTCCTCCTTTAATCAGTCTTATTTTCATCTGTTCACTATCTGTTAGAATATACTGTATTTGGATGTTTAGTAGGATGTAGAGGGCAGATGTAAAGAAGTATAATTAATGAAATGACACTGCTTATGCTTTTCCAATCTGGACGGTAAGGCTGAGGCCCCACGTTGTGGAAACGCAGCTTTTTAGTTGCGGATTTTGCTGCGTTTTTTTGAACCAATGCCAAAAGTGGCTACAAAAGGAAAAGGGAATATATAGGAAGTTCTTATACTTCTGCCTTCTGCTCAATCCACTCCTGGCTTTGACTAAAAAAAAAACTAAATAATCTGCACCAAAAAAAAAAAGCTGCATTTCTGCAATGTGGGACCTAAGCCTAAATGTGACAAGTTCTAAATTTAGAATTTTACAAATAAGCAAATCAGCAACATGGTGTATCTAAGCATATTTTGGTTATATTTACATATAAATACTAGCCTCTGCCTGCGACTTCGTCTGCATGTTGTTGGTGTTGATGATCTGCCTATATTCAACAAATTGCTGCCATTGATGGTTTGTCAGCTGTCCTGCTGCTGAACTTGTTCTTCACACCGTGCCTGTGATTGTTCCAGCATCTCAGCAGCTCGATGGGAAGCCATACAATGAGTGTGTTGTTGGTGTTGATCATCGGCATGCTCCGGTGTTTCGGCATCTCTCAAGCTGGCCTGCCACTGAACTTGTTTCACGCACTGTGCCTGTGATTGTTCCGGCATCTCAGCAGCTCGATGGGAAGCCATACAATGAGTGTGTTGTTGGAGTCGATGATCCCCCTCAGCTTTGCTTGAGGAGAATTCTGTTGACTTCTGGCTACCTTCATAGCTCTCGTTGTTTGCGACAAATTAGATTTTCTTTTTGCAGGCAAACTGCCAATTTGGATTAAAGGTGTTTTCCCATGTCAGTATGTTGCCTGGAGCAGATCAGATAATATGCAAATGTGTGTACACAATCCAATGAGGGTTAGTGTGTGTTTACACATAGAGATAACAGCCCTGGCTTTATCAGAACCTGAGATAAGCTGCTGCCAAGAGCAGTTTTTTATAGTATGTGAACATAAATTCATAACAGTCGTGAAGCCATATCATTTACCCGGATAAAAAGTAGCCTATGTTTTAATCAAGGTTACAAACTATAAAGTGCCAAATTTCATTCAAATCTGTTCAGCCGTTTTTGCGTGATTGAGGAACAAACATCCAAACACACAAACATCCAAACACTCAAACATTCACATTTATAATATTAGTAGGATATGCTGTTTTCGATTGTATTTGTATTGAAAGTTTTTGTCACATTAGGCTATGTTACCAACTATCTCCCTATATTTTATTGTATTAATAAGTAGAGATGAGCGAACAGTGTTCTATCGAACTCATGTTCGATCGGATATTAGGCTGTTCGGCATGTTCGAATCGAATCGAACACCGCGTGGTAAAGTGCGCCATTACTCGATTCCCCTCCCACCTTCCCTGGCGCCTTTTTTGCTCCAATAACAGCGCTGGGTAGGTGGGACAGGAACTACGACACCGGTGACGTTGAAAAAAGTAGGCAAAACCCATTGGCTGCCGAAAACATGTGACCTCTAATTTAAAAGAACAGCGACGCCCAGCTTCGCGTCATTCTGAGCTTGCAATTCACCGAGGACGGAGGTTTCCGTCCAGCTAGCTAGGGCTTAGATTCTGGGTAGGCAGGGACAGGCTAGGATAGGAAGGAGAAGACAACCAACAGCTCTTGTAAGAGCTAAATTCCAGGGAGAAGCTTGTCAGTGTAACGTGGCACTGACGGGCTCAATCGCCGCAACCCAGCTTTCCCAGGATCCTGAATGGAATACACTGTCAGTGTATTCCCGTATACCCGATATATACCCCGATACCCGTTCCAACGGTGTGCCCCCCCACCTTCACCCCAGAAATACCCTGCAAGTCCCCTAGCAATAGAATTGGGGCTATATACACCCACAATTTTTACTACTGGTATACAGTGCCATTGTCTGACTGGGAATTCAAAGAATATATTGGGAATACAAATACCCTCATTTCTTGCTACTGCCATATAGTGCCAGTTTCTGACTGGTAATTCAAAGAATATATTGGGGTTACGTGCACCCACAATTTTTACTACTGGTATACAGTGCCATTGTCTGACTGGGAATTCAAAGAATATATTGGGAATACAAATACCCTCATTTCTTGCTACTGCCATATAGTGCCAGTGTCTGACTGGGAATTCAAAGAATATATTGGGGTTACGTGCACCCACAATTTTTACTACTGGTATACAGTGCCATTGTCTGACTGGGAATTCAAAGAGTATATTGGGAATACAAATACCCTCATTTCTTGCTACTGCCATATAGTGCCAGTGTCTGACTGGTAATTCAAAGAATATATTGGGGTTACGTGCACCCACAATTTTTACTACTGGTATACAGTGCCATTGTCTGACTGGGAATTCAAAGAATATATTGGGGTTATAAATACCCTCATTTCTTGCTACTGCCATATAGTGCCAGTTTCTGACTGAGAATTCAAAGAATATATTGGGGTTACGTGCACCCACAATTTTTACTACTGGTATACAGTGCCATTGTCTGACTGGGAATTCAAAGAATATATTGGGGTTATAAATACCCTCATTTCTTGCTACTGCCATATAGTGCCAGTTTCTGACTGGTAATTCAAAGAATATATTGGGGTTACGTGCACCCACAATTTTTACTACTGGTATACAGTGCCATTGTCTGACTGGGAATTCAAAGAGTATATTGGGAATACAAATACCCTCATTTCTTGCTACTGCCATATAGTGCCAGTGTCTGACTGGGAATTCAAAGAATATATTGGGGTTACGTGCACCCACAATTTTTACTACTGGTATACAGTGCCATTGTCTGACTGGGAATTCAAAGAGTATATTGGGAATACAAATACCCTCATTTCTTGCTACTGCCATATAGTGCCAGTTTCTGACTGGGAATTCAAAGAATATATTGGGGTTACGTGCACCCACAATTTTTACTACTGGTATACAGTGCCATTGTCTGACTGGGAATTCAAAGAGTATATTGGGAATACAAATACCCTCATTTCTTGCTACTGCCATATAGTGCCAGTTTCTGACTGGGAATTCAAAGAATATATTGGGGTTACGTGCACCCACAATTTTTACTACTGGTATACAGTGCCATTGTCTGACTGGGAATTCAAAGAATATATTGGGGTTATAAATACCCTCATTTCTTGCTACTGCCATATAGTGCCAGTTTCTGACTGGTAATTCAAAGAATATATTGGGGTTACGTGCACCCACAATTTTTACTACTGGTATACAGTGCCATTGTCTGACTGGGAATTCAAAGAGTATATTGGGAATACAAATACCCTCATTTCTTGCTACTGCCATATAGTGCCAGTGTCTGACTGGGAATTCAAAGAATATATTGGGGTTACGTGCACCCACAATTTTTACTACTGGTATACAGTGCCATTGTCTGACTGGGAATTCAAAGAGTATATTGGGAATACAAATACCCTCATTTCTTGCTACTGCCATATAGTGCCAGTTTCTGACTGGGAATTCAAAGAATATATTGGGGTTACGTGCACCCACAATTTTTACTACTGGTATACAGTGCCATTGTCTGACTGGGAATTCAAAGAATATATTGGGGTTATAAATACCCTCATTTCTTGCTACTGCCATATAGTGCCAGTTTCTGACTGGTAATTCAAAGAATATATTGGGGTTACGTGCACCCACAATTTTTACTACTGGTATACAGTGCCATTGTCTGACTGGGAATTCAAAGAGTATATTGGGAATACAAATACCCTCATTTCTTGCTACTGCCATATAGTGCCAGTGTCTGACTGGGAATTCAAAGAATATATTGGGGTTACGTGCACCCACAATTTTTACTACTGGTATACAGTGCCATTGTCTGACTGGGAATTCAAAGAGTATATTGGGAATACAAATACCCTCATTTCTTGCTACTGCCATATAGTGCCAGTTTCTGACTGGGAATTCAAAGAATATATTGGGGTTACGTGCACCCACAATTTTTACTACTGGTATACAGTGCCATTGTCTGACTGGGAATTCAAAGAGTATATTGGGAATACAAATACCCTCATTTCTTGCTACTGCCATATAGTGCCAGTTTCTGACTGGGAATTCAAAGAATATATTGGGGTTACGTGCACCCACAATTTTTACTACTGGTATACAGTGCCATTGTCTGACTGGGAATTCAAAGAATATATTGGGGTTATAAATACCCTCATTTCTTGCTACTGCCATATAGTGCCAGTTTCTGACTGGGAATTCAAAGAATATATTGGGGTTACGTGCACCCACAATTTTTACTACTGGTATACAGTGCCATTGTCTGACTGGGAATTCAAAGAATATATTGGGGTTATAAATACCCTCATTTCTTGCTACTGCCATATAGTGCCAGTTTCTGACTGGTAATTCAAAGAATATATTGGGGTTACGTGCACCCACAATTTTTACTACTGGTATACAGTGCCATTGTCTGACTGGGAATTCAAAGAATATATTGGGAATACAAATACCCTCATTTCTTGCTACTGCCATATAGTGCCAGTGTCTGACTGGGAATTCAAAGAATATATTGGGGTTACGTGCACCCACAATTTTTACTACTGGTATACAGTGCCATTGTCTGACTGGGAATTCAAAGAGTATATTGGGAATACAAATACCCTCATTTCTTGCTACTGCCATATAGTGCCAGTTTCTGACTGGGAATTCAAAGAATATATTGGGGTTACGTGCACCCACAATTTTTACTACTGGTATACAGTGCCATTGTCTGACTGGGAATTCAAAGAATATATTGGGGTTATAAATACCCTCATTTCTTGCTACTGCCATATAGTGCCAGTTTCTGACTGGTAATTCAAAGAATATATTGGGGTTACGTGCACCCACAATTTTTACTACTGGTATACAGTGCCATTGTCTGACTGGGAATTCAAAGAGTATATTGGGAATACAAATACCCTCATTTCTTGCTACTGCCATATAGTGCCAGTTTCTGACTGGGAATTCAAAGAATATATTGGGGTTACGTGCACCCACAATTTTTACTACTGGTATACAGTGCCAATTTCTAACTAGGAATTCAAAATGCGCAAGGCTCCCGGAAAGGGACGTGGACGAGGCCGTGGGCGAGGTCGGGGGAATGGTTCTGGGGAGCAAGGTAGCAGTGAAGCCACAGGGCGTCCCGTGCCTACTCCTGTGGGGCAGCAAGCATTGCGCCACTCCACAGTGCCAGGGTTGCTTGCCACATTAACTAAACTGCAGGGTACAAACCTTAGTAGGCCCGAGAACCAGGAACAGGTCTTGCAATGGCTGTCAGAGAACGCTTACAGCACATTGTCCAGCAGCCAGTCAGACTCTGCCTCCTCTCCTCCTATTACCCAACAGTCTTGTCTTCCTTCCTCCCAAAATTCCGAAGCTTTACAGAACAATAACCCAAACTGTCCCTGCTCCCCAGAGCTGTTCTCCGCTCCTTTCATTGTCCCTCAACCTGCCTCTCCACGTCACGATTCCACGAACCTAACAGAGGAGCATCTGTATCCAGATGCTCAAACACTAGAGTCTCCTCCATCTCCGTTCGATTTGGTGGTGGATGACCAGCAACCCACCCTCATCGACGATGATGTGACGCAGTTGCCGTCAGGGCATCCAGTTGACCGGCGCATTGTGCGGGAGGAGGAGATGAGACAGGAGTTGGAAGAGGAAGTGGTGGATGATGAGGACACTGACCCGACCTGGACAGGGGGGATGTCAAGCGGGGAAAGTAGTGTGGATGTTGAGGCAGGTGCAGCACCAAAAAGGGTAGCTAGAGGCAGAGGCAGAGGTCAGCAGCTTAGGCGAAGCCAGGCCACACCCGGAATCTCCCAAGATGTTCCAGTTCGTACCCAGCCCCGAAAAACTCCCACCTCGAGGGCACGTTTCTCGAAGGTGTGGAGTTTTTTCAAGGAATGCGCCGAGGACAGATATAGTGTTGTCTGCACAATTTGCCTCTCGAAATTGATTAGGGGCTCTGAGAAGAGCAACCTGTCCACCACTTCAATGCGCCGTCATTTGGAATCCAAGCACTGGAATCAGTGGCAGGCAGCAACGGCAGGACAAAGGCCGACTGCCGTTCACGCCACTGCCACTGCCTCTGCCTCTGCCTCTGCCACTGCCACTGCTGACTGTGCTGGCGATGCACTCCAGAGGACGAGCCAGGACACCACTTCATCTGCCTCCGCCACTTTGTTGACTTCTACCTCATCCTCCCCTGGTCCTGTCTTATCTCCTTCTCCTGCACCATCAAAGGCACCATCAGGCGTTTCTTTACAACAACCCACCATCTCTCAGACATTGGAGCGGCGGCAGAAATACACTGCTAACCACCCACACGCGCAAGCCTTGAACGCCAACATCGCTAAACTGCTGGCCCAGGAGATGTTGGCGTTCCGGCTTGTTGAAACTCCCGCCTTCCTGGACCTGATGGCAACTGCGGCACCTCGCTATGCCGTCCCTAGCCGTCACTACTTCTCCCGGTGTGCCGTCCCCGCCTTGCACCAGCACGTGTCACTCAACATCAGGCGGGCCCTTAGTTCCGCGCTTTGCACAAAGGTCCACTTGACCACCGACGCGTGGACAAGTGCATGCGGACAGGGACGCTACATTTCACTGACGGCACACTGGGTGAATGTAGTTGAGGCTGGGACTGCTTCCCAAACTGGCCCGGTGTACCTCGTCTCCCCGCCTAACATTCCTGGCAGGGACACGAGAAGAACACCCCCCTCCTCCTCCTCCTCCGCCACCGCCTCCTCCTCCGCCACCGCCTCCTCCTCCGCTGTTAGATTGACCCCAGCTACGAGTTGGAAACGTTGCAGCACTGGCGTTGGTAGACGTCAGCAGGCTGTGCTGAAGCTGATCAGCTTGGGGGACAGACAGCACACTGCCTCCGAGGTGAGGGATGCCCTCCTCGATGAGACGGCAATATGGTTTGAGCCGCTGCACCTGGGCCCAGGCATGGTCGTTTGTGATAACGGCCGGAACCTGGTAGCAGCTCTGGAGCTTGCCGGACTCCAACATGTTCCATGCCTGGCCCACGTCTTCAACCTAGTGGTGCAACGTTTCCTAAAGAGCTACCCCAATGTTCCAGAGCTACTGGTGAAAGTGCGGCGCATGTGCGCCCACTTTCGCAAGTCGACAGTAGCCGCTGCTAGCTTAAAATCTCTCCAGCAACGCCTGCATGTGCCACAACACCGGCTTTTGTGCGACGTCCCCACACGCTGGAACTCAACGTTTCAGATGTTGAATAGAGTGGTTGAGCAGCAGAGACCTTTGATGGAATACCAGCTACAAAACCCTAGGGTGCCACAAAGTCAGCTGCCTCAGTTTCACATCCATGAGTGGCCATGGATGAGAGACCTTTGTGACATCCTACGGGTCTTTGAGGAGTCCACAAGGAGGGTGAGCTCTGAGGATGCGATGGTGAGCCTTACAATCCCGCTCTTGTGTGTTCTGAGAGAATCCCTGATTGACATCAGGGATAACTCAGATCACACAGAGGAGTTAGGGATAGCATCCGATCCGTCACAGCTGGAGAGTAGGTCCACACATCTGTCCGCTTCACTGCGTTTAATGGAGGAGGAGGAGGAGGAGGAGGAGGAAGAAGAGTTGTCCGATGATGTGATGGTGATACAGGAGGCTTCCGGGCAACTTCGAATCGTCCCATTGTTGCAGCGCGGATGGGTAGACATGGAGGATGAGGAGGAAATGGAGATTGAACTTTCCGGTGGGGCCAGAGGAGTCATGCCAACTAACACTGTGGCAGACATGGCTGAGTTCATGTTGGGGTGCTTTACAACCGACAAGCGTATTGTCAAAATCATGGAGGACAACCAGTACTGGATCTTTGCTATCCTTGACCCCCGGTATAAAAACAACATCTCGTCTTTTATTCCGGTAGAGGGGAGGGCCAATCGCATCAATGCTTGCCACAGGCAATTGGTGCAGAATATGATGGAGATGTTTCCAGCATGTGACGTTGGCGGCAGGGAGGGCAGTTCCTCCAGTAGGCAACCAAGTTCTCACCGGTCCACACAAACGAGGGGCACACTGTCTAAGGTCTGGGACACCTTGATGGCACCCCCTCGCCAAAGTGCCGCCACGGAGGGTCCTAGTGTCACCAGGCGTGAGAAGTATAGGCGCATGTTGCGGGAATACCTTTCCGACCACAGCCCTGTCCTCTCCGACCCCTCTGCGCCCTACACGTATTGGGTGTCGAAGTTGGACCTGTGGCTTGAACTTGCCCTATATGCCTTGGAGGTGCTGTCCTGTCCTGCCGCCAGCGTCCTATCTGAGAGGGTGTTCAGTGCAGCCGGTGGCATCATCACTGACAAGCGCACCCGTCTGTCAGCTGAGAGTGCCGACCGGCTCACTTTGATAAAAATGAACCACCACTGGGTAGAGCCGTCATTTTTGTGCCCACCTGTGTAAAGCACCCCAACATGAAACTCCATGTCTGTACTCAACCTCTCCAATTCCTCCGCATCCTCATACTCATCCACCATAAGCGTTGCACAATTCTGCTAATACTAGGCTCCCTCCACCCTGATTTCCCCCAACTCTGCTGGTTAGAGGCTCCCTCCACCATGAATTTGCCCAAACTGGGCTGTTTAGAGGCTCCCTCCACCATGAATTGGTCCAAACTGGGGTGGTTAGAGGCTCCCTCCACCATGAATTGGTCCAAACTGGGGTGGTTAGAGGCTCCCTCCACCATTAATTGGTCCAAACTGGGCTGGTTAGAGGCTCCCTCCACAATTAATTGGTCCAAACTGGGCTAATTAGAGGCTCCCTCCACCATGAATTGGTCCAAACTGGGTTTTTTAGAGGCTCCCTCCACCATTAATTGGTCCAAACTGGGCTGGTTAGAGGCTCCCTCCACAATTAATTGGTCCAAACTGGGCTAATTAGAGGCTCCCTCCACCATTAATTGGTCCAAACTGGGCTGGTTAGAGGCTCCCTCCACAATTAATTGGTCCAAACTGGGCTAATTAGAGGCTCCCTCCACCATGAATTGGTCCAAACTGGGTTTTTTAGAGGCTCCCTCCACCATTAATTGGTCCAAACTGGGCTGGTTAGAGGCTCCCTCCACAATTAATTGGTCCAAACTGGGCTAATTAGAGGCTCCCTCCACCATGAATTGGTCCAAACTGGGTTTTTTAGAGGCTCCCTCCACCATGAATTTGCCCAAACTGGGCTGTTTAGAGGCTCCCTCCACCATGAATTGGTCCAAACTGGGCTGGTTAGAGGCTCCCTCCACCATGAATTTCCCAAAACTTGGCTGTTTAGAGGCTCCCTCCACCATGAATTTGCCCAAACTGGGCTGTTTAGAGGCTCCCTCCACCATTAATTGGTCCAAACTGGGCTGGTTAGAGGCTCCCTCCACCATGAATTTGCCCAAACTGGGGTGGTTAGAGGCTCCCTCCACCATTAATTGGTCCAAACTGGGCTGGTTAGAGGCTCCCTCCACCATGAATTTCCCAAAACTTGGCTGTTTAGAGGCTCCCTCCACCATTAATTGGTCCAAACTGGGCTGGTTAGAGGCTCCCTCCACCATGAATTTGCCCAAACTGGGGTGGTTAGAGGCTCCCTCCACCATTAATTGGTCCAAACTGGGCTGGTTAGAGGCTCCCTCCACCATGAATTTCCCAAAACTTGGCTGTTTAGAGGCTCCCTCCACCATTAATTGGTCCAAACTGGGCTGGTTAGAGGCTCCCTCCACAATTAATTGGTCCAAACTGGGCTAATTAGAGGCTCCCTCCACCATGAATTGGTCCAAACTGGGTTTTTTAGAGGCTCCCTCCACCATGAATTTGCCCAAACTGGGCTGTTTAGAGGCTCCCTCCACCATGAATTGGTCCAAACTGGGCTGGTTAGAGGCTCCCTCCACCATGAATTTCCCAAAACTTGGCTGTTTAGAGGCTCCCTCCACCATTAATTGGTCCAAACTGGGCTGGTTAGAGGCTCCCTCCACCATTAATTGGTCCAAACTGGGCTGGTTAGAGGCTCCCTCCACCATGAATTTGCCCAAACTGGGCTGGTTAGAGGCTCCCTCCACCATGAATTTCCCAAAACTTGGCTGTTTAGAGGCTCCCTCCACCATTAATTGGTCCAAACTGGGCTGGTTAGAGGCTCCCTCCACCATGAATTTGCCCAAACTGGGGTGGTTAGAGGCTCCCTCCACCATTAATTGGTCCAAACTGGGCTGGTTAGAGGCTCCCTCCACAATTATTTGGTCCAAACTGGGCTAATTAGAGGCTCCCTCCACCATGAATTGGTCCAAACTTGGTTTTTTAGAGGCTCCCTCCACCATGAATTTGCCCAAACTGGGCTGTTTAGAGGCTCCCTCCACCATGAATTGGTCCAAACTGGGCTGGTTAGAGGCTCCCTCCACCATGAATTTCCCAAAACTTGGCTGTTTAGAGGCTCCCTCCACCATTAATTGGTCCAAACTGGGCTGGTTAGAGGCTCCCTCCACCATTAATTGGTCCAAACTGGGCTGGTTAGAGGCTCCCTCCACCATTAATTGGTCCAAACTGGGCTGGTTAGAGGCTCCCTCCACCATTAATTGGTCCAAACTGGGCTGTTTAGAGGCTCCCTCCACCATTAATTGGTCCAAACTGGGCTGGTTAGAGGCTCCCTCCACCATGAATTTGCCCAAACTGGGCTGTTTAGAGGCTCCCTCCACCATGAATTGGTCCAAACTGGGCTGGTTAGAGGCTCCCTCCACCATGAATTTCCCAAAATTTGGCTGTTTAGAGGCTCCCTCCACCATTAATTGGTCCAAACTGGGCTGGTTAGAGGCTCCCTCCACCATGAATTGGTCCAAACTGGGGTTTTTAGAGGCTCCCTCCACCATGAATTGGTCCAAACTGGGGTTTTTAGAGTCTCCCTCCACCATGAATTGGTCCAAACTGGGGTTTTTAGAGGCTCCCTCCACCATGAATTGGTCCAAACTGGGGTTTTTAGAGGCTCCCTCCACCATGAATTTGCCCAAACTCTGCTGGTTAGAGGCTCAATCCACCCTGATTTTCAAAACAAATGTTGGTGCCAACCTCAACTTACTACAAGGGCCAAATTCACTGCTGGTGACAAGCTCTCCTCACTGCAAGTGCCAAATACACATGTTTCAAGGTGTTTTCCTACTGTCAGAGAGGTGGTATTGAGTGTGTAAAGTGTGTAGTTGTTAGGCTGTGATGTTGGGGTAATAGAGGGTCTTTGGTGTGTTAGATGCCCCCAGACATGCTTCCCCTGCTGTCCCAGTGTCATTCCAGAGGTGTTGGCATCATTTCCTGGGGTGTCATAGTGGACTTGGTGACCCTCCAGACACGGATTTGGGTTTCCCCCTTAACGAGTATCTGTTCCCCATAGACTATAATGGGGTTCGAAACCCGTTCGAACACACGAACATTGAGCGGCTGTTCGAATCGAATTTCGAACCTCGAACATTTTAGTGTTCGCTCATCTCTATTAATAAGTGCCATATTTTGTGAAATTATACTTTGGGTATTTATGGCAGATGTGATTATTTGAGGATTTTTGTGGTAGTTAGTAAATGTACTTTCGCCTGGGGCCACACACAGCTTTTGTTGCACAAAGTTTTTTGGTTTTTTTACATTATACACTTGCATGCCACGTAGTTAAAACTTTATTTACTTCATGCCTTTCTTATATTTTGGCCCATGATAGTCACATGCAAATCCTTTACTTCAGTAGACTAATGTTGTCATGCTACAAAACCAATTTCAGTACCAGCATTAAAGTGATAGCTGTGAAAGATTACAGGTTACAAAACATAAAATATAACTACTAGTCAGTGTCTCTTGTGATCTTTGCAAGTGAAAGGTATCATTTTGTCTTAGGCTTTATTTACATGAATGATATCAACAGACATGTGACAGATATTTTTTTTAACAGCCATCACACAAATGCACTAAAATTAATTCATTTCAGTTGGCCTACACATGTGACTGTTTTTGCTCTATTTAGCCATCTGTTTTACATTCCTGTCATGGAATAGGGCCTTAGGCCAAAACCTACTTAAAGCCTGGCCCCACAATGCGAAAAAGTAGCATTTTGGTCGTTGTGGAAACTGTGCAAAAAAGCTGCGTTTTACATTACCTGCAAAGTGGAAGGGATTCTAGCTATTTACATTCACATATTGTAGAAAAAGAGTTTTTGAATATCGTTGGCGCTGGCATTTTCCATATAGTGATAACAGAGGCGCAAAGACTCATAGATTGTAAGCTCTTGCGAGCAGGGCCCTCAGTCCCATTGTGTGAAATGACTTTCTTTGTAATGTATCTTCCTGTCTGTATTTGAACCCTACAAATTGTACAGCGCTGCGGAATATGTTGGCGCTATATAAATAAAATTTATTATTATTAAAATTTTATTTTTATTAAAGACGACAGAGGAAATCTCTATGGACTTTCCGTGAAAAATGATGCACAAAAAATGTGATGTGTTTCCATCATGGTCTTTTCCGCAGCGTTTTTTGGCTATGGCTCGCTAAGGCCCCGCTCTTCAGAAGGGGCACACAAGAGGTGTCATTAAATGAGGGGGCACAGTGAAGGTGTCAATAATTGAGGGAGCATACAGAAGCACTACCAATTTGAAGATACCCACATTTCCGGAGATTTTATAATATAATTGTAGGATGGACACTTGTGTAGGTGAGGACATTGTGGGTTGGGTTCCGACAAAAGAGAGGAGCCAAAGATGTCCGTTTCAAATTTTAAAGTAACAAGTCACGACTGGAAGAAGTGGTTCGGAGAAAAGTGGTCAGGAAATGTGAATGATTACAGAGACATCATTTGTAAGTCACCTAGTATCTATCAATATACATTCATTGCATAGTGATAATATCTGTATACTGGGAAGATGGCCCACTCAGATGTATTTGCCAACCACTCTCAACTCCCATTCCGAACCATTAGCTATGCTTTTGTTTTGAATCATCCCTTTTTGAGTCATCCTATAATTTGTTTCAATTTTTTTATAATTTGTGTATTATGAACATGCCTAAAAATCCTGTGATTTCCATAATTCCTTTTGTTGTTGCAATTTCAATGTTGAGGAGTGTATGATGTGTATGTAAACCTGATCAGGGACAACTTTTTCTTACAGCTGACAGATTCTTAAGGTCAGATTTTATCTTGCCCAATCCTTGGTTTTCAGCAAGACATCGGTGGTGCCAAAGAAGTTTGATATTTGACAGCTGCTTATATTGTACCCTGTATTAAAGCGGCATGTACATTCAGATGAGTAATATGTACATGTTTATGGAATAATCTGTTGAGACAAGCTGTCACTCTGTTGATATGTAGCCAACAGCTAAGCCACATCTATGGCCGCAGTATAAATCAGGAAGTTTTATCTCTGATATGTCTTTAGGTATACTGAAAAATTGTCTAGAAAATAAAGCCTTGTGATGTGTTGTTCAGTAGTATTTCAGTAGTACACCATTCACTATTAGACCAGGAACCTACAATGCATAAACTGCGTTGTTTTACAGTACCTGCAAAGTGGATGGGATTCTAGCTAACCCCATTCACACATTGCAGAGAAATATCTACAGCGGAAATGCTACGATTTTAAAAACTGTTGCATTTTTGTAAATCGCAGCATGTCAGTTATACCAACAGAAAAGCTGGCATTTTCTGTATAGGTGTAATAGATGCAGAAAGTCTGAAGAGGAAAAACTCTGCAGACCTTCTGGGAAAAGCACTGCGGAAAAAAACGCAACGCATTTCCGACCCAGCCTTTTTTGCTTTTTGATTACAACGTAATACTTGCGACCTTAGCCTTTAAAAGTGTATTTCATTGATTATTTTAGCTACTGTGATAAAAGCCTTCATACTCCAAGGTGAAATATAGTAAACATATCCTTAGGCCAAAACATTCCCTTCCCATGATGTAGGTGAATAAATCACTTCTTGCTTTTGAAGTTGATGCTTTATTTCCATTATTCCTGTAATCCTCTGATATCAGTTACCAGAAATACATTTGAACACACTGGATATGTATTCACAAGTAAGAGAAGAGATGTGAGGAGGTGGAGCATTGGGAAGATCTTTGAGGTTAAGAGTGATATGGTTAACCACTTCAAGCCAGTGGATGTTTTGGGATTTTTTTAAACTTTACCCACAGTTTTTGGCTTTTTATTTTTTATCAAGACTATTGTTGAGCGAACTGGATCACAATGAGCCGCATTTGTCCTAAATATTCCAAATTGTTCAGTCTTTACCAAAACTGAACAATTTGGGATTCTTCTCAGGCAAACTAAAATGGCCACCATGGCATGATCTGTGGAAAATCATTATGCTATAGGGTCTCTTCAGAGCCCACAGTATAATAGATGTAGGCTCAAGGGAGGTGTAAAAAAAAAAAAAAAAATTACACTTACCTTCCCTCACCTCTTTCGGAACTCCTAACAGCACCTGGCGATCTTTATTTTCCACTACTCAGAAGAGGGCTATGACACTCAGCATGCCCATGTCACCACTGAGGCCCAATAACAGGCCACAGCGAATAATTATTGTATGCATGGAATGACATATATTCTGGTGATGCACCAATGCCTGACCAGGATATGCATGTAGGATTTTTTATTGTTTTTATTTATTATTATATTAATTATCTCTGTTGGATAATTCATTCCTGCCATCTCTGATCCCATTTAGTGTGCCTTCCCTGATCTCTCCATTGGCTCAGCTGGTGGCATTGAAATAAAAAAAAAACTTGAGGATTTACTTCCTGATTCTTAAGTGAGGACTGTAGGGGGAAAACCTTCGGAAGACTCTACAGGAGCTGTCACAGGAGCAGGTTGGCTCCTGCACGACAAGTTTGGCCTAAGGGTCCTTTCACATGGAGTTTTGTGGCGCTGATTTGGCCACAAAACTCGTGCAAAAAAAGAAGCGCTGTAAAACTGAAACCCATTGAGTTCAATGGGTTCTGTCTTACCTGCGCTGCTCATTGAACTCAATGGGAGACTTTTCTACCTATTGCGTTCAATGTGTTAAAGCATATACACTTAAAGCGCGTGACACATTGAAAGCAATAGGTAAAAAAGCCTCCCACTGATTTCAATGGGCACCCATTGAAATCAATGGATTTCAGTTTTACAACGCTTCTTTTTTACACGAGTTTTGTGGCCAAATCAGCACCAAAAAACTCCGTGTGAATGGACCCTAAAGATGCGGGGCTGGTGGGGATCAGCCCAGGGGGCATCTTTTACTTTGGGGGGCCACAGCACAGTTTAACGACACGGCATCTGCCGCAATAGTATGTAATGCCAGGAAAGGTTAATGTATTTGGGTGGTATGCCTGAAAAGCAGAGCATTTCACATTTTGAAAATTGTGACTTTTTCCAAATTTCCATCAAATGTACTTTTTTTTTTTTTTTTTATAAATGAATGCAAAAAATATTGATCAATATTCACCACTAGAGAAATCACCCAGTCCAGATGGAATACACCCCCCGAGTTCTGAGGAAATTAAGCATGGTCATAGATAGACCCATGTATTTAATATTTAAGGATTCAGTAGTGACTGGTCTGTTCTACAGGATTGGCACATAGCAAATGTGGTGCCAATTTTCAATAAGGGATGTAAAAGTGAACGTGGAAACTATAGGCCAGTAAGTTTGACTTCTGTGGTAGGTAAGATATTTGAGGGCTTCCTCAGAGATGCTATCCTGGAGTATCTCAATGTAAATAATCTTATAACACCCAAGCAGTCAAGCAGTTGAAGTCTCTCTTCTTTGCCAAATCAGTTTTCCCTGTGCTGAAGAGATGCAACCAGATCAAAACAGTGTTGTCCACAGCTGGGATTCTGTTCCTTTTGGAATAGAATATATGGGTTTGGCATATTCTCGCATCATGCAATAGACTTGAAAAAGCCATGCATGATGTTTAAGAGGGTTACCCTTAGAGGGCAGCAAACAGAGGCACTGTTTTCTTATTTACATCTTGGAAAACAGATTTGCATATTCTTCCTATATGTTTAATAGTAAATTACTGAGTAAGACTGCCAATGAAAAAGACTTGGGGATTTTGGTGGACAGTAAGCTTACCTTTAGTGACCAGTATCAGGCAGCTGCTGCCAAGGCAAATAAAATTATGGGGTGCATCAAAAGAGGTCTAGATTCTCATGACAAGAACATAGTTATGCCTCTATACAAATCACTGGTACGGCCACACAAGATATTCTGCACAATTTTGGGCCTTGATATACAAAAAAGACACAAGTGAACTTGAAAAAGTGCAAATACATGCAACCAAAATGATTAGGGGAATGGGTGGATTGGAGTACAATGACAGATTAACAAACTTGGAGTTATTCAGTTTAGACGTCTACGGGGAGATCTAATAACAATGTACAAATACATGAAGGGAAAATACAAAGAACTTTCTAAGGATCTTTTTACTCCTAGGCCAGTGACAGTGACAAGAGGACATCCTCTATGTCTGGAGGAGAGAAGGTTTCACCAGAAACATAGAAGGGGATTCTTCACAGTAAGAACAGTGAGGCTCTGGAACTCTCTGCCCCAGGAAGTGGTGATGGCGGGTTCATTAAACAAGTTTTAAGTGGGCCTGGATGCCTTTCTTGAAGAGAACAATATTACGGGTTATGGACTCTAGATTTTAAGGACACGTTGATCCAGGGTTTTTATACTGACTGCCAGATTGGAGTCGGAAGGAATTTTTTCCCTTGAAATGGGGCAATTAGCATAAGCCTCTTGGTGTTTTTTGCCTTTCTCTGGATCAACACTTTATTGGACTGTAGGGTAGAGATGAGCGAGTAGTGAAATATTCAAGATTCGATATTTGTTTCCAGTAGAGCCTAAATATTCAACTACTCGATCGAATATCAAATCCCATTACAGTCTATGGGAAAAAATGCTCATTTCAGGGGAAACCAGTATTCAACTAAAGGAGAGTCACCAAGTCCACGAGTAGCAGGAGGAGAGTGTTTAGGAGGAGCGCTGTGCAGTTAAAGCGCACGGACACCATAGACTATAACGGGTCCATGCGCTTTAACTGCAAAACACTTGCAGTTGCGCTGAGATTCTGTTCGGGGGATTCCTCCTGCGGACTCCTTCTGTTCGGAAGGCAAGCGTTAATGTGAACTTATTCGTCCTGCAGAACCAGCATTGATTGGCCGAATGCTATACAGGCTCTTCTTTGCTAGTTGGGAGAGCTGACAGCTTTCTGTTATGTGGGAGCTGATTTTTTCTCATAGGAATGCATTGACCAGCATTGATTTGCCGAATGCTATACAGTGTATAGCATTCGGCCAATCAACAGTGGTTCTGCCGGAGGCTCGTCTGTGACGAAGCAGAGTCTAAGTTCGGACCACAGCAGTCTCCATTGTAGTTCGATCTTAGACTCCGCATCGTCACAAAAATAATCTCAAAATCACCTGGGAAAGTTAAAGCTCCTCAAAGTTATTGCCATATAAAGTGACACATGTCAGTTTTGAAAAATGGGGCTGTTATGGGGCTGTCATCAAGGGGTTAAAACATATGGAGTTCTAATTTGTTTTGTAGAAGTTATAACTGTGTTTAAAAAGTTACTATAACACTTAAAAAATGTGGCACAGGCATGTTAGACAGTTTTTTGGCACAAAAGATGCCAGATAAAGCACAAGGTGGGTTTGTGTTTAGACAGAATGGCTTTAATGGTCATATAGAATTTGGCAGATAAATTCAGACGTGATCTTAAACACAGCACACAGGCTGTGTTTTGCAGCAATACATGGGTTATGAAACTGAAAATGAGAGATAGGTCATGCAAAGGGGAAATCTGCAAAAAAAAAAAGTAATAAGTCATATAATGGCCATAAATAGTGTTATTCATTATGTACATCTGCAAGGAGTTTGGAGCAAATATCAGAAATTGGAGGAAATGACAATAGAAAGCAGGAGAACTTGCTGTTTAAATCTCATACAACACTGAGAGACAGATCCCAAGTAACAAGGTTGATCAAAACCAAAAGGATAAATCAGGAGAATGAACATCTAAGCTAAAAGTCATTCTGAAAGATAACATAAGAGCCAAATTCAGGATACAATCAGATTTCCAGTAACAAACCAAAGGTCAATATACAACAGTGCAGCACAAATGATCAGTATATGAAAGCCACACTAGGTATAACCAAATTGCAGCTACCTGGATATCTTATTTAAATATCCTTCCTCAGCTGCAAATTGGATCAGCATAGGAAAGACCTGAAGATTGCAGAAGCTTCACAGACTGGCATGGAAACTTTAAACCAAGATCGGACCACAGCAGTCTTCTCCATTGTGGTCCGATCTTAGACTCTGCCTCATCACAGACAAGCCTCCGGCAAAACCAACTTTGATTGGCCGAATGCTGTACACCAGGCATGTCAAACTCAGGGTACCCCGAGGGCCACACACAGCAGCTAATGTCAC
This sequence comes from Leptodactylus fuscus, assembly GCF_031893055.1. Lineage (NCBI taxonomy): Eukaryota > Metazoa > Chordata > Amphibia > Anura > Leptodactylidae > Leptodactylus > Leptodactylus fuscus. The sequence continues at coordinate 87,025,707 of NC_134267.1, forward strand.
ACACGTATTTTAACAGCAGTCATGAAAACAAGATATGAAGTAGTAATATGTAACAGCAACATATATTTGCAGTGCGCAACAGCAACTAATATATTTAACAAAAATACAGCAATTAAAAACTAAACATTTATTTGCTATCGTTTTTTTCAATCTTTTTTAGTGTTTTGTCCTGAGGCTTGACACCTCTTTGTGCTAACAATTGTTGGTATATCAGGCTGAAATGACAACGCAGTGCCTACTTAGATCAAAGATGATAAGTGGTGATCAGTCAGCCTTGTTCTCTGAGAAGATTTTGTTAGAAAATTATCTGTTTACATATACACTTTTCATCTGCCCCCAGATTCATGCCCCCCCTCCATCTCTGCCCCCAGTTTCATGTCCCCTCTATCTCTGTCCCCAGACTCATGTCCCTCCCATCTCTGCCCCCCAGATTCATATCCCCCCATTTCTGCCCCCCAGATTCATGTCCCCCATCTCTGCCCCATATTCATGTCCCCCCATCTCTGCCCCCATATTCATGTCCCCCCATCTCTGCCCCCATATTCATGTCGCCCCCATCTCTTCCCCCATATCCATGTCCCTCCTCCATCTCTGCCCCCATATTCATGTCCCCCCATCTCTGCCCCAGATTCATGTCCCCTCCATCTCTGCCCCCAGATTCATGTCCGCCATCTCTGCCCCAGATTCATGTCCCTCCATCTCTGCCCCCAGATTCATGCCCCCCATCTCTGCCCCCAGATTCATGTCCCCTCCATCTCTGCCCCCAGATTCATGTCCCCCATCTCTGCCCCTAGATTCATGTCCCTCCATCTCTGCCCCCAGATTCATGTCCCTCCATCTCTGCCTCCAGTTTCATGCCGTCCTCTCCATCTCTGCCCCCAGTGTCATGCCGTCCTCTCCATCTCTGCCCCCAGTGTCATGCCGTCCTCTCCATCTCTGCCCCCAGTGTCATGCCGTCCTCTCCATCTCTGCCTCCAGTGTCATGTCTCCCCTCCTTAATCTGCCCCCAGTTTCACGTTCCACTTCTATGTGTACACACATTAAACTTACCTTCCCCGACGACTCCAAGTCCTCGCTCCCCCACCGCACTCTCTCTCTCGCGCGCTAACAGTGGTAGATGCGATGTGACATCATCACGTCACAACACGTCTACACAGCAGCGTGTAGCAGCGAGTAGCAGCGTGAGTTTTGCACCTCTGCGGCCCGCACAAAAGTCTCAAACTTTGTCTCTAAACTTTAGAGACAAAGTTTGAGACTTTTGTGCGGGCGCGGATATGCCTGTAAAGGGCTGCATGCAGCCCGCGGCCGCATGTTTGACATGCCTGCTGTACACTGTATAGCATTCGGCCAATCAACGCTGGTCAATGCATTCCTATGAGAAAAAGTCAGCTCCCGCATAACCGCAAGTTTCCAGATCTCCCGACTAGCAAGGATGAGCCTGCTGCAGAACCAGCATTGATTTGCTGAATGCTATACAGTGTATAGCATTCGGCCAATCAATGCTGGTTCTGCAGGACGAGTAAGGGCCAGTTCACGTTAGCGTTTGCTTCCTGTCCTGAAGGAGTCCGCAGGAGGAACCCCCCAACGGAATATCAGCGAACTGCAAGAACTGTGCAGTTAAAGCGCATGGACCCCATAGACTATAATTGGGTCCGTGTGCTTGCCACGCACTGCCGCATGAATTATTTGTGCGGTTAGTGCACTGCAAGCACACGGACCTGTTATAGTCTATGGGTCCGTCCTCTTTAACTGCACAGCGTTCCTCCTAAACACTCTCCTCCTGCTACTCGTGGACTTGGTGACTCTCCTTTAGTCGAATAGTGGTTTCCCCTGAAACGAGCAATCTTGCAGCAAAACTGGTTTATTTAAGATAAACAGCTAAATAAATAAACCTTTACGCCATTCACAAAAATGAGCAAAATAAAATCCAGCCTTAACTTCAGGTAAAATAACGTCAAACAAAATCCTGCTCATCTGAGCGCTAACTAAACAGAAAATACTACCTGTACGTAAGGCTTACTACTAGCCACGTGAATCAACCGGGAAAAAAGACCACTGTACTGTACACAAGGCTCTCAGTGTCAGGACAGACCCAGGCACTTTGCCTCCTCCCAGGATCTGCCCTGAAGTGCAGCCTTTTATGGGTCAGTAATGAGCCTCAGGACCCCCACCTGGGGCTGAAACCTATTCCAGACCCGCACTGGACCACACATATGTCAGGAATCTGTGGCTGATATAGTGGGATTCCAGCACTTTGCTTTTCACCTTCTCACTGTATTTATTTAAGAACTGCAATATAATTCTACTAATATTATAAATGTGAAAGTTTGTGTGTTTGTGTGTTTGGATGTTTGTCACTCACGCAAAAATGGCTGAACGGATTTGGATGAAATCTGTAAGTGACATGGCTTTCACGACTGTTTTGAATTTATGTTCATATACTATGTTTCACTACAGGAGACTTCAGCTATTGCACTTTGTGCTGATAACCTGCTCTGTTGTCTCTATATGTAAACACAAAGATAACACTGCTCATTCTCTGATCTGCAGAAGTCTTCTGTGTCCTGTTCAGCCAGAGGGAGGGGGGGGGAGACAAATACAGGAAGTGACGAGTAGACACTCAAGGTAGCGTGTTCAGACATGGACCTGGGAAAACCCCTTTCATCCTAATTGCCATTTTCCCAATTTTTAACATGGCGGGAAAACGAAAATTGAGATTTTTGCAACATTTGCAAAAAAAACTTATGAAGGTAGCCAAAAGACAACAGAGTTCTCCTCAAACAGAGCTAAGGAGGATTGAGCAAGGTAGGCATCAAGCGGCTATTAGAGCTGAGGAAATGCCAAAGCAGACAGATCATCAACGGCAACAACACGCTCATTTTATGGAATCCCAGTAAGCTGCTGAGCTGCTGAAACAATCAAAGGCAGGGTGTGAAGTACAAGTTCAGTGGCAGACCAGCTTGAGAACTTCTGAAACGGTGGAGTAGGTGGATCTTCGATGCCAACAACAGGCTCATTATATGGTGTCCTAGCAAACTGCCGAGATGCCGAAACAATCACAGGCACAGCGCCAAGTACAAGTTACGTGGCAGGACAGCTTCAGAGCGGCTGAAACACCGGAGACGGAGCAGGCGGATCATCAATGCCAACAACACACTCATTATGTGGTGTGCCAGCGAGCTGCTGAGATGCTGGAACAATCACAGGCATGGTGCCCCAACTGTCACACACAGTTATACTCCAGGTTTCCATAACAACCCCGCTATTTTTATGCACTACACTTGTAGCAGGGCTGTGTGGGTATGCATAGATCTAGCAGAGCTGGGTATGCTGTGCATATGCAGAAATATAGCAGAGCTGTGTAGGCTGTGTGTATGCAAAGATGTAGCAGAGCTGGGTATGCTGTGCCTGTGCAGAGATGTAGCACAGCTGAGTATGCTGTGCATATGTAGAGATGTAGCAGAGCCTTACTCCAGCTAACAACTGATGGCTAGTTTTTCAATTATATCCATACTGGATACACATGATCATATGATGCTTATGCAAACAAAAAATAAAATATACCCGTGCAAAGCTGGGTCCTCCTGCCAGTGTATATGATATAATGTAATATAATATAGTGTATATAAATATTGATTCATTGTGAGACCTGACTGCTGCTGTTTTGAGATATTCTCTGAGCCAAGCATTAAGGTTTATGACTCCTTTGTTTTGACTGGAAGGATGCAAACAAGTCTTATCTGAGTGCATAGTGTAAAAGATTACTTTGCTGCCTTATATAGGCCTTAAGCAGTGCTAGGGAGCTGTCATTAAAGGCATTTCATACTGACAACAGTTGTCCATATGTTTTATTGGGGTATGTGGACTCAATAGTCTATGGCTATCCAGTTTACTAAAGAATAGCCCTGAATTGCAGATCTTTGGTTAGGGAGATGTTTTCTGTAATCTCACATTGACTTTTCTGTAGAAAAGCTGTCCTTAATATCCAGCCTGCTGTAAATGTCTCTCTCCGATATGATATTGATATTGAACTACTGTACTTTCTAATAAAAGTAAACAACACAAACCTTTCCTTACCGTTAACTTACATTCTTAACTCTCATTCACATCTACATATCCTTGGTGTCTTGACTTTCATAGGAAAAAAACCAGATCTTTGAGTACTCTGAAGGCAGTGAGATTAGAATGAGGGAAACAGAAATTCTTGACAACAGTCTGTAGCTGCCAACTTTTAAAGGTTATGTGTAGGACATTTTGAACTGAATTGGGAAAAGTGTTTAGAGCAAGACTGGAATGTAAGCAGGTTAATTATTTATAGAGGAAGAGATGATAAAAACACATTTGACTCCCAGGTAATAGGTCATTACTCGCTAACTAACAAGTAATGCAAAGGTTAAAATAGAAATGCTAATGTTGACTGTAATGTAATCTAAATGTGTGTTTTGTTTTCATATGATTGTATGATGATTAGCGATTCTCAGGCAATCAAAACATAATCCATTATTCTGACCTTGGATATCTGGATATTATGTCCCTGGAATAAATCTACAGGATTTTTACCATTTGTTTTAGTAATTGTTTCGAGTCCTTTTTATCATAATAGATCATACCCCATGTCATGCATTAGTAAGAATGTAGACGATCTTTGCACTTTGGACATTAATGACATGCCGCAACATGCTATGAACATTATGAACTACATCAATAGCAAGTATATGGGATGTTTTAGTGTGTGTTCTAGTGTTCTATGCACAGCTATTAAAGGTGTATTCCCAAACCCAGCCAAATATAACAAAGATATGTGACTCCTTCTCCCAACCACAAGGTTGAGATTTATAAAAACAGCTGTATGATGCTATGTAAAGGTTGTAAATATATGAATCACAAAAACATTGTTATCCTTAAAACTAAATGCAGAGTAATTATCTATGTTTGAAACTGAATATGATATTACGTAACAATATGGCGCCTATGCTTGGTTGCTGCACTGAGGTGTAGGCGTAACCACGTGGAACAAGAGACTCCGCAGGGTTTGCCATGCAATCTTGGGAGTGCCTGGCACTTCCACAGGAAGCGACATCACAGGAAAGGGCATTGCAGGAAGTCACTGCTATACCCTGGAGCTGATGTCACAGGAAGCAGATATCCCAACCAACCAATCAGACTCATGATAGAACTTGCTGTTGTTTACTTTCTGAAACTGGATATAGAAACCTGCACATGCTCAATAAAGGTTCTTTATGCACTGCTGTGGCTGAGAGAGAAGCTTGTACCAATGCTTGTTGTGTGGTGTGAGTTCTTCAATACTAGCACTTAGTCTTTGAATTTGACCAGCCATAGTCACCCAAAGTTACCGGACAGGGGACCTTCAAGGCCCTGTCCCTGACAGCTGTTCTACACTGTTTCCAAAACTCACAGAGAGATAAACAGGAGTTACAGAAACAGCGTAGCAAATGAGACTATGCTGTTTCAACTACTATGGAAACTGCAGAAAAAGTATAGAACAGTCATGTTTGGCTTTCTCCATAACCCATACACCCCCTGAGGGCTATAAGAGTGGAATAAACTTTTAAGGCTCATGAACTACAATCACTACAACTACACTATCAGGGTCCCTCAACTACCATGTGTTATTTATACCATGTGTATTCTAAAGGGACACAAGACACAGGCCCCACTTAGGCTCCAGGGCCTGAGTGCAAAGGCTCGTTGACACAGTCAGATACTCTACCCAAGCTTTGATCAGCACATGCTTTCAATTAAATGGTATAAATGTCATGAGAAGTTCAACAAAGGAAAAAAACAGCTGATTGAAAGAGTCGGTAATATGAATAATGGAAAAGACGGCACTCCACTGAAAGAAAATTTCCAATGCTTTGGGAATAAAGAAGTACTTTTCTTCAGTGGATTTTTTTGCATTGGGGTGCTACCTTTTGCATTATTCCTGAGGGGGTTGTACAAACTATAATGTGTGCAAGTGTTCATTTTAAATCAAAGTAAAAGATCAATGACAAACAAGCATTTTGCAATTTTCATTATATCACTAGACTATTTTACATAGGGCAATAAATAGAATAATGTTTGTTCTCCTGATTATTGTCCTATATTCATGGGCCTTTACTGAAATCTGTGCATCCTATAGTCCCTGCTACTATTCTTTTTTAAGAGCAATAAGTGATATCCCATAGAACAATTTTTAATAGAAAGTACATGTAGGGGAGCGTTCACACTACCGTCGGTGTCCAACAGCTAGTGTCCGCTGCTAATGTCCGTTCAAAATCTTGCTTGGACATTAGCATTGGACACTAGCTGTGTCCGTGACATTTTGCATTGATTTAAATGGAGATCAGATGCGTTCTTTTACAGTCCGTGTCTGTCCTTAAGTGTCCATTCCCAAAGGTGTCCGACTTTTCAAGCGGACAGCAAAACCTGACATGTAGGGGATCAACTATCAAGGACCACTCTCCTCAAGTCTAGGAGTTCCAGGCCACTCACAACCCAGAGCCAGTTCTTCTTGAAAGTAACATCGTTTGTGGGAATATGAGATCACTTATGTTGCAGTTATTCCTACTTATAAATTTTGGTGGCCTCTGAAAATAGCCTCAGGAGGCGACACACTTCCCTCATGAGCCTATAATGGCATAATTCAGAATACCACATTATTCCTGTGGTCTGCTGCATGCAGTAATCATTCACCACCTTTTCTGCTTACATAGACACTTCAGCAATTGCAACGGGATCCCAGTGAATTGGAATGTTGCAGATGAGGCTGTGCAAGGGCATTCCAATGGGAGGAGAAGTAAGATGATCTTTTTAATTTTGCTTGCCACCCCCAATTCTATTTTGCTAAATGAGCTAGTGATGTCTTTTCATTTATTTTGAATTATCATTTCGTTAAAAATTTTTAACAATTTTACAAGGAATGAGGTACATTTGAAACATGAAAATAGTATTACATTGATGTATTCAATGGAATACAGTAGTCACACAGTAACATCAAAAACAGCAACAGTGTAGGTAATGAGTGGTTCGGGTATCATCATCATTATGACAGAATAGTGGGATCTTGTCTAGTGAGGTCTTTGGCGTTCTAATGTAGGGTATCAGGTGATGATGAGAGCTATGTGGAATAGCATAGGATAATATCTTAATAGGTTGTGGCAGGGAGGTGTTGATAAGGGTTTGGGGGTTAGTAGTACTAATTGTGCGGTATTGGAAAGGAAAGAGGGAGGATGGGTAAGGTAGTTGGGGTTCACTTTGTGAAGTTCTACCATGGGGACCACACCTTCAGGTAGTTTTGTTTCCTTTCCATCTTATAAGTTTATTGAATCTTGCTATTTGATGGACCTTCTCCCTTCACAGTTGAATAGGAGGAGCTTCGGGTTGCAACCAGAACAAGGGAATAAGTGAATTGGCAGCTTCTAGTAGGTGAGTATTCAGGTATTTTTTGGATTGGCATTGAAGAGAGTGTGGTCTTGAAAGTAGTACATAATTAGGTGTGAGGAGTAACGGTGAGCCTCTAATTTGGGACATTTGTTCCTCAACCTCCGACCATTAGTTTTTGATGTGTTCACAGGTCAACCAAATGTGTAGCATTGTGCCAGAATGTTTCAAGCAGCGCCGGCACAGGTTGGACTCAGACAGACTTCTGTTGTAGAGCCATTCTGGGGTCTTGTATGACTTGGAGAGGACTTTGAAATGGGATTCTTGTTGTTTGACACAAGTGGAGAACCCATGAGAGTGTCAAAGTATAAAAGAGGTTTCTTCATCCGAAAGAGTTGTCTGTAATTATTTTTCCCACGAAAGCAGATACATAGGTTTGGAAGCCGAGATCAATTTGGTCAGAGCTAGAGCTAGAAGAGAAAGTATCAAAGTATGTATGTAGCTTATCTTGCATAAAGTAACTATAAAAAAACACCTGTGGTTAAGGCATCAAGATTAGTGTTGAGCGAATAGTATTTGTCGAATACCTCGCCGGCATAGGAAAGCATGTAATCGAACGAACACCAAGAGGTTAAACGCTTCAAAGATTCAATGCATTTAACCCCTTGGTTTTCGGCAAATTACACGCATTCCTATGCCAGCAAGGTATTCAACGAATACTATTCGCTCAACACTAAGCAAGATGAAAAACATCAGCATCTCAATTAGATCGAATATAGTATACTACAAACTGGTTAATAAGGGAGAAAATATCTATATCATGAAAAAAGTTCATGTGAGTGGCTAAGTCCTCTGGAGAGAGATATTAGGGCATAGCAATAAGTGTAGCTTATCACAGGTAAAGTTAATTAAATCACGGCTGGTGAGCTAGAGAAATTTAGATGAAGTAAAAAGTTTTTACGGTGGTATCTGCTTGTTCTTTAAGATGTTCTTTTCTGATTTTGGAGACCGAAATCTTGCAGGGTTATTTCCCAGTGATAATGGCAGTAGCTGCGGCGGTGGTTCCAGTTCACTGGAGGGTAGCCACGATGGGATATCTATAGGATCAATGTCCAGTAGTGAGCAAGCGGCTTGGAGAGCAGTGTGACTAATGATGTATTTTCCTCCTTGCAGCATAGCCAGTCCGAATGGATATAGCCATGCATATTGTATGTTCTTTGCTCTTAGTTCCTCTAACAATGGTTTTAGAAGCCTTCTTTTGGCTAAGGTAGATGAGGCCACGTCATGATAGATGGTAATTTCAGAGCCCTCTATATCAATTTGTGATCTGGCCCTGGTTGCTGTTAGGATTGCCATGGTGTCTACATAGGATAGCAGGCCACATATTACATCTTTCGGCAGGTCTTCTTGGCACAGTTTCAGGTGAACAGCTCTATGGATACATTCTACAACTACCTTGCTCACTCTGTCTGGGCCCAGCAGGTCGGTGAAGAGGGTAAGCGCCATTTTGGCAAAGTTGTCCGATGAGTAAGTTTCTGGGAGGCCATTTGGGAAGTTTGTTAAGCATTTCATAGATATTATTCATTATTGTTATAATTATTTAACCCTAAATTTAACAAATTCACAAAGTGTTAAAGGAGAAAATGAATCTATCAATTTGTATGCAGTTTCTCTCAAGCACAAAAATATCCCACATGTGGATACTCTGTCTACCAATAAGTATTTGGCAGGCCAGTCCAGTCAGTTAACCTGATTGTCACAGTACCAAGCCATGGTAAACCTCCCTACATGACAGATGGCATTGTCATCCTGGAAGTAACATTGGTCTGACCCATTGAACCACCACAATGTAGGACGCACACTGTTATCAAAAATAGTGCAATAGGCATCAGCATTGAGTTTACCATGCACTGGGACCAAGGGTCCAAGTCCATACTGGGAGAAACAGCACCAGGCCACCTCCACCAAACTTTACTGGGTGTCCAGATACTTATTAGTAGACAGTGTATCAAATAATGTACGGGCACACAGAAGCATAGCAATGGCGTATGAAAAGAAGATTTTGCTGGAATAATTTTCAGATGTCACGTCTCATTTGCAAAGCCGCTAAAGAAGCATTACAATGGAAACCCCCCAAAAGTTACCTTATTTTGGAAACTACAGCCCTCAAGGAATTTATCAAGAGATATAGTTTGCATGTTGACCCCACAGGTGTTTTACACATTTTATTAACATGAAAATGAAAAGTTACTATAATGTAATTTTACCCCCTATTTTTTTCATTTTCACAAGGAGAAAAAGCATCCCACAGTTTATTAAACAATTGATCTCAAGCAAGGCAATACCCCATATGTGGTCATAATCTTGAATTGGTAAATGATGGGTCTCGGAATGAAAAGCTTTCTGGTGCCATTTCACATTTGCAGGGTCCCTACAGTATGAGTACTTTGGAAACCCCCAAAAAAGTAACTCCATTTTGGAAACTACAGCCTTCATAGAATTTATCAATAGATATAATAAGTGCTTTTCACAGAAAGTCAGCAGAGTTTAATACTTGTAACTTTCATTTTCATTTCCAGAGTCCCCTGCATGGGGGGAACAGTAGACCACAGTAGCAAACTTCTGCCGCTGTGCAAGAGAGGAAGGAATTGAACAAGATTAGCAATCCATAGCTTAAAGTCTATAGAGTGTTTCTGTCCAATCACTATTCACTATTATTTATTTTTCATGAAGATTTAGTTCATCCTTGATAGCCAAAATGGTGTAACATGAAGCCCAGCTTTATTCAGTAAAAATAATGGAAACCTGAAGTCCTTACTATTAGTCAATGAGTTTCATTCAGATCTGTTAATATATTTACTAAACCTTTAGGCAGAACATAAATTCAGTAGGGACACGCTGTACAAAATGGATTGATTTTTCCTATTGTCTGAGAATATATACAGCATTTTTAGCAATAGCTTTATTGCGGTATTAAGTACTGAAGAGCTTCTTATCTAAGTGGCCTTATTAACCAGAACAAAGTGATGCTTGTACTGACCATTAGTGGCTAAAATATTGTAATAATGTAATTTTAATTTGTATCTTGGAACTAGAATAATATTAGAATAAGCACAAAAGATTAAGGCTGTGTCGCTGAACGAGACGTTGCTGCAGTCAGAGAAATAGGAGTTTAGTTTACCCTTACATCTGTAAAAACTGCCTCCTTAGCTGCACATCATTAACAACTAAGAAGCACCCTATTAAAACCCATCTGGGATACATGCACACCACAACAAAAAAAATAGTCGACATTAAAATGGACAAAACTTTCAATTTTTAATATCCTTTTTCAAACGGCTTTATTTTCCATCAGTTCTCTGGTCATCTGTCCATCAGCTCATCATCTGTTTTTAACTACCAGTTACAAATTAGATAAACTTTATTGGTATATTTTTCTTGACTCAACCCACGCCTAGGCGTATACATGTAGAGATGGATACTTACACTTATACGGGCTTAATAGCATTGCTTATTCAGGTATCAAGTCAGGTGCATAACAGCACCATTTGATGTTTATTTTTTTCATGTCTTGTGGAATACCATCTTAATTATAACACTTTTAAGTTGAGAACAAGTATATATTATGTGGAATGCACAAAGAATTATGGTATATATTTCTGGCCCCCAGAATACAAATACAACAAGTTTTTTTATTTTTATTTATATTTACAAATACCAGCCTATTTGAGGAGGTGGAATGTCCTTATGCGTTTTTATATGTTACTATATGATATCATCTGCACCCTTATTTGAGTGTAATTGTTTGTCTCCTGTGTATGTTTTCTTTTTTAAAAATAATAGATCTGATGAAGGGGTGGTACAAGTGAGGTACTAAGAAACCCTGAAACGCGTTATCTTTAATAAACCACTTTTTTAAAATATTAAGAATACCTCTCTGTTCATCACCGTGAGGAGCGCGAAGTAGGTCCTTTAACTGAGGGTATACCCCTCAGTATTTTCCTTCATATTACTCTTTGACCGATGGTCAGATGACCGAAGACGCTGCTAAACTCAGACGGTAACCCGGGAAAAAAAACTTGTTTACGCCCACTAGTTGACGGAAGGCGCCGTAACAGGTACTTACAACTCTACTGGTCACGGAAAAGAATATATATTCCTATATATATTTTTCATATCCTATTAGCGCGGCCTTTTCTATTTTTGAACGCATATTTTCTACATAAGAGTTACTGAAATGTGGGACATATGGAGGTAATAATTAGGTATGTTCATAATTAAGGTCCTTCATTAGTACCATCATGTGTCTCACATATTAGTAACCCTTATATGGGCCACACAGGGGTTAATATGAGGGACATGATGGGGTTAACTGTTATTAATGTGAGTCACATGGAGTTACTGAAACTTAAATAATAACCCCAAATGCCTGACATTACTAGGAATAGTAACACCAGCAAGTACCTGTGCATTCTACTTTCACTTTACTGTAGCTTCCTCTCCTCGATACGACAGACATCTTCTATAAGACACAATGAATCCTGACTTATCTGCAGATGTTACATTCTAGTGGCTACAGGGCCTTTGATGACATCACAGTCACGTGACCTACATGACAAGCCAATCACAGAGCAGTAGCACTAAAGGACCTCCCCCTTTCTTTAATTTATGCAGGTCCGTGCATGTCTCTGTTCTCCGTGGACACTGACTCGAGTATAAGCCATGGGGGGCTTTTTCAGCATAAAAACTGTGCTGAAAAAGTCGACTTGAGTATATACGGTATTAACAGTCCATTAAAAAACTACATTAGAAAGATATACATGTGTATATCTCCAATGACTCCCACTGTTCTAAAAATGTACCATGCTTTTATTTATTTTTTTACAAAAGTTTTTATTACATTTTCTTAAATGTGCAAGAAAATAAATTAGCTTACAACATGCAGATAAACAGTATGAAAGGTTATAACAGATATAGTATATGGAGTACAAGAGTGCATAGCATGTAGATAGTACAAAGCAGTCCCAGGTTGTTAGTATTTCTCCTAGTAAGAGTTAGTTCACATGTAAATAACGTGTGGCTTATTTTGATACCGGAAAAAAAAGCTTCCTAGAAAAATCTGCTAGCAAAAAAAAAAAAGCTAGCAGTCTACATAGACTAACATTGTATGGAGGAAGATTATGATGTGGATTCCACTGTCAAAATCCTCCTCCATATCCCTGTGTGAACTAGCCCTTGAGGTATGAAAGTGTGAAGTCCGGAGAGTCCCCTTTACATACATAAACTAGAGATGAGCGAACACTGTTCGGATCAGCCGATCCGAACAGCACGCTCCCATAGAAATGAATGGAAGCACCTGTGACGCAGGCCGGCCGCCGGCAAAGTCAGCGTCACAGGTGCTTCCATTCATTTCTATGGGAGCGTGCTGTTCGGATCGGCTGATCCGAACAGTGTTCGCTCATCTCTAATAAACACCAATAAGTACAATATTGGAATCCATGCAGTGGCGTAACTACCACCATAGCAGCGGTAGCAGCTGCCACAGGGCCAGGGACATTAGGGGCCCGGTGACAGCTGCTATCATTATGCTCGGAGGTCTTTTCGGACCCCCGAGTATAATGATCGGGGCCCCCTGTTGGTGGAATACTTTCCACCAACAGGGGGCCCCGAAGCTGCAGCAACGGCTGAGACAGGAGCTGCAGCTCTGGCTCCTGTCAGCGCTTCAGGAAGATCTCCCTCTCTCCCCCCTCCCTTTCTCTGCTGTCCTCTGCCCACCAATGAGAGGAGGAGGCGGGGCTTATCCCTGCCGTCCTGCACAGAAGAGAAGAGGAAGAAGCTGCTCCAGGAAAATGAAACTGAAGCTACACAGGTACGTACTGGGGTTACTATACTTATTACTATCAGGCATTTGGGGGGATTACTTGTGTTTTAGTAACTCCATGTGCCTCATAGTAATAGCAGTTAACCCCATCATCTCCCTCACATTAACCCCTGTTTGCCTCACCATAAGAGTTACTGATATGTGAGACATTTGGGGGTAATAGTAATGAAGATACTTTATTATTACCTCCATGTCTCTCACATATCAGTAACTCTTATGTGAGGTACACAAGGCTTAATGTGAGGGACATGATAGGGTGAACTGCTATTAATATGAGGCACATGGAGTTACTAAATTGTAATGCACATGACCAGATTTTTTTTTATCCACAATTTGTCCTGGTATAGCGGTCAGCGGTGACAGTATTTAGTCCTGTAGGGGCCACTAAGGGACATAATACTGTGTGCAGGGGCCACTAAGGGATATAATACTGTGTGCAGGGGCCACTATGGGACATAATACTGTGTGCAGGGGCCAGTATGGGACATAATACTGTGTGCAGGGGCCACTATTGGGTATAATACTGTGTGCAGGGGCCACTATGGGACATAATACTGTGTGCAGGGGCCACTATTGGGTATAATACTGTGTGCAGGGGCCACTATGGGACATAATAGAGCGCGCAGGAATGCGTAGGAGGGACTCGGTCGAGATCTTCGGTGTTGGGGGGGCCCCATGTCAAAAGTTCGCCACGGGGCCCCGCCATTCCTAGTTACGCCACTGAATCCATGGCTAATCATTAAAAGGTAAAAGAGAAGAAAAGAAGAGAATCTATGTGATGGAGACAGCATCTATCCCTGGGGAACATATCCTTAAATACTTTTCGTGACTGACTGATAGGATAGAAGAAAATTTTACCTTCGTCAAAGGTCAACTTTTTTCATGCAAACCCCACAGTGTGTTTTGTCAGAAAATAACAGGGAAATCAGCCTGTGGTAATTGGGAAGAATATTTTCAATCCACTTACTCAATAAGAAGTGGGGGTCTTTTTGTGTACCGAGTCCACCTCCTGATTGTATGAGGTGATAAACTTGTATCCAAATTCTCTTGACTCTAGGACAGGGCCACCAGGTGTGAAATGTCTCCTAGTTAGTGACACCCTCAGTAACAATTACTGTAGTGCCTAGATAATTACAGTAGATACCAGGTACCACCAGAATAAGGCCTTTAAAGATGTTTCTAGAAAATTCTGGGCAATTTTTGTAGGTTACTTCCCAGATCTGGGACCATTGTTCACTGGTGAGAATAGAGAAAACTTTTGGTGCTTTCCCATTTTAGAACATAGGGAATCTGAGTGTAATACACAGTTTATGTTAGTATATCTTTGTGTGAACAGGCCCCTAGCATGAGGGTATTTTAAAGTGAGTCTCAAAAACAGTAAATCTTTTAAGAGAGATAGTATTCCTAAGGCATAAAGTGCCACAATTGTATATAGCAATAAATCTCCGAGGAGGGTAAGTTATTGGTAGTCCTAAGGGGTCTCCTCCCCAGAGGGAAACATAGGCTTCTCCAGATGGGGAAATAAGGTAGATGGATGAAATTAATTGTTTTTAAAGAGTCACAGATATTAAGGGAGTGTTTTGTAACAGGATCACTAATAGGTGGACTGAGTGTTAGAGCATCTACAAAACTGACTCAAGGGAGACTGGGGCTATATTCATGGCCCCAGAGTGTGAGCTGTAGAGGAGCATCTTCTGTGGCATGGAAGAGAGCTAGATGTGCAATTTTGTGTTTCCTGAGATGTCATTTGCATCGTCCGCATGATGTATCTTGGAATGAGGGGTCCTTGAGAATTCTTAGAGCAATTGGTAAAAGAGAATTGACTCATCAAATCCAAGAAATATGGTATCAGTTCCAACTGCCCCACGTTTTTCTTTGAGAATCATTGTACCACCTCCCCAACCATATTTCAGCTTTATAGAAAATGATTGCTAGGCCACAAAGTGACAACACAGAATTTTTAGGATGAAAAGTAGATTGACATCTTAAGGTGAAGTCAAAAGTTGCAGATTTTGCTCCAATTGTTTTGTGCCAAAGTCAGGAGTGGATTTAGCCCCTTCCCGTTGCTGGCATTTTTTCGATTTTTGTTTTTGACTCCCCCTTCCAAATCTCAGAATTTTTTTTATTTTTCCACTCTCAGAGCCATATGAGGTCTTAATGTTTGTGGGACAAATTTTTCTTCATGATGCTATAATTTATTATTCTGTACAATGTACTGGGAAGCTGGAAAAAAATTCAGAATGAGGTGGATTTGAAGAAAAAGTACATTTGTGTGACTTTGTTACAGGCTTCATTTTTACGGTGTTCACCAACAAGTGACATGTCACCTGTATTCTATGTTTTAGTATGATTCAGAGGATACCAAATTTATATGGTTTTATTTACATTTTAACCCCTTAACAAAAATCCAAAACTGTGCCAAAACGTTTTTTTTTTTTTCTAAAAGTCGTTATATTCTGATACCCGTTACTTTTTTATACTTCCATGTACAGGATGCATAGAGAGTTTTTTTTTTTTTTTTTTTGCGGAACCAGATTGCAAAATCCATGCATTTCTATTGCAAGAGCTACATAAAGTAGCCTGCAATAGAAATAGAACACAAACAGGCCTGGAAGGATTCACAAGGCTCCCAGCTGAAGCCAATGTGAAGCTAGACCTGGGGCTTGCTTCAGGTGCCAGCAATCACCGTCAAAATGGCAGCGCTCACACACCGGCAGTAAAATGGAACCTCGGTCAGCTTTGACTGAGACTCTAGAAGAAGTTACTGCCCGCAATCAGAACGGGCACAGATCATGAACATTAGCAATGGGTTCTGCTGTGTGAAACAGCAGACACCCGGCGGTTATGGCGGCCACCTGGCTTCTAAGCGGCTGTCATATTTAAACATCTGGCATCCACCGTACTAGCATGGTGGATGTCAGGAAGGGTTTAAAGCCACTCTTGACTTTTGATCAAAAAGGCAGCATAATCTGCAACAAAAACATAGTTTTTCTTCAATGTCATGTGGCATGCCATGAGGAAGGGACAAGAAGTCCTGAAACCTGTAGCTGCTCCTACATGACATAGTTCAATCCACCAGTTATGCTGTAACCTTTTATCAAGATGAAAATAAAGACTATATTTTATATTTATCAGTGAATGCATGTGGATCCTTCCTGTGGACGCTGAATTTAACTTTTTTCTTTACATTTATTGCCTACTCAAGTCCTGTAGCTGTCCATGCTTCCTAGGTTGTGGATGCTTTATCGTGGATACGGTGAGCTGAAGGATTCTACTTTTGTTATATTCATAAATGAGTTTACTTTTGTTTTTACAGTCATTACATCATAACGATTCAGCAACCAATAGTCCCTGGGTTCCTTTTTAGTAGTCATTTTGCCATTTTTGAACATCCATGGTTAACTTCTGGTAAGTAGTTTTGCTTAAGAAAATACTGTTTTTGTCAGCATTCCCTCGAATTTTGTACAGTTCATCGTCGAATCGTTGTTTCATGTCCTTCTCCAACACTACAGCTTGCTCCTTCTCCCTCTCCATTTTCATGGACACTCACGAACAACCAACTAATTCTAAACCTGAGGCAGCGCGCGCGGTTCAAATTCTAAGTCTTTCTCTAAGCCTGAGGCAGTGACCGCTGTATCACACGCAGACGATGGGTTCAAAGTCACATGCCTTGTTTGCCAGAACGAAGCGCGATTGAAGATATGCTAGTGCCTTACCTGAACAAACAAAGTGCTTGGAGATGTTTTAGTGCCTTGCTGGAACAAAGCGATCGGAGATGTGCTAGTGCCTTGCCGGAATGAACAAACCGATCCGAGATGTGCTAGTGCCTTGCCGGAACTAACAAAGTGATCGGAGATGTCACCTATTTCATACTCTGCCGCTTTCTCATTTGGTATTCCAATAGAATGCCTAGGCAATGTGTGAAATGATGAATCGTTTCACACATTGCTGGCTAGTTTTCGGCATTCTATAGAATGCCAAATTTCATACATTGCCAGTAACATATAAATTATTGATAAACATATTGATAACAGAATATTAAAGCGGTTTTCTGGACCCAACTTGAATTTTCACTCTGATGACCTGTGATCTCTGCACAGATCATCTGCTCTAATAACCTCCAGGTGGCAGAAGCTGCTAGTGGATAGGTGGTGGATGTAGCATCGCTTCTGTTCAAGTAATAGGCGTGGTACTGTATGTACTCCCTGTCCGCTAGCAGCTTCCAATCCCCGGAAGTCGATAGAATCGATGATCTGTGTGGGTCCAGGTGTCAGACCCCAACAGATCACAAACCAATCTTGTTCCTTTTTAATTTTTTTTTTTTTGTACATGTGGTTTTGAGGGCTATTACATTTTTTTTTTCATTTGGTTTATTCAAATAATTTTTGCACCTTTTTTCAGTGACACATAGGGCTTTATTTTTAAATTTTTGCATGTTTTTTCTTTTTATTATATTTGGGAAAATGCAAACAAAAAGAAGGGGGAATGAGTCTTTTTCATAAACGTAATTTTCCCTCAATGTTACAATAATCTTTATGTAGCTAACACATATTCAGATGGCATTGTAATAGTATTTTTTTCTTTAACTTTTATTTTTTTTGTCTTTTTATTTATGTATTTACTTTTTTACACTGTGCCAACCCATAAGATCATAATAAACCTGGGGGGGGGGGGGAGCAGTTTAACAGTAGTGTGTGTGTGTGTGTGTGTGTGTGTGTGTGTGTGTGTGTGTGTGTGTGTGTGTCTGATTTCCTGTGTAACTGGAGCTGATACAGTTATCCCCAGTTACAGAAGGAATGTAGCCTCCTATGCTATTGTATACAGCTATCTGGGTCCTCTAGGACCCAGCTGCTCCTACTTTTCCCAGCACCTGGAGGGTTATGTGACCACAGTTTGAGAGGGCTTCCATATCTGTTTACACATGCTAATTGCGTGCTAGGTACAAAGCAACTGGGAAGGTAGGGATGGTAATAAACCCTCACTGCCTTTCCTAGAGGACTTCCAGCTGTAGTAGTAATCATCGGCTTCCCGAATCTGCAGCTGTGCAATTTCACGCAGCTGCTTAACACTGCAAGGATGTACCGGTATGTCCTTATAGGGTGAAGAGTGGACCACCCAGACATATATGATCAACAGGCAGGCTGGAACTTGTAAAAGAATGAAGATTAGGAAATCAAAGTTACCAAAGTGGAATTCGATCCGAATTTCAGGAAATATTCAATTCGCATTGAATCTTGATTTCCTAACGCTTCATGGGAATGAATTGCATTTTTTCTAAAAATGGCTGCCGCACATTAGAACATGGGGCAAGCTACTCTGGAAATGTGGGATCACCCACCATGCCATGCAGCCAATCAGTAGCCAGCCAGCCCTGTGATGTCACAGCCCTTTAACCTTTTGTGACTGCCCACGGCATCATAAGTGAGTGTTAGCTGTAACTGACAGCTAACACCCTGCTCCATAACCCACAGTTGAAGCCAGGGGTGGATCCAGGGCCGGGCGAGCCTTAGCGGGGCCCCGCGGCCCGGCCATAACAAAATGGTCCCGGTCAGCCTCGGCATAGTCGGGCAAGTGCCGGGGCCCACAGAGCCTCTGGGGGCCCCCCGCCACTTGCCTGTCACGATTTCAGCTCATCGGCGTCCGTCCGCCGATGAGCTGAATACATACGCGATGCAGGAGCTGTGAGATCAGCTCCTGCTTTAAAGCTCCGGCCCGGCTTGCGTGTGTAGGCGCGATGACGTCATCACATCACGCTTACACACGCAAGCCGGGCCGCAGCTAAGCAGGAGCTGAGATCGCGTATGTGACTGGAGTGAGAGAGGAGCGTCGGGGGAACGATGGAAGGTGAGTGATAGAAGGTGAGTGAAAGTGTTTGTTTTGTATTAAATATTAAGGTGGAACATAATGAAGGGGGCCCATGAAACTGGGGGGCAAATGAAGGGGAAGGGGGGAACGGCATGACACTGGGGAAGATGAAGGGGGTGGGGAGAGAATGGCATGAAACTGGGGACAAAGATGGAGGGGGCCCAAAGAAACTGGGGGGCAAATGAAGGGGAGGGGGGAACAGCATGACACTGGGGCAGATGGAAGGGGGGAGAACAGCATGACACTTGGGCAGATGGAGGGGGGAGAACAGCATGACACTGGGGCAGATGGAGGGGGGAGAACAGCATGACACTGGGGCAGATGGAAGGGGGGAGAACAGCATGACACTTGGGCAGATGGAGGGGGGAGAACAGCATGACACTGGGGCAGATGGAGGGGGGAGAACAGCATGACACTGGGGCAGATGGAGGGGGGAGAACAGCATGACACTGGGGCAGATGGAGGGGGGAGAATGGCATGACACTGGGGCAGATGGAGGGGGGAGAACAGCATGACACTGGGGCAGATGAAGGGGGGAGAACGGCATGACACTGGGGCAGAGACGGGGGGGACATGAAACTGTGGGCAGATAAAGGGGGAGAATGACATGAAACTGGGGACAGAGATAGAGGGGGGGGACATGAAACTAGGGGTAGATGAAGGGTGTATATGAAAATGGGGAGAGATGGAGGGGGGACATATAATTTACGGGTGACTGTAGGAGGATTATACTGTGTGGAATCACATGAAAAATGAATGAGAATGGGCGGAGTCAACATAAAAGTGGGCGGGGCCTAATTTGCTGTGGCGCGCTGCGCGTAGGGCCCCGCCAAAGTCAATTGCCCAGGGCCCCGCAAACCCTGGATCCGCCACTGGTTGGAGCACAGTTCCGATCATGGGTTTTAACCCCTTGGATGCCACTGTCAAACATGACCAAGGCATCTGGGGGGCAACACGGTGGCTCAGTGGTTAGCACTGCAGCCTTGCAGTGCTGGAGTCCTGGGTTCAAAATTTGCCAGGAGCAACATCTATAAGGAGTTTGTATGTTCTCCCCATGTTTGCATGGATTTCCTCCCACACTAATAAAAAGGCATACTGATAGGGGAAGATGTACATTGTAAGCCCCCATATGAGGCTCACAATCTACAAAAAAAAAGAAGAAAAAAACATGACCGAGGCATCCAAGGGGTTCCACCATTCTACTTGTCCCCCTCAGTGAGATCAGGGGTGCTGATATACATCTTCTGCATCCCGGGGTCTGGCCAGTGACCCGTGGCTGCTAGTTGTCCTCAGTACCTTGTTGATCCTGCCCATAAGTGATGAAGTCAGCCTATGTGTCTGCATACGCTTACTTCCTTTATAGCAGGGGTAGGGAACATATGGCTCTCCAGCTGTTGCAAAACTACAACTCCCAGCATGCATACTTGCTCTGCTGTTCTTGGAACTCCCATGGAAGTGAATGGAGCATGTTGGGATTTGTAGTTTCACAGCAGCTGGAGAGCCGAAGGTTCCCTAAATCCCTACCCCTGCTCTATAGACTGCAAGAAACATATAATGCAGTCTATAGTGCTGAACCAGTGATCAGTGCACCTAGTGGAACATCACTAAAAACCACTGCAAGGCGCAGTGATCTACACCACTATACAGGCTCTTTGCAGCCAGGAAATAGCTGTTTTTTTAAAGCAATTCACCTCAAATTAATTCAGATGGAATCGAATCGTATTGGAAAATTCGGCAAGGATGCCAAATAAAAATTTTGAATACTTTGCTGTTCTCGAATTATCATTGTTCTCTAGTGCATATGCAAATCACTTGCGTTTATAAATCACATTGCCTATAAATATTATTTTTTATGTCAGAACTGCTAAAAAAAATAAGAAAAAATAATAGTTTCATCTTATTGATGGCCAGTTATTTTAACAGGTGGCCACAAAAATGGTCCATTAGACTACTCATTGTGCCTATTCTTTATTCACTTTGGGCCATATGCCAGATATCATGGCTACATAGCATCAGAACAATGCATACCGCAAATGGAATATGTACTGAAGGTAGAATGATATGAAAATGAAGGCCTATTAACAAATCTCTCTTGAAAATACTTTTCAGATCAACTCTCTAGTAATAAACAACATCTGGTGTCTTTCTTTTCATTGATCATCTGATATTTGTACAAGCAGCTGCATTTTTGGGAATAGTCAGCTTCCGCTATTGCTATCAATCCCAACCTATTACAAAAAACTGTTCATTAATATGGCTATGGAATGTAATATGACATCTTACCTTCAATTGTTATCATTCAAGCAGTATTTAATAATGGGAGTACGTGATCTCAGTAAAAAATCTACAGGACTCTTTGTCTTCACATGGAAACAATTCAGCCAATAGGATAGATTTCATCATTTACTGAATGAGATTCATCAACTTGAAAAAAAAACCCTTATACAGTATGTATAATTATTAGAGATGAGCGAACAGTGTTCTATCGAACTCATGTTCGATCGGATATTAGGCTGTTCGCCATGTTCGAATCGAATCGAACACCGCGTGGTAAAGTGCGCCATTACTCGATTCCCCTCCCACCTTCCCTGGCGCCTTTTTTGCTCCAATAACAGCGCAGGGTAAGTGGGACAGGAACTACGACACCGGTGACATTGAAAAAAGTAGGCAAAACCCATTGGCTGCCGAAAACATGTGACCTCTGATTTAAAAGAACAGCGACGCCCAGCTTCGCGTCATTCTGAGCTTGCAATTCACCGAGGACGGAGGTTTCCGTCCAGTTAGCTAGGGGTTAGATTCTGGGTAGGCAGGGACAGGCTAGGATAGGAAGGAGAAGACAACCAACAGCTCTTATAAGAGCTAAATTCCAGGGAGAAGCTTGTCAGTGTAACGTGGCACTGACGGGCTCAATCGCCGCAACCCAGCTTTCCCAGGATCCTGAATGGAATACACTGACAGTGTATTCCCGTATACCCGATATATACCCCCGATACCCGTTCCAACGGTGTGCCCCCCCACCTTCACCCCAGAAATACCCTGTAAGTCCCCTAGCAATAGAATTGGGGCTATATACACCCACTATTTTTGCTACTGCCATATAGTGCCATTGTCTGACTGGGAATTCAAAGAATATATTGGGGTTACATATCACTTCAATTCCAGGGAGAAACTTGTCAGTGTAACGTGGCACTGACGGGCTCAATCGCCGCAACCCAGCTTTCCCAGGATCCTGAATGGAACACACTGACAGTGTATTCCCGTATACCCCATATATACACCCCAAATCCCCATTCCAACGGTGTGCCCCCCCACCTTCACCTCAGAAATACCCTGCAAGTCCCCTAGCAATAGAATTGGGGCTATATACACAATTTTTGCTACTGGTATATAGTGCCATTGTCTGACTGGGAATTCAAAGAATATATGGGGGTTACATGCACCCACAATTTTTGCTACTGGTATATAGTGCCATTGTCTGACTGGGAATTCAAAGAATATATTGGGGTTATGTGCACCCACAATTTTTGCTACTGCTATATAGTGCCAGTTTCTGACTGGTAATTCAAAGAATATATTGGGGTTACGTGCACCCACAATTTTTGCTACTGGTATATAGTGCCATTGTCTCACTGGGAATTCAAAGAATATATTGGGGTTATGTGCACCCACAATTTTTGCTACTGGTATATAGTGCCATTGTTTGACTGGGAATTCAAAGAATATATGGGGGTTACGTGCACCCACAATTTTTGCTACTGGTATATAGTGCCATTGTCTGACTGGGAATTCAAAGAATATATTGGGGTTATGTGCACCCACAATTTTTGCTACTGCTATATAGTGCCAGTTTCTGACTGGTAATTCAAAGAATATATTGGGGTTACGTGCACCCACAATTTTTGCTACTGGTATATAGTGCCATTGTCTCACTGGGAATTCAAAGAATATATTGGGGCTACGTGCACCCACAATTTTTGCTACTGGTATATAGTGTCATTGTCTCACTGGGAATTCAAAGAATATATTGGGATTACGTGCACCCACAATTTTTGCTACTGGTATATAGTGCCATTGTCTCACTGGGAATTCAAAGAATATATTGGGGTTATGTGCACCCACAATTTTTGCTACTGGTATATAGTGCCATTGTCTCACTGGGAATTCAAAGAATATATTGGGGTTACGTGCACCCACAATTTTTGCTACTGGTATATAGTGCCAGTTTCTGAGTGGAAATTCCCCAAATAATTTGGGGATTCATTCACCCTACATCTCAGGCTCTTGCCATATTCACCCAGGTTGTCAGTGCTGCACCAGCTCGTTCCCAGACAGCTCGGCCCGAAAAACACGTTACCTATATAGAGGATTTGGACAATGAAGACAACATGTTCTAAATCTAATGTCTGCACCTTCTCCAGAATTAAAATAAAGGCAGCGTTTAACTTTCAAATAGCACTGCACAAAGGAAGATCTTATCAGCTTGTCTCATGACATGCTACTG
Organism: Leptodactylus fuscus; assembly: GCF_031893055.1. Classification (NCBI taxonomy): domain Eukaryota; kingdom Metazoa; phylum Chordata; class Amphibia; order Anura; family Leptodactylidae; genus Leptodactylus; species Leptodactylus fuscus. The sequence continues at coordinate 87,049,337 of NC_134267.1, forward strand.
AAAAGTGTCATTTGTGTATCTTAATGTAAATATAGTTGTATAAGCTTTTTGGGTTTTAGGCACTGCCAAGTTATTTATTACCACCCGCTCCCTTATAATGATGATGACGCCAAAGTCACTGTGGGTGTTCAGAGCTCACAGCTTTGGTTGACATTTGTCTTGCTCTCTGTCGGTACCAGCTGTCTTTTTGGATACCGTAAAGTTATGTTGACTTTATTAACAGCTATAGAAGCTTTAGCCAGGTTGTGACGGTGTGTAACCCTAACAACACTAAGTGGGATACACATTAATAGTCAGTCTATGTACGCTAAATGTATCACTGAAGTAATTTTTTTTCCCTCTCCCCTAATATAAGAAAGGAACAGACATTAGACCTAGACCGGGGTTCGAGGCTTGTAAAAATCCAGTATTATTTGTTCTTCATGATGTGAAATATGTGTTGAAAAGCAACCCAAGATGAAGTCAGCCATGTGTGCCAGTGTGTTACTTGGCATGCCTTTGCTGGCCCCAACTGTAAGGGTCACTCTCCATTTCCTCCATTTTCCACTCCCCTTCACACCATTTGTGGTGAAGCAATGGGATGCACTGAAGTGCACCCTCTAGCCTCGTGTGGGACAGGGACATCAGATGCCACTCCAACCCCCTCATCTTCCTCCGCCAGCCAACGGTGCGAAGATGAGAGGAGTGTGCTCTGAATGTTTTCTGCCTAGCAGAGGCTAGTTCTCACTTACAAAAATGGCCCCACTTTGACCTGTATATCAGGCACAATGGTGTAGGTTTCAAAGAAACATGGCACTGACAAGTTGAAAAACGTGGGCCATGCGTGGACCTTGTTTGAGTCTGGCAAGCTCCAGATCTGCTACCAGGTTCCAGCCATTATCACAGGCGCAAAAATGCCAGGCCCCAGGTGTAGCAGGGAAAAAAAAATGCCATCTCAGCCAGGATGGCATCCCTGACCTCGGAGGCACTGTGCTGTCTGTCCCCCAAGCTGATCAGTTTCAGCACGGCCTGCTGACATCTCCCCACGCCAGTGTTACAGTGTTTTCCGCTAGTAGCTGGGGTGGAGGTTGCAGCATCGTAGGGTTTCAGTCTACTCCTGCCATGAATTTTGGCCTGGGAGAGGAGATAGGCCACCCCAGTTTGCACCGGGGACCAGACTCCACCACATTCACCCTGCCTGTCATTAAAGATAAGCACTGCAGCATCCCTGACCACAGGCGCTTGTCCATGTGTCGGTGGTCAAGTGGACCTTGCAGCAAAGCGCAGAGCTCTGGGCCCGACTGATGTTATGGGACACATGCAGGCGCAAATCAGGGACAGCACACCAAGAGAAGTAGTAACGGCTAGGCCCAGCATAGGGAGGTGCCCCAGCTGCCATCTGCTGACGGAAGGCCTGGGTCTCCAGAAGCATAAACAAACACCAACATCTCCAGGGCCAGAAGTTTATCGATGAGGCTGTTAAAGGCTTGGGCATGGGGGTGGTTTGTGTTGTACTTCTGCCTGCAATGAAAATCTTGGGAAATGTGGAGTGGCTGGGAAGAGGCGCATGATGGTGCAGGCCAAAAGGGCGCATGAGGGTGAACTCCCCAATGTGTCAGAGATAGGTGTGTAGGTATCCTTGCATCATATACTTGCACCATATTTGGCTTTGGAAGTTAATTTTGTGCCAAAAAGTGGTTAAGACAGCGATCCCTCAGCTACTCCCGTTACACTGTCTAGTGAAATTACCATCTTTGGAAGTGGACCACCACTTGTAAGATCCCAAAGGAAGCAGGCAAGAGATGTGCAGTGCAGAAAAAAAGATGAGAAAATAAGTGTAGGCTGTAGAGCACAGAGGGATCGGAGAGGACAGAGCTGGTGTCGGCCAGGTATTCCCACAACATGCGCCTATACTTGTCCCTCCTGGTGACACTAGGCCCCTGAGTGGCAGTAATTTGTCCAGGGGGGCCATTAACGTGTTCCAGACCTAGGAATAAGTCTTCCAACAGGGTAGAGTTTTGCATGCCTTTGCTTCTACCCACTGTTTTTGCTGCTTAGCTTCCCTCCACATCTACACTGCTTTCACCCCTAAACATCACCCCAGTTTATGCCTTTGCTTCTACCCTGTTTTTTTTGTTGAATTAGCTTCCCTCCACATCTACACTGCTTTAGCCCCTAAACATCACCCCAGTTTATGCCTTTGCTTCTACCCTGTTTTTTTTGTTGAATTAGCTTCCCTCCACATCTACACTGCTTTAGCCCCTAAACATCACCCCAGTTTATGCCTTTGCTTCTACCCTGTTTTTTTTGTTGAATTAGCTTCCCTCCACATCTACACTGCTTTAGCCCCTAAACATCACCCCAGTTTATGCCTTTGCTTCTACCCTGTTTTTTTTTTTGTTGAATTAGCTTCCCTCCACATCTACACTGCTTTAGCCCCTAGACATCACCCCTGTCCATGTGGGGTTGGTGGCCTCGTCATCCACCAACTCCTCTTCCAATTGCGCACTGGCCCCTTACTGCAAACCGCACATGACCACAGCTTGCCCTGATGGCAACTGTGTCTCATGATCCCCACTTAGGTCCAGACAAGTCAGTGGCGGGTCCAAAACCCCAAAATTGGAAGGAAATGGAGGATGCTGCAGTATTTCTAACACCTGTTCCTGGTGCACGGGCCTGGTCTGTGTTGTACCCTGCACCCTGCTTAACGCAGCTGCCATATCCGAAGTTGCGCTGAGCGCATGCTAATGTTTCGTGTCCAGTGCAATGGATGGGATGGGATTTCACATAAGTCTGCCACCCATGGCCACTCATGGTTGAGCAACTGAGGGAGTTGACTTTGACGAACCCGAGGGTTTTGGAGTTGGAACTACATCAAAGGTCTGTGCTGCTCACACACTCTGCTCAACACATGATATGTTTAGTGCCAGCAGTGTGGAGACGTCGCACAACAGCCGTTGTTCCAGCAGGTACAGGCGTTGTAGGAGTGCATAGAGGCTAGCAGCGGCAACTATAGACTTTAAAAACTATCCGCACAAGCGCCACACTTTCACCAGTAGCTCAGGAACATTGGGGTACCTTTTTCAAAAGATTAGCAGCAATGAGTTAAAAACGTGGCCCAGGCATGGAATATGTTGCAGGCTGCCAAGCTACAGAGCTGATCCCAGGTTACGGCCATTATCACACATGACAACATGCCTGGGCCCAGGTGCAGTGGCAAAAACCACATTGCCGTCTCATCGAGGATGGCATGACTCACTTTGTAGGCAGTGTGCTGTCTGGCCCCCAAGCTGATGAGCTTCAGCATGGCCCGCTGACGTCTCCCCACACCAGTGTTGCAGCGTTTCCAGCTCGTAGCTGGGGTCAATTTAACAGTGGAGGAGGGTGGTGTTTCAGCCCTCCTCCCAGGAATGTTGTGTGGGGAGACAAGTCAGTCCACCACATTTTGCGACCCGGTCCATGCCTTAAGTACATTCAACCACTGTGCCAAGATTGAAAGGTAGCGTCCCTGTCCGCATGCACTTGTCCATTCGTAGCTGGTCATGTGGATCTTTTGGGCAAAGCGCTGAACTTAGGGACCGCCTCATGTTTGGGGGAAAGTGGTGGTGTGGACGGCACAGTGAGGTGGCGCAGTAGCCAGCAGGCCCAAAAAGGGCAGAGTGTCCACAAGCTGGGACCCCAACATCTCCTGGGCCAGAATTTTTGAGATGAGGCCGTTGAAGCCTTGGGCATGTGGGTGGGTTGTGCTGTACTTTAGCCTGGAATGAAAGGCCTGGGAGATGGGGAGTCGCATTGCAAAGTGTGTAAACCACACTCAGTTTGTCCTCGACCTATACATTTAGAAATGATCTCCCCCAGCGAGGAACGTGGCCTCGATGGGGGAATTTTTCTAAGGAAGCTAGAAAAGAGGGCATCTTGGACCTTGCTGGCTCAGGTCTAGCTTCTGTCATGCAGCTGTCTTCTGCCTCTGGACATCCCTTTGCCTCTAGCCACCTTTTTCCCTGCTTAGCTTGCCTCCACATCCACACTGCTTTTGCCCCTAGACATCACCCCAGTCCATGCCTTAGCTTGTACCCCCAGTTTTTCCTGCTTAGCTTGCCTCCACATCCACACTGCTTTTGCCCCTAGACATCACCCCAGTCCATGCCTTAGCTTGTACCCCCAGTTTTTCCTGCTTAGCTTGCCTCCACATCCACACTGCTTTTGCCCCTAGACATCACCCCAGTCCATGCCTTAGCTTGTACCCCCAGTTTTTCCTGCTTAGCTTGCCTCCACATCCACACTGCTTTTGCCCCTAGACATCATCCCTATCCATGCCTCTGCCCCTAGCCATAACTCTGCCACCCCTGGAAACTCATGGTGCAGAAACTTTGGGAGCTGACTTTGAGGAACCCTTGGGTTTTGTAGATGGAACTCCATCAAAGGTCTGTGCAGCTCACACCCTGCTCAAGATATGGTATTGTAGGGTTTCAGCGTGTGTGAATGACGGACAACAGCCTGTGTTTGGACAGATGTAGGCCTTGCTAGAGTGTTTTTAGGCTAGCAGCAACTCCTGTGCACTTGCAAAAGTGGGCGCACAAGCGCCGCATTTTCAACAGTAGCTTCGGTACATTTGGGTATGTTTTCAAAAAACTTTGCACCACTAGGTTAGACGTGGGCCAAACATGGAACGTGTTGGAGGCTGGCAAGCTCCAGAGCCGCTACCAGGTTCCAGCCATTATCACAGGTGTAAAAATGCCAGGCCCCAGGTGTAGCAGGGAAAAAAAATGCCATCTCAGCCAGGATGGCATCCCTGACCTCGGAGGCACTGTGCTGTCTGTCCCCCAAGCTGATGAGCTTCAGTACCGCCTGCTGACGTCTCCCCACACCAGTGTTTTAGCGTTTGCCGCTAGTAGCTGGGGTGGAGGTTGCAGCGTCGTAGGGTTTGAGTCTACTCCTGCCATGAATTTTGGCCTGGGAGAGGAGATAGGGTACCTCAGTTTGCACCCCGGGACCAGACTCCACCACATTCACCCTGCCTGTCCTTAAAGATAAGCAGCATCCCTGACCACAGGCGCTTGTCCAAGTGTCGGTGGTCAAGTGGACCTTGCAGCAAAGCGCGGAACTATGGGCCCAGCTGATGTTGAGTGACACGTGCTGGTGCAAGGCGGGGCCGCCACACCGGGAGAAGTTGTGACAGCTAGGGACGGCATAGTGAGGTGCCACAGTTGCCATCAGGTCCGGGAAGGCGGGAGTTTCAACAAGCCGGAACGCCAACCTCTCCTGGGCCAGCAGTTTAGCGATGTTGGCGTTCTAGGCTTGCGTGGGTGGGTGGTTAGCGGTGTATTTCTGCCGGCGCTCCAATGTCTGAGAGATGGTGGGTTGTTGTAAAGAAGCGCCTGATGGTGCCTTTGATGGTGCAGGAGAAGGAGATAAGACAGAAACAGGGGAGGATGAGGGAGAAGTCAACAAAGTGGCGGAGGCAGATGAAGTGATGTCCTGGCTCGTCCTCTGGAGTGTATCGCCAGCACTGTGAGCAGAGGCAGTGGCATGAACGGCGGGCGACGTTTGTCCTGCCGTTGCTGCCTGCCACTGATTCCATTGCTTGGATTCCAAATGACGGTGCATTGAAGTGGTGGACAGGTTGCTCTTCTCAGGGCCCCTACTTGATTTCGAGAGGCAAATTGTGTAGACGACACTATATCTGTCCTCGGCGCATTCCTTGAAAAAACTCTACACCTTCAACAACGTGCCCTCGATGGGGGAGTTTTTCTGGGCTGGGTACAAAAGGGAACATCTTCGGACATTCCGGGTCTGGCCTGGCTTCGGCAAAGCAGCTGACCTCTGCCTCTGGACATGTCTCTGCCTCTAGCTACCCTTTTTGGTGCTGCACCTGCCTCAACATCAACACTACTTTCCCAGCTTGACATCCGCCTTGTCCAGGTGGGGTCGGTGTCCTCGTCGTCCACCACCTCCTCTTCCAACTCCTGTCTCGCCTCCTCCTCCTGCACAATGCGCATGTCAACTGGCTGCCCTGACAGCAACTGCGTCTCATCGTCGTCGATGAGGGTGGGTTGCTGGTCATCCGCCACCAAATCGACCGGAGATGGAATGGAGGAGACTCTAGTGTTTGAGCATCTGGACACAGATACTCGTCTTTTAGGTCCGTGGAATCGCGAAATGGAGGGGCAGGTTGCGGTACAGTCAAAGGAAGGGAGAACAGCTCTGGGGAGCAGGGACAGTTGGGGTTATTGTTCTGGGAAGATTGGGAATTTTGGGTGGAAGGAGGACAAGACTGTTGGGTAAGAGGAGGTAGATGCTGACTGGCTGGTGGACAAGGTGCTTTAAGCGTTATCCGACAGCCATTGCAAGACCTGTTCCTGGTTCTCGGGCCTACTAATCTTTGTACCATTCAGCCTAGTTAATGTGGAACTTTTGTGCAAAGCGCAGAACTTAGGGCCCGCCTGATGTTAAGGGACACACGCTGGTACAAGGCTCAACTCACCCTAAGTGCCAAAAACACTGCTGGTGCAAGGCTCTACTCATGCCAAGGGCCTCAATCTCTGCTGGTAGCTCAGCTTAAGGTCCTGTAACTTTGTTTGGAAGGGCTCATGTTAAGTGCTAGAAAAGTGAATTTTGGAAGGTCTTACCACATCACACACACACACACACACACACACACACACACTCAAAATGACAGTTAAGGGTGAGGGCTTTTGGAATTCCCATTGCCTATTCCATTTGTGGTTGTCATGGGGAACGTGATTTAAAGGGGTGGTTGTTACTGTTTGTTGAGCTTAAATTGGGGTTTGTGTCCATCCATTTTGGGAGTAAAGAAGGTTTCCAGGTATTTTCCCACTTTGATAGAGGTTTTTTTGAGTGTGTAAAGTGTGTAGTTGTTAGGCTGTGATGTTGGGGTAATAGAGGGTCTTTGGTGTGTTAGATGCCCCCAGACATGCTTCCCCTGCTGTCCCAGTGTCATTCCAGAGGTGTTGGCATCATTTCCTGGGGTGTCATAGTGGACTTGGTGACCCTCCAGACACGGATTTGGGTTTCCCCCTTAACGAGTATCTGTTCCCCATAGACTATAATGGGGTTCGAAACCCGTTCGAACACACGAACATTGAGCGGCTGTTCGAATCGAATTTCGAACCTCGAACATTTTAGTGTTCGCTCATCTCTAATAATTATCTGGCAGCACTTTCCATTGGACAGCAATGTCTAAATAACATACCGTATATACTCGAGTATAAGCCGACCCGAGTATAAGCCGACCCCCTAATTTTACCAAAAGAAACTGGGAAAACTTATTGACTCGAGTATAAGCCGAGGGGGGAAATGTAGCAGCTACTGGAAATTTTCAAAAATTAAAATGGTTTTTGGGTGCAGTAGTTGCTGGGTGCTGGGAAAGAAGAGGAGGTGTTTTGGTTGTCTGTCTGCCCCTTCCCTGAGCTTGAGGACTGTGTTTTTTCCCCCACGTGGAATTCAGCCTGGCTGAATATAGGGTATCTGCAGTGCTCCTATTAACCCCTTCCTGACGGAAGAGGAGCGCTGCAGATACCCTATATTCAGTAGACCGGGCACTTTCAGACACAGGATACCTAATGTGTATGTGTTTCACAGTAATTTTCTACTTTTATATGTATTCTAGGGAAAGGAGGGATTTAGAACTTTTATTTATATTATTTTTTTATTATATTTTTTAAAGCTTCTTTTTTTTTCACTATTTTATGGGAGATTCTATACATTACTATTGCGGCTGGTCATAGACACCCCCCCCCCAAAAAAAATAAATAAATAAATAAATAATAATAATAAAAATTTGGCTTATACTCGAGTATGTACACTATCTAGATTACTTATACCAATAACATAGCACAACATATGAGAATGTACAAAAATGCTATCCAAATATAGAGTACATTTTCCTCATCAAGTGACATGCTTAATGAATGTGATAAAACAAAATAAATTATATATGAAGCAAACCGATTAAAAAAAAAAAAAAAAAGGGGGCAAGACATTGAAGATACCAAAAACCCCTCGGCCTCCACGCAGTCAATAGGGTTTTGTCATCCCTCTTTCCTATTGGGAATGGCCCGCGCCAGGGTTGCTCACTCTCCCTCCTGATTTTTGTTCTGTCCTTGGAACCTCCGCTTCGCTGGATCAGGGCCAACTCGGACTTTTGTTCTTTCTGCAGGACCTGGCCATCTCCCTCCCAGCTTTGATGTCTGAACTGTAGTTGTTCCACGACCACGCTAACTTTAAGATTAACTTTCAAAAATCCGAGGCCCTTAACGTGTCGCTTCCTGAGGGACTTCAATCTTCCTTCCCTTTCAAGTGGTCGTGTTCAGTCATCAAATATTTGGGAGTCTGGATCTCTGGGGATCTTTAAGCCAAGAATCATTTCTCCCTTCTGCGGGTAAGTAGATGTGATTTGAAATGCTGGTCTAGAGGCACGTACACTTGGTTTGGGCACTGTGCTATTTAAAAAATGAATGTTGTGCCTCGCCTGTTGTATCTGCCCATACTGAGCATGATCGGTGACATGTGGGTGGGCTCCTGTTGGGCGGGGACTAGCCTTTATATAGTGTGAGCCGACGCCCATCCGGTGCTCACACTTTAACTGAAATATTTTGAGACAGGAGGTCAGGGCTAGGTTCCAGTGATAGGCAGGAGCAGTCTAGGGATCTAGCTAGGATTCCTTGGCTCTGCCAGTGGGAATCAGATAGCCTATTGCCTGTCCTCTACTATTGTAGCTCCTAGCTTAGGCAGAGCATGTTCTGTTGCTGACCAGGGGTGACGGTTAACCCTTGGCAGCCTTGCTGTATCAGCAATACTCAGGCGCACCTTTCCAGTGAAGTCAACTGGTGGGGTTTGGTTGCAGCCTGTTCACATTTAGTGCTGCACAAACACCACTGCCAGTGTCGTTAACTGGTAGTTCGCTGTGCTCTGTCAGACGGCTGCCCTCCTGGGGCTTGTGGACCTCACTGCAGTGTACTGCAGTCTAACGGTTCTGTTTACGTTGGAATTATTATTTTCTTATATATAGACAGAACCGTAACAACGCCCTAGGCTGGTTCGCTCTGTTCTCACTCTGCCGAAGCAGTGTGGTGGATTGGGAATTCCCAATCCCCGCCGGTATATGAAGCCTCTATGTTACAAAGGGTGCTAGATTAGTGCCGCCACTCCTCCTTCAAGCAGTGGGTCTCTCTCGAACATGCCTTTCATGGTACGCCAGTGCACTTGCTCCCGTGGCTTAACTCCCCGTGCCCCCCTCTCACCCCACCATCGCCCCCACCCTTTATTTAGGGTGCTCTTCCCCAAGGAGCAGCTCTCCCCCTCTCCCTCTCCTCTATTCCCTATCTTGGGGAATCTGGCCTTTCCAGCTAGTCTCTCTCCTAGTCTGTTTAAGCAGTGAAGAGCCACAGCCAGGTCTAGGGCTATTAATTTCCAAGCTGCAGGTTCCTTGTGGTCCCAACATTATCTCCTCTCAGACCTGGATCTTCCCCCTTTGGGCCCGTGGCGGGTCCTACAGCTTTCCCATTTCCTCTCCTCATTGCTAGACCCCCAGGTTTTGATGGACCCCTTACAAAATTTGAGGTGGCCTGCTCCAGGTCTGTTCCGATCAGACACTCCCTCTCCAACTTTTATTTGCTCCTGGTTTCCCCTCTTCTGGGCTACAGGCCCCCTTTTCTTGCTAAAAAGACTCAGATCTGAACTTATCTTTCTCTCACTCTCAATGCTCCAGGATTCTTGAGTTTGCTCACAAGAGTTTTGTGACCAGTAAGTACCAGGTTATAAAACATTGACTGGATGGTGTCACATTCCTTCCAAACTGCACAAATTTTACCATTCCTCCTCTTCGGCCTGCTGGTGCTGTGGCTCAGAGGTAGGGACCCTTTGCATGTGTTTTGGGACTGTGCTAGCCTGTAAGACTTCTGAGATGGGGTCCATAGGGTGCTCTGTCAGGTATTTCAGTCTCCCCTCCCCTCCTTCCCAGCCTTTTTCTTACGCCACCTCTCGGATTTCCCTCTTCATACCTACCGTAAATCCTCCCTGTGACACATGCTTAATGCGGCCAGGGCCTATATCCCTGCTCTATGGAAATCTACCTACCCCCTCTCCCTCCATTACTGGACCATAAGGTGGAGGATATCAGGGCTAAGGAGGATCTCACTGCCTCTCTTAGAGATGCTCATACGGCCTATGTGGACACCTGGATGTCTTGGCTTCTTTTTCAGGGTACCCAGACATACAGAGACCTGATTGGTTGAGGCTCCTGGCTGGCCGATGGGTCTGGCATGGGCACTGGAGCTCTGGTCTTGTGGAGGTTTTTTTTTCCTCTCCTTTCCCCCTCTTTTCTTTCTTTTCTTTCTTTTCACCCTTTTCAATTGTTATTGTCTTAATTTTTGTGTTTCTGACTGTAAAGATTTTTTTCGTCCGTGTGGACGTATTCTTGTTATGCTTGGGGCATGCTGGGCCGTGTATCCTGGTCCTGCCTTGCTTCTCTTTTGTATTTTGTTGTTATTTATATATAAATAAAGAATTTATTTTAAAAAAAAATTATAAAAAAATATATTTTTTATTAAACATTAAAATTAAAAGGCAACAGAATTCATAGGGTGAGAAAGATAATACAAAACCATGTGTGTCAGACACTGTGGAGACATTAAATATTTGATTCGGGGATTCCACATTCAGAAAAGAGCAGGGGGAAATAAAAACAATATATTTGGGACAATGACCATATAAATAGTAAACAGTGAGGTAACCACACGTACAAAAAAAATTCATTAAGTAAACATATAATTTATAGTATATACATAATTATATGGATACCTCCACAATTCATAGAAATAACATAGCCCAATAATCTGTACAACTATAGGTAATGGCAAAGCATAATGCCAATAACATTACATCTAATTAGAAGACATGTGTACTGAATATTGTACATGATATGATTGTAACAGCCCAAAAATGCCAGACATTCCAAAGAGGTCAATAAGTAAACATACCTGAGAGATAAAGCCCCAAAATCTCTCAGAACTGGCACCACACAACTGACAACGGAGGGGACATGGCAAAATAATAAATAAAAATTAAATTAAATATGATGTGGGTGGTGCTAAATAATGTAAGTGCATTAAGCAAACCAGTAAAGGAATATCAATAGCATTAAAAATGTAAAGAATTAAAGAAATTCAATAAATATGAAGTGAGAATTACTCTACAAAGAGCTAGTATATATATGATTGTGTAAACAACAAAAGCATGAAAGTGAATGAATTAGAATGAAGCTAGATATAAAACAAATTCTGAACAGAAATTAAAAAGAAAAGTAATAATGAAACCTATAAACACGCAATTACTTCTATCTTGCAAAATAAAATGCAAAAAAAGTAAAAGATGGTAATTCCCTTCAACAGACGATGATATTAAAAACACAGACAAGAGACAGATTAAGACAGATATCCACGCCATAGGTTCTGAAAGACAAAATGACACACATAAATAGAGATGAGCGAACACTAAAATGTTCAGGGTTCGAAATCCGATTCGAAGAGCCGCACACTGTTCGACTGTTCGAACGGGTTTCGAACCCCATTATAGTCTATGGGGGGAAATGCTCGTTTCAGGGGTAGGCAACATTCGATCGATTTCTACTTACCAAGTCCATGAGTGAGGGTCGGGCTGGATTCTTCTCCCTGCACAGCGTTCGCGCGTCCTCTTCTGGCCTTGAATTCACTCTGCTAGGCATCGGGCCTGGGCAGAGCCGACTGCACATGCACGCACTACAAGCGGACATGCGCAGTCGGCTCTGCCCAGGCCCGATGCCTGGCAGAGTGAATTCAGAGCCGGAAGAGGACGCGGGAACACTGCGCGGGGAGAAGACTTCTAAAGGTAAGAGAAGAACCAGCGTTGATTGGCAATGTATAGCATTCTGCCAATCAACGCTGGTTCTGCATCGAATCTTAACTTCGAACAGCTAGTAGTACTCGATCGAGTATGAGTATTTCGAATACCATAGTATTCGATCGAATACCTACTCGATCGAGTACTGCTCGCTCATCTCTACACATAAACAAAACAATATTCACACAAATGTAAAATTCATTCACACAAATGCTAACAGAAGGTTAAAATAAACCCAAACTCACTAGAAGAACATTTAACAATTAATTAATGGACTCATTAAGAACCAAGGGGGTCAGAGTTTCCAGTGTCCATATCCACTTGGCCACACATTGTGACAATAAGTTTCATTTCACATTTTCCTATAGGTTTAAGTCTGTCAACACATATCTCCTCTTTTGCCACAACAATATCCCAAACATGTTCACAGACTTGGACTTTTAATTCCCTGGAAGTAAGGCCTACGTAGATCATGGGGCACGGAAGGCGGCATAAAACACCACACATTGTGTGATGTGATGTGTAATTTTATATGTTACTGCCTGTTGCATTGGAAAAATGGTTGGCTTTTTCAACATTTAGACAGGCCACACACTTTTCACAGGGAATACCTCCCTATTTAAAGCCCTTTGTACCAAATATGCCACCTGACTATACCACATAAAGAATCAAGCAACCCCTCAGATTCTTAGCCTGCCTATGCTCGAGCTGGAAGATAAATAATAATAAATAATTCTCCAGAACTGGATCTGCCTGGATTATATGAGGGTGCGCATGCTGCCCCCATTACTGTACCCTAAGAGAAAGAACCCTTTATACACAAAACAATTGTGGGTAAGAACATAGTACGATAAAGTGAGAAATAGCTCACTCAAATTCCATGCAATACTGCACGTATTCAAAAAGAACCAAAAAGCTCTCAGATCATAAATGACGTATGCTCATGTACATGCGACGAGGAATGTGCCATCTTCCAGAGATACTCTATTAATTCTTTGTAGCAAATCTGCTGTGTCTTTTAAATAAGATGGAAGACATTCCACTAGATTTTTCAAATGATATTCAATGAATTTACAAATGTTTTCCCAATTACCGTTCTTAGCTGAAGTAATAGGTCTTCCAGCTGGCACCTGCTTGTTTTTATGAACCTTTGGTAAGAGGTACAATGTAGGGATAGTAGGTTCCTCCACTTTCAACTCATTATAAAGATCGCTGGTTATAACACCTAATTCCACTGCTTTCACTACAATATCATCCAATCCCCTACTAAAAGATAGAAGGGGATTGTATATCAGTTTTTTATAGCATTTTTCCTCTCTAATACACTTTAGCTTCATACACGTCATTGGGCCAGATGACAACGTTCCCACCATTGTCGGCAGCCTTATTAAGTATGTCTGTCATCTGGCCCAACAATTTCAACCTCTCCTGAGGGGTCAAGTTATCTCTCACATTCATTTTTGGAATTTTTTCAAATACCTTTTGTCACCAATTTGACAAAAAAATCTACAGCTGGGCAGATAGAAATGGAGGAGGGGGATTTTTAGATCCACAACAGATAATATCAGGTACTGGCCCAGCTATAATAGTACAGTGGATGTTGGGTATTTAAATATGGCAGCTGTTCAGGAACTGAGCAGCTGTTATAGCCATCGGGTCTTTGCTGTATTATACAGCAGAGACCCAGCACTAGTGCCCACTATCAGTGCCTGCACTGATCGCGGAATTAACCCCCTCTGGAGCCTCAGTCAAAGCTGGGTGCTGCCTTTTTCCAGGATGACTGGCTCCCAGAGTGAGCTCCAGGTTCAGCATCCCGTTACTATGGCGGTCAGGAGCCTTTTGAAAGCTCCCAGTTCTGTCTCTCATTACTTTCTATTGCAGGCTGCTAAATGCCATGTATCATTATTACTGTATTTGTGATTCAGGATTCAATCCCCTAATCACATCTAATGAGAAAATAATAGAAGAAAGCTTAAAATATATGTGTTAGTAAAAATATTTTACTAATGGTAGGAAAATAAATTGCAAGAAATCCATTTTTATAATACACTTTATTAAATAACAGTCACAAACATTTGAAGTAACATAGATATATTTGGTGTCACCATAATCGTACCAAACTGCGCAATAAAATGAACACAATAGTTAACATGATTACTAAAATTGTTTATTTTATTTACCCAGTAACAATTGGGGGTCCATTATTATTATATGGGATCTAAGTATATTTAGATGTACTCTTTTATAAAGCCCACGCCCATTGAAAAGGCCACTCCTACATTTGGCAAAATGTTTGCGAATCAGACTGAGAAGAGTTCTCCCAGGTTGCCATCTCTGGACATGTCTCTAACCTCTTGAGTATGTTTCATTAAAGGCCTTTGAATGAATAGTATACTTCATTAAAGATCTTTACAACTATGAGTTTCTACAGAGCCGTAGTACAGACACATACGTCAGGATTTAACCTTTTAACAAACATGGTTTCTCACGTGTATTTTTAAACCTCATTAAGAAAAAAGTGTTTTGCTTCAGCATTTCCCCAGAACACAGAGCGTGGAAGATTGCTTCATTTGGTGACCTACATGGAAATAGGAATAATGAAGCAAATTCTGAAAATACATAGTGCAATACTGAATAAAAGAAGGAAATGGTTTCATAAACATAAACAGTGGTCACCCATTAGTTTCCTTCCCTATCAAGGCGTGAGACAAGGTTAGTGCTACAAAACAGATATACTGCACAATTGTATCTGATGACGAGTGCAAAGTTGTGCAAGCGCAGAAAGTTACCATTTCATTTACTGAAAGACTGTACAGCAGTCAGCAAGTGTTTGTAGGCAAATAGTAACATGTAGCACTACACACAAGGGTGATATCCACATGTATCATTACAGCTCGTGTACGAACAACAGACTAGGGCTTCCAGAATTATAAAGAGAATGTTTTCTTTATAATTCCATACAAATCTGACAAAAAATTATAGCTTGCTATCGGATTCCAAAAGTACAATATTAGCACAGGCTGAATGGCAATTCCCGTAGTCTGTATGGACCTAGTGCACAGGGCTCTACCATGAGAATGATCTCTTAGACTATGGAATTAGTCAGCTTCTACCGCTGTCTCAGGCCTTATTCACATGTCTGTTTATCACAACTACAGGAGGACAGCATGTGGTACATCATATAGTTTTATGCAAATATATATATATATATATATATATATATATATATATATATATATATATATATGATGTACCACTTGCTATTCTCCTATGGTGGTATACTTTGTATATAGTTATGGTCACTTATGTAGGTTTGAGTGGTCAGTGTAGATGCATTTCACAAGGGGCAGCAGAAATTGGGGGCGGCACAGGCTTAAAATAACAACGCTCTGGCTAACAAGTCTCAGACAGAGGACGCCATTAATGGCAAAACATGTTGGGGGCTGTAATTTGAAGTTTTAATACAGACACTGTCTACCCGGCCACAAAGAATAAAAATCTAATACTTATCTGTAGAAGCCTCCCCCATTTACTAGTGTATGCAGACATTAACTTAAATTTAGTAGATAACTGAGGAGTTAACACAGCCTCAGAAGCGGCTCCAGATTATAGGAAATTCTCCTAATATGGTTAAATATTTGGGTGGAAGTGACTCAGTTTCTAAACTTGCCGTCACATACAAGTGTTATTTTAGTAATGTATAATAAAAGTTACATTTTAGGGAAATGGAAAAGTGAACCTTATGCCTCAGTTTTGATGACGGAGCACAAATTGCAATAATGTCTATATATGTATACAAGTTTGTACAGTGGCTTGCAAAAGTATTCATATCCCTTGAACTTTTTCACATTTGGCAATTTATTTATTTTTTCTAAAAATCACATAAGTGTTTTATACTTCTGTGTATGGTGATGCATAGGGCGTCCTTTTTTTGCAGGACCAGCTGTTATATCATTTTGGGGAATTGCTATTGCTTTGTTCACTTTTTATTCACAATTTTATCAGAGGCCAAACAGTAAAAAAAAAAACCTGGGAGTTTGGCACATTTGGACCCTTTCACATGAAGTTTACGCTGTGCTCATTCAGACATGTATACATGAGCGCTTCAAAATACACCCCATTCACTTCAATGGGAGCGCGCGTAAAGCCAGCTTTACATGCGCTCCCATTGAAGTGAATGGGATGTGTTTTGAAGCGCTCGTGTATACGTGTCTGAATGCGCAGAGCGTAAACTCCGTGTGAAGGGGCCCTCTGACTGTTTTTTTCCCGCTACGGCGTTTACCATACGGGAAAAATATTTTTATAGATTTGTAAATTGTGCATTTTTGGACAAAGGGACACCTAATGTGTAGGTGTTTCATAGTATTTAAGTACCTTTATATATGTTCTAGGGAAAGGGGGGTGATTTGAACTTTTAATATTTTTTCATTTTTTTAATATATATATTTTTTTACTTTTCTTTTACTGTTTTATGCATTTATTAGTGCTCCTATGGGTCTTGAACCCCAGAGTGTCTGATCACTAATGCATTGCAAAATACAGGCATTTCTATTGCAGGCTACATAGAGTAGCCTGCAATAGAAATAAATTCACAAGGCTCCCAGCTGTCTAGTAAAATGAGACGCTGGCCCAAGAGCTTACTGCAGGTGCCGGTGATCCCTGGCCAAATGGTACGTCCATGCGCTGCTGGTAAAATGATGCCCTGATCAGCTTTGACTAAGGTGCCAGAGGAGTTAATGCCCGTGATCAGTGTGGGCACTGATCGGGGGCATTAGCGCCGGGTGTGTGCTGTATGAAACAGCAGACACCTGGAGGCTATGGCAGCTGCCATTTTTAAACACCCGGCATCCGCCGTACTATTACGGCAGATATCGGGAAAGGGTTAAAGAAAAACTTAACAGGTCTCTGAGAGCCAAAATTCATGCGGATTGGTAGGTGATCAAAAGCTTACTTCATGCAATAAAATGTAAATTAATTATTTACATATCATACAATGTGATTTTCTGGACTTTTTTTTTTTTTTAGATTCTGTCTTTCATAGTTGAAGTATACCTACGCAAGCTCAGAACTATAACAGTGTCTGGGCAATCCAGCATTCACCTGTCATGTGACTGCATAAGTGCAAAACCATAGCAGTGCTTATGTAACTCACTAGTAACAAGCATGTGCCATTCAATCTCCACAGCAAATATGTGTTCGTACCAAAGCTTTATTATGTGCTAGCACAAATCCTATTAAAGTTTGTGAGTTTGTGGGTTTGTGAGTTTGTGTGTTTGGATGTTTGGATGTTCGGATGTTTGTTCCTCAATCACGCAAAACCCGCTCCACCGATTTGGCTGAAATTTTCCACAAACATAGTTACTACACTCGATTGCGCAATAGGCTACTTTTCATCACAATAGCACACATACGTTTGTGCCAGGACCCCCACAAAACCCAAACTCACACCACCATCTCTTCAATCTCACACAGTTTGGACCATAGCAAGCCACAAAATTCATATTGCCCTCTACAGCCTAGCCCCTAACCCCACACAATCACATATACATATACTTTACCACTTTGCCCCTCACCTTAACGATACTCCAGGAGGCTCTCTTTAATGCTCCGGAGCAGCCATGTTTGCCGACCCCCACCGCTCTGACAATCCGCGACACCGCCCACCCATGTCAATACCCCTAGGCAGTCTAACAAATGCAAAAACAAAAAAAGGAAAAAAAATACAAAATAAAAAGTATTACAAATTCAAATCCCCCCCTTTCCCTAGAACACATATAAAAGTAGTTAAATACTGTGAAACACATACATGTTAGGTATCCCTGTGTCCGAAATCGCCCGCTCTACAAAGCTATACAAATATTTCGCCTGGACGCTTAACGCCGTAGCCGCAAACATACTGAAAATTCCAAAACCGCTGTTTTTTCACTATTTTCATTATCATACAAATATCAATCAAAAGTGATCAAACCAATAGCAATTCCCGAAAATGCAACAACTAAAAACTACACCCGGTCCCGTAAAAAAAGACATCCCCCGACACAGACAAATAAAAAAGTGAGTGCTGTCAGAATATGGCAACTTTTAAAAACATAAAAATGTCAACACACTACTGGCAGAAAATAACAAATCATACAATGTCGTATATCGAGGTATATTAACTTCAAATACCTGTGTCCCAAAGACACTATGTACAGTCTCTCAGAACACCGTATAGCAGCTCAAATACAAATTACATTCATCACACAAATCTCACGTATTCTCGCAATTACAGCAAAAACAACATACAAAGTTACATTTCATATTGCATACCTTATACACAGTACGAAAACCTTACCCGCGTCTGTATTTACACACTTCTACAATCACCGCAGATGAAGTCGCGGGTACCAGCTAGTAGATTATATATCGGAGCAAAGCAAATGAGCAAAAGATGTATGCATCTGACAGCTCTAAGAGATGGATCATATGTAAAAGATAGACGTGCAAAAAAACCAGTAACGATACATGTTACCTATTAAACATTCTATTCTTCATTACAAAAATAAAAAATAAATAATAATAATATTAATATAAAGCTGATGGGTCACCCAAGATTTACAAAAATACCTATAAAAGTCCTATAATAAAATATTGTCAAAACTAAACTAATCATCTACAGTAACACTTAATTCATAAAATTTCCACCAATCTTTTACAAAAAAAGAAAAAGAAAAGGGTCCTACATAAAATAAACATCCTCTCCATTTACCTAATCTTAAAGGAATTCTATCATTAGAATCCCTTTTTTAACTAATACCACACAGGAATAGCCTTAAGAAAGGCAATTCTTCCCCTACCTTTAGAATTTTTCTCCGTGCCGTCGTTCCGTAGATATCCTGTTTTTTCTCGCTATGCTAATGAGTCGCCAGACAGCATAAGGGGCGGTCCTCCTGTGCTCAAACAGCACTGGGGGCATCCCCTATGCTGCTTGAAAACTGAATGGCCGAACACACCGAAGCCCAGTGTGAAAAAAAAATCATTCATTCATTTCAATTCATTCATTCATCGTCTCTCTGTATATGCAATTGTGCATATATGTAAACACAATAATGCAGCCTCTGCTAATCTAAAAAAGAATGCCATACACAGTGTAGCAGAGCATTGTTGTTAATCTGAAAAAAATAGCTATATATGGGGCGGGGGGTTGGTGTTTCCACCCAATATGAAGTCTAACCTGCTCTAAACTTAAGTAAATAGTTTTTCAGCTTATTTTTTTCCACTCTGATACCATACACATTGTGATGGAGCGTGGTTGTTAATTTGAAAGAAAATGTTCATTGCTTAAGTATTTCCCATTGCCTATATATATATATATATATATATATATATATATATATATATATATATACATATATACAGAAATAGAGCCTCTGCTCAGCTACAGAAATAGAGCCTCTGCTAAGCTAAAAAATAATCTGTTATTTCAGCAGTTGTTTTGGTGTATCCACCCAATATACAGTCTATCCTGTGCTAGTCTGAAAAAAATAATTTGTTGGTTAATATAATGTGCTTTGCAATTTTTCTTTTGTTAAAAAAATAAGTAAATAAATAATAATAATAAATAAGTAAAAGTTTCTAATGAAGAGTCTAATGAAGGTCCTGAGGACCAAAACATCCCTCCTGACTCTTTTTGTGGTTTCATATAAATAGATGATCTATTATATTCAACTATAAGGATTGCTGAGTTCTTTTTGGGAATTATTCCGGACACAAGACAGAAGTGGCTTTTAAATGAAAGCATTAAATGTGGGTAATGGAGATAATGATTAACAGAGGATGGGCAGGATGACCACACTGGTAGGCACCCAAGCACAAGGAACAGGCGAGTATGGGTTGTTTTGTTTTGTTTTTTTTGGGGGGGGGTTCCACCTCCCCTGGCCCATTTTAAAAATAAAATTTTTGCCTGGGCAACACCTTTAATAGCGCATCAGGCATCAAAACTAGCTGTGCTTGTTGTTCGGGTTTAGTGTTGTTTGTGTTAGTGAAGTGCCAGGACAGCAATTCCCCAGTAGCTGCTGGAAATCCTGGGAAGGGGCACAAGAGACAGTGAGCCCTAAGCTGAAACCCCCCATTATCCCTTCCTGCTTGCCTGGTCCTATTCTAAGTAATAGGCGGCAACTGGGCGACGGGCCTTACCTATATACGTGAAACACAAAACGCAGACAGGACAAACAACACAAAGGGAGATCCGCAAGCCAAGGGTTCGGTAACAGTTGAGCTATGAAGTGCCAAATCAAAATCCAAAGAATAGTCAATAGGGAAAGCCAGAGGTCGGTCGTCAGTAATATAATAGTAGAAGAAGAGAAGCTTAGCAGGGATAAAGTCAATAGCCAGCACATCTATGTGGGCTGATGGCCTGTATATAGGAATCCAAAGACCAGCCGGACATGATTGGAAGACATGCTGTCAGTCACACAGCGAGACTAGAATTAACTATTTCATGAACAGAGGCAAACAAGGTGCAGGACATGGGTGTGGTGGAAATTCAATTACAAAAATAGAGCCATGTTCACACAGTACAACCAAAGACTCTAAGCAAGGAATTAAACTGCACACGCCTCCTGAACTGCAGCATGCGAGCAGAGGGTGGCGCAGTGACCCGAACAGGCAGAGACGTTACAGGAGGGTAGAGAAAAAATTCAAATTTTGCTGGAATCAGTGGAGCAGTGCCTATTAACAGGTTCTAAGAACTGAAGTTGGTGGAGACGGTGAAAAGTCCTCTTTAAGTCTTGTAGTACTACCTCACTTTTGTCCATTTCTAACTGTGCGCCTGCCTTGACCCTTTAATATCATGCCTAGATTCTAAACTGCTCTCCTAGCAGTGATTTTGGCTCTACTGGAGACCATCTTCCTAGCACCAATATAATCCACAGCACTTTACAGATATTGTCACCAATCACTGACCCAAGTAGGGGATCAGAATCTAAATTCCCTATCAGTACATCTTTAGGGTCTGGGAGGGAGCTGAAGCAAGGCAGAAACCCTGGCAAACAGGGAGAACATACAAACTCCATGTCCATGTAAATGTTGTCCTTGGCTGGATTTGAACCCAAGACTCCAGAGCTGCAAGGCAACAGTGCTAACCACTTAGCCCAGGAACAGGCAAAATGTTGGCCAGCAGGCACGCAAATGAGAAAAGGGGAAAAATGGGTCAAAACCAAACTAGGAGACATAAGTTAAACCTCTGGTGCCTGAGCAATAAGTTCCTGTTGATCTCAAAGCATGAGATTAACAGGAACTTATTGCTCAGGCACCAATTAAATAACTACAGGTAAGAGGAAAATGGCTGGGGAAGACTATAACTGGAGTGTGCTTGTTCTTGAATTATTAGTCAGAGCACACATGCCATGACAACCAATTTATGCCCTCTGATAACGTCCTGAGGGCAGCAATGGGAATCAATGTCGCAGTGCCCATGCATCATTTTTGTTTAGATGCCTTGGTCGCAACTGACCAAGGGTTAACAGCCATGATGAGTGTAGGCACTAACTGTAGGTAGGTACCTGCTGTATAATACAGCCTACACCTGATGGATATAGACAGGGCCTGAGCCCTTAACAACACCATGATGTAAAAGTACATATCCTCACCTGGACTATATTTAGCTCTGTGTGTATGATCGATATATATGTTTTCAGACAACAATCAATGTTTAACAATCCTGAATCATTCTAACAACACATTCTTGGTGTCAGTTCTAAAACTGTGAACTGAAAGGAATCACTAAAATTATCTTTGAGATTTACTGCTAGTTGTTAGACTTAAGATTTGAGAAAAATAAAATGTGCAAGTGTGATTTCATGAATCTGAAATTCTAATGTGCAGAAGGAAGTTTATCACTTTTTAGAAAGTACATACTACCTTAAAAATCTATGGTTGGTGTTTGCACCAGTAACAGCTTTTATACAGTACAAATTAAAGAAAACATATACTGTTTCTGCAGCAATGTCTTTTGAAAAAATATTTTCTTGTTGACTTGAAGTATAACACTGTACATACAGCTCATGAAAATGGAGATGCTGGTGATATTTTCTACTCAGTTACAAGCAGTTTGCATGTTATATCATCAAAGGTATTTCTCATCAGGATTATCCCTGCCCATATGTACCGTATTTTTCGGACTATAAGACGCACCTAGGTTTTAGAGGAGGAAAATAGGGAAAAAAACTTTTGAAGCAAAAAATGGTAAAATATTTAATATATGGGAATTGTAGTTTTGCAACAGCTGCAAGGCCACATTGACAGGTGACCCTGCAGCTGTACAGGGATGCATAGAGTGTTTTTTTTGCGGGGCCAGCTGTACTTTTTAGTTATACCCGGTGGTTTATGATATATATATATATATATATATATATATATATATATATATATATATTTTTTTTTTTTTTTTTTTTTTTCTTTTCTAGGGACAGGAGGTGATTTAGAACTTTTATTTATATTTTTAAAGCTTTTTTTTTTTTTTTTTTTTACTATTTTATTCCCCCCGGGGGGCTTGAACCTACGGTCACTTGATTGCAAGTCCCATAGACGGCAATACAACTGTATTGCCGTCTATGGGACATTCTGTCTATTAGTATTACGGCTGGTCATAGAGACCAGCCGCAATACTAATACAGCCGTGACAGGCCTGGGAGCCTCATTAGGCTCCCGGCTGTCACCCAAACAGGTCGGCTCCTGCGATATTGCCGCGCAGGAGCCGGCCTGCAACTCTACAGGTACGAAGCCGGTGGGGACCGGCCCCGGGGGAGAAGGGGCCACCGATACTGACCCGGCATCCGCTGTACTAGAGAGGCGGATGCCGGGGAGGGATAGACGCCATCACAGGTGCCGGGGCCTGAGACATCACTGCGCTCCACTGTCCTGCATGAAGCCAGCGGCGGGGGGACGGAGGAGCGGAATAGCATCGCCCCTGCCGCTGCTGGCTTCGTGCAGGGCAGAGGAGCGCAGCGATGTCTCAGGCCCCGGCATCTATCCCTTGCCCGGCATCCGTCTCTCTAGTACAGCGGATGTCAGGCGCCACATTCGGACTATAAGACGCACCCTTCTTTTCCCCGTCTTATAGTCCGAAAAATAAGGTATATGAATGTCATAAGGAGATCTATTACAGAAGTTGCTGAATAGACTCAGCATGACCATACTTGACATCGCTTTCCATTCATTTGAACATACAACATATAATACACATTCGACCTATGGCAGCTACTGCTATTTGCAGCCTTTCCTAGCAATAAGAGAAGCCTCATTTAGAAAAGAGACTTTGCTGATGAGACAACCCAATGTTCCAATGAGTGTTCTGATCAGCCAATCAAAGGCAGTTCCAATATTTATTGGTGCTAGTTGTGTTCCATGAAACTTGCATTTTGTAGTATAAGGGAGGGTTCACACGGTGTAACGTGCCGCGTGATGTGGCAAGTCTATGCCGCGGGACCCTTTGCGGGCCGTACACGCTCCCATTGATTTCAATGGGAGCGGGGATCGTATGCGCCGCGCTAGTTTGCGGCCGTGATGTTGAAATCAATGGGAGCGTGTACGGCCCGCAAAGGGTCCCGCGGCGTAGACGTGCCACATCACGCGGCACGTTACACCGTGTGAACCCTCCCTAAGGGTTCTATATATGCAAAAGTACCATATAAATGCTATGGGTGATGTTCAAAACATACATAAACATCATGTGGATCAAAGTCTTGGCTATACAACAATACTCTTTTGCGATGTTATGATCACACATAGCATTCACATAATGAATCTGTAAGTTCAGTGATTGCAATATGGGTTTAATACTATGGTTAAAGGCAATGTTCCCTCTTTATGTCATTTTTATTTATTTTGCTTTTATAGTAGTTAAGCAACAGAGAAACCTTAAAGGGGTTGTCCAGGATTAATAGAAATCTCTACACTAATCTAAATACCCTCCTTCCTGTCTACTTTCTAAATTACATAATTTATCAAATATATAGTGAATAGAGATGAGCGAACACTGTTCGGATCAGCCGATCCAAACAGCACGCTCCCATAGAAATGATTGGAAGCACCTGGCACGCAGACTTTGCCAGCGGCCGACCGTTTAACCCCCCGCGTGCCGGCCACTCCCGTTAATTTCTATGGGAGCGTGCTGTGAGCGTGCTGTTCGGATCGGCTGATCCGAACAGTGTTCGCTCATCTCTAATAGTAAACCATATCCCTGGGGTGATCATGTGACCGTATGAGGGACATTTTACTGATTATCCGGTGATGATCCTTTTCCCAGTCACTACTACAACCCCCGCCACCCCATTATACTTACTTCTCTTTTTTCCAGACTTTCTCCTGCAGGTAATGGCTCCTCTGCTTGTGCGTGCACAAAAGAGCCGGAGTGCTGGCTTTGCGCTATATCTGACACTATATCTCTATTAAGCAAGCGTGAGAGCCCAAACTAGCCTATGCAGTAGAGATGGAGTAAAGACTACAGCACAGTGCCAGGACTGCTACGAAGGTGCTGGTAGAATCAAAAAAGAGGAAGAGCCGTTCCCCGCACAAGGAAGTCTGGACTGGAAGGAGACAGGTAAGTAGGGGTTGGGCTGAGTTGGTTGGGAAGGGCTAGTAGTGGGCAGGATAGCTAGGGAAACAGGGAGGAGGTATTGGAAAAGGGGGGGGAGGAGTGGGAGGGAGATAGTGTGAGAGCCTACAACTACCATAATGCATTGCATTAGCTAGGGCAGCAGGAATCTACACCATATAAACAAATGCAAAAATTGCCAAGCGCTTCCAGAGAAACCCAGAAGTCACTCAAAGCACTGCTAAAAGTATTTGGGCATACTTATTAACCTATTAATAGCACTAACATACCTTTTTTTTAAAAAAAAATAAAAAAAAAAGATTTTTTGCTCAGAAAACACCTTTAAAAACTGTAAAATTTTTCAAAGAAGTGATAAAATATAGTTTTCTCAGCCAAAAAGATAGGCATATATCTGTATAACGTGTATAGTGTCACTGCCCTGCACTGTCTAGGCCTACAGCAATACAATAGAGCTGTTTGTGTCGCTTCAGTCTTTACAGTAAAGTCAGCAAGCCTGTTAGTGTTAGCCTACTGTGACTACACTATAAACCAATGTGAGAATATTTTGATGTTTAACCTGATATAATAAGCAATTTTCTAATGATACTTAGTAGCCTTCATGGGTTAAATAGGTGTTGTACATCACTGTGTCCATTATTATTGCTATAACATAATTCAAAAAGAATACAAATGTAATTAATTTTAACCAATAATAAGTATTTGGCGGAAAGGCGTTCTGCATCTGAAAAAAACGAAAGGAAACTAGATACAACAAACTAAAATGAACTGCATTTTATCCTAAAATTTATCAGACATAGACATGTATTTTTCACATAATAATATATTGGTAAAAACTAATCACCACAAAAACTGGATTTTAAATGGATTTACCGATAAAAGAAATTTAATGCATATTCACAGGATATGCTATACATGTTTGATAGATGCCAATCCTACCTCTGTGACCTACACTTTCTAAAATAATCCCCCCTCCCCCCCCCCCCCCCGGATCCTAATCTGAGGCTCAGCCTCAACCTGTTGTCACTGTCAAATCTAGACTGTTAGCGGTAGGCCTTAGTCCTTAGCTATGTTGTTTCCGTTCTTATAAGTTACACCTTATCAGGCAGATTGCCTGTTTCCATAAAACCTGTGTCTGGGTCTGATAGTCAGCGGGACAGGGTTGAACCATAGGATGGTGACTGGGGATTCATATTAGAGATAAAGTAAATACTCATTACTATTAATAAATGCACTTATGGCAGTCTTAGTTATTTAGAAACAAATTGTAACCCAGTTATATAATGTTGTTAAGTGAACCTAAGGGAGAAAATGGCTAAAATGTCCGTTGCGCATCCATTTTTCATCAGTGCAAGATGAATAGGTTTACATTGATAGTGTCTTACCCTCAGAAATTCATGCTTATATGTATTTGAGAAAAATACTACAGTCCACTAGAACTAGAGCGAACCAGTTCATAACAATCTAGGTTCATCACAAATTTTCCAACAATTTCGGGATCGACCTGAAAATTTCTTAAAGTTCTCCGCCTGCAAACCACTATCATACAGGGGAGGTGAGTAAACATAGCAAAAAGTTTTACTCCTCCTGGGTTTTATCACAGCATCCGTTATGAATCTCCATCTTCTTTGGACCTCCTGAATGATGTCAGTAGCAATCCAGGGACTACTGAAATCTTTGATCGGGCACCAAAGTCATGACACTTAGACACAAGGCGCAACTTAGACACACCTGTCATGACGTTGATGCACCCCAAATGACTGCTGAAACTTAATCACAGGCCTTTGCAGTCCTCTGTGAGCTACTTACATCACTCAGGTCAGAAGAGGCCAAGAAAGTATGAGAAACTACACCAGACTGCAAGGGAGGACAGGAGAGGTCAATAAGAATATTTATTCAACTACATACAAGAGCACTGTTTTAATTGAGATAGAAGAGTTACTATGTCACCTTAAGGCCGGGTTCACACGGAGTTACGTGCCGCGAGATTTGGCACGTAGACGCCGCGTGACCCTTTGCGTGCCGTACACGCTCCCATTCATTTCAATGGGAGCGGGGAGCGTATGCGCCGTGCTAGTTTGCGGCCGTGAATAAATGCACGGCCGCAAACTAGCGCGGCGCATACGCTCCCCGCTCCCATTGAAATGAATGGGAGCGTGTACGGCACGCAAAGGGTCACGCGGCGTCTACGTGCCAAAT
Organism: Leptodactylus fuscus; assembly: GCF_031893055.1. NCBI lineage: Eukaryota > Metazoa > Chordata > Amphibia > Anura > Leptodactylidae > Leptodactylus > Leptodactylus fuscus. Next base: position 87,076,005 of record NC_134267.1, read on the forward strand.
CTCGCGGCACGTAACTCCGTGTGAACCCGGCCTAAGGAGATTGCCTCTGCAGGACATCCTTTGGTGTACAGGAACTTATAGACGAAACATATCCTGCTATGGAATGCAAATAAGTAATATAAAGTAGAGACCCAATGCTGTTGCCCACGATCAGTGCCCGCACTGATCGTGGGCATTAATTCCCCTGGCAACACGGTCAGGTGTTATTTTGCTGGGGATTGCTGGCATTAGCATTGTAATGCATTGCATTAGCAATCAGATTCCCCAAAGGGTCTAATAAATGCAATGTTCTCTAGAACACATATAAAAGAACTTAAATACTGTGAAACACATACACATTAGGTATCCTTTTACCAAAAAAAAGCCTGATCTACAATCCTATAAAAATATTTTTCCATACAGTGAACACCATAGCTGAAATAAAATACAGTACTGAACCGCTGATTTTTCACAGTTTCATTTCTGATAAAAATTTGAATAAAAAGTGACCAAATGAATAGACATTCTCCAAAATGGTGTTACTAAAGTGTACACCTGGCCCTGCAAAACAAAAGACACCCTAAGCATCCCTGTACAATGAAATATGAAAAAAAGTTATGGGTGCCAGAATATGGTGACTTTAAGAAAAAAATGTTTTTGCAAAGTTTTGGATTTTTGTTAAGGTGTTAAAATGTAAATAAAACTGTAGAAATATGGTATCTATGGAATCATCCCGAAACACAGCATACAGGTGGCATGTCTTTGGGTGCAGAGTGAACACTGTATAAATGAAGCCCGTAAGAAAGTCGCACAAATGCACTTTTTCTCTTATTTCACCCAATTCTGAATTTTTTTTCCAGCTTCCCAGTAGATTGTACAGAATAACAAATGGTACCACTATCAAAAACAATTTGTCCCGCCAACATTAAACCCTACAATTGCTCTTTGAGCATAAAAAAAAGTTATGAGGATTGTAAATTGGGGAGTCAAAAACGAAAATCAAAAATTGAAAAATGCCACGGGAAGGGGTTAAATGGTTTTCCTCCCACTTGTCCTACTTTGTTGTATTGCTAATAAGATAAAAATTCTATCAAAATAGCTTGTAGTTTATAGGTCCTTTTCACCTATCATTAATTTTGGTATAGGTAAATTGCAAAGTATAAATGGGCCTTTATCTGCAAGCCATACTCCATCAATCATTGCTTACAGAAAGGAGATATTCTTTTCTCTCTTCCAGCTCTCAGTGGTATCCTTCACTCAAGGAAATCTCTATTTTCCCTTAATTACTTTAAGTCATACACATTGACTTTGTGATGTAATGGCTCTTGGCTGATTTGGTGCACTCTAGAGCTACCACTGACAGCTGAGATCCTGATAAAGGTTCACATAAAGCTGAATCAAGGGTTGCACATTAGGGGATTGCATATACAGCAACTCCATAATAAACTGTTATTACTGGGAACTTCATGGTTCCCCAGAGGGAAACATGAAACATTTTTACATAGTGTAGTTTCCAGGTAAAACTAAGATTAAGTCCTATAATTTTAGTCTAGTTTTGGCTGAGAAAAAGTGCCTCTGCTTTAGAAATTATTAAACTACACATTTGACAAGTCAAATACATCTTCTGGATGTAAATTTTCTCAAATCCTTCTGTTTCTTCATGTAATCCCAGACAGACTGAATGATTTTGAGATTTGGGTTCTTGGGGGGTCTATATCATCACTTTCACCACTCCTTCTCAAGAAGGTGCTCACACCAAATATTTGCTTATTTTTTTTTTTTTTATAGAAAAAATACTACCACTAATTTTGAAAGCATTTTTACTTTACAGCCCTTTTTTCACGACTATCTAAAACTTTTAAAATGTATAGCCATGACCAAAACATTTGAGACACAAATTTAACTTTTCACAAAGTTTGCCACCTCCGTTTTTCTAGTGGTAATTTGCAATCTCTAAATTGTTACGAAGAGCGATCAGACAAATTGCAATAAATTGCAATGTCATTCCTTGCAATCAAAATTAAGTTAATCACAAAACTCCTATTTCCACTGAATTTCAGCCCTTCCACAAAATGACCTGCTAATATAATTCCAGTGATGATTTCATTAGCTTAGGAGAAAGTTAATGAGGACAAGGCAGTTGATATCACTGTCATGCTGATTGAATTATAAGAGCAGACTGGTTACTTTAAAAGGGGGATGTGCTTAAAATAATGTTCTTCTATTAACCATGGTTAACTACTAGAGATGAGCGAACAGTAAAATGTTCGAGGTTCGATATTCGTTTCAAGTAGCCCCTCAATATCCGACTACTCGAATCGAATATCGAACCCTATTATAGTCTAAGGGGGGAAAATGCTCGTTTAAGGGGTAGGCAACGTTCGATCAAATTATACTTACCAAGTCCACAAGTGAGGGTCGGGCTGGATCCTCCGTGCAGTCTTCTCCTTGCAGTGTCCCCGCGGCATCTTCCAGCTTTTCATTCACTCTGCCAGGCATCGGGCCTGGGCAGAGCCGACTGCGCATGTCCGCACTACAAGCGGACATGCGCAGTCGGCTCTGCCCAGGCCTGATGCCTGGCAGAGTGAATGAAGAGCCGGAAGACACCGCGGGGAAGCCGCATGGAGAAGACTTCTAAAGGTAGGAGAAGAACCAGCATTGATTGGCCAACTGTATAGTATTCGGACAATCAATGCTGGTTCTGCATCGAACTTTTACATTCGAACAGCGAGTGGTACTCGATCGAGTACGAGTATTTCGAATACCATAGTATTCGATCGAATACCTACTCGATCGAGTACTACTCGCTCATCTCTATTAACTACAAGCAAACAATTGCAGTCATTAATTGACTTTGCTTATAAGATTGCTCCAAAATTAATCATGTATTAGATCATCAAGAACTTTAAGGAGAGAGGTTAAAATGCTGAGAAGAAAGTTTCAGGGCACCCAAGAAAGTCCAGGTCTGAGTTCACATCTGCTCCAGAGTCTCAGTTCAGGAACAGCTGAAAATCGAAGGAGAGACATGTCCTGCAACAAATAATGGAGATTGAGGCACTAGTGTGAATGTAGCATAACAAGTGTCAGGACTGCTTAAAGAGGATTCAGCTATGGTAACAGCTCAAAACCAGTGCAAATCTTTGTCAGGAATGGCAGCAGGTAGGTGTCAGTGCATCTGTACGAACATTGAGGACTAGCATAAAGTTATTTTCTCTTTTGAAGTTCTCCAGCCTATTTGGAACATCTGGAAAAACAATTGTCTGGATATGGTAACAGTAAAGCATCCCGAGATATATGGGGCCGCTTTCCATCCAAGGGAGTAGACTCACATTTTTGCCTAACAGCACTTCCATGAATAAAAAATGTCATTGATACATCCTCCAAGAGAAAATTCTCTCTAAGAGCAATTTGGTGATAAACCATGCTCTTACCAGGATGATGGGGTACTATGTCAATAGGCAAAAGAGATAACTAAACATCTCTGGGAACAGTATATGGAATTTTTGGGTCCTGGAAAAAAGTGAATGGGCAAATAAGAAAAAAAAAATGTGATAAACTTCAAGCACTGATTAAGTAAGAATCGCCATGAGTCAAGCAGTGGCCCCACGACACTGTAAATATTTAGTCTTTGCATAAACTTATGAAATGATTATAACTGTACTTCGCTATACCATAGCAACATGTCACTAAAACATCTAGAACTGCTTCAGAAAACTTTGTAAAAACCAAATTTTGTGTCAGTCTCAAAACTTCTGGCACTAATATATTGCATTTTTTAACAATTTTTTTTTTTAAAAAAAGGTACTATATCTTGGAATTTTCATAATGCGCACTAAGTCTAATAATATACTGATACTTGTCATTTCTGTAGGCATTTCCTTTTACACTTGATTACATGACAGACAGGGTTACAATAGAAATTAACACCTATATTGATGATGTGCTCTCCTGGTTCTCCTCTTATCTCTCAGACCGCACTTTCAGTGTATCATTTGCAGGCTCTGTTTCTTCCCCTCTTTCCCTTGCTGTTGGGGTTCCTCAGGGCTTGGTCCTATGCCCCCCTACTCTTTTCTCTCTACACAGCCCCCATTGGACAAACCATCACCAAATTTGGCTTCCAGTACCATCTTTATGCTGATGACACCCAATTATACATATCTTCCCGTGACATCACCCCTGCACTAATACAGAACACCAGTGACTGTCTTTCTGCTGTCTCTAATATCATGTCTTCGCTCTATCTGAAACTAAATCTCTCTAAGACTGAACTACTACTGTTTCCACCATCTAATAAATATGCCCCTGATATATCCATTGCACTCTCAGGCCTTACTATAACTCCTAGGCAGCAGGCCCGCTGCCTTGGGGTCATGTTTGACACAGACCTTTCCTTCACCCCACATATTGAAACACTTGCACGTTCATGTAACCTCCACCTCAAAAACGTCTCCAGAATACGCCCTTTCCTTACCAGAGATACACTAAAATGTGCAAGCCTGTCTTAAGACAGGATTCCAGTGAAATAACCCAATAATGGCTGCTCCCTTTAGCATCATGCCCGACCTTCCAAGAGACCTTTGTTTTGCAATGACGCTGGGATTATTCCAGTGAGCGCCCTCTATTGGTTTGCAATACTGAGGCAGCAACTGTCTTCCTAATTACATCATGGAAGGCAGATTTGCATATTATTCCCATAGTTCCTTGCAAAGTGGAGTGCTAAAGGCTTAACAAGTCTCCACACACCTATATGGTGGTCTCTCCCTAAGGAGTGACAATATCCCCCTAACCCTGTCTAAGCCTCTCACCTCTACCAGGTTATAGTCCTCTCTACATCGGGCTGAAGAGATCCAAGTAGATCGAAACAGCTGTCCTCGATTGAGAGACTATACCTGGTAATAATCCCAGCGTCGTTGCAAAACAAAGGCCTCTTGGAAGGTCGGGCATGAGGCTAAAGGGAGCAGCCATTATTGGGTTATTTCACTGGAATCCTGTCTTAAGACAGGCTTGCACATTCCAGTGAGCGCCCTCTATTGGTTTGCAATACTGAGGCAGCAACTGTCTTCCTAATTACATCATGGAAGGCAGATTTGCATATTCTTCCTAAAGAATTCAGTAAGTCAGTTTCTGTCAATTCCTGCCAGTGACCTTTACACTGCTGTAAAGCTTTTCACTAAATGCTATTAAAAGAGCTGTGCAGCAGCTAGGTTAGGTTGGCAGTCCCATAACTATGTACTATTCAGTCCCCTGTGTTCCAGTGCAACCACTCTGCTGGTCCCTAACAGTCTCTGCTCACTGGTCCTGCATTTTTGAAGCACTGCACTTAGCATGTACTGCTAAGACCAGCAGTTCCAGCTTCAGAGGTCACGTTCCTGTATTCCACATCTTCACTGCGCAACCAGTGCAAAGAGACTATTCGAGACCAGCAGAGCAGCAGCATAGCTGACATTTTTTTTCTAACGCCTGGGCAACCAATTTAATTCATTGGAGCTGAGCTGGAAAACTAGACATAGCCATGGACAGTAGAAATAGTTTTCTAATCCTGTACAAAATCTTTATTATTACATGGCCACAACTTACAAAAGCTTATGTATAAAATATAATCACAGTCTCTGTTACTGGTAATGACAAGTTGTTTATAAAGTAAGGGATCTGTTAGGCCCGGTTTAAATCTGCGTTCAGTATTCCGTTCGGGGAGTCCGTTTGGAGATAGAAAAGCGGTTACCTAAGAAAACACGTGGACCCTATAGACTATAATGGGGTCAGTTTCTGTTCGGTTCCCGCATGAAATATGTGGAGAGAAAAGTGCTGAATGTTTCTGGCAATTGATTATTTACACTGCATATAGGCTAGGTTACCAAAACTTATGTAGGAGTATTACTTAGAAGTTCCATCGCGACCGTGCAGGGTGGAGTGTCGCTGACTTCATACCTGCCTCCCAATTGGTGGATCGGGAACAAGGCTGGGTGGCCTTGGTAACTGGAGGCTAAGAAGCATTCAGTGCAAGTTTAACCTAAAACTACGAGTATATTATACTAGATAGCGATTACACTAATATACTAAAGCCCTGAATATGCTAAATCACAAATCTAACAGATACTGTCAGCTCAGAAAATTTTTTGAATACCTATAAGAAATGCAATCCTTGCTCAATTAAGTGCCAGCATATCTCTGTAAAAAGCTGTATAAAACGTACATTGTGTACATATATATACATATTTATTTATTAGTATTTTTTACTGATATATTGCATACCAAATGTAAATACCTGCAACTATATTTTTAACTTACAGCCAGATAACTATACATAAGATACTCTATTCCTGATATTACAAATATCTCCCATTGGGTTCCTAACACCTGATCTCATACTCATGGGGTAAACCAGCTTATATTGATTACCCATATTACTCTTTGGCCATAAACCATGAAGAGAATATACAGTGATAACTGAATTTATTTAGAAATCACAATGGCATTAGGCAACAGATGGCAATACCCCCATACTCCTAACACATCACAAGAGGGGATTACTACATCTAATTTATTGTCAACACGTGGATAACACCCAAATAAATGTCGCAAAAATTATGGCGTCATTGAGCTCCATTGGTTTAATGCCCTTATGTCTATATATCCACTTCGCTTCTTTATGCAGGATTTTTCTTTGGGCAGGGGCAAGTTGCCAATTATACAATGCCAGCTGTTTTGCAGTTAATGAATTTCCGACTGCAATATTTAATTTCGTCACTGCTCCGATAACTATGTTGCTCCTATAAATGAAATCACAGGCTTCACATGATCCACATCACAATGTGGCCACTGTGTTAGTGTAACCAAGCCAGGTGTCAGAGTTATTTGTTGGGAAAAGATGACTATGAACCAGTCTATCACATAGATTCTTACCTCTACGGAATGTGATCTGAGGCTGCTCACTAATTTCTCCTTCATGGTTCAGATCCATTTTTATAACTACCTAATACAACTACAATATATATCTGACCTCTTTATGTTCACTATCGAAGTTTCCAATGACAGTAATCTGTTGACCCACTTGGTACTGACTCTTTGGCACCAATAGATCCAATCTATTGCATGCTCCTTCATGATTGTATGCCTGGTGAACATCTTTGGGATTCCCACACTGTTCAAGACTCAATTCAAGATCTTTCATCTTGTTTTTAAACTCAGATAACAGTTTGCTTTTTTTAACACAAAGAAATTGTCCCTTTGGGATTCCTTTCTTTAAGGTATACGGGAGATGGCTCTCCCATTTTAAGAGATTGTTCGTCACTTTTCTGTTTACAATACAATGTGATGTTAACAAGTCCCATATTCATCTATCCCAATCAACAAGTCTAACAAAGGAATTTGTTTCTGATTAATCTCTGCAGTGAATCTTAGATTAATACTATTGTGATTTAAAGCCTCAACAAACTGCCATAAGGACTGAGAAGTCCTTGCCCAGAAGATCAGGAAATCGTTCATGCACCTTAACATTGACCAATGACAAATTGTAAGTATTTCAGAAAGGCCAATGATAATTACAGTAATGGAATTACTCAAACATGGACTTTTATTCATCCCTAGTGTCTATCCAAATTGACAAATTTACATGGGTAAAAGATATATCACTGTTCACATGTATAAATGCCCACCACCTAGAGAGGGAAATAGGGATCCAAAAACTCCTGCAAAAAGATTATAGTTTATATACAGATTTAAGAACATCAAACCAATAGGGCTCAATGACGCCATCTCTTTTGCACCATTTATTTGGTCATTATCCACATATTGCTAATAATTTAAATATGGTCCTCTTCTCTTGTGATGTGGTAGGAGTAAGGGGGTAATGTTATCTGTCACTTATTATCATTCTGATTTCTAAATATGTTCAGATATCACTGAATTATGGCCCAAGAGTAATATGGATAATCAATATAAATCAGCTGGATTATCCCATGAGTATGAGATCAGATGTTAGGACCCCAATCGGAGATATTTTTGATATCAGGAATAAAGATTTATGTATACTTAACAGTCACTGTAATAGTAACTGTAACATAAAAATATAGCTAGTTCTTAGCGTTCAATTACCAAGGCTACCCATCCTTACCACCAATGTGAGAGGACGCGCTGCTGCCCATGTTTAAGCCCTTGTTTGGAGCATAACCTCACTGCCCATGAGATATTGCCCAAGGGACCCCAGAGACTGCCAACTACAACCTAAGAGACAGTGAATGCATACGGTTCATGCAGACAAACACTATCTACCAACAACTTTATATGCCATCTCCATACATTTAGGAGAGTCTAATGAAGGCCAGATTGGGCCGAAAACGTTTATATTCTGCACCAAGCAATATGTACCCTTCTTGTGAATAAACACACCTGAAATCAATTCTAGTGGGATCTTTTCTCATGGTATGATTATCTAGATCTGTGAAGCAGGTACTGGCTTCTCAGCTAAGCAGGACCAGCCCAAATATTGCTTTCATCAGTAATGACAGCACCTTCATGGTGGGTGTGATTAACAGGAAATGATTGTAAACAAAGATAAGAAATCGGTCAAAAGGTTATGACATTTTTATGTAGTTTCAATTAAAAAAAAAATCATTTAAGCACATTTTTCTCTATCTGTTTAAAGAAGAAAAAATGTCTCAGAAAAACCAACTTTTGCCCGCGGAAGAAATACTGTGGAAAAATTGCGTTGTTTTGCAGTCCGAGCAAAGTGGAAGAGATTCTAGTGCATCCCATGCCCACTATGCGGAAAAAACCATGCCTTGGACACGCCACGATTTCCAAAACTGGCACGGCAATGTGTGATGGTGTGGTGTAAATACAGAACCCCAGACCTCTGTTTGGGTGGCATGTCCAATGTTACCAGTTCACGGACCTCCTGGGCGAAAGTACAGAGGCTCAGGTGACTGCTGAGGCTAATTGGTGGCCACAACAGTCACATTGTTGGAACCACTGACATCATTGTTTATACGTTAGCAGTGCCCAACATGTGACCAATAAGGCTGGAGATTGGATGCAGTCCCGGTAGTCTGTGGAACAGAGTATCACTTCTTTTTAATGTTACATCACCCTCAGCTGCCAGTCAGTTTTGAATTTATCCTAGAAAACACCTTTAAGCTAACGCCCCATGTAGAAACTGCAGCAAAAAAAGAGCTGTGGGAAAAACTGTGGTGGCAACGCATTGTGGTTTTTTCCTGCAGGGCTTTTTACATAAATTTCTGCTTTCATTATGCCTGTAGGGAAACTGGCAGTGTTTCCGTAGGTATAATTGACATGCTGAGATCTCTAAAACTACAACGGTATTTTTCCGCAGTGTGTGGATGGGATTGATCAGTCAATTTGCAGGGACTGTAAAACGCCATGGGAACCCCAGTCTTAAAGGAATTGTTCAAGAAATGGAGCAACATGTGGGATGGGGAAGCATAAAACTAAATAAAAAACAAAAAACATACTTACTTGTCCCCAGCACTCCCCAAGCAGAAGGCCCTGGTCACTATTAAGGAATCGGTGGCATATGTAATTGATGTCACAGGTCCCTCTCCAGAGAAAGCTCTCAGCAATCACATGAGTCCCAGGACTTTTGGCAACAAGGGCCCAACAAGAAAATGAACAGACACCAATGGTGGACAATGGAGCTCCAGGAACAAGAGAGTATGCTTTTTAAGTTTTCTTATTTTACACCTCCCCAGCTGCCTTGCAGGTTGTTCCAATTCCTGGATAGCCTCGTCAGTCTGTTCCTGGCAGCTGAGGAGGGCGGACCTGTCCTGTGTGAGCTAAGCTCAGTGCGTTTTGTGTTTGGGCCCTAGCACTTTGCTTTAGTTCTGCTAGCTATAGTGCCAAGGGTTTTGTTTATTTGGGACTGTTTGTTGTGTTTCTTTTACTTATACATTTTTTTTCTTTCATGGAGCGAGTTGCTTCTACCCCCCCCCCCCCCCCCCCCCCGCAAGTAGGACCTTGATGGCAAAGAGACCAGCCTCAGCAGGTAGGAGAATGACAAAGACAACTGTGGCAGCAGCGGCAGCGGTAATGGCACCTCCATCAGCGGCAGCAGCAGCTTCCCAGCTGGTGACTAGGCTGAAGCAGATGGCCTTGATGACATCCTAGGCATCAGGAGCAGTGCCGATGGCGACCTCGTTGGCCTCAGATGTGGTGGCTCTGGTGGCTCAGGAGGTACAATCCCCAGGGGATGTGGCAGTGTCTAGAGGGAGAAAAAGCAATGTAGAGAAAAATGCTTGGTGCAACCACATCCCGAGTAGCAGCAGTGTGGATACCCAGAGGGGCAGGAGGACCTCCTCTCGGCCCAGCTCTGGCAGCGTAGCGCCCTCCATCCTGCCCACCGTCTGTCGGAGTATGGCGAGAGGAGGCAGTACCTGTTAAAACTGGAGGAAGAGCTGCGGAGTGCTCGAACACTAAACAATAGAGCCTCTAAGAAAGACAGGCCCTGCCTAAGAAACCTGATCAAAGGTTTAAAGCTGGTAAAAATGGAGATAGAGATGAGGTGCCGTGAACAATTGGAGGACGCGGGGCCATTTAAAGAATGATGATCGGTTTACCCAGCAGTAGAAGATACAGCCGATAGTGCATGATGGCGGCCACTTCTAGTTGGTCCAGGCTCCAGCGGCCAGTTGATGCATGAGATCAGATTGCTGGAGTCCCCGGCCAGTGTCGGACAGCTGGCGTTTTCTGAAAGCGATTTTGATGAGGAAGAGGAGGATCAGAAGAAAAGAAAGAAAAACAAGAAAGGTAAGCCTGTCCAGGTGGACATATTGCGGTATGGAGAACAGTCTGCAGTTGTGTCTCCTGGGTGAAGTGCATTCCCTGGCTTTGGTGAGAGCTGGGTTGGGAGGGTGCTCCTAGGGTAAGATTGGGGGGGCACAGGTGCGTGAGCAACCAGTCTCTGTCTGTGAGTCGGGGAATCAAGAAGTTCATGGAGCGGTGGTGGTGCCTGATAATAGAGGGCGTGGCAAGGTGGCGCTGGAGCGTGGCAAGGCGGCACTGGAGCGTGGCAAGGGTGTGATAAAGGAGGACAAGGCAGGTGTTGAGGGTGCTACTTCACCTTTAAGGTCAAGTTATGTCAGGATAACTCGGTGATGCATATCCTGTCTTCCACTTTCCTGGGAAGAGATAGGATCCTGATTTTCTACCAGGGGCAGCCGAAGCTGTGTCATAAATGGGGCAGCCTCTCACACCTGAGTGCCTCCTGTACTGCTCAGAAGTAAGGTGTGGAGAGGTTGGGCATCTGGGTGCATCTTGTGACAGGATTTGTTGTCACTTGTGTGGAGAATTAGGTCACTCAATCGGAGCCTGCCAGCGGTCATTTGCTAACAACATCCTTAAGGGCCCCTTCACACGGCGTATACGCTCACTGCTTTGGAGCGTGTAAACGTTCCGTAGCAGCGGCGTCTAAAAGCAGATCGCATTGTTTTCTATGGGAGCCGGCATACGCGCGCTTGCCATAGAAATGAATGGGCTGCTTTTTCCATTCATTTCTATGGGGAGCGCGCGTCTGCCGGCTCCCATAGAAAACAATGGGAAGTGCTTTAGACGCCGCTGCTACGGAACGTTTACACGCTCCAAAGCAGTGAGCGTATACGCCGTGTGAAGGGGCCCTAAGCCTGCATTGGTGGGTGAGGAGACCACTAATGTGGGGGAGAGGATAAGGGAAGGTAGAGAGACTCAGGTGCCAAGGAAGAAGGGGAAGGTCCCTCCATCAAGGGCGAGAAGGCAGGAGAGGAGTAGGGAACAGATGGGCGGTGTTATGCGCCTTCCTTCTGCCCATAGCTCTTCAGGACCTGACTCGGAGGCCAAGGCACCTGCCGATAATGAGGAGATGAGGAGACTGCAGAGACAGGAGGAAGCCGATCAATCTTGTTCTCAGTATGAAAGTGCTGGGGAGGCAGAGGTGGTCGAGAGGAGATGAGGAGACTGCAGAGACAGGAGGAAGCCGATAAACCTTGTTCTCAGTATGAAAGTGCTGGGGAGGTAGAGGTGGTCGAGAGGAGGTCATCGAGCAAAGTGAGGGTATCAAAATCTGCCCCCCCTACCCCGGCAAAGGAACAGAAACTCGATGGCCCTCTAGTCTTGAATCCCAACCGGCTCCAATCCCTCTGTGAGGACACATCGGACTCAGGTGAGGCATCAGAGGGAGAAGAGTGGAAAACAGGAGGCACTGAAAGACTGGCCTGGGGCCCAGGGGTGGAAATGATGCCACAGTAGAGAATGGAAAAAGAGCTGAAAAAAAAAACTTCTAGAAAAAGTTTTGCTGAGGATGTGGATCTTTCCCAAAGCAAAAGAAGAGGGAAAGGGGGAACCTCCTTGGATTTGTCTGGGGAGGGGGGGGGGGCTAAGGGGGGAAGGGAAGAAGAAGGCCATCTAACTCAATAACCTTGATGGTGGCACCCTCTCCATTGACTGTGGCTACGATTAATGTAGCCAGTATCAAGTCAGATACGGCTAGATATGAGGCCTTTGATTTACTCAGCCGTGTTGAAGGTGACATTTTGTTTTTGCAGGAGACCAGGCTCTGTACGTTAGCTGAAGTTCACAGAGTAAGGAGGGAGTGGCCTTCCTACTGGTCTCTTGTGGCCGAGCCGTATAGTGCAGTGGTGGTCCTTTTCACCATAAAGGTTGAATGCCAACAGTTTATTGAGTTAGAAGTCTGAAGGTGCTTAGTCTTGGACATCTTCATGAGAGGGCAAGAGATTTGTCTTATTAATATCTTGGGTCCACAAACAAACAATTTTTTTTTTTTTTTTTTAAGGAGAATTCTGTCACTACTGCAGTGTTCGTGGTGGAGGTAGAGTTCTCCGACCACTGTTTAATTATGTTTTCTTTGAATATTTCAGAGACCCTTCAGATAGGAAAAGGTTTGTGGAGGCTAAATTCATCACTCCTTGAGGATCCAGCTGTAAGACAAGCCTTTGAGGAATTTCTTTAGGATCAGGTAGAGTTGCTGGGTCTTGGAGACAGTAAGTCTGAGTGGTGGGAGATATTCAAGCAACGGGTGGCAGTGTTTTTCCGCCAGCTCACAAGCCTCAGGTCATTGGACATGGAAGTCTTGGTCTCAACCGGGGGTTTCCGTGTGGAGATCTCTGGTGTGAAAGCTTTGCTCAGGAGGTCCCAGTATGATAGACCCTCATCCTTGGTTCTTGAGAGTGATTTTAGGAAGTACCGCTCGCCCAACCCTTACAGGAACTGCATGATGTCAGTAGCTTGTAAGACTATTATGGACCATTATAGGACCATAACGAGATCCAGGTCAGGGATTTTGGAGGTCATCAGGTCCTTCTACTCGGACCTCTTGGCAAAGAAGGATTTCGATCGGGACCAGATTTCAGGCTTTTTGGCTGGAGCTGTTCCTGAGTCAGCAGAAGACCCTTCTCTTGGCGGTTTGGTTGAGCCTAAAGTCGTCAGGGCTATTGAGGGTCTTGCCCTCAAGAAGTCGCCTGGCCCGGATGGCTTCACATCCAAATTTTATCGGACCTTTAAAGGAAGTTTAGCTCCCCTATTGACGGCATTGCTTAATTATTGTCTCTCCTCGGGTGCTCTACCATCGTCAATGAGGAGGTCTGCCCTAATAGTTCTGTCATGGTAAGGATCCGAGCCATATTGAGAATATGGACAGCAAGATTCTGGCACCCCAGCTCCTTTTGCCAGCTCAGGACTGTTCAGTTCCTGGTTGAAACACCTTAGGTGCTGTCCTTAGTGTCAGGGAGGCTGTGGAGCAGGGCAGTGTGGGTTGGTGGAAGGGGTACCTGCTGTCCCTAAATTAGGCTAAGGCCTTTGCTAGGATGAACCACGAGCACTTGTGGTCAGTCCTTTGGTATGGCCTACGGGGGGGGGGGTCATTAAATGATTGCAGACTTTGTATGCTGGGGCTGAGTCTTTCCCACTTGTGAATGGGTGGGTTGGTTGTCCTTTCGAGGTGGGTTCAGGGGTCCTACAGGGTTGTCCTTTGAGCCCGCTTCTTTACATGTTCGCCATTGATCCCGTCGTTAGATGGATTAAGTCAGGATTGACCTGGAGGGCTCCGGGAACCCTTTGAGGACAGTGGCTTATGCTGACAATGTCTCTATTCTTGTCTCATCGTGGGGGGAGCTTGAGTGGGTGATGTCAAAGGTGGACAACTACTCGGAGGCTTCCAGATCATCCATTAACAGGAGCAAGTGTGAGAGTCTCTGGCTGGGAGGGGGAGAGCCTGTTTTTCTCTCTCCTGGACACCTTTCCAGAACCTCAGCAAACTGCTAATATCTTAGGCATCCAATTCGGCTCGGGTGATTACCCACTCCAAAATTGGGAAGGTAGTCTAAAGGATGTCACCCTGAAGGTTGACCACTGGAAGGGTTGGTCTTTGACCCTGAGGGAAAGGGTTCACCTTATCAAAGCTTACCTGCTCTCCCTTGTGATCTATCTAGACAGTGTTTGTGCTTTACCCTTGACACTAGGGTCCTGTTGACCCATTTCCAGAAGATTTCCCAGGTAGAGTCCTGAGGGGTGGGTTGAGATTGTTAAATTCAGCTAGGATTCCACAGAAGTTTTGGGATCTGACCTGGCGCTGTAAATTATATGTGAGGGGAACTTGAAGTACCGGAACTCCAATGAGCGAGGCTGCTCTCAGGAGGAGGGTGGCAACATGCTGGAAAGCATGGAGCACTTCCTGCTTCAGTGCCGTTTCAATATAGAGGTTTGTAAATTGGTGGGGGCCTCCATCGGCTGGTCTCAACTAGCCGGCTTTTCCTACGCTGAATGGGCATTCAAACAGTTGGAGGGCAAGGATTGCCAAATACTTTTTCTAGTTAGAGTAGTGGTTAGATACCAATTGTGGTCAGCACGGTGCTAAGTTTCGTCACGCAGCAAAATCTTCTCCAAGGTGGGGGTGAGTAAGAACATCTTGGTGGACCTGGTGAGGGTGTGTTCTTGGGAGTACGAGAGGTTGGGGGAAGAGAAGGTGGGGTTTCTCTGGCGGGGCCTTGCCTTCTCTGATCTTTGAGGGCTAAATGTAGGGTCTATTAGGTAGGATAGGGACAGTTAGGGAAAGGTTAGGGGCAGCCTTAGGGATAGGTTAGTGGCAGGCTTTTCTTGAGTAGGGTGAGATAGAGGGAAAAGTAGGGAACACTCAACCCCGTTTCCCTAGCTAGCCACGCACTATTACCCCTTATTAACTAACTCACCCCCTCCACCCTATCATATTTATGTGTCTTCCAGGAAGGACTTTATGGGTACGTCACTTCTTCTGGGCCACTTATGACTGTGCAATAGAGCCAGAGTGCAGGCTACTGCAGAAGGAAGTGATGTCTCGTATCCAAAAAGTCTTGCTTGGAAGACAGGTATGATGGGGTGGGGGAGTGGGTTAGTATAGGTCATGTTCCATTTCCAAAATCAAGGAAAATCAGAAAATGTGCCTGGGGCCTGGTGAGCTAGGTAAATATAGATTTTTGGTACACTAAGTAATTTAGAAAGTAGGGGGGGGGGGGGGGGCAGGGGATGCTTAGCTTAGATTAGTGAGTTCAATTTATCCCAGACAACCTCTTTAGCTCTGATGGACCAAAATAATGGAAAGGCTGACTCTAGTGTGAACCTAGCATAGAACAGACAGCTGTTCATTCATGAGGGCCAATGGCAGACTTTTGTCGGCAGTTAGCCAAAAATTTCAGTGTTTGACATAATAATCCATTCCTGGCAAATCATCAATTCATTTGCACAGTCTCAATGGGGCAGATTTATTAATACTAGCATATCGTATGCCAGTCTTAATAAAAGCCTTGACTAGTCCTGTTGCCACTTCAAAAATCAGTCAGGTGTCCTTGCGCTAGAATGGATACCTACACTAGTTAGGAACTAGTTAGGAGCATAAATATCCATTATGACTCAGCGCCACACCTCCCATGAGGCGACCTGAAGCGACCGCTTCAGGCGGCGCTATGTGAGGGCCCCAGGGAGGGCGGCATTTTTGCTTACCTAAGCCAGTCCAGGACAAGGTGTCCTGGACTGTCTTAGTACCGAGTGGTGGATTGGGGAGGCCGCTGAAGCAGCGCTGCTCCAGCAGCCTCCCCTCACACTCAGCAGGTCCTCTCCCTGCCTGCGAACGCCGCTAAGCCACGCCCCCTTTTGCTTTGCCCCGCCCCCTTCACTCTACCACGTCCCCCTCTGCTCCGCCCCCTCCTCCTCCGCCTCGGGCGGTGAAAGGGGTAGGTTCACCCCTGCTCACACCAGAAAGCTGGACCAAGTTCTAATAAATCTACCAGACTCACCATCCCCGCCCAAGCCCACCCCCTCTGCCCATAATCACACGATGTGGCTAGCAAAGTGTGATTTGGGGGTTGTGGCAATGGGAGCAAAAAGGCCTTCTTGTGTAGAAGGATTGATAAATCTGACGCACTGAATTTTTTTTAAACAACTCTAGTGCCCCCTGATCTGGCAGTCTACTTGTTAATGTAGATGATGGGATCCCGTCATCAGTTGGGTGGCCACATGATGCCCATGTCATAATGGCTATGTGTATGGCTGTCTTTAGGCCACTGACTTGTTTCAGACACTACAGCTGCCCATCTGTAAACAGAGACTGGAGGGGATGGCCAGAACAGCTGCACAGGAGTGACAGGAACGGACAACAAACTGAGCATGCTCGTCCTTGATGAAGACGGACTACAGGTCGTATCCATTGGCCACAGTGATGAAACAGTGGTAGGGAAAGGAGCATTTGTTTGGGCTTATTCTAATGACATATACACTTTTGCTAATTGTTTTCAATAGGTGATAAGTGATATTTTGCAACATACTTTTATAATAAATATAATTGTTGTTGAGGGAAAATCCCTTTAAGAAAAAAATGAGTCTGGTACACAAGTAGTTAAATAGGAAAGCAAACAAACACACATGGATAAGAACTTGATAGGCTGAGTGAGCGCGTGACTAGTCAGTGACTACTGGAGCTGCCCTGTGTGCCATTCCATAGTGCATGCCATGTGGTGCCAATAGCAGGCGGCAAGCTAACAATGAGAGTGTTATGTAAATGCCGGAAGCCCATGAATCACCTTGTACATGTAGTGTGTATTGTGTTTACTTCAGTCAGAGTAAGACATAGCAGGAATCCTGAGGAGGCTCCAGGCGAGCTGAGTGTTGTGCAAGTCACTCTGCTTACTTGCACAAACCGGTTTTTGCACACTTTCCTGTGTGTCTCCCTGTCCCTGGAGATAGCAGAGGCTGCTGAGGACAATCCAGGCCTGACGTGTCCCACGTGTTGTCAACATCTATTTAAATAGCAGCAGAGGGAGGAGGGGAAGCCTCTGCCTCCAGGACTGCACGTCCACAGCTCTGCCGTGTGCGGCGGTGATGTCACGTGACGAGGAGGCCGCGCCGCGCGCACAGGGTTAATGCTGAGCAGTCAGGCAGATGTGGGATGAGGGGGAGGAAGTGGCAGGTCAATAATGCTCTTTGAGCTGCACGTAAACTGTGTGCACATGGAGGGGGGAAGGGACTGCAGAAAGGAAAATTGTTTTTGTTGTTGTTCCTTTTACCTATTGGCTGTAAATGAGCAGTATAACTTGTAGGACAATTACAAGGACAGTGACTGCTCAGAGATCTATGGCTGCACTTTAATATTAATGTGTCCTCTACCTGCCTCATAAGAACCGCATTGGATTGCTCGGCCCAGTGATTCTTGTGTCAGTCTCAATCATTTGTTTCTGTCGTTTTTTGGTGATACTTTTATTCTTATGTCAATGTTATTTGTGTTTATTTTTGGATTTTTATTCTATTTTCTTAATAGCACATAATGCTAATCAAATACCAATTTCCATTGCTTTTGCTCTCCATTACAGTAGTTTTTATGGTGGAGACCTCTTGTGTGCCAGTCTTAATCAAGTCCCCAGCTGGCATGAGATATACCTGGATTACTAAGAGACTCTGGCGGCCTGTTAGTGATTCAGACATGTGCCCATGTGCCAGAATTCAAATCTATGCCAGTCAGGATCAGCGTAAGTTTCAGGTATAAGGGCTTGTTCACATCTGCACCCGGTCTCCGTTCTGCAGGTTTCCGTTTCCTGCACAAAACAGAGGCAGGAGATGGAAACCTGCAGGACTCTTTCTCACCCATTCATTTGAATGGGTTTGAAAGCTGTGCGGCGGTGAGCGTTTTATGCTCTCCGCCGTGAAACCTTTTTTTTTAATCCGGACACGAGTCGGACATGCAGTACTCTGTGTCCGGTTTAAAAAAAACGGTTTCACGGCGGAGAGCATAAAATACTCACCGCCGCTCACGGCCGGACCCGGTCTGTGGTTTCCGTCTTCTTGCATGCAGAAGACGGAAACCACAGAACGGAGACCCGAACGCAGGTGTGAACCTAGCGTAACTCTTTTTGGAGTGAGTTATAGGAAATGTTTTGAGCTGACACATCCCCAGCCCAACTAGCTCTCCCCCCAGTTTGGTTAGGTACAGAAGAAACAATGTGGCTGTATACCAAGGAAGCGCCACATTTACACCATCTAGTCAAAAATTGTAAATTAATAAATTCCCAGACGTTGTTTTGTTTCATTATGGGCCGGGGGACCCAAGTGGTATAAACACTACAGTTTGGCTGTGGCGGAAACACTGCAGAAAAAAACGTGGTGTTTTACAGTCTCTGCCATGTGAATGGGACACTTTGTGGACGCACAGCAATTTCCATCGCAGCATGTCAATTATACCTACGAAAGCACCAGCAGTTTCCCTATAGGTATAATGAAGGCAGAAAGTCCACAGAAGAAACCTCTGTGGACATTCTGTGAAAGCACTGCAGTAAAAACGGCAATGCATTGCCGCTGTGGGTTTTCTCACAGTGCATTTTTGCTGTTGTCCGCTACGTGACGCCTTAGGCCAGGGCCCCAAAACACGCAATATGCCCATGGTGGAAATGCCACAGGAAAAATCGCGGCATTTTACAGTAACTGTGAAGTGGATGGGATTCATGCGAATCTCATGCCCACTTCGTAGTAAAAACTGCAGCGCGGACACGCTGCAATTTCCAAAACCAGTGCGTTTTTGGAAATCGCAGCATGTGAATTATATCTACAGGAAACGCCAGCGGCTTTCCCATAAATATAATGGTAAAAGAAAGTCTGCGGAGGAAAACTCTGTGAACTTTCTGTTTAAATTGTCCCATGGGGCCTTAGCCTCAATCTATTTTGTTTTGTTTCTATATGTTACATATTGTGCTCCCAAGTAAGGTCATAATAGACCATTATAGATGCCGCTTGCACTTCTTTTAAAGTCATGTCACAGTAACACCCAGTTGAATACAGTGCAGTAACATTTAGTGACTTACAGGTGATGTCTCTGACTAATCGTTCCCATTTCCAGCCTCTTCCATCTGGACGGTCATGACCACTTCTTCTAACCTCTTTAAAGTTTGCAACACAGACTTTGACTACTTAAAGGGATCCTATCATTAAGACACAATTTTTTGTGACTAACACGTAGGAATAGCCTTAAGAAAGGCTATTCTTTTCCTACCTTTAGATGTCTTCTCCTTGCCTGCCGTTCGGTAGAAATCCCAGTTTTCGTCGGTATGTAAATTAGTTCTTTCACAACACTGGGGATGGGCCCAGGGGTGAACCTTCCCCTTTTGCCGCCCGAGGTGAACTACAGAAAGCCGCCCCCCCCCACCGCCGGGGGAGGGGGCGGTGTATGGGCGTGGCTTGGCGGAGGGGCGTGGCGACTGGAAGGGGCGGGGCTTAGCGTTGGTCGCCAGCAGAGAGCAGGCCCGGAGACTGCCTGCTCTCTGCCTGAGCGTGAGGGGAGGCTGCTGGAGCAGCGCTGCTCCAGTGGCCTCCCCAAACCACCACTCGGTACTAAGCCAGTCCAGGACAGCTTGTCCTGGACTGGCTTAGGTTAGCAAAAATGCCGCCGTCCCTGAGGCCCTGGCATAGCGCCGCCTGAAGCGCTCGCTTCAGGTCGCCTCATGGGAGGTGCGGCGCTGGATGGGCCCCAGCGCTCAAACAGCACTGGGGGTGTCCCTAATATTGCAAGAGAACTCTCCAGCGACGCCTCCATCTTTCTTCAAAATCTGGACCATTTTACTCCTTGAACTAGCCCTTATACTATTAATTTACCCTCAAATGTACTAAAAAAGAAAGTTATACTCCCCTATCTGCAATCATTTGATAAACAGAGCTGCCACCTCCTTCCTGTCTACATACAGGACGTCTTTGTCTGTGATGTCATCGCGCCAGTCTTTGCTGAGAAGCAGACGTCCGCTGTCTGTGGTTTCGGCATCTTGTGAGCGGCAGGCCTGTGTTGGATAACCATGTCTTTTTTACACAAGAAATAATTAACTGGAAAAGGATGTGGGAATGTGAGCTTTTACATTTGTCAACATACCATATCATATACTGAATTGTGGACCCAAATTGTCATGCTGTTATGTGAATGAAAAACAGCGCATTTGCACAACACATTTTTCTGTCACGGTATTCCTGCTATAGCAGATTTGTCAAAACGTCTATTAATGTTCAAGTTTGTGTGTTATAAGCATAGCTAAAAGATTCTGTACTTAGAGAATGGCAGTCTCCATACAGCTGTTGTCTATTATAGGAATATACGTATATCACAGCATTCTTGGAGTGCAGTTGCAGAGGAGAAGAGTACTGATGGTAAGGTACTACCTGATGCACCCATTTAATAAATAGTGCATTCTAGACCTTGTAAAAACATTCATCTGCATGTAATAGAAGTTTCAAAAGCTCTTACAGCTCTTTTAATCCTTCCCACCCTAGGACCCCCTTGGGTCTTCGATTATAATACTCTGGGGTCTGAAAAGACTCCAGAGTTTAATAATTGTTCATGGGTGTCCACAGTGGGGCATAATACTGTGTGCAGGGGCCACTATGGGGCATAATACTGTGTGCTGGGGCCACTATGGGGCATAATACTGTGTGCAGGGGCCACTATGGGGTACAGTACTGTGTGCAGGGGCCACTATGGGGCATAATACTGTGTGCAAGGGCCACTATGGGTCATAATAGAGCACGCAGGAATGGGGGTGGTCAGTCGTTGGGGTATTCGGCGTCGGGGGGGGGGACCATGTCAAAAGTTTGCCACGGGGCCCCGCCATTCCTAGTTACGCCATTGACTGGTGACCTCCCATCTCCGTCACCAGGAAATCAGAAAATGTGCCTGCTCCTGGTATATAGATAAATATACTTTTTTTTTTAACGGGAGTAAATTAGAAGTCAGGCAAGGGGAGGGGGTTTAGCTTAGTGTTAAACTTTTAGTTTATGTCGGACAATGCCTTTAAGTTTACATCACAAAAATGCATTAGAGGTTGCTCACCATTGGCACATAGCCTTTCCTCGTCACTGTTAATATAGGTGGAGCAGAATGGAGAGGTTGGGGGCTCAGCCTGTCAAATTTACTGTAACTTATGACAGAAAACTAGCATGAGGTACAGTTGAAATCTGCATCAGTCCAATTTCAGTTTTGGCAAATGTGACCACCCAAGAGGAACCAGAATTATTAAACGACAGGAACCGCTCAATAATTCTGATGCATTTTGTGCCAGTAGGGAAATTGATTAAGAGCGTTGTAGGAAATATCAGTCTTAATAAATTCTTCCATTGTACCTAGTATGTTTATATAGAAATAATTCTATGTGGTGGGAGCAACAGTATGGGCAATTTTGTGTCAATGCTATTACGATGCATGGATTATTTTTCTTGAAAGATATTATGCCAAGGGCAATGATTGTATTAGGGTATCCCTGTGTGCTTAGCATGTGTTTCTAGTGTGAAAACAGCCTGCTGTGAGCACTTCAATTTGTAGCCATTATTATCACATTGAGGTTATTTGGAAAACATGATATTGGTTGACCTATCGTGGGGATAGCATCTGAGAAAAAGAATGGCGGTGCTCGCTTCTATGCTTGCATGTTTGAACTTCTGAATGACAGCTACAGTCATAATCGTGGCTTCAAAAGGCAGTAAACCATTGATTCTGCTCTACATGCTAGTCATGTTGTTTGTGCTTATTCTATACAGTATGGTGGGTTTTGTCATGGTTTTCTTATTCTGTATTTCCCAATAAATTCTGTATGTTTCTATGGCACAGTGATTACATTGGTACTCATACAAAACAACATATTTTGGGGTACCTTGGCTGATATAATTTAATGAAAAGTTTCAAAATGACCTCTATTCTTTGCCTATCCATCACTCAAAGTTGCCTTAGGTTATGTTCACACCGCAAAAAGTGTGCAGGAATTTGAGGTGTACTACCACTTCAACTTCCTACCCACTTTCCACCCCTCTGGCTTTTTATTGCAGCTTTTTTTCGCGTATTAGTCTCATATCAATGGGGCTGATCAGCAAAGTGGCTTATATTGTCAGTTCTGCAACTCAATATGAGTCAAGATTAAGAAGGACAATTTATTTTTTCATCATCCTGTTTCACTCTCTGCCTCTCATTGTATTCAGGGCTGAATTAATAATGCTGTGTGAACATACCCCTACAGTTTAAGTCAGCTTATGTCATTAATGTAAGGAATACATGAAAGGAGCTTTCGTAAAAGCTGCTGTCACTGGTCAAGTGCTTTAGTAGCACTAGAAATCTTACCAGTCAGTTTCAATAACAAGTGTCTGTCCTCAGAACCGTTGAAAACATAGGACATATAATTGTGCAGCCATCAATTGGCATCCAACTTGACATACCACATATCAGAATAGTAATAACTACTCATGGAGTGGGAGTTAGGGAAGCAGTTGAGTAGTGCTTGTGTTCACTGTCTGTAAGTCTTCGTTCACATTTGCGTTGGAGACTGTCACAGGATCCGCTGGGGAGAAGTAGAAGGGGAAGTTCTCTTCATTGTGGCAGTGATTTGCCTGGCTTGCAGTGGGTCGCTTCGACTGAAACATTGTGAATTTGCCGGTGGCGAACACTATGCAGTAGCAGTGTAGTAGATGGGATTTAATTTCATCCACCCACTGCAAAAAAAACCTAGCAGCGAAAAATGTCTTATACAATAGGTTTTGAACATGCAGCATCATTGCTCCTTGTACAGTCATGCTTTTCATCCTTTGTAATGCAATACAAAAAATGCAAGTTGGGGCTAAGCACACAGGATTTGCAGGCGAAATCTGAAGCAAATACCATTATTTTTTGGGCTAACACATTTAGCCTTAGCTGAAAAGAGTAGATAATTTTTTTTCAGGGTCAGCATTGCATACAAAAGTTAAAAAAAACTAATACTTTATCTCCCTGATCCCATGATGCTCCTGTTTCAATACTTACCGAGTACCAAGGTTTTTCTATTTCGTGGGCCTACCTGACACATAGGAAATATTAGCTTAGACATTCACTGACCCCACTGCTGACCCACTGTGGCCAGTGATCGGCTAAATGTACATTTTCGGTAAGACCGGGAAGTAGAAGCCAATAGTGACCGAATAAGTGAAACCGGAATGGAACACCCCCTCCCTCTGCTCACAGTGCTCGTCCATAGACGAGTATTATCAGGAGGGGGGGGGAGTTCCTCCCCGCTCACACTGTACAGTGCGATAGGCACTGCTGTGGAGAAGGACGTACCTGACTGACTGTCAGAAACGCCCTTCTGACTGTAAAGCGCTACGGTACCGGGACCGATAGCTCTTTACCCCGGGGCACAGATCGGGAAAGCCAATAGTGCGCTGAATTCAGAGCACTGTCGGCTTTCCAGCAGTATATAGAACTGCCTGTGCCCAATCTGATGAAAGGTCCTCTTTAATTTCCATTATTTTCAGTGTAGTCCAATGTAGATCTATACCAATTATCTAACATGAGTGCACATATGTAGAAATTCTCTCCTGAACTACCAACCTACTTTTCATGGCTTCAGCATTACTTGGGCACAAAAGGTTTTGTTGCCAATGTAAAAGAGTAAAAAAAAACCTGTAGAAAACAGATGTGACTATACGGAAACACTTTCTGCTGTAATTGCAGTATGTTCCTTCAGGGCTCTGCTAATATATCTTCCATGTACTTCACAGTGGTGCTATACAGGTTAATGCATCTTGTGAGATAAACACAGTCTTTCACAGAAGACATTTAATATTTATGACAAAAGTGTATTAATATAAAGCATCTTAAAATCTGCCAGTATGAAGATCTCACACTCTTTTGTAATGCAGATGGCTAAATATTTCAGCAATGGCATAGTTGTAACATCGCAAAATGAGTAAGTCTGAACAACCCTTGTGGTGCTAAACTATGTAATCACAATATTAATAATAAAGCTGCAAATTTCAGTTGTCACATTGGTCCATGTTTATTTTTCTCGGTGACTGCAAACATGCAGAGACATCTGTTTGCTCAAAGTAGAACCGTACTTCCAAAGTTCACCTCTGTTTCTCTATACTGTTATTATTGCTGTTATTATTCCTCGCTGGCTGGTTTGTTCTTGAAATCGAATCTTTTAGAACTGCAGTAAAGAAAATAAATAAATAAGAAAGCCAAGAATGACTAGCTATAAAACACTGGCCACAGCAAACCTAATATTAGTGCAAATCTAACATTAATCAGTAGTGGAAATTGAATTTTAGCCTATTGGTTCTAGAGCACAGAGGGCTCCTCTATTTTTCCATTAACCAGTAGGATGAGAATGCTCCGAGATGGGAGCTACTTATGAGAAATTCTTCATTCATCTGGAAATTAGATTGCAACTAAAATATCTTTTTCAATCAAAGCTGGTCTATTCTTTCTAACTATGTAGCCTTTTGATATACGCCTTCCTAGATGAAACTGTTAAAGGGTATTACAGAATGATTTACCTAGAAGACAGGATATGAAATACATGCCATCAAAAAAGCAATTATATAAATAATTTTAAACTCATTAAATATACACCTCATGCATTAAATATGTGCTTGCTGAATTATGTATAACTCCATTTATATTTTACATTTTCTGTTTGCCATATACAATCATGCTTATCAGGTACAAAAGAAACAAATAAAATGCTACACTGTTATACGATTTGACTTTAGGAAAGAATTGTAAGCGCCGCCATGGCTAGTGAAGGGTATTAGAACCAAAGGTAGATTATAACAAGGCTTAGGGTTGATGGGTATTGAACATAAGTCAAACATTTATTTAACTGTGATTCATCGGACAGTGTTTCATCTAAATTAAACTGCAGTCAAGGTATGTGTCTGGGGGAAGAAAAAGGCTGTAGGGAAGGAAATGTGACAATTATTTACATAGAACACAGACAGGAGACATCTGCACTTGTGAAATATGGACACCACAGCACATGGTATTTATGTTTCTCGTCACAAAGTGTGAATTTCACAAACAATATCTCAGCTATGGAAGGTTTCTGATATAGGGCTTCCTTCTGTTCTCTTTTTCTGTCATTATGCTGCAGACTATTGCATAGCGTATTTTATCATTTATATTATGTATATAACTTAAAGGGGTTATACATTTTTTAACATTGATGAGTTATCCTTAGGACCCCTGCAGATCACCATTACCCAGAAAGCACGGCTCTCTATATCGTTTACATACCGTGAGATGTGCTGCTCATTCACCATACAAACTGTACATGTTGCAGTGCTGTCCCATAGATTTCAGTGGGGCAGTATTGCAGTACCTACACTCACCACTACAGTTTGTACATCAAGTGAATAGCACTGCTTGCATTATGTAAACAAATACTGAGTACCGTACTGTCGGGGTACCGTTGATCTGTGGGGGTCCAGGGTATCGGACCGCTACAGATTTAAAATTGATGGCCTAACCTAAGACTAGGCCATCAGTAGACATAATAAAAATAAAATTCCAGCTTCAACTGTGGTTCCAAATATCCAAACGTGTATGGTACGATAAAAATTAACTTTTATTTCATTCTAAAATAAAAAGGTCACATCTTGGCTAGGAATTCAGCATACAAATAGCTATGCATTTCGGGACTATGTCCCTTCCTCATGGCATCAATGAGGCCATCACTGTTAGCAGCCAGATAACCCATTTAAGCTCAGAATTAAGGTACACTTTATATGTGTACTGACTACAGATGAGCGAGTAGTATTCAGTCAAATACCTCCCTTTGCATAGTTATTGCTGTACTTGGTCGTATACCACGCGGTAAACATTCGATTTCCACTCTCACCTTCCCTGGCGCTTTTTTTTACACCAAAAACTATGCAGGGAAGGTATTTGATCGAATATACTCGCTCATCTCTAATACTGATCCTTGAAATTATATTAGTGTGCCTAGTGTGAACTATGAATCAGCTTCAATGAATTATATGGTATATTTTATATTTAGATAGCAAAAAACGTGGTGTACAGTAGACATCTTGCCACTGTTTTATGAGAAAGGAAAAAAGCAGTGAATTGGTCTCTTAACCTACATCTGTGATCATCTAAGTGCCCTGAGGTTAGGTTCACATCTGTATTGGTGGTTCTGTTTGGAGTCTCAATAGCAGATTCTGTCACAAAGGCTGTAACAAATAGGGCAGCATGCCGCACTCTTTATTGGTAAAATGGAGCTGCATGACGAAAACATTCAGACACCATTTTAAGTCTATAGGGTCTGTAAGACATTGTTAGTATTACTCATGTCATTGATCCAACACTGCTATTATTTTTGTGTTTGTGTTGATATATACAGAACAGTAAAAAGGAAATACAATCCAGACGTGAAACAAGACATATACTTCAAAATACTGGACACAAGAGGAAACAAACCAAGTGATTAAAAACCAACCAGTTGGATAGATGTGTGTCATTGGGTACTAATGTATGTCCTATCTGAATCTGCATGTGGAGCTTTACTAGTAGGTAGAAGAAGAGCTCAAGGAAGCAGCATTACGAATAACCAGAATAGATACTTGCACATCTTCAGCCCATGAAGTTGCCTTGGAACGTGTGGAATGTGTCCTTAGTGTACTTGGTAAGGAGAGACCTGCTAATCTTTAAGCCTCCAGAACAGTAGACTTCATCCACCTGATCAATGTATCCTTAGAGGATTTTATCTCCTGAAAAGAGTACAAAAAGTTCTCCTCCTTTCTGAAATCTTTGGTTCTGTCCAGATAGGTCAGAATAGTTCTTTTTACATCTAAACTGTGGAAACGTATCTGTTCTTCTGCATCAGATAGAAAATTATTAAGAAGGACTCTTTATTAATATTTTGAAAAGGTACAGATCTTGGCAGAGTTGTCAGGAGGTAAGAATCTCAACTACGGGCTTCTAGAGGATAAGGCCTGAAATTCTCCCAGGCTCTTGGCAACCATATTACAGGATAGCCAGATCTATCTTCTGGATCAGTACGAATGGATGGCATGTCAGAACATTTAGAACAACAGATAAGTCCCAAACAGCCACAGGAGGCTTCACTTCTGGTCTCAGGTTCTTAATTGCTTTGAAAAATCTTGATCCTAGAGAGTGACCAGAGAATTTACCATCAGTCATGGAATTAATGGCTGTTATACATACTTTGAGAGTATTAATTTTAAGGCCTTTTTGAAAGCCATCTTTTAAGAACTGTCGGATATTAGGAATTTCTACTGAATGAAATATTCAATCGCTGAGCGAGGAAGAGAATTTAGACCAAATTCTATGATGGGTCTTATTTGTAGAACCCATACGGGCTTCCAGTAGAGTAATAATTACTGATTTAGATAACCCGGCATTCTTTAGTCTCAACTCTTCACAAAGCAAGCTGGAAGATAGAGTTTGCTCAAGTCTGGATGAAAAAGAAGCATGAGGACTGGTAGGAGAGGATTGACTCTGAGTACAGATTATACATATGTCAGGCACATGATTATCAGGCAACAACTGCTGACACTCTACACAGGTTCTGTGCTTCCTTTTAGAAAGCTTTATACCACTGGACATCTGATAGTATAAAAAGATTCTCTTAGTACAATACTTAAAACAGCAATTCTCAAAAGGGAAGCCCCACAAGGGGAGAATAACTTCTTACTCTGAGGATCCAGCACATCAGACACAGCGTGCCAGCCCTCTTGGTAGTAGAGCTTTAAATAGGTGAGCCCGACCTAAAAGCTCCTTCCCCCTTGTGACATGCATGTACCTACATAATTCTTCCTGTCGACATCAGGTATAGGCCCCGGCTTCTTCTTCCTGCCGCTACTCTTCCTACTGCTTCTCCACTGCCATTCTAGCAAATGTGCATTGAGCGCTAAAAGACGCGGTGCGGTGCTGGCAGACTCTGACCAGAATGGCTGCTATAGCTGCATGTTGTAGTATCCCTTGGCCCTTCAGCCTACCAGTTAGCTCTACTGGATTTACAGAAGTTCAGTCCTAAAGGAAGGCGCACTCCAAGTTATCTGAGAGTCCCACAGACGTAACCTGGGAATATCTGACTCCACCACAGATTCTGCCTAAAATCTATGCAGAACATTTCTCTCTGCTGGTTTTATTCAGACGGTTATACCCAATGGACATCTGGCAGACCCCATTATAATCTATA
The DNA here is from genome assembly GCF_031893055.1 of Leptodactylus fuscus. Classification (NCBI taxonomy): domain Eukaryota; kingdom Metazoa; phylum Chordata; class Amphibia; order Anura; family Leptodactylidae; genus Leptodactylus; species Leptodactylus fuscus. Next base: position 87,104,444 of record NC_134267.1, read on the forward strand.
GGCTCTGTGGGTAACCACTTTTTTAGCAGAGAGGCACTCTGACATTTAGGTCTCCAATGCTAGTGTGAACCTAGTGTAAGAGTTCACATTTAATGAAATCAAAAGCCATTTCAATCAAAAACATCTTAACAGATCACGTTACATGTTCTTCTTTGATATCACCTCCATAATTCTTGCATCCACTGAATTTGTCACTTTTGATTGAGGATACTCGATAGGTTCTCAATAGGCTTGAGGTCAGGGGAGGATGGTGACCGCATCATGTGTTTCTCTCCTTTTATGCCCATGGCAGCCAATGACTCAATGACTCAGAGGTATTATGTGCTGCATGAGATGGTGCATTGTCAGGCATGAAGATGATTTTGCTACAAAAGGCACAGTTATTCTTTTTGTACCAATTAAGAAAGTGGTCAGCCAGACACTCTCTATATACTTTTCAGAGGTCATTTGCACATCTTCAGGGACCCTAAAGGGGCCTACCAGCAATCTCCCCATGATTCGGGCCCAAAACAGGTAGCACAATTACCCATTCATTTCTATCGGCCTATGCATACCATGTATGACACGGATCAGTGTCTGGGCTGACAGTATGGTTTGCAAAACTCAGGACATGTCCTATTTCTGTCCTGTTTTGCGGATGTGCTTCAGCAGCTCTAATTCATTGAATGAATGGAGCTACAGAAGCATGGCTAATGCACGGATGACATCCATGCGTCGGCCATGCCATTAAATGAGAGATGGCGGCCAGACCATGGCCGTCTGCAAAGGGGCCTTAATCAGATGAACTTGCCTGCATTGACTGCAGCTGTAACATTTCATGTAAAAGCTCACTACTCCTCCCTGTGAGCACTTCAGCCAGCAAATGAAATGTCACAGCAGCAGGTGACCTCCTTACCGCTTGAAGCCACTTGTACTGACTTATGTGGGAGTGATTTATTGGCTGGTCAGATATGCATAGAAGAACAGTTTTATGGATTGAAGAAGCGAGAAACAAGACATACCCTGTAGCAAGAAGGGAATTTGTACAAAGGGGAGTGTGGAGAAGGGACGGGTACATGAGTGGAAGCAGGCACCTGAATCAAAGGAAATGTAGTTCATCCACAGATTCACTGCATGTAAATAACAGTAATGCAAGGAGCTGCAAGTAAAATACAGCCAAGCAAAGGGTGCACAAGGGAACAGATGAGTATTTAGCACTACTGAAGGTGTATTTGCAGTTAAATTTGGAAGCTGGATAACCCCGTTAACCCCTCAGATGCCATGATCAATAGCGATCACGGCACCTGGGTGTTTAGGGGGTGGGATCACCCACCTCTCCACGTCACCTCCTCAGGTTCTCCTTGCTGCTTTTCTCTATTACACACAGGTAACATATGTACAATGTATAGAAGTATTGCAGTACATTGTAAATGGGATTAATGAGTCTCAGGTTCAATTTCTCTTGTGGAACAAAAAAAAAAAATTAAAACTAAAGTTAGAATTTTTTTTTTTTAAAGTATGAACGATAAGTAAAAAAAAAATAAAAAAAATTTCCCTGTAATGTAGACCAAAGAAATTAACTTTTTAGTGCATATAAGCCCACACTATCTAAAAAAAATACTTCAATGCAAATGTAATTAGTGGTAGTTAATTACTCTCTGGACAAGTGCCATGTAATGTTTAATGCAGAGTGAATGTTGTAAAAACAAAATGCAAAAAATAATTATAGAATTGTACGTTATTTTTTTTTTACATTGACCCCCAAAAATATTAATAAAAGCAAATCAAAACATTATATATACCCCAATATGGTGCCAACTAAAAGTACAACTCATGTCACAAAGAATAAACTCTAAAAAGAAAAATTATAAATTTTGGAAGGCTGAGATGTAAAATATGAAAAAAGTCACAAAGACTTAACACCCCAATTGCTCTGCATCTTAGGAGGACCTTTCACCACCTGAAGGGCGTTTCTGACAGTCAGTTAGGAATACCCTTCCTCACATCAGCGCCTGTAAGAGGAAACGTTCCTTACCGCCCTGCCATGATGCTGAGCGGTGAGGAACGCTCCCTCCCCTACTCCTGATAGTGCTCACCTATAGACGAGTCCATAGACGAGTATACTGCATGTGCCCCAGGGGGTGAAAGGTTCTCTTTAAAGAAATGGAGTATATATTGAACTATCTGAAGGTAGAATAGCATTCAGTATAATTTCCCCTACAGAGACTATTTTCCCTGGTGATAGATTCCCTTTCAAAGGTGTCATAGTTTAAGGAATGGGACATGGTCTACACCACAGTATATTTTATATTCATTTCAGTTTTTTACCTACCTACTGTATCACCTAAGGGTAATTTAAGTTTCTTATAAAAAAAAACTGTATCCATTTACATTCCCATCAAACACCCAGAATTAAAGGCTTTGATCAGTTCTTGTTGCCTATTGAATCTATCCTAAATATTACCCTCTGTACGCATGAAAGTGATGTCCATATCTTCTCCTTGTATTCCCAGAATAATTTAGCACCTTGCCCAACCTTTTAAAGCGCTGATGTTGGTATTGTGCTTCATTTTGAAGTGTCCTGCTTCTGGAGACAGTTTGGAATATCTTTCCCATCCATTTTCCTCTTGTCCCTTTGTATCATGGTTTTTATATTATTCATATGCTTTTGTATGCATACTCGTAACTCACAACCTGTTAGATTACAGGATGACCGTGTGATGTATATCATGTCTTTGCTGGTACATGTCGTGTTTTTTAAAGGGATCCTATCATTAGAGTCCCTTTTTTTCTAACTAGCACGTAGGAATAGCCTTAAGAAAGGCTTAAGAAAGGCTATTCTTTTCCTACCTTTAGATGTCTTCTCTGCGCCATCGTTCGGTAGATATTCAGTTTTCCGTCTTTATGCAACTGAGTCGCGTCGTCTACCATCCTGGCAGCGGGCATCGGGCAGAGCCAAGTGCAACTGCGTGCAGCCATTTTTTTGTTGTCCCTTAATAAAAGAGCTTGCGTAAGCGGCCACAAAAAATGGCCACACGCAGGTGCAGTGCCAATTGCGCATGAGTGAAAGATTGAAAGCCACGCGACGCATAGAGGCCGGTTCCTGAAGAAGATGGAGGCGGCGCTGGAAAGTTCTCTCGCAGCACTGGGGACAGCACTGTACGGGCTAGTTCACACGTGAACAAAGGGGCGGGTTTTGACAGCGGATTTCGCTTCAAAATCCGCCCCTTTACAATAGTGGTCTATATAGATTGCTAGCTTTTTTTTTCTGCTACCAGATTTGTCTGCTAGCAGAAAAAAAGAAGCGACATGACCTTTCTTCAGGCGAAAGCTGCGGTACGCTGAGCCATGGCTTCCGCCTAGCGGCAGCACCCTCGAATGTTGGCTCATTCATTTTAGCCGGCTACGGAGGGTAAAGCCGCGACCGCGATGGTTGTGGCAGGCGGGTTTTGACCGGAGAGTGACACGGCTCCCGTGTCACTCTCTGTGTCAAAATCTGCCCCCACCGCCCACGTGTGAACGAGCCCTTTGTTCCCTTTAATAATGTTCATCTTGCCAGAGTTTTCTAGTTAAACTCTTATTTTGTAACAAGATTTTTAGGGGCTGTATGAAAAGTAGCCATTATATTTTGCTTCTGGTGCCCCTTGACACCCAGAAAACCAGTGATTGGCCGAGTGACCATGTGTGTAGAGACAGGAGCAGGAGGTAAAGACTACCAAGGACCTGAGAAGCGATGGAACTGAAGCAGCAGGGCATATGTATAGTTATACAGTTCTTAGACTTTAATATAATATTGACCAAACAGTCTCTTTAAATGAGGAGCCACTATACAAGTGTTACATTTTTTATGGTGAATTTACATATGGGTGGTAGATTGACAAATGATGCCGTGACTGAGCCTTGTTGATTTACAGATTATTGCTATTAAATAATGCATACAAAACTACAAAACCTCCATCTACACGTCCTTACCATAATGTATTTTCCTACTCCTGCTGTGATTGTAATTTGTGTTCATATTTTTCTGCACGTCTTTGTGTTGTTGGTGATGTGTTAGTAATGTGTTTAACTTAAAGGAGTAAAATGCCTTCTATATTGTACAATTATTTCCTTTTGTGGATTGTATCAGCTTTCATTTAAATTGGTTTCTTGTTTGTGGAGCTATTGGCAGCATGTGACCTTCTACTAAAGAACAAATTATGTGCCATCGTTAGCTAAACAGCAAAGTGTGTAGGTCAACATATGATTGATAGGCTGGCGGATTTCAGCTATTCTGTTGATAAGCAGATAGATCTATTTTAATAGGCAAAATGACATGTTCATTTTCAAAGTAGCTAAATCAACTCAAGGAGGTTGATGTTATATTGTGTATTAATGCTTTGTTTTGTCTTTCTGTATAATAGAAGATAAAAAATAATGAATTTAGTGGAGCAATAGTTTTACATTAATTTGCATATTGAACATACACATCAATTGCAAGCAACCTTAAATTTTATACTTTTTATAGAAGAGGACCCAGCTTCCCACAGATATATTTAATGTCATTTGTATATCTTAATCCTCCGGCGTGCGGTACTGTGTGCCGAGGTGCATATCTAATCCTGTGGCGTGTGGTACTGTGTCCTGAGGCACGTATCTAATCCTCCACCATGTGGTACTGTGTGCTAAGCTGCGTATCTAATCTTCTCATGCGTGTATCTCAGTTTGGATATTAGTGTTTTATTGTGCATGTGGAGTGACTATGTGAATGGCTGTTGGAATGTGAGTGAAAGACTTGCAGGTTTGTATTGGCTAATGCTGGTCATTGTTTGGGGAATACAGTATCTCTGGAATGGTACATCCAGGAGAGTTGAGGCCAGCCTAAAGCCTTCGTGGACACCTGATGTATCTGTGTGCCAAATTTGGTGAAGATTGGTTAAGTTGTTTGGTTGTGCTTAAAGAACAGAAAGATAGACAGATAGATAGACAGAAACACACACATATATATATATATATATATATATATATATATATATATATATATATATATACGCTATACAAAAACCAAATCCAACAGTAATTGGTGCACAGCCTCCAGAAACCAACCACAATCCTAACAAAATTCCAAGAGATAGGCAGCACTCCAGCAGGATAAAGTGAAAATCATTGTGTACTTACTTCCCCATAGTGTATTGTTTCAGCCTCCACACTGAAGTCTTTCACAATCAACGATAAAAGTGCCAACAGTGTATACATAAGTGCAACAATAAAGTGTCAATAAAATCCAATTCACATGTAATCAAGTATAACGTGTACAAAATACAGTCTAGGGCTTTGACACACTCGCATTGTTCTGCGCATGCGTATAGTAGATAGATCTAGTTCACATAGCCATCAAATACTTGTGGCCTCTCACAATGATAGGCCATAAACTCCTTTACGACCCGTAAAATGTGACACGTTTTTTTACAGTCCATTCACTTTTAGGGGAGGGGAAAACTGCCTGGCGTTTTCTTAAGCAGTTTTTACCAAAATCTGCTCCAGAAAACACTCCAAAAAAATACCTCAAGGTCAAAAAAACACTTCCTAATTAGGAAGCGTTTTTTTTTTTTGGACCAAAATAAGCCAGGCGGTTTTTAAGTGTGAACTAGCCCTTACTGGTCAAATGACCTTCCTGCTGGTCTTGCTACTTTGAATCTGAAGGAGATGTTATTAATATCTTAGCCCCAGGTGTCCCCTTTAAATCATGTCCTGTATTATAAATGTAGAGCAATACATTTGATAGACTGTGATAGACTATGAAATCGCATTCGCTTTGCGTTCATGGCCAAAGTAGCGTCCCTTGGTGTGAAAGACAGGGTTTTCGGAAAATACTACCCTTGTCCATTTAAGTCCGGCATTATGGCTGTTGTTTGTAATAAGTTCCAAATGTTTCTGAGGCTCTTGTGTGACGGAAAATCTATTTTTATATCATGCTTTAGAGTAGGAATAATTTGCTTCATACTTTTTTCAGTCGAGTAAGTAACCTTTTACAAAATGACTTTTATGTATCGCTTGTATGGATGTTCTGATCTTAACTCGCCCCCACTGATTTCCAGAACAAAATGATCACACATTTTAATAATGAATGAAAACTATTTTGACATTGGTTGAATTTCATCATTTGGAATCTCTTAAATACCCATATTAATATATTCTAGATATATTCTCTTGTCATTTCTCCAAATAGATTTTGCTGAATCTTGTTTATTAAGCAACAAGTAAATCATCATTGGAATATTTGCAGAAAGAGTAGATAACGTCATAAAATTTTGTGAATGGCAGTAACTTGACCACATCAGTGACAACAGGCCTGTATGTCATATACAGTATTATTTATGTCATGAGATTCATGCAAGTGGCCACAGACAACAATAGGGAAAGCATAAACTGAATGTGAAACTATTGGACCTGACACAGATTTGAATTTAAAGGTAGTCGCTGTAATTTCAAGGGCCAATAATGACCTGCTGTCCTTTATGTGGCAGGGGGAGCTACTTCCATACTATTTGCCCTATTCACACCTGTGCTCGATCTCCGTTTTGCAGGTTTCCGTTTCCTGCTCGAGAAACTGGACAGGAGACGGAAACCGTCAGGCAGTTTTCAAACCCATTCATTTGAATGGATTTGCAAAGTGTCCGACCATGAGCGCCTGTGAGCGTCTTCTGATCTCTGCGACAAAACCATTTTTTTTAACCGGACACAAAGTCAGACATGCAGGACTTTGTGTCCAGTTTAAAAAAAAACAAAAAACGATTTCGCCCCAGAGAGCAGAAGACGCTCACGGGTGCTCACTGGTAGACACTGAATGCCAGGTTTCCGTCTTCTGCCGACAAAAAACGGAAACCTGCAAAACAGAGATCGGACGCTGGTGTGAACCCGCCCTAATACTGCATTCACCTTACGTGATAGTAACTATAAAAAGGAGTTTATTTCCATTATGTGCACATTAATTTTAAAATAATTTGTTCAAGTAATTCAAGACTTAAAGGGATTGTCTACATTATAATATTTTTTTATTTTATTTATTCATTTTACAGTATAATAATGCAGTAGCGCTCTGGTGCAATGTTTGTGTAGTGAAATGTGCAACCGTACTGCGCATGCGCGGGATTTCGCTGAATAAGGGAAGATGGAGGCGGAACATCGCAAGGGAAGGAGGACGTCTTACCAAGAAGAAATGAGAGGAGGGCATCAACGAAGGATGACGTGGGGGGTGCACGCAACACCCACTGTGCACGGTAGGTATCATTTACATATACGTTTTTACGGTGATACTTTACAACGGGTGGTCTTTTATAAAACGATCAGCGGGGCCTGAATAGCCTTTTTAATGGCTATTCAGAGATATGTGTATCTCATGTTGCTAAAATCCTGTGATAGAACCCCTTTAATCTCCTTTAGTGCCCCCACACACACACACACACACACAAAGAATTGACGCTAACAACCTTGCTGTCACCTAAGCCTTGATACAGTACAATAGCGGCATACCGCCTACACAGGATGATTTCTGATGTCTTCTGCTGCTTTTTTGATATATGAAGACTTAGGGGACAGTGGACGGGAGAAGAGCGTTTCTCTCCGCCGCAGCCATAATGAAAGGGCAAGAGGCCCAGAGCGATAAAAGCTGCAGTCCAAACCGCAGCCAGCCTATTGAGTATCCTTGGTATATCCCGCGGACTGGTCATTCCTGTGTAATGCATCTACAAACTAACTAAATGAGACTAACATGGTATCTGTCATATGACACACACACACACACACACACACACACACCATCCTCATGTGATTCTTAGTTTCTTAGTGTTCAGTAAGCCATAGTGTTACATGACATCCATCACCTGAGGGTTGAATTCACATCATACGATAACATTACTGTTTGTCTCAGCTTGATAAAAAAAAAAAATTAAAATCACCTAATCTGGAAGGAAAAAAAAAGTCCGTAAGTGGTGACATTTACGTATTAGAAAAAAAATGCAAAGCACGCAGAGAGTAGACAGGAGGAAGAATGTGAGAGACTGACAAACATGTTATTGTAATACTGCCCATCAAACTACTATTCACCTATGAGCAGTCTACTGCCTGGGTATTAGAGATTAGAGATGAGTAGAGATGAGCGAACAGTGTTCTATCGAACTCATGTTCGATCGGATATTAGGCTGTTCGGCATGTTCGAATCGAATCGAACACCGCGTGGTAAAGTGCGCCATTACTCGATTCCCCTCCCACCTTCCCTGGCGCCTTTTTTGCTCCAATAACAGCGCAGGGTAGGTGGGACAGGAACTACGACACCGGTGACGTTGAAAAAAGTAGGCAAAACCCATTGGCTGCCGAAAACATGTGACCTCTAATTTAAAAGAACAGCGCCGCCCAGCTTCGCGTCATTCTGAGCTTGCAATTCACCGAGGACGGAGGTTTCCGTCCAGTTAGCTAGGGCTTAGATTCTGGTAGGCAGGGACAGGCTAGGATAGGAAGGAGAAGACAACCAACAGCTCTTATAAGAGCTAAATTCCAGGGAGAAGCTTGTCAGTGTAACGTGGCACTGACGGGCTCAATCGCCGCAACCCAGCTTTCCCAGGATCCTGAATGGAATACACTGACAGTGTATTCCCGTATACCCGATATATACCCCCGATACCCGTTCCAACGGTGTGCCCCCCCACCTTCACCCCAGAAATACCCTGCAAGTCCCCTAGCAATAGGATTGGGGCTATATACACCCACTATTTTTGCTACTGCCATATAGTGCCATTGTCTCACTGGGAATTCAAAGAATATATTGGGCTTACATATAACTTCAATTCCAGGGAGAAGCTTGTCAGTGTAACGTGGCACTGACGGGCTCAATCGCCGCAACCCAGCTTTCCCAGGATCCTGAATGGAACACACTGACAGTGTATTCCCGTATACCCCATATATACACCCCAAATCCCCGTTCCAACGGTGTGCCCCCCCACCTTCACCTCAGAAATACCCTGCAAGTCCCCTAGCAATAGAATTGGGGCTATATACACCCACAATTTTTGCTACTGGTATATAGTGCCATTGTCTGACTGGGAATTCAAAGAATATATTGGGGTGACGTGCACCCACAATTTTTGCTACTGCTATACAGTGCCATTGTCTCACTGGGAATTCAAAGAATATATGGGGGTTATGTGCACCCACAATTTTTAATACTGGTATACAGTGCCATTGTCTGACTGGGAATTCAAAGAATATATGGGGGTTATGTGCACCCACAATTTTTAATACTGGTATACAGTGCCATTGTCTCACTGGGAATTCAAAGAATATATTGGGGTTATGTGTACCCACAATTTTTACTACTGGTATATAGTGCCATTGTCTGACTGGGAATTCAAAGAATATATGGGGGTTATGTGCACCCACAATTTTTAATACTGGTATACAGTGCCATTGTCTGACTGGGAATTCAAAGAATATATGGGGGTTATGTGCACCCACAATTTTTACTACTGGTATACAGTGCCATTGTCTGACTGGGAATTCAAAGAATATATTGGGGTGACGAGCACCCACAATTTTTGCTACTGCTATACAGTGCCATTGTCTCACTGGGAATTCAAAGAATATATGGGGGTTATGTGCACCCACAATTTTTAATACTGGTATACAGTGCCATTGTCTGACTGGGAATTCAAAGAATATATTGGGGTTATGTGCACCCACAATTTTTAATACTGGTATATAGTGCCATTGTCTGACTGGGAATTCAAAGAATATATGGGGGTTATGTGCACCCACAATTTTTAATACTGGTATACAGTGCCATTGTCTGACTGGGAATTCAAAGAATATATGGGGGTTATGTGCACCCACAATTTTTAATACTGGTATACAGTGCCATTGTCTGACTGGGAATTCAAAGAATATATTGGGGTTATGTGCACCCACAATTTTTACTACTGGTATACAGTGCCATTGTCTGACTGGGAATTCAAAGAATATATGGGGGTTATGTGCACCCACAATTTTTAATACTGGTATATAGTGCCATTGTCTGACTGGGAATTCAAAGAATATATGGGGGTTACGTGCACCCACAATTTTTGCTACTGCTATACAGTTCCATTGTCTCACTGGGAATTCAAAGAATATATGGGGGTTATGTGCACCCACAATTTTTAATACTGGTATACAGTGCCATTGTCTGACTGGGAATTCAAAGAATATATGGGGGTTATGTGCACCCACAATTTTTACTACTGGTATACAGTGCCATTGTCTGACTGGGAATTCAAAGAATATATTGGGGTGACGTGCACCCACAATTTTTGCTACTGCTATACAGTGCCATTGTCTCACTGGGAATTCAAAGAATATATGGGGGTTATGTGCACCCACAATTTTTAATACTGGTATAGAGTGCCATTGTCTGACTGGGAATTCAAAGAATATATTGGGGTTATGTGCACCCACAATTTTTAATACTGGTATACAGTGCCATTGTCTGACTGGGAATTCAAAGAATATATTGGGGTTATGTGCACCCACAATTTTTACTACTGGTATACAGTGCCATTGTCTCACTGGGAATTCAAAGAATATATTGGGGTTATGTGCACCCACAATTTTTACTACTGGTATATAGTGCCATTGTCTGACTGGGAATTCAAAGAATATATGGGGGTTATGTGCACCCACAATTTTTAATACTGGTATACAGTGCCATTGTCTGACTGGGAATTCAAAGAATATATGGGGGTTATGTGCACCCACAATTTTTAATACTGGTATACAGTTCCATTGTCTCACTGGGAATTCAAAGAATATATGGGGGTTATGTGCACCCACAATTTTTAATACTGGTATACAGTGCCATTGTCTGACTGGGAATTCAAAGAATATATGGGGGTTATGTGCACCCACAATTTTTACTACTGGTATACAGTGCCATTGTCTGACTGGGAATTCAAAGAATATATTGGGGTGACGTGCACCCACAATTTTTGCTACTGCTATACAGTGCCATTGTCTCACTGGGAATTCAAAGAATATATGGGGGTTATGTGCACCCACAATTTTTAATACTGGTATACAGTGCCATTGTCTGACTGGGAATTCAAAGAATATATGGGGGTTATGTGCACCCACAATTTTTACTACTGGTATACAGTGCCATTGTCTGACTGGGAATTCAAAGAATATATTGGGGTGACGTGCACCCACAATTTTTGCTACTGCTATACAGTGCCATTGTCTCACTGGGAATTCAAAGAATATATGGGGGTTATGTGCACCCACAATTTTTAATACTGGTATACAGTGCCATTGTCTGACTGGGAATTCAAAGAATATATTGGGGTTATGTGCACCCACAATTTTTAATACTGGTATATAGTGCCATTGTCTGACTGGGAATTCAAAGAATATATGGGGGTTATGTGCACCCACAATTTTTAATACTGGTATACAGTGCCATTGTCTGACTGGGAATTCAAAGAATATATTGGGGTTATGTGCACCCACAATTTTTACTACTGGTATACAGTGCCATTGTCTCACTGGGAATTCAAAGAATATATTGGGGTTATGTGCACCCACAATTTTTACTACTGGTATATAGTGCCATTGTCTGACTGGGAATTCAAAGAATATATGGGGGTTATGTGCACCCACAATTTTTAATACTGGTATACAGTGCCATTGTCTGACTGGGAATTCAAAGAATATATGGGGGTTATGTGCACCCACAATTTTTAATACTGGTATACAGTGCCATTGTCTGACTGGGAATTCAAAGAATATATTGGGGTTATGTGCACCCACAATTTTTACTACTGGTATACAGTGCCATTGTCTGACTGGGAATTCAAAGAATATATGGGGGTTATGTGCACCCACAATTTTTAATACTGGTATATAGTGCCATTGTCTGACTGGGAATTCAAAGAATATATGGGGGTTACGTGCACCCACAATTTTTGCTACTGCTATACAGTTCCATTGTCTCACTGGGAATTCAAAGAATATATGGGGGTTATGTGCACCCACAATTTTTAATACTGGTATACAGTGCCATTGTCTGACTGGGAATTCAAAGAATATATGGGGGTTATGTGCACCCACAATTTTTACTACTGGTATACAGTGCCATTGTCTGACTGGGAATTCAAAGAATATATTGGGGTGACGTGCACCCACAATTTTTGCTACTGCTATACAGTGCCATTGTCTCACTGGGAATTCAAAGAATATATGGGGGTTATGTGCACCCACAATTTTTAATACTGGTATATAGTGCCATTGTCTGACTGGGAATTCAAAGAATATATGGGGGTTATGTGCACCCACAATTTTTAATACTGGTATACAGTGCCATTGTCTGACTGGGAATTCAAAGAATATATTGGGGTTATGTGCACCCACAATTTTTACTACTGGTATACAGTGCCATTGTCTCACTGGGAATTCAAAGAATATATTGGGGTTATGTGCACCCACAATTTTTACTACTGGTATATAGTGCCATTGTCTGACTGGGAATTCAAAGAATATATGGGGGTTATGTGCACCCACAATTTTTAATACTGGTATACAGTGCCATTGTCTGACTGGGAATTCAAAGAATATATGGGGGTTATGTGCACCCACAATTTTTACTACTGGTATACAGTGCCATTGTCTGACTGGGAATTCAAAGAATATATGGGGGTTATGTGCACCCACAATTTTTAATACTGGTATACAGTGCCATTGTCTGACTGGGAATTCAAAGAATATATTGGGGTTATGTGCACCCACAATTTTTACTACTGGTATACAGTGCCATTGTCTGACTGGGAATTCAAAGAATATATGGGGGTTATGTGCACCCACAATTTTTAATACTGGTATACAGTGCCATTGTCTGACTGGGAATTCAAAGAATATATGGGGGTTATGTGCACCCACAATTTTTACTACTGGTATACAGTGCCATTGTCTGACTGGGAATTCAAAGAATATATGGGGGTTATGTGCACCCACAATTTTTAATACTGGTATACAGTGCCATTGTCTGACTGGGAATTCAAAGAATATATTGGGGTTATGTGCACCCACAATTTTTACTACTGGTATACAGTGCCATTGTCTGACTGGGAATTCAAAGAATATATGGGGGTTATGTGCACCCACAATTTTTAATACTGGTATATAGTGCCATTGTCTGACTGGGAATTCAAAGAATATATGGGGGTTACGTGCACCCACAATTTTTGCTACTGCTATACAGTTCCATTGTCTCACTGGGAATTCAAAGAATATATGGGGGTTATGTGCACCCACAATTTTTAATACTGGTATACAGTGCCATTGTCTGACTGGGAATTCAAAGAATATATGGGGGTTATGTGCACCCACAATTTTTACTACTGGTATACAGTGCCATTGTCTGACTGGGAATTCAAAGAATATATTGGGGTGACGTGCACCCACAATTTTTGCTACTGCTATACAGTGCCATTGTCTCACTGGGAATTCAAAGAATATATGGGGGTTATGTGCACCCACAATTTTTAATACTGGTATATAGTGCCATTGTCTGACTGGGAATTCAAAGAATATATGGGGGTTATGTGCACCCACAATTTTTAATACTGGTATACAGTGCCATTGTCTGACTGGGAATTCAAAGAATATATTGGGGTTATGTGCACCCACAATTTTTACTACTGGTATACAGTGCCATTGTCTCACTGGGAATTCAAAGAATATATTGGGGTTATGTGCACCCACAATTTTTACTACTGGTATATAGTGCCATTGTCTGACTGGGAATTCAAAGAATATATGGGGGTTATGTGCACCCACAATTTTTAATACTGGTATACAGTGCCATTGTCTGACTGGGAATTCAAAGAATATATCGGGGTTATGTGCGCCCACAATTTTTACTACTGGTATACAGTGCCATTGTCTGACTGGGAATTCAAAGAATATATGGGGGTTATGTGCACCCACAATTTTTAATACTGGTATACAGTGCCATTGTCTGACTGGGAATTCAAAGAATATATTGGGGTTATGTGCACCCACAATTTTTACTACTGGTATACAGTGCCATTGTCTCACTGGGAATTCAAAGAATATATTGGGGTTATGTGCACCCACAATTTTTACTACTGGTATATAGTGCCATTGTCTGACTGGAAATTCAAAGAATATATGGGGGTTATGTGCACTCACAATTTTTAATACTGGTATACAGTGCCATTGTCTGACTGGGAATTCAAAGAATATATGGGGGTTACGTGCACCCACAATTTTTAATACTGCTATACAGTTCCATTGTCTCACTGGGAATTCAAAGAATATATGGGGGTTATGTGCACCCACAATTTTTAATACTGGTATATAGTGCCATTGTCTGACTGGGAATTCAAAGAATATATGGGGGTTACGTGCACCCACAATTTTTGCTACTGCTATACAGTTCCATTGTCTCACTGGGAATTCAAAGAATATATGGGGGTTATGTGCACCCACAATTTTTAATACTGGTATACAGTGCCATTGTCTCACTGGGAATTCCACAAATAATTTGGGGATTCATTCACCCTACATCTCAGGCTCTTGCCATATTCACCCAGGTTGTCAGTGCTGCACCAGCTCGTTCCCAGACAGCTCGGCCCGAAAAACACGTTACCTATATAGAGGATTTGGACAATGAAGACAACATGTTCTAAATCTAATGTCTGCACCTTCTCCAGAATTAAAATAAAGGCAGCGTTTAACTTTCAAATAGCACTGCACAAAGGAAGAGCTTATCAGCTTGTCTCATGACATGCTACTGAAAAGTTTCATTTGTGTATCTTAATGTAAATATAGTTGTATAAGCTTTTTGGGTTTTAGGCACTGCCAAGTTATTTATTACCACCCGCTCCCTTATAATGATGATGACGCCAAAGTCACTGTGGGTGTTCAGAGCTCACAGCTTTGGGTGACATTTGTCTTGCTCTCTGTCGGTACCAGCTGTCTTTTTGGATACCGTAAAGTTATGTTGACTTTATTAACAGCTATAGAAACTTTAGCCAGGTTGTGACGGTGTGTAACCCTAACAACACTAAGTGGGATACACATTAATAGTCAGTCTATGTACGCTAAACGTATCACTGAAGTAATTTTTTTTCCCTCTCCCCTAATATAAGAAAGGAACAGACATTAGACCTAGACCGGGGTTCGAGGCTTGAAAAAATCCAGTATTATTTGTTCTTCATGATGTGAAATATGTGTTGAAAAGCAACCCAAGATGAAGTCAGCCATGTGTGCCAGTGTGTTACTTGGCATGCCTTTGCTGGCCCCAACTATAAGGGTCACTCTCCATTTCCTCCATTTTCCACTCCCCTTCACACCATTTGTGGTGAAGCAATGGGATGCACTGAAGTGCACCCTCTAGCCTCGTGTGGGATAGGGACATCAGATGCCACTCCAACCCCCTCGTCTTCCTCCGCCAGCCAACGGTGCGAAGATGAGAGGAGTGTGCTCTGAATGTTTTCTGCCTAGCAGAGGCTAGTTCTCACTTACGAAAATGGCCCCACTTTGACCTGTATATCAGGCACAATGGTGTAGGTTTCAAAGAAACATGGCACCAACAAGTTGGAAAACGTGGGCCATGCGTGGACAGTGTTTGAGTCTGGCAAGCTCCAGATCTGCTACCAGGTTCCAGCCATTATCACAGGCGCAAAAATGCCAGGCCCCAGGTGTAGCAGGGAAAAAAAAATGCCATCTCAGCCAGGATGGCATCCCTGACCTCGGAGGCACTGTGCTGTCTGTCCCCCAAGCTGATCAGTTTCAGCACGGCCTGCTGACATCTCCCCATGCCAGTGTTACAGTGTTTTCCGCTAGTAGCTGGGGTGGAGGTTGCAGCTTCGTAGGGTTTCAGTCTACTCCTGCCATGAATTTTGGCCTGGGAGAGGAGATAGGCCACCCCAGTTTGCACCCGGGGAACAGACTCCACCACATTCACCCTGCCTGTCATTAAAGATAAGCACTGCAGCATCCCTGACCACAGGCGCTTGTCCATGTGTCGGTGGTCAAGTGGACCTTGCAGCAAAGCGCAGAGCTCTGGGCCCGACTGATGTTATGGGACACATGCAGGCGCAAGGCAGAGACAGCACACCAAGAGAAGTAGTAACGGCTAGGCCCAGCATAGGGAGGTGCCCCAGCTGCCGTCTGCTGACGGAAGGCCTGGGTCTCCAGAAGCATAAACAAACACCAACATCTCCAGGGCCAGCAGTTTATCGATGAGGCTGTTACAGGCTTGGGCATGGGGGTGGGTTGTATTGTACTTCTGCCTGCAATGAAAAGCTTGGGAAATGTGGAGTGGCTGGGAAGAGGCGCATGATGGTGCAGGCCAAAAGGGCGCATGAGGGTGAACTCCCCAATGTGTCAGAGATAGGTGTGTAGGTGTCCTTGCATCATATACTTGCACCATATTTGGCTTTGGAAGTTAATTTTGTGCCAAAAAGTGGTTAAGACAGCGATCCCTCAGCTACTCCCGTTACACTGTCTATTGAAGTTACCATCTGTGGAAGTGGACCACCATTTCTAAGATCCCAAAGGAAGCAGGCAAGAGATGTGCAGTTCAGAAAAAAAGATGAGAAAATAAGTTTAGGCTGTAGAGCACAGAGGGATCGGAGAGGACAGAGCTGGTGTCGGCCAGGTATTCCCACAACATGCGCCTATACTTGTCCCTCCTGGTGACACTAGGCCCCTGAGTGGCAGTAATTTGTCCAGGGGGGCCATTAACGTGTTCCAGACCTAGGAATAAGTCTTCCAACAGGGTAGAGTTTTGCATGCCTTTGCTTCTACCCACTGTTTTTGCTGCTTAGCTTCCCTCCACATCTACTCTGCTTTCACCCCTAAACATCACCCCAGTTTATGCCTTTGCTTCTACCCAGGTTTTTTGTTGATTTAGCTTCCCTCTACATCTACACTGCTTTAGCCCCTAGACATCACCCCTGTCCATGTGGGGTCGGTGGCCTCGTCATCCACCAACTCCTCTTCCAATTGCGCACTGCCCCCTTACTGCAAACCGCACATGACCACAGCTTGCCTTGATGGCAACTGTGTCTCATGATCCCCACTTAGGTCCAGACAAGTCGGTGGCGGGTCCAAAACCCCAAAATTGGAAGGAAATGGCAGATGCTGCAGTATTTCTAACACCTGTTCCTGGTGCTCGGGCCTGGTCTGTGTTGTACCCTGCACCCTGCTTAACGCATCTGCCATATCCGAAGTTGTGCTGAGCGCATGCTAATGTTTCGTGTCCAGTGCAATGGATGGGATGGGATTTCACATAAGTCTGCCACCCATGGCCACTCATGGTTGAGCAACTGAGGGAGTTGACTTTGACGAACCCGAGGGTTTTGGAGTTGGAACTACATCAAAGGTCTGTGCTGCTCACACACTCTGCTCAACACATGATATGTTTAGTGCCAGCAGTGTGGAGACGTCGCACAACAGCCGTTGTTCCAGCAGGTACAGGCGTTGTAGGAGTGCATAGAGGCTAGCAGCGGCAACTATACACTTTAAAAACTATCCGCACAAGCGCCACACTTTCACCAGTAGCTCAGGAACATTGGGGTACCTTTTTCAAAAGATTAGCAGCAATGAGTTAAAAACGTGGCCCAGGTATGGAATATGTTGCAGGCTGCCAAGCTACAGAGCCAATCCCAGGTTACGGCCATTATCACACATGACAACATGCCTGGGCCCAGGTGCAGTGGCAAAAACCACATTGCCGTCTCATCGAGGATGGCATGACTCACTTTGTAGGCAGTGTGCTGTCTGGCCCCCAAGCTGATGAGCTTCAGCACGGCCCGCTGACGTCTCCCCACACCAGTGTTGCAGCGTTTCCAGCTCGTAGCTGGGGTCAATTTAACAGCGGAGGAGGGTGGTGTTTCAGCCCTCCTCCCAGGAATGTTGTGTGGGGAGACAAGTCAGGCCACCACATTTTGCGACCCGGTCCACGCCTCAACTACATTCAACCACTGTGCCCAAATTGAAAGGTAGCGTCCCTGTCCGCATGCACTTGTCCATTCGTAACTGGTCACATGGAACTTTAGGGCTAAGCGCTGAATTTAGGGACCGCCTCATGTTTGGGGGAAAGTGCTGGTGTGGATGGCACAGTGCGGTGGCGCAGTAGACACTCTGCCCAAAAAGGGCAGAGTGTCCCCCAGCCGGGATTCCAACATCTCCTGGGCCAGATTTCTTGAGATGAGGCCGTTGAAGCCTTGGGCATGTGGGTGGGTTGCGCTGTACTTTAGCATGAAATGAAAGGCTTGGGAGATGGGGAGTTGCTGGGAAGAGGCGCATGATGGCGCGGGCAAAAGGAGAAATGGCAGGAAAAGGTGAGGATAAGGGTGAACTCCCCAAAGTGTCATAGGCAGATGTAGAGGTGTCCTGGCTCCTGGTCTGGACTGCAGCGCCAGCCCTGTCAACAGTGGAAGAGGCAGTGGCCGCCAGGCCAAACGACGATTATCCTGCGCTTGCTCTCACCCACTGAGCCCAGGGCTTGCCTTCCAAATGATGGCACCCGCAAGAGGTGGTGAGATTCCTCTCCGCAGATCTCCAAACCATCTTGGACTTGCAAATTGCACTAAATTTGTCATGTAACTGACATGTATATGATGAGTCTATCCATTGTCTGTTCATTTTGGTGAAAGTCAGCCTGTCAGCTGACAGACAGCTGTGCTTGTCAGTGATGATGTCACCGGCTGCTTGTACCCCCAGTTTTTGCTGCTTAGCTTGCCTCCACATCCACACTGCTTTTGCCCCTACACATCACCCCTATCCATGCCTGTGCCTCTAGCCATAAGTCTGCCACCCATGGAAACTCATGGTGCAGAAAGTGAGGGAGCTGACTCTGAGGAACCCTTGGGTTTTGTAGCTGGTACTCCATCAAAGGTCTCTGCTGCTCACACACCCTGCTGAACATACGGTATCTAGGGTTAGAGCGTGTGGTGACCTCGCACAACAGTAGGTGCTTCAGGCAGATGTAGGCCTTGCTGGAGTGTATTGCGGCTAGCTCCAGGTACTGTAGACTTGGGAAAGTGGGTGTCCAAGTGCCGCACTTTCACCCTTAGCTCAGCTAATTTGGGGTATGTTTTTAAAAATCATTGCACCACTACATTGAACATGTGGGCCAGGCATGGAACGTGTTGGAGGCTGGCAAGCTCCAGAGCCCTCCAACAAGCTAAAAAACCTGGCCCCAGGGGCAGCGGAGATAAACAAATTGCCATCTCATCCAGGATGGCATCCCTGACCTCAGAGGCAGTGTGCTGTCCGTCTCCCAAGCTGATGAGCTTCAGCCCAGCCTGCTGACGTCTCCCCACACCAGTGTTGCAGCGTTTTCAGCTCGTAGCTGGGGTAAATCTAACAGCGGAGGAGGAGGAGGGTGGTGTTTCAGCCCTCCTCCCAGGAATGTTTTGTGGGGAAACAAGTCAGGAAAATTCTTGAAACGGGAGAGTTTTGCATCTTTGCCCTTGCTGCCTATGGACATCCCTTTGCCTCTAGCCACCATTTTCCCTGCTTTGCTTGCCTCCACATCCACACTGCTTTTGCCCCTAGACATCACCCCAGTCCATGCCTTAGCTTGTACCCCCAGTTTTTCCTGCTTAGCTTGCCTCCACATCCACACTGCTTTTGCCCCTAGACATCACCCCAGTCCATGCCTTAGCTTGTACCCCCAGTTTTTCCTGCTTAGCTTGCCTCCACATCCACACTGCTTTTGCCCCTAGACATCACCCCAGTCCATGCCTTAGCTTGTACCCCCAGTTTTTCCTGCTTAGCTTGCCTCCACATCCACACTGCTTTTGCCCCTAGACATCACCCCAGTCCATGCCTTAGCTTGTACCCCCAGTTTTTCCTGCTTAGCTTGCCTCCACATCCACACTGCTTTTGCCCCTAGACATCATCCCTATCCATGCCTCTTCCCCTAGCCATAACTCTGCCACCCCTGGAAACTCATGGTGCAGAAACTTTGGTTGCTGACTTTGAGGAACCCTTGGGTTTTGTAGATGGAACTCCATGAAAGGTCTGTGCAGCTCACACACCCTGCTCAAGATATGGTATTGTAGGGTTTCAGCATGTGTGAATGACGGACAACAGCCTGTGTTTGGACAGATGTAGGCCTTGCTAGAGTGTTTTTAGGCTAGCAGCGACTCCTGTGCACTTGCAAAAGTGGGCGCACAAGCGCCGCATTTTCAACAGTAGCTTCGGTACATTTGGGTATGTTTTTAAAAAACTTTGCACCACTAGGTTAGACGTGGGCCAAACATGGAACGTGTTGGAGGCTGGCAAGCTCCAGAGCCGCTACCAGGTTCCAGCCATTATCACAGGCGTAAAAATGCCAGGCCCCAGGTGTAGCAGGGAAAAAAAAATGCCATCTCATCCAGGATGGCATCCCTGACCTCGGAGGCACTGTGCTGTCTGTCCCCCAAGCTGATGAGCTTCAGCACCGCCTGCTGACGTCTCCCCACACCAGTGTTTTAGCGTTTGCCGCTAGTAGCTGTGGTGGAGGTTGCAGCGTCGTAGGGTTTCAGTCTACTCCTGCCATGAATTTTGGCCTGGGAGAGGAGATAGGCCACCCCAGTTTGCACCCGGGGAACAGACTCCACCACATTCACCCTGCCTGTCATTAAAGATAAGCACTGCAGCATCCCTGACCACAGGCGCTTGTCCAAGTGTCGGTGGTCAAGTGGACCTTGCAGCAAAGCGCGGAACTAAGGGCCCACCTGATGTTGAGTGACACGTGCTGGTGCAAGGCGGGGACGCCACACCGGGAGAAGTTGAGACGGCTAGGGACGGCATAGTGAGGTGCCACAGTTGCCATCAGGTCCGGGAAGGCGGGAGTTTCAACAAGCCGGAACGCCAACCTCTCCTGGGCCAGCAGTTTAGCGATGTTGGCGTTCTAGGCTTGCGTGGGTGGGTGGTTAGCGGTGTATTTCTGCCGGCGCTCCAATGTCTGAGAGATGGTGGGTTGTTGTAAAGAAGCGCCTGATGGTGCCTTTGATGGTGCAGGAGAAGGAGATAAGACAGAAACAGGGGAGGATGAGGGAGAAGTCAACAAAGTGGCGGAGGCAGATGAAGTGATGTCCTGGCTCGTCCTCTGGAGTGCATCGCCAGCACTGTGAGCAGAGGCAGTGGCATGAACGGCGGGCGACGTTTGTCCTGCCGTTGCTGCCTGCCACTGATTCCATTGCTTGGATTCCAAATGACGGTGCATTGAAGTGGTGGACAGGTTGCTCTTCTCAGGGCCCCTACTCGATTTCGAGAGGCAAATTGTGTAGACGACACTATATCTGTCCTCGGCGCATTCCTTGAAAAAACTCTACACCTTCAAGAAACGTGCCCTCGATGGGGGAGTTTTTCTGGGCTGGGTACAAAAGGGAACATCTTCGGACATTCCGGGTCTGGCCTGGCTTCGGCAAAGCAGCTGACCTCTGCCTCTGGACATGTCTCTGCCTCTAGCTACCCTTTTTGGTGCTGCACCTGCCTCAACATCCACACTACTTTCCCAGCTTGACATCTGCCTTGTCCAGGTGGGGTCGGTGTCCTCGTCGTCCACCACCTCCTCTTCCAACTCCTGTCTCGCCTCCTCCTCCTGCACAATGCGCATGTCAACTGGCTGCCCTGACAGCAACTGCGTCTCATCGTCGTCGATGAGGGTGGGTTGCTGGTCATCCGCCACCAAATCGACCGGAGATGGAATGGAGGAGACTCTAGTGTTTGAGCATCTGGACACAGATACTCGTCTGTTAGGTCCGTGGAATCGCGAAATGGAGGGGCAGGTTGCGGTACAGTCAAAGGAAGGGAGAAAAGCTCTGGGGAGCAGGGACAGTTGGGGTTATTGTTCTGGGAAGATTGGGAATTTTGGGTGGAAGGAGGACAAGACTGTTGGGTAAGAGGAGGTAGAGGCTGACTGGCTGGTGGACAATGTGCTTTAAGCGTTATCCGACAGCCATTGCAAGACCTGTTCCTGGTTCTCGGGCCTACTAATCTTTGTACCATTCAGCCTAGTTAATGTGGAACTTTTGTGCAAAGCGCAGAACTTAGGGCCCGCCTGATGTTAAGGGACACACGCTGGTACAAGGCTCAACTCACCCTAAGTGCCAAAAACACTGCTGGTGCAAGGCTCTACTCATGCCAAGGGCCTCAATCTCTGCTGGTAGCTCAGCTTAAGGTCATGTAACTTTGTTTGGAAGGGTTCATGTTAAGGGCTAGAAAAGTGAATTTTGGAAGGTCTTACCACATCACACACACACACACACACACACACACACACTCAAAATGACAGTTAAGGGTGAGGGCTTTTGGAATTCCCATTGCCTATTCCATTTGTGGTTGTCATGGGGAACGTGATTTAAAGGGGTGGTTGTTACTGTTTGTTGAGCTTAAATTGGGGTTTGTGTCCATCCATTTGGGGAGTAAAGAAGGTTTCCAGGTATTTTCCCACTTTGATAGAGGTTTTTTTGAATGTGGAAAGTGTGTAGTTGTTAGGCAGTGATGTTGGGGTAATAGAGGGTCTTTGGTGTGTTAGATGCCCCCAGACATGCTTCCCCTGCTGTCCCAGTGTCATTCCAGAGGTGTTAGCATCATTTCCTGGGGTGTCATAGTGGACTTGGTGACCCTCCAGACACGGATTTGGGTTTCCCCCTTAACGAGTATCTGTTCCCCATAGACTATAATGGGGTTCGAAACCCGTTCGAACACACGAACATTGAGCGGCTGTTCGAATCGAATTTCGAACCTCGAACATTTTAGTGTTCGCTCATCTCTAGAGATGAGCGAACAGTAAAATGTTCGAGGTTCAATATTCGTTTTGAGTAGCCCCTCAATATTCGACTACTCGAATCGAATATCGAACCCTATTATAGTCTATGGGGGGAAATTGCTCGTTTCAGGGGTAGGCAACGTTCGACCAAATTATATTTACCAAGTCCACGAGTGAGGGTTGGGCTGGATCCTCCGAGAAGTCTTCTCCGTGCAGCATCCCCGCGGCATCTTCCGGCTCTGAATTCACTCTGCCAGGCATCGGGCCTGGGCAGAGCCGACTGCGCATGCCTGCACTACAAGCGGAAATGCGCAGTCGGCTCTGCCCAGGACCGATGCCTGGCAGAGTGAATGAAGAGCCAGAAGACGCCGTGGGGAAGCTGCACGGAGAAGACCTCTAAAGGTAGGAGAAGAACCAGCGTTGATTGGCCGACTGTATAGCATTCGGCCAATCAATGCTGGTTCTGCATCGAACTTTTCCATTCGAATAGCGAGTGGTACTTGATCGAGTACGAGTATTTCGAATACCGTAGTATTCGATCGAATACCTACTCGATCGAGTACTACTCGCTCATCTCTATTAGAGATGTATTTATATTAGAAAATGGCTTCCTGTTCTCTAAATAAATAAATAAATTTTAAAAATATAAAAAAATATCTCCTGTAAGGTTGGGGCCCCACAGGCTGCAAACGCTGCGATTTGGCTGCGGCGGAAACGCCGCGGCAAAAATCGCGGCATTGTACAGTACTTGCAAAGTGGATGGGCTTCATGCAAATCCGATGCCCACTTCGCAGAAAAAAATCACAGCGCGGACACGCTGCGATTTCCAAAACCGTTGCGATTTTGAAAATCGCAGCATGTCAATTATATCTATGGAAACGCCGGAGGAAAACCCTGTGAACTTTCTGTTCAAAGCACTGTGGGAAGAACCGCAATGCGTTCATGCCGCGGTTGTTCCCGCAGCGCTGTAATGCGGCGGTTCCTCAGCCATTAACCAGCCATTTGCATTGGATTTTCATTTGTCAAAGACACGTAGATGCCATGAATAGTCATTCACCGCTGATCAACAGCAAACTTTACTCTACCAAGAACAGATCAGCCATGCTGGATATTTTTGTCTAGCTGCCATCTGAAAGTAACATTGTTTGGCATGATTGGAACAGACTTTTTTTTATTTTGTATTATTTTTTTTTAAAGAACTAAATTGTATCCTCCATTCCCCAATCGGGAAGATCAGTTGTTAACAGTGAAGGTGGGATCATTTGTGTGAACAATCCAATCATCTGGATCCACATGATGGTCACCCAAAAGCCAATGTATATGTCCCATTGAAGAGGATACACAGTACATTTGCAATTTTGCTCAATGTATCCTAACATGATCTTGTAACTACTGTGCTGGAAAATATGCCATAGTGTTATTAAAAATGAATGTATCACCAGTTTTTCATTTATTTATTAAAACCAGATTGTGAAATTCAGGGTATCACTTTTTTCTAATTTGTTTTAAATTTTTCATTGCAGATTGTTTTCATCTATCTTCTTTACATGATTATGGGGGCTGCCATCTTGCCTGAGCTTCTCCTCTGCTCTGTTAACATCATTTAGTAATATGCTTTACAGCAGACCTGGGCAAAGCACGGCCCGTGGGCCATATCTGGCCCTCTGACTGATTCAGACCGGCCCGCACAACTTGACTAGGGAGGCGTGTCTAGGGAGGCGTGTCTAGGGAGGCGTGTCTATGGGGCGTGTCTTAGTGCCGGCAGGACAGTGCAGGAAGATGGAGACATGTGGTGTGTGTCATAAGGTACTGGGGAATGTGAGATGCAAGGGGGAGTGTGTGTGTCTGTATGTGTGTCTGTCTGTCTGTATGTGTGTGTGTGTGTGTCTGTCGGTCTGTATGTGTGTGTGTGTGTCTATATGTGTATGTGTGTGTGTATGTGTGTCTGTCTGTGTGTTTGTCTATACCGTAGGTGTGTCTGTATGTGTGTGTGTGTGTCTGTCTGTCTGTGTGTGTGTGTGTCTATATGTGTCTGTGTGTCTGTATGTGTGTGTGTGTGTGTGTGTGTGTGTGTGTGTGTGTGTGTGTGTGTGTGTGTGTGTGTGTGTGTGTGTGTGTGTGTGTCTCAGTAACCTAGGGGCAGAGATGGAAGGGGAATGTTATACTAGGGCAGAGATGGCAGATGGAGGGGGGACATGAAACTGAGGGAGAGATGGAGGGAGGACATGAAACGGGGCAAAGGAAGGGGGATAATAATAATAATAATAATAAATTTTATTTATATAGCGCCAACATATTCCGCAGCGCTGTACAATTTGTAGGGTTCAGATACAGACAGAAACAAAACAAAGAACGTCATTTCACACAATGGGACTGAGGGCCCTGCTCACAAGAGCTTACAATCTATGAGGTAGAGGGGATGACACAAGAGGTAGGAGGGGCGGCATTGCTTATACAGTGTTCAGACAATTTTGTAATAGAGGTTGCAGCTTTATGGGCCGTCACTAGTAGTGTCCTTTAACATGTGGATAGAGCATGGACAAATATGTTAGGCTGAAAAGGCATCAAGAAGGGTTTGCATTAGGAATTGTGATAGGCCTGTCTGAAAAAATGCGTCTTTAGTTTGGGTTTGAAACTGTAGAAATTGGAAGTTAATCTGATTGTCCGGGGTAGAGCATTCCAGAGAAGTGGTGCAGCTCGGGAGAAGTCTTGTATACGAGCGTGGGAGGTTCTGATAATAGAGGATGTAAGTGTTAGGTCATTGAGTGAGCGGAGAACACGGGTTGGGCGGTAGACAGAGATGAGGGAGGAAATGTAGGGAGGTGCGGCATTATGGAGAGCCTTGTGGATGAGGGTGATAACTTTATATTTTATTCTATATTGAATGGGCAGCCAATGTAGCGACTGGCACAGACTGGAAGCATCGCTGTAGTGTCTAGCCTGGTAGATGAGCCTGGCCGCTGCATTCAGAATAGATTGTAGAGGGGAGAGTTTAGTGAGGGGAAGACCGATTAGTAAGGAGTTACAGTAGTCAAGGCGAGAATGAATCAGAGAGACAATAAGTGTCTTTAGTGTATCTCTGGTAAGGAAGGGGATATGAAACTGAGGGAGTCATGGAGGGGGGGACATGAAACTGGGGGTAGATGAAGAGGGCACTTAAACTGGGGGGACATTAAACCATGGAGGTAGGTGGAGGGGGACCTGTCTGCCTCTAGTTGCCCCCAGTTTAATGTCACCCTACAGCTACCCCTACGGTTTAATGTCTGTTTCCAGCTTCCCGATTTTAATGTCCTCCTCTAGTTGCCCCCAGTTTCATGTCCCGCTCCAGCTGTCAATTTATTGCCCCCCCTCCAACTACCCCCACTGTTTAATGTCCCCCTCCAGCTGTCCCAGCTTCATGTCCCCTCTAGTTTCCACCAGTTTAAACTGGGGCACCAGGAGAGGGACATATAATGTATGGGTGACTGTAGGAGGATTATACTTTGTGGGGGCACATGGAAAGATGATTGGGAATGGGCGGAGTCATCGTAGAAGTGGGTGGAGCTAAATTTGCCATGGTGCGGCCCTCTAGCATAGTTTCAATTTCTTATGCGGCCCCATGGGAAAATTAATTGCCCACCCCTGCTTTACAGCATAGTCATGGCCATAGGCAGCAATAGACTGTGGATTACTCATTGAGGTCTATGGGACAGGTTTCTACACACACCGAATCTTATTTTCTTTCCTCTGATTTTCCTAAATTGTTGATGCAGATGACAGTCAGTATAATGGAATTAATGGTGCTTTATAAATAAAGAATAATAATAATAATAATAATAATAATAATAATAATTAATAATAGATGGGAGGAGGCGGTGGGTGTAGCCATTTCCCCAGGACAGTGGCAGATTAAATCCGATTTGGATAATAATATGGAATGTGGTGTAAACTTGCCCTGTACAAGAAGGGGAAGTAGATAAGCTCTGATATCATCTATTGTTAGTAGTGTTTACAATGATAGATCAATATTATCTATAGAGGTGTTTTTGTCTATTGTAATTCTGTCTGAGGTTACTGCTGCAAAGACAACTTGTACAAAATTGCCAATTGTCAGTCTATTACTCGGGGTTTTTAGTACTTTTTTACAATCTAAAATTTTGTTTTAACAATAGGTCATTCTCTGGTGACACATTCCCTTTGTGTGTTTATGGTATGTATGCATTATGTATATATATATATGCATTCCCTGTATTTGGGATTGTTGTAATACTTACAGACAAGGGATAGTGACTAGAGATGAGCGAACACTAAAATGTTCGAGGTTCGAAATTCGATTCGAACAGCCGCTCACTGTTCGAGTGTTCGAATGGGTTTCGAACCCCATTATAGTCTATGGGGAACATAAACTCGTTAAGGGGGAAACCCAAATTCGTGTCTGGAGGGTCACCAAGTCCACTATGACACCCCAGGAAATGATACCAACACCCTGGAATGACACTGGGACAGCAGGGGAAGCATGTCTGGGGGCATAAAAGTCACTTTATTTCATGGAAATCCCTGTCAGTTTGCGATTTTCGCAAGCTAACTTTTCCCCATAGAAATGCATTGGCCAGTGCTGATTGGCCAGAGTACGAAACTCGACCAATCAGCGCTGGCTCTGCTGGAGGAGGCGGAGTCTAAGATAGCTCCACACCAGTCTCCATTCAGGTCCGACCTTAGACTCCGCCTCCTCCGGCAGAGCCAGCGCTGATTGGCCGAAGGCTGGCCAATGCATTCCTATGCGAATGCAGACTTAGCAGTGCTGAGTCAGTTTTGCTCAACTACACATCTGATGCACACTCGGCACTGCTACATCAGATGTAGCAATCTGATGTAGCAGAGCCGAGGGTGCACTAGAACCCCTGTGCAAACTCAGTTCACGCTAATAGAATGCATTGGCCAGCGCTGATTGGCCAATGCATTCTATTAGCCCGATGAAGTAGAGCTGAATGTGTGTGCTAAGCACACACATTCAGCACTGCTTCATCAAGCCAATACAATGCATTAGCCAGTGCTGATTGGCCAGAGTACGGAATTCGGCCAATCAGCGCTGGCTCTGCTGGAGGAGGCGGAGTCTAAGATCGCTCCACACCAGTCTCCATTCAGGTCCGACCTTAGACTCCGCCTCCTCCGGCAGAGCCAGCGCTGATTGGCCGAAGGCTGGCCAATGCATTCCTATGCGAATGCAGACTTAGCAGTGCTGAGTCAGTTTTGCTCAACTACACATCTGATGCACACTCGGCACTGCTACATCAGATGTAGCAATCTGATGTAGCAGAGCCGAGGGTGCACTAGAACCCCTGTGCAAACTCAGTTCACGCTAATAGAATGCATTGGCCAGCGCTGATTGGCCAATGCATTCTATTAGCCCGATGAAGTAGAGCTGAATGTGTGTGCTAAGCACACACATTCAGCACTGCTTCATCAAGCCAATACAATGCATTAGCCAGTGCTGATTGGCCAGAGTACGGAATTCGGCCAATCAGCGCTGGCTCTGCTGGAGGAGGCGGAGTCTAAGATCGCTCCACACCAGTCTCCATTCAGGTCCGACCTTAGACTCCGCCTCCTCCAGCAGAGCCAGCGCTGATTGGCCGAATTCCGTACTCTGGCCAATCAGCACTGGCTAATGCATTGTATTGGCGTGATGAAGCAGTGCTGAATGTGTGTGCTTAGCACACACATTCAGCTCTACTTCATCGGGCTAATAGAATGCATTGGCCAATCAGCGCTGGCCAATGCATTCTATTAGCGTGAACTGAGTTTGCACAGGGGTTCTAGTGCACCCTCGGCTCTGCTACATCAGATTGCTACATCTGATGTAGCAGTGCCGAGTGTGCATCAGATGTGTAGTTGAGCAAAACTGACTCAGCACTGCTAAGTCTCTGCATTCGCATAGGAATGCATTGGCCAGCCTTCGGCCAATCAGCGCTGGCTCTGCCGGAGGAGGCGGAGTCTAAGGTCGGACCTGAATGGAGACTGGTGTGGAGCGATCTTAGACTCCGCCTCCTCCAGCAGAGCCAGCGCTGATTGGTCGAGTTCCGTACTCTGGCCAATCAGCGCTGGCCAATGCATTCTATTAGCCCGATGAAGTAGAGCTGAATGTGTGTGCTTAGCACACACATTCAGCTCTACTTCATCAGGCTAATAGAATACATTGGCCAATCAGCGCTGGCCAATGCATTCTATTAGCTTGATGAAGCAGAGTGTGCACAAGGGTTCAAGCGCACCCTCGGCTCTGATGTAGCAGAGCTGAGGGTGCACAAGGGTTCAAGTGCACCCTCGGCTCTCCTACATCAGAGCCGAGGGTGCGCTTGAACCCTTGTGCAGCCTCGGCTCTGCTACATCAGAGCCGAGGGTGCGCTTGAACCCTTGTGCACACTCTGCTTCATCAAGCTAATAGAATGCATTGGCCAGCACTGATTGGCCAGAGTACGGAATTCGGCCAATCAGCGCTGGCCAATGCATCCCTATGGGAAAAAGTTTATCTCACAAAAATCACAATTACACACCCGATAGAGCCCCAAAAAGTTATTTTTAATAACATTCCCCCCTAAATAAAGGTTATCCCTAGCTATCCCTGCCTGTACAGCTATCCCTGTCTCATAGTCACAAAGTTCACATTCTCATATGACCCGGATTTGAAATCCACTATTCGTCTAAAATGGAGGTCACCTGATTTCGGCAGCCAATGACTTTTTCCAATTTTTTTCAATGCCCCCAGTGTCGTAGTTCCTGTCCCACCTCCCCTGCGCTGTTATTGGTGCAAAAAAGGCGCCAGGGAAGGTGGGAGGGGAATCGAATTTTGGCGCACTTTACCACGTGGTGTTCGATTCGATTCGAACATGGCGAACACCCTGATATCCGATCGAACATGTGTTCGATAGAACACTGTTCGCTCATCTCTAATAGTGACAAATAACTTGGGGGAGGATAGTCAGAGATAAGTGACCCATAATATTCCATGATGAATTAACATTTAATAGGCTGTTATAATAAAGGTTATACGTAGGATTTTTTGCTCAGTTGTTTCATCATTATTGCAATTTCCTGATTTTGCAATGTTAAGCCTGTTTATTAGTGCTACAGGCTTACAAATATGACAAACAACTGTGCTGATCGTATTACTCACTGTCACACCAGGATGTTATTTTAGGACATTTCCACTTAAAATAGAAATCATGTTTTATATCACCTCTACCCAAGACTGATCCACACTAAAGCTAAATGAAAAAAACAGAAATCCACCTATACAATAAGAGTTTTTAAAGATCTCCTTTATTTACTGTAATACACAGGACTCCATGCACTCGAACATGAAAAATGAATGTGTAACAGACATTTTCTTACTATCTGTTTTTAGAACAATGAGAGTCAATGGGGACATACACCTCCATTTTTTTAACGGACCGTTAAAAAATAGAGCATGTCTTATTTCTGTCTGTTTACAAGGACGGACCAATACAAGTCAATGGTTCTGTTTATAATGTCCACCAAAATGTTTTTACATCATGAGTGGACAGGGTTAAAAAAAAATAGACAATTGTAGTTGAGCGCTCTTTTTTATTTTAACCCCTTAAGGACACAGCCCAAAAGTGCGTGAGACCAGGCCTCTTTATTTAAATCTGACATGTGTCCCTTTAAATGGCAATAACTTTGAGACGCTTTAAGTTACACAAGTGATTTTGAGATCGTTTTTTCATAACACATACTTCTTGTTAGTGGTAAACACTAATCAATATTTTTGCATTTATTTATTAAAAAAAAATAGGAAATTTGATGGAAATTTGGAAAAAATTGCAATTTTCAAAATGTGAAATTCTCTGCTTTTCAGGCAGTCATTCCACCCAAATACATGAATAAATATTATCTACCATACCTCTGCTTTATATCGACATCATCTTTTTATTGTATTTTAATTTATTTTGGAAGTTACAAGGCTTACAAGTGCAACAGGGATTTTCCAGATTTACAAAAAAATTCCCCAAACTAATTTTTTAGGGACCGCTTCAGTTCTGAAAGGAATTGTAAAGGCCTGTATAATAGAAACCCCCATAAATCACCCCATTTTCAAAACTGCACCCCTCAAATCATTCAAAACAACATTTGGGATGTTTGTTAACCCTTTAAGCATTTCATAAGAATAAAAATAATATGGAGGTGAAATTTCGACATTTCATTTTTTTTCACTAATACATTCATTTAGACCTAAAATTAACACATTCACAAAGGGTTAAAGGAGAAAATTCATCTGACAGTTTATCATGCAATTTCTCCGGAACACAGAAATACCCCACATGTGGGTGTAAACTGATTTTTGGGCAGACGGCAGTGCATGGAAGGGAAGGAGTGACACTGGGTGTTTGAACAGCAGATTTTGCTGGAATCATTTTCAGGCACCATGTCTCATTTGCAGAGCCCTTAGCGTACCAAAACAATGGAAACCCCATAAAAGTGACCCTATTTTAAAAACGACACCCCTCACAGAATTCATCAAGGGGTATAGTGACCTTTTTGACCCTACAGCTGTTTCACAGATATTACTAACATTGGGATGTTATGAAATGAAAAATGACTAAAATTTCACTTTATCCCCAAAATTTTCATTTTCACAAGGGGCTAAAGGAGAAAAAGCCCCCCACAGTTTGTTAAAAATTTCTCCTGAAGACAGCAATACCCCATATGTGGTCGGAATCTGTTGTATCGGAACATGGCGGGGCTTGGAATGGAAGGAGCGCTATTTGACTTTTAAAGGGCAGATTATGCTGGTATAATTTTAAGATAAGATAAGATAATCCTTTAATAGTCCCACATTGGGGAAATTTCAGCGTGTTACAGCAGCATAGTAATACAGATACAGGATAATACAGAGTAATATATTACAGACGTAGACACAGATAAGCTGAGAAGAGAAGATATACTAGGAGTCCATGGCAGCTAAGGAAAAAACAGAAGAGAAAGAGGAAGACCTCATGGTCATCCTTATAATCATTAGTTCTCTGTGCGGAGAGCTCTTCGTTTGGTCTGATGTAGATTATACAGCCTGGTCGCGGTTGGAAGGAAGGACCTGCGATAGCGCTCCTTCT
This sequence comes from Leptodactylus fuscus, assembly GCF_031893055.1. NCBI lineage: Eukaryota > Metazoa > Chordata > Amphibia > Anura > Leptodactylidae > Leptodactylus > Leptodactylus fuscus. The sequence goes on from NC_134267.1 coordinate 87,136,325, forward strand.
CACACTTGGGGTGAAGCAGACGGTCGCTTACAGTGCTGCCAAGTCCCATCAGGGTCCCATACATGGGGTGGGATTTGTTCTCCCGCATGGAGGTCACCACAGACAGTATCCTTCTGTCACCCACCACCTGTACTGGGTCCAAGGGGCTCCCCAGGACAGAGCTGGCCCTCCTGATCAGCCTGTCAAGTCTATTTCTGTCCCTGGTTGATATACTGCTTCCCCAGCAGGCCACACCGAAAAAGATGGCTGAGGCAACCACAGAGTTGAAGAAGGCCCTAAGAAGTGTCCCCCGGACTCCGAAGGCCCTCAGCCTCCTGAGCAGGTAGAGTCTGCTGTGGCCCTTTCTGTGCAGCGCCTCCAGGTGATCAGCCCAGTCTAGTTTATTATTGAGGAGCACGCCCAGGTACTTATAGGTCCTGACTATCTCAATACATGTTCCTTGGATCTCCACCGGGGTCGGAGCACCTCTCCGTTTACTAAAGTCCACCACCATCTCCTTGGTCTTCCCAGCATTAATCCTGAGCTGGTTCTGCTGGCACCATTCAACAAAATCCCGGTTTAAGTCTCTGTATTCCCTATCGTCGCCATCAGTGATAAGGCCGACTATAGCAGAGTCATCGGAGTACTTCTGTAAGTAACAGCTGGATGAGTTGTGCTTGAAGTCAGCAGTGTACAGTGTGAAGAGGAATGGGGCAAGAACTGTACCTTGTGGTGCCCCCGTACTACAGATCACAGTGTCAGAAACACAGTCCTGGGCTCTCACATACTGAGGGCGGTTTGTCAGGTAGTCTAGGATCCAGATGGACAGGTGATGGTCCACACCACCAAGGTCCAGCTTCTCCCTCAGTAGCTCTGGCTGAATGGTGTTGAACGCACTGGAGAAATCAAAGAACATTATTCTCACAGTGTTCCCGGGTTTCTCCAGGTGAGAGAGAGCTCTATGAAGAAGGTGGATGATGGCATCAACTACCCCAATGCCTGGCCGGTAGGCAAACTGGAGGGGGTCCAGAGCGGAGCTCACTGGGGGGCGTAGGTGTGTCAGGACCAGTCTCTCTAGGACCTTCATCAGGTGTGATGTCAGTGCTACAGGTCGGTAGTCATTGTAGCCCATCGGGTTGGGTTTCTTTGGGACTGGTACCACGCAAGATGTTTTCCACAGTTGAGATACTACTCCCAGCTTCAGGCTCATATTGTACATGTGCGTTATAATACCACACAGCTGGTCACTGCACATTTTAAGAACTCTTGCGCTTATACCATCAGGTCCCCCCGCTTTGTTCACTCTAATATTCTTCATTTCCTTACACACCTGAGACTCCTGCAGGATCAGATAGTCAGATTGCAGTTGACCGCAGTTCGGTGGGGGTTGGGTCTTGGTGTGTGAGGGGAGGGCGGTTGGCTGACATGCTAGTGGAGGGAGCATTTGCTTGGAGTCGAATCTATTGAAGAATAGATTAAGCTCGTTAAGCCACTTCCTGTCCCCTACTGTTCGGTGCCCTGTCTTTTCCTTGTGTCCTGAAATTGCCTTAAGGCTGTCCCACACCTCAGAGATTCTACCCTCCCCCATCTGTAGCTCCATCTTCCGCCTGTAGTTGGCTTTCCCTTCTCTGATCAATTGTCTTAGCTGTTTCTGAACCGCCCCCAGGCCATCTTTGTCCCCAGACCTAAAAATTCTCTTTTTTTGCTTGAGGAGAGTTTTAATCTCAGAGTTAATCCATGGATTGTTATTGGAGAAACACCTCACCTTCCTAGTTGGTACCGTGCTGTTTCAGGTGCCATGTCACATTTGCAGAGCCCCTAGAGTACCAATACCATGGAAACTCCCTAAAAGTGACCCCATTTTGGAAACTACACTCCTCAGCATGCACATGTCTCACAGTGCAACACAGGAGGTCAGGCTGTGCAGACGCACAGCCTGACGTCGGAAGGTCCTGGCAGGATCAGCCTGGTATGTGGGGGCTCCAGGAAGCCTGGGGTCACTGGACAGACCCCGAGCTACATATTACAGACACCGACACCAATCTCACTGCGAAGGGTGCCAGGGGGGTTAAAAAGATCGTGGAACCCTTTCAATGTGGTGATCATGTATGACCATTGCATTGAAAGGGTTAAAACCTCCGATCGGTAAAACTACTGACCGGAAGTAATGGAAAAGGGTGTTAGCTGACTGTAAGAGCTAACACCCGGTTCCGATGCAGCCCGCCCGCTCGCTGAGCGGGTTGGCTGACTTTGTCGTAGTATTACTTCATGGTGCGCGAACTACCTTTTTACCTTTTAAAACATTAAAAATAGACAACCAGTAAAATGATGAAAAATATGTTACACACTGATAGAAAACGGCCATATTTAATATCCACCTTTTTCAGTTGTGTGCATGTAGCCCCCGCCTAGTTGTCTTGTGTTTTTACGTGTAACCCACGGGTTATCCCAATAATACTCTTGTAGAGATTACTATGATGTAAACCTTTGGCAACAACACTCGTCTACAAGTAGGGAAAGGGTTTTACACAATAGTAACTTATCTGCTATACACTGAGCTTCAAAATTGTAGTAAGTGGTGAGAGGGGGCAAATTCGGGGTGGTAGGGGGAATTTAGGAACACCTGTCCAAGTTTGTGTGAATAGTTACTGTATCTTTATAGTTTATAGTTCAATTATCTATGTTTAACCTATTAAAGATATGACCTAGTTTGGCCATTCAAGATGTCAGATGGGGAAAGAAAAACAATTCTGACACTTACCATATGTCTACTTTATGTTGGCATAATTTATTTTTAACCTTGGATTTTTGTAGGATGTTAGAAGGTTTACAAGTTTAGTTGCAAATGTTCCACCCATCTTCATCGTCTATTATTTCTTTTTATAGGGACCAATTCATACCTAGAGTGACTTTAATGTTAAAAGACCATTTGAATAACTGCACTTGTGAAATTATTCAAAACAGCATTTAGGATCTTTGTTAACCCTTTACATCTTCTGCAGAAATTAAAGCAAATTGGAGGTTAAATTGTGAAACATCAGTTTCTGCGGATTTTGCCATTTTAATACTTTTTGGATTGTAACACATCAAGGGTTAACAGTAAAACAATTCTCAATATTTTTTTACACTGATTCTGCACTTAGTAGAAACATCCCATATTTCAGTTTAGTGTTTGATGCAAACACAGTCCTTGGAAATAAAGGAGAAACTTTTAGGGCCTTGACTTTATTAGGATGTTTTTCAGGCACCATCTTAGATTTTAGGTGCAGCTCTGATTGTTATGTCAACACATGCAGCTTTCTGTAGCTGTCAGGTTCAATATAACAAAGCTCTATTACCAGTTGAAATTTTAGGCCTGTTCTCTATGTCCCAAGTGCCTGCTAACAGTTAATTATTACTAAGTTTGGCTCCAGAGCTCTGATCATATCTGTCCATTGCTGTTGTACTAATACATACAGGTATTCTCTTGCCTCCTGATAATGGTTACTTTGACCTTTGATCTGTTGATTGACCCTGACCTGCATATGTTTATTTTTTTATTCAGCTTGATGGCATGGTCTGCTAAAAAATGTTTCGGGTGCCTTAGATCTGTCTCTCTGCACAGCTCTGAAATGCCAAAACATAGAAAATACACCTGAAAAGACCCCATTTTGGAAACCTGGTCTTGTGACCGTTTCGACTCCACAGGTAACTTTTTTAGTAAAATGGGTTGTTTTTTCACAATAGTCCTTTTTTTAGTTTATATTTTTATATTCTTGTATTGCACTCTATTATTGTCTGTCAACCTATTAGATAGACAATATTGCTCCTGTTTTGTTCGTATGGCTGGAAGTAAGCCACATGTATAGTTAGGTTATCCATTCTGTTTAGCTAGTGGTTCAGACAAGCAGGTATTTTTTTTATTCTAAAGTTAAAGCTGTATTTTGTTTTGTTTATTTTGTGCCTGAAGTCAGGGTTTATATATTTTCCAGTTTTTTTTCTAAATAAGCCAGTTTCCTGCACATTTTGTGTCCCTGTCTTGACTGTTTGGGTCCGCACCACTGCTTCTGCCGAGCTACCTTCCCAACGATAGATAGATAGATAGATAGATAGATAGATAGATAGATAGATAGATAGATAGATAGATAGATCTTTACACAATATTTCCCCAGTAGTGGCTGCTGCAGGGGATATTATCTCCCTTTGTAAAATAAGCCATTTGCCTGATATATTGGATGCCAGACGTGCATCACCTGAATTATACTCATTGGCATGTATAGGCATGACAAGACAATTGTCACTAATTGTTCTTTAACAGAGCTTTTGTTAGATTATAAAAATAGTTTTGACATTTGATAAGTCTGAACAGGAGCTTTACTGATATATTACCATGGTTGTATAGGGATACAAATCTTTTTACAGTACTTTGACTGAAGTGTACACATATACTTACTATAAAGATAATGGTCCCCCAATTATTAACTTTGCAGAGCACAGCAGGGGTCAGAAATATTTGTGCTCAGTCTCCCTGCAGCAGAAACTCTACAATGGCTGCATGTCAGTAGTATAGAGCAGAGTCATGTACATGAAAAGCAGAACAGTAACAATGGAGGCTTCCAGTCCCACCTCCAGAGCACTCTGTAAAGCTAAAAGTGGGTTATTTTCTGTATATATTAAGCAAGGTTATACAGTGCTCCAAATGACTCTAAAAAGTCTTATAGCCCCACACAACCCCTATAATATTCCAGCTAGGTGGTATTATTACGCACATGTACAATATGAGTCTAAAGCTGGGAGTGGTACCTCAACTGTGGAAAACATCTTGCAGGGTACCAGTCCCAAAGAAACCCAACCCAATGGGCTACAATGACTACCGACCTGTAGCACTGACATCCACCTGATGAAGATCCTAGAGAGACTGGTCCTGACACACCTACGCCCCCTAGTGAGCTCCGCTCTGGACCACCTCCAGTTTGCCTATCGGCCGGGCATTGGGGTAGATGACGCCATCATCCACCTTCTTCATAGAGCTCTTTCTCACCTAGAGAAACCCGGGAATACTGTGAGAATAATGTTCTTTGACTTCTCCAGTGCGTTCAACACCATTCAGCCAGGGCTACTGAGGGAGAAGCTGAATCTTGATGGTGTGGACCATCACCTGTCCAACTGGATCCTAGACTACCTGACAAACTGCCCTCAGTATGTGAGAGCCCAGGACAGTGGGTCTGACACTGTGATCTGTAGTACAGGGGCACCACAAGGTACAGTTCTTGCCCCATTTCTCTTCACACTGTACACTGCTGACTTTAGGCACAACTCATCCAGCTGTTACTTACAGAAGTACTCCGATGACTCTGCTATAGTAGGCCTTATCACTGATGGCGACGATAGGGAATACAGAGACTTAAACTGGGATTTTGTTGAATGGTGCCAGCAGAACCAGCTTAGGATTAATGCTGAGAAGACCAAGGAGATGGTGGTGGACTTTAGTAAATGGAGAGGTGCTCCGACCCCAGTAGAGATCCAAGGAACACGTATTGAGATAGTCAGGACCTATAAGTATCTGGGCGTGATCCTCAATAATAAACTAGACTGGGCTGATCACTTGGAGGCGCTGCACAGAAAGGGCTACATCAGGCTCTATCTGTTCAGGAGGCTGAGGGCCTTCGGAGTCCGGGGGACACTTCTTAGGGCCTTCTTCAACTCTGTGGTTGCTTCAGCCATCTTTTTCGGTGTGGCCTGCTGGGGGAGCAGTATATCAACCAGGGACAGAAATAGACTTGACAGGCTGATCAGAAGGGCCAGCTCTGTCCTGGGGAGCCCCTTGGACCCAGTACAGGTGGTGGGTGACAGAAGGATACTGTCTGTGAAGACCTCCATGCAGGAGAACAAATCCCACCCCAGGTATTGGACCCTGATGGAACTTGGCAGCACTGTAAGTGACCGTCTGCTTCGCCCCAAGTGTGAGAAGGAGCGTTATCGCAGGCCCTTCCTTCCAACCGTGACCAGGCTGTATAATCTACATCAAACCAAGCGAAGATCACTCCGCTCAGAGAACTAATTATTATGACGATGACCATGAAGTCTTCCTCTTTCTCTTCCGTTTTTCCTTAGCTGCTATGGACTCCTAGTATATCTTCTCTTCTCAGCATATGTGTGCCTACGTCTGTAATATATTACTGTGTATTATCCTGTATCTGTATTACTATGCTGCTGTAACATGTTGAAATTTCCCCAATGTGGGACGATTAAAGGATTATCTTATCTTATGTTATAGCACTTAAGGCTGTAATAGATGTAACATCAGTGCTAGATCATTTCTTTCTTTGTAATAAAAAGCAATATCATAGGCTCAGTACATCTTTCAAAACTAAATTGAAGATTTACTTTAAAAACTACAGATGTTTATAGAATTCTGAACATTAAATTGGCTTTATGATAATAACGCCCTGAAGGGCGTACCAAATGAAATAATCCAACTGTTAAATAATCAGCCTGTAACACTTATCCTTTGTTTTGTAGTCAGAAGATTTTCAACCTCCATCTCTGCAAAGGAAAGCATAAAAATAATGTAAAAAAATCTTCTGAAAATATGACAACTGAGATTCTTAATTAGAACCCTTATTACATACAGAATATATATATATATATATATATATATATATATATATATATATATATATATACTCTGCATCAAGTGTGTTTAAGTCTTCATACAATTCTGTTAATGGAAGACATCAGTAGAATTTTTTAGGATCTCTGCAATGGAGGTTTGCAAGTTGCAGATTAATTACTGAAAAAATGTATTGTAGATGTAGAATTTCTGGCAACACATCTTTGTTGTGTTAAGAAGTCAGCAAAAGCAACATTTAAGTCAGTGATATTAATTGTGCATGGATCTGTGCGCCATATGGCATAGTATTAGCAGACGCACTGTATTATGGACTTACAGAATTAAGGAGTAATAATACTAAGTGCTATTTAGATACAGCTTGCTCATTTGTTTATGTGTGATTCATTATGACTAGAGATGAGCGAACAGTGTTCTATCGAACTCATGTTCGATCGGATATTAGGCTGTTCGGCATGTTCGAATCGAATCGAACACCGCGTGGTAAAGTGCGCCATTACTCGATTCCCCTCCCACCTTCCCTGGCGCCTTTTTTGCTCCAATAACAGCGCAGGGTAGGTGGGACAGGAACTACGACACCGGTGACGTTGAAAAAAGTAGGCAAAACCCATTGGCTGCCGAAAACATGTGACCTCTAATTTAAAAGAACAGCGCCGCCCAGCTTCGCGTCATTCTGAGCTTGCAATTCACCGGGGACGGAGGTTTCCGTCCAGTTAGCTAGGGGTTAGATTCTGGGTAGGCAGGGACAGGCTAGGATAGGAAGGAGAAGACAACCAACAGCTCTTATAAGAGCTAAATTCCAGGGAGAAGCTTGTCAGTGTAACGTGGCACTGACGGGCTCAATCGCCGCAACCCAGCTTTCCCAGGATCCTGAATGGAATACACTGACAGTGTATTCCCGTATACCCGATATATACCCCCGATACCCGTTCCAACGGTGTGCCCCCCCACCTTCACCCCAGAAATACCCTGCAAGTCCCCTAGCAATAGAATTGGGGCTATATACACCCACTATTTTTACTACTGGTATACAGTGCCATTGTCTGACTGGGAATTCAAAGAATATATTGGGAATACAAATACCCTCATTTCTTGCTACTGCCATATAGTGCCAGTGTCTGACTGGTAATTCAAAGAATATATTGGGGTTACGTGCACCCACAATTTTTACTACTGGTATACAGTGCCATTGTCTGACTGGGAATTCAAAGAATATATTGGGAATACAAATACCCTCATTTCTTGCTACTGCCATATAGTGCCAGTGTCTGACTGGTAATTCAAAGAATATATTGGGGTTACGTGCACCCACAATTTTTACTACTGGTATACAGTGCCATTGTCTGACTGGGAATTCAAAGAATATATTGGGAATACAAATACCCTCATTTCTTGCTACTGCCATATAGTGCCAGTGTCTGACTGGGAATTCAAAGAATATATTGGGGTTACGTGCACCCACAATTTTTACTACTGGTATACAGTGCCATTGTCTGACTGGGAATTCAAAGAATATATTAGGAATACAAATACCCTCATTTCTTGCTACTGCCATATAGTGCCAGTGTCTGACTGGGAATTCAAAGAATATATTGGGGTTACGTGCACCCACAATTTTTACTACTGGTATACAGTGCCATTGTCTGACTGGGAATTCAAAGAATATATTGAGAATACAAATACCCTCATTTCTTGCTACTGCCATATAGTGCCAGTGTCTGACTGGGAATTCAAAGAATATATTGGGGTTACGTGCACCCACAATTTTTACTACTGGTATACAGTGTCATTGTCTGACTGGGAATTCAAAGAATATATTGGGAATACAAATACCCTCATTTCTTGCTACTGCCATATAGTGCCAGTGTCTGACTGGTAATTCAAAGAATATATTGGGGTTACGTGCACCCACAATTTTTACTACTGGTATACAGTGCCATTGTCTGACTGGGAATTCAAAGAGTATATTGGGAATACAAATACCCTCATTTCTTGCTACTGCCATATAGTGCCAGTGTCTGACTGGGAATTCAAAGAATATATTGGGGTTACGTGCACCCACAATTTTTACTACTGGTATACAGTGCCATTGTCTGACTGGGAATTCAAAGAATATATTGGGGTTATAAATACCCTCATTTCTTGCTACTGCCATATAGTGCCAGTGTCTGACTGGGAATTCAAAGAATATATTGGGGTTACGTGCACCCACAATTTTTACTACTGGTATACAGTGCCATTGTCTGACTGGGAATTCAAAGAATATATTGGGGTTATAAATACCCTCATTTCTTGCTACTGCCATATAGTGCCAGTTTCTGACTGGGAATTCAAAGAATATATTGGGGTTACGTGCACCCACAATTTTTACTACTGGTATACAGTGCCATTGTCTGACTGGGAATTCAAAGAGTATATTGGGAATACAAATACCCTCATTTCTTGCTACTGCCATATAGTGCCAGTTTCTGACTGGTAATTCAAAGAATATATTGGGGTTACGTGCACCCACAATTTTTACTACTGGTATACAGTGCCATTGTCTAACTGGGAATTCAAAGAGTATATTGGGAATACAAATACCCTCATTTCTTGCTACTGCCATATAGTGCCAGTGTCTGACTGGGAATTCAAAGAATATATTGGGGTTACGTGCACCCACAATTTTTACTACTGGTATACAGTGCCATTGTCTGACTGGGAATTCAAAGAGTATATTGGGAATACAAATACCCTCATTTCTTGCTACTGCCATATAGTGCCAGTGTCTGACTGGGAATTCAAAGAATATATTGGGGTTACGTGCACCCACAATTTTTACTACTGGTATACAGTGCCAATTTCTAACTAGGAATTCAAAATGCGCAAGGCTCCCGGAAAGGGACGTGGACGAGGCCGTGGGCGAGGTCGGGGGAATGGTTCTGGGGAGCAAGGTAGCAGTGAAGCCACAGGGCGTCCCGTGCCTACTCCTGTGGGGCAGCAAGCATTGTGCCACTCCACAGTGCCAGGGTTGCTTGCCACATTAACTAAACTGCAGGGTACAAACCTTAGTAGGCCCGAGAACCAGGAACAGGTCTTGCAATGGCTGTCAGAGAACGCTTACAGCACATTGTCCAGCAGCCAGTCAGACTCTGCCTCCTCTCCTCCTATTACCCAACAGTCTTGTCTTCCTTCCTCCCAAAATTCCGAAGCTTTACAGAACAATAACCCAAACTGTCCCTGCTCCCCAGAGCTGTTCTCCGCTCCTTTCATTGTCCCTCAACCTGCCTCTCCACGTCACGATTCCACGAACCTAACAGAGGAGCATCTGTGTCCAGATGCTCAAACACTAGAGTCTCCTCCATCTCCGTTCGATTTGGTGGTGGATGACCAGCAACCCACCCTCATCGACGATGATGTGACGCAGTTGCCGTCAGGGCATCCAGTTGACCGGCGCATTGTGCGGGAGGAGGAGATGAGACAGGAGTTGGAAGAGGAAGTGGTGGATGATGAGGACACTGACCCGACCTGGACAGGGGGGATGTCAAGCGGGGAAAGTAGTGTGGATGTTGAGGCAGGTGCAGCACCAAAAAGGGTAGCTAGAGGCAGAGGCAGAGGTCAGCAGCTTAGGCGAAGCCAGGCCACACCCGGAATCTCCCAAGATGTTCCAGTTCGTACCCAGCCCCGAAAAACTCCCACCTCGAGGGCACGTTTCTCGAAGGTGTGGAGTTTTTTCAAGGAATGCGCCGAGGACAGATATAGTGTTGTCTGCACAATTTGCCTCTCGAAATTGATTAGGGGCTCTGAGAAGAGCAACCTGTCCACCACTTCAATGCGCTGTCATTTGGAATCCAAGCACTGGAATCAGTGGCAGGCAGCAACGGCAGGACAAAGGCCGCCTGCCGTTCACGCCACTGCCACTGCCTCTGCCACTGCCTCTGCCTCTGCCACTGCCACTGCTGACTGTGCTGGCGATGCACTCCAGAGGACGAGCCAGGACACCACTTCATCTGCCTCCGCCACTTTGTTGACTTCTACCTCATCCTCCCCTGGTCCTGTCTTATCTCCTTCTCCTGCACCATCAAAGGCACCATCAGGCGTTTCTTTACAACAACCCACCATCTCTCAGACATTGGAGCGGCAGCAGAAATACACTGCTAACCACCCACACGCGCAAGCCTTGAACGCCAACATCGCTAAACTGCTGGCCCAGGAGATGTTGGCGTTCCGGCTTGTTGAAACTCCCGCCTTCCTGGACCTGATGGCAACTGCGGCACCTCGCTATGCCGTCCCTAGCCGTCACTACTTCTCCCGGTGTGCCGTCCCCGCCTTGCACCAGCACGTGTCACTCAACATCAGGCGGGCCCTTAGTTCCGCGCTTTGCACAAAGGTCCACTTGACCACCGACGCGTGGACAAGTGCATGCGGACAGGGACGCTACATTTCACTGACGGCACACTGGGTGAATGTAGTTGAGGCTGGGACTGCTTCCCAAACTGGCCCGGTGTACCTCGTCTCCCCGCCTAACATTCCTGGCAGGGACACGAGAAGAACACCCCCCTCCTCCTCCTCCTCTACCGCCTCCTCCTCCGCCACCGCCTCCTCCTCCGCCATTAGATTGACCCCAGCTACGAGTTGGAAACGTTGCAGCACTGGCGTTGGTAGACGTCAGCAGGCTGTGCTGAAGCTGATCAGCTTGGGGGACAGACAGCACACTGCCTCCGAGGTGAGGGATGCCCTCCTCGATGAGACGGCAATATGGTTTGAGCCGCTGCACCTGGGCCCAGGCATGGTCGTTTGTGATAACGGCCGGAACCTGGTAGCAGCTCTGGAGCTTGCCGGACTCCAACATGTTCCATGCCTGGCCCACGTCTTCAACCTAGTGGTGCAACGTTTCCTAAAGAGCTACCCCAATGTTCCAGAGCTACTGGTGAAAGTGCGGCGCATGTGCGCCCACTTTCGCAAGTCGACAGTAGCCGCTGCTAGCTTAAAATCTCTCCAGCAACGCCTGCATGTGCCACAACACCGGCTTTTGTGCGATGTCCCCACACGCTGGAACTCAACGTTTCAGATGTTGAATAGAGTGGTTGAGCAGCAGAGACCTTTGATGGAATACCAGCTACAAAACCCTAGGGTGCCACAAAGTCAGCTGCCTCAGTTTCACATCCATGAGTGGCCATGGATGAGAGACCTTTGTGACATCCTACGGGTCTTTGAGGAGTCCACAAGGAGGGTGAGCTCTGAGGATGCGATGGTGAGCCTTACAATCCCGCTCTTGTGTGTTCTGAGAGAATCCCTGATTGACATCAGGGATAACTCAGATCACACAGAGGAGTTAGGGATAGCATCCGATCCGTCACAGCTGGAGAGTAGGTCCACACATCTGTCCGCTTCACTGCGTTTAATGGAGGAGGAGGAGGAGGAGGAGGAGGAAGAAGAGTTGTCCGATGATGTGATGGTGATACAGGAGGCTTCCGGGCAACTTCGAATCGTCCCATTGTTGCAGCGCGGATGGGTAGACATGGAGGATGAGGAGGAAATGGAGATTGAACTTTCCAGTGGGGCCAGAGGAGTCATGCCAACTAACACTGTGGCAGACATGGCTGAGTTCATGTTGGGGTGCTTTACAACCGACAAGCGTATTGTCAAAATCATGGAGGACAACCAGTACTGGATCTTTGCTATCCTTGACCCCCGGTATAAAAACAACATCTCGTCTTTTATTCCGGTAGAGGGGAGGGCCAATCGCATCAATGCTTGCCACAGGCAATTGGTGCAGAATATGATGGAGATGTTTCCAGCATGTGACGTTGGCGGCAGGGAGGGCAGTTCCTCCAGTAGGCAACCAAGTTCTCACCGGTCCACACAAACGAGGGGCACACTGTCTAAGGTCTGGGACACCTTGATGGCACCCCCTCGCCAAAGTGCCGCCACGGAGGGTCCTAGTGTCACCAGGCGTGAGAAGTATAGGCGCATGTTGCGGGAATACCTTTCCGACCACAGCCCTGTCCTCTCCGACCCCTCTGCGCCCTACACGTATTGGGTGTCGAAGTTGGACCTGTGGCTTGAACTTGCCCTATATGCCTTGGAGGTGCTGTCCTGTCCTGCCGCCAGCGTCCTATCTGAGAGGGTGTTCAGTGCAGCCGGTGGCATCATCACTGACAAGCGCACCCGTCTGTCAGCTGAGAGTGCCGACCGGCTCACTTTGATAAAAATGAACCACCACTGGATAGAGCCTTCATTTTTGTGCCCACCTGTGTAAAGCACCCCAACATGAAACTCCATGTCTGTACTCAACCTCTCCAATTCCTCCGCATCCTCATACTCATCCACCATAAGCGTTGCACAATTCTGCTAATACTAGGCTCCCTCCAACATGATTTCCCCCAACTCTGCTGGTTAGAGGCTCCCTCCACCCTGCTTTCCCACAACTCTGCTGGTTAGAGGCTCCCTCCACCATGAATTTGCCCAAACTGGGCTGTTTAGAGGCTCCCTCCACCATGAATTGGTCCAAACTGGGTTTTTTAGAGGCTCCCTCCACCATGAATTGGTCCAAACTGGGCTGTTTAGAGGCTCCCTCCACCATGAATTTGCCCAAACTGGGCTGTTTAGCGGCTCCCTCCACCATTAATTGGTCCAAACTGGGCTGGTTAGAGGCTCCCTCCACCATGAATTTGCCCAAACTGGGCTGTTTAGAGGCTCCCTCCACCATGAATTTGCCCAAACTGGGCTGTTTAGCGGCTCCCTCCACCATTAATTGGTCCAAACTGGGCTGGTTAGAGGCTCCCTCCACCATGAATTTGCCCAAACTGGGCTGTTTAGAGGCTCCCTCTACCATGAATTTGCCCAAACTGGGCTGGTTAGAGGCTCCCTCCACCATGAATTGGTCCAAACTGGGTTTTTTAGAGGCTCCCTCCACCATGAATTTGCCCAAACTGGGCTGTTTAGAGGCTCCCTCCACCATGAATTTGCCCAAACTGGGCTGTTTAGAGGCTCCCTCCACCATGAATTTGCCCAAACTGGGCTGGTTAGAGGCTCCCTCCACCATGAATTGGTCCAAACTGGGTTTTTTAGAGGCTCCCTCCACCATGAATTTGCCCAAACTGGGCTGTTTAGAGGCTCCCTCCACCATGAATTGGTCCAAACTGGGCTGTTTAGAGGCTCCCTCCACCATTAATTGGTCCAAACTGGGCTGGTTAGAGGCTCCCTCCACCATGAATTTCCCAAAACTTGGCTGGTTAGAGGCTCCCTCCACCATTAATTGGTCCAAACTGGGCTGGTTAGAGGCTCCCTCCACCATGAATTGGTCCAAACTGGGTTTTTTAGAGGCTCCCTCCACCATGAATTTGCCCAAACTGGGCTGTTTAGAGGCTCCCTCCACCATGAATTGGTCCAAACTGGGCTGGTTAGAGGCTCCCTCCACCATGAATTTCCCAAAACTTGGCTGTTTAGAGGCTCCCTCCACCATTAATTGGTCCAAACTGGGCTGGTTAGAGGCTCCCTCCACCATGAATTTGCCCAAACTGGGCTGTTTAGAGGCTCCCTCCACCATGAATTTGCCCAAACTGGGCTGTTTAGAGGCTCCCTCCACCATGAATTGGTCCAAACTGGGTTTTTTAGAGGCTCCCTCCACCATGAATTGGTCCAAACTGGGCTGGTTAGAGGCTCCCTCCACCATTAATTGGTCCAAACTGGGCTGGTTAGAGGCTCCCTCCACCATTAATTGGTCCAAACTGGGCTGGTTAGAGGCTCCCTCCACCATGAATTGGTCCAAACTGGGCTGGTTAGAGGCTCCCTCCACCATGAATTTCCCAAAACTTGGCTGTTTAGAGGCTCCCTCCACCATTAATTGGTCCAAACTGGGCTGGTTAGAGGCTCCCTCCACCATGAATTTGCCCAAACTGGGCTGTTTAGAGGCTCCCTCCACCATGAATTTGCCCAAACTGGGCTGGTTAGAGGCTCCCTCCACCATTAATTGGTCCAAACTGGGCTGGTTAGAGGCTCCCTCCACCATTAATTGGTCCAAACTGGGCTGGTTAGAGGCTCCCTCCACCATTAATTGGTCCAAACTGGGCTGGTTAGAGGCTCCCTCCACCATGAATTTGCCCAAACTGGGCTGGTTAGAGGCTCCCTCCACCATGAATTGGTCCAAACTGGGGTTTTTAGAGGCTCCCTCCACCATGAATTTGCCCAAACTGGGGTGTTTAGAGGCTCCCTCCACCATGAATTTGCCCAAACTCTGCTGGTTAGAGGCTCAATCCACCCTGATTTTCAAAACAAATGTTGGTGCCAACCTCAACTTACTACAAGGGCCAAATTCACTGCTGGTGACAAGCTCTCCTCACTGCAAGTGCCAAATACACATGTTTCAAGGTGTTTTCCTACTGTCAGAGAGGTGGTATTGAGTGTGTAAAGTGTGTAGTTGTTAGGCTGTGATGTTGGGGTAATAGAGGGTCTTTGGTGTGTTAGATGCCCCCAGACATGCTTCCCCTGCTGTCCCAGTGTCATTCCAGAGGTGTTGGCATCATTTCCTGGGGTGTCATAGTGGACTTGGTGACCCTCCAGACACGGATTTGGGTTTCCCCCTTAACGAGTATCTGTTCCCCATAGACTATAATGGGGTTCGAAACCCGTTCGAACACACGAACATTGAGCGGCTGTTCGAATCGAATTTCGAACCTCAAACATTTTAGTGTTCGCTCATCTCTAATTATGACTTTTTTTCCCTTCAACAATTCCTCCATAATTTGTAGATGGGCTAGCTAGTGCTCAAACACATAGCTGTCAAACCTGTA
Organism: Leptodactylus fuscus; assembly: GCF_031893055.1. Taxonomy (NCBI): domain Eukaryota; kingdom Metazoa; phylum Chordata; class Amphibia; order Anura; family Leptodactylidae; genus Leptodactylus; species Leptodactylus fuscus. The sequence goes on from NC_134267.1 coordinate 87,151,688, forward strand.
TACTCAGATGAGTCTGTTCTTACATTCATAGATTTAGCCAAACCAGTAGAGGATTCTCAAGAGAAAAAGATTTGAAAGGAAAAACTGCAACCAAATAGCATGTCTTGTAACATTACTGGTATAACAACTGATATAATAACTTCTTGTCCTTTAGTAGGTCTTGTTTGGTGGTATACCTTTAGGGTATGTTCACATGGTATAATCTGGTGCTGATTTTAAGGGGGGGACCATCTGAACATACCCTCACAATGACTGCTTTATTGATACTAGCACTGGTTTTGTTTTTCACCTAACCTTCCACATTCGACCTTTGTTGGTATCATTCGCTTCGGCACCCAGTGCTAGTAACAAACTTTCAAGGGTCTTTCACATGTTAGTCTCTGTTATTGACACTGAGAAGTAGAGACAGTTTAATAACATTTAAATGCCAAAAATAATGGCACCAATTGCAAACAATTGGTTAAAGCTAGCAGGAAAAAGAAAAATGGAGTTATTATCGGTGAAGCACTAACTGTAACATAATCGTGCTAGTATCAGCAGAGGATTTGTTGCTCCATTGTCTATGCTCCACTGATCCCTATGGGTCTTTCGGGCATGTTAAAGCATAGAGGGGACCGGACCACCAGAGAGGAAGTACTGGAGAAGTGGGGGAATTAATAAGAAAGCGTGAATATTTTTGAATATTTATATATATATATATATATATATATATATATATATATATATATACAGTATATATATATATACAGTATATTTCCGTTTCTTTTGTAGCCACTTGATCTGGCTCAAAAAAAAAAAAAATGCAAAATCCGCAACAACAAAAAAGCTTTTCCACAATATTATATTAATGGGGATCAAACACCTGAGACCTCCACTGATCAGCCGTTTGAAGCACTTGGGTGAGAGTCACTTTCACTTCACAACTGAGACCTCTACTGATCAGCTGTTTGAAGCACTTGGGTGAGAGTCACTTTCACTTCACAACTGAGACCTCCACTGATCAGCTGTTTGAAGCACTTGGGTGAGAGTCACTTTCACTTCACAACTGAGACCTCCACTGATCAGCTGTTTGAAGCACTTGGGTGAGAGTCACTTTCACTTCACAACTGAGACCTCTACTGATCAGCTGTTTGAAGCACTTGAGTGAGTCACTTTCACTTCACAACTGAGACCTCCACTGATCAGCTGTTTGAAGCACTTGGGTGAGAGTCACTTCCACTTCACAGGTTTCTGTCATATAGTTCTGTCACATGACTTGTTTGCAGCTCAATCCCATGAATGGAGTGGCAAGTAAATGTAACTGGGCTGCAATAGCAGGAATAGTGGCTACACAATATACAATCATATGATACGTAAGCAGTGAAGAGGACGCAGCACTTATCGAATGATACTGCCTCTTCAAAAATTAAAACTGAACGTGAACACAAAAATGTTGAAAGAAGAGACAAGTTCCTGGTCAGTTAACCTGTCTGCAATAGAAAATGTACAAATCCTGTCTGTTTTATTGTGGTTTCTACAAAAGATGCATAAGAAGAGGACTGTGATGTGTACAGCGGCTTATGGCTGAGTTTGATAAAATTAGATACTGAATTGCACGGCATAATTAGATGGATCCCTGGTGATTAAGACTGTAAATTGCTGTGAATTTTTTATGATAGGAGCATGAAAATTATGATATCATTAAAACTCTGCATTTTTATTGAACTATTAATATAGTCTTTTAGTTTTTATGTTTAAAATGTATTATGTAAAGACTATTAGAAATGTGCAGAGAATATGGGTCACAGATATATTACAAATCTATGGGGTAAGGGTGTTACAAAATGCTCAAAAATTGGTTTCATGTCACCTACAGTTATATGGTGTCATAGAATTAATGCAATTTAAAATCCATATATTCAATGTTTTCAGACAGCTGTTGTATTCTGTTTCTGCTTTAGTACTGCAGCGATGTTGGATGTGCACCAGCTCATCCAGTTTTATAAAAGTGCTGCCTGATATTGTTTAGGGCCCTTTCAAACGGGACAAAATGGCACTGTTATTGGCGCTGAATTTACTGCGCATAAAAAAAAGTGTATTTTTTTTCTAAGCGCGGAATTTACCACGTGATAAACTCCTCGTGTAGAAAAAAGCAAGTGGCACCCATTGAACTCAACGGGGATGTGCTTTTTTATGCGCAGTAAATTTGATGCCATAAACAGCGCCATTTTGCCCCGTATATGGGCACACAGCAGAAGGGTAGGAGTGCCATTAGGCTTTTGGAGGGTATTTTCACATGCCATGATGTATTTGCAGAGCCCTTATCAAGAAGTCATCTCCTTTTGAAAGTTAAACCCCTTAATAAATTTATCAAGTAACGGTGCTAAATGGAAATTGAAATTTTTCTAGATATACGTCATTTAGTGTCATCTCATTCAGTTAATATCGCATAACAGCTTGCGCTGCTGTCAAAACTTAGCTCTTTACTTATTAAGCTGTTTCCTGATTTCAGAAACACCCCACATATGGGCCTAAAATTTAGAAAAGAACTACAGTGCTCAAAGGTGAAAGGTAGCAATGCAAACTTGCTGCCTATTTTGATCATACGCATTTGGCGGGCAAATGCAGAGGCTCTGATGTGAAATTAAAAAAAAACATGCCTGACACCATTTAAAGGGATCCAATCATTAAAACTGCATTTTTTATTGCTAACACGTAGGAATAGCCTTAAGAAAGGCTATTCTTCTCCTACCTTTAGATGTCTTCTCTGCACCGCCGTTCCGTAGATATTCTGGTTTTCATTGGTATGTAAATGCTGTTTGAGCATTGGGGACCGCCCCCAGTGCTGCGAGAAAATTCATTTACATACCAATGAAAACCGGGATATCTGCAGAAAGGCGGCACAGAGAAGACATCTAAAGGTAGGAGAAGAATAGCCTTTCTTAAGGCTATTTCTACATGTTAGTGATAAAAAAAAATGCAGTCTTAATGATTGAATCCCTTTAAGGACCTACACTGCTCAAGGAATTTCTCAAGTGGTATAGTGATCATTTTCACCTAAGATCGTTTCCCAAAATTTAATGCCAGCAGATGGTACAAAGTCAAAGTTGAAATTTTTAAAGAAATATGTCATTTCAATGCCAAATATTGAAAACAAAAACTCCTTGAACGGTTTTTGGTGTCAGTCAGCCATGTCTTATGGCACTTTTCATAATAAAAGACTACCACTGAATCAACTTTTAGATCTAAGCCAACAAATGGCAGAAATTTTTGTTTAAGGCAACCAAAATCACAAGTGAATGGCCAACTTATGGCTTCATAAATTTCTGGCTTTACTATTGTAACGTCAGTGCTCAGTGTAATGAGATTGTTGACAGTACCCAACCATGAGTAGTGAGGAATGTTAAATTGACTATACATGATGATCCCAATCTACGCTTCACATCACTACAACGTCATGTAATTGCAGATTTGGCTTTTCTTCAGGTTCATGCATCTTTGTAAACCAGTTTAACTGCAGGAATTTTCCTGCCTCTATCACCTAACAAACAACGCAGAACATTGTGCACTAGCATATGGGAAGGATAATTATTTATTCAGCAGTATTGTGACAAACACAAGGCACTATTTATTGTGTACTGTGAACAACAGTATAGTGCGGAACTTAAAGTGACACTTCAGCATTTTTTATAGCTATGAGAGGCAGCCATAGAAGAAAATTAAGAATCTGCCATTGCTGATGCTGTCACCCATGTCGAGCATCTGTACCAATCCAATGTCTATTTCCTGTTTTTACAAAACATTGCATAACTCACAATAACATAATAATATATATCAGGGCCTTAGAATGTGAGGATTACTGTATGTCGCAACAGCTACTTCTGATAATACTAGAGAAAGTAATGGAGGCTTTGTAACCTGACTGATAGAGAGGAGAATTACTGGCAGTATGTGAGAGAGGGGTACTATAGGGAGAAGATTTTGTGAGGCAGAGGAAGAGCAGGGGGGGGGGCATTTTGACAGAAGAGGTAGAGCGAAAGAACTGAGGGACTTTGATAAATCAGAGGTCTTACGGTTGTGCTCAATAGTATCTGCAGGCAGGCAATCCATGCTAGAAAAAAGAGGTCACACTGTGATCACTTGACTTATTGAAGATTGTGAAAGCGAGATAAGGAAAGACACTGTGAGTAGGCAAATATTACTACTGAGGGGATTGTCTTACAGACAATATAATGATTTAAAGGGGTTGTCCACTTGCAGACCAATATTGAGAGACAAATGTTATGGTTTGTATAATAAAAAGTTGTACAATTTTCCAATATACTTTCTGTATCAATTCCTCACGGTTTTCTAGATCTCTGCTTGCTGTCATTCATTCTGTTATTTCTAGTCAATAAAACTCTGACCGTGATCATGTGATTTACGGTCCATGGTCATGTGATGAGCACACAGGTGCCGCTCGTTATAGTCACAGCACAGTAATCAGACATCTGCCTGGTAATCAGCTGTGCACCTGTGTGCTGATCACATGACCATGGACCGTAAATCACATGACCATGGTCAGACTTTTATCCACTAGAAGTAACAGAATGAATAACAGCAAGACTGTGAGGAATTGATACAGAAAGTATATTAGAAAATTGTATATCTTTTTATTGTACAAACCTTAACATTGGTGTCTTAATATTGGTCTGAAAGTGGACAACCCCTTTAAAGGGAGTCTATCACAGTCTCCAATTACTTTTGAACTACTCCCATAGTTCTGTAGATGCTATTAGCAGAATAAAATACCTTTCTTATGTTTCAGAGCCCCAGGGATGCATAGAAAAAAACACTTTTATTCAAATGAGTAACTTGGAGCACAGGGGGAGTTTTCTTCTGTTACTGAGCACTGCTGCATTATCACGAAACATGCCCATCCTGCATTCATCTTGGCCCTCTGAATTCAGGATAGGTGTGTTGACTAAAAGATAGGGTTGAGCCGATCTTGAGATTTCAGGATCTTTTTTAAAATCCGATTTCCAATCATTTTCCATCCGATCCCAATTCCAATCCTAATGCAAGTCAATGGGATTTTTTAATCCCTCCTGGTGTGTACACCACTCTCCAGAGCTCCGGGCCCTCTCCTAAGCCACTACAAGCCCCGCCTACTCCCAGCATCAGTAACACTAGCCTAGGGAAGTGGGGGCGCGCACGGCGCTTTTCCGGCATGTGAAAGAGAGGAAATGACAGAGAACAACAGCCCCAAGCTCCGGGAAGCGGCAGCAGGTCTGTGCAGATAAGTGGGTCAAGCGATCAGGATCAGAATTCCCATCCTGATCTTTTTAGGTGGGATCAGAACCCGATCACGATCGTGAAATTTACTCAATCGCCGATCGGCATCCGATCTTTTCCGATCCTGATTGCTCAACCCTACTAAAAAATGAAGTACACTTCTTCCTACCATCCAGAAAACACTCACCACAAACATATATGTTTGTGGTGAGTCAATTTTTTTTCAATCAATACAGAAGAAAATGAAGGAGAACTTAAGGAACCAGGTGACATAGACACACAAAAGAGACATCATCCAGGTGACATAGATAAACAAAAGAGACACCAACCAGGTGACGTAGACACACATAACAGACATCAACCAATCACTCATACAACAAAGACTGCAGAGACATAATAGTAAATAGAAACAGATTCCCATTCAGAAGAACACTTTAATTGTTCTTATCTTATCTTTTTTCTAAATTGTGTTGTGCAGATTGATTTCACAATATATCTTTATAGGTGGGGGGGGGGGGTGTTTCCTTGTTTTCTTATCCCGAGCTCCAAAGGTTTTGATAAAATTCTATCAACAACTGCCACTAGGGGAGCTGGATGGCCTAGTGAAGACAAATATACTATTCAGTTCAATAGGAACTGTATAGATCTGTTTTCAGTTAACTACTATAACAAAAGCTGAAGACAAACGAAAGAAACATGTTTCTTCATTAACATCATACACTTACATTACACATCCTGTCTATGGTAAATATGGTAAACATTTCCTGAGTAAGATCTGCCTTTTATTTTTCCCAATGACTTAGAGCACAAACCAGAATTTCCAGAATCCACATTAGTTCTTCTCACTGTCTACTATGATTTGCTGTCCTTTCCTTTTCCCTGCTGTGGTTGTTTCATGATATCATGACTTAAGTGACCTAATAAAACTATCTATGTCAAAAAACCATATGATGAGATCAAAGAGAATGATGTGACTGAAAGTAGTGAACATGGAAATTTCTAAATTGTCTCTAAGCCACATGAAACCATTTATAACATATAAAAGAGCCCTTATGTCAGATTTTCCTGCCAGAAACCCTTCACAAATATCTCATTGTAAATGACAGTATTAGTGTATATAATAGGTTTCTTCGGAGGCTTTTAACAAAGATTGATTTCTTGTGTAACCAAATACAATACTGTTTTGTGATTTGTTTTATTTATTTCTTTGGTGTTCATTCTCTTACTGATATATTTTCAGGCTCTGCATTGAGTAACAAATAGGCAGTTAGCACTGTCATTGTCATCTTGCAATGACTGTGTAGGTGGAGAAATTCAGTAAATGTTACGCAAAACTGGTGTTTTCAAACTTTTCTATCACTTATTTTAGTCTTCAGCTACAAGTAAATTCTATACTCCCAGTTTGTTTTCATTTCTAACATATAACCAGATTATGTCCTTTCTAGCGAAATCATTTTGTTTTGGGGTTTGATTACATTTTGGTGATATTTATGTATTCTTTGTTGTTTTTTTAGATAGATAGATAGATAGATAGATAGATAGATAGATAGAATATCCTAGGGAGGCAAAATGGAAAGCAACTACATATAACAAGGGATATATTTTCTTGTATGCCCTAATGTGAATAGAAATAGTTAAAAAATGATGTATCATATTTTTAAAATACTAGTCTCTGCTTTGTCTGCATGTTGTTGGCATTGGTGATCCGCCTATATTCAGCAAATTGCTGCTGTCGATGGTTTACCTGCTCTGGCGTTTTGGCAGCTCTTAAGCTGTCCTGCTCCTGAACTTGTTCCTCGCATCATGCCTGTGACTGTTCTGGCATCTCAGCAGCTCACTGGGAAGCCATATAATGAGCGTGTTGTTGGCGTCGATGATTCCCCTCAGCTCCGCTTGAGGAGAACGCTGTTGACTTCATGCTACCTTCATAATTGTCGTTGTTTTAGAATTTTACGACAAATTAAATTTTCTTTTTCCAGGCATGTTTAAAATTGGAAAAGTACCAATTTAGATTAAAGGTGTTTTCCCATCCAGTGTGTCAGCACTGCCTGGAGCAGATCAGATAATATGCAAATGCATGTACACAATAGACAGAGGGTTAGCTCTGTGTTTACATAGAGATATAACAGACCTGGCTTTATCAGAACCTGAGATAAGCTGCTGCAAGAGCAGTTTAATATAGTATGTGAACATAAAGCATAACAGTAATAAAGCCATATCATTTGCCGGGAAAAAAAGTAGCCTATGTTTTAATCAAGGTTACAACTTATCTATGAGCCAAATTTCATTCAAATCCATTCAGCCATTTTTGCTTGATTGAGTAACAAACATACAAACATTCAAACACAAAAACTTTCACATTAATAATATTAGTAGGATCACTATAGTATAAAAGGTGTTGCCCAACAATGCAAAAATAATTCTAAAGAGATGAGAATGATGAACAAAGATACTAAAGGAAAGTTATGTTCCACTAACTGATCACCAGCTTCTCCTACTCAGGTCCCCTGCTGGTCTCAACTTCCTGGTGCAGCAATCACATCATAACATAGGGAAATGTGGCCACTACTTCAATCACCTATAACGTTTCATGTTGAAACAGAAGTGAAGGAGATTGTTGAGGAGTAGCTAATGGTTGCTTTGATTAGTGATGTGATGGCTTGTTCCTGTAGAAGGACATAAACCCATGTGACAGATTCAAACCCCCCTGGAGTGTGTCAAACAAAGTCATAAACTTATATTTGTACACTTTTCTGTAACTTCACATCACTAATGAAAGCAACCATAAAGGCTACTCTTTGAACTGATAGGAGCCTTGTGAACTGATGATTTCTTTACTTGTGTACTAATTACCATCTACTCTCCCACCAAACAATCTATTCCTGTCTGTCCCTTTTTGCATAAATATGCTTCCTTCAGAAATTTAAACTATGCCTGACGAAGAGACCTAAGGAGTCTCGAAAGCTTGCAATCTGTCATAATTTTAGTTAGCCATTAAAAAGGTATCACCTACTGAAGACTCTCAATTTCTTATATTTCACCTTTGTATTGCGTAATAGATTTTTGTACCCCCTGATCAATTGTTATAGTGCCTCTTTATAATAGTCATTGCTTATAAATAGTGCCCTGTGTCAGCTATTGTTCTCATCATCAGTAATAGCCCCCCTTATAAGTAATAGTGTTCCCTTATAAATAGGCCCCCCCTTATAGCCCACCAAATAAATATGTTTCCCCCTTATATTAGCCCTCCTTATGCATAATTTCCCCCCTATAAGTAATAATTTTCCCCCTTATAGGTAATAACTTCCTCCCTTATATATAATAATTAACCCTTATATTTATAATAGCCCCCTTATAATAACCATCATATATATAACCGTATCCCCATTATAATAGCCCCCTTTATAAATACTATTGAAAACCTGATTGTTAGGGAATTGCTAAGACAGCAATTCCCCAGTAGCTGTTGAACCCTGGGACGGGACATGAGACAGTGAACCCTAAGCTGAAGCCCCCAACTGTCCCTTCCTATTGCCAGGCCCTATCCTATGTAATAGGCGGCAACCACGAAGACGGTCCCTTCCTGTATATGTGAGACACAAAACGCAGACAAGACGGACAACAACAAAGGGAGGTCAGCTAGCCAAGGGTCAGTAACAGTCGAGCGATGCAGTGCCAAATCGGAGTCCAAAAGAATAGTCAGTAGGGAAAGCCAAAGGTCAAGGATAAGAAAGCAAGCAAAAATAGTGACAGCAAGGAGCAAGTATGCACACAGCAATAGCAAGCACTGGTGTGAATGAGAGCCAAGATATAATAGGGAGGAAGAACCCACCCCTGGAGTTGACAGGAAGGCAGGCTGTCAATCACACGAATTAACACTTCATGAACAGAGGCAAACAAGGGCAGAAGACGGGTGTGGTGGAAATACAATCACAGAACTAGAGCCGTGTTCACACAGTGCGACCAAAAATTTTAAGCCAAGAACCAAACTGCACACGCCTCCTGCGCCGCCGCAGGTGGTGCAGTGACCCAAACAGGCAGAGATGTTACACTGATGTTTCAGTACCCAGGGACCCCTTTATGGATGGGGCACTGGGTAATTGCTCAGTCTTCCTCCCTCTAATGCCAGCCCTGACTGTAATAAAGATCACCTGTTGAAGCCCCCTGGGGGAGCTTAAAAAATAAATAAAAGGTTTTAAAAAATATTTTTTTAAAAAATATATAAAAAATCAAATCACCCCCTATTCCTTAGATCTCAAATAGAGATAAATAAATAAACAGAAAATAAATTTTCCTCCCCCTCTCCATTTGTTTACCATTACGCCTCTCATAAAATTTTTTATAAAACACAATAAAGAAGCAATAAAAGACACCTTTTGTATTCTTATTCATAACACCATAAAAAAAGTTATGGATGTCAGAATATGATGACTCCAAGAATTATTATTATTTTTTTTTTAAGTTTTGTATTTTTTAAGGGGTTAAAACATTAAAAAAAATACATATAAATGTGGTATCCTTGGAACCATACAAATCCATATAATGAGGGTGGCATGTCATTTTGGCTGTACACTGAACACTGTAAAAACTACATGTCGGGTTTTTCTGTCTGCTTGAAAAGTCAGACCTCTTTACATGCGGACAGTGAAGGAAGGGCACGGAGTGCAATAGAACGCACCCGATCGCCATTTAAATAAATGACAGGTGTCACGGACACAGCTAGTGTCCGCACCTAATGTCCGTGCCAGATTTTGAACGGACACTAGGAGCGGGCACTACCTGTCGGACACAGACGGTAGTGTGAACGCCCCCTAAATCACACAAATGCAGTTTTTCTCCATTTTCACCCCATTCAGCATTTTATTCCAGCTTTCCAGTACATTGAATTGAATATTACATGGTACCACTACGAAGTACAATTTGTCCTGCAAAAATTAAGGGAAAAAAGTTTAAAAAGTAGTAATTTTTTTATTTCCCTGGAACACATTTATTTAACTGTGTATTGTTTCATTTGTGAAAGAAAAATATGAATAAATTAATGGTATACCTCTTAATAGGTATACCATATGAGGTAAAGTATTGGTACACTTACCCATTACACGTATATATGAACTTTTGTAACATCCCATTCTAAATCTTTAAGCTCAATATGAAGATGCCTCCATTTATTTGCAGTCTCACTGTTTACATCGTATGCTGTCTGTTTTACATTAGGTTTACATTAGCACTAGCGTACTGCCCAGGGAAATTCCTAAAAACGCAAAAAAATGGATCCAAGATCTAGAATATATTCTGGAGGTTACTGGTTTCCTACTCTTGAGGTAGATAGAGATCAAACTCCATGAAAACCCCCTTGGAGGTTAATAAATCTCCAATCAAATTCTAAGATCATAGGGAGGGCTCCAAGAATTTGTTCCCTAGGGGCCCTATATCTTAACTGACTGTCTTATTCGCCCAACCAAACCATAAGGGACCTAGCAGTACAGGTAGCCGCAATATTAGAATTAGGAAAAGCCCCTACTGACTCCCAAGTGCACCTTATAAATTCCTCAGCTTTTCATCAAGTGAGACCGTAAACTTACCGATATCAATACAAGCTTCTTCCTCAAACAGATATTTGCACTTGACTGCTCTCAGGATAAATCCCTTTTTTAACATTTTTTTTCCATTCCTTTTTGATAAGAGATATAATGTTCTTGTGTACTGGAAAATATTTCAGTTGCCAAATCTCAGGCCTGCCAAATATAATGTCCTACATAGAATTAGAAGGATTAGAGCTCTTGATACCCATCATTGCCCCAATGGCCTTTAACCCCTTCCCGACATGCGCCGTAATAGTACGGCGCATGTCGGGTCTGTAACTATGGCGACCACCCGGGAGCCGGGCGGCCGTCATAGCTGCCGGGTGTCTACTGCATTAAGCAGTAGACAACCGGCTCTCATGCCTCCGATCGGTCCCCGGACCGATCGGAGGCATTAACCCCTCCGGCGCTGCGGTCAAAGGCGCCGGAGGCGCCATTTTCCCGGCGGCGTATGGGCGCCGCCATTTTGCCCGGGATCTCCGGCTCCTGGAGCATGCTCCAGGGCTGACATCCCGTTGCCATGACAGCTGGGAGCCTGTACAAGGCTCCCAGGCTTGTCTGCAAATCCTCTCTTTTGCAGGCTGGTCTATGCAGCCAGCAAAAGAAAGGATGATTTTTTGCAATGCATTGCAATGCATTAGCATTGTAATGCATTGCATTAGTGATCAGACCCCCTGGGGTTCAACACCCCTAGGGGGTCTAATGAATGCAAAAAAAAAATAAAAAAAAAGTAAAAAAAAATATAAAAAAATATAAAAAGTATTAAAAGTTCAAATCACCTCCCTTTCCCTAGAACACATATAAAAGTAGTTAAAAACTGTGAAACATATACATGTTAGTTATCCCCGCATCCGAAATCGTCCGCTCTACAAATCTATAAAAATATTTTTCCTGTTCGGTAAACGCCGTAGCGGGAAAAATAGTCGAAAGTGCCAAACCGCCGTTTTTTCACTGTTTTGATTCTGATAAAAATTTGAATAAAAAGTGATCAAAGCAATAAGGAAAATTGCAGAACTAAAAAGTACACCCGGCCCCGCAAAAAAAGACGCCCTATGCATCCCCGTACACTTACGTATAAAAAAGTTACGGTCGTCGGAATATGGCGACTTTTAGAAAAAAAAATTTTTAACACAGTTTTGGAATTTTTTTTAGGGGTCAAAATGTAAATAAAACCATATAAATTTGGTATCCCTGGAACCGTACCGAAACACAGAATATAGGGGACATGTCATTTTGGCTGCACAGTGAACGCCGTAAAACCAAAGCCCGTAAGAAAGTCGCAGAAATGCATTTTTTCTTCAAATCCACCCCATTCTGAATTTTTTTCTTGCTTCCCAGTACATTATATAGAATAATTAATGGTAGCATCATGAAGAAAAATTTGTCCCGCAAAAATTAAGACCTCATATGGCTCTGGGAGTGGAGAAATAAAAAAGTTATGGGGTTTAGAAGGAGGGGAGTCAAAAACGAAAAACGAAAATCAAAAAATGCCATCGGCGTGAAGGGGTTAATAACTTATCAGTATCTTCACCCAGGCATCTCACCTGACCCCCTCTTCAAACTCTTCTGCAGAAGATGAGGAGGAGTAATCGAATACTCTTCACTCTCAGCCTGAAAGGGTTCATCATGAGAAGAGGAATGGTGACCACGAGTAGAGGAACTTGACTTGTTTTTACAGATGAATCTACACTTAAGGGAATTTCTGACTTTGTTTTGGATCATGGTTGTAATTCTTCATGGTGATTCTTCAGCAGTAGTTTGGCCTATACAAGCTGGACATAGTCTGTTCTCATAAGGAGAAGGAGGATAATCTAGACTTTAATTCCTGGATTTTGCAAGATCCTTCCTAGGCCTGTCCTAATAAAATGTTAAGCCTATTAGTAATGGATTGATGGCCATTAATGGATGGGTTGAGGCCATTAATGGATAAATAAACATGTTGGCACACAGCCACTTACATAAGCCCTTGAAGTACCAAAGCAGGTGGAGGTGGACTATCATCTTGCACTCTTTCTTTGAGTCTTCCTTTTGCTGGTGACAGTTGTTGCTACTGCTGCTGTAGGGGGTGCTGCTGACTTTCGTCCATTTCTTTTGAGGATGTGGGAAGGGCCGAGAACTCTGCTCCAGAAGTAGCTCTACCAGCTCCTCAACCTGTGTCTCCCGTGCAGAAATCCCCTTTCTGACCCAGAAGAACAAGGACTAGGCTATGCTCTTTCTACCAGAACTCTGGCCTTTCTTCTGACAGCTTGTAGTGCTACCCACTTGACTGGCACCGCCACCCAGAACTCCTGCAGCCTGCCCGTGTCTGTCCTTAACTATCCGTTCCCAAAGATGTCTGACTTTTCAAGCGGACAGCAAAAACCTACATGTCGGGTTTTGCTGTCCACTTGAAAAGTCTGACTTCTTTGGGAACGGACAGTTAAGGACACCCACGGACAGTAAAAGAACGCACCTGATGTCCATTTAAATCAATGCAAAATGTCATGGACACAGCTAGTGTCCGCTGCTAAAGTCCACACAAGATTTTGAACAGACATTAGCAGTAGAGATGAGCGAACAGTGTTCTATCGAACACATGTTCGATCGGATATCAGGGTGTTCGCCATGTTCGAATCGAATCGAACACCACGTGGTAAAGTGCGCCAAAATTTGATTCCCCTCCCACCTTCCCTGGCGCCTTTTTTGCACCAATAACAGCGCAGGGGAGGTGGGACAGGAACTACGACACTGGGGGCATTGAAAAAAATTGGAAAAAGTCATTGGCTGCCGAAATCAGGTGACCTCCATTTTAGACGAATAGTGGATTTCAAATCCGGGTCATATGAGAATGTGAACTTTGTGACTATGAGACAGGGATAGCTGTACAGGCAGGGATAGCTAGGGATAACCTTTATTTAGGGGGGAATGTTATTAAAAATAACTTTTTGGGGCTCTATCGGGTGTGTAATTGTGATTTTTGTGAGATAAACTTTTTCCCATAGGGATGCATTGGCCAGCGCTGATTGGCCGAATTCCGTACTCTGGAGTGCTTCATCACGCCAATACAATGCATTAGCCAGTGCTGATTGGCCAGAGTACGGAATTCGGCCAATCAGCGCTGGCTCTGCCGGAGGAGGCGGAGTCTAAGGTCGGACCTGAATGGAGACTGGTGTGGAGCGATCTTAGACTCCGCCTCCTCCAGCAGAGCCAGCGCTGATTGGCCGAATTCCGTACTCTGGCCAATCAGCACTGGCTAATGCATTGTATTGGCGTGATGAAGCAGTGCTGAATGTGTGTGCTTAGCACACACATTCAGCTCTACTTCATCGGGCTAATAGAATGCATTGGCCAGCGCTGATTGGCCAGAGTACGGAATTCGGCCAATCAGCGCTGGCTCTGCTGGAGGAGGCGGAGTCTAAGATCGCTCCACACCAGTCTCCATTCAGGTCCGACCTTAGACTCCGCCTCCTCCAGCAGAGCCAGCGCTGATTGGCCGAATTCCGTACTCTGGCCAATCAGCACTGGCTAATGCATTGTATTGGCGTGATGAAGCAGTGCTGAATGTGTGTGCTTAGCACACACATTCAGCTCTACTTCATCGGGCTAATAGAATGCATTGGCCAGCGCTGATTGGCCGAATTCCGTACTCTGGCCAATCAGCACTGGCTAATGCATTGTATTGGCGTGATGAAGCAGTGCTGAATGTGTGTGCTTAGCACACACATTCAGCTCTACTTCATCGGGCTAATAGAATGCATTGGCCAATCAGCGCTGGCCAATGCATTCTATTAGCGTGAACTGAGTTTGCACAGGGGTTCTAGTGCACCCTCGGCTCTGCTACATCAGATTGCTACATCTGATGTAGCAGTGCCGAGTGTGCATCAGATGTGTAGTTGAGCAAAACTGACTCAGCACTGCTAAGTCTGCATTCGCATAGGAATGCATTGGCCAGCCTTCGGCCAATCAGCGCTGGCTCTGCCGGAGGAGGCGGAGTCTAAGGTCGGACCTGAATGGAGACTGGTGTGGAGCGATCTTAGACTCCGCCTCCTCCAGCAGAGCCAGCGCTGATTGGTCGAGTTCCGTACTCTGGCCAATCAGCACTGGCCAATGCATTTCTATGGGGAAAAGTTAGCTTGCGAAAATCGCAAACTGACAGGGATTTCCATGAAATAAAGTGACTTTTATGCCCCCAGACATGCTTCCCCTGCTGTCCCAGTGTCATTCCAGGGTGTTGGTATCATTTCCTGGGGTGTCATAGTGGACTTGGTGACCCTCCAGACACGAATTTGGGTTTCCCCCTTAACGAGTTTATGTTCCCCATAGACTATAATGGGGTTTGAAACCCATTCGAACACTCGAACAGTGAGCGGCTGTTCGAATCGAATTTCGAACCTCGAACATTTTAGTGTTCGCTCATCTCTAATTAGCAGCGGACACTAGCTATCGGACACCGACGGTAGTGTGAATGCTCCCTTAGAAAATACATGTTTTCCTTTTGTTTGCTGTCATACTGCAAAAACATTATAATCTTTGATAAGATGTATATATGCTGCTTAAGAAATATGCTGTGAGGCTATATGACAAGATGGCGCCTGCATCTAGGATGTTGGGTGCAAGAAGACATATGCTTGGCTTGCTGCCAGAAGACAGCTCTCTAGAGGCATAGCGCAAGATTGGGAATAGAAGGCTATTTATGGAACTGCTTATGCTTCTCCTTTACATAATCAAGCCATACTACACCAATCAGGATTGAACATGAGGACTTATGTTGTTATGTTTCTCCTCCCTATGCTTGTTACTATATTAATCCCATGTTGCCTTAATAAAGTGCGTCAGTGCACTTCTTACTTTGTTAAGAGAGGAGTTTATACCAACATTCTGTGTCTGGTGTCAATGCCTCACCGCTAGCACTTAGTACATATCAATTGGGACAATGACAGTTACCTGAGGGATTTGGTCAGTTGGTCAACAAGGATTACCTTGACCTTTTCAGAAAAACCTTTAATTTAATATGGTCCTTTAATATGGTAAATATTTCTTTGCTATTACATTTGTTTATTAAAGTACATGAAAAACATAGTAAATATCTACCAAAATTTGAAAAATATTAAATAAGATATTTTTAAAAATATTAAAAAATGATAAATACCATCTATAATTGTTTTTTTCTGATTTCAGTAATACTTATTATTCACTATATAATGCAAAATACACATTTTAGATTACTATAAATTTTCGATGTTATTACATCTCGTCAGCTTGGCGCAGAGAGTACTGACCTGACAGAGGTGAGAGGCTTCTAGACAGGGTTGGGGGGATATTGTCACTCCATAGGGAGAGACCACCATATAGGTGTGTGGAGTCTTATTAAGCCATTAGCGCTCCACTGTGCAAGGGAACATGGGAAGAATATGCAAATCTGACTTCCATGATGTAATTAGGATGCCAGTGCCTCAGTCATGCACACCAATAGCACACCATCCTCCCTGAGGATGTGCAAGTCAGTGACGATATCCCCTCAACCCTGTCTAAGCCTCTCATCTCTACCAGGTCAGTCCTCTCTGTGCCAAGCTGACAAGATGCAATAACATCGAAACAGCTGTCCTTGGCTGAGAGACTACCTGGTAAAATCCCAACATCATTGCAAACAAAGGCATCTGAGAAGATCGGGCATGATGATAAAGTGAGCGCCACCTATTGGGCTGCATGACTGAGCCTCTATCTTCCTAATTACATCATGGAAGATAGACTTGCACATCCTCAGGGAGCGCCCTCTATTAGTGTGCATGACTGAGGCACTGAATTCCTAATTACAGCATGGAAGTCAGATTTGCATATAAATTTTTAAGAACTTTTTTCTTAATGAGGTTTATATAAAACTAAAATTGCTAGTGACCACTGAGGAGAACTTTATCAATGGAAACTATATATTTTGCTATTATTTTTTGCCATGCCATGCTATTATATGGAATGTACAGTGTTTTCCCGCAGATGAAAGTCATAACAGAATGTGCCTAGAAATTAAATTAAAATGTTTCTATTTATGCAAGTTGTATAAAGGAAACATAAGCCTGAAGATCTTAATATGCATTAATAAACACATCATATAATTCCATATGTTATCTGAGTATGCATCTCTTATTCATTCATACAGCATTGCTCTAAGCGCTAATAGCAGGTACTTCCTGATGGAGAAAGTCAGTAAGAAAAATACGGCTTGTGGGTTCAGAAACTCTAGGAAGATTTTAATGCTAATGAGAAATAAGGATTAAATATCAATGTATAGCTGTTAACAGGAGTTTTCCTATAAAGGGATTTTCCTGGGCTTTTTATAACATCTAGCTTGATGTGCTATATAATAGCCTTATCAGTGTTTGCAGGGCTGGCCTTATGTAAGGTGAAATCCTGTACCAGTCATCTACAATATCTAAGTAACAATTTATAAGATATATTGTGCAAGATCTAAATCAATAATAATGCTATTAATCACCCATATAAAACGGTATAATGCGCTGTACTAATAATCATAATATGCCCTGTCCTCATAATGATCATAAAAAAATCCTTAGTAATGATACACTACCACCCACAACGATCTCCAATTCAGAACACAGTATACGAAGGCTAAAAGTGGATGGCTTTTTACACTGTGCCTTGACCGTTTCATGCAATTGCAGCTCAGCTCCATTTAGCTTAATACACTGTGGTCCAAGTAGCTAATCAGTGGTGATGCTGGGTGTCAGACCCCTATACATATGATATTGATGATAAGGTAGGGCAGGGACATTGTAATACTTTAGTGAGACCTGTTCAAAGGTTTCCTAATGGGCTCCATATTACACCATTGTATTAAAGGGGCTCTATCATTGGAAAAAGTCATTTTTTAACTAATCACATCCTTGCATAGCCTTTAGAAAGGCTATTACACACATATCTTTTGTATGTAAATTGCCTCAGTAGTTTTTGAATAAGTCAGTTTTTATTCATATGCTAATTAGCTTCTCTGTGCACCCCAGAAGTCTCTTCATGCACTGTCTTTTGTATATACAGCACAGGCTGCTGCTGACTCCTCCTCCCTACTCTCACACACACAGCACACAGCATAGAGAGCTGGCTGACAACTTCCTGTGCACGGGGAGAAGCTAATTAGCATATGAATAAAAACAGACCTAGTGAACGCCATAAAAAAGTAAAAAGGGATCAGAAAGTCATACATACCAAACATTGTTATCTATAGAAATTACAACTTGTCCCACAAATAAAGAGCCCTGACATATCTCCTTCAACAGTGCAATAAAAAAGTTATAGATGACAGAAAACGGTGAACCAAGGAAAATCGTTCATTTTGGAAAAGTAACGTTTTATTTGAAAAGTCGGTAAAATGTATAAAAACTATAAATATGTTATCGCCGTATTTGTAATAACCTGCTGGACAAAGCTGCCATGCCATTTTTAATGTAGAGTGAACACCATAAAAGCAAAGTGCAAAAAATTATGATTGTGGGTTATTTCACATGTTCCCCCAAAAAACTTAAATAAAAAGCTAATCAAAACTTAAAGAGGACCTTTCACCATATCTGGGCACATGCAGTGTTATATACTGCCGGAAAGCTGACAGTGCGCTGAGTTCAGCACACTGTCGGCTTTCCCGATCTGTGCCCGGTGTGAAGAGCTTACGGTCCGGTACCGTAGCTTTTCTATGGTCAGAAGGGCGTTTCTGACCATTAGCCAGGAACGTCCTTCTGCCTTGCGGCACCTATCACGCTGTGCGGTGTGAGCGGGGAGGAACGCCCCCTCCCTCTCCTGATAATGCTCGTCTATGGACGAGCTGTGTGAGCAGAGGGAGGGGGCATTCCTCCCGGCTCCACAGCACAGCACGATAGGCGCCGCAAGGCAGAAGGACATTCCTGGCTAATGGTCAGAAACGCCCTTCTGACCATAGAAGAGCTACGTGTTAGGATTGTGCAGAGACTGCGGCCATGATATGGGCGTCGCTGTCTGTTCCTTTGCAAAATCCAGGGTTGCAAGGGTTAACCTGCCTTGCAACAGCCGGGCGTGGTCGACTGGTTGATCGACATGTGTATCAACCAATGGACGCTCGGATTGGGCAGCTGGGCTATTTGCTGGTGACCGCCCCTTGCCTATATAAGGGGGCTGGTCTGGACGCCCGGCGCTCTATGATCTCATTCAAAAACCTGAATTGATGTGTGTTGTGTGTGTGCTTGGATTCCTGCCTGAAATATTATTTGAATTGCCCTAGTTAGCAAAAGACCCCTGAGCTAGCAATGCCACTGGTAGTCAGGCAGCATGCTGCCTTGTATGTTTGTGGTGCAACTCTGTAGGGGCAGCTAGCAATACTTCCCAGACAGGGTGACTGGGAGTGGGCTTGGCAGTAGTTGCCTGGGTGGTTGGGTGGAACTGCACACAGGGTTTACTTGGTCTCTGGCTAGTCCTGGAGTTCAGGCTAGCCAGCTTGTTTATTTGTGCGGCTGCTCTGACTGCACAGAGCTCTGTGAATTTCAACAGAGCGCACCTGGTCCTTTTAATTTGACTAGCAGTGACTGGAACTATTAGTCGGTGTTCACACCAGGTTGGTTTGCAGTTAGTGGCCCAGAGGGCTCCGTGGGGTTTTCATTTAAGTTGTTTTTTTTTAATAAACCCTGCTGACCATAACACTACGGTACCGGACCGTAAGCTCTTCACACCGGCCACAGATCGGGAAAGCCGACAGTGTGCTGAACTCAGCGCACTGTCAGCTTTCCGGCAGTATATAACACTGCATGTGCCCAGATATGGTGAAAGGTCCTCTTTAATATGTACCCCAACATGGTAGCAAATGAAAGTACAACATGTCACGCAAAGAATAAGCCCTCACATAGTTATGTCGACAGAAAAATAAAAAACTTTTGGTAGATGGGGAGGAAGACTATGAAAAAAGTCACCGAGCATTAATATACAAACTACCCTGTGTCCTTAAAGGGATCCTATCACTCACGCACAATTTTTTCTAGGTACCATGTCGGAATAGCCTTAAGAAAGGCTATTCGTCTCCTACCTTTAGATGTCTTCTCCGCACCGCCGTTCACCTACAACCCCGTTTTCTCTCGGTATGCAAATTAGCTCTCTTGCAGCACTGGGGGCGTGCCCCAGCTCTCAAACAGCACTGGGGTGTCCCCAATGCTGCGAGAGAACTCTCTCCAGTGCCTCCTCCATCTTCATCAGCAGCATCATCTTCTTCCGGCGGTGGCTTGTAACTTCTTAAGACTATTCCGACATGGTACCTAGAAATAATTGTGTGTGAGTGATAGGATCCCTTTAAGGAGTTAAAGACAACAGAAGAACAGATTTGAGTAAAAGCAAGGTCAGAATCTGGTAGGCTGCAGAAGTAAATGGCAGAGGAACACTAGAAATATAGACAGGTATCAGGAAGTGATCTGGATGGTTGTTGAATTGTCTTAAAAGTATTTAATGGATAGCTTATTATGTTCTGTGTTCATTTACACTAATGTTACAAGATATTTGACATAAATGAAGGTTGAAGAATGACATTTAATCTCCTTTATTAGAGATGAGCGAGTAGTATTCGATTGAGTAGGTATTAGATCGAATACTACGGTATTCGAAATAGTCGTACTCGATCAAATACTACTAGCTATTCACAGTAAATATTTGATTCAGAACCAGCGTTGATTGGCCGAATGCTATACAGTGTATAGTCTATGGGGTCTGTGCACTTTAACTGCACAGCGCTTGCAGTTGTGCTGATAAAAAGTAAGCTCCCTCGTAACAGCAAGCTGCCAGCTCTCCCAACTAGCAAAGACGAGCCTGCAGTAAATCAACGCTGGTTCTGCCGGAGGCTCCTCCTTGCTAGTCAGGAGAGCTGGCAGCTTGCTGATACGAGGGAGCTGAGTTTTTCTCATAGGAATGCATTGACCAGCGTTGATTGGCCAGTGCACAGCATTCGGACAATCAACGCTGGATCTGCCGGAGGCTCATCTGTGAGGAGCCGGAGTCTAAGATCGGACCACAGCAGTCTCCATTGTGGTCCGATCTTAGACTCCGCCTCCTCACAGACAAGCCTCCGGCAGAACAGCGTTGATTGGCCAAATGCTGTACACTGGCCAATCAACACTGGTCAATGCATTCCTATGACAAAAAAGTCAGCTGACTCATAACAGCAAGCTGCCAGTTCTCCTGACTAGCAAGGACGAGCCTCTGGTAGAACCAGCGTTGATTTGCCACAGGCTCATCTTTGCTAGTTGGGAGAGCTGGCAGCTTGCTGTTACGAGGGAGCTTACTTTTGATCAGCGCAACTGCAAGCGCTGTGCAGTTAAAGTGCACAGACCCCATAGACTATAATAGGGTCCATGCGCTTTAACTGCACAGCGCTCCTCCTAAACATTCTCCTCCTGCTACTCGTGGACTTGGTGACTCTCCTTTAGTCGAATAGTGGTTTCCCCTGAAACAAGCATTTTTTCCTATAGACTATAATGGGATTCGATATTCGATCAAGTAGTCGAATATTGAGGCTCTACTCAAAACGAATATCGAATCTTTCACTGTTCGCTTATCTCTATCCTTTACCCTTAGAATTTGGCACATGTATCTAGCAGTTATATTGAGCACTGATAGCTCTGTTCTACTGATCTCTACAAATAGCAACAAATACAAATTGCCACTTTTGAAGCTAATGCTGTAAGTGTGAAGGTGTTAGATGTAGACAACATTTCTATTGAACTGATCTGAAATGGGATTCATTAGTTAACTCTATAGCAAGGAATTATTTAAATGTGTCAGTGCCTCAGGCAAGCAGTACATTGGAAACAAATGGATCAAGATGCAAAAGGAATGTGACATTCAATAGGATTTAATTCATGGAGAGCAAAAAGGATTCATCTTCCAGTGATAGACGTTCCTTACTGGCACAATATTTATAGTTGTTGGCCTGTATTATAGGATGTCTACATGAAGTATAAAGATGGTATTACACCGTCTGAAATATGGACAGGACAAGCACTGATTGGCAATAAACTTGCTGATCAGCGCTCATTTTCATTGGCCAATGTAATGTACATAAGGAAAAAAAAACATTGCTACGGACCGTACTGATTATTACATTGGCCAATGTAAAATTCATAGGGAGAAACCATTTCTGCCAACTGTACTGATTATTACACAAGTCAATGTAAAGTACATGGGAGGAAACCATTGCCACCAACCGTACTGATTATTACATAGGCCAATGTAAAGTACATGGAAAGAAACTCCCTCCATATCATCCAGCCCCCTATAAACAATACACCCCTCCATATCATTGAAGCCCATTCCACATAGGCAATAATCTCCCCATACAATTCAGGCCTTCCTTCCACATAGATAATACTCCCCTATATCATCAAGGCAACCCCCACCCCTGATAGATAATAAGGTAATACTTCCCAATATCATTCAGGTCCCCTTCACATACATGATACATCCCCCATATAATTTGTCTCCCCAACATAAGTAACACTGCCCTCATATCATCCAGGTTCTCCAACATACATAATACTTTCCTGATATAACACAGCCCCCCCCCACACACACACACACTACCGGTCTACACTGTTGAACTGTTTATCGACCTGCTTCGGTGTGTGTCTTCTATTTCCCTCTTGGTCCCATCTGTTCTGGTACTGCTGTTTCTGAGATCAGGAGACAGGGAATCCATGAGGAAAATAGAAGATACACAATTTGCATCAGTATTGTGTAGGGAGAGAAGGTTGAATACAGTTCAATAGAGCAGACAGTGGTAGTGTGACAGTGGGTAGTGGTAGTATGACATTGCATAGCCTCCATTAGACCACACGGGGGAGGATTAGATACGTACCTCTGCACAGAGTACCACACGCCAGAGGATTAGATACGCACCTCTCCACATAATACCACATGCCGGAGGATTAGATACGTGCCACTGCACACAATACCACATAGGTAAGGATTAGATACCTGCGTCTGCACACAGTACCACACGGGGCAGCATTAGATACATGCCTCTGCACACAATACCACACGCCGGAGAATTACATACGCATCTCAGCGCACAGTACCACACGCCAGAGGTTTAGATACGCACATCTGCACACAGTAACACTTGCTGTAAGATTACATACGTGCGTTTACACACAGTACTACACGCCAGAGGATTAAATACATGCGTTTACACACAATACTACATGGGAGAGGATTAGATACGTGCCTCTGCACACAGTACCACAACCCATAGGATTAGATACGTGCCTCAGCACACAGTACCATACGCTGGAGGATTAGACAGACGGCTCTGCACAGAGTACCACACATTAGAGTTTTACTCTGAAAAATGGGACATAATACTGTGTACTTGGGGCCAGTATGGGGACATAATACTGTGTACTGGGGCCAGTATGGGGACAGAATACTGTGTACTGGGGCCACTATGAGAACATAATACTGTGTACTGGGGCTACTATGGGGACATAATACTGTGTGCAGGGACTAATATGAGGTATTTATAGTGTGCGCAGAAAAGTGCGCGGGGGAGGCGGCGGTGGTAGGGGTCAGTTGGTCGAAGTCTTCCACATTGGTCAGGGGGGGGGGGCCCATGTCAAAAGTTCGCCACGGGGCCCCGCCATTCCTAGTCACGTCACTGGTTAAGCAGCTGCACACACACACACCCCAATGCCGGCCCTGGCTGTCTCAAAGCCATCTTACTCCTCCCCTGCCGAAAACACTAAACCAGTCCTGGACAAGTCCCATGCATCTTGTTTTTTTTAAAGCGGCCTGTCCTGGACTAGCTTAGGTTACTCAAAATGCCACCCCTCTGGCATAATGCCGCCTGAGGCTATTGCCTCACCTCACCTCATTAGGGGTGTGCCGCTGCCTATATGATGGCACTGATAATGATTCTACTAAGTAAAGAAAGAGTTGCTTAGCAGTTTCTCCTTTCTACTTTTTCTGTGTATAGCATGAGATACATCATATCAGCTAAGCTCCACCCACCAGCGCAGGGAGAACTAAGAATTAATGATAGATCCCGCAGATGGGAAAACTGGTAAAAATTGAAGATGTTAGTTAAAAACATGGAAAATTAGCTATTTGGTCCTATGGCCCTGACGAGAGTTGTCTGGAGTAAGTGTGTTAAAAGGTTTTCATTGGCCCTCTCATGTTCTTCAATGACCTTTTTCTTATTTCACCCAGCTTCTGAGGCCAGTCTTGCGTCTTCCTTAGCTCACTGTTGGTCTGGTCTCTTCCCCTTTACTGACATTGTTGACTAGTTAGACTATAGCCTTTGAAGACCTTCAATGCAAAGTTAACCTCTCAAATCGATGTAGATATCATTACTTACAGATTAAACACTTGGCCAATACACTGTATAGGGGTCCCAGGCCCCTATTCCCACAATATTTGAGAATCTTTGTAAATTTGACCTCTAAAAGCAAGGTCTTATTACATCTATGTTGTATAATATTCTGGTTAATCCTGCTCCGGACAGGTTATCTATTTATTCATATATGACCTAGTAGGAAGAGCACCTTGATGAAACCCGACTAAACACATCTTGACTGTTGATATGGAGAACTGGCAAGTTCTCTTTGTGTGCAACACACAAGGAAACCCAGTACAATCTTCTCATGCAGTGGTATCACACCCCAGACCTGCTTGACACTTTGGATCCTTCTATACCAAGTGAGTGCTGGAGATACAGGACAAGCCCATCCACCTCGTTCAACCTATTTTGGGACATTATAATGCTAACATCTTTTAGCCATAATTTGGAACCCTTCTGACTCAGATACTAGACATTGACTTCCTGCTTTCCCCTAAAACATACGTTCTTAATATCCCCTCCCAGCGTATAGGGAAGAAGACATTACATCTATTGCAATACGTTGTTACTGCGCCCAAAGCCTAATTGCAAGACACTGGAAGTAAATCCCATCCCAATCCCTTTTGGAACTTTATGCAAGATTGATGGAAGTGAGGAAGAAAGACTTCAGTCCATCAAGGCTCCATGGGATTCCTACTTGATGGCCCATGACCTATAATGTCCCCTCTTAGGCACAAGCCATACCTCTGATCCATACCCATACTGTGTGCTCTACACTCCTCACCCCTTCTGTGGTGTATTTTCATGTTTACGTGAATTGCACCTGGCAGCTGTTACAGGAATTTTGTTGTTTAATTCATTCCTCCCCTCCTCTCCTATCTATTGTTTCTGATTCTGATGTAAATTGTAATTTTGATAGCACAGCATTACTCTATGTGTTATATTTCCATCTTTCAGTTTCTTGTGGAAAAAAAATTCCAATAAAAATTGCAATGCTAGAAATAGTGTTATCTTCATGTACACACTGGACTATTGGTTTATTTGAAGAATATTGAAAGATGGGTACAATTTAATGGGTTGTTTAGTTTAGTCAAAGCTTTCCTATACTCACTTTTGAGGCCTATTTAACTAATAGAGGAAGTTCACTGATCGGGTTCTGGTGAGTGGACCTTGCGAGTATTATCTCAATATGTCCCAGCAATGAACAGACATCCATTATGTCGTCTTCAGTACACACTGTAGGCATCTTAATGGAAGGCCATTAATCTAGTGGGTGATGTATTATGGCTTTGGACAAAAGGAGAAAATCTGCAGCTGTGCCACTAAGGATTACAGCAGATCGTGGTATCTCCCACCTACAGGCCCATTGTGAGTCTAAACATAAGGAGTTGTACAATCCAAAAAAAACATTTAATTGTGCCACAAAATACTCTTATCAGTGTGTTCCATTTAGAGACATCAGCTGCTATTTGTTTAGAGTTTAACATTATGCTAATTGTGAAATAAAATTGTTTGTCTTAAAATTGTTTTTCATCAAAGTAATTACTCTAGTAGATGTTGTTATAGATAATTGGAATATGATTATTTTCCTTCAAAACCAAAGAAATATCAGCCTCTGTAGAAAAATATATATCATGTATCTGCCGGGCTTGTTTAAAATATCTAGAATAATTGTCATTGTAAAAGATATTAAAGCTGGGTCAGGTTCGCAGTGACACCTAATTTGTTCTGAGTGACCACTACAGCCAACCACAGACCTCAGTGGGGACCTCTTCACAAATTTTGCGGCCGCAAAATCATGGGCGCAAAATAACGCGGCGCATACGATCCTAACTCCCATTGAAATGAATGGGAGCTTTTACGGCGCGCAAACTCTGACACGCCGTATACGTGTCAGATCACGCTGCAGGTTACATCGTGTGAATGTACCCTAATAATGCTAATCTTCTTAAATGTGCCCTACTGATGTTAGAACCTAACCTGTGGCATTCCTTTATAAAAGCAGTTGTCTTCAAGAGGCAAGTATTTTATAGATATACATATCTAATTCTGGACCACCGATTACTGGTATAGCCTATATGTTATATACATGCATTTTACATTTGCACTCTTCATTACCTTCCATGTTATATACGCATCTGCGATGTGTATAATCATTTGAGATACGTAATTCAATATGGAATATAAATAACTCTTGTAAGCTTCTTGCTGTACATAATTGTTGCTCCACATGATAATATAGCTTAAATGAGTAACTCATATGGCAGTTGTAGCATTAAACAATTATGCGTTGCATCCTCTATTTTGTGTATCATCCAGTTGCTTTGTGTTATATATGTATCGCCGAACTTTCCACAATTTTGTCTTTTTAATTTAAAAAAAACACATTTTTTTCAACGAAATACCATTATGTGTTATTGAAATAATGATACCACACCTCATGCTGACTATAAACACCGCACATATCAAATCAAATCAAAAAGCTTTATTGGCACGTCCGAATAGATATTTGGCATTGCCAAAGCTAGTAAAGTGTGGGGGGGGGGGAGTTGGATTCGGGTGGGTGTGTGGTGGGTATGGGGGGTGGGGTGGGTGATTTGGGGTATAACAGTCCGTGGAGTCTCATCTTCCTCTTCGTTGGTGACCGTTATATGGGGAGGTGGGGTGGGGCGGGGCGGTTGGTTTGGGGTATAATAGTCTGTGGAGTCTCATCTTCCTCTTCGTTGGTGACCGCTATATGGGGAGGTGGGGGTGGGGTGGGGCGGGTGTATTGGGATAAATATAAAAGTCCGTGGGGTCTCATATTCCTCTTAGTTGGTGACAGCTGGACACGTATTGGGCAGCGATCTCCACAGTGGCCTCTTCTTCTCCCAGTAGGATGTAGAGTTTCCTCTTCTCGTCTGCAGATATGAAGTCTGGGATGTGGGCAGAGAGTCTTTGGTAGTAGACGGCCCTCACAGTTGAGTATTTGGTGCAGTGTAGCAGGAAGTGGGTCTCGTCTTCTAGGGCCCCCTGGTCACAGTGCTGGCACAGTCTGTTCTCCCGTGGCTTGTACGTCTGCCTGTATCGCCCCGTCTCTATCTCCAGGTTGTGGGCGCTCAGTCTGTACCGGATCAGGGTCTGTCTGTGTTTGGGGTGGCGTATTCTCTCCAGGTAGGTGGCCATGGTGTAGTCCCTTTGTAGGAATTGCTACATGGTGAGTTTCTTGGAGTTATTTATTTTGTTTTTCCATTCTTCAATGTACCGCTCTCTGTTTGCCTCTGTGGTCGCCTTTATTTCGGCCTTGGTTATCGTCTGTTGGTGTTTTTGGTTTGGTGGTTGGCTGTTTGGTTGGTGAGTGTCTGGTTTGCTCAGGTGGCTTAGCCAAGCTTGGTGGTGGTAGGAGTCGGGCTTGCTCCCCTGGATGTGTGCCTGGAAAGCTAGCGCCCTCTTCTGTATGGTGAGCCATAGGGGGAGTCTGCCTAGCTCTGCCCTGCAGGCCATGTTGGTGGTGTTGCGATGGACATGGAGCAAGTATTTGCAGAACTCCAGGTGGAAGTTCTCTTTTGGGCTGGAATCCCACTTTGACTGGTCTGGGTAGGTGGCTAGGCCCCAAACCTCGCTGCCATAGAGAAGGATCGGGGAGATGACTGCGTCAAATATCTTCAGCCAGACCCTCACCGGTGGTTTGAGGTGGTACAGTTGTCTTCTGATGGCATAGAAGGTTCTGCAGGCTTTTGCTTTCAGGGTTTCTATTGCTGCTTTGAGGCTTCCTGATTGGCTGAGCTCCAGCCCCAGGTAGGTGTAGCTGTTGGTTTTCTCCAGTGTGGAGCCGTTCAGTGTGAATTGTGGGGTGGAGGCTTTATTGTGGCCCTTCTTCTGAAATACCATGACTTTGGTCTTCTTCTGGTTGATGGGTAGGGCCCATGTGGTGCTGAATTTTTCCAGCACTGACAGGCTTTCTTGGAGTTCATAATGATGTAAAAAATATACATTTGGTATGGTGCAATGTTTTATTTTAAGGAACCTAATTAATATATAATATATATTACACCTTTTTCTTGATCTTTCTCTTGATCTTATCTTATCTTAAAATAGATGTCGCTCCGGGGAGCAGTCTGTGTGAGAAAGGGTGTATGTGGAGCAGTCTCAGGGAGAGAGATGACATGATGGACCAATCTTTGTGAAATATTTGGCATGGGAACTTTTGCAAAAGGGCAGGCAGGGTGGTCTGTTTTAGAAATATGGGCAAGTATGGGGACAGTCTTTATGAGAGAGATGGGGAGAAACCTGTGTGAGAGATGAGGAACCATTCTTATCAGTCTGGGGTGATGATCTGCAGTCTGTGAAACAGAATTGGAAAGGGAAGCAGTCTGTTAGAGAGGGGGGGGCATTGGGAGCATTTATTGAGATAGATGGAGAAGGAAAATAGCATGGTGCACATGGAAAGAGGAATCTCCTATTAAATGTCTGAACAAAAGCCCAAGACTGTCATTCACCTTATGCTTCAATAGTTGTATTGTTCACATGGCATGACCAGGCCCCATTTCTACCTGTCCCAAGTCTCTCAGCCGTTATGAGTCCAATAAACTTCTGAGACATAACAATTTCTTAATATTCCCACCTCCCCTCTGTTATTCCACTTGTTCATTGATCTGATGTCTAAGTTGTGCAACTGAGTGTTTCCTGTAGTGAAAATGATGTGGAATGGACAAGAGCAAATTCTCACCCTGAACAGTGACCTTGTGCTTATTGATTTGGTCTTTAACATATTGCATTGTGTCATCTACATATAAAAGGCCACAAGGGCACTTAGTTAAATAGATGACATTCATAGTGTAATACCCATCTATTTTATATGAGCATCCTGTATGGGATGATAGAAACTATGACCTTGAGTAATATTAGTACATTGATTGTAATATTAGTGTGGGAACATCCCTTTTTTCCTAGTATTGTAAATGGTTTGCATTGGTACCTGCTTTTTATTGCCCAGGTCCCCCCTTACCAGTTGGTCTCAAGGTTATCTCATTTTCTTATTACAAAAATGAGGAATGTTTAATTCCTCCACCTGGGAATATGTTTTCCCCAGAGTATTAAAAAAGATAGCATCTATGTGATGTCAGCTGTACTTCTATTACCTACCTTAGATATCTCCTTTGTGAAAACTTCCATCCAGTTCCATCTACTTGTATTTCTCCTTCAATTTCCAGGAATTTGACACTATCACTATATGTCTGACTCCTTGAAACTTGGATTAAGGAATTGTGTTTATGCCTAATGGTGACTGTGAACTCTCATGGTGGAGAATGCTGTTCCTATCTGTCAGTTCTCTCTCCAAAAATGTACTGAGACTACTGTCTGCCCTTTTTATCCTCTAATATAACCAGAAATCTAATCTTAGCCTTATCCACTATCAGGGTGAATTTGAACTCTTTCTTACTCATTTTTATTCATTCCACGCTGTAAAAATGCATTCTGGAACATAAAATAATTCTTGTAACGTACATACATTAGTAGCTAATAATGAACAGATGGAACAGTCATAAAGGGGTGGTCATATTAAGAAATTGTTACATCTCCAAGATACATGGATACATGTATTACAGACACTGGAACTAAA
This sequence comes from Leptodactylus fuscus, assembly GCF_031893055.1. Taxonomy (NCBI): domain Eukaryota; kingdom Metazoa; phylum Chordata; class Amphibia; order Anura; family Leptodactylidae; genus Leptodactylus; species Leptodactylus fuscus. The sequence goes on from NC_134267.1 coordinate 87,181,452, forward strand.
AGGCCTTAACAGGGAATATGAGATTGCAGGTATATTATAGACATGTACTACTGATGCCTCTTCTTCCTTTCTAAACACACATAGCAATCCAGAGAACCTCTAGAACAGGGGTACTCAACTACTTTTAGTAAAAGTCCATTTACCAGGGTCCGCCATTAAATAATGCTATTAGCTGAACATCAGTTGGATATGTCCAGTATTTACGTTATCTTTTTGGACAAAAATACATGTCGGAATATAAGATGTGCAAGAACAATTAGGAATTTCCTATTGTTAAATTATACTGTACAGGGGCACTAAAGAACATTAAACTGTGCGTAGGAGCACTAAGGAGTTTTATACTGTGCATGGGGACACTAAGGAGCATTATAATGTACGTGGGGACACTAAGGAACATTATATTATGCATGAAGGAACTAAAGAGCATTATAGGGTGGGGGCACTAAAGAGCATTACACAATGTGTGGGGGTATAAGGAGCATTATGCAGGTGGGGAACATCAGAAAAAATATTTTCATATACTTCTATTATTTTCTGCCAATGCGTATAAATATTTAAGATAGTTTATATTTTGTATACAGTTTTGTGTGTGGGCACAAAAGAGCTTAAAATGGTGGGTTGGGGCACTAAGGAGCATTATACTATGGGGAGCACTAATTGGACATTAGTGCCACCCACACAGTATAATGCCCCTTTATTGTGCTTCCACATAGTATGCTCCTTAGTACTCCCTCTCCCCACAGTATAATTCCCCATTACTGCCCTCACACAATTAACATTATCAGCAGCCATAAGAAACCTTCATCTCCAGCTTGGTGTCCCCAAGCCCTGATTCCCTTATACTAAGTGGCAACAGGGATCGGCAATTGTACCTGCTGTCTGCACAACCTGTGAAATCAGTAGGGATTATTACCGATTCTCTGTTGATTCTAGCGCAAGGGATTAGGACTTCTGCCCACTGTCATAATGCAATATAACATTATGTAATATAACACTATTATTATAGAGAAGGCGGGGCTTAGGAGAGTGTGGGCAGGGAGCCTCCCTGCCCAGTCCCTGCCCACACCCTCCTAAGCCCCGCCTTCTCTATAATAATAATCGGGGAGAGGGGGGGCAGGGCACTCTGAAACCAGGACCATGGACCGAAGTGGACCAAGAGCAAAGAGCTGCAGGTAAGCGGACACCGGCGGGAGGGGGTTAATCACTACACAGTGTGGGGTATATGCTGTGTAGTGAATAGGATAATCTCCCACACTGCACACTCAGCTGGCTATTCTTTAGTAGTATTAACATGCTCAGCTCAGCTCAGCTATTCCTTTAGTAGTTCTGAGCCATAGGAATGCATTGACCAGCGTTGATTGGCCACTGTACGGGCATTCGGCCAATCAACGCTGGTCAATGCATCCCTATGGGAAAAAGTCAGCTCGTGCATATCGCAAGCTGACAGGGATCCCGACAAGATAGAGCCCCAAAGAGCTGGGTGAGTCACATTCCCCCTAAATAAAGGTAATCCCTAGATAACCCTGCCTGTAGATCTGTCCCTGTCTCACATTCATATAGTTCACAGTCCCAAATTAGTCAAATGGTAAATCCACCATTCGTCTAAATTGGAGGTTATCTGTTTCCGGAGGCCAATTCCGATTTTTTTTCACTGCCTACCTTGTCGTATTTCCTGTCCCACGTCCCCAGCGCAGTTATTGGTGCAAAAAACACACCAGGGAAGGTGGGAGGGGAATCAAATTTTTAGTGAGTTTGCCACGTGGTGTTCGATTGGAATCGAACACCTCAAACGGCCTGATATTCGATCGAATGTCAATTCGATCGAATGCCGTTCGCTCATCTCTACTCATTATCTATCCTATATAATTCTAATAATATATTTAGCTCTGTATAGAAGTATTTATTTGCTCTTTTTTTTTATGTAGACTGCAGGTATTACAACGATGCATTACTTAGAGGATGTCACTACTCCTGACATTTCTGTTTTAGTGAATACTTATGTCCCTTACAAAGTAATGTTGTATAACAGAGTACAGCCTTCCTTTACAAAAGAGAAATAAAATGAAAACTGCGCTGTGATATAGATAGTTTTTCTAATTAGGTCCATTGTTTTATCTCTACTATGAATTACAGAGCTAAGAAAATAGGAAGCTATTGGATCGCATACACTTACACTGAAGGCCATGGGAAGTAAAATGCAAATTGTCAAGTATAACACATTAACATACAGAAATAGTACCTTATATAATGTGCCATATCTGAAACCTAATTCTAACTGTTACTATGTATTGTTTTGCATTATTCCTTTAACATGGTTTATATTTTTTGTTAATTCACCCTTTAACATTCTCATGGTATTGTCACATTCTCACGGGCATACTTATCCACATCATAGCTGACCCACTTTATTCTTTCCCTTTTATAACAGTCCCACAGGATACATGCCTCTAGTTCCTAAACTGTCTTCATAAAAGAGCAGCCTTTGCCCTGGATTAGTTAAATAGAAATATGATTAGATTTGTAATGTTATTTTTATTAAACATAATATCAAATGTGCGACCCCACCCTTAGACGTTCGGAAAGTAAATGAAAAGAAGCAAAACAATAAAACGTCCAAATAACTTAAGGTTAATGTGAGTAACCGGCTTTCCAAAGATCAGATCATAATATGATCTAAAGTGATTATGTTTTAATCACGGAGTCAAATTACATTAAATTCAGGTTGTGACGGGGTGAATAAGTCTCTGTGCCTGCTCTGAATAATCTGTATTTTATTACTTGGTCAGACTCAAAGTAGCATATTTTTGGACTGCGGTAGAAACACTGTTCTTAGACTAGAAAGTGATTATTATACTTCAAGCAAATGAATTGGTAAAATTGGCACATTGTATCTAAACACATATTCATTTCTGAATTAGATCCTAGACCAAAGTTTGGACATTCACGTGCATTGTGACCTTTGATGAAAGTCAAAATTCTGAGCAGAGTAGACTGCTGCTTCCAGTCTATTTCCTCTTGTGTTTAACAAAGCCATCCAGTCACTCTGCTCATATGAAAAAAACTAATATGAAAGGAGTAGGACAGAGTTTTGGCAGTGACACGTTTGGCGAGCAAACTGGAAAAAGTATTGTTATTTTATGGAACACACCCAACCTGGACATAATACATGAATTGCTGGCTGTTCCAGTCAGGTATAATACACAGAAATATGACTTTACTTCTAATCCTCTTGCCTTCTTAGGGCAATTCCTGTCACAAATGGAATATTGTAGATTATGCAAAAAAAAAAAAAAAGTTAATCTGAAACTCGGAATAAAAGTAGATGATGTTGGAAGAGCCGTGCTAAGGTTCTCATTTTCCATAAAGCTGATAGCAGCAGTTGCTGCTGGAAAATATTATATCATTGTGTTTTTACAAACGTCAGGTCAGTTTCTGTGCTTTATAAGAGAAAACAGAACTTCTTTATTTTGTGACATTTGCCCGATTGTTTTGATGTTTGCATAATAAAAGTTACATTTATTTCCATGTATTGTGCTTTCTTCTGAGTTTGCTGATGTATTATTTGTGCGTCAATGCTTGCCAATGGGGCACATAATCCAGCTAGGAGACAAGATAAGTAAAGTGACATATCGGTACTGATGTCATCTGCCCTGAAGCCATACACATTTATAGGCATAAAAAACCACAACGTTATTTCTTCCACACAGTCTCTATTATGGAATTAAAATGCATTCTGTTTCCAACTTTGGCACTCACAGTTGGCTTACCGAGCTAACATGTAAAATCACACTACATACCCATCCAAAAGATCTATCTACCAATTGCCAGCCCAAGCAAAGGAATTGTAAATGGGATTGTGTTGTAATGGTGTTTAAATCAATATTTAAATCAAATTATGAATCAAATCTATTAGTAACATCTACCATTCTTTGTGTATCTGATAAAAGTCATACACAGCCCATATCTACCAGGTAGAAGCTACATAGACCTTCAAGCAAATGCCCAACTTCACCACACATAGACAATCTACCATAGACATTACACATGGTAACATAGTTGATCTGCTTGGATAAAGACTCAAGTCTAGCCTATAATCATGTTATATTGATCCAGAGAGAGAGACAAAAAAAAAAAAAAAAAAAAAAAAAAGAGGCAGACGCCAAATACCCCATATTAAGGGAAGAAATCCTTCCCAAATCCAAAATGGCAATGAAGTTTTGGAATAATGTTTCATTTCAATTCACTAGTTCCAATAAATTGTGATATTTTTACTTTTAAAGGATGTCTATCACTGGCTATAGTGTTTTTAACTAAACATATATTTGCATAGCCTTTAGAAAGGCTATTATAGACATGCCTTTTATTTATTAATCCTCCTAGCTGTTTTTGAATTAGCCCGCTTTTATTGATATGCTAATTTCCAGCAGGGGGCACCCAGAAGTGTTTGTGATGTTCTCTGAGCATTGCTTGTGTGATTGTGTAAACAGGGGGAATGTGAGAGCAGAGAAGGCTAATGAGTCATAAGCAGCAGCAGCCTCCCCTGCTCTCACCTCACCCCGTTTACACATATCACACAACCAGTGCTCAGGGAGCATCACAGACACTTCTGGGTGCACCGTGCCGGATAATTAGCATATCAATAAAATCAGGCTAATTCAAAAATGGCTGGTTGATAACTCATTTACCTCCTCATAGAAGCAGATAATATTGTTCTGAAAGGACCAATCCCTCATGAACCCATGCTGATCCTCTGATACAAGGTTACTATCATTTAGATATTCTAGAACCCCATGAAATAGTTTTTCCCACGACATAGCATATACATAGTATACCTTCAAAATTAAGATCTTAAATGTTAAAAATAAAATTTGCATGGTATTTATTAATGCTAATAACATTATTCACACATTATTTGCACCTGAAAAACAGCAATAGTGTATAAGTCATACATATTCATAGGTCCCCTTTTATCTGATCAAAGCCAAAGGAGTGTACTCCTTTGAGTTTGTATATGTCAGCATACATTGTTTCATAGGGAATCCTTTTTTTTACCCTCTAACTGACATTCGCCGTACTAGTTCGGCAGATGCTGGGTGTTTAAACATGGTGGACGCTCGGGACCCAGGCGGCCACTATAGTTTTATACAGCAGACACCCAGTGCTAAAGTCCGCGATCAGTGCCCTAACCAATTATGGGCATTAACCCCTCTGGCGCCTTAGACAAAGCTGCTGCGATTTTGCCGGGGATCGCCAACACCTGTAGCAAGTTCCGGGGTCGGTGCCCCATTTTCTAGGCAGCCGGGAGCCTTGTGAAGGCTCCCAAGCCTTCTGTAATTTATTTCTATTACAGGCTACTCTATGTAGCCTGCAATAGAAACGCCGGTATTTTGCAAAGCAAAATAGCCTAGGGGGGTCTAATAAATGCAAAAAACCCTTGAGGGTGTAATAAATGCAAAAATAAATAAAAGTAAAAAAATAAAAATAAAATTTAAAAATATAAAAAATTCAAATCACCCCCTTTCCCTACAACACATATAAAAGTACTTAAATATTGTGAAACACATACACATTTGGTATTCTTGTGTCCGAAAACGCCGTAGCGGGAAAAAAATCAAAAGTGCAAAACTGCCATTTTTTCAGTGTTTTGCTTCTGATAAAAATGTGAAGAAAAAGTGATCAAAGCAATAGCGATTCCCCAAAATGGTGTAACTAAAAAGTACACCCAGCCCCGCAAAGAAAAACACCCTATGCATCCCCATACATAAAATATAAAAAAGTTACGGATGTCAGAATATGGCGACTTTTAGAAAAAAAAAAATTTACCATATAAATTTGGTATCCTCGGAATCGTACCAAAACATAGAATACAGGTAACATGTCATTTTGGCTGCACAGTGAACGCCGTAAAAAACGAAACATGTAAGAAAATCTCACAAATGCAATTTTTCTTCAAATCCACCCCATTCTGATTTTTTTTCCATCTTCCCAGTACATTGTACAAAATAGTTAATGGTAGTACCAGGAAGAACAATTTGTCCCACAAACATTAAGACCTCGTATGGATCTGAGAATGGAAAAATAAAAATGTTATGAGGTTTGGAAGGGGGGGAGGTCAAAAATGAAAATTGAAAAATGCCACAGCGGGAAGGGGTTAACATGCAAAAAATGATTGCTGCACCAACCTATTATGTCAGTGTCACATGCCCTGCAACATTTCGTTTGCTTAGGGTATAGTCATACATAGGAGATCTATTGTAGAGACTTCTACATCTGAATTGGGCCTGCAGAAATCAAAATACATGTTGCAGATATAAAACCATTAAAATTAAAACACTCAAATGTTGCAGACAAAAGCACTACCTGAGCAGTTACTCAGGAAGGGAAGTGCCACTATCCCTCGGTAACCTCCTCCCACACTTGGCAAAGGCAGGTTGTAATAAGATGCCTATAGAAGTATTGCAATGAATAGTGCAATCAGTAAGTTTACAAGCAGCGTAAGGCTGAGGCCCCACATTGCCGAAACGCAGCTTTCTTTTTTGAGTTTTTTAGTTTGAATAATTTTTTGATTGATTTTTGACATGAGAAAACAACATTAACAAACTGAAAATTTCAAACTGAGCAGCATTCCAAGAAAGAAACATTATATTTATGCATTCGAACAATGGGCGTATGCCATTTTGAGGTTAAGCTACAATTCAATTGAAGAGAAAAAAAGTAACAGGAGGCACATGGGGGAGGGCTGCCAAGTTCTTCAAGCATCAGGCCTGGCACAGAGACGGCCAGCATAGTAACAAAACAGTACAGTGAATTACATTCAAATCAGATGTCAAATGTCAAAGAGGTAATCACTCCGCTAGAAACAGCAATGGGGGATATAAGTCTGAATAGGTTCATAATAACAGATTCACGCTAGATACCTAGATTGGGTCCACCTCTCCCAAACATTCGCAAAAGAACGGTAAGAGTGGTTACTCACAGAAATTTTTATAGGAGAACGTGGTATTAATCATATTTATTACAGCTGAGATGGGAGGAGAGGATATGGATTTCCATCTTTGTGCCAATATAAGTTTAGCCATAGTTAGAATTTTACTGAGAAGCCTCTTATGAAGGCCCAAAGCATCAGTGATTTGAAGTAGCGGGATAGCAAGATGAGGGGCGAGTGGAAGTTGGGAGACCAAACAATTCTGAGAGCATGTCAAACACCTCTTCCCAATATAGGAAGGTAACAGGGCACTGCCATAGAATATGAAATAGGGTCCCTCTGCCCCGCACCCTCACCAACACTCCCCAGAGGAGAAAAACAGAGAGAGGACACCGAGCGCACTAAGTGCAGTATTAAAAGTGGTAGGTAGATTAAAAAATAAACAAAATGTTGACATGGACCAGGTGGCTTCTCACCATATGGGGTTGTGAACAGTCACAACACTTGGGAAGCGTGTTAGGGTGAGAGTGGCAGCAGTTCAATACATCACCGGAGGAAGCAGTAGACAGAAGAAGAGAACCAGAGGTCTGTTGTGGAAGAACTGCGTTCTCTGGTATACAGAAGAGGATGGAGGACCAAGATTCAAACTTGAATTTTTTATTGGATAACACACAGTACAGCACAATAGCACGACGCGTTTGGAGCCTTACAATGGCCCTTTCTCAAGTGCAAAAAGGAAAGTCACATGCATGCGGCACTTCAGAGAAGAGTGTAATAACTTGAAAGCTTGGCCCCACTCTAGCGGGTTAAAAGCAATTCCCAGATCTCTCTCCCAATACCGGAAAGGAGTAGACTAGGTAAAGGAAGAGGTATCATCCATCAAGTCATAAAGGAACCGTAAGTCCCTCAAGCCTTTTGATATCAAAGTAAAAACTATCCAAGAGGGATTCCAAACCGCTGCTTCAACTTTGTAAAAGATAATTCCTTATTACCCTCCGAGTACAACTGAGAGACTTGGGTAATTCCCTGCGCCTCTATACTTATACATCTAAATCCAAGTTAAAAATAATGTCACCTGCATATAACGATATAAGATGTGAGCGACCTTTTACAGTAATGCCCTGGACAGAAAGGTCAAACCTGAGCACCTGAGCGAGGGGTTCCATAGATATAACAAAAATCAAAGGGGACAATGGGCGCCCCTGTCTAGTCCCATTAGTTATAGAAAATGGATCTGACATAATACCATTTGTAAACCCTCTAGCAAAAGGTGCGGAATAAAGTGCTTCAATGGCCCCCATAATTGCACCTGAAAAGCACCGAGAAGGCATACGACCAGCAATGCGATTGAACACCTTCTCGGCATCCAACGCGAGCATGACTGCCTTCAGACCCCCAGAGTTAGCATGATGAACCAGGTTCAAAACACTTCTAGTATTATCAAAAGATTGACACTCTTTGATAAATCCTACTTGGTCATAATTTATCAAACTCAGGAGACACTCTGCCATTCTATTTGCAATCAGCTTAGCATAAATTTTGGGGCAGAACTGGATATAATGTTATCACCCTCATCCACAAGACTCTCCATAATGCTGCACCTCCCTACATTTCCTCCCTCATCTCTTTCTACCGCCCAACCCGTGTTCTCCGTTCACTCAATGACCTAACACTTACATCCTCTATTATCAGAACTTCCCACGCTCGTATACAAGACTTCTCCCAAGTTTCACCACTTCTCTGGAATGCTCTGGATTCTGGAATTCTCTGGATTAACTCCCAATTTCCACAGCTTCAAGCGCAAACTAAAGACACATCTTTTCAGACAGGCCTATCACTATTCCTAATGTAAACCCTTCCGTACCATCATTAGAATCCCCAGAATTTAAGCCTACTCTGTTCCAGATCCCACATTACCCCACATGATATTATGCCATATCAGGCTAACTCTATATGTCCAAGCGCCATCTGCACGTTAAAGGACACGACTGGTGACGGCTCATAAAGTGACTATTTCTTTGTAATGTATATTTCTGTCTGTATTTGAACCCTACTAATTGTACAGTGCTGCGGAATATGTTGGCGCTATATAAATAAAATTATTTTTTATTATTATTATTATCTTTGCAAGGTTTAGGTAAGGTGACCTCCAATGCCTCCTGATTTTCCCTGGGGAGCCTCCAAGATTCAACATTGGCGGTCAAAAAGGATAGTAACAGGCGTAGCAGAATCTGAGAGAAGCTCTTATAGTACTCATTAGTTAGCCCATCCAGCTCTGGGGATTTACGTGAAGGCAGAGACCTAATTATAGTCGTCTGTTCTGGGAGGGTGATGGGGGCATTAAAGGGATTCTACCATTAAAAAACTTTTTTTTCTAGGTAACACGTCGGAATAGCCTTTAGAAAGGCTATTCGTCTCCTACCTTTGAAAGTGATCTCCGCCGCGCCGTTCGTTCAAAATACCAGCTTGTACCAGTATGCTAATTAGTTCTCTTGCAGCGATGGGGGCGTCCCCCAGCACAAGAGATGCGATGGGGGCGTCCCCATTGCTGCTCGAAAACCGACTCCAGCGCCGCCTCTGTCTTCTTCTGCATCTGCCCCTTCCTTCTTCGGCTTGACGTCGGACGCCTGCGCAGTACGCTCTGTTCGGTGAACGTAGCCGAACATACTGCGCATGCCCGCAGAAATAGTACCAACACCGCAATTTCTAAGTTCGCCGAACAGAGCGTACTGCGCAGGCGTCCAACGTCAAGCCGAAGAAGGAAGGGGCAGATGCAGAAGAAGACAGAGGCGGCGCTGGAGTCGGTTTTCGAGCAGCAATGGGAATGCCCCCATCGCATCTCCTGCTCTGGGGGATGCCCCCATTGCTGCGAGAAAGCTAATTAGCATACCGGTACAAACCGGTATTTTGAACGAACGGCGCAGCAGAGATCACTTCCAAAGGTAGGAGACAAATAGCCTTTCTAAAGGCTATTCCGACGTGTTACCTAGAAAAATAAGTTTTTTAATGGTAGAATCCCTTTAAATTGAGAGAGTTGGGCATTAGTGAGTTTGGGCAATTAGGCAGATCTAAGGAATGAATCTACACTCACCGGCCACTTTATTAGGTACACCATGCTAGTAACGGATTGGACCCCCTTTTGCCTTCAGAACTGCCTCAATTCTTCTTGGCATAGATTCAACAAGGTGCTGGAAGCATTCCTCAGAGATTTTGGTCCATATTGACATGATGGCATCACACAGTTGCCGCAGATTTGTCGGCTGCACATCCATGATGCGAATCTCCCGTTCCACCACATCCCAAAGATGCTCTATTGGATTGAGATCTGGTGACTGTGGAGGCCATTGGAGTACAGTGAACTCATTGTCATGTTCAAGAAACCAGTCTGAGATGATTCCAGCTTTATGACATGGCATTGCATTATTCTGCTGAAAGTAGCCATCAGATGTTGGGTACATTGTGGTCATAAAGGGATGGACATGGTCAGCAACAATACTCAGGTAGGCTTTGGCGTTGCAACGATGCTCAATTGGTACCAAGGGGCCCAAAGAGTGCGAAGAAAATATTCCCCACACCATGACACCACCACCACCAGCCTGAACCATTGATACAAGGCAGGATGGATCCATGCTTTCATGTTGTTGACGCCAAATTCTGACCCTACCATCCGAATGTCGCAGCAGAAATCGAGACTCATCAGACCAGGCAACATTTTTCCAATCTTCAATTGTCCAATTTTGATGAGCTTGTGCAAATTGTAGCCTCAGTTTCCTGTTCTTAGCTGAAAGGAGTGGCACCCGGTGTGGTCTTCTGCTGCTGTAGCCCATCTGCCTCAAAGTTCGACGTACTGTGCGTTCAGAGATGCTCTTCTGGCTACCTTGGTTGTAACGGGTGGCTATTTGAGTCACTGTTGCCTTTCTATCAGCTCGAACCAGTCTGGCCATTCTCCTCTGACCTCAGGCATCAACAACGCATTTCCGCCCACAGAACTGCCGCTCACTGGATGTTTTTTCTTTTTCGGACCATTCTCTGTAAACCCTAGAGATGGTTGTGCGTGAAAATCCCAGTAGATCAGCAGTTTCTGAAATACTCAGACCAGCCCTTCTGGCACCAACAACCATGCCACGTTCAAAGGCACTCAAATCACCTTTCTTCCCCATACTGATGCTCGGTTTGAACTGCAGGCGATTGTCTTGACCATCTCTACATGCCTAAATGCACTGAGTTGCCGCCATGTGATTGGCTGATTAGAAATTAAGTGTTAACGAGCAGTTGGACAGGTGTACCTAATAAAGTGGCCGGTGAGTGTATATCTGGTTGTAGGGTGGGAACCACAGAGGGGTCTTCTGTGAAGTTGTATAGATCAGCATAGAAAGATTTAAAGGCAACTGAAATGCCTTTGGGATCAGATATTTTATATGTACCATCCTTGCTGAGGAGGAATGGGATCCTGAACTTGGCATGCTTCTGTTTAAGCCAAAAGTTTGTCTGCTTTGTTCGACTGAGAATAATAGGTGGCCTTTACGCTCCTCAAATTCTTCTCATGTCTATGTAACAAACAGGCGCGTAAGTCCACCAATGTAGCAGTGTTAGGGAAGGAGGGAGACTGCTTATTGATAGTGTAAATGACTTTAATCTGTTGGAGTAGCTGGTCTATTTCCGTTAATCTGTTCTTCTTTCTATGTGTCCAAGACGGATAAAGGTACCCCTAATAAAGGCCTTATGGGATTATAGATTGTGGTACCATAGAGCTTGTGAAAAGGAGGGATGACGCGAAGAGAGAACAGAAGTATCCACTAGGGGATCTAGTGCGATATTAAAGTCTCCCATCATCAATCAGCAGCCCTGCTTCCTCTTGTTAATTGCCATTAAGAGTCTCCCATAAAATACTACCTGTCTCTTGTTAGGAGCATACACTGACACCAAAGTATATGTAACATTATTGAGTAAGCAAACTAGTATAACAAACCACTTTTGGGATCTGAAAACTGGCAAATACTGGCTAGTTAAAGGACAGGTTATAAATCTTAAAAGGCCCTTTAACCTCCTCCCACGTATTTAAAGATGGTGCACTCTGCTGCAGTACCATGGCCACTGGGTCACCTCTATAAAGTACAGTGAAAACCCTGCACTAATGCCTATAATAAAAGTCCACTCTGATCGCAGGTATTATTTGCCAACACCCCCCCAAAGTAAAATAAAAATTGCCCCCATACCTTCGGATGGCTTCTAGGCCTGTCATAGGAATATAATAATAAACTTTATTTATATAGCGCCAACATATTTCGCAGCGCTGTACAATTTGTAGGGTTCAAATACAGACAGAAAGATGCATTACAAAGTAGGGGCCACACGGTGGCTCAGTGGTTAGCACTGCAGCCTTGCAGTGCTGGGTCCTGGTGTTCAAATCCCGCCAAGGGCATAAAACCATCTGCAAGGAGTTTGTATGTTCTCCCCGTGTTTGCATGGATTTCCATCCCATATTCCAAAAAGACATACTGATAGGGAAAAATGTACATTGTGTGCTCTATGTAGGGTTCACAATTTACATTAAAAAAAAAAAGAAAGATGCATTACAAAGAAAGTCATTTCACACAATGGGACTGAGGGCTCTGTGCGCAAAGGCTTACAATCTATGAGAATATAACTATTGAGGCTGGTCTGTGACAGAATGGTGCTGCAGAACGGTCACCATAGCTACCGGTTCTCCGCTGTAAAGTACTGGAAACCCAGAGCTAATGCCTGCAATCAGAGTCCACTCCAATAGTGGGCAATACTACCTTTAAGCCCCCCCAAACGGCTCCCAAGCCAGTGAGTACCCTGTTTGTTGCAGGCCGGCTTCTGCGCGGCAAGATTGAGGGTGCCAACCTGTTCCTATGACAGTCGGCAGCCTTATGAAGGCTCCCAGGCCTGTCATAGAAATGTTATTACTGAGGCTGGTTTATCACCAGCCGCAATAGCAATGTACAGAATTGATTGCAGGTTCAAGCCCTGTAGTGGGACTAATAAAATAATTTTAAAAAAAGTTGTATAAAATATATTAAAAAATAAAAAGTTGTAAATCATCCCCTTTCTCTAGAATACATATAAAAGTAGAAAATTATTGTGAAACACATACATTAGGTATCCCTGTGTCCAAAAATACCCAGTCTACAAACCTATAAAACATTTTTTTCCATAGGGTGAATGTGTGGCGGGAAAAAGAATCAAATGTGCCAAACTGCCATGTTTTTCACCCTTTCACCTCTAATTTGAATAAAAAGTGATCAAAGCAATAGAAATTCCCCAAAATGGTATAACTAAAAAGCAGCACTTGGCCCTGTAAAAAAAAAAAAAGTTTCACGTACAGCTGCAGGACATTAGTGAAGTCAATGGGAGGCTTTTTTTTCAGCACTGAATCTGAAGAGAATTCCACACCAAATTCAGCGCCATTTTCCTCCATGTGAATGCACCCTTAGGCCAAGACTCCAGGTTACATACATAGTTACATAGTTGATTAGGTTGGATAAAGACATTAGTCCATCAAGTCCAACCTATAACCCTACAATGCCTCCAGTGTTGATCCAGGGGAAGGCAAAAAACCCCATGAGGCTCATGCCAATTGCCCTATTTCAGGGGAAAAAATTCCTTTCCGACTCCAAATCTGGCAGTCAGTATAAAAACCCTGGTAGCATCCTGCAGCAAAAAAGCGCTGTGGGAAAAAGAGTTGTAGCAACACATCACTGTTTTTCCTGCAGCACTTTTCAAACAAAGTTTACAGATGTTTCCTCTGCCAACTTTGTGCTTCAATTATACCAATGGGGAACCACTGGCGTTTCTGTAGGTATAATTGACATGCTACGATTTTCATAACTGCAACGGTTTTGGAAATCACAGCGTTTCCGCTGCGTGTATCTTACCGTAGTGTAGGGATAGCATTCGCTAGAATCCCATCCACTACACAATGAGTGTATAATGCTATGATTGTTTCCGCAACGTTTCCACCACATGGGGCTCCGACCTAATAGTGACTGTAAAATGCTATGTTTTTTCCACAACGTTTCCACTACATGGGGCTCCGACCTAATTGTGACTGTAAAATGCTATGTTTTTTCCACAACGTTTCCACTACATGGGGCTCCGACCTAATAGTGACTGTAAAATGCTATGTTTTTTTTCCGCAACATTTCCACCACATGGGGCCCCGGCCTAACAGAGATAACAGGTTTTGTACATAAGGTTAATACAATTCCTGATATAAATAGGAACTTCAGGCAATCAGGAATAGCAATGTTGCTTACACAAAGATTTGGTTTGTTATCCTATTAACTATCAGTACACATTATCCTTTTTTTCCCTTAGTATTGTAATTGAAGTTTCCCTACAGTGCTTTTGTCTGCGTATGAATTGTTATACTCAACGCCTTGAAGCTAAATATCCTCTGTTCAGGCTCTGGAAATTTCTGCTAGTCTTTTAAGTAACTTTAATAACAGTTTTTAATGTAATATATACATGAGCGAAGGGCATAGAAACAATTGCTAAGCATTAAAATGAGAAGCTATAATGGCATGAAAAATGTGAGATTTGTTTAAGCACTGGATGAATCCTCGGCGTGTCACATTTAATTGACATGGGATTGGAGATGCTCTTTAGAATCAGCTTGGTATTGATTCGCTAATGTCTGGGCAGATAATGTGTCCTGTAGATAAAGTACATGGATGTTAGCTAAATATCATCCCCATGAAATAACACTGGATAACAAGATGTTAAATAGTTAGTGTGAATATGTTTACATTGTTACATATCATTTATTAGATCCAAACAAAGACTATATTGCCATTCACTGGAGGATATCCTTATAATACCTAAAGAATGTCACAATACACAAGCCCCATCAATCACATTGAACGTGATTACTGTACAGTCCTGAATACTATCTAACTATAGTGTCACAATCTGTGTTACTACTTAACAGCTGTCAATTTTCACACAAGCATTTTCCTGCAGAGATGACAGCGGCAAGGCAGCGGATAATGGAAATGCCTGTAGTGCTCACTTTAAAACAAGATTTCTATAGAAACTCTTTGGGAGTCTTTCCTTTTGTAAATTAGTCAAGGTGAAGAGACATCTTGATTATACCTTAATTACACGCCTACTTTCTTTTGTGTCTTGATGTTCTCCTAGAAAAGGACTAAACAAACAGTTTTCATCAAATAAAATTGCATATGAATACATCAGCATGTGTACCAATCATGGCTTGCTTTTCACAAGGGATATGTAACTTCAAAGAAGATGTTCAGTGTAAACAGCGCTGACAATACACACAAAGAGGGTATAAAAACATGTTAAAATGATCGTATAAAAGCCCGGTATCTGCAGGAAAGGCATATGAAAGAAATAATGTTCTTATATTAATATAGGCATACATTATTTATATGATAGTTCATTCATTTAAAAGGTGATTTATTAGTTTTTCATGATTTTTTATAACTAATCCGTACAACTATGGCCTTATATATGTGGCAGAAAGTCTGTACGGAAGAAGAAAAGGATATATAACAACTAAAACTTAACATTATTAATGATATCAGCTAAAAGGTTACAATAAAAATATATACTGTGATAAGTCAATTGACAATTAGGGTTGAGCGATCGTGTTCGGAAAAAATCGGATTCCGATCGGCGATCGAGAAAATTTCACGATTGCAATCGGAATTCTGAACACGATCTTTTTAGGTGGGATCGGGATCGGTAGTATTTCCCACAATGCCTTCACACTGAGTATATAGTGTATACTCAGTGTGAAGGCTCCGCTGCGGTTCCTTAGGAATGAATGGAAGCAGCCGACACACAGCCTTAACCCCCTGCACGCCGGCTGCCTCCATTCATTCTAATGGTAGGCTAAACTAACATGTCTCGTAGCTACTTACCTCTAGAGATATCTGCTCTACTACTGTTTGCCTCGCTGCCGGTCCATCTGCAGTCTTCTTCGCCTCGCGGCCCCCTCCCTGCCAGGTTAGGAGAGTGTGGGCGGGTTAGGAGAGTGTGGGCGGGTACAGGGCGGGGAGACGTGATGTCTCCCCTCCCAGTGGACACCAGGGGGGACTAAGTAGCCAGAGGATTAAAAAAAAATCCTCTGGCTACTTAGTGATTCACTACACAGCGTGGATTCTAACAATTGTTAGATTCCATGCTGTATAGTGAATAGGATTGCTTTTAAAATCCAATCTCCGATTAATAAAAAAATCCCATTGACTTGCATTGGGATCGGAATTGGGATCGAGATCGGGTTTGAATGAAAAATGATCGGAAATCGGATTTTAAAATTGATCCTGAAAAGTCAGGATCGGCTCAACCCCATTGACAATGTGACAACTGGGTCACTTAAATTAAACCTGGGTCACTTAAATTAAACCTGAAGGGTAACTGATAATGTCTGATAGAAAATACAGTCAAGTGTGTAACTGTGGTACCAAAATAAGATAAGATAAGATAATCCTTTAATAGTCCCACAGTGGGGAAATTTCAGTATGTTACAGCAGCATAGTAATACAGATACAGGATACAGGATACAGATACAGGATACAGTATATGTCAGATAAATACGTTTATCATGTATCTACTAGAGATGAGCGAGTAGTATTCGATCGAATACCTCGCTCCCATAGGAATGCATGTAAGCGGCCAAACACCAAGGTGTTAAGCGCAGTGAATATTCACTGCGCTTAACCCCTTGGTGTTCGGCCGCTTACACGCATTCCTATGGGAGTGAGCTATTCGATCAAATATTACTCGCTCATCTTGTAGCAGTCAGTAATAGCCCCTATTGTCTTAATAGTGTTGTTTTGCTGCCATCTACTGGTATGAAGAAATATAGCCTTGGACTGCACTACTGTGAGAGACAATAATCACCCTGTTCTGTTTGGTAAATGGTGCGGTCCAGAGGAAGTGACGTGAGCAGGAAGCACAGAGCAACGTGGTGTGGGTCCAGAGTGTGTGCTGTGAGGACCTGTGAGAGGCCATTGCTGCTGTAGGCCATAGTAGAAGGCCTGAAAACACTGCAGAGACTGACTGGAGAAAGCGGCAGTGTTGTGGAGATTGTTCTGAGGACTAAAGCCAGCCTGTGCCTTGGACTGTGTTCAGACCTTCACCCAAGACAGAAGCAAGACAGAGTCTGCTGAGTTCCTGGACAGGCCTGCATCGAGGGAGCACCACAGAGAGCTGAGAGAGACTGTATAAACCCGGTACCGTACAAGTATCTCAGGGACAGCTAGGGCCAGTTTATAGCGTGCGTTATCCTCATACTGTTATATGTAACTTAGTTTTATTTTGTTGATTCCTTCCCATTTTCCATAAGTAAATTGTGTTATATACCTGCCAGTGTGCGTCTGTCTCCTAGTCGCGGATCCTTGTTACCTGCTGGCCCGGACTTACATTTTGGCGTAGTCGGCAGGATCCGTAGCTCAGGAGACATGTCGGACAGGGAAGAGGGAACCTCTGCCGGGTCAAGCTCAGGCGCCCCAGCTGATAGTCCCAATGCAGCTGTTTTACCAGGAAGGAGAATGGTGCCGCCGGGCTCAGTGATGAGCCAAGTGACAAAATTTGATGGATGTAATATGACGGTAGCTGAATGGGCAGATCAGATACGAGGCTTACAGCAGATATATGACATTGCACCAGATGTGATAGTACAGTTAGCCACACTGACGCTGACAGGGGACGCCAAGACGACTGTCAGGCTACAACCAGCTAATGAGAAAAAGACATTTGATGAAGTAGTGACTTTGTTAGAGACCATTTATGGAGAGACAGCATCATTAGGTTCCCTAAAGGTCAGGTTCTTTCAGCGAACCCAGTCAGAAACTGAAACTCTCCCTCAGTATGCCAATGCCCTACAAGAACTACTCAATGAAGTTAGGGAAAAAGGGGGAAGCAACGCTGTAGCCGACTATGACCGTACTCTCCAAGACCAGTTTGTCATAGGAATACGTGACAAGATCATAGCAGAGGCAATGCAAGATGAGATAACGAGACGGCCACAATCTACCTTCGGTGACATACGGGTGGAGGCAATTTACCGTGCGAATAGTAAAGTGACAGAGCCACAGGTGAGACAGAGTGTCACACTAAGTCAAGGGGTCGAAGCAGCAGCTATAGGAAAAGCTGGAGACCTGGAGTCCATTATTCAGAAACTACAGGTACAAGTAGAATACCTAACAAAGCGCTGCGAAGATTATGCACAGCAGGCCAAGAGAGGCTATGAAGGAGGAAGAGTGAATAAAGTACCTGAGAGTGGAGTGTCAGGGGCCTACCGAGGGGGCCCAGAACAAGACCGAGAACGTTGGGTCTACCGAGGGGGCCCAGAGAGACGACCACCTCGGCGAGAGATCCAGTGCTGGGTGTGTGGAAGACTGGGACATGTCGCTGCAAAATGCCCAGACAAGTTCCCAAGACAGCCGCCTTTAAACTAGAAGGTTCCAGCGCAGCGGGGCATGCGTTGGAAGGGAACAAAAGAGTGAAGGAAGTTAAGAGCCCTGATGATACACTGATTGCAGCAAGCCCGGTGTTGCAGGTCAAGATGAATGATGTCCTTGTTACTGGAATGATAGATACGGGATCACAGGTTACCACTATGGGAAGAGAATGTTATGAACGGTACTTCCAACAGTCTGCCCAGTATGACCCTGAGATGTTTGTGAGTGTGGTGGCAGCCAATAACCTACCTGTCCCGGTATGCGGAGTGGTCTGGATGGACGTGAACATATGCGGCCGAGACTTAGGCAGAAGAGGTATTATCGTAGTCCAGGAGGGCTATGATAAACAGATCCCCGTAATTTTAGGGATGAATATTCTGAAGGACATGGACCACCTGCTGTTTGCTAGAGATGGGCACAATTATTGGAGAGAAGCTACTGCTCACCAACCCACTCGGGCTGCCTTACAGCGATTAATAAGGATGTGTGGACTGCAGAGAGCCACCGGTGGAGAACAGCCCGTGGGCTGTATTACTGTTCCTCATCACACCAAGGTAACACTACCAGCTGAAAGAGAGACTATTATATCGCTACCACTGGGCACCACTCGGAAATTAGAAGGCCTCTCTGTCATGATTGACCCATTATCTAACCAGAACGGGTGCACTAATGTGCTGGTGGCTCGCTCCTTGTCTGTGGTAATCCAGGGGAGAGTGTTGGTGCGATGTGTCAATACCCATAACCAGAGTTTAGATCTGACTCCAGGTAACCTCCTTGCCAAGGTCTATGCTGTCCCAGCTGAAATACGAAAGGCGACACCTTTAGAACTGACGCCATCCGGGAAGGGGGAATGGTCAGTGACCGTGTCCACAGAAGCAGAAGGGCTCATTGTCTCCCATGAAGAAGGGCGGTTGCTGCGAGAACGGATGAAGTTAAACCTTTCTCGATATACCACTGATCAAGTCAGAAAGGTAGACCAGTTGCTAGCAGAACACGTGGCCTCATTTGCACGACATGAGAATGACTTTGGCTGTGCACAGGGAATCTATCATGAAATACCCACTGGAGATGCGGCTCCCATCAGGGAAAGATATCGGCAGATACCACCCCAACAGTACCAAGAAGTGAAAGATCTGCTGAATTCAATGCTGGAGAACGGAGTTGTTAGAGAGAGTCAAAGCCCTTGGGCTGCACCAGTAGTGTTGGTCAAAAAGAAGGACGGATCTTTAAGGTTCTGCGTGGATTATCGTAGACTGAACTCCTGCACGGTACGTGACTCTTACCCGCTCCCCCGTATTGAAGAATCGCTTACGGCCTTAGGCAAGGCCCGTTACTTCTCGTCCCTGGATTTAGCAAGCGGCTATTGGCAGGTCCCCATGAGTGAAAAGGACAAAGGGAAGACGGCTTTCATCCTCCCCATGGGTCTATATGAGTTCAACCGTATGCCTTTTGGTCTGACCAATGCCCCGGGTACATTCCAACGGCTCATGGAGAAATGTCTGGGCGATTTCAATTTCGAATTCACTCTGATTTACCTCGATGACATCATTGTCTACTCCGCTACATTCGAAGATCATCTTCAGAAGCTGGGGCAGGTTTTTAGAAGACTGAGAGAGCACGGTTTGAAGTTGAAGCCCAGTAAGTGTCGCCTGTTACAGGAAGAAATTGAATATTTGGGACATCGAATATCAGGACGTGGAGTGCAGCCATCCAGTGAGAAGATTGCGGCTGTGCGAGACTGGCCCACTCCTACCACCCTACGAGAGGTCCGTGCCTTCTTAGGGCTTGCTGGATATTACAGGCGATTTGTGAAAGACTTTGCACACAAAGCTGAACCACTGAATGCGCTATTGAGGAATACCGCTAGGGGTCCAAAGGCTCAATGCGTGCCTTGGGGTATCGAACAAGAGAGAGCATTTCAAACTCTGAAAGATGCTTTGACCAACCCTCCAATTCTGGCATATGCTGATTACCATCTACCCTTTCAGCTTTATACAGACGCCAGCCAATATGGTCTTGGGGCAGTACTCTCCCAAATCCAGAATGGAGAAGAAAGAGTGATCGCATATGGCAGCCGGTCATTACGAGACTCTGAAAGAAACCCTGCTAATTACAGCTCCTTCCGCTTGGAGTTATTAGCCCTTGTGTGGGCAATGACTGAGAAGTTTGCGGGGTACCTCACCGGGGCAGAAGTACAAGTGTTGACGGACAACAATCCACTGGCACATTTGGATAATGCGAAGCTAGGTGCCCTGGAGCAACGGTGGATGGCCCGACTTTCTAAGTACCGCTACAGTGTGAAATATCGCTCCAAAAATGAGAATCAGAATGCCGATGCATTGTCCCGAGTCACTACCCAACCACCGGTCGGGGATATAGATCAAGAATTAGAATCAACAGAGGTACCTGATTTCACCCAGTTTTCCCAGAAGGTGGTGACTGCTCGACAGAGCGAAATACTGGGAACTCAAGTAGCTCCCTTCCTGGGCCCAACCCACCAAGAATGGATTGGGCTCCAGCAACGTGATCCAAGCCTGGCACTGCTATGCCGTTGTGTTAAAAAGGGGTGCAAGCCTACTATTGACGAAAGAGACCAGCTGTCACCCGAAGTATTAGCGGTACAGGGGCAGTGGAACCGATTGGAGATGAGAGACGGGATCTTACGACGGCGTGTATACTTGCCAACTGAGATTGACGCCTGTTATCAAATTGTAGTGACTACTGACCTGGCCCGTCCACTAGCCGCCGAGGTACATCGTAGGAATGGCCACTTTGGAGCTGAGAAGACCTTTAGGTGGCTCCAACGATTGATCTTCTGTCCGAGTCTCCGCTTCATTGTTGAAGAAGTATGTCGTGATTGCAGAGCATGCGAAATCAACAAAGCAGTTGAACAGAGGGCTCCAACACAGACCATAGTGACGAAAGAGCCACTTGAAGTATTAATGATTGACTATCTCGCCGTGGGATATTCTGCAAGTGGGCATCAGTATTGCTTAGTTATGGTAGATCACTTTACCAAATTTGCTGTAGCCGTTGCCACAAAGGACCAGACTGCTGAGTCGGGTGCTGAGGCCCTGTGTCACCACTTCATACGAGTGTACGGCTGCCCGCAACGCATTCACTCTGACCAAGGCGCCTGCTTCGAGGGGCGAGTCATGCAAGAGGTGCAACGTATTTATGGAATGAAAAAGTCACGCACCACCCCATACCACCCACAGGGGAACGGGGCATGTGAACGATTTAACCGCACATTACTTCAGATGATCCGCACCTTGGAAGCCGACAAGAAGCGACAATGGCCACAGTACCTGCCTGAATTGTTGTTGGCCTATAATAATCAAGTCCACTCTGTCACAGGGTACGCCCCATATGTTCTCTTCTTTGGGCGATCCGGAAAAGGTGTGGGAGACCTCAACCTCGAAGACACCGATGGATTTCCTTATCGAGGTCTGCCCACTTGGATTCAGGCTCACCGTCAGAGATTAGAGACTGTCCATCGGATAGTACGCGAGAGACTACAAGAACAAGTTCACCCTAATCATCGGCCGGTGCAGGACACCCCTCTTAAAGTGGGCGACTTAGTCTTGGTACGAGTAAAGAAGCCACTAGGGAAATTGGACAGTAGGTGGGAACCTGACCCTTACTACATTGTGGCCCACCCTCATGTTGATAGTCCCGTTTACCAAGTCCAAAATACCCTGACCAAGCAGACGCGGACGCTACACCGTGACATGTTACGCCCATGTCAGTCTCAGGGACCAGTTCAGGACGACAGAGAGGAAGTGACTATGACACACCCCTCCACAAGTGAGCCCTGGTTGTGGGATGACGATGATGATAACGGGGGTGTTGTGGAAGCTGTGACCACCCCGACAGTAACTGGGCCTGCAACAGTAGTGACACCCCCGACTGCCATACCTGACCGTCCCAATGAGAGACCGACCTCTACACTTGCTGATGATATGACAAGCTTGCGGCGGACTAGTCGCTCCACAGCGGGTGTACCACCAGTGCGTTATGCCCAGAATGAGTTTGTTTGGCCAGCGGTCCATCGTTACATCACAACATTGCGATTACAGAAATGTATTGATGGGGCTATTGTTGTCAGGGACTGCCAACATTCGACTGGGGGGGTATGTAGCAGTCAGTAATAGCCCCTATTGTCTTAATAGTGTTGTTTTGCTGCCATCTACTGGTATGAAGAAATATAGCCTTGGACTGCACTACTGTGAGAGACAATAATCACCCTGTTCTGTTTGGTAAATGGTGCGGTCCAGAGGAAGTGACGTGAGCAGGAAGCACAGAGCAACGTGGTGTGGGTCCAGAGTGTGTGCTGTGAGGACCTGTGAGAGGCCATTGCTGCTGTAGGCCATAGTAGAAGGCCTGAAAACACTGCAGAGACTGACTGGAGAAAGCGGCAGTGTTGTGGAGATTGTTCTGAGGACTAAAGCCAGCCTGTGCCTTGGACTGTGTTCAGACCTTCACCCAAGACAGAAGCAAGACAGAGTCTGCTGAGTTCCTGGACAGGCCTGCATCGAGGGAGCACCACAGAGAGCTGAGAGAGACTGTATAAACCCGGTACCGTACAAGTATCTCAGGGACAGCTAGGGCCAGTTTATAGCGTGCGTTATCCTCATACTGTTATATGTAACTTAGTTTTATTTTGTTGATTCCTTCCCATTTTCCATAAGTAAATTGTGTTATATACCTGCCAGTGTGCGTCTGTCTCCTAGTCGCGGATCCTTGTTACCTGCTGGCCCGGACTTACAATCTCTAATATCTACCACATAAACTCACATCTATGCTCTGAAAATCATGTAATACTGAGAGTCCTAAACTGGTGCTGTGCAGATAAGGGAAAGCTACCACTGGAGCCTGCGCACTAGATAGACAGATGTGTCCCGACACTTAACAGCCAGCCATACTCTCCAGCAAAAGAGACCACCCAATGCTGGTCTAGGTCTCTCCCGAAAATGAGCAACACATAATAGAGGAGTTCTGCATATCAGGGCATTAACTGAATAAAATCAGATCCGATCCCCCTGCTGTGTGCTCCTAAATTCAGAGCTGGGGAAATATCTATGCTTTGAACAGAGTTCTGATCTGCCTACTCTTTCTTGATTGGGGGGATATCGTCACTCCATAGGGAGAGACCACCATATAGATGTGTGGAGTCTTATTAAGCCTTTAGCTCTCCACTGTGCAGGGAATCATGGGAAGAATATGCAAATCTGTCTTCCATGATGATACTCTTTCTTGAGTCTAGATAAAGCGTAGTATCTTTAACAACGCATTTCTAGGCTTATCTGTGCATTTTATCAGGGGCCGTAAGTGAAATTCATCTGTCCTGTAGGGTGTTGATCCTCATACTACCCAGGGGGAGGAGCTGAATTCAGGATGGGGGTGTTTAGTGATGATGCAGCAGTGAATCAGTAATAGAAGAAAACTCCCCCCTTTGCTCCAAGGCCCTCATTTGAATAAAGAATAAAAGTGCTTTATCTAGGCATCCCCGAGGCTCTGAAACATAAGAAAGGTATCCTTTTTGTCCTACTAACATAATTTAAAGCACTATGGGAACAGTTTAAAATAGCTGGGGGCAGCAATACTCCCTTTAAACCCGTAATAAAATGGCCCACAACAGCAGCAATGTAAGCAAACAGTGTTTGAAAGGGTCAATAATGGTCAAATCTTTTATGTTGTTCTAAGGAAAACCTCTTCCAGCCGTTTTTACTTCGATGATTTGAAGGCAGACTTCAAAATAGAACCAAAATTTTAAAAAATCTATTTTATTTTGGGGGGAAGAGCTTTGGTAGAGTTTGTTGTACATACAGTCCTATGAAAAGGTTTGGGCACCCCTATTAATCTTAATAATTTTTAGTTCTAAATATTTTGGTGTTTGCAACAGCCATTTCAGTTTGATATATCTAATAACTGATGGACACAGTAATATTTCAGGATTGAAATGAGGTTTATTGTACTAACAGAAAATGTGCAATATGCATTAAATCAAAATTTGACCGGTGCAAAAGTATGGGCACCTCAACAGAAAAGTGACATTAATATTTAGTAGATCCTCCTTTTGGAAAGATAACAGCCTCTGGTCACTTCCTGTAGCTTTTAATCAGTTCCTGGATCCTGGATGAAGGGATTTTGGACCATTTCTCTTTACAAAACAATTCAAGTTCAGTTAAGTTTGATGGTCGCCGAGCATGGACAGCCCGCTCTCAAATGATCTGAAAACAAAGATTGCTCAACATAGTTGTTCAGGGGAAGGATACAAAAAGTTGTCTCAGAGATTTAACCTGTCAGTTTCCACTGTGAGGAACATAGTAAGGAAATGGAAGACCACAGGGACAGTTCTTGTTAAACCCTGATGTGGCAGGCCAAGAAAAATATCAGAAAGGCAGAGAAGAAGAATGGTGAGAACAGTCAAGGACAATCCACAGACCACCTCCAAAGAGCTGCAGCATCATCTTGCTGCAGATGGAGTCACTGTGCATCGGTCAACAACACAGCGCACTTTGCACAAGGAGAAGCTGTATGGGAGAGTGATGAGAAAGAAGCCGTTTCTGCAAGCACGCCACAAACAGTCGCCAGAGGTATGCAAAAGCACATTTGGACAAGCCAGCTTCATTTTGGAAGAAGATCCTGTGGTCTGATGAAACAAAGATTGAGTTGTTTGGTCATACAAAAAGGTGTTATGCATGGCGTCCAAAGCAAGAAAAACACTTGCTACCCACTGTAAAATTTGGTGGAGGTTCCATCATGCTTTGGGGCTGTGTGGCCAATGCCGGCACCGGGAATCTTGTTAAAGTTGAGGGTTGCATGGATTCCACTCAGTATCAGCAGATTCTTGAGAATAATGTTCAAGAATCAGTGACGAAGTTGAAGTTACGCCGGGGATGGATATTTCAGCAAGACAATGATCCAAAACACCGCTCCAAATCGACTCAGGTATTCATGCAGAGGGGAACAATTACAATGTTCTGGAATGGCCATCCTAGTCCCCAGACCTGAATATCATTGAACATCTGTGGGATGATTTGAAGCGGGCTGTCCATGCTCGGCGACCATCAAACTTAACTGAACTTGAATTGTTTTGTAAAGAGGAATGGTCCAAAATACCTTCATCCAGGATCCAGGAACTGATTAAAAGCTACAGGAAGCGACTAGAGGCTGTTATCTTTGCAAAAGGAGGATCCACTAAATATTAATGTCACTTTTCTGTTGAGGTGCCCATACTTTTGCACCAGTCAAATTTTGGTTTAATGCATATTGCACATTTTCTGTTAGTACAATAAACCTCATTTCAATCCTGAAATATTACTGTGTCCATCAGTTATTAGATATATCAAACTGAAATGGCTGTTGCAAACACCAAAATATTTAGAACTAAAAATGATTAAGATTAATAGGGGTGCCCAAACTTTTTCATAGGACTGTATACCAAAGTAGAGATGTGGGGCACATTATTTAAGGTTAAAGTGATTGATTAGTGAGATTATTACAATAATCCTGTTACTGGCCCATATTGGATTTTTTGGACTAAGTATACATTCTAGTATATCGCCTGCTAAGGAATTCTTTATGTAATAAAGGCTAACCACCAATTGTGCAGGATCCACTTTTCCACTTTTTTTTATTTCCAGATATTTTCAGACATTCAGTTAAGTGATAGAACGGATCCTTAACCTTAAATTAAAATATGCAATCATACTTCATAGCTCTGTTAGGCAAGAAATGAGCTGAATATTATAGCTGCTGCTCGACGCTTAGAAAGCCTCATTTTCTAATATCTGATTACTTTAGTGTCAGCATGAAACATACACGTAGATGGTGAAAATGGGAGAACTGCTACTTACACTAATATTGACACTTTTTATTAACCCCTCGTTCGCATCTGCGTTTGGTAATCCGTTTGGGGAGTCCGCATGGGGACCCCCTCGAATGGAATAACAAATACATTGGCAAACAGTGTGCAGTGAAAGCACACGGACCATATAGACTATAATGGGGTCCGTGTGCGCTCTGCATGGTGTCCGCACAAAACATGCGGACAGAAAAATACTTTGTGATCTACTTTCATGTCTGCATGATTCGTGCGGAGAGCACATGGATCCCATTATAGTCTATGGGGTCCGTGTGCTTTAACTGCACACCGTTTGCCAATGCATTTTGTATTCCGTTCAAGGTCACATTAACAGATGTACCTGTAGCTGTACGGGGAAGAATAGGGCATTTTTTTTGTGGGGTCAGGTATATTTTTTTGTTATACCATTTGGGGGAATGTCTATTGCTTTGATCACTTTTTATTCAAACGAGTGGTGAAACAGCGGAAAAAAAAACTGCAGTTCGGCACTTTTGAATTTTTTTCCTGCTACAACGTTCACCCTACAGGAAAAATATTTTTATAAGTTTGTAGACTGGGCATGTTCGGACACAGGGATATCTCATGTGTATGTTTTTTTTACAGTAATATTCTACTTTTATATGTATTCTAGGAAAAGGGGGTGAGTTAGAACTTTTATTTTATGTTTTTTACTTGTTTATTAAACACAAGTCAGTCCAGGAGAATATCAACCACAGGAGTGAAAGATATTTTTGTAATATTATTCACCAGAAACCAAAGCTAGACCAGCGGAGAAATCTCCACACATCAATCACATCTCCACAAAGCAAAAATGCAGGACAAAAATATGAAAAAAAATGAATCATCATGCGAGCTTTTAAAGGGGTTTGGACAAGCTAGTGACATCATGTTTAGGCTTCCGATTTTTTATTACGAATCCCTGAGTACTGATGCAGGTAGATACAGCATGTGCTTGTAGCCTTAGGCTGCCTATAAACTCATTTAGCCACTAGTTATCCTTCCCAACCCCCATCACCATAGACATGCACGCTAGTCTTGTCTGTATCTTTAATCAAGAAAGTTGAGAAAACCTTTCCAGGCACCTCTGACAATTTTACTCCCCAGGAGAGCAAAAATCATGTTGAAATGCAACAACCTTTTTTCCACAACATCTGCTTCCATACATAATAGGTAGTCAGATGGCTCGGCTGAAACTAGAGTGCTTGCCCAACATTAAAGGGGTATTCTGGTACTAACAACTAATAACTGATAAGTGGGGGGTCTGACTGTTTAGACCCACACAATCATAAGAACATGGTTGTGTATGCCATTTGTGCATGGAGAAGCAGGTCACACTTAACAAAGTTGAATGGAGAAAGCATGGTCTACCAATTCTTTCATATGGGACACACTAGACCCCCGCCCATTCTTGTGAATAGTGATCAGTTCCTTACTTTCTGCAGCATGTACATAGATTCCTGCACCATTCCAATAAATAGAACAGTCAAAGTACTGTCCGCACATGTGAACACATTCTAAGGCTACTGTCACTCTGTCCCCTATTCTGATAAAAGTCTGATTTTGGACAGAAACTGGACGGAAACCTGGCAGACCCCATTATAGTCTATAGGGTCTGCGGGTTTACATGGGTAACTGCTTTTTAAGTAGATAGGGTTTCCATTTTTTGAGTCCTCAAGTGGACTTGAAGAACAGAAGCCGAATAATAGTATGATCCTAGTGTTAGATCCATTAAAAATTGTAAAACAATGAAACAGAATATCATCCAGTGCTTACCAATGTTCTTTCTAAGTCTCAGAAGGAGAGAAGAGTGGATAGGGAACTAGGTAATATCCCATGACAAGTTGGCAAAATCTGCCAGATGTCTATTTTCAGATCATACCCCCTGGTTAAAGGGGACATCCTCTTTTCTGTTCTGTGCCCCTTTTATGCCATAATGGCAGGTGTTCTTATGCCCCCACACAGTAGGCTACTTACTTAGTTCTCCCACAAACAGTATAAAGTCCCCATTTATGCCTACAAACAGTATAATGCCCATAAGTTCCCCCCCACACACACACACACACACAATTTAATGGCCCCTTATACCCTCCACATAGTATAATGATCCTTTAGTGTCCCCAACACAGTATAATGACCTCCACAGTGTCACAATATACAGCACAATGCACCCCTCAGTATTCTCACATGCCGTATAATTGCCCCCTCAGTGCCCCCACACAGTAATGTCCAGGGAGCTCATTGTAACCTGGATTCATTACTCACCGCTCTGCTCCCCAATTCGTCACATTCTGCAGTTTGATGCGACATCAGCGCTCTGTGGTCAGACTATAATTCACATAGTGGCCCTGGATCACATAGGGCAGAAGGCCTTGTCTATAAAGGCAGGAGCAGAAACTGAAGGTGGACATATTGGGAGGATTTGTGCTTGATCTTGGGGATGAAATGCAAATAAATGGGGAAAAAATGGTAATATGCATAAAGTTTATTAGCTTAATGAAGTTGAACTTGGGGGAAAAAAGTTGTAAATCAATATGTAAGATTAGATCCTTTTTTCTTATACAACGTAACACTGCTGATTCCTATGTTAGACTTAAGATACCCTTACATTGTCTAATATAGAAGATTACTTTTTACCAAAACATATCAGATATGAGAAAGAAAAAACAAGTATAAAATGTCGTTGTCGGTGAACGATCCAGTAAAACTATGAGGTGATGCCAGATGCTGTACACTAGGCACTGCTGCCAAATATGGTAGTAATAGGCTGTGAGACTTAAATCAATGTTAAATTTATGGCTCGGATCCAGGTAAGTCTCAATAGAGTATTAATTTTACACGTTTCATTTGCAATTCCTCTTAAACATATGTGCCCAATATATACATTAGTAAGTATAAAACTCTGGCTGAGAAATGAACAGCATCTTAACATATACTTTCCTTCATAATACAGCAGCTTCCATATACATATTTCCTGAGGATATAACAACCGACAGACTGTTTTTTACATCTTCATTCATTCATCAAGATGGTTTTGCCAGTCATGTTTCTGCGAAATGTAAAGAATGGAACGGCCATGCTTCCAGTACCCGTTTTTAATGAGAGAACTTTTCCAGATGCACAAAGTCTTATATTTTCTTCCTGTTCCATGTGAAGGTTTACTAAATGGAAAATCAAGATCTTCAGACAAGAAAAGCTGCTCAATGTTTATTAGTTAAATATTAAAAGTTAACCATTATTTACTAAGAATGTTACATGTATAAGTTCTTTTGACAGACTGCCAACAAATGCAATGAAAAGACAATCTGTATGTATTTAGAGGGGTATTCCAGTATTACAATACTGGTGGCTTATTCTTAGGGTCAGATGTTTGAATGTTCTTTCAAATGAAATATACCCAATGGCAAAAAATAAAAACACCAAAAAGATGTTATTGGAATCAAATGAAATTTTACATGTGTGAATGTAAGGATGATATATGTAAGTGATTACAATATTAGCGTGGAAGAATAGGTTTATTGGGGAAAATTGTACAAAAGAAAGGATTCTCTAGTCTTCTCTCAATGGGACGTCTCTAATCTGGATAGAAGATGAGATACAATTGGCATAGGGACTTATAGGTTAACCTACAGATGTTCCATCAGAGCCTGTAGATCCTGAACTTGCCAGAGTTGATGCCCCAGCTGGTCCAATAAATGCTTGATTGGCAACCATAACAACCAATGCTCTCAACAATGACCTAGATGGCGTGTAATTTGTCCATCGATATGCCCCTCTAAAAAGTCTGTTAACTGAGCAAAATGTATTTCAGTGCACTGTAGAGGCATGTCTAGCTGTCATTGATCCTTCACCAAGAGGTACACTACCCAAAAGTAGCCTCTGATAGCTTATTTTGTAGGGCAGCAGGGGAAGCAGTTTTATGCCCTTTAGTGGCAATTCTCAGAGTCTAATTAGATCACACTTGTCATAATTTATATATCTGCCTAAGATATAACTGCTTCCCGAATTATACAGAAATCAGACATTTCTATGCGGGTGTGTTATTTTTTTTTGTCAAATAATGTAAAATGTAGGATGGTTTTGTTAGGGACTGACAACCTGATGTCTAAATTAAAAAAAAATAAAAATCAGTATTGATTTAAAGTGTTATGACAGGATTGCAATATTAATGGCCTGTCCTTAGGAAAGACCATCAACATTCAAACCTTGCCACTCCTGCAGATCAGCTGCTTGAAGGGGCCTTGACAGTATAGGAATGGTTGATATTGGTCCAGCATATCAACTATTTAGTAGCAAAAGCACAGGGTATTCCTTCTTTGTCCCATTCACTTAAACCCTTACTATTTGCAGCCTACTATTACGTCGCGCTGACTGAGAAATTAATACTCAGTGTTGGAATAGTATGGGGTTATAATGCTGCGGGCACAGGAGCTGTGCCTGAGACATTACCTCTGGTATTCGGCTGTGTTAAACAGCTGAAGCCTGGGACTAGCCACCAGAGTCAGAAGATAATCTGTCTCCACCAGTTAACCCTGGTTGCTGTGATCAATAGTAATCATGTCATCCAGGGGTCCGGGGATAGCATCGCCCTTCCTTGACACCCCTTGGATGCCCCATAATCAGATCACAGGTTCAGAGGGGGTTGCAATGGCAGCTTGGAGGACTGTCTATACAGATCCTACATAGGGAATGTATTGCAGTACGGTGCGCTGGGGATCAGAGATCCCAGATTCAAATTCCCCCATGAAATAGGGAAAAGGTTAAAAATAAATAAATAAATAAATAAATTTAAGAATAAAAGTAAACAAATTATAAAAAGTTAAAAAAAAAAAAACACCTTTAGGCTGTATTCACACAGAGTAACGCCAGGCGTTTTTTGTGTGCTTTTTGCACATAGCGCCGCGTGAATGCGTTAACGCCGCGCTATTTTGCGTTGGCGTTGGCCGGCGTTAACGCGGCGTATACGCGGCGTTAACGCGGCGCTATGTGCAAAAAACACACAAAAAACTCCTGGCGTTACTCTGTGTGAATACAGCCTTACATTTAAAAATCACAGAATGTAAACAAAAAAATGAACAACCATGTTAGGCATCCCCATGTGGGTATTATTTACAACAGTGAACAGTGAATGTCATGAAAAAATACATATATACCGCAATTTGCATAATAACATATTCTGGTCACTTTGCTTTCCCAAAAAATAGCAATAAAAAGTGATAAAAATATTATGTATACCAAACATTGGTACCAATAAATAATACAACTTGCTTCGCTAGTAAAAAGTCCTTAGTTATCTCTGTGAACAAAACAGTAAAATAAGTTACAGAATACGGTGACCCCAGGAAAATTGTTCATTTTCAAAATGTGACGTTTTATTTGAAAAAGCAATGAAACCAATCTAAATATGGTATTGCCGTAATCCTCATGATCCACCTGTTAAAGTTGCCATGTAATTTTTAATGTAGAGTAAACACCATAAAAAGCGAATGCTTAAAAATTGTGATAGAATTATATGTTATTTCACATGGAGCCCCAAAAAACATAATAAAAGCTAATTAAAACATTACATGTACCCCAAAATGGTGCCAAATGAATGTAGAACTCATCACACAAAGAATAAGTCCTCACTTGGCTATATCGACAGAAGATTTAAAAAGTTAGGAATTTTGGAAGGCCGGGAAAGAAAATATGAAAAAAGTTGCCAAGCTTTGACATACAAAACACCCAGCATCCTTAAAGGGTTAAAGGATACAACGATGCAATATCCTTCACCACTGCTACTACAGGTTTCAGTTTCAGGTAGACAGAAAGATAACAATAAACAGATTAGAGCGCTCGCTCCAGTCAATTCATACATCTGGGTGTGTCAAGAGCAGGAAACCTCAATCTAAGAATAGGCCATTAATATTTTGACACAGAGAAACCTATAAGCTGGCCATAAGCTACAAATGTGGGGTGGCTGAAAAGGCCAACTTACTGTATATACTCGAGTATAAGCTGAATTTTTCAGCCTAGTTTTTGAGCTGAAAAAGCCCCCCTTGGCTTATACTCGAGTCAGCAAAAAAAAAAAAAATATTTTACTTTATTTTTATTTTTTTAGGAGGGGGGGGGGGGGGTCTATGACCAGTCACAATATTAATGTATGGTATCTCCCATAAAATAGTGCAAAAAAAAAAAGATTTAAAAAAATAAAATAAATAAAAGTTCTAAATCACTCCTTTCCCTAGAATACATACAAAAGTAGAAAATTACTGTGAAACACATACACATTAGGTATCCCTGTGTCTGAAAGTGTCTACTGAATATAGGGTATCTACAGTGCTCCTGTTCTGTCGGGAAGGGGTTAATAGGAGCACTGCAGATACCCTATATTTAGCCAGACTGAATTCCAAGTGGGGGAAGAAAAAACAGTCCTCAAGCTCAGGGAAGGGGCAGACAGACAAGCAAAACACCCCCTCCCCTTCCCCAGCATCTACTGCACCCAAAAACTCTGACCATTTTAATTTTTGAAATTTTCCAGTAGCTGCTGCATTTCCCCCCTAGGCTTATACTCGAGTCAATAAGTTCTCCCAGTTTTTTGTAGTAAAATTAGAGGCCTCGGCTTATATTTGGGTTGGCTTATACTCGAGTATATACGGTAAATCATTTTTGGCTGATCACTGGTGTCCTTTCCTGGCAAGTTACTGATGATTTGTTGCTGGGTTTTTTGTGTTATTGTTGGGCACTGTAGTTGAAAAGTCGTTGATGCCAAATGACAGATCTGCATCAAGTAGTAAAAGCCCAGGCAACATGGTGGCTAAGTGGGTAGCACTATAGCCTTGGAGTCCAGGGTTTGAATCCTGCCAATGACAACATCTGCAAGGAGTTTGTATGTTTTCCCTTGTTTGCGTTGGTTTCCTCCCACATTCCAAAGACCTACAGATAGGGAAAAAAATGTAATAAGATCCCAGACCAAGTCACAGTTCATCAAAGAAATAACCAGCATTTTAATTTATGGCGTTGTTGTCCAAGGTGACAGCCATCAACGTGACACTTGGTTGTTCATTCCGCACGACCAGCTTCAGAGTATTATAGTTATATGTTATGTTGAAGAGTACCATACTAAAGTTACTAAACAATGATGCAGAATGTAGTCGTAATGATTTACGATGTTCTAACCTGAGGTCCAATCTATGCTCTGAACAAAGCGGTATCTGTATAGAATTTGTATCTCCCACTGTGTCACGTGGTTTCCTCCCACTGACAAGAATCACTGTCTTAGGTCAGCTGCCTTCCTGTGAAATCGGCTCTATGGTATGGTAATTAAATTGTAAGTCGCAACGTGGCCATAGTCCAGAGTGAAATAACTTAGCATTAGAACAATAAGGGTTTTAGAGATAATATCTGAAAACTAATAAATGATGTAATAATTATAATAATCATTTAACTAAGGAAAATGTAAAAAGCTTTACAATGTGCACCATGTATCTAAAACACAAACTGGAAAAGCTCAGGCTTTGTAATTAGTTATTGAGACGATTTGTAATATCACATTAGGAGCTCAATGTTACATAAAAATGGCATTTATTAACCTTTGATCCTGCTGAAAAGCAATTATAGGTGATGAGTCAGGATAGAAGCTTTTTTCTGAAAAAGCAAAATTAAG
The DNA here is from genome assembly GCF_031893055.1 of Leptodactylus fuscus. Classification (NCBI taxonomy): domain Eukaryota; kingdom Metazoa; phylum Chordata; class Amphibia; order Anura; family Leptodactylidae; genus Leptodactylus; species Leptodactylus fuscus. The sequence continues at coordinate 87,215,342 of NC_134267.1, forward strand.
TGTGTTATGTATTAAATAGCGATGGTATTTAGTCTGCTTATAGGGGGAACCAGCTTATGTTAAGCATAACTGAGTAGGCCGATGATGGCCTAACATTAATATATAATCTGCCGGTGGTCCAACAGCCAGACCACCCAACAGATCAGCTGTTCCATCAGAGTCCAGGTGTCAGAAGTTATAGCAGTGAACAGGGAGCATATGCAGGGTCTCCTAGTCAAGTAATAGGAGTGGTGCCGCAGCCCCATCCACAGTATAGTGATGATCTCATATAGGAGCGTCTGCATGTACTCTTCTCCACTGCTACAGGTTCCAGCATCCAGTCTTTGCCAGAACAGATGATCTGTGCAGTGTCATGGTGTAGACTCCCAATAGATCATATACTGATGACCTATCCGGGCATTTATAAAAGATAATGGGGCAGATTTATTATACATGTTAATTAGAGGTGAGCGAGTAGTACTCGATCGAGTAGGCATTCGATCGAATACTACGGTATTCAAAATACTCGTACTCGATCGAGTACCACTCGCTGTTCAAATGTAAAAGTTCGATGCAGAACCACCATTGATTGGCCGAATGCTATACAGTCGGCCAATCAACGCTGCTTCTTCTCCTACCTTTAGAAGTCTTCTAAGTGCAGCTTCCCCGCGGCGTCTTCCGGCTCTTCATTCTCTCTGCCAGGCATCGGGCCTGGGCAGAGCCAACTGTGCATGTCCACTTGTAGTGCGGGCATGCGCAGTCGGCTCTGCCCAGGCCCGATGCCTGGCAGAGTGAATGAAGAGCCGGAAGACGCCGCAGGGACGCTGCAAGGAGAAGACTGCTCGGATGATCCACATCGACCCTCACTCGTGGACTTGATTGAACGTTGCCTACCCCTGAAACGAGCATTTTCCCCCCATAGACTATAATAGGGTTCGATATTTGATTCAAGTAGTCGAATATTGAGGGGCTACTCGAAACGAATATCGAACCTCGAACATTTTACTGTTCGCTCATCTCTAATGTTAATCAGTGTATAGTGCTGACTACAGAAATCTGAGCTTCATCATGAATCTGATGACTCTTACACCATCTCAGGCATCATCAATAATGGTATATAATATGCTGGTCTGGATAAACTTTGTCTTTGCTCAGGAACAAAATTTAGTCCGTGTTACTTTTTTATTATGATATATTATATTATGATAGTGGTCAGAGCTTTAAATTGTAAAGGTCACAAAAGACATCAAACATCATCCACACAATAATAAAGGTAGACAATTTAAATGTCTATGTTAGTTACCCCATTATAGATAGCACCCCCTACTGCAGTGAGCTTGCTAGTCACATTTGATAAATCTATTGTACCAGCTAACCAGTTCCAATTTCCCGGTCACATTTCAAAAGTGAAGTGGTGTAAAAATGCCCTACTGGAGTTTATGGGATTGGTATGAATAGTATGACACACAGTTATATCTCTTGTAATATATACATCAATTCTTTTTTATTTTAGAATTGTTACTTTCATGAAAGTTAGTAGCCGATTCCAGAATTATATTAATGTCAAGTCCTTGTATAGGCTGTACTGTGAACTGAGCATGTAAGGAGTAAGATCCTCGATATCTGTATCACATCGTTCTATATATTATGTTGCTTAGCCTCTGGGGTAGACTTTCTAGCAATATCCTTGCTGGCTAGTTAAATAAACAAAGTGTATTCCCTGGGTTGTATTATAAAGGTTCATAAGAGGGTTTGATTTCCACTCCAGATGGTCCTCAGCAGTGTGACTGCTCTTTGTTATACAGTGCTTTGTTAGGACTAAGGCTGCCACTTTATCACCTCTTTTCCATATTTATCTATAATTATGTGAAGTCGAAGTAAATTGTAAGCAACAGAAAATGCTTATTTCCATCATGGCTGCTATAACAAAGATATCCTCCATTAGTAAACTAGAAAGAGTCTTTCCTTTCTTTTATTATTTCTCTTTTATTTATTATGCCTGACTTACCATGTTTATTGAAAGAGACCTTCTATTCAGGTTCTAGTTGTAGTCCAAGAGCCAGGTAACAGGAACCCATCATTGACATAGAATCATTACATGTAGAAAACATAATGGAGCAGATTTGTTATACATGTTACACTAGTTTCTGTCGCACAGCTATTTTGGTGGCAAAATTATGACTTTTGGGGCATCTGTGTCCCAAGCGCCACTTGAAGGAAAAGTGGGCATGTTAGAGGTGGCACTTAGCGAAACTAACATATATTATTACTGAAATACATTCTAGTTCCAAGAAGCATTTCTAAATAAATTAGGTATACTTTACTTTAGCACATAGTAATCAAGATTGGCATAGGAAACACAAGTCTTAATACACCTACCCCAATGTACCTTCTATTGTAATTTAAAAGACAATTACCATTTATTAGAGATGAGCAAGTAGTATTCGATCGAGTACCACTCGCTGTTCGAATGTAAAAGTTCGATGCAGAACCAGCAATGATTGGCCGAATGCTATACAGTCGGCCAATCAATGCTGTTTCTTCTCCTACCTTTAGAAGTCTTCTCCGTGCAGCTTCCCCGCGGCGTCTTCCGGCTCTGAATTCACTCTACCAGGCATCGGGCCTGGGCAGAGCCGACTGCGCATGTCCGCTTTTAGTGCGGGCATACGCATTCGGCTCTGCCCAGGCCCGATGCCTGGCAGAGTGAATTCAGAACCGGTAGATGCCACGGGGACGCTGCAAGGAGAAGACTGCACGGGGGATCCAGCCCGACCCTCACTCGTGGACTTGGTAAGTATAATTTGATTGAATGTTGCCTACCCCTGAAACGAGCATTTTTCCCCCATAGACTATAATAGGGTTCGATATTCGATTCGAGTAGTTGAATATTGAGGGGCTACTCAAAACGAATATCGAACCTCGAACATTTTACTGTTCGCTCATCTCTGCCATTTATCAAAGGGTTGAATGACACTAAACCCTTAGCAACATATGACATATTTATATGTCATTGTGTTGTTAAGGTAGTGTGGAGAGGACTCAATATCTGTATTATACAGCAGACACCTGTTGCTTTCACCGATCACGAAAGTTAACCTTTTAGATGCCTTGGTCAATTGTGCACAGGCGCCACTGCATTGGGCTCGATCGCTGCCCTCTGCAATGTTATTGGAGGGTCGCAATAGGCAGCATGTAATGGAAATTAAAGAGGTTATGTGGCTATAGCCACACAATAGGAGATAAGTGTCTGATCACTGCAAGCCCTATACCATGTTCCCCAAATATCAGGAATATGGGGGAGCAAAAGTCCTCCTAAGGTCTCCATGTGAATGGCACACCATTGTGCTTGCATGGTCGGTTCTCTATTCACCTCTATGGGGCCACTAACACCGCCAAGCCTTAGAGGGACTCTCATCTCAGGGAATACATATTTTGCACTCTAAATTGTTTCTTTGTGCACTGGCAATATATTCCCATGAAATTTCTGAAAACTATGAGGAAGTTCATTTATATTGGAATATATATGTTTCCTTTGTGATTATCCATAGTGTATGAACACACATGTGCTATAACGTACTAATGGTCACTAGTCGCTGAGCATCATCCGCACAATGTGTTTATTATTTTTGTGATGTGCTAGCTGTTCCCCATAGAGTTTCACACATATGTGATAGAAAGTATATTATCAAATCATTATTTAAAAAAAAAATGGTTTATTCAAAAACAGCAAAATAAATAAACCTTTTATGTCAGGCACAGGATAAGCAAAATAAAATACAGCCTTAACTTCAGGCAAAAAGGCAAAATAAAACCTGCTTGTCTGAGCACTAATTAAGCAAATACTAACTGTATGTCTAGCTTACTACTAGCAACACAAATCAACCAAAACAGTAGTACAGTATCTGTCTCACCAAAATCTCAGAGTTTCAAGACAGACCCAGCCACTTCCTCTCCTCCCAGGATCTGCTCTGAAGTGCAGGCTCTGCAGCCTTTTATGGCCCAGTAACAAGCCTCAGGACCCACACCTGGGCTGCAACTTATTCAAGATCCGCCCTGGACCACACATATGTCAGGAATCTGGGGGAGATATACCGGGACTCCAACACTCTGCCTGTCACCTTCTCACAATCTATACAAGATCTGTGAACTTTTTAAGACTTCCTGGCAAGGGTTTGACAACTATTCACACTGTCTGCTTATCCTATAGTGTATTGTTTGTATTTTTAATATTTTTAATAATATGTTTAATAAAATTACATATTTTTAGATTTTTAGTAATATTTTGAATATATTGGCTAATTTTTTGGTTGTTGGTTTGTTTACCTGTATTTATGTTTCCAAACACGAATATGATTTTGTACATGGGTTTTCTCTAATATTAGATGGCATAGAATTGATCTAGAGTTATGATGTTGATATTGCTATTACTTGAATATTAGAGTTTGCACGCACTCCCATCCCTGCTATAGGTTCCGGCATACAAATGTTGCCAGACAGATGATCTGTGTGGGGTCGGGGTAGAGAAATTTACGTACACTTTTGAAGCCATGTTTGTTTTTTACAATAATCCAATATATATATTTTTGGCTAAAAATAATTTACCTAATTGTGGTTATATTAAAAATTTCCATCTGCTTGTCTTCTGCAAGTGGCATTTATTCTCATACATTGTAGGCTGCTCAATACCCTTCAGTGTGAATGCTGTCACACGAGCTGTCTGACTGCTTGGTCTTGACCCTCTTTCTCTTCATCTGAACTTCCTTTTTAATCTAAGTTTATTTTATGTGGTTGCAAAGCTTAGATTTGTGTCCAAGAGAACAGATGAAAATGACTATAGACTGGTTAATATATTCCACACTGCATGGTACTGAGCAGCCAGTATAAGAATACATACAGGTTGCAGAAGACAGATTGTTGATTATTTTTAATTCAACCCAATTACAGAATTTATTTTTAGCCAAACCTACATAAATTTTAGTAGAAAATGGGCCCCTAATGTCTCTATAGTCTTTAAAGCTGTCAGTTGTTCAGACCCATTTCTTCTCAGATGATAACTTTAGATACAGTTGTCAACACATTGAGGCTCGGTTCACATCTGCACATGGGTTTCCGTTCGGGGAGTCCGCTTGGGGATACTCTAATACGCATAAAAAAGCGGTTACTTTAGGAAACCCATGGACCCCAAAGACTATAAAGAGGACCATGTGGTTTCCGCACGAAAAAGCGGAGAGAAAAGGACTGCTTGCAACGCTTTTCTCTCCGCTTTTTTCATGCAGAGAGGGGAACAAATGACCTGAACACAGATGTGAACAAGGCCTTAGACTCCAAATCTTGCAATGCTTCCTAGTATAAAATTTTTGCACACAATTGGCTGAACAATAAACATTTTCATCTCTCTTCATCTCCTGCTACATGTTGTATTAGTACAAACATTTCATTGCGTGATAAGTAAACCGTATAAACGGATCTAAAATATTATTGTCCTAATCTATTCTGTTAACTGGAAAAAAACAGCCTGGTAATAAACAAGCGTCTGAGAAACACCTTCCGCAGGGAGCAGAGGTGTGACTGCTAGCACAGTTTACTTAGGCTATTTATACCGGACATTAATCAGCATTGTAATATCCAAGGCACTCAAGAGATTTATGTCTCTGTTTTAATCTCATTGCTCTACAGGTATCCCCAGGCACTTTAATTCATACACAGCCAGCTTGCTGAAGGAGTGCAGAAGGAAAATTGACTTTTATTTACACTACAAGCTGTTTAACATTAAGCAAATATGTATTTCCATATTGAAAATGTCTTTAAGATCATTATGATATAAACTCATTGCAGAGACAACACCTTTCCCATTCATTCAGTGAAAAGAAATCAAAAGCTGTGAATCTGATCCACCAAGGTATCAATCATTACAATTCAATGAGTAAAGTCTACTGACGTACATTAAAAATGTTCTCTGACTGAACAAACTTTAAGCCTGGAGGGCGCTTTATAAGGTAGTAATTCATTTTGCTCCCTAGCTGTTAAGTTACACAGATGAGTGACTAATGGGAAAATACCACACAGCAACTACACAGCAAAGTCATTGCTTTCCTGAAAGAGACAGAGAGAAAAAAAATAGCAATTTAGCCATTTAGTGGTCCTCATTAGTTTCTAGCTTAGAACGTAAATTGGGGTAATTCATACAGTAGAAATGGAATCCATAAGAGACGGTCTAACATAAATGAAATAAATCAATATGATTTACAAAGACAAATTATAATATTAGATTCCATTGAAATACATACTTAATTGTATCTGTAATATATATGTTGTGGGGAAGGTAGCTCAGTAGAAGCAGCGGTGCGGACCCAAACAGCCAAGCAAGGAACACAAAATATGTGGCAAACTGGTTAATTTAGAAAAAAACAGGAAAATAAACAAACCTTGACTTCAGGCACAAAATGAGCAAAGCAAAATACAGGCTTAACTTCAGGCAAAAACAAAAAAGAAACCTGCTCATCTGAGCGACTAACTAAACAGTAAAGTTTACCTAAATATACTCGTGTCTTACTACCAGCCACACAAACAAAACAAGCTTAACTTTGTCTCACTGGACTCAGGGTTACACGACAGTCCCACACACCTCCTTTTACTTCAAGGATCTGTATTGGAGTCCAGAATCTGCAGTCTTTTTCTGGCCCAGTAATGAGTCAATATATATATATATTCTTTGTTTTTTTTCATTAATAGACAATAAAATGTTAAAATATGCTAATTAAAACAGTGATCCAGCAGTAACTTACTTTCTTATGTAGACAGGATGCCAGTCTCTCCCGCACATAGAGCAGGAGAATTACATCATCTATAAAAATCCCTCCTAGTAGCCCACAGATCCCTCTCCATTAAAGGGGTTTTCTGAGCTAATAATAATGATAACTTATCCTAAGGGTAGGTCGTCAATATCAGATCAGTCTGACACACAACACCTCCACCAATCATCTCTTCTCAGTAGCTGATACACAGAGAATGGAGCAGGAAGCAGATTGCTTTTCTCTCTGTGTAGTGACTAGTTCTGGTGCTGTATTACAGCTTCCATTTATTTGAAACTGCAATGACTCAGCTATGTCACTATGCAATAGAGAACAGAGCTGTCTGCTTCCTGTTCCATTTTCCATATTTCAGCTGCTAAGAGCCACTAATTAACCTGGAGTCAGACCTTCAATCTGGTATTGATCTATCTTTACCATAGGTCATCAATATTTTTAGCCTGGAAGACTCTGTCCTCATTAATGGTACTTAGAATTCAGTGGTACAGCTATATAGTGCACTTATCTCTCTACTATCTGTGAGTGCTGTGTGCATATTGCACTGTGTATCATCCAAGATGCTGTGTCATGCTGCTCTTCTTTGACAATGATAATAATCCACAAGCAGCAATATTGAGGGAGGCGGTTAGATACTCCAGGCTACGAACGTCCGTCATTTGTGCCAGTAGCTCGGAACCTTTTGGGGGACTACTCCCCTTCGAATGTAAGGCAATGAGCGTCTTAGCCAATGCGCATAGATAAAGGAATAGCCTAGAAGTCATCTTACCCAGATGTCTCGGCGGGAGATTAAGGAGGTAGGTACATAGCATTTCAATAAGATTACAGTCTCTTTATGCACTGTGCATACTTCAGAATGTATGTAAGAGTATCAAAATGATATGGCAATGTCCCCCTCCCTCATCTGCTGACTCCTAAGTCTGACTCCCAGGGCCATTAGGATTTATATGTGACAGGAGTTTCTGGACATGAAAAATGTATACCTATCCCATACTGTACAAATATGAGGTGTCTACCTGTGTACCTGACTATATGAACATGAGGAGCATAAGCCTTCATCTGTCACCATGGCAGTATGTTATAGTCATTCACCTAGGCATATAGTCCACTTAACACTCTTTCACCATCTTGAGGATTCATCCTACCACTAGGAAAATGGCCAGAAACCTAAAGGGTAAGCAGTGGAGTCATATGAAGGTGGACACGTTTTGTATTATTTTACTGCAAGTAGTCCAAGTTCCAAGTATTAATTCACACTGATACTGCACGTGTCACTAGTCTCCATAGGTAGATAGGTTCTAACCCAGGGGTAGGCAACTTTTTTTGTTCGACATGCTGATTTAAATTAAAAAATCAAAGATGAGGTCCTCGGAGTGCCGCCAATAATTGTAAGGCTGACGACCGCGATACTATAGTCATGTAGTACAAACTGTAACATGAGGTGCTGTCATACTGTGCTCCCATCCACATGTGTTTACCATTATTTGCCTTTTTCATTAGAAACAATGTAAGTACATGTGTAACTCACAGTTAGTGGTAAATGTATGTGACTGGGAGCAGAGTGAGGCAACACCTGTAGGATAGTAACGCACTATGAACTGTACATGGATACTGCATCCAGTCCAGTGACAGCAGGAACTGGATTTGGCTATAGCCGCCCCTGGGTACACAGTGTCACCACCTGAAAAGAAACACCATAAGGCTAAGGCCCCACATTGCGGAAATGCAGCTTTTTGGTTGCAGATTTTGTTGCATTTTTTTGAGCCAAAGCCAAGAATGGCTACAAAAGGAATGGGAAATATATAGGAAGTTCTTATACTTCTCCCTTCTGTTCAATCCACTCCTGACTTTGGCTCATAAAACCGCAACAAAATCTGCCACAAAAAAACCTGAGTTTCCGCAATGTGGGGCTTTAGCCTAAGTCTAAGACCCAACATTGCAGAACCGCAGCTTCTTTTGTTGCAGATTTTTGCTCTGGTTTTTTGAGCCAAAGCCAAGAGTGGGTTGAGCAGATGGGAGAATTATAAGAACTTCCTTTATATTTCACATTCCTTTTGTAGCCATTCTTGGCTTGTCGAAAGTTCACCACAGAGCCCCGCCATTCCTTGTTACGCCACTGCCTTGCATCATTATTCTTGACCATTTTTAATGCTTCTTACATTTCAACTCCAAGAATAAACTTCATATAGTAAATCCCACCTATTGACAAGTGCCATTGCAACAAGATAATCATGTATTTGTGTAGTAAAACTGGGCCCTTTATTAGTAGCTGGTTGGTTGTGACTTATATATCTACAGCTCTATAGCCCCTATAGCTATGCTATTGTACAGTTTCAGTGAATCTGGTACACAAAATAGCAAAGTTAGTGTTAAACTGAAAACTGTTCCTAGAAACAGTTTAGCATCGGCAAACATCCAAATACAGCCAGCCCAGTATAGCATATGTCAGTGCTGCATTCCTTATACCTTATATGCTCGAGGTTTAGAGTTTGCTGTATAATATTCATAGAAGACACAACACCCCCATACATAACAATCAGAACAGAGCCAACCTGAAAGATAATTTATACAATCAAGTGTATCTCTCCTTACTACTGACAACTGAATAAACCACAGCAGTGCAAGAAATCTGATGTAAAATAAATCAATATATTCTAATTATGAATATGTTATTAATCATCCCGCACTGATGTGCAATGAATCTCAAATAAAGGGCCTTAGACTGGGATGCACGGGCAGAATTAACTGTGTTGTGTATACCATCCATCATGTCTCTTAATACATCCTACTGTGTTTTAGTTTGTATCAGACACACTGCGGTTTGCTTGCATACCTCTTTCACTCCGCTGCCTACTATTTGCTCCTAGCTTGGTCACACTGTAACTATAAATAACCTTTGATGCTGGAAAGAAATGAAGCCTAGGGAGAGAGAATCCTGCTGAAGCAAACATGTCCATGCAAAGATTGACTCTTTAGCGTTTGGGGTGTTGCCCTTGAGGTGCAGGGACAGTGAATACAGATTCCTGAACAGTAGGGTACCCTTTTTAGGAGGGTGATCAACAGCGAAAAAAAAAGAATCATTCAGCTATTTCATGCTGGAGGCATCTGCAACACATTGCAGAGCTCTGAAATCATGCAATAACAAGAGCAAATGTTTATAAAACCACCAGCCAAGAGAAGTCCGCAACACATTGCTACGCACTGTAGGAACCAGAAGAGAAAACCAAATGTTTACAGGGTGCAGAGCCAGGTAAACTTAGTATATAAATAGCATGGCCTAGTATAGATTTTTTCATCTTCTGCTCAGCACACACAGATGCCTCTCTAATAAAATTAGATTTGGCTGGGATCACATGTTGATTATTATTCATAAACACATTGGGAATAGCTCGAATGTTCAGCTGCTGAAGGAACTCGCATCATTTCAGGCAGGAACATCTCGGCTCAATTACCATTATTTTATTTTCTTTACACAGCAATGAATAATGATGGAGCACTTTGCTGGGTACACTGTGGATAATAGAAGGATCTGTAGAGGACACACAGCAAGCAAGGCATGTACACTGTTCTGTGATAAGAACTCCTGGCCCTCATTACCATTTCTGGCACTGGAAAAACATTTCTGTTAATGGGAAAAGCAATTTGCTGGAAATTAAATAAACAGAATCATTTTCAATGTTTGAAATGAAGATGCTTTATGTACAAGCGAAGTTTTGGGGCAGATAAGGAAATAAACTGCTTTGAATTCATAAAAATGGAGCATAGAACACTGTCATTTATTTAACTGATGTTTTATATAAAGATACATTCTAATATCCCAGCAGGGTAGACTTTATACTTAAGGTGGATAAGTAGCATGAGCGGCATTTTTAAAGTCAGACATGCAGGACTTTGTGTCTGGTTAAAAAAAAAACAACGTTTCGCTGCGGAGACGCACAAGACGCTCACGGGTGGTCACTTTGCAAACCCATTCAAGTGAATGGGTTTGAAAACTGACTGCCAGGTTTCTGTCCCCTGTCCAATATCTAGGGGTAGAAGATGGAAACCAGACAGATTGCCTAAGGCGGAGACAGGGCGCTGGAGTGAACCCGCCCTGACACAGTTTTCATCCGGACATTTTGAAATCAGTTTTTGAAGATGTTAAACACTGTTTTCAAACGGATTTGCCAAAAGCAGATGTGAACCAGGCCTTACTATTTTTATGGGTGACCAAAACACATTAATTTGCCAATTACTGTATACTTTATGGCATTCACAGTATGGGATCAATAATTTTTGGATACTGTGGACTTAATATGATACTTAATATGTTGTTTATTTTATTTGTTTTTATTATTTATTTTATTCTTTCTTCATCCCCAGTTCAATGTACCGCAATTCTTTGATTTTCTTCCAAGCTGAGTATGACCCAAATATTCCAAATTGTTTACTTTTTAACTAGCTCCATACACTATATATGTCCAGGTGGCCCCTCTGCAAGGATGTACCTATATACATCCTTTCAGTTTTAAGCAGCTGCACAAAATTGTGCAACTGCAGAAGTGGGGATCTGGCAAGAAAACAAGAAAGTATAGCGTGGCCTCACCAGACTCTATATGTCAGGGCAGCTCCCATCTGCAGCCTATTCAAAATCCACCCTAGACTACACATAAGTCAGGAACCTGGGGCTAATATAGCGTGATTCCAGTACTGTGCCTGTCACCTTCTCACAATAACCATATCACAAGAGACATGAAATTTCTGGAACTCAAAATTGACTTCCAAACGTTATAGATTTATTGTGTCCACAAAATAAGCATCCATCAAAAAACATTTCGGTCCCATGGACCTTCATCAGTACATCAGATGTAAGGAGGTAAACAGGAATAGAGTGGTATAGTTAGAGGAAAGTGTAGAATAGAAAAGTCAAAAATAAAAATGAAGGAAAAAATAATTAAAAAATATAAAAAATGCCAATACTGCACCTACATCTCAGGTTCTAGCCCAACCACAATGACACAATACAAAATAAAAATTTCCATTTCGGAGAGGGAAAACTGTTTGAAAAAGTTTTTAGTAGCACTTTGTGCTATGACATTTTGTTCAATTCTTTATCAAGCAATATAAAAGATATATATGTATTAGAATACAATTGTATAACTAAAAACAGCAATAATACCAAATTAATAAAGGAGATGGTAAAAAGAAAAGTTACGAGAGGAAAAATTCCACTGGCAGATAAGAAATAATAAACGGAAAATAATAGGTGGAAGCCCAGAGGAAGTGAAAAAAGAAAAAAAATTACACTCACCTTCCCTTACCTCTTTTGGGTCTTCTTGCAAAATCTGCTGCTCTCTAGGTGATATCATATGTCCAGGGTCACCGCTGAAAGAGAAAGATGCCACAATAAGGTCCAAAAGAGGTGAGGGAAGGTCAATATAAACGATTTTTTTTCACCTCCACTTGGCCTCCACCTATTATACTCTGTCTGTTATTTCTTACTCGGTTGTGGATTTTTTTTTTCGTTACTTTTTCTATTCCCATCTCCTTCATTCATTTTTTGTTATTATTGACATTTAGTTACAATTTGTGTACAACTTTTCATGGAATTTGGTTTTGTACATAATAAAACTTCACTTACGCTAGGTCCACACCTGTGTTCGGGTCTCCGTTCTGTGGTTTCCGTCTTTTTCATGCAAGAAGACGGAAACCACAGACCGGGTCCAGCCTTGAGCGGCGGTGAGCGTTTTATGCTCTCCGCCGCGAAACCGGTTTTTTAAATCCGGACACAGAGTACTGCATGTCTGACTCTGTGTCCGGATTATAAAACCCGGTTTTGCGGCGGAGAGCATAAAACGCTCACCGCCGCTCACAGCCGGACAGCTTTCTCACCCATTCAAATGAATGGGTGAGAGAGACTCCTGCAGGTTTCCGTCTCCTGCCTCTGTTTTATGCAGGAAACGGAAACCTGCAGTACGGGGAGGAGAACGCAGATGTGCACGAGCCCTTACTTCACTTGCAATCTACTAGATGTTTGTGCCATTGATTTCCTATACCATTTCTAGCTATGTGGCACAGTTTATCAATGCATAATCTAAGTGGTCTAACACAAAGTTTTTAGGTGATGGGGGAAGACCATATGGGAAAGTACAGTATGCACCCAGTACGAGTGCGACTCACACTTTACACTTCTGACTTGCCTTTCAAAAACGAGGGAAAACTTAGTCATTTGTGTGGCCACATTGTATCAAGTATCGAGACTAAATATGCAGTCATCTAAGGCCTGGTTCACATCTGCGTTCGGTATTCCGTTCAGGGAGTCCGCTTGGGGATGCATATCGAACGCATTGTGTTTTCCATGCGGTGTCTACATGGAACATGCGGAGAAAAAAGTGATTCATGAACTACTTTCCTCTCCGCATGACTCGTGTGGACACTGTGTGGAAAACTTATGGACCCCATTATAGTCTATGGGGTCTGTGTGCTTTCATAAGCTCACTGCTTGTCAATGTGTTCGGTATTCTGTTTGGGGGGATCCCCATGCAGACTCCCCGAACGGAATACCAAAACACAGATGTGAACTAGGCCTTATTAGTCTCTTACATAGGTATAGCTATATCTATTTTTTTTTTTATATAAATTCTTTATTTATATCAAAAATAGAAATACAAACACCAAACCATACAAAAGCGCCTTTCTCGCAAATATGGGCCGGAAACAAACTTTACAACAGACAAAACAAACACAAAGAAAATCTGCAAAACAAGGTGTAATACCACATAAGAGAAAACATACCACACAGAAAACTATGGGCTGGTATAGCTATATCTATTGTACATCAGTTTACTATGACAGGAGTACATGCAGTTTCTGCTCAGTTACTGTGGTTAGTAAAAATATGTTTAGTTCCTGTTCATCCACTGTATGGAGAAAGACACGTGCACAGCTGGAATTATTTATAACAATTTTCTTATTGGTTATGTTGGTCTAGGTTATTGATTGTATTGGTTGTTTATTGATTATTTATAGATTGTAAGCTCTTGCGAGCAGGGCCCTTGGTCCCATTGTGTGAAATGACTTTTTTGTAATGCATCTTTCTCTCTGTATTTGAACCCTACAAATTGTACAGCGCTGCGGAATATGTTGGCGCTATATAAATAAAAGGGCTGAGATGACCCTAACATATATGGAGTGTTCATGGCCCATGAGGAGTCTGACATTTTTATCATTTATCATTTATGTGATAATATGTATTGAATATACAGAATTGTTTATGTGTATACATTGTTAGAGTCTACTCTCACACTACACACAAATAACATTCCTATGAGCTTGAGAATTTACTAGATGTCTCCTTATTCCTCGGCTCTGTTGATCACTTGCTTCCTATCTTGACCATCTAGGCACAGTAGTTTGATCGCTGCGATGGGCAAGCTTTCCATTATCTTACCAAGCAGGTTCACCATTTGCTTGCAGCCATTGTGCTGTGTTTGTAATTACAACTTTGGCCATATAATGTCCACATGTGAATGATAGATTCTATCTACATCCCACCAGAAACATGAGATAGCCGTCTCCAAATGATGGCTATCTTTTCAACCCCATAAACATGCACTCTCAGATCACCTGAGTATCAGAAAACAAGATGCCATCAGACAACACTGGCTGTAGCTTATCTCTTGGGGGGTCAAAGGATTGGAGAGGTTGAAATCCAACATGTACTAAATGTCTGTCCCCTGACAGCAGACAGTTGATCTGCCATTTAATTGGTGGCCAAACTATAACAAAGTTCCTGCCAATGTCTGCCAACAGGAATGGACAGAATGGATATTTATTGTTTGTCTTGGGAATAAACTAAACCAGATGTATTTGGCAGCCAATTGGCAGTGGTGCTTCTAACAATTCATTCTAAAAGATACACCATAGGAGATAAAGATAGAAATACATAGTCATATGGGCAGCTATAGGGGTAAGTATAAATATGTGTATTCATACTGCAATGAGTCACAATCCCCAGTCTTACAGGAAGTGATTCAAGTGAAGCTACAAGCTTCAGACCAAGGTATAATGAAATGCATTATATCCCCAGGGGGAATCACAGATCAGGTAGACAGTCTGTAGCCTCATGAGCTTATCAGTACATGTCTACATATCTACTATTTCCTTACATGTTTAGGAGCAAAAAAAGAACTTCCTGAAAAAAAAAAAAAATACTTTGGCACATGAATTTGTATATTAATCTACACAGCGGATTGTGGGATGAACTAATGACTTCTAGGAAAAAAAACAACATCTAGGATCAAACTTATCTGATTACTGTTCATATTTTCCTCTGGATGTCCCTGTCAGCGGAATACAATATTTTCAATAGCAATGTAATGTATACAAGAGAGACAGTCTAAAGGCAAGGTTTGCAAACAGAATACATTCACAATGTAAGGCCACATTCACACATCCATGCTTTTAAAAGACAACACTCCACCCTGCTCATTTGCCAGTGGTTTTCTGGCCGTGGTTGATTCACTTTTCACATCTATGAAGGCAGATACACTCTTTTTTTTCAGTTTCATTTTCTGTACCTTATATGTCTCTAGGTTTGTGAAAAATGGATGACAAATGGATGTCATCCATTTTTTTTTTTCACAGACTCATACTTTCATTGATGCATCATGAAAAAAAGACATGCTTTTGCAATAAAAGAAAAAAACACATGGAAATGAATGGGTATGTAGTATGTATGGCATCCATATTCTTCACTACGTACATGAAATACCCTGTTTCCCCGATAGTAAGACACCCTCGATAGTAAGACGTAGTGGGACTTTTGGGGGGTGGGCTAATGTAAGACGTACCCCGAAAGTAAGACATAGTAAACCAAGGGTCGGCAACCCCTGGCACGCGTGCCGCTCTTGGCACGCGAGGCATATCTGGCTGGCACGGAACGGCAGCAGCAGAGGAGTGTCCCTTCAGTGCTTTCAGGACGCTCCTCTTTCTCTGGCTGCTCTCTGCCCACCAATGAGAGGAGAGAAGTGAGCTCAGGGGCGGAGCTTATCCCTATAGAGATCCAGGTCCCGCCTGCAGTGAGGGCTCCTGCCGTCTCCATACTGCACACAAGAGACGGAGCAGAGCAGAGGGAAAGAGAAGCTCCCAGCAAAGTGAAAGTGAAAAAAGAAAACATCAGGTACAGGCTGTACTCTGCCTATTAATGTCAGGCATTTAGAGTTATTAATTTAGTTTCAGTAACTCCATGTGCCTAACATTAATAGCAGTTAACCCCATCATGTCCTCCCTCACATTAACCCCTGTCAACATTTTTTTTTTCCAATATAAGACATACCCCGAAAGTAAGACATAGTGGGACTTTTGGGGGTAAAAAGAATGTAGGACTGTCTTACTTTCGGGGAAACACGGTATCTCAGCTGACATGAGTATATTTTCTACAACTATCCCTGGTGTCTGATATGCCCAACACCTCTGATTTCTTTGACTTCATCTACTCAATATTATTACATACCCACCAAACTTGATTACAAGGCATGGAGGATGCCAATGCCATTCCCAATGGAAGAGCTTTCCCATCTGGGCAAGTTATTCCCCATCCACAGGACAGGGATATCTTTCAGATTGTTAGGGATCAAACCGCTCAGTCCTTCAACGATCAGGAGTGGTTTTCATTTATTTGAGGACCTTAGGACTTAAATTATTATTAGAGATGAGCGAACACTAAAATGTCCGAGGTTCGAAATCCGATTCGAACAGCCGCACACTGTTCGAACGGATTTCGAACCCCATTATAGTCTATGGGGGGAAATGCTCGTTTCAGGGGTACGCAAAATTCGATAAAATTATACTTACCAAGTCCACGAGTGACGATCGGGCTGGATCCTCAGTGCAGTCTTCTCCCGGCGCAGCGTCCCCCTGTCTTCTTCCGCCTGAAATTCACTCTGCCTAGGCATCGGGGCCTAGGCAGAGCCGACTGCGCATGTGCAGTCGGCTCTGCCCGGCCCGACGCCTGAGCAGAGCCGACTGCACATGCGCAGTCGGCTCTGCCTAGGCCGGATGCCTAGGCAGAGTGAATTCCAGCCGGAAGACGCCGCAGGGACGCTGCACGGAGAAGACTTCTAAAGGTAAGAGAAGAACCAGCGTTGATTGGCAGAATGTATAGCATTCTGCCACTCAACGCTGGTTCTGCATCGAACCTTAAACTTCAAACAGCTAGTAGTGTTCGATCGAGTACGAGTATTTTGAATACCGTAGTATTCAATCAAACACCTACTCGATCGAACACTACTCGCTCATCTCTAATTATTATTATTATTATTATTGCTTATTCATATAGCACCATTAATTCCATGGTGCTTTACATTTGAGGGTTCACATACAGTACATAAAATATACAAACAGATATGATACTAGCAATGACCGACTGGCACAGTGAGGTAGAGGGCCCTGCCCTTGAAGGCTTACAATCTATCTCCTTGTGCTGCCATTACAATGAATAGATCATGTGCGCTCTACCTGACCCCCTCCCTATTAAGAACAGGAGACAAAAATCCTCATTCTCCTGTTTGGTGGGGGCCTAAGCAGTTGGAAACTCTACTAATCTGCAAATTATTCCTAACCTATGACTAGGGGCAGATGAGTAACTTGAAGCTTCTGAGAACCAACAGAAAATATGTAATGGGGCCCTCACATACCATGTGTTATCTATAATACTGGTGTCTTCTTATGTTGAAGAATCCCCCAGTGGACCTCAGATCAAGTGGGCCCCCAACTCACCATGGCTTGGCATAGTACATGCATTGTACTCTATTGTACTAGGCGATGCGTCAGTATAATATTAAATTATTTAAGAAACTACCAAGTTTATTTTTATATACTGTACATAGAGAGTTAATGGAACCACGCTTACCCCTGTCCCACGGGTCCGCTGTCTCGAGATAACCCTGGACTCTAACCTATCCTTCAAATCACACATAAAAACCCTCAACACATCCTGCCGCCTCCAACTCAAGAACATCCATCGAATCCGCTCCTTCTTCACCCCTAAAACCACAAAGATGCTAGTCCATGCCCTCATTATTTCCCGCTTAGACTGCTGTAACACCCTTCTCCATGGCCTCCCTAATACTCTTGCCCCCCCCCTTCAGTCCACTTTAAACTGTGCTACTCGCTTGATATACCTCTCCCCTCGTTCTTCTTTGGCTGCTCCCCATTGCCTATCCCTTCATTGGTTACCCATTGCCCATCAAATACAGTAGAGTTGAAAATACTAACGCTGACATACAAATCCATCCACAACCTGTCCCCTCCATATATCTCTGACCTAATCTCCCGTTACCTGACCACACATAACCTCAGATCCTCCAAAGACCTCCTACTCCGCTCTACCTACATCCGCTCTTCACACAACCGTCTCCAAGATTTCTTCCGTGCATCCCTCATACTCTGGAACTCCTTACCAAGACACATAAGACTGGCCCCTACAATCAGAAGCTTCAAGAAGGCCCTGAAGACTCGCCTATTCAGGAACCCAATAACCCTAACCCCCAATAACTCTACAACCCCCAATAAGACTACTGTCACCACACCACCTCTACACTCACCTACTGTCTTCCCTCATAGACTGCAAGCTCTCATGGGCAGGGCCCTCTAACCCACTGTGTCAGTCGTTCATTGTTAGTATTATATTTGTTTTTGTATATTTTGTGTACCGTATGTAAACCCTCAAATGTAAAGCATCATGGAATTAATGGTGCTATATACATAATTAAATAAATAAATAAACAATAATAATAATAATAATAAGTACACACTCTGAGTGGCTGTGATGACATCTATGTTCTGAATCAGGCCAGCCATGTTTATCATCAACCGATGCATATTCTATTCCTGAATCTACAGGTGTAAAAGGTCATTTAATGTATTTTATTTGAATTTCAGAAAACATATTTTTACTATAATGTTTTTAGATGCTCTTAGGTAGAGTTCATCTTCAAACTGCTGTGCAGGCTGAATATGCAATGTCCTGATGTCATCCAAAATGTCTCTGATTCATAAGGTTCTATAAACGTTAGATGAAAGTTGGCTGAATATGCCAATTCAAGCAGGACAAGTTAACCATATCATGCATATGCAGTTGTTCTGACTGTATCCTGATAGCAGATGTTGAAAGACCAAAGGGTTAAGTATTTTGCATTTCATTTCAAAATTCTCAAGGGCGATAAGCAACCACTAGGTATGTCTGACAGCAGCTTATCTCCCCAGCAGCGTGTACATGGGAATGATGGGGTCAAAAGGAATTTCAGTTGGCTGAATGAGAATTGAGCCACCAACCACTGAAGCTGCCATAACCATTTAGGATCTGTCAGCTGGTGTTTCCTGACCCCTCTAGAATCATTACGTACCCCCTGGAGAATTAAAGGGATCCTATCATTAAAATAAAATTTTTTGTCCCTAACACATAGAAATAGCCTTAAGAAAGGCTATTCTTCTCCTACCTTTAGATGTCGTTTCTGCGTCGCCGTTACATAGAAATCCCGGTTTTTGCCAGTATGCAAATGACTTCTCTCACAGCACTGGGGGCGGGCCCTGGCACTCAAACAGCACTGGGGGCATCTCCAATGCTGCGAGAGAACTCTCCAGTGCCGCCTCCATCTTCTTCAGGAACGGAGGCAGCAGGTTAAAATCTTTTCCCTAATAAAAGGAAGCAAGAGGTCAGTGCCCATACACATTACACTTTGAGCAGATCCTGTCCCTGTAAAAATTTCAATGTGTTTTGGGCCTGTTTTAGCACATCACCTTGCATTTCCAGATTAACATTTTAATAATGAATCTTTTCTGAAAGTTTAGAAGTTTCTCATTGTTTTGGGGTGCATTCTCCTACTAATTTTCTTCCTGGGGATCTTTATTTGTTCTTCTGGGTTACTTATCCAATAATCCAGAATGTCCAATTCTTGACAATGCACTATATATCTTCTACTTAGAGCTTGTGGATGTAGTAAATGACCCTATAGATTTGTTGCCACCTTTTATTACTTTAAGATGATCCATTCCATTCTGTAAGTAGATGAAGACACTATCAAGTAGATGTTGCTAGATAAGCAATGTGTTTCCTGTGTAGTAGCTGCTCGCTACTGTAAACAGCAAGTAAAACCACAGCCAGTGTTTAACCCGCCCTGTTATTGCGCAGCGATGGCTGATGGCTTTGTAAACAGTATTTTTTGTATACTTACATTGCCTTAATGCTTGGACTATTCGTAAGGCACAATGAAATTTAGGAAGTGTTGATGACTTCCATTTTACTTGCTGAGGCGATATAAATCTTGTTTTCTGTAACGTGGAGTCAGTCATTCATCACCCGCCTCTAATAAACTAGTATATCTTAAGCATAAATTTAGAGCTTTCCATTACTTAGATAGACACCAATTTGTAACACCATGAAGTGCAGCTCATATATTCTATTACACGATTTACAGCTCACAAAAAGATAATAAATGCAGAGAATATATCTAAGCTGTCTAAAGTAAACTGTTGTTTAAGAGCAAGGCTTGTAAAGCTCTGCCCATGAAATGTTTCTTCCCCCTTTGCCTCCTATTCAGACATACTTTGAATGTTCTCTTCTTTCCATCCCCCTAACATACCAATGTTGTAAGAAAGAAAAGCAGCCGTCTAGCAGACATCCCCCAACGTACAAGTACTTTACAAGTTTACACTAGACTCGCTGCCTTACTCCTCTACAGTGTGCTGCACACAATAACAAATACCAGGGGCCGAACACAGACAATTCATCATAAAGATTCTTATGCTTCGGGGCAATCTTATTCTATGTATTCCCAATAAAGGGTTTTTTACTACTATTATATGATTTTTATACTTCCCACATTTCTTTAATGTGGCTTATGTCATGGTTAGTATTGATTCGATAGGTCCCATTGCAATAATTTCCCATAGAGTTTGAGTTATGTGACCTTCTCACATCCTCCACATTCTGATGATGTGAATTGAATTGACTTTAGTCTATTTATGTGTATTCTCTGTGACAGGGATATTAGATTGTTAGTGTTAGTGCTGAAGTTCAGCAAGTACAAAGTCATTTTTCGAAGATTCACCCAAGCATGGTGAGATGTCTCAGTGACAGGTGTGATCAGAGATTGTTTTCACACTTTCTTACTGTGCACTATTGTAAAAATATTTTACACAGTAAAGCTATGTTCACACAACAGTGAATAATGGCCATGTGATGTCCGTTTTTTTAATAGACGCCACACGGAGCATTAAGTTCAATTTAAATGAATGGGGACTTATCCCATGACCATTATTTTGACAGTCCGTTGTAATGGACCATCAAAATATAGGTCATGTCCTAGTTTTGATCCTGGAAAATGAGTGCCCTCCGGGAGCAAGATGTCCGTGAAAAATTGACAGTTCTCACAGTGGTTTTCGCCCATCTGTTGTGTGAACGTAGCCTAACGCTAGGTTCACACAAGCGTTCAAGTCTCCATATGAGACTTTGTCCCACATTCCACTTAAAATTGGATGGAAAGAGGGGTCCATCCACGTGTAACTGCTTTTTAAGTGGACAAAGTTTCCATCTTTCGGATCCCCAAGTGGATCTGGAGGATAGAAACGCGAACGCTAGTGTGAAATATTATATAATATTTATTTATTTATATTTATATATATAATATTATAACAATATATTTACACACTTCCTGCAAATACGCATAGTCAAACTAAAGTGGTTGTCCACAACGCAAATATGGTGACAAAGGATACAGGGTGTGAATTTAAAACAACATAACAGTAGTGGTACTTACCTCACTGATCTCTACTCCCCTCTTGACCCTTAGGTAACAACTGGCTGAGGCAGATCACTGCTCTCACCAATGGCTGGTTGTGCAAACATTTCCAAGCATTCATCAGGAAGTAGAAACTAACAGGGATTCAGGCAGCTTTGGAAAAAGAGCAACAGGAGGATGGGGGGGGGGAGTACTGATGCTTTTACTTTTTTTGTGACCCACTTTGAACCCTTACTCATCATGTTTCCCACTGGAAAAGCCCTTTAATTCTTCTTCTAGCATAGTGGGGGAATAGCTGCAGTTTCTTTCCACTCTTACTGGCCAGCTCTCTGGCCTATAGTAAGGAATATGCCAGATGGAGGAGGGGCAATTTAGGTTGAAATAATTTACAACAATGATCTGCGTATAAATGTCTTTGTACAACTAACTGGATGTTGTCTCTTTCCTGCCAATAATGTGTGTGTCAGATGATGTATTACATTACTCTAGTAGAATTCATCAAGACTGGCGTCACATTTGCCAGTCTTGATCTACTGGGTGCAGAAGATAGGTAATTAAAAGACCTATACTCCTTAATGAATTATGTGCGTCTCTTGCCCTGTGTGTTCCAGAAAGCCAAATCCTCCTAGTTGGTATAAAATAGAGCTATAATTTACGTCAGTATTTGGCATAAATTTTAATGGATTTGGTGGGCTGTACTAGGCCCCATCCCTCCCACTGAGCACCAACAACTTTTTTAACTGGCTAATGTGACAATTGTGTGCTTTCTTATGCCAGAAAACAGGTATATGGGAATGTACTGTCAATATTATATGACAAGCAATGAAGCCAAAACTTTTTTTTGTTAGAAATTAGAGGCACAATAAGATACTGTACATACATTTCTATGGGCAATATGTTATATTTCTGTACATCTCACTGTGGTAGAATGCATGACTCCTTACAGAAAAGTACTGTAATGTTAAAGGGGTTATCCAGCTTCCAAAAAGTATCTGCAAATACATCCACAGCCGTGCTAAATACTCACTGTTCTTTTGTGCAGCCTTGGCTTGGCTTTATTTTACTTGCTACTCCTTGTATCACTGTGATTTGCATGCAGTGGATCTGTGGACAAACTACAATACTCATGATTCATCTGCCTGCTCTCACCCTCTGTGTACCCCTCCATTCTCTATTCTCCCCTGCAATGAAATCACAAATAATAAATCACTCCCACACTTGCTGCTGTGATGTTTCATTTGCAAGTAGATGAATCATGGGAAATGTAGTTTGTCCACAGATACACTGCATGTAAATAACAGTGATACAAGAAGCAGCAAGTAAAATAAAGCCAAAGCTGCACGAGGGAACTGGATAACCCCTTTAGGTCAAACTTGGTCTTTCTACCAACAGTGAAACTACACTATCAATACTCAACAAAAAATGAAATGATGTGAATTTTAATTTTATCAACAGTTATCTGCTTTAAAAAAAGGACCCAAGAAAGCTAGCCATACACATTAGATAGCTGTCAACTAAACAATCATCTATCTCTCCCGACACCCTCATACACATGCATGCTTGACTTGGTTCCAATAACAGGAGGATTAAGCAGTGCAACATCACATGCATTTGCCATTTATACTTATTTATATTATAGACACATTATATACAGGGTTTAACTTGGCTTTCTGCAACATGAATACTTTCTGTGCATGATATCTTGACAACAACAGTCATTAAAAACACATTAAAGGGTCGAGTTAACACTCTGTGCCACAGTGTTGTTAACGTATCATGAGTCAAGTTAACTTTTGTTACACTAAGTTCACATCTATGCTGGAGTCTCCATTGGCGTCTCTATCACAGAAATCGGCAGAGAGAAAAATCTTGCACGGAGAATTTTTCTCTCCAACACTTTCAATATGAAAATAGTGGACACCCGGCGGTACCTATAGGGTCCACAGATAACTGCTGTTTTAGTAGTCAGGCTGGGGACCCAAACAACGGAGAGCTGGGCGCAGATTTGAACCTAGCCTTAGATCAGCACATTAGTTGCTGTTATATAGATACAGACAGATTGGGGTTTCATACCTTGAATGAATATTTAGAATTTATTTGCACTAGTTACTAGTTTATGATATTATGTGGTATGCCTCTATCCCCTGTAAGAACACCGCTTTAAACAATATTACTTCTAAACAACAGAACAGGTTTAATATCTCTTCATATATCAATTTCAGTTTTTACATTGCAGTCTATACAGCACCATCCTATTCCTCTGTGATCAGTTTATTAACACGCACATCAGTCCATGTTCTCAGTGTGGATTATACCTGGCCATACATATTTAGATGAAATCAGATGAAATCTTGCTCAGCCAAAAGCTGTTTCTTCTAATCTGCCATACCTATTGGAAGAGTTGAGTAAGCTGCTGCCAGACAGTGAAAACAGGATTGGGCATGTTGAGCACTGCAGCCCAGCCCTATTCACTTCAATTGGGCTAAACTACAATATTAGCCACAGCCACATTTATGAACACAACATTGTGTCTACATCTAAAGGCTGCTATGGCCACTCTGATGACTATGGCTATACCACTCTGACGACTGGTAAGGATTTTCCCCTCCCCCTCATCCCCCCCCCCAAGTAAGCCATTGCTATACATTGCTAGAAAACCCTTTTGATACGTGAGCACAATACAATTAATGTTGAGTTATATCAATCATGTCTTATGCCTGATTTTTATATTTAGTTTTGAGCACATATGAAAACTTGTACAACTATCCAGTATCAAATATTAAAATACAATTTACAAAGCATAATAGAAAGGTGGCAGACCATGTTAACTATAATAAGTGACCTATAATACCTTACTACAGACATGTCAACTCACCCAGCATTCCCGAGTCTCCTTCGTTTCAGATCGCTTCAATAGGCTCTCTCACCCATCTGCCAGGTCATTGGTATTCACTGTACTGTAACTTTACCTTATGCAGTGAATATTAAAGTATTAAAGATGAGGTTGGAGATTCCTCTATCAATTTAAGGTTTAATGATTCATTTTTTTAATGTAAGGTTGTTGATACACTACTGGCTGAGCCAATGCCTTTATTTGTTTCAATTGGATCTTTTTTCTGATACCAAGTTGCCATACTATTGTACTTCCCCTACTTAATATATTTTTATATAGAGAAATCTTTATATGCCAGTACATTGTATACTTAAAAATATGTTTTCTGGTATATAGCTCCATCCTAGGCCTCAGCTCTTCAGGATTTTCTGTCACTTCCATGGGCAAAGCAAAAGCCAAAAAGATGCCCAAATGCCTGGTGAATCCCCTGACATCGGAATTATCCATCTCAAGCCTCTTCCAAGAAGACCACTCTAATCTTATGAGCTGGGAGCTGACCTTCTATAGCTGGCCTCATTTTGTTCTCCTCCAAAGCACTGTGTGACTTCTTGACTGACAGAGCCAGCGCCTCTACAGCCTGGAGAGTCCATACTGGAGTCCTCTAGTGAGTCACTGGTACCCGCCTCTGATAGTATTATAGACTTATCTGTCACTGTCCAAGGTTTCCACATGGAGATGTCACCACAGACCCACACTTAGGCCACATGTCCACCTTCTTGCCTTCCCATGGCTGTGCCTCCAGTGGCTATTCTTGCTACGGCAATGCACCTCCGCAGCATGACTCTGAATACAGTGGCAATGGACTACCCTCCTTCTCCTCTGACAAGGCCCTTCACCCTGCTAAAGGAGCACTACAGAAACTCAAAAGAAATCATTGTTTTACCATAACTGCTCCCCTGTAAAATCATCTACCTTGTCCTCGAGGGACCCCATTTTAAGGAACTCTTCCTCTGATATTAAGGATGACCCAACAGCTACCCAAATACATTGTCACACTAGGCAGTTTATTGAGTCTAAAGATGTTACCAGACCTCCTTCTACTAAAGATTAGATTGCCAATATTTTACCTCCGCCAGAGGAAGTTGTGAACAAATTGAATCAACCAGAATTATGACATGAATAGATTGGCAACAGATTTAAAGAAGGCCTGGTGACAAAACCTCATCAAGGTCAAACAACATGCCTCTGACCTTCAACAACAAGTTGAGGACCTAGAATCCTTCAAGGCCTCACGCTCTTCAACAATACACGACCCTACCCTGGCTCCCCTGGAGCACAATAGAAACTGTAGAATCTCCTTTCACCCTGAGGATATTGAGTCAGCCATTGGCTCCTTCCCTTCAGGGTAAAGCCCAGGCCCTTATGGATACACAGCAAGGTTTTTCAAGCAATTTAAAGCTGAACTTATCTCTTCTATCTTGCTAGCCTTTAACTCTGACCCCTCCCCCCCTTTCTGCGTGCACATAAAACTGTTCTATCAAAGTAAGTAAAAGATCCCCAATTATATTTGAGCTTCTGCCCCATTTCCTTAATAAACACGAGCTGTGCGCCAAATTAATTACTATATGGTTGAGTCCTCTCCTGACCTCCTTGGTCCACCCTAATCAGATGAGCTTTGACACCTTTGAGAGGCATGTGATAACACATTAAAGACCTTAACATAAGGTATTAATGAATTTCACCAACTCCTGGTTATCTTGGGTGACGAGAAGGCCTTTGAACTGGGTGAGGTTTCTTGGAGGTTTCAGCCACACAGATTGGACTAGGTGACAGAATGCTACGGAGCATTCTAGCATTGTATAGCTCCCCGCAGGCTCAGATCAGTATCAATGATACACTGTCACCCTCCTTTACCATACAAAACAAAACGCGTCTGGTTGTCACCTGTCCTCAATCCTTTATTTCATAGTCATGGAATATCTACTCATTGCCATATGAAACAACAGCAACATTCAAGCTGCACAAATAGGGGATTGGGAAATAAAATGCTACGTATATGAGAGTCTGGCAAGAGTGTGGCTATGGGCATTTCCCTCGACCCAGTAACAATTTCTGCCCTCCAAACCTCTTACTACATCACCTGGCAACCTAAAGCCATCAAATACTTTGGAATCAGACACAGATGCTTGAATTATGCCCTTCTCATTCACACAATCCAGTGAGATCTTGCTCTATGGGAACATAAACATTTTTCTTACTCCCCTGTCTACTTTACGTATACAAGACAATACCTTGTTTTACTAAACTCAATACGATGTTTCATAGATTGATTTGGGCCTCAAAATCCCTTAGAGTTTTTTGAACAATACTCCTATGAACAAAATTCAGAGGGGCCTCACACTCCCTGATAGCATCATTTACTTTATGGTGGCGACCATGTCCTGAATCTTCAAAGAGAACACAAAAACGACACCGAGCAAACCAATGATAGTATAGTATTTTTGTATAGCGATCAAATATATAGACAAAAAAAGGTTAATAGACCAGATGGCCTCTCACCTGCTATGCCTATTGTTCTCCAATAAAAGGACCTGTCTTCGATCAGTGAGCGCCGCCAATATTCTTTCTTCTTTCTCCAATGTCCTGAATCTTGGATTTTTTTATGCCACAAAGACTAAGCTATGGGTTGCCATTGAAGCCATTCAATCTTCATACCCCTTAATGTCTTACCTTTGGGCCCTGGAGTAATGTGGTCTGAGATCGTCTCACCCCATATAGTATCCTGATATGATGCAAAAATCATCCCTCAAAATGAACCTTTTTTTGAGTGATGGTCCCCTAACTCCCTTCTTTTACATTCTTCCCATGTCTTACACTCCGATGGACTACTGCCCCTGAGTTATCTGCCTTAGGACAATCCCTTGTATCCAGATGAGTAATGGCATTATATGCAGTTAAGACATTATTACCAGATAAACAGTGGCTACCTTAACCTCCAAATCACCTACACTCTATTGGAAGCCCTCTGCTTGCACCACACCTCCTGCCTACAAAATCATCTCCTTGGTGTATAATATGCTGAAATCTGTATAGACTGACTTTCCTTCCTATATCCATAGCTGGGAGAGAGAACTAAACCACTCCTTCTCCTCTGAACAGTGGCGCTAGACCTTTCTCCTGTGTCATAAATTCTCCATCTCTTGCAAAGTACAGGAAACAAACTACAAACTCCTTGCATGTTGACACAGAGTACCTGCTCTCCTGAATACTATGTAACCCAATATATGTGAGCAATACCTGAGGTGCTTTTGAGTCAGAGGTACAATGACACATATTGTGGGAATGCCTTCCGTTTCATTCCTTCTAGTCTAAAGTTGTAGAGGTGATACAGAAGGTGACAGGGGCATCATAGAAAACAGGCCTGAGCCCTTGTTTCCATTTCACCTACTGAGTCCTACTAAAGCTCTCTCTCAATCTCTGATCCCCGTCCCTTGTAGAATGGTTCAGAGAAATACTACAAATACTGTGTATGGAGTTGATGACGGTGGTCCCTGATGTTGAGGAGAGACGTGTGAGTGTCTGCGAGGGTTCTCAACAGAATTTCTTTCACGCTCTGAACCCACTTCCACTCTCACTTTTTCCCGACTTGCCATTCGTAAATCAGACTGTGAGGGGGTTTCCCATATTTAAGAGATATTCTGCCCGCTTTGTCCACTTGAAGGTGTTTCTTTTTAGCATCTATATGTGACTCAGTATCTAATATATGTATGATGACACTAATTGTAAACCCACAATGTGAATAATATAATACTGTCAACTTTCATTCTGTAATAACGTTTGCTTGAATGTTGATAAAATGAAGTCATTTATCAACTTGCTGCTGGATGTGGACACCGTATTTCTGGCCTTTCATAATATTATTATTCTTATTATTCTTATTAGTGTATGTTGTTCTTGACTCCTGTCATGTGACCAAAGATTATGGGGTTGCCTTATGAATTCTTCACAAATCTAAATGAAAGTAGTTGCATTTGACTGCTCTAATGTGCCGAAAGTGTGACTTGAAGTCAAATATTGCTTGAAATTTTTCCGATCCAAATGACTCTGCCATTGAAGAATATTCAAATTTATTGCCTTAAAAACAACAGTATGTTTTGGTCATTGTCCATCTGTACTGTGATGCGGCGTTGAATCACCCTTACTTCTTTTGGTGAAATCTGAACAGAAAGTACCGGTATATCCCTGTACACTTCAGAATTAATCCGGCTACTTCTGTCACATCATCAATAAACACTAGTGACCCAATGCCATTGGAAGCCTTGTATTCCCATGCCATTATACTTCCTCCATGTTTTACAGAGGATGTGTAGTGCTTTGGATCGTGAGCCATTCCAAGCTGTCGCCATACTTTCTTCTTCCCATCATTCTGGTACAGGTTTATCTAAGTTTCATCTATCCAAAGAATTTTGTGCCAGATCTCGCCTGGCTTCTTTAGATGTTTTTTGATAAAGTCTAATCTAACCTTTCTATTTTTAAGGCTGATTAATGGTTTGCACCGTGTGGTGAACCCTCTGTATCTCATGTAATGAGAATCTAAATTTAATGACAATATAACTTAATGATAAACCTCAATGCCATTTGTTTAGTGACAAGAACCAATTTTTTTTTTTTATGTTGGAGATTAGACTTCCCTGTTCGAACCTATTGTTTCCCCCTGTATCTGTTGCTCTCATGGTGGCCATTTCTGACATTTTTCTCCAGTAAACCAGGACTCTTAACTCTGTCATCCAGGGACAGCAACAGGCATCAGATCGCAATTAGCTGTAAATTGATTGTTGAATGGAGACCCCAGAGAGTTATATAGAAGATGAGACCAGTGAAGGAAGACTATAGGTTGACCTGCCTCTGTTATCTAAGCCACCCAAGCACTTATATTAAATAATCTACCTAGTTTGGCATAGGGACACATAAGTTGGTATAGATGCTGTATGCTGTCTATCTCTATGTGCCACAGTCAGTGTGATTTGCTGAACACCACTCTTTTAGGTAGTGGGGGCCAGGGGCCCATCCTAGGATTTACCTGTCCCCCGGTGAACCAGGTTATTGAAGGCCCATTCACAAATACCAGGAGTCTAGCAATGCAAACTTCTAGTTAAGGTTTCCATCCATTTCAGTACAGGACACAGATTAGAACTCATATAAATCATGGTAATATATGCAATTCTTACATAAAGAATATAGTACATTTTGAATCATGTACTGGAAATAGAATTTCTGACTATAAAACTACATGTAGTCACAAACTATTTGCATGTGATTATTATTTTATTGTCATTGTAATTTGCCAGGAAAGCTCCATATTATAATGTATGTTTATATTCTGTTCCTGTTGTATTCAACATTGAAAGTTATCAATTATATCATAATTAATCTTTATTTCTATTTGTGTACCTGTGCTGAAATAAATGTAAGAGGAACATCTTCGCAAGGACTATAATTCCTTATGTAGTCTGATGGTTGAAGTTGTTTGGCTGCTATACAAACTATATATTATCTAATCATGGAAAGATTTCCTAGGTCAACTTGACTCAAGTGTTAGCATATTAAGAAATAACATTGTGTTTCAACACAGAGCAGTGCACTAAACCGGTTAGAGCAGACAAATAAACTGTGCATTGTATTGTTTACCCATAGAGTGACAGATGTTGAGCAAGGACTGTACTCTATTGTTAAAGATTTGATTGCTGTCTACAGGACAGGTACACACAGAGGGACGTGGTATATACAATGCTGATTGCTGATCACAGGGACTCAGGCACAAGTATCAATCTTCTTAATTACCCTGGATAGACTTTAGGGGGTTCTACATAAAAAGGAAATTAATCTTATGTTACTGTGTTAGGAGGAAGGAAAAAAGTAAAATTATGCAGTGACTATGAACTACGTGGTTTCTGTCTGTCCACATACCTTACAAACCACCTGTAGCCAAAGGTGAGTCACTAAAGTTGAAGTTTTGAAGTGTGTTAAACTGACAGTACACTTTAGATAGCTGTCAGCTCAATTTTCTTTAGGCTTTCAGTATTTTCTCCCCACTTCCCCATACACATGCTGTTTTGCCTTGGAAAAGAATGCATGTGCTTTGAATATGGGAAAAGACCTTATCTAATGTCAGACACCCCTAACAACACCTTAACTCTCATGAAGACAAGGTATCTGGCATGTTGAAATCTAAATCTTTCCCCAACATCTGCCATTATATTGATGCAACCACCCTGGGAGAATCGTGCAGGGAGCTGGACTGTCACGGTGACCTTATAGGCACCGGAACTCCCAGGAGAGGTGCACAGGGTAACAGGTAGAGTCAGTTAAATGTGACACCAGTTGGAGTAATGAGAAACCTGCAGGTCCCTGGGCTGAGATGGTGAGTGGGTGTCAGTGCTCCCCTCCAACTAGGAGCTTGGGCCCAGGGCTTAGCTGCAAGGAAGGCAATGTCCAGGCCAGGATCAGTTGAAGTACTCACTGCTTTATTGTAACAGGCATCTGCTGGTTCACTTTTCCTGTAGCAGTGAGCTGTGGTAAGCCACTTGTAGCTGGCTGAAACCTCCCCATGCATTAGCAGAAATTCTTAGATGTCTGCAGGTCCAGCTTCTGGTCCCCAGCAGGAGTGCAGTTACCTTGTAGAGGTAGGTGCAGGCTGCCAGGGTTGTAGCTCTGCTTAGCCTGATGTAATCCTGTCCTCTTACTGATAGTGATGCAGGGCGCTGTCACACAGCTTCTCCGTCCTGCTGCTGCTGTGGCAATTCCTCACAGCACACAGTGTCTGAAACACAAAATGGCTACTGCCACACTAATACCTGCTTCTTCTTGCCTGACTGCTTAAAGAATACTACTGCCTCTCTGCTATGACTAATTCCTGTTCCAGCTACAGATCCGCCCACTATACTGTGTGGTGCTATGATTAACCCCATGTAGACCACAACTGTCCAGGACAAGTGATACCAGAGAACAACAGCTTGAAAACACTTCACAAAGGAATACAGTATGAACATGACAACATACAAACAGTCATAACGTGCAAGGCACTCTTATGGCCAAATAATCATTAGTAACTCCTATAAGGAAGTTACATGGATGACCAAACCTGCTAAACAATATTCACTCAAGATTCCATAAGTAGAAATAATTAGATTTTATTAAGCAAATAGCCTATATGTAAGCATCTACATATCCAATTGTAGCACAGGTGAAAGCTTAGGTGACAGCAGAATATCAGCAATAGTGATAATATGCTAATTAGCCTTCTCCGCTCAATCCGGAAGCGTCTGTGTGCACCCTCTGCTATTCTCTATGTGTATGAGAGCAGAGAGATGAGTCATCAGCAAAGCATACACATACAGAATAGCAGAGGGTGCACACAGACACTCACAGAGTGCACGGAGAAGGCTAATTAGCATATGACTAAAAACGGACTTATTCAAAAACTACTGAGGCGATTTACATACAAAAGGTAGGTGTGGAATAGCCTTTCTAAAGGCTATGTAAGTATGCGCTTAGCTAAAAATGACTTTTCCCAATGATAGAGCCCTTTTAAAGGATTTGTTACTTAACAACTGTTCAAATAAGAACTACCAGAAATCTTTGCCAACCAGATAAAGGATACAAATAAATGTGAGTTTACAAAGAAGAGGGAGATAAGGTGCAACTTTAGCTATTGTATTTGTATTGTCATAGTAGGCCGCTCGCCCTGTAACGCTGCCTAGTGACTGTGGCGCTGACTTCAAGGAAGAAAAGAATAAACTCTAAGCTACACGAACAAGGAATGTGAAACATTTCTAATAAATTTATTGATTAAATAAAGCTGTCAACGCCGAAGACAGGGAGAGACAATACAGTTTACACTTCCATATAACATACCATAATATTTTCATTAAGGTTAAGTGTCATTTTGTATCCCAAAAAGAATGTACTTTACAAAGACTATACAGACTGAATGTCATTATCTTCGGAATAAACAGTTGCACAGAAATATATGTCATAGTCGTAAAATGTTTATATGTGTTTCCCTTTCAGAAGCTGATAATACATACAACGTGAAGTGTCAGCAATACTGATCAACTATGCAGTGTTTAAGAAGATGAAGACTACATCGATGAATGGCATAAGATTCAATCCCTGAATCTGCAGACAGAGCCAAACATTGTATGTATATAGCAGTCTCTTTTATCAGTACTATGTGATCTATCAAATCTGCAAATATGTAATCAATGGCTGTCCATTCTATTAAGATCTATGTTTACCACTGAAGTGCTTGTCTCACCAAATACATTAATAAACCATCTGCTGTGTATATGCCATATTTATTAACCCCTTGCCAACCACCCTCACACTATTACACGATGCTCATTTTTAATGTTAAATTACCCCCTTACCTAAATCCCAAATAGAAATAAACAAACAAACATATTAGGCATCCCTGTGTCTAAAAATGTCTAAATTACAAGTATATAAAAATACTAGCTTCTCTCTGCGACTTCGTCGGCGGGTTGTTGGCGTCGATGATCCGCCTATATTCAGCAAATTGCTGCCGGCATTTTGGCAGCTATCAAGCTGTCCTGCTACTGACCTTGTGTTATGGTCAGCAGGGTTTATTAAAAAAATAAAAATAAAATGAAAACCCTACGGAGCCCTATGGGCCACTGACTACTAACCAACCTGGTGTGAACACAGGCTAACAGTTCCTGTCACTGCCAGCTAAATAAAGGACCAGGTGTGCTCTGTTAACAATTCACAGAGGCCTGTGCAGTCAGAGCAGCCGCACAAATAAACAAACTGGCTAGCCTGAACTCCAGGACTAGCCAGAGACCAAGTAAACCCTGTGTGTAGTTGTTCCACCCAACCACCCAGGCAACTACTGCCAAGCCCACTCCCAGTCACCCTGTCTGGGAAGTATTGCTAGCTGCCCCTACAGAGTTGTACCACACATACAAGGTAGCATGCTGCCTGATTAACTGTGGAATTGCTAGCTCAGGGGTCATTTGCTAACTAGGGCAATTCTAGTTTACAGGCTGGAACACACACACACACACACACACACACACACACACACACACACACACACACACACACACACACACACACACACACACACACACACACACACACACACACACACACACACACACACACACACACACACACACACACACACACACACACACACACACACACACACACACACACACACACACACACACACACACACACACACACACACACACACACACACACACACACACACACACACACTCTTCAGGGTTTGGAATGTGATCATAGAGCGCCAGGCATCCAGACCAGCCTGCTTATATAGGCAAGGGGCGGTCACCAGCAAATAGCCCAGCTGCCCAATCCGAGCGTCTATTGGTCGACTCCTATGTCGATCACCCAGTCGACCACGCCCGGCTGCTGCAAGGCAGATTAACCCCTGCAACCCTGGATTGTGCAGAGTAACAGGCAGCGGCGCCCATATCATGGCCGCAGTTACTGCACAATCCTAACACCTTGTTCCTCACACAGTGCCTGTGATTGTGCATGTTGTTGGTGTTGATGATCCACCGGCTCCGGCATTTCGATAGCAGTCAAGCTGGCCTGCTGCTGAACTTGTTCCTCGCACTGTGCCCATATTTGTTCCAGCATCTCAGCAGCTTGCTAGGACGCCATATAATGAGCGTGTTGTTGGCATTGGTGATCCGCATGCTCCGGCATTTTAGCAGCTCTCAAGTTGGCCTGCCGCTAAACTTGTTTCTTGCACTGTACCTGTGATTGTTATGGCATCTCAGCACGTCGCTGGAACATGATATAATGAGCGTGCTGTTGGCGTTGATGATCCGCCTGCTCCGGCATTTCAGCAGCTGTCAAGCTGGCCTGCCGCTGAACTCATTCCTCGATCTGTGCCTGTAATTGTTCTGGTATCTCAGCAGCTTGCTGGGACACCATATAATGAGTGTGTTGTTGGCGTCGATGATCCCCCTCAGCTCCGCTTGAGGAGAACTCTGTGACTTCTGGCT
Organism: Leptodactylus fuscus; assembly: GCF_031893055.1. Lineage (NCBI taxonomy): Eukaryota > Metazoa > Chordata > Amphibia > Anura > Leptodactylidae > Leptodactylus > Leptodactylus fuscus. Next base: position 87,249,804 of record NC_134267.1, read on the forward strand.
ACCTTCATAGCACTCATTGTTTGCGACAAGTTAGATTTTCTTTTTCCAGGCATGTTGTAAATTGGCAAACTGCCAATTTGGATTAAAGGTGTTTGACCATGTCAGTTTGTCAGCAGTGCCTGGAGCAGATCAGATAATATACAAATGCATGAACACAAATCACTGAGGGATAGCTTGTGTTTACACAGAGAGATAACAGGCCTGGCTTTCTCAGAAGCTGAGATAATAGCAGTGTAATATAGTATGTGAACATAAATTCATAACAGTCGTGAAGCCATGTCATTTACTGGGATAGAAAATAGCCTATGTTTTAATCGAGGTTACAATCTATCTATGTGCCAAATTTCATTCAAATTCGTTCAGCCATTTTTGCGTGATTGAGGAACAAACAAACATTCAAACACAAAAACATCCAAACTTGGGGCCACACGGTGGCTCAGTGGTTAGCACTGCAGCCTTGCAGCTCTGGAGTCCTGGTGTTCAAATCCCACCAAGGGCATAAAACCATCTGCAAGGAGTTTGTATGTTCTCCCCGTGTTTGCATGGATTTCCATCCCATATTCCAAAAAAGACATAATGATAGGGAAAAATGTACATTGTGAGCTCTATGTGGGCCTCACAATCTACATAAAAAAAAAAAAAAAAAAAAAAACATCCAAACTTTCACATTTATAATATTAGTAGGATGGTGAGCACCATAGCAGGAAAAAATCACAATGGGCGAAATGGGAAAATCTTTAAAAAAAAAAAAAATCTGTGGGCAACTCCATGAAATTTTTTTTATTTCTGTTAAGATTGTTAGATTTGGTGTCACTACAATCTTAATGATCTGTAGAATACAGGCAATGTGTAATTTTGGATACACATTGAACGTCGAAAAATAAAACCCATATACAATAGTACAAATTCAGTTTTTTCCTGAATCCACCCAATTTTGAAATTTTTACAATTTCCCAGTACATGGTATGGAACATTAAGTGATACCACTGTAAAGTACAATCTATCCCACAAAAAATAACCCCTTAGACCTCTCTCTAAATAAAAAAAAACTAAAACATGATGACTTTTGGAATGTGGGGAGTAAAAACTCAAAAGTAAAAGAAAAAAGGGTTGCAGCGAATAGGGGTATAAAATACTTAGATATTTTTACCCCAGGTACTAATAGTCTTAACAGTTTAATAAAAACAGGGAATTACCAAGATATTGGTACAGTATGTTGACTATATTTTATGGATTGTGACTCTTGTGATTGTGACTCTTTTATATTATTTTGTATCTATTTTTTTTGCTTTGTTGTCAGCATAATATTAATTTTTTATTTATTCTTTAAAATATACATTTTAATACATGTATGATCATATTATGGCTATAATCTACATTAACCCCTTCCCGACATTCGCCGTAATAGTACGGCGCTGCTGGGAAGGGCTTCCCGCAAACCGCCGTACTATTACTGCGGATGCATGGTGCGCACACAGAAACTGTGTGCGCACCATGCACAGCGGGTGTCAGCCGTAATACACGGCTGACAATGCCCCGTAACACCCGCGGTCGGAACCGGGTCCGATCGCGGGTGTTAACCCCTGAGATGCCGGTGATCAACATGACCACCGGCACCTCCGGGGTTACAATGTCATATGGTGCCGATCGGCACCCCCCGCGCCGGTTTCGGGGGGTGCCGGTGCTCGTAGGGGGCAGCCTGGGGTCTGATCAGTGACCCCGGGTCTGCCCCTTCACTTACCCCGTCCTCGCGCCTGGCCGATCCTGCCGTAAATGAAGCTGTCAGCCTGTGCGTCTACACAGGCTGACAGCTTCCTATACACTGCAACACACGTGTAACACGTGTATTGCAGCGTATCTCTATTGAAGCAGTGATCAGCCGATCACTGCTTCAATCCCCCATGGGGACAGAAAAAAAAAGTGAAAAAAAAGTCAAAATAAAAAAGTTTAAATAAGTTTAAAATAAATTATAAATAAATAAAGCCCCAAAAATCCCTTTTTCCCCATATAAAATGTTTTATTATGTAAAATAAAGAAAAATAGAAAAAAACATTACATATTTGGTATCGCCGCGTCCGTAATAACCTGAACAATAAAATTAAAACATTATTTAACCCAAACGGCGAATGTTGTAAAAAAAAAACGTAGAAAACCGCACAAAATAATGATTATTTACCACCTTTCCCTTACAAAATGTTCAATAAAAAGTAATCAAATGGTCAGATGAAAACCAAAATGGTACCAATAAAAAGAAGAGGTCTTCCCGCAAAAAATAAGCCCTCAACCAGCTCTTTCTAGCGAAAAATAAAAACGTTATGCCTTTCAGAAGATGGCGATGCAAAAACAATAGATTTTTTTCCCTGAATTGAATTTTATTCTGCACAAATAGCAACGCATTAAAAAATCATATAAATGAGGCATCACCGTAACCGTACCGACCCGCAGAATAAAGGTAACTTGTTACTTATGCTGTACGCTGCACGGGAAAAAAAAAAAATGCTAAAAAGCAATGCCAGAATTGATGTTTCCTTTTACATCCCACCCAGAAAGAGTTAATAAAATGTAGTCAATAAGTTACAGGCCCCAAAATGGTGGCATTGACAAGCACATCTAATACCGCAAACACCAAGCCCTCATATGGCCACATTGCCAGAAGCTAAAAATAAAAATCTACCTTGTACAATGTGAAGACAAAAACCCCAAAAGTCGCCAAATCATTAGGACATAAGTGGCTGCGACTAGAAGGAAATGTGTAAGCGGTGCGAGCGTTTTCAGGGGGCACCCCATATTTAGAGCTTATGAGAGATAATACAGCAGCGCTGATCCCCCAGAATGCCCCTCTTCCCCGTCCGTGTCATAGGAGCTAGTGGGAATATAGAATGGGATTTGGTGTACCCAATTTACTCCGCACAGCTTACACATTCACTTTGGGGTTACTAATGCTCACTACATCACTTGATAAATTCTTTGAGGGGTGCGGTTTTCAAAATGGGGTCACTTTCTAGAGGTTTCCACTGTTTTGACTCCTCAAGGGCTTTGTAAATGCGACATGGTTCCTGAAACTGATCACAGCCAGATCTGCCCTCTAAAAGCTCTTTGGCGCGCCTTCCCTCCTGCGTCTCGCGGTGCGTCCATATATTAGTTTACACCCACAAGTGGGGTACTATGGTAGTTGGGAGAACTTGCCTAACAAATTGTGGGATGCGTTTTCTCCTTTAACCCCTTGTGAATGTGCAAATTCTAGGGCTAAACGAAAATATTAGTAAAATAAATTCAAATTTGAAAATTTCACCTCCATTTTGTATTAATTCCTGTTAAGCACTTATAGGGTTAAATTACTAGTTATATGTTGTTTTGCCTTATTTAAGGGGTGCAGTTTTGAAAATGGGGTGATTTATGGGGGGCTTTAATACAAGGGTCTTTCAAAACGCTTTCATAACTGGATTAGGCCTTTTAAAAAATGGGTTTTGGAAATTTCTTGAAAATTTTGAATATTGTTGTTTCACTTGTAAATCTTATAATGTCCGTAAAAATTAAAAGGGCGACTAAAGTTTGATGCCGACATAAAGCAGAGATCTGGGACATGAGATTTATGATATAATTTTGGCGGTCTGACTATCTGTATGTAATGTACATCATTTCAAACTTTATAAAATGTATATTTTTCAAAATTTCCACCAAATTTCCAATTTTTTTATAATTAAACACAAAACATATCAACCAAAATTTACCACTAACGTGAAGTACAATGTGTTACGAAAAAACAATCTCAAAATCACTTTGGTAAGTTAAAGCGTTCCAAAGTTATTGCCACATAAAGTGACACATGTCAGTTTTGAAAAATCGAGCTTGGTCAGGAAGTCAAAAAGTGCCATCGGCGGGAAGGGGTTAAATATTCAGAATTTAATAGTAGCAAATATGATCATTTGAAAATGTCTGTTCAAGATTCTCAAGTACATACTGTCTTTTCGATTAGAATTTGTATTGCTTTAGTAATTGCTTCATTTCCTAGGTAGCTGTGAATTTCAGGATTCTGTTAAGATAATAAAATTTGGAGATAAAGTACTTGTGGATATATTTTTTCATTACATTAATGCATGAGCAAAGAATTTGACAGAATTTTTTACAAGCTGAAAAAGTCTGCTTCAGAAATTAGGCAACGTGCTTTTTGTACATGATGCAGTTTTAGTCACTTTTTTCTGTGTTTTTATTTTTATCGCTCCAGCACACTCTATGGTCCTAGAAACTTCACTTTAGGCCTGGACCCCATGGGTCGGAAACGCTGAGATTTGCCCGGGGGAAAAATCCCAGCATATTACAGTAATTGCAAAGTGGATGAGATTCATGCAAATCCCATGCCCATTTGTCGGTAAAAACCAAAGTGCAGGGGCCACACGGTGGCTCAGTGGTTAGCACTGCAGCGTTGGAGTCCTCGGTTTGAATCCTCCCAAGGGCGAAAAACCATCTGCAAGGAGGTTGTATGCAGTGGCGTAACTACCGCCATAGCAGTGGAGGCAGCTGTCACAGGGCCCGGGACATTAGGGGCCCGGTGACAGCTGCTACCGCTGCTATCATTATCCTCGGGGGTCTTTTCGGACCCCCGAGTATAATGATTTGCGGACCGGGAGAGGTGAGAAACATAAAAAACACTGTTACTTACCTCTCCAAGATCTTGCCAGGCCTCCTTCCTTCTTGTCTGACGTCTCTGACGTCACATGAACCCGGCCTGCTTCCCGGGTTATGTGACATCCGATGTCATAGAACAAGGACGGCAGCGGAGAAGACAGCATAATACTGTGTTAAGGGACCACTATGGGGCATAATAGAAGATGCAGAAATGCGTAGGAGGGTGTCGGTCGAGGTCTTCAGCGTCGGTGTCGGTCGGGGGGGAGGGCCATGTTAAAGTTCGCCATGGGGCCCCACCATTCCTAGTTACGCCACTGGTTGTATGTTCTCCCCATGTTTGTTTGGATTTCCAACCCATACTCCAAAGACATACTGATAGGGAAAACTGTACATTGTTTGCCCTATGTGGGGCTCACAATACACATTTAAAAAAAAAAACAAACGCAGACAAAAGCGTTGCAGTTTTGGAAATCGCAACATGTCATTTATATCTAAGGAAATGCCAGTGGCTTCCCCATAGATATAATTGTAACAGAAAGTCCACGGGGGAAAACTCTATGAACTCTATGTTTAAAGTGCTGCAGGAAGAACCACAATGCGATACCACCATGGTTTTTCCCCCAGCGCTTTATAGCTGCGGGTCATCCCGTGGGGCCTTAGTCTTAAAAAATGCTAGTGGTTTATGATACGGTTTTTGTAAAAACTGTGTCGTATTTTTTCCTCTTGCCGTTTATTCCAATGGATTTTTCAAGGCGGAATCTACCTGAAGATAGGTCATGACGCTTTTTTTCCCCCTAGCTGAAAAAATTAGCTAGAGGAAAAAACTGCTAGTGACTCCTATTGAAATGAATAGAAAGTGTTTTTTGAGGCAGATTTTGGGGCAAATTCTAATTTAAAATAATCTCTAAACTTTTCAGGTTCATGTGTTCATTCGCCTAGCACACAGAGTTCTGTATCCTAAAACCTGTAGCATTTTTTTAAGCTGTTTTTTGAAAGAAATGCCTTCAAAACTGCCTCAAGTACTTTTTTTCACTAGCGTAATTTTCTGCTATTGAAAAAAAAAAAGCTAGTGGCACCCATTGAAGTCAATAGGAGGCTTTTTTTTCAGCGTGGAAAATTCTACACCAAATTCCTCACCATTTTCCTCCATGTGAATGGACCCTAAAGCTGAGGCCCCACGTTGCGGAAATGCCGCTTTTTTTGTTGCAGATTTTGCTGTGGTTTTTTGAGCCAAAGCCAGAAGGAGATTGAGCAGAAGGTAGAAGTGCAAAAACTTCCTATATATTTCGCATTGCTTTTGTAGCCATTCTTGGTTTTGGCTCAAAAAAATGCACCAAATCTGCAGCAAAAAAAAGCTGTGTTTCTGCAATGTGGGGCTTTAGTCTAAGTCTAAGGCTCCACATTGTGGAAAAATTTTTGGGCTTTGGGTTTTAGTTTTCCTCTGCCGACTTTGTTTCTATTACACATATACGGAAAACGTTGGTGTTTCAATAAGGTATAATTGACATGCTGCGATTTGCAAAAATGTGTGTTTTTTAAATTGCAGCATTTTCACTGCATATTTCTTTCTGCTATGTGTGGATGGGATTAGCCAGAATACCATCCACTATACAGGTACTGTAAGATGCAGCGTATTCGCAACACGAGGCCCCGGCCTTGAATGGGAAAATTGGGCAAGCTAGACTTTGAACCGGGAATATTTATCAGTGTTAGATTTTTGGAGGCCAGTATTTAAAAAATGGCCAACTTTATGAGGATTTCTCAATGCAACTATGTCAAGAGTGTACTGAGAATGGTGTATTGAAGGGAAAACATCCAGTGAAAGGGATCCTGTTGTCAAGAACAACTCTCTGAGGAAAGGGGTTAAGAGAGATCATTCTGATTAACAGGAAGTGACGATGAAATGCAGGGCAGCCAAATACAATGGTGGTATGCACAACTCTTTGTCTCTTCCTATGGATTGGCGATAACAGCAGATCAGTACCAGAGTCGATGCTGTCTAAAGAAAACAAAAAGGTAAGACTCCGGTGAAGGAAAGAGTGCCAAACTGGGGTCACTGAGCAGTGGAAAAACATTGCTTTGTCAGATGATCCAGACTTCTGTGGCACTATGGTGATGGGAACGTCAATATTGGAGCAAGCAGAATGAACTGATAATGTCTTCTTGTCAGGTTTCAACAGTTCAAGTTGGCGGTGGTGGAGTGTTTTCTTAGTATATCTTCAGTCCTCTGGTACCTGTAGATAATACCCTGTATCCCATGATCCAACATACTACCTCAGTGTCTCTAATTCTGATTATGTTAAAATACTTCATAATTTTAATGAATTTTCCTCCCTGTTTGCCATCTATACACTTGTTTGTTATGGACGGATAGTGTGCCTATCCATTCGCCATTCCATACATTCTCCTCCTGATGGTGAGGATACCTATAGAGAAGAACAACCAGCATCATCCATTCCAGTGATCATTGGGAGTTCCAGGGGTTACATTACCACTGATTTAATGGTGGTCAGTCACATAAGATATCAGACAAATACCCATCTGACATCTCTCCAGACCCCCGATGCACATTCACGTATGACTGCAGTAGTTTCATACCCCATGTTTGAGCATCATCACCAAACCAAAGAAAATGAGATTGGAAGGGGGGCTTGGCACAATGTGTTTGTGCAATGTGTTCTATTTTTTTTTCCTAATTTGGCTACACATTTAAACCCTATATTATGAATATCAATATGATCAATATTAGTAAGTAATGCAAGTAATGCCATATTTTAATTTACATTTGTATACAACAATAAACATAACGGAGTAATTATTAAAGCAGATGCAAAGGAAAGAACCTAATGCCCAATGGTTGTTAAGTTCAATGGTTGCTATGTTCATACCTGCGCTCAGATTTCCATTCTTGGGGACCCAAAAAACGGAAACCCTTTCTGCTTTCAAAGCAGTTAACCACGGAAAACCGTGGACTCCGTAGGCTATAATGGGATTAGCCAGGTTTCCATATTTTTCAAGTGGATGGAATACTTGAATAGTGAGCAAGTGCAGATGGGAACCCAGCCTTAATATCATTTCACAGAGTGTGTGACTCTGGATCAAAATATAATCTAAAAAAATTTGAAATGTGGCTGCTTTCTGCCTGAAAAACCTCTCTAAAGTTTCTGCCACTAGGTGTCTCCCTTCTAGCCAATTTGCTGTTCACTCTTTTGTTACTAAGGAAGTCCGTCAATAGATACATTGCATTCCGCCTTGCTTAATTTGTAGTGTAGAGGGTGGTCCTTTCCTTGTTCACACTTTGAATGGAGAGGGGGAGCATGCAAAGATGAGTCTGCAAACTGTTGCTTTTGCAAATGACTATAAAGATTTAGCTTTACTAAAGCAGCTTCACTGACTGTGCTCATGTATAGTTTTTTTTACTTGTGCTTTTTTCTGCTCTGTTGCATGTATTAACTATGCATTTGACGTCCAGTGTTCCTTGATCTCCTATATTATGGTCACTTGGCTTTTTCTCAGCTATTTGTTTGCAATTGTTTAGTTACTCCTGGCAGAATGTCAGAACAACCTTCTGGCTGAGAGAGAAATGTAAACTGCTTCAACCATAATTTGATTATTAGCAGAAGAAAAACTGCAAGGACGTCATCTATGAAGCCTTATACAGCCAGAGAATAGACTGCACAACAAGACCCTGCAAATATTTCAACTTTTCATATTTCAACTCATGTACCCTTTAAATGGACCCCAAACTATTAACACTGCAACTGCTATTCCTGAGTGTGAAGACTGTTATTGAAGCAAAACTTTTTAATTTTTAATTTTGCTGATTTTTACGGACATGTGTCGAGACTGCTTACTCAAGCTTGTGATATTTGATTTGGCAAGGCAAGTTTTGGCAAGAGCAAGACCTGGGCATACAATCCAAGATTATTCATGGGGCTGTCAATTGCCAATTATGTTTTCCTATACGACTCATATGGAATGAGAACATCAATTATCCTTACATTGATAGACCTATCTGGTTCTCTAGTTGAATTTAAAATGTATGTGCATCAGTAATAAGTTTGATGACTCGTCAGGAAAAGAACAGATAGTTTTCCTATAAATATCCTGATATTGTGTTTACTTTGCAGCTTCTATGCCAAATAATTGCTTTCATTTCTAATACTGTGTAAATTGTAAGATAAAATCTGTCTACCTATATATCTATATCTTATTATCAAAACCCACTTACATGTAATACTATATAACATCCTACATAAACAATATAAGGCTGTATTCACACAGAGTAACGCCAGGCGTTTTTTGTGTGTTTTTTGCACATAGCGCCGCGTTTACGCCGCGTAGCGCCACGTTAACGTATACGCGGCGTATACGCGGCGTTAACGCGGCGCTACGCGGCGTAAACGCGGCGCTATGTGCAAAAAACACACAAAAAACGCCTGGCGTTACTCTGTGTGAATACAGCCTTATATAGATAATAGATTCACATAAAGTCATGATTAAATAGCTCTTATATAATACACAAGCCAGGGTCAAATGCCGGGACACTACAGGAATAGTTAAAATGAAAACATAGGAACATCAGAAGTCCAGACCATAGTTGAGTTTGCAAGGTCAGAGATAAATCCAAGTCAGCAAAAGAGGGGGTAACCACTAGAGCAAGCCAAAATCGGTAAACCTGGGAAGGTCCTGACAGTAGGTTCAGAGTACACAAAACTACATGGAATCACAGACCCAGCCAAAGTTTTACTGGTATGCATAACAATCTTCAAGCAATAGCAGATACCATTCAGATTTTTCTCCAGCAATTCTGCATAGAAAAGAATGTCGACTGGTAGGTGGATATTAAAATGCTTGACATTAATATATAGAACTATATCTCCAGCACTGATTTTAGCACCTTCTTTCAGTTAAAAAGAATGAGAATGACTTGATCTTATCAGTGAGCAGTAAAGCTGGCCCTACATTTAAAATAGCAAAGGTCTAAATATTTAAGTAGAAATGAAGTTGACACTATCATATATATATGAGAAGAGCTAGGAGTATGATAGGTTTCGAGAATAAATAAAAAATATGTATTATGAGAACAAACCGCAAACCAAGTATTCTGAGTGCTAGATAAAGAATATATTCTACGGGTTATGTATTAAATCCTCTGCTGTTTACAAAGAAGATAAATCAGTATGAAAAGGTGAATCTATTTACACCTATTTCTATTTAACACAGGCTTGATGGTAACTAATAGAGATGAGCGAACAGTGTTCTATCGAACTCATGTTCGATCGGATATTAGGCTGTTCGGCATGTTCGAATCGAATCGAACACCGCGTGGTAAAGTGCGCCATTACTCGATTCCCCTCCCACCTTCCCTGGCGCCTTTTTTGCTCCAATAACAGCGCAGGGTAGGTGGGACAGGAACTACGACACCGGTGACGTTGAAAAAAGTAGGCAAAACCCATTGGCTGCCGAAAACATGTGACCTCTAATTTAAAAGAACAGCGACGCCCAGCTTCGCGTCATTCTGAGCTTGCAATTCACCGAGGACGGAGGTTTCCGTCCAGCTAGCTAGGGCTTAGATTCTGGGTAGGCAGGGACAGGCTAGGATAGGAAGGAGAAGACAACCAACAGCTCTTGTAAGAGCTAAATTCCAGGGAGAAGCTTGTCAGTGTAACGTGGCACTGACGGGCTCAATCGCCGCAACCCAGCTTTCCCAGGATCCTGAATGGAATACACTGTCAGTGTATTCCCGTATACCCGATATATACCCCGATACCCGTTCCAACGGTGTGCCCCCCCACCTTCACCCCAGAAATACCCTGCAAGTCCCCTAGCAATAGAATTGGGGCTATATACACCCACAATTTTTACTACTGGTATACAGTGCCATTGTCTGACTGGGAATTCAAAGAATATATTGGGAATACAAATACCCTCATTTCTTGCTACTGCCATATAGTGCCAGTGTCTGACTGGGAATTCAAAGAATATATTGGGGTTACGTGCACCCACAATTTTTACTACTGGTATACAGTGCCATTGTCTGACTGGGAATTCAAAGAATATATTGGGAATACAAATACCCTCATTTCTTGCTACTGCCATATAGTGCCAGTTTCTGACTGGTAATTCAAAGAATATATTGGGGTTACGTGCACCCACAATTTTTACTACTGGTATACAGTGCCATTGTCTGACTGGGAATTCAAAGAATATATTGGGAATACAAATACCCTCATTTCTTGCTACTGCCATATAGTGCCAGTGTCTGACTGGGAATTCAAAGAATATATTGGGGTTACGTGCACCCACAATTTTTACTACTGGTATACAGTGCCATTGTCTGACTGGGAATTCAAAGAATATATTGGGAATACAAATACCCTCATTTCTTGCTACTGCCATATAGTGCCAGTGTCTGACTGGGAATTCAAAGAATATATTGGGGTTACGTGCACCCACAATTTTTACTACTGGTATACAGTGCCATTGTCTGACTGGGAATTCAAAGAATATATTGGGAATACAAATACCCTCATTTCTTGCTACTGCCATATAGTGCCAGTGTCTGACTGGTAATTCAAAGAATATATTGGGGTTACGTGCACCCACAATTTTTACTACTGGTATACAGTGCCATTGTCTGACTGGGAATTCAAAGAATATATTGGGAATACAAATACCCTCATTTCTTGCTACTGCCATATAGTGCCAGTGTCTGACTGGGAATTCAAAGAATATATTGGGGTTACGTGCACCCACAATTTTTACTACTGGTATACAGTGCCATTGTCTGACTGGGAATTCAAAGAATATATTGGGGTTATAAATACCCTCATTTCTTGCTACTGCCATATAGTGCCAGTTTCTGACTGGTAATTCAAAGAATATATTGGGGTTACGTGCACCCACAATTTTTACTACTGGTATACAGTGCCATTGTCTGACTGGGAATTCAAAGAGTATATTGGGAATACAAATACCCTCATTTCTTGCTACTGCCATATAGTGCCAGTTTCTGACTGGTAATTCAAAGAATATATTGGGGTTACGTGCACCCACAATTTTTACTACTGGTATACAGTGCCATTGTCTGACTGGGAATTCAAAGAATATATTGGGGTTATAAATACCCTCATTTCTTGCTACTGCCATATAGTGCCAGTTTCTGACTGGTAATTCAAAGAATATATTGGGGTTACGTGCACCCACAATTTTTACTACTGGTATACAGTGCCATTGTTTGACTGGGAATTCAAAGAGTATATTGGGAATACAAATACCCTCATTTCTTGCTACTGCCATATAGTGCCAGTTTCTGACTGGGAATTCAAAGAATATATTGGGGTTACGTGCACCCACAATTTTTACTACTGGTATACAGTGCCATTGTCTGACTGGGAATTCAAAGAATATATTGGGGTTATAAATACCCTCATTTCTTGCTACTGCCATATAGTGCCAGTTTCTGACTGGTAATTCAAAGAATATATTGGGGTTACGTGCACCCACAATTTTTACTACTGGTATACAGTGCCATTGTCTGACTGGGAATTCAAAGAGTATATTGGGAATACAAATACCCTCATTTCTTGCTACTGCCATATAGTGCCAGTTTCTGACTGGGAATTCAAAGAATATATTGGGGTTACGTGCACCCACAATTTTTACTACTGGTATACAGTGCCATTGTCTGACTGGGAATTCAAAGAATATATTGGGGTTATAAATACCCTCATTTCTTGCTACTGCCATATAGTGCCAGTTTCTGACTGGTAATTCAAAGAATATATTGGGGTTACGTGCACCCACAATTTTTACTACTGGTATACAGTGCCATTGTCTGACTGGGAATTCAAAGAGTATATTGGGAATACAAATACCCTCATTTCTTGCTACTGCCATATAGTGCCAGTTTCTGACTGGGAATTCAAAGAATATATTGGGGTTACGTGCACCCACAATTTTTACTACTGGTATACAGTGCCATTGTCTGACTGGGAATTCAAAGAATATATTGGGGTTATAAATACCCTCATTTCTTGCTACTGCCATATAGTGCCAGTTTCTGACTGGTAATTCAAAGAATATATTGGGGTTACGTGCACCCACAATTTTTACTACTGGTATACAGTGCCATTGTCTGACTGGGAATTCAAAGAGTATATTGGGAATACAAATACCCTCATTTCTTGCTACTGCCATATAGTGCCAGTTTCTGACTGGGAATTCAAAGAATATATTGGGGTTACGTGCACCCACAATTTTTACTACTGGTATACAGTGCCATTGTCTGACTGGGAATTCAAAGAATATATTGGGGTTATAAATACCCTCATTTCTTGCTACTGCCATATAGTGCCAGTTTCTGACTGGTAATTCAAAGAATATATTGGGGTTACGTGCACCCACAATTTTTACTACTGGTATACAGTGCCATTGTCTGACTGGGAATTCAAAGAGTATATTGGGAATACAAATACCCTCATTTCTTGCTACTGCCATATAGTGCCAGTTTCTGACTGGGAATTCAAAGAATATATTGGGGTTACGTGCACCCACAATTTTTACTACTGGTATACAGTGCCATTGTCTGACTGGGAATTCAAAGAATATATTGGGGTTATAAATACCCTCATTTCTTGCTACTGCCATATAGTGCCAGTTTCTGACTGGTAATTCAAAGAATATATTGGGGTTACGTGCACCCACAATTTTTACTACTGGTATACAGTGCCATTGTCTGACTGGGAATTCAAAGAGTATATTGGGAATACAAATACCCTCATTTCTTGCTACTGCCATATAGTGCCAGTTTCTGACTGGGAATTCAAAGAATATATTGGGGTTACGTGCACCCACAATTTTTACTACTGGTATACAGTGCCATTGTCTGACTGGGAATTCAAAGAATATATTGGGGTTATAAATACCCTCATTTCTTGCTACTGCCATATAGTGCCAGTTTCTGACTGGTAATTCAAAGAATATATTGGGGTTACGTGCACCCACAATTTTTACTACTGGTATACAGTGCCATTGTCTGACTGGGAATTCAAAGAGTATATTGGGAATACAAATACCCTCATTTCTTGCTACTGCCATATAGTGCCAGTTTCTGACTGGGAATTCAAAGAATATATTGGGGTTACGTGCACCCACAATTTTTACTACTGGTATACAGTGCCATTGTCTGACTGGGAATTCAAAGAATATATTGGGGTTATAAATACCCTCATTTCTTGCTACTGCCATATAGTGCCAGTTTCTGACTGGTAATTCAAAGAATATATTGGGGTTACGTGCACCCACAATTTTTACTACTGGTATACAGTGCCATTGTCTGACTGGGAATTCAAAGAGTATATTGGGAATACAAATACCCTCATTTCTTGCTACTGCCATATAGTGCCAGTTTCTGACTGGGAATTCAAAGAATATATTGGGGTTACGTGCACCCACAATTTTTACTACTGGTATACAGTGCCATTGTCTGACTGGGAATTCAAAGAATATATTGGGGTTATAAATACCCTCATTTCTTGCTACTGCCATATAGTGCCAGTTTCTGACTGGTAATTCAAAGAATATATTGGGGTTACGTGCACCCACAATTTTTACTACTGGTATACAGTGCCATTGTCTGACTGGGAATTCAAAGAGTATATTGGGAATACAAATACCCTCATTTCTTGCTACTGCCATATAGTGCCAGTTTCTGACTGGGAATTCAAAGAATATATTGGGGTTACGTGCACCCACAATTTTTACTACTGGTATACAGTGCCATTGTCTGACTGGGAATTCAAAGAGTATATTGGGAATACAAATACCCTCATTTCTTGCTACTGCCATATAGTGCCAGTGTCTGACTGGGAATTCAAAGAATATATTGGGGTTACGTGCACCCACAATTTTTACTACTGGTATACAGTGCCAATTTCTAACTAGGAATTCAAAATGCGCAAGGCTCCCGGAAAGGGACGTGGACGAGGCCGTGGGCGAGGTCGGGGGAATGGTTCTGGGGAGCAAGGTAGCAGTGAAGCCACAGGGCGTCCCGTGCCTACTCCTGTGGGGCAGCAAGCATTGCGCCACTCCACAGTGCCAGGGTTGCTTGCCACATTAACTAAACTGCAGGGTACAAACCTTAGTAGGCCCGAGAACCAGGAACAGGTCTTGCAATGGCTGTCAGAGAACGCTTACAGCACATTGTCCAGCAGCCAGTCAGACTCTGCCTCCTCTCCTCCTATTACCCAACAGTCTTGTCTTCCTTCCTCCCAAAATTCCGAAGCTTTACAGAACAATAACCCAAACTGTCCCTGCTCCCCAGAGCTGTTCTCCGCTCCTTTCATTGTCCCTCAACCTACCTCTCCACGTCACGATTCCACGAACCTAACAGAGGAGCATCTGTGTCCAGATGCTCAAACACTAGAGTCTCCTCCATCTCCGTTCGATTTGGTGGTGGATGACCAGCAACCCACCCTCATCGACGATGATGTGACGCAGTTGCCGTCAGGGCATCCAGTTGACCGGCGCATTGTGCGGGAGGAGGAGATGAGACAGGAGTTGGAAGAGGAAGTGGTGGATGATGAGGACACTGACCCGACCTGGACAGGGGGGATGTCAAGCGGGGAAAGTAGTGTGGATGTTGAGGCAGGTGCAGCACCAAAAAGGGTAGCTAGAGGCAGAGGCAGAGGTCAGCAGCTTAGGCGAAGCCAGGCCACACCCGGAATCTCCCAAGATGTTCCAGTTCGTACCCAGCCCCGAAAAACTCCCACCTCGAGGGCACGTTTCTCGAAGGTGTGGAGTTTTTTCAAGGAATGCGCCGAGGACAGATATAGTGTTGTCTGCACAATTTGCCTCTCGAAATTGATTAGGGGCTCTGAGAAGAGCAACCTGTCCACCACTTCAATGCGCCGTCATTTGGAATCCAAGCACTGGAATCAGTGGCAGGCAGCAACGGCAGGACAAAGGCCGCCTGCCGTTCACGCCACTGCCACTGCCTCTGCCACTGCCTCTGCCTCTGCCACTGCCACTGCTGACTGTGCTGGCGATGCACTCCAGAGGACGAGCCAGGACACCACTTCATCTGCCTCCGCCACTTTGTTGACTTCTACCTCATCCTCCCCTGGTCCTGTCTTATCTCCTTCTCCTGCACCATCAAAGGCACCATCAGGCGTTTCTTTACAACAACCCACCATCTCTCAGACATTGGAGCGGCGGCAGAAATACACTGCTAACCACCCACACGCGCAAGCCTTGAACGCCAACATCGCTAAACTGCTGGCCCAGGAGATGTTGGCGTTCCGGCTTGTTGAAACTCCCGCCTTCCTGGACCTGATGGCAACTGCGGCACCTCGCTATGCCGTCCCTAGCCGTCACTACTTCTCCCGGTGTGCCGTCCCCGCCTTGCACCAGCACGTGTCACTCAACATCAGGCGGGCCCTTAGTTCCGCGCTTTGCACAAAGGTCCACTTGACCACCGACGCGTGGACAAGTGCATGCGGACAGGGACGCTACATTTCACTGACGGCACACTGGGTGAATGTAGTTGAGGCTGGGACTGCTTCCCAAACTGGCCCGGTGTACCTCGTCTCCCCGCCTAACATTCCTGGCAGGGACACGAGAAGAACACCCCCCTCCTCCTCCTCCTCTACCGCCTCCTCCTCCGCCACCGCCTCCTCCTCCGCCACCGCCTCCTCCTCCGCTGTTAGATTGACCCCAGCTACGAGTTGGAAACGTTGCAGCACTGGCGTTGGTAGACGTCAGCAGGCTGTGCTGAAGCTGATCAGCTTGGGGGACAGACAGCACACTGCCTCCGAGGTGAGGGATGCCCTCCTCGATGAGACGGCAATATGGTTTGAGCCGCTGCACCTGGGCCCAGGCATGGTCGTTTGTGATAACGGCCGGAACCTGGTAGCAGCTCTGGAGCTTGCCGGACTCCAACATGTTCCATGCCTGGCCCACGTCTTCAACCTAGTGGTGCAACGTTTCCTAAAGAGCTACCCCAATGTTCCAGAGCTACTGGTGAAAGTGCGGCGCATGTGCGCCCACTTTCGCAAGTCGACAGTAGCCGCTGCTAGCTTAAAATCTCTCCAGCAACGCCTGCATGTGCCACAACACCGGCTTTTGTGCGACGTCCCCACACGCTGGAACTCAACGTTTCAGATGTTGAATAGAGTGGTTGAGCAGCAGAGACCTTTGATGGAATACCAGCTACAAAACCCTAGGGTGCCACAAAGTCAGCTGCCTCAGTTTCACATCCATGAGTGGCCATGGATGAGAGACCTTTGTGACATCCTACGGGTCTTTGAGGAGTCCACAAGGAGGGTGAGCTCTGAGGATGCGATGGTGAGCCTTACAATCCCGCTCTTGTGTGTTCTGAGAGAATCCCTGATTGACATCAGGGATAACTCAGATCACACAGAGGAGTTAGGGATAGCATCCGATCCGTCACAGCTGGAGAGTAGGTCCACACATCTGTCCGCTTCACTGCGTTTAATGGAGGAGGAGGAGGAGGAGGAGGAGGAGGAGGAAGAAGAGTTGTCCGATGATGTGATGGTGATACAGGAGGCTTCCGGGCAACTTCGAATCGTCCCATTGTTGCAGCGCGGATGGGTAGACATGGAGGATGAGGAGGAAATGGAGATTGAACTTTCCGGTGGGGCCAGAGGAGTCATGCCAACTAACACTGTGGCAGACATGGCTGAGTTCATGTTGGGGTGCTTTACAACCGACAAGCGTATTGTCAAAATCATGGAGGACAACCAGTACTGGATCTTTGCTATCCTTGACCCCCGGTATAAAAACAACATCTCGTCTTTTATTCCGGTAGAGGGGAGGGCCAATCGCATCAATGCTTGCCACAGGCAATTGGTGCAGAATATGATGGAGATGTTTCCAGCATGTGACGTTGGCGGCAGGGAGGGCAGTTCCTCCAGTAGGCAACCAAGTTCTCACCGGTCCACACAAACGAGGGGCACACTGTCTAAGGTCTGGGACACCTTGATGGCACCCCCTCGCCAAAGTGCCGCCACGGAGGGTCCTAGTGTCACCAGGCGTGAGAAGTATAGGCGCATGTTGCGGGAATACCTTTCCGACCACAGCCCTGTCCTCTCCGACCCCTCTGCGCCCTACACGTATTGGGTGTCGAAGTTGGACCTGTGGCTTGAACTTGCCCTATATGCCTTGGAGGTGCTGTCCTGTCCTGCCGCCAGCGTCCTATCTGAGAGGGTGTTCAGTGCAGCCGGTGGCATCATCACTGACAAGCGCACCCGTCTGTCAGCTGAGAGTGCCGACCGGCTCACTTTGATAAAAATGAACCACCACTGGATAGAGCCTTCATTTTTGTGCCCACCTGTGTAAAGCACCCCAACATGAAACTCCATGTCTGTACTCAACCTCTCCAATTCCTCCGCATCCTCATACTCATCCACCATAAGCGTTGCACAATTCTGCTAATACTAGGCTCCCTCCAACATGATTTCCCCCAACTCTGCTGGTTAGAGGCTCCCTCCACCCTGATTTCCACCAACTCTGCTGGTTAGAGGCTCCCTCCACCCTGCTTTCCCACAACTCTGCTGGTTAGAGGCTCCTTCCACCATGAATTTGCCCAAACTGGGCTGTTTAGAGGCTCCCTCCACCATGAATTGGTCCAAACTGGGCTGGTTAGAGGCTCCCTCCACCATTAATTGGTCCAAACTGGGCTGGTTAGAGGCTCCCTCCACCATGAATTTGCCCAAACTGGGCTGTTTAGAGGCTCCCTCCACCATGAATTTGCCCAAACTGGGCTGTTTAGAGGCTCCCTCCACCATGAATTGGTCCAAACTGGGTTTTTTAGAGGCTCCCTCCACCATGAATTGGTCCAAACTGGGCTGGTTAGAGGCTCCCTCCACCATGAATTTGCCCAAACTGGGCTGTTTAGAGGCTCCCTCCACCATGAATTTG
Organism: Leptodactylus fuscus; assembly: GCF_031893055.1. Taxonomy (NCBI): domain Eukaryota; kingdom Metazoa; phylum Chordata; class Amphibia; order Anura; family Leptodactylidae; genus Leptodactylus; species Leptodactylus fuscus. Next base: position 87,268,374 of record NC_134267.1, read on the forward strand.
CCCAAACTGGGCTGGTTAGAGGCTCCCTCCACCATGAATTGGTCCAAACGGGTTTTTAGAGGCTCCCTTCACCATGAATTGGTCCAAACTTGGCTGTTTAGAGGCTCCCTCCACCATGAATTGGTCCAAACTGGGGTGGTTAGAGGCTCCCTCCACCATTAATTGGTCCAAACTGGGCTGGTTAGAGGCTCCCTCCACCATTAATTGGTCCAAACTGGGCTGGTTAGAGGCTCCCTCCACCATTAATTGGTCCAAACTGGGCTGGTTAGAGGCTCCCTCCACCATGAATTTGCCCAAACTGGGCTGTTTAGAGGCTCCCTCCACCATGAATTTGCCCAAACTGGGCTGGTTAGAGGCTCCCTCCACCATGAATTGGTCCAAACTGGGGTTTTTAGAGGCTCCCTCCACCATGAATTGGTCCAAACTGGGGTGGTTAGAGGCTCCCTCCACCATTAATTGGTCCAAACTGGGCTGGTTAGAGGCTCCCTCCACCATTAATTGGTCCAAACTGGGCTGGTTAGAGGCTCCCTCCACCATTAATTGGTCCAAACTGGGCTGGTTAGAGGCTCCCTCCACCATTAATTGGTCCAAACTGGGCTGGTTAGAGGCTCCCTCCACCATTAATTGGTCCAAACTGGGCTGGTTAGAGGCTCCCTCCACCATGAATTTGCCCAAACTGGGCTGTTTAGAGGCTCCCTCCACCATGAATTTGCCCAAACTGGGCTGGTTAGAGGCTCCCTCCACCATGAATTGGTCCAAACTGGGGTTTTTAGAGGCTCCCTCCACCATGAATTGGTCCAAACTTGGCTGTTTAGAGGCTCCCTCCACCATTAATTGGTCCAAACTGGGCTGGTTAGAGGCTCCCTCCACCATGAATTGGTCCAAACTGGGTTTTTTAGAGGCTCCCTCCACCATGAATTTGCCCAAACTGGGCTGTTTAGAGGCTCCCTCCACCATGAATTTGCCCAAACTGGGCTGGTTAGAGGCTCCCTCCACCATGAATTGGTCCAAACTGGGGTTTTTAGAGGCTCCCTCCACCATGAATTGGTCCAAACTTGGCTGTTTAGAGGCTCCCTCCACCATGAATTGGTCCAAACTGGGGTGGTTAGAGGCTCCCTCCACCATTAATTGGTCCAAACTGGGCTGGTTAGAGGCTCCCTCCACCATTAATTGGTCCAAACTGGGCTGGTTAGAGGCTCCCTCCACCATGAATTGGTCCAAACTGGGTTTTTTAGAGGCTCCCTCCACCATGAATTTGCCCAAACTGGGCTGTTTAGAGGCTCCCTCCACCATGAATTGGTCCAAACTGGGCTGGTTAGAGGCTCCCTCCACCATGAATTTCCCAAAACTTGGCTGTTTAGAGGCTCCCTCCACCATTAATTGGTCCAAACTGGGCTGGTTAGAGGCTCCCTCCACCATGAATTGGTCCAAACTGGGGTTTTTAGAGGCTCCCTCCACCATGAATTGGTCCAAACTTGGCTGTTTAGAGGCTCCCTCCACCATGAATTGGTCCAAACTGGGGTGGTTAGAGGCTCCCTCCACCATTAATTGGTCCAAACTGGGCTGGTTAGAGGCTCCCTCCACCATTAATTGGTCCAAACTGGGCTGGTTAGAGGCTCCCTCCACCATGAATTTGCCCAAACTGGGCTGTTTAGAGGCTCCCTCCACCATGAATTTGCCCAAACTGGGCTGGTTAGAGGCTCCCTCCACCATGAATTGGTCCAAACGGGTTTTTAGAGGCTCCCTTCACCATGAATTGGTCCAAACTTGGCTGTTTAGAGGCTCCCTCCACCATGAATTGGTCCAAACTGGGTTTTTTAGAGGCTCCCTCCACCATGAATTTGCCCAAACTGGGCTGTTTAGAGGCTCCCTCCACCATGAATTTGCCCAAACTGGGCTGGTTAGAGGCTCCCTCCACCATGAATTGGTCCAAACTGGGGTTTTTAGAGGCTCCCTCCACCATGAATTGGTCCAAACTTGGCTGTTTAGAGGCTCCCTCCACCATGAATTGGTCCAAACTGGGGTGGTTAGAGGCTCCCTCCACCATTAATTGGTCCAAACTGGGCTGGTTAGAGGCTCCCTCCACCATTAATTGGTCCAAACTGGGCTGGTTAGAGGCTCCCTCCACCATGAATTGGTCCAAACTGGGTTTTTTAGAGGCTCCCTCCACCATGAATTTGCCCAAACTGGGCTGTTTAGAGGCTCCCTCCACCATGAATTGGTCCAAACTGGGCTGGTTAGAGGCTCCCTCCACCATGAATTTCCCAAAACTTGGCTGTTTAGAGGCTCCCTCCACCATTAATTGGTCCAAACTGGGCTGGTTAGAGGCTCCCTCCACCATGAATTGGTCCAAACTGGGGTTTTTAGAGGCTCCCTCCACCATGAATTGGTCCAAACTTGGCTGTTTAGAGGCTCCCTCCACCATGAATTGGTCCAAACTGGGGTGGTTAGAGGCTCCCTCCACCATTAATTGGTCCAAACTGGGCTGGTTAGAGGCTCCCTCCACCATTAATTGGTCCAAACTGGGCTGGTTAGAGGCTCCCTCCACCATGAATTTGCCCAAACTGGGCTGTTTAGAGGCTCCCTCCACCATGAATTTGCCCAAACTGGGCTGGTTAGAGGCTCCCTCCACCATGAATTGGTCCAAACGGGTTTTTAGAGGCTCCCTTCACCATGAATTGGTCCAAACTTGGCTGTTTAGAGGCTCCCTCCACCATGAATTGGTCCAAACTGGGGTGGTTAGAGGCTCCCTCCACCATTAATTGGTCCAAACTGGGCTGGTTAGAGGCTCCCTCCACCATTAATTGGTCCAAACTGGGCTGGTTAGAGGCTCCCTCCACCATGAATTGGTCCAAACTGGGGTTTTTAGAGGCTCCCTCCACCATGAATTGGTCCAAACTTGGCTGTTTAGAGGCTCCCTCCACCATTAATTGGTCCAAACTGGGCTGGTTAGAGGCTCCCTCCACCATGAATTGGTCCAAACTGGGTTTTTTAGAGGCTCCCTCCACCATGAATTTGCCCAAACTGGGCTGTTTAGAGGCTCCCTCCACCATGAATTGGTCCAAACTGGGTTTTTTAGAGGCTCCCTCCACCATGAATTGGTCCAAACTGGGCTGGTTAGAGGCTCCCTCCACCATGAATTGGTCCAAACTGGGGTGGTTAGAGGCTCCCTCCACCATTAATTGGTCCAAACTGGGCTGGTTAGAGGCTCCCTCCACCATTAATTGGTCCAAACTGGGCTGGTTAGAGGCTCCCTCCACCATTAATTGGTCCAAACTGGGCTGGTTAGAGGCTCCCTCCACCATGAATTGGTCCAAACTGGGGTTTTTAGAGGCTCCCTCCACCATGAATTGGTCCAAACTTGGCTGTTTAGAGGCTCCCTCCACCATTAATTGGTCCAAACTGGGCTGGTTAGAGGCTCCCTCCACCATGAATTGGTCCAAACTGGGATTTTTAGAGGCTCCCTCCACCATGAATTTGCCCAAACTGGGCTGTTTAGAGGCTCCCTCCACCATGAATTGGTCCAAACTGGGTTTTTTAGAGGCTCCCTCCACCATGAATTGGTCCAAACTGGGCTGGTTAGAGGCTCCCTCCACCATGAATTGGTCCAAACTGGGGTGGTTAGAGGCTCCCTCCACCATTAATTGGTCCAAACTGGGCTGGTTAGAGGCTCCCTCCACCATTAATTGGTCCAAACTGGGCTGGTTAGAGGCTCCCTCCACCATTAATTGGTCCAAACTGGGCTGGTTAGAGGCTCCCTCCACCATGAATTTGCCCAAACTGGGCTGTTTAGAGGCTCCCTCCACCATGAATTTGCCCAAACTGGGCTGGTTAGAGGCTCCCTCCACCATGATTTGGTCCAAACTGGGGTTTTTAGAGGCTCCCTCCACCATGAATTGGTCCAAACTTGGCTGTTTAGAGGCTCCCTCCACCATTAATTGGTCCAAACTGGGCTGGTTAGAGGCTCCCTCCACCATGAATTGGTCCAAACTGGGTTTTTTAGAGGCTCCCTCCACCATGAATTTGCCCAAACTGGGCTGTTTAGAGGCTCCCTCCACCATGAATTGGTCCAAACTGGGGTGGTTAGAGGCTCCCTCCACCATTAATTGGTCCAAACTGGGCTGGTTAGAGGCTCCCTCCACCATTAATTGGTCCAAACTGGGCTGGTTAGAGGCTCCCTCCACCATGAATTGGTCCAAACTGGGTTTTTTAGAGGCTCCCTCCACCATGAATTTGCCCAAACTGGGCTGGTTAGAGGCTCCCTCCACCATGAATTGGTCCAAACTGGGGTTTTTAGAGGCTCCCTCCACCATGAATTTGCCCAAACTCTGCTGGTTAGAGGCTCAATCCACCCTGATTTTCAAAACAAATGTTGGTGCCAACCTCAACTTACTACAAGGGCCAAATTCACTGCTGGTGACAAGCTCTCCTCACTGCAAGTGCCAAATACACATGTTTCAAGGTGTTTTCCTACTGTCAGAGAGGTGGTATTGAGTGTGTAAAGTGTGTAGTTGTTAGGCTGTGATGTTGGGGTAATAGAGGGTCTTTGGTGTGTTAGATGCCCCCAGACATGCTTCCCCTGCTGTCCCAGTGTCATTCCAGAGGTGTTGGCATCATTTCCTGGGGTGTCATAGTGGACTTGGTGACCCTCCAGACACGGATTTGGGTTTCCCCCTTAACGAGTATCTGTTCCCCATAGACTATAATGGGGTTCGAAACCCGTTCGAACACACGAACATTGAGCGGCTGTTCGAATCGAATTTCGAACCTCGAACATTTTAGTGTTCGCTCATCTCTAGTAACTAACACCAAAGTAACAAAATAGTTGTGTTATGTTATTCAAGAGACATCTGGACAAAAAACGTGTATAGATACACCAAATAAAGTAACCACTCTGCAATTAAATTGTTAGACCTGACCATCCCCCATATAAATAATTACAACTCCCAAATATGTTGAGAAGTGGAAATGGAGTAGATAAAAAAGCCTCCAAAAGGCACCCAACTGGTGAATGAAAAAAAAGGAGACGTCTCGGGTAAAGGAAATATTACTCTATATAACTCCTACCTAAGAGTCACCAAAGAAAAAGGTCCCTGAGATTGACTATAGGATTAACCCATAAACATGGGTGTACTCTGAAAAGAGCGATACTCTCAAATCTTAGGAGGAATTTTTCATACTGAGATAAATGAATGGCTGAATGTGTTATTTTGAAAAAGCAGAGGGAACCCAGAGGTTTTGGTTAAAATTCTGTCAGTAAGGAGGCCCCATACAGTATAATATGTTCCACAGTGGCGCCCCACACAGTATAATATGTTCCACAGTGGCCCCCCACACAGTATAATATGTTCCACAGCAGTGACCTCCACACAGTATGATATGCTCAACAGTGGCCCACACACAGAATTATATGCTCACAGTGACTAAGTATATTATTATGCTACACAGTCTCCCCCACACAGTATTTTATGCTCCACAGTGGCCCCCACACAGAAATATATGCACCACCGGGGGCTCACACAGTATACAATGCTCTCAATAGCCCCTTAGAGCCACTTCAGATGAAACCCATGAAATTCAATGAATATTCATGAGGTTCATCCCTCCACTTCAATGCTATTATTATACTCTGGAGTCTCCTCAGAATGGACTTTCTGTGAAAAGTGCTGCGGGAAAAAGCATAGTGTGTTGCCACAGCGCTTTTTCCTGCAGCACTTTTAGCTGCAGCCCACTACATGGAGTCTTAGCCTAAAAAAGATATTCACTAGAGTGTTGTGTGAAGCCGGTCACACCTACATTTAAGCCCAGTTCATACCACATTTTTCTCATTCACTTAAAAAACTCAACGTAGCAACAAAAATGTTTTATTCATTTTGGAATGACGTAATACATGTATTTTATGTATGTGCGTATTATGAACCACTAGGCATTTGGTACCTTAGGACTTTTTGTGCAATACTACAAATAATAGAAAATGCTGTTCTATGTGTATGAACTTTAAAAAATTGCATGACATGCACTATATAGTTTACCTCTTACACAGTTGGATTGCAGCACCATATACCTCCACCCATTGCATATATTTGGACATACATTACAAGTACATGTATTTGCACATATATTTTCTTTGTATCTACAATGACCCTGTGTGGTATAAATTGAGACAAAGAATACATTTGTCTATATTGATTTTTTATGTCACCTGTGACATCCCGGTTCCTTTCCTTGAGTCGCTAATTGGTCCAAACAGCGGTGGGGTACACCAGAGTGTCGGGGACAGGTGAATTTCTTTTCCCCAGCTTTATGATAGAAATCGGTCATTCCAGAAAAACCACCATAACTGGCCATTTGATATATACCTTTGTTTATTGCTCTTCAGAACCTGCTTTAACCCAATGGCAGTGAATGTAACAAGTGTGAGGTGCTTTAAAAGCACCAGTGAGCTCGGGCCCCTAGAGAGGCGCTTGTTCTTTAGGTTACTGCACTTATTGCCTAATTGTCTTGTTTATTTTTATTCCAATAGTTGTTTGTTTTTAATTATTTAATCATCTCCGGCAAGTAACACTGAGAGCCTATTAAAATGTTAGTGCAAGCTAGGACACAGCAGGAGTTTGTATATCCCACTAATATGTAAAAAATGGAACTGGAGCTATGGGAATACAAGGCAAACATGAAACACTAATAAAACAACAATGAAGAGAGAAACAATATATTACTAGCAATAAATAAAGCAATACTAATAAAGAGTTTTTGTGAAAACATTACCAATCGGGTATCTGAGGTGAAGAAAACATATTCATTGTCTAGTGGCCTTCAAATCTGTGCAGGAAATCTAAGAGTAATAAAATGATCAATAATGCAATACTTTCTCTAACACACTTCAGCAAAAAGAATGTGTTTTCAAAAATATTTCAGATTATGCACAGTCTCCCTTGGGGGTCACATGTTGTCTCAAAAAGGTCAAAGATATTAAACTTAAGCTCTGTTGCATGAAATTGTGTTGATACAGCACCAACAGTGTATGCTGTGCTTTACAGGATTACTGAAAAAGGAAAATATAATAACATAACAAATATACAAGGTAAGAACTAGCAAGAGATGCTGGGGTGGACTGTGCCCAAGAAGCTGAAAGTAATAATAACAGATTGACTTATGATGATATAATGTATATACAAAGGATTATAAAATACTTGTTATAGACCCTTCAGCCATGTCCTCACCTATCCTTTGTTTGACCTTATAAAGACATGTCTCTTTTTAACTATGTACAGACTATTAGCTTAACAGGAACTAATTATAGGCAAACTGAGTTGGAAGAAACATGCCCAAGTCGTACGGCATTGTACTTCAGATATGTAGCATCAGTATCCATGTTAGAACTGCACTCAATTTTTTACATTGCTGTTTGTCATTTGCATTCTAAATGTAAAATTAAGCCATCTTATAAATAGTTTTCGATAAATACATATCTGAAATTGTGCTGCTGTTGAGTCTCTGCAACTCCTTCATATAGCTGGCTATGCTGCTGTTTCTGGCATACAAAATAGCATACAGCTCAGGGTTTACACCAACTGTCCTCTTTACTCTACCCCTCCCTTCTCTCACAGCAGTTTATGGTTAGAAATTCCTGCAGGGAAATCTATGTTAGGCTCCGTTCCCACTGAGTAACACACCGCTCATTCTGACACATAAACATATGTCAGAGTGAGCGCAGTAAAACAGAATCCCATTGACTTCAATGGGTTCGGTCTTAGGCGCGCTACCCATTGAACTCAATGGGAGGCTTTTTTACCTACACGCGTTATCACATTGAAAGCAATAGGTAAAAAAGCCTCCCATTGAGTTCAATGGGTAGCGCGCCTAAGACCGAACCCATGGGAACGCAGCCTAATACTTTATAACCATCCCCATACCAACCATAGCATGGAAAAGTAATTTTGCACAAAACAGTCTCTTTAACTATGTAAAAAATTAACAAATTAAAATATTTCTTCTGTAGTAGTTCTAGAAAGGCTGTAAACCCTTATCATGGCAATAATAATAATAATAATAATAAAAACAGTACAAAGAAGTTTAAGACCATTACAATTCAACAAGCATTTAACCTAATGTATTTATTTAATAAACAAGGAACATTTTATAAAATTCATCAATTTTAGCAACAGCAAATGTCCTAAAAAGAAGAATGTAAACCCCTAGGATTATCTTCAGGTCAAAAAAAAAAAGATTCCTCAAAATTAATTGACTAAAGCTGGTTGTGCACGACCGTATGAGTGGAAAAACACCGATAGCACACTGACCCATTCATTTCTATCGGCCCATACACATGACCGTGAATTACAGTGTTCCGAACGTGGGCTGACAGTCCGGCCCACAAAATATGGAACGGGTCCTATTCCTGTCTGACTTTGCATCTGTGCTTCCGTGGCTCCTATTCATTGAATGAACGGGGCAGTGGAAGCATGGCCAATACCTTATGAGATCCATTTGTCACCCACACACTGCCCATGCCACTCATTTACGGCCACCGGTTATCACATGGTCGCTTAAGGCCAAACTTAGCAAAATGTTGAAAGAAAATGCAGCAGATTATAGCTATAAGAAAAAAGCCAGTGTATCCACAGCTATAATTGACATGCTGTGATTTTTAAAAATACGGGTGTTTTAGAAAAAACAGCTTTTCCGCCGCAGATTTTTTCTGCAATGTGTGGATGGGATTCGCCAAATTATTCACATTGCAGGTACTGTAAAATGCTACATTTTGACAACATGGGGCTTCAGCCTTTGGGTGTATACTCAGCAAAAAAAAAGTCTGACACTAGTATTTTCTAACAAAGAGGCAATTTATTGGAACCCAAACCATAAACATGGCTCAAACTTTGGGCCAATACATGGTTTATGTTCTGGGCTCCAATGAATTGCTAGGAATTTTCTTTCAGGCTGAGGCCCCACATGGTGAAAATCGCGGTGTTTTACTGTCAGAGCAAAGTCCCACTTTGCGGTAAAAACCACACTGTAGACACGCCACGATTTCCAAAATGGTCACGCTTTTGGAAATCACAGCATGTAAATTATATACTATGTGATCAAAAGTATCCGGACACCTGGCTGAAAATGACTTACAAGTTTGTGGCGCCCTGCATCGGTAATGCTGGAATTCAATATGGTGTTGGCCCACCCTTAGCCTTGATGACAGCTTCCACTCTCGCAGGCATACGTTCAATCAGGTGCTGGAAGGTTTCTTGGGGAATGGCAGCCCATTCTTCACGGAGTGCTGCACTGAGGAGAGGTATCGATGTAAGTAGAGGTATCGATGTAGGTCGGTGAGGCCTGGCACAAAGTCAGCATTCCAAAACATCCCAAAGGTGTTCTATAGGATTCAAGTCAGGACTGTGTGCAGGCCAGTCCATTACAGAGATGTTATTGTTGTGTAACCACTCCGTCACAGGCCGTGCAGTATGAACAGGTGCTCGATCGTGTTGAAAGATGCAATCGCCATCCCCGAATTGCTCATCAACAGTGGGAAGCAAGAAGGTGTTTAAAACATCAATGTAGGCCTGTGCTGCCACGCAAAACAAGGAGTGCAAGCCCCCTCCATGAAAAACACGACCACATCATAACACCACCGCCTCCAAATTTTACTGTTGGCACTACACACGCTGGCAGATGACGTTCATTTGCCATACCCACACCATCGGATCGCCACATTGTGTACTGTGATTTGTCACTCCACACGTTTTTCCACTGTTGAGTCGTCCAATGTTTACGCTCCTTACACCAAGCGAAGCGTCGTTTAGCATTGACCTGCGTGATGTGTGGCATCCAATCACCTGACCACGTTCGAAGTCCGTGAGTTCCGCGGAGCGCCCCATTCTGCTCTCTAACAATGTCTAATGTCTACTGAGTTCGCTGATATGGAGTACCTGGCAGTAGGTGGCAGCACAATGCACCTAATATGAAAAATGTATGTTTTTGGGAGTGTCTGGATACTTTTGATCACATAGTGTACCTATGGAAATGCCAGAAGTTTCCCCATAGGTGTTATTGAAACAGAAAGTCCACAGAGGAAACCTTTGTGAACTTTCTGCCAAAAGTACTGCGGGAAGAACCACGATGTGTTGCGTTTTTTCCTGCAGCTCTTTTTTTGCCCTAGGTCGCCATGTGGAGCCTTAGCCTCAGGTAAATAGTTTTTATTATTAAAAGGCTGATCTTTCCCTGACAGATATGTGAACATATGTCTTATCTCAGTCAATAGTAATTTTATTAACTTAATTTAGAAATAATTGTTGATGTTGTATATGTGTACAAAATCTTGGCTGTGCCAATTTATTTCAGGTTCAAAAGAAAAAAAAGAGGCTCCTTTATACAGGGTATAGCCCCCTTGGAAAGCTACCATAATTGTACCCCTTTATTATATAGGTGGGACTTGTCTTATCTGTTTATGTTTACACTGTTAAAGGGGTTTTCCACGTTCACACCAATATTGAGAGACAAATGTTGTGGTTTGTAGAATAAAAAGTTGTACAATTTTCCAGTATACTTTCTTTATCAGTTCCTCACGGTTTTCTAGATCTCTGCTTGCTGTCATTCATTCTGTTACTTCTAGAGGATAAAACTCTGATCATATTCATGTGATTTACGGTCCATGGTCATGTGATGAGCACACAGGTGCATAGCTCATTATAGTCACAGCACAATAATCAGACATCTGCCTGGTAATCAACTGTGCACCCGTGTGCTCATCACATGACTATGGAGCGTAAATCACATGACCATGGTCAGACCTTTATCCTCTATAAATAAATAAATAAATGTTATTTATATAGCGCAAATACAGACAGATACATTACAAAGAGAGTCCTTTCACACAATGGGACTGAGGGCCCTGCTCGCAAGAGCTTACAATCTATGAGGTAGAGGGGGTGACACAAAAGGTAACAGGGGCGGCATGGCTTATACAGAGGTCAGACACTTTTGTAATAGAGGTTACTGTCATTACACAAACATAAAACTTTATGAGCCATCACTAGTGCTGTCCTTTAACATGTGGGTGGAGCTTGGACCTATAAAGTTAGCCTGAGATGGCATCATATCATGTGGGGAAATGTGGGAGCGGGGACAGAGGAAGGTTAAATTTTGGGGATTTTAATTATAGTACGGAAGGGTTTACATTAGAAATTGTGATAGGCCTGTCTGAAAAGATGCGTCTTTAGTTTGCATTTGAAACTGTAGAAATTGGGAGTTAATCTGATTGTCCGGGGTAGAGCATTCCAGAGAAGTGGTGCAGCTCAGGAGAAGTCTTGTATACAAGCGTGGGAGGTTCTGATAATAGAGGATGTAAGTGTTAGGTCATTGAGTGAGCGGAGAGCATGGGTTGGGCGGTAGACAGAGATGAGGGAGGAAATGTAGGGAGGTGCGGCATTATGGAGAGCCTTGTAGATGAGGGTGATAACTTTATATTTTATTCTATAATGAATAGGCAGCCAATGTAGCGACTGGCACACACTAGAGGCATCGCTGTAGCGTCTAGCCTGATAGATGAGCCTGGCCGCCGCATTCAGAATAGATTGTAGAGGGGAGAGTTTAGTAAGGGGAAGACCGAAGACCGAAGGAGTTACAGTAGTCAAGGCGAGAATGAATCAGAGAGACAATGTGTCTTTGGTGTATCTCTGGTAAGGAAAGGGTGTATTCTGGAGATGTTTTTGAGATAGAGGTGACATGAACGTGCGAGTGATTCAATATGAGGGGTGAAGGAAAGGTCTGCGTCAAACATGACCCCGAGGCAGCGGGCATGCTGCATAGGAGTTATAGTAAGGCCTGAGACTGCAATGGATATATCAGGGACAGATCTATTAGATGGTGGAAGCAGTAGTAGTTCAGTCTTAGAGAGATTTAGTTTCAGATAGAGCGAGGACATGATATTACAGACAGCAGAAAGAGTCACTGGTGTTGTGTATGAGTGCAGGGGTGATGATCCTCTAGAAGTAACAGAATGAATGACAACAAGCAGAGATCTAGAAAACCGTGAGGAATTGATACTGAAATATATTGCAAAATTGTATATGCTTTTATTGTACAAACAATAACATTTTCTTCTCAATATTGGTCTGAAAGTGGCCAACCCCTTTAAAAGATTCTCTTCCATTCCATATATGTGGAAGACAATTCTGCTGCTAAAGAGAAAAGGGAATATATTCCAGTGGTTACTTACTAATAAGTACATAACACACATATATATATATATATATATATATATATATATATATATATATATATATATATATGTATATATATATATATATAATGTATACTACTGTGTTATGTTCATATCTGTATATTAGTACTATTTCTTAATATCCGAGTCACCCTAGAATATGAGATGTAACTGGACTGATGGTGTCCATCATGTAACGGGTGCATTTATGTAAGAACCAGTTATTCAGTTAGCCGGCAATTACAGAACGTTATTATCGCAGACATGTTTCCTCTAAGTAAATAGCCAGAACATCGTGTTCCCTCTTTCATTTCTTGCTACATTGCTATTTTCCACCTGAAATCAGTATCTAATAAATGAAAGTGTTTGTCTCATATCAATTACACTTGTGAGGTGTTTATTAAAGAGCCGGCTCAGGGTTTGCTACGTAGATGCTCCCATGAAACATAATTTAGGTACGACAAGAGATATGTTTCCAGGGAAACATGTTTGGACTATTCAGCTGTTCTTCATGTGAGCCATTTTTCATAATAAAGACAGCCACGCCGATGATTTGTTTCTGGAGAGCAAACTTCCTTTACATTTGCTTTTGTTTGTCCTTGCTTTTGTCAGCTCTTTAATTGAATTGCAACAACAACATAGAAAAACCTTAGAATGCCTCTAATATATAATTCACAAGATTTATTTTGGAAGGAATTCATACGGGACATGATTTAAATATTCATATAAGCAGATTATTCCAATGAATGTAATAACTTCCAAGAAAGGACACACTGTTTCTTCAACTTAATGTTTAGTAGAATGCTTTTATTATTACAAGGAGTTCTCAGAATCGCGTGGAATACTTTTCAATGTACTCGGTGTTACTTTTAGACATAAATAAATTGACAGAACTGTGAAGTAGGAAAAATGAATACAGTTTTTTTGTCCTATATTTTACTTTCTCTCATTTCACAGGGGCTGCCAACACACTACCATTTCTACTGCAATTGTCTCAAATATTCTATTCTCTTTTTTATTTTCCCACAGTATTGGCTATAAGCATGGTAATATCATACCTAGACGGCAATCACATTTCTAAGAAAATACTACCAATTCTGTATTAAAGGTGTTGTTTCATCACAGGCAAACTTAGTAATATGAGAACGTCAGAGACTCGCGGTAAACTGAAGAAAGATGATGTAACTTCCCCTCCAGTGACCACTACAGAAATATATGCAAGTTATAGCATTTTCCTGCATTGTGTAATCCCATCTTTACTACTACATTGGTACTCAAGGAAAAAGTTTTCCCCTAAAAGCTGGGGCCCCCACGTTGGGAAAATGTTGTGTTCTCAGTACCTGCATAATGGATGGTGTGGGCGCTTCTGAAACATTTACAAAGTAGGGTCCCAACCCATAACTTCCTGTCACAGTTGTGTTAATGCCCAAACAACCGAGGTACTTAATGCTGCTTGCACTTCTACGGAAAAGGGGTAGGTAAGCTGTCCCCTAGTGCTACGACGGCTGACTAGGCCCTGCCTGAGGGTGTTGGTCAGCCAAACCCAAGCTAAGCTCGGCCCCAATGACTACTAGCTCTCTAAACGCGAAGATCTAACAGACAGATAGGATGAGAGCTGAAAGAGGCTAGGGTTGGGAAATTAGAGGCGGTCACCTCTAACGAAAGAATAAGTGTAGCTGCAACCAGTACTAACTAGGATGGGACGTGATGGATAACTAACAGGTACAACACAACCATTAAACACACAACAAGGATTGAGGAGAGGAAGAGTGGAGTAGTGAAGAAAGGTATCACAGGACAGGGGCAAAAACCAACCTGGAACCCAAAACAGGAACACACAAATACCAAACAGTGACAGGCAACCAGAAATGCAGGACGGGGGTTGAGTAGGAATGTTTCTAATTCAGCTCCTGAAACCGTACAACCGTACAACCCCCACTGAACTCTACTACTAAACTAGGCCAAGAATCCAGATGGTAACCACAAAAACCGGTGAGGAATGATGCCAGAAGTCAGCCTTTTACAGACCCCGGAAAGACCTGATAGGTTGACAACCATTACAAATACCTGAAGCTCACAAGCTCAAGTAGACACTGAGGCAGATATCCAACCACCAACTCAACAGCTCAGTGGCAAAGAGAACCGACCAAAAAAACCACAGGACACTAGCTCAAATCCCCAGACGAAAACCACAAAAAATACACAACAATTTATAAAACAACTCCGATCCTGACACTTCCATCAGTAACAGACTTCATATCAACACAATGTGGTATGATGCAAAGCATGGTTTATTTACTAGTAGTACATATATAAGTAGAGTATTGGAATGGTTAAGTCACAAAATTGGACCTTTATCAGACTTTGAATATCCGCAATGAACATAGCGCCATGTTCATTGTAGATTGCCGCTATTGCTACTTTATTGACTATTTGAAGACCACTTTGCGTTCTTGTGCCTTCTGATATACAGAGTCTGACAAAGGTCCAATTATGTGACAGAAACGTTACTATTAGAGATGAGCGAGTAGTACTCGATCGAGTAGGTGTTCTATCGAATACTACGGTATTCGAAATACTCTTACTCGATTGAGTACCACTCACTGTTCGAATGTAAAGGTTCGATGCAGAACCAGCATTGATTGGCCGAATGCTATACAGTCGGCCAATCAATGCTGGTTCTTCTCCTACCTTTAGAAGTCTTCTCCGTGCAGCTTCCCCGCGGCGTCTTCTGGCTCTTCATTCTCTCTGCCAGGCATCCGGCCTAGGCAGAGCTGACTGCGCATGTCCACTTGTAGTGCGGGCATGCGCAGTCGGCTCTGCCCAGGCCCGATGCCTGGCAGAGTGAATTCAGAGCCGGAAGATGCCGCGTGGACGCTGCAAGGAGAAGACTTCTTGGAGGATCCAGCCCGACCCTCACTCGTGGACTTGGTAAGTATAATTTGATTGAACGTTGCCTACCCCTGAAATGAGCATTTTCCCCCCCATAGACTATAATAGGGTTCAATATTCGATTCGAGTAGTCGAATATTGAGGGGCTACTCGAAACGAATATCGAACCACGAACATTTTACTGTTCGCTCATCTCTAATCCTAATGCATCTGGAAATAATACAAGTAGAACTACAGTCTTAGTGTCATGTTAAAGCTGAGAATCTTACCTTGCACATAGATACATGGTTCTGTGTTTTTTAATGCCTGAAATATAACTGTTTGAAGTGATCCTCCCCCGCCCTTATTTTTACACAAATTACACAAACAAGCCCATACACGGTACACAATGAGAAGAAAGGGAATTGCAGTATTTTACACAAAGCAGCCAAAATGTGTTAATAAAGTATATTACAAAATGTGTTAATAACACAAATACTGCCAGAAAATCAAAAGTTGGTGGAAAGTTTAGTTCCGTTTTAATGAAAATAAGAATAATCCATCATATTTTTCCTGGGAAAAATGCAGTCAACGATGGATAAAAATGCATTCTTGTTGTTTCCTATGTACAATCACAATTGATGTACACATTGGGTTATACAGCCAGATTTATCGACTCCACTACAAATTGCCCACTATGTAAATCCTCTAAGGGTAAGTTCACACGTAGTTTTTGGGTCTGGATTTTGAGGCCGTGTCTGCCTCAAAATCCTGACCAAAAAGACGGCGCAGGGAAAAAAAAGCGAGGTGCTAATTTTTCAGGCCGAGTCACCTCGCGATTCGGCCTGAAGACACTCCCTCCAATGGGCAAGGTCCATTCATTGGGCCTAATCCGGTGCAGAGCGTGTGGCTGGATGCTGGTGCAGTGCACTGGCTTTCAGTCACGGCTACCCAGTTTTTGGTCTGGAACCTGAGGCAGCCTCCGCTTCAGGTTCCGGACCAAAACTCGCCGTGTGAACTTGCCCTAAGGTTAAGGCCCCCACATAGCCAGACACAGAATAAAAAAGAACTCTGTAGAAAAAAAATACGTTTTAAATGCATCACGTTTTTTCCATTGCATTTTGAAAGAGTTTTCCTCTGCAGACTTTCTGTCCCTGTTATACCTATACAAAGAACATATGTGAGTTTCAAAAACGCAAGCATTTTAGTAAGGTGGGGTTCAGCTAAGGACTGTTTCCAGATCATCGAATTGGCCAAAATCTGATCCTATTCTGATCACTGCTGTATTGTTCAGCTCATCACCAAACAACAGTAAATTGTCATCTAAGAAATACCCCATCATTTTCATAACGCGCTCATGCATGCAGATGTCATGGGAAATTACTGCAGTGTTCCTCATTCATTTCTTGGTTTTGCTTTTCATTTTATCTCCACTTTCTTCATAATGCACAGAATAGAGGAAGCATAACTGAAAATACCTGACAAAACTTCTGTACATGACGACATATAAAAAAGAAAATCCTTTCAGGAGGAAAATATTACAATCATAACTTTCACAGATAACATATATGTAAATATGGGTTATTCTCAAGTAAATTCCTTTCCTTCCTGTAGAAGGAAGAAATAGAAGATTCATTTTCTCTATGTTCCCTATGACACATGAAATAACTTTTTTTTATCTTATAAAAAGAAAACCCCTAAAATACACACGAGGCAGCCCAACTACTCACAGATAGGTTTCTATTGTTTCTTCAGAGTTTCTTGAGACAAGTAATTTTACCCCTTTTGGCCCTGTTCAGTGGCTAAGACTCACATATAGAAAAGGATTCCTGATGTAAATGTGCCATACATACAAAAACATAACATAGAGTAGCTTAGACCACATTCACATCTGCGGAAACCTATACGCATTAAAAAGCGATTACCTGGGAAACCTGTGGACCTCATAGACTATAATGGGGTCCATGTGGTTTCCACTCATTTTCCACACGAGACATGGGAAGAGAAAAGTCCTGCTTGGGGAAAATGGGCGGAAAAAACAGGAACTTCATTATAGTCTATGGGGTCTGAGGGTTTCCTTAGTTGACCATTTTTTAATGTGTATTGGTTTCCATTCCGGGGGTCCCCAAGTGGACTTCCCAAATGGAAACCCAAACACAGATGTGAATGGGGCCTTACATGTATGGATGGATTGAGGGAATACCTGATAGCTATTGAAGATATGCAGAAAGCTTTAAAAGATAATATCTAATCCCATTCTTGTCTCTTGCCAAGCCATAACATGGTTACATGCGTACACCCTACAACCTGGTTCACATAGTGCAGCTATTTGTGCTTTTTTTTTTTTTTTTTTTACAAATAGAAATATCAATGAATATCTATTTGCAAATAAATAAATGCTTTTAACATTCTTGCCGAATACAATGGACTGATGTAATATTGTATTTGCTATATATTATTGTATTTATGCATTTTTCCTATTTTGCTTTTTGTTGGTTTTGGACTAATTTATATAGTGGTGTGCACTATTTTACTATTGTTTGTCTTTTATAAGGTGACTTGTTACGAGCACATGGTTTACACCACAAATAGTGGTCCACATAATTCACTATATGCATTTTTTTTAAAAGTCACAGAATTTTTGGATAGGCACAATCCATTTCTATCAAATGCACCAAATCCTTTAATGAATTCTGGTGCTCGCCCTCTAGAAAATCACAACTAAATTTGATACATTTGATGCAAAACCCCCACACTATTAAAAATAGACAAGTCAGATAACTGGCATAGAAAAGCCCTCGTGATAAATTGGCCCCATTGTGTATTGAATACAATGCAATTGTCTATAATATAATAATATGCATATACATTATCAATATAATTGAGATAAAGACAAAGAGCACTTATGATATATGACTCCAGAAAAAATTGTACATGTAACAACAAAAATAACATTTGCATCTAATTCTGTGTTTATGGGTTTGTTGAAAACATTAAAAGATTGCCTACAGCTTTTCTGGTTTCTGTGTTGTAGATGCCTCTGAGATTGGAAACATAAGGCAAAGCTTTATAAAAACAAACTGCTAGATAAGAAGCCCTGATGTTATCGTGTCTTCTTCCCAAATTGAATTTCAGCTCTTTCTTATATCTAAATAGGCCCAAAATGTAGCGCTTATTATTATCATTGATATATTTTTCTAGGGGCTAGAGCATTATATATTTCTGATACAGTGCAAATTCCCTGCATACACATAGAGGTAATGATAACATTTTAGTTACCTAGTTGCCACCACTAGGGGGTGTTAATGAAGCCATTAAATGAACCCTTAAAGGGCACGGGGTAGTTTGTACATTAATACTCAGCACTAGAGATGAGCGAGTAGTACTCGATCGAGTAGGTATTCGATCGAATACTACGGTATTCAAAATACTCGTACTCGATTGAGTACCACTCGCTGTTCGAATGTAAAAGTTCGATGCAGAACCAGCATTGATTGGCCGAATGCTATACAGTCGGCCAATCAATGCTGGTTCTACTCCTACCTTTAGAAGTCTTCTCCGTGCAGCTTCCCCGCGGCGTCTTCCGGCTCTTCATTCACTCTGCCAGGCATCGGGCCTGGGCAGAGCCAACTGCGCATGTCCACTTGTAGTGCGGGCATGCGCAGTCTGCTCTGCCCAGGCCTGATGCCTGGCAGAGTGAATGAAGAGCCGGAAGACGCCACGGGGACGCTGCACGGAGAGGACTGCTCAGAGGATCCACTCGTGGACTTGGTAAGTATAATTTGATCGAACGTTGCCTACCCCTGAAATGAGCATTTTCCCCCCATAGACTATAATAGGGTTCGATATTCGATTTGAGTAGTCGAATATTGAGGGGCTACTCGAAACGAATATTAAACCTCGAACATTTTACTGTTCGCTCATCTCTACTCAGCACCTTTTCTTCATATTTTCCTTCACAGCTTTCTAAAATTCATAACTTATTTATTTTCTGTTGATATAGCTATGTGAGGGCTTATTCCTTGCGTGACAAGGTGTACTTGCATTTGACAACTTTTTGGGGTACATAGGATGTTTTGATTAACTTTCATTAACATTTTTGGTGGGACCGTGTGAAGAACCGACAATTATATACTAATTTTTGGCATTTTGTTTTTATGTTGTTCACTCTGTATTAATATGACAAGGCAGCTCTTTATTTGCAAGACAAGTTGTAGTTTTTATTCATGCCAACTTTTTGGTATGTATAATTTTTTATTGAAGAATTGGGGTGACCAAAAATTTTTGCACATTGTGGTATGTTGGTTTTTTTTAAGCCATGCCCTATATGGGATAAATAAGGCTATTTTTGGATAGTTTGGAATAATATGCCCCTAACATGTTGGTCTACTTTATTTTGTTTACATTATGTGGTTTTTTTAAGTTAAAAGGTGTTTGGTTTTTGTTTGTTTGTTTTCAAACTCTTTATTGTTTCTTTGTTTTTTTACCTTTTCTAAGTCCATGTAGCGGAATGCAGCAAAAAAGCATTGCAGCAAAAGTCGCAGTGGCACTTTTCTCACAAAGTGTTCAAAGGTAAGCTTTTCTGCTTCCATCATATCTATAAGGAAACCATGCTGTGATTTCCAAAACAGCAACATATTTTTATTTTTGCAGTACTGTATATGGATGGGATTCACTTTGCAGGGACTGTAAAATGCTGTGTTGTTGCCACGTGGAGCCCCACCCTTACTGTTTTCCTGTCCCACAAGGAATCTGCAGTGTAATGTATTGCAATACAATCTATTGCAGATAAACTCTCTATATGCAATAGGAAAAGGCAGTTAGTAGGACATTACTTAGTCTTCTGGGTGCCATGGCAACCCCATAGACCCTACAATCTCATCATGGGGTGAATTTGAGTAATAAAGGGGGGCAATTTTGCCAATAAACGACCGCCACCAGGGTCTGAGTATTTTCTGACTCCATTGTCTAGCTCTGGTGCCCGTGGCATGAATGTACAGTACTATTATAGCGCTGAGTGTGAACTATTCACTCAATATAACAGTACAGCTTAGAGTGGGAAGGAGTTAAGGGGTCCAGGAACACTTTTAGATCAGATCACCTTAGATTTTTGATTCTGAATTTAGCTCAGTAGAAGCAGTGGTGCGGACCCAAAAATCAAGACAGGGACACAAAATATGCAGCAAACTGGTTTATTAGAAAAAAATCCCAAGAAAATATATAAACCTTGACTTCAGGCAAACATAAGCAAAACAAAATACAGCCTTAACTTCAGGCAAAAACAATATAAAAATCCTGCTCGTCTGAGCCATTAGCTAGCAGAATAACCTAACTATACATGTAGCTTACTACCAGCCACACGAACAAAATAGGAGCTATATAGTCTCACTGGACTCAGGGTTACAGGACAGAACTGTTTACCTCCTTTCACCTCATGGAACTGCCATGAACTGAAGGCTCTGCAGCCTTTTATGGATCAGTAATGAGCCCAGGATCTATGCCTGGGCAGAGGCCTACTCCAGATCCACCCTGGACCACACATATGTCAGAAACCTTGGGCTGATGTATCTGGACTCCAACACTCTGCTTGTTACCTTCTCACAGTCCCCATAAACATTTGTCCATATATTGTCAGAGAGCCTCATTTATTAAACGGTAAATTATGTTTATTTCTATAAATATATATTTAATATATTCTGTACAGGTTTACTTTCCTGCGATATTTTTTTCTACTTGTCCTCCAATGTCTTCCTTATAACATAAACTTCAATCAGGGTGATCTTTTTTAACCCATCAGATGTCTTCTGATTAATAAAAGCTTCATATTACAAATATGTAACCAACTAGTCTTAAATATCCAGCAAACATCAGAGAAAGTGAGTCCTACACACTGCCCCCCACTTCATTATCTTGACTCTGTTCACACATTCTTATTTTAGGTACACAAGTGCAAAATCTTGCACCTTTCTACAGCTGCTGACATTCTCCAAGAACTATTGAACCATGTGTGGTCAACAGTCACCCCATGTCTGGTTATCTGCTTAAACCTTGGAGAAAAGGGATTTGCTTGTCTTGCCATGACTTCATTCTGTGATTCCGTGTGAGAGGTGGTTAGAAAACATATCAGTGTTCAGTGCACCAAAGGCTACCTGGTGCTTTATGTAAATTGCTGGAAACCCCAAATGTCAATGTGTTTGGATGCTCGATATTAAATGGTATTTGTCACCGTGATATTAAGAAGAAAACTGAAACGTGTTTGTACAAGACATGGAGCCATGCTTCTTCATGGGCTGTGTCTGCAGATCAGTCCTTTTCAAGTAAATGGAGTTGAGCTATTAACTAACTTAACTCCATTTCCATCAGAAAAAAATTATGGACAACCCGTCTAAGAATACCTGTCCTACAATGGAGCTTGTTTTGCGGTCATAAATGTTATCTTCTGTTAACATCTGTGTCAAGTCTCCATTGTCAGATTACAATAGAAGGATTGCACTACATGTTACTCTATGTTTTCCATTAAATTAACCGCAAAGGAACCCGAACAAACCACATTATAATTTAATGGCATTGACCAGCCAATAGTGGTATCCATAGTACAACAGACCTGACAATGTGCTGTGGTTATAAACGAAAACCACAATGCAATTGTGAACAGAGCCTTAGCACACAATGTTTCCCATAAAAAGTGACATAATAAAATAGTTTTTGCAGTTCTTGATATGATTTTCGGTGACTCATAGCCTCAGAATAAATTTGCAAACCTCAAGCTAACTCATAAAATAACCATTTTAAACGGTAGCTCTTAGGTTCAGTATAACTCATGTGAACTGGAGGAAAGCTATTCATTACCATTCAGTGTGTTTGTGTGCAGAGCAGACATAGTCTGAATGGTAGAATCAGCTGTTGGTCACACGTCTATCAATATCAGCATTGTCTTTTACATTCCATAGAGTTTGAAGGTCCTAACAACTGACTTTACAAATATTTCCTTGAATCACAGTATTTTACCAGTAATGTAAAAGACAGATTTTATCCTTATTGGCTTACATATCCTGTATTACTAGGATGGCATCTTATCAGTGATCCATCTGATCACAAGTTCTATCACATTGTACTCATCTTTTCTTCAGAGGAAAGTTGTGGCAGTACACATTTTGCTTCGCTCAGTTGGGGGAAGGGGTCCTGAGTTACTCTGTCTGAGGACCCATAAAGCAGTGGGCACACATGGAGGCTGGTGCTTCTTTCATCTCTATGGGATGGTATACATATGCATATCAGTGGAGAGTGGGGGCAGATTATATGTCTCCGTTTATGTGGGCTTTAGATTCCTGGGCAAAGCACCTTTCCACTCACTTACATATGAAAAAACCATCAATTTGCATATAAATCGGGCTACATTTGCCTTGCCTACATCTACACTATCTGAATTTTGTCAGGATTGCTCAAACATATGAAAATGGGCAGTTTACTGAAACCTTCCTTATAAAATGTAAAGGTCATTTTTTATAAATTCTGGAAATTGATAGGAGAAAAATAAAATATTGAAAATTTAGGTAGCGGGTAATTTTAGATTTAATAGAATTTATATAAATGATGCCAGGGATTTTATTTCATTTTTTTTTTTTTTTTTCAATTTTTTCTGTCGTGTCCTTGTGGAAAAGAGTATTCTGTATATTTATCAGGGCTTTGAAACTGCCATGTAAACCCATGTCAGTCAATACTTATTATTAGCCTGTACCCCAAACAATTCAGCCTGACATTGGGAAGTGAAGATGAATAATATCCTGCCGTCTGCCTTAGTTCATTACTACTGTTTCCTCTAAACCGTGCACTTTGGAGATGATCATTTCCAAACTGTAACTTGCTCGGGAAGCTCATTGTGCAGAGATGCATTGAATGCAGCTTTTGATAGTCTTCATTAGAGGAAGCTTTTATCTCTCTCTTTTCAAGTGCACACAGCTGAGGGAACAGTGAGCCTTCATAGGTTATCATAAATAAGCGTATAAAATCACCATTATTGCAACAATGCATTTACAAATACACTAAAGGAAGCATGACTAAAGGAAGAACTTGTTCTCATCCCATCAGCCATTTCCATATAGACCTCTATGAGGTTTTATCCGGGTTTTTCATTATTTACACTAGCATGTGTGTTTGTCAGCTAAGCACATTTCAAGGTTAATGTTCACTTTCCAGACTAAACCTCAAATCCACAGAAATAATGATGAAATAACATTTTCTTAGACATCTGCATTGAGCCAACTCTCAGTTCATTCTATGAATGGACTGACAATTGGTCATCACTATTTCCTATGAACACTGATTGGACAGTATCTAAGGGCCCATTCACAGAGTAAATGCGTGTGTATTTTAGAAAAAAACATGTGTAAAAATAAGACTCCCATTGACTTCAATGACATTTTTTTACACGTATAAAAAACAAGTCAAAATACATGTTAAAATACATGTCAAAATACACGGAAAAATACATGTCAAAATACACGTGTAAAATATCATTGAAATCAATGGGAGTCTTATTTTCACACGTGTATTTTTACACGTGTATTTTACCAAAATACACGCGCGTTTACTCCGTGTGAATGGGCCCTAAGTGTGGAGGGACATGGGGATGGTAGTGCCCAGTTGTCAGATTATTTGTGCATTTTCATAAAGAATAATAGACGAAAAAGAAATAGCCAAGTTATAAGACAAGACGTTGCAGGTTCTTTAATGGAATCCAATGGATCTTCATGGGGTTGGTCGGTTGCACCTGAATTCCATCATTCCATGGATCAAGAAATACATTCTGGACTCTGTTTATAATAGAAAACACAAAGCCCATGAGGACAAAGCTTAGCTAAATCTCATATGAGAGCTATCAGGTCCTAACTGTTAGCTATGAATGTAACAGATATCAGGGCTAGATTTAGTCAAGTGATTTTGTCATATTATTATTTTGACCCAAATAATGATTTTTACAAAATTGATAACATACCATAAGTCTTATCACTTATTAATTTCAATAGATGTGCAGCCACCCCTCAGTAACAGGCAATACCATTTTGAGGAGTGGTGAGGATGTTGACAAGTCAAAAAAGTCATATTTGGCACAACCTTTTTATGTAACTGCCTTTAACAATGGAGCGCTGTGTTCACCAAGGTACTATTTGTCAGATAAAGCAGCCATGTTACCTCTGCTTCACACTGTGAGGCTGCAGCCTCTCCATCCCTCCATACACTTCATTCGGCTGTTGCTGCTGGTCCTGACACAGTCTTTCTCCCTGCAACTTGAAGGGCTAAAGTGCAAATCTATGAGCCTTTCTGAGCTAATCCCAGGCAGCCGTCATATATGCTCAACCATCAACCTAGTGCCTAAACAATATAGGATCTTAGTATACTAGTTTCCATTTAGTGTCCTTGGCCTGTTTCCTGACTTTGTTGTTGATGCTGATCATGTTTTCCTGACCTCTCATTGACTTCAATGGGTTCCTTTTTCTGCTACCATCTCCTGCATGCTAGCAGAAAAAGGAACCCATTGAAGTTAATGGGAGGCTTTTTTTTTCAGCGCTGAAATTCCACACCAAATTCCTCACCATTTTCCTCTGTGTGAATGCACCCTACCATAATCCAATTTGCTTTGTTATACAGCTATACATCACCTCTGTTCACGATGGTAGCCAATAACAGATAAAGAAGAACAAATATGTCAAAGAAATGGCTCAATAGAATTTTTATCTGCTTTACCAAAGAAGATGAATCCTTGTCTTAAAGTGGACCTTTCATGGGTTTGGGCACAGGCAGTTCTATATACTGCTGGAAAGCGGACAGTGCGCCCCCTCCCTCTGCTCACAGTACTCATCTATGGATGAGTATTATCAGGAGCAGAGGGAGGGGGCGCGCTGTCGGCTTTCCAGCAGTATATAGAACTGCCTGTGCCCAAACCCATGAAAGGTCCACTTTAAAGAGGACCTTTCATGGTCCGGGGCACATGCAGTTTTATATACTGCTGGAAAGCTGACAGTGTGCTGAATTCAGTGCACTGTCGGCTTTCCCGATCTGTGCCCGGTGTAAAGCGCTATTGGTCCCGGTACCGTAGCGCTTTACAGTCAGAAGGGCGTTTCTGACAGTTAGCCAGGGACGCCCTTCTGTCCAGCAGTGCCAATCGCGCTGTACAGTGTGAGCAGGGAGGAACGCCCCCTCCCCTCCTGATAATGCTCGTCTATGGACGAGCTGTGTGAGCAGAGGGAGGGGGCATTCCTCCCCGGTCTTAGAGCACAGTGCGATAGGCACTGGTGGGCAGAAGGGCGTCCCTGGCTAACTGTCAGAAATGCCCTTCTGACTGTAAAGCCCTATGGTACCGGGACCGATAGCGCTTTACACCGGGCACAGATCGGGAAAGCCGACAGTGCACTGAATTCAGCGCACTGTCAGCTTTCCAGCAGTATATAGAACTGCATGTGCCCTGGACCATGAAAGGTCCTCTTTAAATTTGCTTGGGATCATTTGGTATAAAGTAATCAACACTCATAGGTAGAGTCAAGAAGTTATTGGTGAAAATGTAGCAAAATTCAGGAAATTTCAATGGTATTATATACTATATTATTTTATTATTAATATTATTATTATTATTATTATTATTATTATTATTATTATTATTATTATTGATAATAATAAATATGAGCATTTGTGGTAAATGCGTTTTTGGATTTGGATCCACCAAAACACTGCATCAAACTATGTTGTGTGAACTTCTGCTTCAGAATATTCTCCTGAGAACTGTTTCTTTGGCATAAAACCTTGAGTAAATGATTTTTATGGACAATCAATGAAGATCAGCTATGGTTTTCTAAAGCACCATTGATCTTTGCCTTTTCTTAGATTGGCCAGTTATGATTATTATCACTGGAAAACAAATGAATTGTAATAATAGTTGCAAAACTGTTGTAGTTTTGGAAATCGCAGCATATCAATAATACCCACGGAAATGCTGCCTATTTCCCTATAGGTTTAACTAAAGCAGAAAGATCACAGTAGACAGCTCTGCTGCGGGAGAAACCACAGGGCGCTACTGCCACAGTTTTACCTGCAACACTTTTTTGCTGTGGCCTGCTATGTGGGGCTTTAACCTAATTTGTTTTTTATGCGTGTTTCTTACCTTATTAACGCTATAGGGAAAATGCAAACATTTCTACATGTAAAATTGACATACTGCATTATTCAAAAACTCTGGGGCTTAAACTGTCTAACTTTTAGGCTGAGGCCCCACGTACCCGGTCACAGCCAAAAAGCACTGTGGGAAATACAGCAGCAGAAAGACATTGCAGTTTTTCCTGCGGTGCTGTTGACAGACCTTTCTGCTTCCATTATGCCTATTCGGAAACCTCTCGCATTTCCTTAGGTATAATTGACATTCTGCGATTTGCAAAAATGCGAACGTTTTTCAAATCACATTTCCGCTTCGGATTATTTTCTACAATCTGTGGATAAGAGTAGTCAGAATCCCATCCACTTTGCAGTTAATGTAAAACGCCTACGTTTTTGCTGAAGTATGCTATGTGGGGCTATGTGGGGCTTTGGTCTTAGTTCAAAATTAGGCTAGACAGTTTAAAGATGGCAGCCACTCTGCTGCAGAGTGGTTGCCATAGCTGCCATATATCACAGCAGAGAGCTCACTCTGATCATGGTCATTGTACTGTGATGTGACCCCACAACGTGTAAAAAGCAATCAAAACATCTGACATTCCCCAATATGGTATAGCTATAGCTGGCCCTGCATCCGTGTACATAAAAATATAAAAAGTTATGAGTAACAGAATATGACAAGTCTAAGAATTTTTTTTATTTTCAAACTTTTGGATTTTTTAAAGGAGTTGAAATGTAAAAAAAAAAAAACCTATATAAATTTGGTATCCACAAAATCTTACCCATTCATAGAGTACCGGTGACCTGTCATTTTGACTGCACAGTGAATGCCGTAAAAACAAAGTCCTTAACAAAGTTCCACAAAGTTTTTCTCCAATTGCACCCCATTCTGAATTTTTTTACGGCTTTCCAGTACATCATACAGAATTTTAAATGGTATCATTACAAAGTACAATTTGTCCCGCAAACATTAAGCCCACCGATGGCTCTGTGAATGGAAAAATAACAAAGTTGCGAAGTTTGGATGATGGGGAGTCAAAAATGAATATTGAAAAATGCCTGCGGTGGGAAGAGGTTAAACTGTGCAAGATCTTGCAAAGTGTCTAATGCTCTTTGATAATTTGCCACACATTTAGACTGTCAAGTCTAACTTTACCCTACTTATTAGTTGACGTCGTTTTCGACAGAATAGTTAGAGAACTAGAGCAGGGAGTGAAGAGTAAATGCCAATTTTGTCAATGTTTGTATGGTGCCCTAAAGTGTGGCTACTGCTTGCTTGTGGTTAATAAGATAAGATAAGATAAGATAATCCTTTAGTAGTCCCACAATGAGGAAATTTCAGTGATACAGTTTCATGGATGGTACAGTAGTATATAACAAGAGAGAAACACATATAACATACACATAATGTGCCTCCATGTTACTCTGTGACTAGAAGAATCTTACTAAGCAATCTACATAGTGAACAATGGCTATTCAACTGCCACTGTCTCTCCTGTTTGCCATTTATACCCACCGTATAGGGCACCCCAAAAAACCAACATGCAGGAGACCACAACAAGCAGTACCCTGGATGACTCAAGTGTGACCCCTTCATCACTATGCCACCTCAGGACCTGTAAGATGCATTATCCCCACACCGTTAAACCCGCAGGCCAGAGAATATTTTTGTTGGAGTCCTTCTTTAAGTAATAAAACAATAATGTTTGTGGGTGTTCTATTTTAATCGCTATTTTTCCGAAGTTGATAAAACGCCTCCCCATTGGTATATTGATGGTGAATGTTTCTAATTGCAGTCTGAGCCTTGTATAGACCTGATATAGGTATTGATCAGCATTACTTGGTTAAATTTCTAAAAGATTCCTACATTATACCTGTCAAAATCCATTTACTATCTGCTACACTGCAAGAATACAAACTTGTAATTGATACGTGCAAGAAAAGCCCCTAGAATTTTAATCCGAGCATTCTTTATGCCAACCTAATAGCTACAGTCCAATTAATCTAAAAAGCATTAATCTGAATTATTGTTTGCTAAGAATATACTGCGCTTTGTGCCTGTGTTTCATTTCTGTTCTAATGATTTTAATTACAGACAAATGAAATAACATGAATCAGTTGAAATATACTGTATATATATATATATATATATATATATATATATATATATATATATATATATATTAATATCTTCCTGGAAGTTTGCAGATCATTCCTCGAAATTATACCAAAAGAATCCTTTTTTTTCCCCTAACACATAGGAATAACCTTGAAAAAAGCTATTCTTCTCCTACTTTTAGAAGTCTTCTCCATGCCACCGTTTCGGTGATATTCCCAGATTTCTGCGGTATACAAATGATTTTTCTCGCAGCACTGGGGGGTGTTCCCCGGCGCTCAAACAGCACAGAGGGTGTCCCCATTGGTGCAAGAGACGCCTCTGGATGCCTTCTGGAATGCCTCTCACCGCATCTTCTTCCAACACTGGTCTTCAAAATACTAGGTCAGTGAGCTCTGCCATTGGGCTTCGGGCAGAACCAACGGCGCATGTCTGTGGCCATTTTCTTGTGGACGCTTACACAACATGCTAGTTTAGGTCAACTAGACATATTGGAGCAAATTTTAGCAAGATGTAGTTATTATGCCACTATTACCAAAGGCAAGATGCCTCTGAATTATTAAAAGGTTCCGGCCTGGCATAGATTTCCTGGCGTGAGTTATAACATATACTGTATATAGGGATGAAGTGTCCCCAGAGCATGTGCCATATCTTTATCACAACAAAGGGCCATGACCCAAATGTGTACTACATCACCCTTCCACACCAGAAAACTTGTGCAGATTGGTTGATAAATTGTTCGAAAAGGATAGAGGGTGACCAGATGTATCTGATTATGGTTATTTTTGGTAGAAATATATCTAGAAAGTTAAAATGGAACCACTTGCACTCTTATTTGTCCCTATTTTATTTGTTAAATATCGAAGTATGGTCTGTGTGTAATAATAGACATGAGACAATTTTGGATAGATCATTACACAAAACTAATAACACATTCCTTATTAACCGAATAGGAAATTAATGTCTGATTATTGTTCATATGAGCACTGGGACCCTCACTAACTATGAAAACAGCGATCCCAATGAGCACCATGTGAATGAAGCTGTGGTGTGCATGCATAGCCACTGCCCTATCCACTATTGACTTCTATGAGACTGACAGAATACACTAAGTTTGTTGATAAGTGACAAAAGTGCAGCATAGTGGCTCTGAGTATGGTTGTGGATTTCAATCAAGATACTAGGGGATATGGGCACTAATGCGACACTAAAACTGATAAGCTGGATGGTTCATTGCCTCTAGAGTCCAGAGGAAATGAAATCCGTGGTTTTCATAAAGGATTTCACATTTTGATTCATCTGACCACAGGACAGTTTTCCATTTTGCTTTGGTCCATTTTAAATGAACTTTGAACTAGAGAAGTCAGTGGCATTTCTGGATTGTGCTGATATATGGCTTTTTCTATGCACAGTACAGCTTTAACTTACATTTGTGGATTGAACTGCAAACTGTGTTCACAGACAATGATTTTTGGAAGTATTCCTGAACCAATGCAGTGATATGCCTTACTGATTCATGCTACTTGTAGGCCTATAGATAACAAGCATCCATTCTTTATGCAAATTGATTTATTTAATGCATTGTAAATAGTGGGATATTCAAAGTCTTTTTAATTTTTTACACAGGGAAACAGTTTCTGAAATTGTTCCACAATTTTTTAGACACCTACTTGCTACTGAAAGACTCTAACATGCTCTTTTCATACAGTTATGTTGAATATTGACCCTCCTGCTGTTTTTCATTATTACTTTTCCAACCTTTTATTAACCTTATCCAAATGTTTTTGAGTTGTGTTGCTGCCATCAATTTCTAAATGTTTTTAAATGAAATGGAACAATGTCTAACTTTCAGCTTCAAATATGTGAACAGAATATGGTTATCTGAGATTTCCAAATCATTGAATTCTTGTTTTCCAGAACCTAGTAGCAACTGATACCTCACACGATCTATAACTACACGTTTGAGTCTGTGTTTTTTATGTACTTATACTCAAGCACCCCCCCTTGGTAAACTTCCATGGTAAATAGGGAGTAAATTTATTATTAGGGAGGTCCGTTTAACTATAACAACTATAGCTACAACATATTTCATCAACTGAAAGTAAGTCAAGAGACATTACATAGAATCCAAGCTACTAGATATGCAATACCAATGTGCTACTCTACAACTAAGCTTTACAAATGCCATGGCCAAGAAAGAATTCTTGTCCAACTCCATGAGCCCATGGATTTATCCACATAGAAGGATTATATATACATTTAAATCATAGAATGGGCAGTGGGGTACCACAAGGTTAATTTTTAATGGTTAACCTCATTTTCAATGACCTCATGGATGGAATGGAAAGTAAGTGTCAGCCTTTGCTGATGATACAAAACTTAGTTGAATTCTGAAAACTAAGCTAGATCATAAAATATCACAGAAAAAGTGACATTGGCAGCATGAGCAAGAACATAGCAGACTAAATGTAATGTTGACAGCTATGTCGCCGTAATAATATATATTACATATACTCTTAAATGAGACAACACTGGGGACAACAGAACAAGAACAGCACTTATGTATTCAAAAGTAAGTACAAGTAAGCTATGCAGCAGTACTCAGTGTCAAGCAGGGGCTGCAAAAGGAAATAGTATAATTTATAGTGTATAAACAAAGATATAAAAACTCAGTATTCCAGTATATTTCCCCTTTATAAATGCCTTATAAGACTATACATTGAATATGAAATTCAATTTCAGGATTCACATTCTAAAAAGGATATAGAAAAGCTAAAAGGTTTCAAAGAAGAGAACGATGGGACATTCTTTATGAGTTAAAGAAAGGCAGATCAGG
This sequence comes from Leptodactylus fuscus, assembly GCF_031893055.1. NCBI lineage: Eukaryota > Metazoa > Chordata > Amphibia > Anura > Leptodactylidae > Leptodactylus > Leptodactylus fuscus. The sequence goes on from NC_134267.1 coordinate 87,299,553, forward strand.
CACCTATACAAGAAGGAGTTCTTTACAGTAAGATTAGTAAGACCATAAAATGCTCTACACCAAGAGCTAGTAATGGCAGAAACCATATCTGCATCCAAAAAACACCTAAGTTTAATAAATAAAATTAAGGGTTAAAATTACTCTAACTATAAATCAAAAGAGCTAGATTTTTGGAGAGGAGAAGTTAATCCAGGGAATACTTCATTCAGTCAAATTTGAAGTCGATAAGGAAGGTTTTGTGTTCCTTTGGATTGCTGTAGATTATAGGTTTAAAGGGATTCTACCACTAAACTAACATTTTTTCTAATTACCATGTCGGAATAGCCTTAAGAAAGGCTATTCATCTCTTACCTTTAGATGTGGTCTCCGTGGCGCCGTTCCTTATGCAAATGAGTTATCCGCAGCATTGAGGGCAGGCCTCAGTGCTCAAACAGCGACGAGCGCGTCCCCATTGCTGCCCAAGAGCTCTTTCCAGCGCCGCCTCCATCTTCAGCTGCAACCCCGCCTCTTCTGTCTTCCAATGCGGTCCAACTTTTGACGCCTGTGCAGTAGGCTACTGTATTGAACTACAAGAGCAAGAGTGGCCTCCCAAAAATGGCCGCCGGCCAGCCACAGTAGGCTCCTGTATTGAACTACAAGAGCAAGAGCGGCCATTTTTGGGAGGCTGCTCTTGCTCTTGTAGTTCAATACAGGAGCCTACTGCGCCGGTGTTGGAAGTTGGACCGAATCGGAAGACAGAAGAAGCGGGGTTGCAGCTGAAGATGGAGGCGGCGCTGGAAAGAGCTCTCTGGCAGCAATGGGGACGCGCTCATCGCCATTTGAGCGCAGGGGCCCGCCCTCATTGCTGCAGAGAACTCATTTGCATACCGGTTAAAACTGGTATTTCTAAGGAACGGCGCCACGGAGACCACATCTAAAGGTAAGAGACGAATAGCCTTTCTTAAGGCTATTCCGACATGGTAATTAGAAAAAAATGTTAGTTTAGTGGTAGAATCTCTTTAATTTGAGGCATCTGCACATAACTAAAGAAGGAAAAAGACTTAGATTATTGGAGATGAGAGGTTCATCTAGAGATTTAGTCTGATTGCCAAATTTGGAGTTTGGAAGGAATTCTCCCCATATATTGCGTAACAACGCATGCCACATAGGAGGTTTTGCCTTCTTTTGATCAGTGCTATAAGATTGTTGCAGTGGCGTAACTAGGAATGGCGGGGCCCCGTGGCGAACTTTTGACATGGGGCCCCCCCTCCCCAAACCGATGCCGAAGACCTCGACTGACCCCCTCCTCTGCACTCTATTATGTCCCTTAGTAAGCCCTGCACACAGTATTATGTCCATTAGTGGCCTCTGCACACAGTATTATATCCATTAGTGGCCTCTGCACACAGTATTATCCCCAATAGTGTCCCCTGCACACACAGTATTAACCCCTATAGTGTCCAATGCACACAGTATTAACCCCTATAGTGTCCCCTGCACACACAGTATTAACCCCTATAGTGTCCAATGCACACAGTATTAACCCCTATAGTGTCCCCTGCACACACAGTATTAACCCCTATAGTGTCCCCTGCACACACAGTATTATCCCCTATAGTGTCCCCTGTACACACAGTATTATCCCCTATAGTGTCCCCTGCACACACAGTATTATCCCCTATAGTGTCCCCTGCACACACAGTATTAACCCCTATAGTGTCCAATGCACACAGTATTATTAACCCCTATAGTGTCCCCTGCACACACAGTATTAACCCCTATAGTGTCCCTTGCACACAGTATTATTAACCCCTATAGTGTCCCCTGCACACACACTATTAACCCCTATAGTGTCCAATGCACACACAGTATTAACCCCTATAGTGTCCCCTACACACAGTATTAACCCCTATAGTGTCCCCTGCACACAGTATTATCCCCAATAGTGTCCCCATATGTCCCACTGTGGACACCTATAAACATTTATTATACTCTGGGGTCTGAAAAGACCCCAGAGTATAATAATCGGAGACCCGGGGGATTAAAACCATTAAAAGAACAGAGACAGTTGCTTACCTGTTCCTGTCGGCCGCCGCTCTGGTCCAGCTTTAATGACGTCAGACGTCACATGACCCGGGAAGCTGGCCTGGGTCATGTGACGTCAGACACGAATGACGGAGGCCTGGCAGGATCGTGGAGAGGTAAGTAACACTGTTTTTTATGTTACCTTACCTCTCCGGTCCGCCGATCATTATACTCGGGGGTCTGCAAAGACCCCCGAGTATAATGATAGCCTCTGTGGGGCCCGCGGTGTCACTTGCCGATCCCGGCCCAGCCAGGATCGGCAAGTGAATAGGGCCCGTAACGGACTTAAAAAAAAAACAAAACGCAGCGGTAGCGGCTGTCACCGGGCCCCCTAATGGCCCGGGCCCTGTGGCAGCTGCTACTGCTGCTACCACGGTAGTTATGCCCCTGGATTGTTGGTTGAACTTGATGGACAAGTAAATTTTTCAACCTCATTAACTGGGTAAATATCTATGTAACTATAGTAGAAAAATGTTTTAGGCCAAAGCCCGACGTAGCGAAACACAGTTAAAAGATGCTACGGAAAAAACTGAAGCGGAAACACATCGCATTTTCATTACGTTTTTGCTGAATTTTCCTCTGCAGATTTTCTTCCCTTATTAAATATATGGGAAAATGTGAATGATACCACAGGTATAATTGACATGCTGTGTTTTCCGCTGCAGATGACCACAGAGTATCCTCCTGCTTTCCCAGTGATCAGTTGTAACCATTACCTTTTATTGACATTCCAAGGCCCTGACATATCAAAAAAGTGCCCAAGCAATACAATCAAATGTATGCAAATATGCATAGACTATTACTTTGTAGGTTCTGTGGACATAACAAATAACAAACCACCATACCACGTAACAAAAAAAAAATCACAAAAAACAACAGTATTACAGTACATGAAAAAAAAAAAACAATGCGTCCTTAATCAAATAGCACAGTCTAAAAGCATATTATAATATGGCACTTACAAACCCATGTTAATGCAAAAGTGCCCTGTGGGATGTATAAATTACACCTCATGTGAAACCACAATGCAAACAGCTGGAAGATGCAAGTAAATATTAAAAACTTTACGATATATATTCTAAAGAGGTTAACTGCCAAACCAGCTGAAAAAAGATTTGCATAGACCAAAAAGTGGTCATTACACTCTCATAGATTGTAAGCCCTTGTGGGCAGGGACCTCTATCCCACTGTGCCAGTTGGTCACTGTTAGGCTGGTCTTACACGACCGTAATGCTTTTATGGTCCGCAAGTTGCTGATCAGCAACATAGACTCTGCATATGCCTATAAACTGCTGCACTCGCCCATAAAGTTCTATGGGTGAGTCCGTGCAGTGCCGTGGATTACGGCCATTACGGACATGTTCTATAAAGTGCAGACCACGGTTGCGGCCCGGCCACACCACGGATAAAATATCCGGTGGTGTAAGAGGCCGCATTGAATATAATGTGTCCGCAAATGGTCCACAAATGAAAACCCTCAATTGCAGACCATTTGCAGTCTTAAACTACGGTCGTGTAAGACCAGCCTTAGTGTTACATTTGTTTGTATATTTTGTATACTGTTTGTGAACCATCAAATGTAAAGCACAATGGAATTAATGGTGCTATATACAATAATAATAATCGTAATAATTTTACGCTCTGCTTGGCCCAGGGGTTACTGCAAGAGTGAAATAACACAGGTAGTCCACCCCACGACCAGGCAGTATGGGTAGATTTATTATTGCTGTATGCCACTTTTTTAGCATAAAAATTTGCAAGATTTGGGGCCACACAGTGGCTCAGTGGTTAGCACTGCAGCCTTGCAGCGCTCAAGTCCTGGTGTTCAAATCCTGCCAAGGGCAAAAAACCATCTGCAAGGAGTTTGTATGTTCTCCCCATGTTTGCATGGATTTCCATCCCATATTCCAAAGACATACTGATAGGGAAAAATGTACATTGTGAGCCCCATGTGGGGCTCACAATCTACATTAATTAAAAAAAAAAAAAAATTGCAAGATTTATAACCTTTTAAATGACAGTTGCAAGAACAATAGGGTCAAATTGCATATTTATAGCGCCATCGCCACTTTCTGGAAAGGGGGGTGGGGTAGGAATGTTGAGCTATGGGCAGAGCCCTGTCACAGTTATTATCATTTGCAAAACACTGGCATAAATGATGCCATGGCTGGCATAGGTTTTAGTGCATGTGCGTGGCCAGGCGGAGGTTGCACCTTCTTTATCAGGAGTATACACCTCCTCGTAAATCAGGCACATCCTACACCAGAGCAGCAGATATGTTGAAGAGGCTGATCTTCATAAGTCTCCCCCAATTTCTTTCATTCCCCTATAGTGACACCACAAGATAAAGGAGCCATCATACAGTTCCTTCATTAAATAATTCTGCTCTCCGTGAAATAGAAGGATATACTAAGTCTTCCAGTAGGAAAAGCCTTTATGTAGCTGCTTTGTAGTCTGACTAACATGGGGGATCACATTGGGAACCTCCTCTCTTCTCTATTACCTTATCATTCCCTAACATTGGCTTTCTAAACCAGGCAACCCTTTTAGGAATCATCCTTGGTGGTTACAGTCATAGCCACTGCACAACCATTACCAATGTGTTTATATATGGGTATCGGTCAGGAGTCAATAATCTATTGACATGGTCAGATCCAGTATGTGTAATTTATAATGTGGACAAGCCCCAAACATGTCTCTCCTGGTAGAATGAAGACTATACACTGAAACACAGGAAGTGTGGGGGGAGGTGGTAGATGAAAACCTCTCCATGTCAATAGAAAAATGCTTACTAGACTCTTTGTGTACAGTATTAGCATCTGTTCCTTTACAAAACCCATCAGGACTATTTAACAAGCTGTAAAATTTCCTGTGCAAGCCCCGCTATAGCCTCGGTCTAATTACTACACTTAGATTATTTCTTCTTCAACTAATACTAGAACTGTGGAAGCAAAGCTAACTGTAGAGCCGTACAATAATAATGAAAAACTGCAGCAGAACAACATTTACCTAGAAAAAAAATGGATAAATTGGCTATTACAGAAAAACATAGGATCTAGGTGCCAAGTCTATACATTCTACTGCATGTGCAGAGGGAGACTGGCAAGGCGGGCATGGACAATGGTCCCATAGTTTACAAATAATTGTCAAGACACACATTGTAGTCAGTCTAAAATAAACAGAGCTCTGGAAGGCCATAGAATGAGTACATGCATGTCATGTATCTACCAAAATCAATCTTTTATGTTTGGTAAATTCCTTCCGCAATAGTCAAGTGGTGCCAAAGGACTATGGGCATCTAATAAAAAGATTTTCCCTTTCACTGCCTCATTCCAGTATATACTGTATAATAAAAGTGCTATAGAGTTGATGAAATGAGCCATAGCATTAGCAATATGAACATACACTAAATGCACACTTCATACTGCTCACTAAACTCACACAATAAACTACATTATTACACTGACCCTATCTCATTAATGCCGCAATTCATTATTGATAGCTTTGCATCCAGCTCTTCATACTGTTTTGCATTCCATAAACAAAAGCAAGAAATCGTCCATTGTTTTCCAGAATGGCATACTAAACTTTGGCAAATTTCATCATTTTACAGAGGCCTGCTCCCTGCCTATTCACCAAATGATAATCGGACTATCTGTATAATTAGATCTCCCAGAAAAATGATTTTGGGGTGTTCAATAGGATTGGTATTTCATATGTCATGACCCCCAATCCTCTATGCATTAGTGCATTGGCATTAGTCACAAGCAAGATGCCACGAAGTGCAGAGTTGTCTGATTTCGAGAAAGGAGTAATTGAGGGGTACCACAGAAACGGTCGATCCTTAAGGGACATAGCAAGTGAACTGAATTACCCCAAATCGACAGTGGCCTATGTGATTATGAAGTGGAAGGTGAACGGTGATTGTTGGAATGTGCCCCGAGTCGGCAGACCCCCAGAACTGGGAGATAGAGACCGACGGGTGCTGGCCAGAGAAACCGCACCCAACCGATGGCTCACATACACCAGGAGTTTCACCAGGCATCCAGGAGTATTGTGTCCACCAATACCATCCGTAAGGAAGCATCTGCTGGGTTCTACCAACTATTGGATAGGAATAAATGTTGTTTTTCTATTCTACCACAGGTGTCCATATAGTTATTGGTAGACAGTGTATTATACAGATGTTGCTCATATTTAATAAGAAGTGGTGATGTTAATATGGTAGGAGTTATCATCTATCTGTACCATAGACATCTAGTACATTGCCACACGTTTGGCTGCAAGAACATGTATGAAGAAGTTGCCACCGCCACGAGTGGTATACTCATGTATTCTAGGGACAACAAAAGAGAAAAAAGAGCATACAGATATAAGAGTAGATCAATCCCAAGATAAAGTATAAAATGTTTATATTTTATTGGCAAAATTGACACGTTTGGCTACACACATTGGGTGCCCACTACAGCAATGGTGTCCATGATGATACTGAGAGATTTAATGGCCATACAACAGAAGACTGGCTGCACTTATGCCAAGTTTATGACAAGCCACACATACTGGATTACCAACTTCAATTCATTTCTCTCATTGGCAGTTAAAACTGTACAATATCAGTTTCCATATATGTCGACTATTTTGTCCAGGGCTGCAGTGTTAGTCAAGCGATACGTAGAAGAAGTGGAATTGCATTTTCATCTGTGGTTTACAATGAAGCAACTGGCTGTGCTGAATATATACAGAAGAAAGCCAAAGGACAGTGAAGTAGAACGACAATTAATGAACATGCAGAAACCAAATCTCAGCAATGACCCATATATAAATTGGCCATGGGGATCCATCAGTAAAGGCTAGTGGGAAATTTGACCCGTCTTTCTTGTGTTTATTCCCTGAACAGCATGGAGTCCTCTTCAGCTTCAGACTAATGGATGAAACTGCATTTCTAGCCAAACAAATATCAGTACACAAAGCAGTGCTGAGTTGTTTTCTGCAGCCCAGAAAGTGTAAAAGTTCAGAGGCAGTGCGATGCTATATAGAATATCAAAGGACCTGGTCCTTCCTTTTGGTGTAATGCTGAGAACCTTTCAGTAAACAAGCATTCACTTGCTCCCATGTTGCACAATACTTACATTCCACCGAAAACCAGATAATACAGGATTCATCCTACAACTGGGCATTCTGGGTAGCTAAATTAATATTTTTTTTTTTACATTATTGCATGCAGTAAATTCTGTCTATCCAGATGGTAACATTTTGATTCTTTGCAAGTCCAGGTGTAACTTGAGGGGTACAGAGGGTACGGTCGCCCAGGAGCCACTGGGGGGCCATTAGGTGTCCCTTTTTATACGAGGAGATGAGTACTATAAACAATACATTATAGATGGGGCCTGGCGCAGATTTTGCACTGAGGCCCAAGACCATTATGTTATGCCCCTGTTTCCAAGTGGTTACAGAGTCTATAACAACTATTACATTGTTATTTTATTCCCCTTTGCTCTTTAGTAGACTCTAGGCTATGATACCTATAGTACATATTAAAGTCTGCAGAGCACGTTCACATGTCACGTCCACATAAATTATTACTTATGTTTTTAGAGCGTTTCCTGCTTTTGCTAAGATATTACTAAACTCCAAACTGTACTAGTACACACGGTATCACCTGATATTTATTTTTAAGGTGACCTGGATTGCCTTAGTCATTGGCTCACGAACATTTTTGTAGCAGGTGGTTGTTTTTTTATCTTAACAAGTATGCTGACCTATTTTATGTTAGCAAATACTAACAATATATACACTCCCTTAAAATAACCAGGAACAAAGAGAAATCTACAAAGCACAAATGACATGTAATAATTAGTTATGACATTATAGTGATTATGTATATTCTATAGGGATAAAAACAATATGTACCATATATGTTGGCTTCATTATGTTTTTGCTTTATATTTTTGGCACATGCTTGGCATTCCAAATCATTTAATTTCTTAGCAAGCCTATAGGTCAATAGAAACTGTTTGACTGACCATACCATTAGGGGACTGGACAGCCTCTTCCCATGTGATAGTGCTCTGTTCATTGGGATTCTTGGGACTGTATATCACATGACCATGGACTGATTTTTATCCACTGGAAATAAACAATGAATGAAAGCAGAGATCTAGAAAACCATGAGGAATTGATACAAAGAGTATATTGGAAAATGGTCTAACTTTACATTATGTAAACAATAACAGTAATTTACTCGAATAGGACAACCCCTATAAGTAGCATTGAAAAATGAAGCATTATGTCTCACACAGTGAACCAGTCCACTCTATATCATGTACAGTATGAATAGATTATATCAAAATGATCCCTTGAAATGTAATTGTTCAAGGATATAATGGCTACTTATATTAAAACAAATTTATCAATGACTAATGCAATGCAGTGTCCAATAAAACAGACCGGGAAATGCAACTCAGCTGACTGAAGAGGCCAGTCTTTGTTGCTATTAATAGTCTTCACATATACTATAATAGAGGCTTGCACTTGAGATACAATCATTTGTCACTATGTTCCTATTTGGTTGCTTAGCATTATTATTCCTATATGGCTCCTTTTATTATCTGTTAATAAAAGATTTGCACAAACCGTTCTCCTTGAACATATTTACCATGTTTCAGTAGTTGTCCAGATACGTGATTTTTTATTTATTTTTATTTTTTTACAAATTTTCCAATCCTACTAATATTATAAAGGTGAAAGTATGTGTGTTTGGATGTTTGTGGGTTTCTGTGTGTTCCTCAATCACAGCCAAACGGCTGAATGGATTTTGTTGAAATTTCACACACACAGACATATTGTCCAGGAAGCAAGGATAGACTACTTTAAATGTGGGTCACTCACCCCAAATCGCCACCATGACCCTCCAAAGAACCCTCCGGCTCTGCTGTACAAGCTGGCAATCCGCCAACGCTGGTCTGTCCACGCACCTCCTATTGGTGCATGGCTGGGTGTGGGCGGGCTATTCAGCCAGGGCTGCGGCACCATACGTTGGGGGCTGAATGTGGGCATACCGATTGAGCAGGGAAACAGTGAGGAAGATGGCGGTAGCCCACCTGGTCCAAGCGCCGCAGCTATCCCAGGCCGCCTACACACTGTCACTTCGCAGACAGCTAAAGAGGCACATCACATAAATGGTCAGTGTAGTGGATACAGGGCGGTTGGGGGGGGGGTTGCCCCAGGTCGGTGTCCCAGCCGGTGTCCACAGGGATCAACAACATTCACCCTGAACACATTTCCTCTGTCGGCGCGTGAGCGTAGCCATGTCCCCTCTCCACGCCGGCGCCGGCCTGTCAGTTTTTCGCTTCTATTGCAGCCTACACTGCTTAGCCTGCAATAGAGGCGCTGGTATAATGCAGTGCATTGCATAAAACCGGCGCTTCAATTGCAGTCTACCTGCCATAGGCTGCAATCGAAGCGAAAGACTGACAGGCCAGGGAGCTAGTGCAAGGCTCCCGGCTGTCATAGCAACGTGACACCGCCATCCGCCTCAAACTCCGGAAGCCGTTGATAACAGAAATCATGGCAGTGGCCCACGCGCTGCCGGAGGAACTGCATACTACCTGTCGGTGGCCGCAATGATCGGCGACATTAAACCTTCCGATTCCTCAAAGACAGCTGGCCGAGGCACAGGAAGGGTTAATGTTGCCAATTGTAACGGCCACCCACCGACAGGTATTATGCAATGCATTGTATTAAACCGATCCTTCTATTGTGGGCTATGCTACGTGGCCTGCAATAGAAACCCCGGTATTATGAAATACATTACAATGCATAAACATTGTAATGCATTGCGTTGTCATCAGACACCCTGGGGTTCAAGACCACAAAACACAGTGTAGGAAATGCCCAAACAAATTTAACAAAAAAAAAAAGTAAAAACAGCCACCAAGAATAAATACAAAAACATTCACCATACCTATCCCTAGAACACATACAAAAGTTATTAAATACATATTAGGTATCCCTGTCTCCCAACGCTGCCAACTTCCGTCTCTTACCCACCACCCAGCGTAAGCTCCGGCCCCGCCAGAGGTGGAGGGGCACGTGTGCAACCTTTGGGGAGAGGGATTAGGGGGGACAGTGGGGTGCACAGGCCTTTGGAGCAGGGAGGACACAGAGGAGGGTTTTCGGGCAAGATGACTTTCGGTGGCCCACACGTACTACAGTGGCGTGCGGCCCCTGGGGGAGGAGTTTATGGTGTGCCGTGCGAGAGGAGCCGTAGTGGTGAGATCATGTCATGACTAGAGTCGCATGTTAACATATCATGTTATCCCAGGAAGCCAGTAAACAGAGACTGGTCGGGTATTAGAGATACATGAAGGGATTGTTACGATAAATGGTACTCCTATTGACATTTTATATCATTGTAAGATTATAAGAAATGATGTGGCTGGACAACTCCTATAACCTAGATGCCTACAAAGCCCAACCTTTATATTTTCCCAAAACCTAATGTTGAGACTATGAGGCTGTGAAACATAAAAGTCTGTAATATTGTCATTCTGTGAATGAAAGCCTGGTCTTCATCTTCTTCTTCAATGTCTAATTGGACTACAGTTTATATAAGAAACAGAAAGGTACCATGAGTGGGTCTCCATGTGTTTCTGAGCTACAGTACCAGGTCTGGATATGTGAGAGACCTGCAATCCTTCAGTGAATGGGGTCCTAAGGGTCAGACCTCAATCTATCATGCATTAGTGGGGTATTCTATCCTCTCTCCAGAAAAATCTCTTTAAGTAGAACAAGTTTTGTCATGATGATATGAGCAGTATTGATCTAGACAGTTGTTTGATTATGTTGACAAGGATAGACATATACTAGCATATATACTAGGGCCTAGCATACCATAAATGTATACCTATTATTGAAAGTTCTTCCAGGAGTCGCCATTGGGCAACAATGACATTCCCCACCTGACTGTTTTCCCTGCAGGAAGCTTGCAAAGTAATGAAGGAAATACCCATCAGATCCCCTTGAGGTTTTTTTTTTTTTGCCCACGTAAAAAGTGGCCTTGAGACAGAAAATCTGCTTTTTCTCTTTGCACATGGTTCTAGACAGGTTCTAGCTCTTATTGGATCACTGTTAAATAAAGCAATTGTGAGTTTAGTTGTTTCTCAATATTCCAGCTTTTACAGATGTCAAATTGATGCACTCTTAGGGAATTATTACCTAGTTGAGGAAGTGTAACATTAGCTCGCTCAATTACACTGTTCCCTGCAAATGTAGAAAGGAAAAGTGCCAGTAAACCATGTTTCATTGTTGTTATCTTCATGTTGCTGCAACCAAAGAGGTATTTTCTTTTGGACGACACGACAATTTTAAGAAAGGATGTTATGAAAAAGAATATCACTATAATTAGGGCAGAGTAATTGCAATTCTCATAAAAGATTCTTTTATCTGCTTGTGAAGTGTATGCTGTGACACACCAACAAATTGTCTTGTGTCTGTTACAGAGAAATGGGTCACTGGCCAGCACAGCACCTTCAATTTAGCAACTTGCTAACCTTTGACCCTGACATGAAAAATAAACAGATGAGCAGCTATTGACTTCCTTGTAACACTGCAGCCAAGAGGCTACAAAAAGCTACAAAAAAAAAAAAAATCAGACTGCATCTCGGAAAAAAAAATAAAAGCATTTATCAATTTTATTCAATAGTCTGTACAGTAATGACATCCAGAAGGAACCAGATTTGCTGTAATAAAACAATTAGGTACAATTTGTACCAGAGACTCAGCTCAGAGAACGGCACGGTGATTTATTATATGAAAATGAGGGAATAGTTTAAGTAATTGGGAAAACTAATAGTTATTGTGTTTTTACAATAAAAATACGACTCCAGATCTGCGGCTTTAAGACCATTAGCTTGATGAATGAGAGATGGCAAAAGGCCCCTGCTGTTTCTGTGAGTTTTTCACATTCTTAAGGGGCCTATTGCTATTATTCTAGGGATCCCATTCCTTCTTTCACCTCTTCTCCATTTCAACAGGTCTGATTTGATTGGCTTAGACATACCAAACATGAAAGAGGTAAATGAGAGGGGAAGGGTAGGAATCTAAAGTTGAGACTGAAACCTGACCTGGGTTAAAGTAATGCCTGAAAGGATGTATACAGGGAAATTGGAATGTACATACGTATTTATAAGTTACAGGTTAAAAAAAAATATTGTAAGTGAATTACTACTCCACTCCAAATTGTAAACAGACTGAATTTACATATATATATATATATATATATATATATATATATATATATATATATATATATATATATATATTTCACCAAAATATTCCCTAGTTCTTCATTGGGTTCATGTATTATTATATATTTTTAGGGCCACCAACAATTCCTATACATGAAAGGGGTTTATATATACAATACAAGACCAATTACAATAAACATAAACTAACATAGTCCTGACCAGTATAGAGGCAGAGAGTACCCTGCCCACAAGGGCTTACAATCTATAAGGTAAAAGTGAGGGAAGTAGTATATGAGGGTAAAAGCTGATTCGATTCGATTATATAGAAGTCTGTCTATATCATTATATAGAACCAACATATTCCACAGCGCTTGTTTTTGAAAGACGCAATTGTGGAAGACAGTCTTTTGTATTGCTCACCACCACTCCACTAACATGGGGCACTTGGGGACCCTGTTCTCATTTCTGGGGGTTCCAACAGTGGGACCCCCCAAATCAGACACTTCTCATGCGAATAGGGGATAAGTGGAGAAACCCCTTTAGTGATGTATTACCCAACATGTAATGTGTTGGTGCAACATTTCTTAAATATTGTACTCATCTTAGAAGGGGCTTCTATGCACTGACAACTGGCAAATATAATTTTCTTTCAATAGCCAATAAAAATATTACTTCTATAAGACGTTATAGCATTTAACATCACACCAGAAATTACTGAATATAATTTTAAACCTCTTGAACTAAGAGGACAACTAAAAGGTTTACATTTACGTTTTTTTTTTTTTAGGTGGAAATGCTTTTTACTATTCATAACAACATAATAATGTGGTGCATTTAACATAATTTGTGATGTTCTGATTACAGTCTAGCGGCAGAATTGTCTTGAAAACGATAATTTTCTAAGTCTGTAGTGTCTCAATTATTCAACAATCTCTACTCGGCATTTTCAGCTTACAGTAAACCCACAAATATCTCTTGGCTGCATTGTTATAGAAACGTATTATTTGCATCTGACATTTTAATATAGGTTGTTACATGTAACATAATCTAGCATTTATAAACTTTTAAGAAAAAGAACTTGTTTTCAGGGTTTGGATTATTTATTGCTTCTCAGGGCTTAAAAAAATGTATGAACTACCCTAGGCATAGATCTTCAATGCCAAATCATGGGCCACACGGTGGCTCAATGGTTAGCACTGCAGCCTTGCAGCACTGGAGTCCTCGGTTCGAATCCCGCCAAGGGCAAAAAAAACATCTGCAAGGAGTTTGTATGTTCTCCCCGGGTTTGCGTGGATTTCCATCCCATACTCCAAAGACACACTGATAGGGAAAAATGTACATTTAAAAAAAAAAAAAAAAAGATCTTCAATGCCAAATCAGTCAGGGTTCGACACCCGGTAACCCCAGCAATCAGCTGTTCTCATGAATGTCCCTAAGCTGCAGAGACATAGTTCTGACCCAGTTAAACTGCATGTTTCTCATTCTGTCAGATCTATTGATTAAGATTTAGTCCAAAAGGGTCTTCCCTCTAGTTAGAGGTAATTAACTTTAGTTATTGGCAAAAACCTGTTTCCTTTGTGAGATCCACAGGTTTCTGATTGTGATTTACCACCTCATCTTTGCCTTATGTGGGGGAGATAGCTCAGTAGAAGCAGTGCTGCGGAACAAAACAGTCAAAGACATGGACACAAAAGATGCAGCAAACCGGTTTATTTAGAAAAAAAAAACAAAACAGGAAAACAAATAAACCTTGACTTCAGGCACAAAATTGATCAATACAAAATACAGCCTTAACTTCAGGCAAAAACAAAATAAAAACCTGCTCGTCTGAGCAACTAACTAAACAGAATGTATAACCTAACTATACGTATGGCTTACTTCCAACCACATGAACAAAACAGGAGCAATATTGTCTCACTGAGCTCAGGGTTACTGGACAGAACCGTACACCTCCTTTTACCTCATTGAACTGCACACAATGTAGGATCTTCAGCCTATTTCCAGCCCAGTAATGAGCCAAGGATCTACACCTGAACTGAGGCCTACACCAGATCTGCCCTGGACCGCACATATGTCAGAAACCTGGAACTGATATATCTGAACTCCAGCAGTCTGCCTGTCACCTTCTCACACTTAGTAGTAGATTTTCTGTGAATTATGTTATATTTGGTAGCTGATATAGTTTTTACTATCCCTCCAATGAATCGGCCCTCCATCCCAAGAACAGCTACATCCCAAGCACAGCAGATGCAGCTCATTTACTGTTCTCTCACTACCTCTCTAATGTGGCACATTGTGCCAGGTGGTCTTAGAGAATGCCACATTTGAAGTCCTCGCCCTAAGATCACAGCCTAGTTCCCTAATATGTAGAATGGCCATGTATTCTTACCAGTTCATCCCAGATCTGTGTTGAACTTTAGCACCATTAGGACAAAACACCATTCAACAATCCCCATTTGTTTGGGAACAGATTGCCCTAATAATTGAGTACCACACCTCCTGCGCCAGTCCTGTTTTCTTATTTCCCTTGTCACTGCAGCAGGCATACCCCTGAGTATCCTGGCACCGGCATATACTGTCCTCTGGCAATAAAGGCCTATGTACACATTTAGCATGTACATTGGGAGCTTTTCTGGTCTGCAAAATGGAGGTGTGAATGGGCCCTTACCTGTACAATATACTGCAAGTGATTTGTCTGGTTGCATTTTATAAGTGTAAAGAAGTAACTTCCCTTAGACTGCTACTATATATTTTTAACTGAATTAACTACTAACAAACATGTAATTCATGTGATAAAGTACATGGAAGGATTAGGTGATAATAGAGGTAACAATTTCCTCCCCACCCTATGTAAGGAAGCTAAGAGTGGTCAATCCGGTTAAGTAACCCTGCAGCTGATTTAACAAGTATGCAGTATTATTTACACAGCTAAAGACATCAACACAAATTCCAGATTGAAACAGACCATTTATTTGAAACGAAAAAATGTTGGTTTCAATGGAAATGTTAGTAATTACTGCTTCACTTAATATAAATGGAAAGATAGATAGATAGATAGATAGATAGATAGATAGATAGGCGATATGTAGATAGATAGATAGATAGATAGATAGATAGATAAGGCACTGGGCTAATAAAAGTCCTCATTAATAACGGAGTCCAGCCTATTTTTTGGATTTTACTATACAGTCATTTGCTTTGGATTGTGGGATGTGCACCAATCTCTTTGTTTTGTTTTGTGCTGCTCTCTTCTTTTGACGTTAGATATATAGGCAGCAAAGTTTAAAGAGGTTTCCCACAAAAATAACTATATTTAGATATGTAGATATTAAAAATGTATTTTTTGAAAATATAAGTAAATTTAAATTTTGTTGAGTTTGAAGAATTTCTCCAACTACGGTATCTTAGTGGGAAGCATTGTAGTCCTAGGTTTCAATCTGACCAAAGACAACATCTGCAGTTTGTATGTTTTTCTCGTGTTTGCGTGGGTTTCCTTCCACACTCCAAAGACATACTGATAGAGAATAATGTAGATTCAGAGCCCTAAATGGGACAGTGACTGACAATATCCGTAATGTGCTGCAGAATATGATGGCGCTAAATCAATAATAGTGCTGACAATCTTTTGTCTTGATCGGTTGGTTGCATAAAAAAAGAAAGACCAATGAAATTCATGTGTTGTTTTCACTGACAGTTAAAAACTGATGACATCAATAATGGAAAAATGGAACAGAACTGATGCCAAACAGAAGTCAAATATCAGTTTCTAATGGGAAAAAAACGTCACTTGTGTGCGAGAGGCCTTGCACAGTTGTCACGTGTCCATAAATAACATATGCATGAATGAGAGTTGTCTTAACTATTTTCAGATGCTTTTAATGGCTTTTGTTGTGAGTTAACACGGTAAATTATCAGGTTCAAGTTGTAGGACTACTCTTAGATCTTTATAATTAGACATACAGGGTCTGTAAATGTGTATGCTATAATACTAGGATATACCATTAATATATGATTGTTGGGCATCTGACCACCAATAATAAGATTCAGTTACTGTGACTCTAAATGGATTGTGTAGACACCCCCATTACAATTAATGCTGTCACATGCAGTACAGTGAGTACAGTCATATTGAGGACAATTAGCACACCTACCCCCATGCAATGAAAGCGCCGCATAATACAATCCATGCTGATATCTGCATCTGCACAATAAACGCCACCATCCACCCTCTGTAGCTATTCATGATGTCACAATAAGTACAATTTACATACAGTTTAACCACAGGAAATTTCATTATTGTCCTCACAGTGGGAGCCAGACCATTAGGAGCCCCTAAAATTGTCACAATGGGGGCTTAATCCATTCCTGCTCTGTGACGTACTATTACATCACACTGAGCATATCGTAACAATATGGCACTTGTTATGCTGCGTGCACAGCGAAGGCCATATCACCCCCCCCCATCCAGTCACCCCTCGGACACCCTGCCATAAGTTTGCGGGTTCCAACCCCTTTAATGTACAAACTATCCTGCATCCATAAGGGAATAAAGATATTTTTGCCATGCATGCTCATAGGTATTACCATTTCACTTTGAAGTCAATTTGGAGTAATGGAGACATTAAGAAACTGTCCACAGCTCCAAAAACCGTTCATATAGCAAAATTGACACTACCCTGAAGTGCACAAGAAGACACCCTCCGGTTAGCGTTAAAGAATAATTCAAAACAAAGCAAAAAAAGTTCTCAGCACAAAGGGTGTGTCCAATAAAATATAACTTTTATTTAAAAAACCATTAAAAAATGAAGAAAAAATATGAAGAAAAAACACCAGATACAAAGGTAAGTAGAAAAAACTCAAAACATCGGTTCCATGTAAATGTGTGTGCACGGCATGCAGGTAGAATGGCCAGTCACATCGGTTCCATGTAAATGTGTGTGCGCGGCATGCAGGTAGACTGGCCAGTCACATCGGTTCCATGTAAATGTGTGTGCGCGGCATGCAGGTAGACTGGCCAGTCACATCGGTTCCATGTAAATGTGTGTGCGCGGCATGCAGGTAGACTGGCCAGTCGCATCGTTTCCATGTAAATGTGTGTGCGCGGCATGCAGGTAGACTGGCCAGTCACATCGGTTCCATGTAAATGTGTGTGCGCGGCATGCAGGTAGACTGGCCAGTCACATCGGTTCCATGTAAATGTGTGTGCGCGGCATGCAGGTAGACTGGCCAGTCACATCGGTTCCATGTAAATGTGTGTGCGCGGCATGCAGGTAGACTGGCCAGTCACATCGGTTCCATGTAAATGTGTGTGCGCGGCATGCAGGTAGACTGGCCAGTCACATCGGTTCCATGTAAATGTGTGTGCACGGCATGCAGGTAGAATGGCCAGTCACATCGGTTCCATGTAAATGTGTGTGCGCGGCATGCAGGTAGACTGGCCAGTCACATCGGTTCCATGTAAATGTGTGTGCGCGGCATGCAGGTAGACTGGCCAGTCACATCGGTTCCATGTAAATGTGTGTGCACGGCATGCAGGTAGACTGGCCATTCTCCCTGCATGCCGTGCACACACATTTACATGGAACCGGGTCAAATGAATGGGTGAGAGAGACTCCTGCAGGTTTCCGTCTCCTGCCTCTGTTTTAGGCAGGAAACGGAAACCCGAACTACGGAGACCCGAACGCTGATGTGAACGAGCCCTTATTACTTGTGACTGCTAAAAAAGTCACAGCTTTTGCACAAGCACATTCCACTTTTATCTTGATGTAGAAAAAAAAAACCCTTAGGCTGGGTTCACACTAATGTCGGTGTCCAACAGCTAGTGTCCGTAGCTAATGTCCGTGGAAGATTTTAGCACGGACACTAGCTGTGTACATCTAGGATTTTGCTGTCCACTTGAAAAATCGGACATCTTTGTAAACGGACACTTAAGGTCACACACAGACACTAAAGGACACTACGTAATATCCCATTTAAAATAATGGATATTGTAAACGGACACAGCTAGTGTCCGATGCTAAAATCTTCCGTGGACATTAGCTACGGACACCGACATTAGTGTGAACCCAGCCTTAGTGAACGCAAATGCCCTCTTAGAGTATTATGGAAAATGTATAAACCAGTATAAAACATTTTGTTGCAAAACCCCCCAAAAAAATACTAGTAAAAAAAAATTAAGCCAAGTCAAACAGGTGGAATAGAAAAATCCCCTTGTCATAAATTGGCCTCTATGGTTATAGGTAAATAAGGTAAAGAAACTATGGGAAAATCAGGGACTGAGGTGGTTGATGGCAGTCTGTATACCGCTATGAATGGTAGAAAATGAATAAATGAATCGCACACTGACTTAATACTTGCCACCTCTGACCACATTAATCCCCCCCCCCCCCAAACTGTGCTGTTCAGCCATTTGTTTGCCAACCCGCCTTGATTCTTTGATGTAAATAGGATGGATAGGAGTATGGTAATAGACATCACTTGACTAGTCAAGCCTTTACCATTCAAATGCCCTTTCAACTTCTGACTCATTTACAAACTTAATTGGAACTTGCTATTAACAATTGTAGATTTGCATAGAAGGAAACCGACCTGCGGGAGTTCTGGGATTTCTTTCTGTCTGTACACACACGCAATTTTGACAACAAATAGATTTTGCAGTGATAATACATATTAATGATTGATTGTAACATGTTACCATCAATAAGGTCATGTCCACACGTGCCAGAAAAGGAAACTCTCATGAAAACTATCTCATGGGAGTCATCCTATGGAAAATTAGCTCAACTTCCTATTAAATAACCATGTGGTTTACAGATAGATAAGAAATCATAGATAGAAAGATAGATAGAAAGAAAGAAAGAAAGAAAGAAAGAAAGAAAGATAGATAGATAGATAGATAGATAGATAGATAGATAGATAGAGAGACAGTGTTTTGTTTTTTACATTTTACCTGGTCCCATTTTCTCTGTAATAACTGTAGCTAGCTAGTGGTGGGGGGAAGGAATGAGAAGATAGGAAGGGTTGTCTAATTGATAAACGGTGCGATTTGGGATGCTAAACCACCCACATGTCCTTATGTACTGGGGGTTTAGTGTCCCAAATAGCCCTGTTATAACAAAGTCCATGCCTGTGTTAAAAATAAAAAAAGCTTTATAGTCACCTATTACCTGTAGGCCACATACAGACACAGTTCTTCAGTGAAGCCTGTAGAGTACACCTTGGCTTCCATGAACATGCAGCGGACCTCAGGCACATGTAAGGGTGTACACTTCTAGCTTTACTGAAGAACAGTGTAGGCATCTGTAGCCCCAGAGATGAGTCCCATGCAACCAAATGGACTCATCTCTAGGTAAGTATAAGGGTTTCTTTGTCTTTTTAATGCAATCACAGACAGTGTTACAACAGGGCTATTTGGAACACTAAACTCCCAATCTATAAGGACCTCAGGGTGGTATAATGTCTCAAATCGCCCTAACAGATTCCCTGTAGAGGATGCACCTATGAAGTTGGGCTAGGAGCCCACTAAGATGTATTTTGCCTCTCCCCCTATGCTAAACCCCCTAGCTAAACCTCTGATAATAACACATATGTTAAGACCCCCATACACATAACAAATACATTTGTCCAAACCTATCTATCTGTAGAACCAGCTGACTATCTTGTGTATATAGAGGTCTCCTAATTCTCATCTCACAGATGATGTCAAATAAGGATCCACCATGCTGAATTTTATCATTCCTGATCCTTTGTTCCCCCAAGAAATATGCTGCTGCCAGTGATGTCTGATCTCTTTTTTTCTCCTTGGCAATACATGCATTTTCAGCCAGACCAAGGTTTTATAGAAGAGACAGTTGTCAGCTGAACTCTTTCCTCCAGTGATTTCAGTTATGGTCACTGGGGTATCTCCTGTTCCGTTCATGTCCATCTTTTCACTGATCTGTTTATGACAATTTTTCGGTTCTCCTGGTCCATTAATGGGTAGAAAGCGCAGACTTGAACGTACTGTATTTTAATAATCCTCTAGTAAATGTTAGCCTGAAGTTCATTGGCTTATACATTTACTCACAATCTAATACAGTGTCAAGCTTTTATATTGATAGAGCCCCCTATGAAACTTCACAGGTTGTGCCAATGGTATAACTGCCCCGTCCATTATATTTGTTGGAAAAAGTAGTGCAGAATGCAATGATATGGTAAAATATATGTTCATTTATGGTAAAATGACAAGACACTATGATAGAACCCAACAGATCCCAGTGTAAATTACTTGTGGCCATTGAGCGACGCTGGTGTCTCTCATGTGGCAGATCCAGCACATATTCACACAAAGATGGGATGATACTTTTATTTGCAATTTTTATGTTGTCTTTGTTCACTTTATGGATTCATGTATGATGGGTGGTAAAGGTTCATGGTACACCTCTTTACAATTCAGTATATTCGTAGGCCACATAAAGAGGGCAATAGAAATTGCAATTGTGATGCATATAGAAAAAATGTCTGCCTCCACCCTTTTACACTAGAATCAATAG
Source organism: Leptodactylus fuscus (assembly GCF_031893055.1). Taxonomy (NCBI): domain Eukaryota; kingdom Metazoa; phylum Chordata; class Amphibia; order Anura; family Leptodactylidae; genus Leptodactylus; species Leptodactylus fuscus. Next base: position 87,320,395 of record NC_134267.1, read on the forward strand.
AAAACAGAGGCAACTTCCTGGCCCTCTGGCTGAATAAGCAAGTCTCCGACTCAGCAGGGAGTCTACAGTAGATAACGTTCAGAATAGGAAGAGTTGGTGACATTGAATACCTGATTGATAGCTGCTCTCTTACAGGCAACCGCATTCTTCACATAGATTACAGCCTATGTGTTAGTGGTATATGCCATACACACACCATATAGTGATCTAAAAAAAAAATCCAATATTTCAAAGTTCCATTCTAATACTTTTGGACGGAATGTGAATGTAGCCATCTTGAAGGATTACTTTTGATGCTAGTCTCTTTTTCCTTTTTAGCAGTCTTTCGTTTTTTCAATAGCTGAACCTAGCAGGTTTGAAAAATGTTCACGGACATTGAAAGTCACCACTTAATATCTTTATGGTAAAAAAAAATTCTCTAATACACAAGTGCTAGGGCCTCATTCCTGTGAAATAAGCATGATGCATGAGTACAGTGTGAACAAACCAAATGAAAACAGCACATATGTATAACCGCATCTGATGGAAGAGTCTTATGCAACGTCTAAACTGGTATTAACTGGATGACCTGGCAAGTACGTGCAATACAAATACCTGAAGTTCAGTAAAGTAACTTTACGCAAACATTGGTAAAAGTTGCATAATGCCATTAATTATTAGGTGCTTATAGACAGCTTCATTTTTTGCTGTGCTTTTTGTTAAGTTTTACACCAAGAGGTCCTCATATATTAAAACTATAGATGAGCTTATCATATCTTTTCAGACCCCAGAGAATAATAATAGGAGACCCATAGGGGATAAAAAAAAAAACAAAAAAACACAGTTACTTACCTATCTCCCAGCTCCGCTGTCAGCCTCCGCTGTAGTCCATCTTCTATGACGTCAGACGTCACATGACCGATCATTATACTGAAAAGACTACCGAGTATAATGATAGTGTTTGTGGGGCCCGTGCCGCCACTTACCGATCCCGGCCCTGCCACATCGGTAAGTAAATTGGGAACGTTACCGACTCGACTAATCACATTCAGAATTTTTTCGGTCCCTATATATACAGACATTCTATGAATTTGCTGTTGAGCTTATTATAGCCCATGAGAAAAGCTATAAAAAATGAAGTTTAATGCTGTGTGTGAAACCGACTGAAATATCTGTCCATTTGGCACATCAACTGAAAGCTATTGAAAGTATATGACCTGTTCTAGTCTGTGGCCTTTTACTCAAAACCCTGTCTTTGAAACCACCCTAAGGCCGGTGCCTCATGGGTTGGAAACGCAGCAATTTGCAGAATCGTGGCATTTTACAGTAACTGCAAAATGGATGGGATTCTTGCAAATCCCATGCCCACTTTGTGGTACAAACCACAGCGCGGACACACCGTGATTTCCAAAATCGGCACGGTTTTGGAAATCGTAGCATGTCAATTATATCTACAGAAACGCCGGTGGTTGCCCCATGGATATACTTGTATCAGAAACTCTACAAACTTTCTGTTTAATGTGCTGAAGGAAGAACCGCAATATGTTGCTACTGAGGTTTTTCCCGCAGCGCTTTATTACTGCGGGTCATCCCTTGGGGCCTTAGCCTAAAACCAAAACGCCATGTTATGAAAATGCCCCAATTTGGCCTTTTACTGCCAATGCAAAGTGGATGGGATTCTAGTGAATCTCATCGACATATTGCAGAAAAATATGCGCAGTGGAAATACTGTGATTCCCAAAATCGTTGCGGTTTTGGAAATCACAGCATGTCAATTCTACTTACCAAAATGCTAGTAGCTTCCCTAAAGGTATAATGGAAGCCGAAACTACGCAGAGGAAACTTCTGCACACTTTCTGTGAAAAGTGCTGTTTTTTTCCGCAGTGCTTTTTTTTCTGATATATCTGCTGGATAGGTCATCAGTATGAAAAATTGATTTGGGGACAGAAACCCCTTTGACATTTTGAACTAGAAGGCTTACTTCAGCCTAAGAAAAAGCTCACCAAATTGCAGCTAAATGCTGCGAGTGAAATGGCCTCAGAGACTGTAAGATCTGCGGGGCCGGGTCCTCCCTTCTTTTGTTTCATTGTTGATAGATGTTCATCTTTTTCCATTTTCTATGTTTATGGCTCTTATATGTCAGTATTATATCTATTATTATACTTTGTATTGTTATTACTATTGCTCGGCATTGCCTGTATTCTCTGGAGAAAAACTGACACTTTTCAGTCGGAATATTTCCATAAGAAATCATTCGCCTTGCACCTACGTAGGCATTCCTTCTTTTGTGCACCAGCAGCTCTGTAAAATGTCTATGCTACAAAAACAATTAGATTATAATAATACTTTCCTAATTTCTGTAGCGTGGACATTCTCTGGAGCTGATACTGCACAAAGAAGGGAATGGAAAAGTTTCCTGGTAAATGAAAACATGAAGTTTTTTTTTTTTTCTTCCAACTTGGCCTGTTGTTAAAGCTCCTGACATATTAAATTTCATCATCAATGCGTAATAAATACAGCTTTGTGATGAAGGGTTAATGTCGCAGACAGTAAATGCCCCTGTTACTTAGTCAAACTTGAGCATGGACCATAAATCAGTGTCCATATGTCAGGCAGTGTCTGTGACTCTGGGGGGATGGGCACCTATGGAGCTCCCACCTCCCGGATGAAGGCCAGTAAATGTGTATGTAAGAGGTGGATCCTGGTGACTTGTGACTCTGATTTTGTTTACAGAGCACAGACGCCTCATGCCAGAAATACTGCAGAGAAGCCAAGCTGAAACTTAGCAAGAAGCAAACACTGCAGAGACACATGCTGTATATAGGTATCGTGTTTGTTTAAAGATGGTCGCTGTAGAATTCAGACCACCTGCATCAACTGCGCAAACCATTAGCCATACAGGAATCCCTCCCCGTATATCAGTAACAATAATATCACACTGCTTGTCAGGCCTGTATACACAGACACGAGCTGTATACAGTACGTTTACATCGGGCCTGTGCTCCTGTTAAATATTAACAATTCTTAGAATGCATTTCTGTTAACCTAGGGATTGATATAACCTTTACTAGGCTGAAAGAGCTACTGACAAGAGCAAACAGAAATGGCCTCTCCAGCACTGCTGTGTGCTCAAGTCATAGCTCGGGGCTGCAGAGAACCTTATGATATCCGCATGTCAACATATTGGGAAACAGTCCTTTCTGCATCACTTACTCTAATGTGTTTATTAAAGGGGCACTACATGAAGTACTAAGTACATGAAAGTGCGGCCTAGGACCAAAAGTCACACACATGGATGGAAATGTCTTTTAACTTTATTAGTGAAGCCGTGAGGGGGGACATCTTCCTGACTTCCATTAAGTATTCCACATGACATACATACCCCTTACCCACTGAAAACCCCTCTCCACAGCCTATGGTCCTTTACATGACCATAGTTTATATCCGCAATAGTGGATAAAAGTACGGACCCTTTGATTTCTATGGGCCCAAACACATGGCTGTAGTTTTTGCAGACGCAACGTATGAAACCTATGTCCTATTTTTGCCTGTATTTGTGGTTTAGACAAGTGTAGAGGATCATACAAGTCTTTTACAGATCTATGTTTTCGGACAACTTACTGACATGATGTTTGTGGATTGCGGATCAGTATTTGCAGATAGTAAAAACCACTATGGGTGTGCAAGAGGCCTGAGGCTGAATTCACACAGGGTATTTTGGTCAGGATTTTGAGGCCGAATCTGCCTCAAAGTCCTGACCAAAAAGATGGCTCCCATTGAAATCAATGAGAGCCGGTCAGTTCTTTTTCCCGGGAGCCATTTGTTCCGGCTCCTGGAAAAAAGAAGCGATATGCTCATGAAGACACTTTCTCCTCCTGACTAGGCCCATTCATTTGGGCCTAATCCGATTCGGAGTGCCACGAATGGATGCTGGTGCACTGCATCGGCATCCAGTCGCGGCTACCCGTATTTTGGACCGGAACCTGAGGCGGCCTCCGCATCAAATTCCAGTCCAAAATACCCCGTGTGAGCCCGGCCTAAGGCTATGGCCACATAGTGACAGTTTGCTGCTGCCATTGCACATCTAGAGATTGCTGTGTTGCCCTGAAAATCTTTCACTAGTCAATATGAATGGAGGCGTATTGCGACTCCATGGGTGCTGCAACTTCTAGTAGCAAAGAGATTGAATACTTTTTTATGAGTTAAAGGGGTTGTAATGTTTTGAACACTTATACTCACTGTCACATGGATAGGGGATAAGTGTTTAATAGCTGGGGCCCAGTCGCCGGTATCCCTAGTGATTAGAAGGATGAGGGACCAAACACCCCCTGATAGCCTCCTTGTGAATGACACACCAGTGCCATTCACATGCACTGTCACTGCCTAAGTCACATTGTGGCCCTAGCCTAAAGATTCATTTACAAGTCAGGGATTTGTGTCCATATGATGGCCATGTATTTTGCAGGAAGTACACAGCCCATTTAGTTCTATAGGGCAGATGTATTAAAATGCCCTGAAAGCAAACCACCAATTATAATGCAGCTACAATTCTTCAGGAGCTGAATACAAAATGAAAGCTGTGTTGTGATTGGTTGCTTTGCGCAACTATGAGAGTTTCACTTTTCGACTTTTTTAATAATTCTGTCTATGTACATATATTACGTACGTGTATTTTGCCAAAATGAGCGCGCGTTTACTCCGTGTGAATGGACCCTCAGAGTGAAGGAATCACTAGTTAAATTCTGCATATTACAGTGAAAATCACTGTTAAGATGCCACAGCATGTAAAAGAAATAAAGATGTCGCAGGTCTAATGATCCAAGCTGGAAGCATCATAGCGATCAATGAAGCTGTAACTTCAGTACATTAGACCTGCAGCTGGGATACGATTTGCAGCTGTAATACGATCCGTATACTATAGCAGTATTATATCTGTGTGAATTCAGCCTCATAGTGTTGTGCACAGCAGGACTCCTGTCCATCCTCTTTGCAGGGAACCACAACAAAGCTAATATTTTCCCATGTGCTGTCAATGACAAGTCTAAAAGCAATCTATTGGCATAACTGTAATAAAACTTTCGACAATACTTAGCGTCCCATTGTTCTACCATTCCCCTAGTGCTGATTTCACGTGTTCCTTGCTTGGAAGAATGCAGGTCTACCTGTCCTCTATAGGGTTAATACGTGACATGGCAGCACCCTATCACTCCTTTCTGTGATGACATTATATCTCTTTTCGTACATTTGCAAAATGTCCACTGCTGACTTTCACTACATAAACAAAAATGTATATTGTGCAATACATGTATTCTGTGGGCAAGCCTTCTTGTTCAAATGTTCTTTCCAATACATTTAAAAGGAATGCCAGAGTTCACCATGCAGATGTATGTCAAGTTAACACTGTTTTAGCAAATTTCTGGATTTGAGAAGTCTATGGACAGATCAGGTAAACATGTCCTAACGTTGCAACTTCTATAACATCTGATCGTTGGGGGTGCTGGGTCATCCGATGGCAGATAGCACTACTAGTTCCAAACAGTGCAACATTTTTATGTGCCATTTTGGCTATTACCAATACAGATCTGTAACTATAATTTGCTGTCCTTATACTAAGCAGACAGATCTGCTATGCAACTGCTAAAACTACATTTTGTGAAGGAGTCCTTAAAGGGGTGGGTCAATTACGGTGACATTTTACAAACGAGCACTTTCAAATATAGTGTAGTAAAAGTACAACCTTATAAGATAAGATAAGATAATCCTTTAATAGTCCCACAGTGGGGAAATTTCAGTATGTTTCAGCTGCATAGTAATACAGATACATGATAATACACAGTAAATATTACAGAAGTAGTAGACACACATATGCTGAGAAAGATATACTAGGAGTCCTAAGGAACAGAGCAGCTAAGGAACAGAGAAGAAAGAAGGAGGACATTCATAATCATTAGTTCTCTGTGCGGAGTGATCTTCGCTTGGTCTGATGTAGATTATACAGCCTGGTCGCGGTTGGAAGGAAGGACTTGCGATAGCGCTCCTTCTCACACTTGGGGTGAAGCAGACGGTCACTTACAGTGCTGCCAAGTCCCATCAGGGTCCCATACATGGGGTGGGATTTGTTCTCCCGCATGGAGGTCACCACGTACAGTATCCTTCTGTCACCCACCACCTGTACTGGGTCCAGGGGGCTCCCCAGGACAGAGCTGGCCCTCCTGATCAGCCTGTCAAGTCTATTTCTGTCCCTGGTTGATATACTGCTCCCCCAGCAGGCCACACCGAAAAAGATGGCTGAGGCAACCACAGAGTTGAAGAAGGCCCTTATGCTTCCTTATGTGTGATACAACTATGTGTACTCGTCTTAAGATATTCCTGATGGAGCAGTGGGTAACCAGACCCATCTATCAGTGGTCTATACTGAAATGGACTGTTCACAGTATAGGTAACTAGTGCAGTACAGTACACGGTATTACTTACTGGAGGCTGGGATGGATGTGTCTGGTTATGTGCCCCCATAAGCACCCAGATTTGAAGTGCAGGATAATAGAGGGACCATATTAACCATAAGACAGAACCATAGAACAGTGATGATGGCCTTACAACACTATATATATATGTAGACTTAACTTAGACTAAAAAAGCCAATCCTCTTAAGTTGATTTTATGATAACAGTTCTTTTTCCAGTGTATTATTTCAATGTATTTGAAAGAAACAAAAAACAAACCGTATACTAAGGCTGGTCTTACACGACCTTAATGATTCTACGGTCTGCATGTTGCTGATCGGCAACATACACTCCGCAGATGTCCGTGTCCTGCCGCACTCGCCCATAGAGTTCTATGGGAAAGTCCATGCAGTGCCGCAATTCACGGGCATTGCGGACATGTTCTATAAATTGCGAACCACGGTTGCAGCCCGGCCACACCACGGATAAAATATCCGGTGGTGTAAGAGGACGCATTGAGTATAATGTGTCCACAATTGAAAACCCTCAATTGCGGACCATTTGCGGACTTACATTACGTGTGTCCTTACGTTGTGTAAGACGAGCCTAAGGCCCCACGTTGCGGAAACACATCATTTTGGTTGCGGTTTTTTTTTTAGCTAAAGTCAAGAATGGCTACAAAAGGAATGAGAAATATATAGGAAGTTCTTAGATTTCCACTTTTTTCCTCAATCCACTCTTGGCTTTGGAAATGCAGCAAAATCTGCAAACTAAATAAAGCTGCATTTCCGCAATGCCGCAATGTGGGTCTTAGCCCCTAACTAGACTTCCAAGAGCCCCAACACGTGAAACTTGCTGTGAAAGACGTTTGGCGGACCACAACCAATTTTAGTGAAGCCCTACACCCATTTTGATTTGTGTCACACATTTTTATTGTAATGTGGATGTGAAATGTGCAGGCCGTCACACTCCTTTACTGTCATGTGAGACTTCATGCAGATGACCATGTACCGTGTACTGGGCAGTAAACACAGAGCTGGGCCTTTTCTACTCTTTTTCATTACAAAAATGGATGGATTTTCTGTCGCAAAAATCTGTGCAACAAACCTACTGCATTTGAACCTATCCTAAAGGTCCATTCACATGGAAGAAAATGGTGAAGAATTTGGCTTTTTTTTTCAGCGCTGAAATTCCACCAAATTCTCACCATTTTCCTCCATGTGCATGGACCCTAACTGTTTACAAGAGTAAAACACACCCTATAGCAGCAAATGTACAGATTTATAATACATATTTATTTATTATGCCCATTTTTAATAGAGCCATCATATTCTGCAGCGCTTTACAGACATTGACAGTTACTGTCCCATGTAAGGCTCACAAACTATATTCCCTATCATTATATCTTTGGAGTGTGGGAGGAAACCAGAGTATCTGGGGGAAACCCACGCAAACACAGGGAGAACATACAAACTCCTTGCAGATGTTGTCTTTGGCAGGATTTGAACCCAGGACTCCAACACGGCAAGGCTGCAGTGCTAACCACAGAGCCACATATCTCCCAACCATCCTAGATTCAGCAAGACTCTGAGTCCTGTACCACTGTCTCCAGTCTGCTGGAGGTATGTTCCAGTTTTAGCACATCTGTGTACAGAGAGGGCGCAGGTGAGTTGAAATCAGGAATGGTTTATAGCATGAATGAATAGTTGAATACAAGAATGGTTAAGCAGGGAGACATCTACTCCTTGCGTCACCATTCTGCCCATGTTTTGCTTCAGGAGCTGTAGGCGCCATCATGTGATGACATCATTTACATCGTACCTACAGCTGCCTTAAAGAAGACTTTTCATGTCCTCATGCATATGTGGTTTTGTATACCACTAGAAAGCAGTGTATTGAATTCAGTGCACTGTGGCTCTTCCAGTATTTGCCCTGGGGCTTGAGATATCGGTGCCAATATTTCCGCACTGTCAGAAGGGCGTTCCTCACAGCCTAGCGTCATTGCTGGGCTGTGAGGAACACTCCCCTCTGAAAGTACTGTACCATAGCCCTGTACTGTCAGAGGGGGCATTCTTTACCGCCCAGTGATGACACTAGGCTGTGAGGAACACCCTTCTGACAGTGGGGGGATATCTGTGCCGAAATTAACGGCACCAATATTTTCTACCCCGGGGCACATAACAGGAAAGCTGACAGTGCCCTGAATTCAGTGCACTGTCAGCTTCCTAGCAATAGATAACACTGCATATGCATGAGGAAATACCAGTACCAGAGATAGCAAAGAACAACAGCAGAATGAGGAGAGGTGAGTATTAGTTTTATTATGTTTGTTTTGTACCAGGGGAGTGACATAATATTATGGTGGAAACTGCAGGGGGGTTATTAAAATTTAGGGGAAGATGGAGGGGAGACATTAAACTATGGGGCCAGCTGGAGGGAGACATTTAACTGTAGGTGTAGCTGAAAGGGAACTTTATACTGTGGGGGGCAACTAGTGGAGGGTATTAAGCTATGAGGGCAACTGCAGGAAGGCCAATAAACTGTGGGGGTAGCTCCAGTGGAAGCACAATACTATAAAGGTAGCTGGAGAGGAACATTAAACTATGACAACTGGAGGGGGAACATTATACTCTGGGGGTAGCTGGACAGGGACATTAAACTGTGGGGGTAACTGGAGAGGGGCATTATACTGAGGGCCAGCTGGAGGGGAACATTAAAGTGTGGCGCCAGCTGGAGGGGGACATTAAACTGTAGGTGTAGTGTAGCTGAAGGCGGACTTTATACCGTGGGGGCAGCTGCAGGGGGACATTAATCTGTGGGGATAGCTCAAGGAGGAACATAATACTGTAGAGGCAGCTGGAGAGGAACATTAAACTATGGCAACTGGAGGGAAACGTTAAACTGTGGGGGTAACTGTAGGGGGAAATTACACTGTGGGTGCAACAGGAGAAGGACTTTATACCGTGTTGGCAAGTGTAGGGGGGTATTATAATATAGGGACATATCATGTTAGGGTGAATGTATAGGTGTTATGAGCTGTAGGGGCAAAAAAGAGAAATGGAGTCAATGTGGAAATCTGTGGGGATAAATTCGCAGTGCACTGCACGTTTTGTCCTTCCTTTTGTGCTTAGACAATTGGGAGGTATGATAATATATATATAGGTATAACTTTGTTTCTTTTCTGACCCTACCAATATAATAAGATGGTATTGTAGCCAAGATACTGCAGTATCCCTTTAATAGCAGGCCAATCCAATGAGAGTGAATGATGAATGAGCACATATGACATGAGCTGTAAAGTTTGTCCACCCTGTGTGCACAGACACCTAGCGGCAGGCGAGCAGCTCACACGTGTCACCAGGGCTGCTGGATCTCCTCCAGCTCCGGCTGTGTTTATCCTTAATCCAGGTTTTACTTGTGCTGCCTGCCTGCCTGCCTGCTTGGCTTTTTTCTTCCTCCCCCCCCCCCCCTTGCTCCTCCCTTCTGCAATCCTATATTAACAAGCTGGGAAGAAGACGCACAGTTCATTGTTGGCCAGTCCTGATGCCTCTCGCCGAGGACTGAGGAGTCAGCTCTGCAGCAGGATCGCATTACACGATCACACAAAAGGGAGAGCTGCTGGATCCCCCTCTATGCTGGGATCTAGCCCCTGATCCCCCTCCAAGCAGCAGTTCAGGATCGCTCACAAGGGGTAAGTGCTGTGCTTCCACGATCTCATTGTCTGCTCGGGCTTCTATGGAGATGGCAGGCAGATGGCAGTGCCATGATCAATAATTCAGTGCATGGTAAAAGTTGCTGTAATGGTCAGGTTACCTATTCTCTAGCTGCAGGGATCTGTTACTGGCATGACATGAATGTATAGTGTGTGATGCGGAAAGTTGGCTTATTCCATGTATTAGTAAGTTATCAAGTTGTGCAGCTGTCTGGAGCCCAACCACTCCTATGGCCGGCTCCACATATGTAATGGGGCTGAAATCCCCTGAAATGATGGCAGGCGTGCTGCTCCACTTCTAGTAATAGGAGCTTGTCATGGCCCCTGTAAATGAACCCATCAGGCTGCAGCCCTCAGCATATGGGCATGACTTGCTAATGATGTCGTACCTTTGTTTGCATTGTTGCGAGCCCCTGACTGCCTTGCTTTCCTCCTCATCCCCTGCTGTAGGAAGTTCAATATTGATATAATGTATCTGTCATGGTTGCTGCAAGGGGAGCTCTGCTCATTTCACTGTAGGGACGGCTAAGACTTTGCTGATCGCCTGCTTATGTGCGTAACCTTTAATGATTAGAAATGAGATTATGGAGATCCTTTGTAGAAGTCTTCCTGTAAAGTGCTGAAGTGCAGGCACAGGGGCTTCATTACCGTGCCAATGTCTTTGTCGCTTGTGTATGTCAAGAGGTTTCTAGTCATCCTGTGTCAGGCAATGATTTTGAGTGAATTGGAAGGTAATGTATACATGTTATCAGCAGCCAGTACATAATGCAGGAAATGAGCCCAGATGAACAAGGGCTTGTAGGTAAATCGCAACGTACAATGTAAAGAGTGATGTCTGAGCAATTCTGCAGATGGTGACTCTTGCTCTGTATTAATTCATCATTGCCTAGATAAGCAGTGAGATCAGATGCCTTCGATTCTACGTGTCACTGGTTGTTTTATTTGCCAGGCAGTGTCTTATATTTACCTACTCTCTTCATAGGTGTGCAATGGCAGATCATATGATGGCAATGAATCATGGTCGGTTTCCTGATGGAACGAACGGTCTTCATCACCACCCTGCTCATCGGATGGGAATGGGTCAATTTCCAAATCCTCACCATCAGCAGCAACAACAGCAACAACAACTTGCCTTTAACAGCCTGATGGGAGAGCACATGCACTACAGCACAGGGAATATGAACTCCAATAATGGCATCAGGCATGCCATGGTAGCCGGGAATGTAAATGGAGGGCATCCTAATGGCACTATGGCACCAGCGGCAAGGTTTAACAATTCACAGTTCATGGGACCCCATGTTACAAATCAAGGAGCTCAGCTTAGTGCTAGCATGCAACTGCAGAAGCTGAATAACCAATATTTTACACATCATCCTTACCAACACAACCACTATATGCCGGACTTGCATCCTGCAAATCATCAGATAAATGGGACAAACCAGCATTTCAGAGACTGCAATCCAAAGCACAGCACTGGCATGCCTCCGTCAGTGAGCCACGTCCCTGCAGCAATGCTGCCTCCTAGTGTTATAGACACTGACTTCATAGATGAGGAAGTTCTAATGTCCTTGGTGATAGAAATGGGTTTGGATCGTATAAAAGAACTACCAGAGCTATGGCTGGGACAGAACGAATTTGATTTTATGACAGACTTTGTTTGCAAACAGCAGCCGAACAGAGTGAGCTGTTAGTCCTGGAATGGAAAAAAAACCTAAAGAATAAAAAAACAAACTTTGAACATTCCTCCTTGGACACCGAATCTTGCTTCCAGAGTCCACTATTAATCTGTACAGAATATATATATTTTTTTTCCTTTGATTCCCACATTTTTATTCCTGACTCTCCTCCCCCACTGCCTTGTTAATTGAGCCACTATTTCCGCAAATAGGGTGTTTCAGCAGATTTGTCTCCTGTCTCAAGTCATCCATGTATGGGGTTTTGACATAAGTCCATTTCAGTTTTTCTTTGGACGGCATCAACATGAGAAAATTGTTGGTTGCATGAACCTTGACAGCAGGTTTATCGCTGCACTAATGCTGCCATCTTGCTTCAGTTAATCTATGCATTGCTGTGCACCATCTTATTTTTATTTTTTTTAATTTATTTTTTTTTTTAAATAATTAACTGGAAGTTTTAACAAATGAGCCATGCCTTGTTGGATCAGGAGAAGTCCTACTGTTATTTAAATTTTTTTTTTCCTGTGTTACTTGTGTTTCACCCGTGTACATACAACAATAAGGGTGGAATGTAATCAGTGTAAAACATTTCACAAATGCTTTTTTCCAAAAAAAAAAAAAAAAAAAATGTTTGACACTGTGCTAATATAGTTTATTTAGTTCATGGAAAATACTACTGTGTTGAAAGCTTTTTAGGAAATTTTGACAGTATTTTTGTATAAAATCTTTTTTTGAGAAAATACTTGTTAATTTATTCTATTTTAATTTGCCAATGTCAATAAAGAGCTGCAACGTGCACTATTCTACTTTGATGTAACTTTATTTTTTATTTGAATACTCTACTGGATATAGCTAGATAACTAGATAATTTTATATGGTTTAGAAGGCTGGGTCCACAAGTTGTGGCCATGTCTCCCAACTTGATGTGCCTGTTGGTGGTTTTCACATCTATTGTGGCTATAAGCTCTTGGCACAACCAATCAATGGCACATTACTTTAAGGCTATTAATACAGTTAAGTTGAAAACTGCAACGAAGTACATGACAACATAGTTTCCGCTGTATTAATGCCATAATGTGAGAACTAGGCCCAGTTATGAAATCTGGCAATAAAATAGTTTTGGTAAACCTAGCATTGGTAGCATTTACCATAGAGAAAAGTAAACTATAGAAATTCTTCCGCTATGTTGTGCAAGGTACAATTTTGTGTCCTGTTGGAGTTCTAGATTTATGGTGGGAATCTGTGCTCCAGTTTGCTAATCTACCCTACAGTATGTCCTTGAAAGCTGATCTTCTAGACTATAGCTGAGAGTTTGTGAGGTCCCTGAAGAATCACTTGGCCATGTCTGCTTTGTTTACCCTGACGCTTGTTTTTTCTTTTATTCTGATCTTGTGTTGTCATGTCTGCACACAACACACTGCTAAGCAATCCTAAATGATCAATAACGAGGGGCACTTTGTTAAACTGTTTAATAGAATACCTGATTTAGTTGACCATAGCAAATTTTTTTTTTTTTTTTCTATAAAATGAAGCTGCATTGTGCTTGTTTAAGTCAACTAAGAAGCTTTTTCTTTTTATACAGCTTAAGTCTTCCCCATATTGAGTCAAGGTCCAGATCAAATTCAAACTATGGTTGTGCTTGACCCCTAATTAGGATGTTGAATGATCTTGTATTCTGGGCTTGATGCCTTAAGTGACCAGACGCTTGCCTTTACTGATGGGTAATGTGCACAAGTCTGCAATAAGGGCAGCCATTTTGGTTGGCTGTAAAAATCCCACCAAATGTGTCCAATTAATCCAGGCAATGGTTGATGCAGACAATGAGCAGGAATACAGGCAGAGAATGGCTAACTATAGGTTCTGCAAGGCTAAGAGCTGTCCTGATATTTTGCTACTTTGCAATAAAGCTCTTCCTTCTGAAACTCTGCCCTGCACGTTACTGAAATGTTACCATGACACGTGTGCAAAACTTGTTGGTCGACTTTACAACGTGTAGTTTATGTACTATGTAGGCATTCCACGTATAATATCATCCTCAAGGTATGCAAAATATGTGCAGCAGGTGAATGGCACTGTGCAGGCCAGGGCACTAGAGGAGGAAATGCTTGTGTATTAGTCATCAACCCAGAGGTGCCATGTGGAAGGTGCCGCATGTACAAGTGGAGATGGCTCGAATTGTTTTACTGTTATCTGGCTGTGTATGTAATAGAGAATGCAGACTAGGCCTAGGTATAAGGAATGGTTGTAAAGGTTTTCTCGCAGTATAAAAACATAAACCATTCCACTAATGGTGGCTTTTTGCTTTGGATAAGATCTTGGAAATCTTTTATTCTCCTAACTGAAAAAAAAAAAAAAAAATGGCAGAAAGTGACCTGCCTATCATGGTGGATTCTGACCCAATTAAAGTCATGGAGTAGGAAAGCTGTGTTGACAGCAGAAGATTTCCATGGTGGATCCACTGTAAAATCTGTTATGCCAGTTTACCACTACAGCACTGTTTATGCAGAAATATACATTTTGTGCCTTCATTTAGAGGCCCAAATCATGACAGTGTTGAGCATTTGATAAAACATACCGTGCCAAAGGCTAAAAATAAGCTTGTGCCATCAATACTCTGTTCGAGTGTCCCAAGTACTTTGGTTGTTCAGCCTCCATTAGTGTGACTGTGTTATTTGGGTTAGATCTATGGATATGAGTTCAATGTGTTGTTAAAATCGGCAGGTGACTGAGCCCTAAGTCTTTATGCATAAAAGTGACATTTTTAGTGGCTAACAGCCATTTTACATCTGTACATGTCTGTTTTTCATAGCTGTTTTGCATTTCTGTTCCGATTTTGATTGCTTTTCATTGGTCGTTCTCCCAATCCACTGATCAGTTTTTTTGACGGCTATTAAAGAGGGTCAGTCAAAAAACTAACATGTATAGACACAATGAAATCAATATGTACTTAGATGGCAGTCATGTGAATAAGCCCTAACAGTTTCACCTGTAAAACTGTGTTGGCCGGCCTGAACTATACGCCAGGAGAGGGACTCCTAGTATTATGGTTATGCTGCTAGGGGACTCCAAACGACATACTGTCCTGTACGGATTATTGTATGCAACAGTAAGTCGCTGGAGGCAGGGACTCCTTGCAGCATAGGTAACCATAATGCGAGGAGTCCCTCTCCTGGCTGACAGTTCAGGCCGTTCAACAGTTTCAGAGGTGAAACTGTTGTATGGAGGGGAGGGGGGGTTAACTTTTTTTTTTTTTTTTTTTTTTTTTTTTATAACTGGAAGTGGAGTGTTATAGCAGTTGTATACCTGTATTTGGCCGCTTTATGTTGAGTTTGGGCGTTTCACACTTATGGGTACATGGATGTGCTAATAATGTCTTACGGATACAGGTTTTGACTGTTTATGTTCTGTTGACTAAAACCAGTTTAGGTCATTCCTAAGTGACATCTGCACAACTTGTTCATCTCTTCCCCATGTGGCAGATAGACATGATCAGGGCAGGTCTTCAGCCTTTACACGTAAATAAGAGATTACATTTGCTGGAAGAAAGGAGAGATCATGAAAATGAGGAACTGGAACTCGTAGTGTAATAAAAAGTTGCATAAATTTTCCCTATACAGTGATGAAGCCTTATTTACATAGAACCAGAAAACCCCTTGTGTCAGATGACTTACTGATTGTTTCCACAGTGTTCAGTAGTTGCGTTCCGTGAAAGACTGTGGGGTATTTATGTTCTTGTGTTAGATTGCATTTTTTGTTAGGGTTGTGACGGTGCTCTTTTGGAATTGGCTAAGCATGCAGAGCTAAATTTAGCTGGAGCCTTTCTCTTTGGTGGGAGAAACTTTATGTATATTATGACATCACCTGGGAAAACAATAGAGATATTGGCAATGGTAACTACTAAATCTTTACAGTTTCACATCTAAGCAGACCATAAAGATATTTGACATGTGGTCAGCAGTAATCTTAGTTTTGTGCTACCTATAAATGACCCCCTCCTTGTCTTCGTAATATAGCAGATCATATATACTGAAGGTATAGTAGGCCAAGTATTCTACAGTCTGCTAATATATATATATATATATATATATATATATATATATATGCAATTCAATGACATCTTAACTGTCTTTTTGCTCCAGGCCATACATATTTAATTCATCCTCATAATTTTGTTTACTCTCCTGTATTCTTTTTGGAGCCCTGTTTTTCACATGTCAATTTTAATGTTTTTGTAGGATTGATCTTTTGAAAGGAAGGTGGTTATTTGGGACCTATACAAGAGATTTTTGATTTGTCTTAAATGTACATGGCAATTTTATAGAATTTTATGAAAAGTTTTCATTTGATTTCCTTCTGAAATTTAAAATTGATTCAGAAAGTGCAACTTGTGGTTTAAGTAGTCTTTTGGAGTCTTGCAATAATCTACAATTTGTTTAGTTTTTTTTTTTGTTTTTTTTGTGGAAAAGGTCCATCAACCATTGGCTATAATGCACCGCCCTCACCACTTTTAAGATTTGATCCTACAACCTGGGATAGATTTCGCTGCTGGGCTAACAGATATATGAAGGTTGATCTTGAAAATGCCATTCTTCATAAATCTGCTCCATGGAGTTTAAAGCTATGTTCATGTAATGTGAATAATGGCCATGTGATGTCCGTTTAAAAAAAAAAAAAAAAAAAAAAAAATTACATTCAGTTCGTGATTGGAGACTATTCACGTGACTGTTATTTTGTTGGTCCGTTGTAACACTGTCATGGCCTCTTTTTGTCCATTTTCAGACCCCTCCATACACTCAAAGCTATGGAAGTTACGTCAAAACAGGTGCCCCTCGGGTGCAAGACTGCTACAACAAATGGACTGCTGGACTGTTTCACTGTCATTTTGCACCTCAGTCATGTGAATGCACTCTAAGTGTTGTATGTGTGCGAATAAGGCTTCACAATGGTGGCTAACTGGCTGCCACACTGCCAGTTTCAGAACAATGCAAGTTTATAGATACACTTCAGTGTGAATAACATCCATCAAAAATAGGAGATATACTATTTTTGGCCATTTTCACTGCTCAATACACATCAATAGGCCGGTGTTCAGCTTTTATTTTTTTTTACCACGTTTATATGCATGTAGCCTTATGCTTGTGATAACTCTGTGTAGCTCACATGTTGTGGCCAATGATCACATGGCTTACTATATAATGCCTGGATTTTAACAGCAAAATAGATCAGTCATTGGGCACAGCTTGTGGATGTGGTTGTGCATGTAGCTGCTGTGATATTAGTTTACAGTCGAAGCAATGTGAAGCACATATGTAAACAATAGCAGGTACGAGATTTAAAGAAGTATTCACATCTCACATATTTTTGGTGTATCTATAGCATCTAAGATACTTTGACCGCTATCCTGCTGGGTGGAGAAATGTGCACATCATTCTTTGTAAGATATGGCAGTGGAAAAGTCCATAGATTCACGACCACCTCTCCATCCTTCCTTAGGCTGAGGCCCCACGTGGCACCCCACAGTGAAAAAGCACTGTGGGGGAAAAACCACGGCGGCAACGCATCGCGGCTCTTTGCACAGAAAGTTTGCAGAGGCTTCCTCTGCGGACTTTCTGCTTGCATTATACATGTAGAGAAACTGCTGGTGTTTCCATAGGCATAATTGACATGCTGCGATTTCCAAAACTGCGGCAATTTTGGAAATCGCAGCCTGTCCGCTGTGCACATTTTATTGCAAAGTGCAGATGAGACTCGCTAGAATCCTACTCACTTTGCTGTTACTGTAGAAACTGCAGTTTTTTCTGCAACAAGTCTTAATCTGTTTGCCAACTTCACCAAGCACTTTGGGGGTGACTCACTTGTCAGCATATGGATGGGTTTGAGATGTGGGACATACTATGACTATGTGATAGGAGTAGATCTTTAAGGGAAGAAGTAACAATTTTATGAATTTTAAGTTATGGATATTTTTCTTTGCAAACTTGGACTACAGTTTTGTGACCACAGGTGAAAATGGCAAATTTGGGATCATCTAACCTCCTATGTGCTTATAGCATTGAGCTCTTATATATGGCAGATGTGACTTATTTTTCAGAGTTTAACAGAAGCTGGCAGATTTATTTTGTAATGTCTACTGGGTGGCAAGCATGTTCAGAAGGATGTGTTCTCACATACGTCACACTTGCTTAGAATGTTATGTAATAGCCTTGTTACAAACACTCCATTATAGTATTGCTCTATTGTCTATTCTGCTAATAGATATAAAGCAACATGAAGAATTCAGCCCAAGTTACTGCGCACAGACATATGGTCAATGCCTGGTAAAATCTGCACCAAAGTGGTAAAATGCTACTTTTCTTTAAAGCACGTCTTTCTATATCTGGTGTAACTCCTTTGTACTGTGGCAGACTTTGTGCTTTTCGACTATTGCTTTAAGATCCATGGTGTCTTGTTTGCCAGGTAATAGTGCTCGCTGGTATTTAAATGTAATCTAGGCGTTGAGAAACACTGAGGTCTTCTAAGGAACAACAAAAAACTATCTGTTTGCGAAACCACATAACTTTACAGGAAATAGTTTGCTCTTCTTGAGTGTATTGTATGATCCCATTGTGCGTTGTAAAACAATTACCCTTTTCTCTGTGAAATACCCAGCATGCTTAGCGGAGACTTTCAGATCCTCTTCAAACACTGACAAGATTAACTGCAGCAGTACTGCAGGGGTTAATCCAGCTGGTGCGAGATAGAAAGCATAAAACCTTTAATACATTTATAAGCTTAATGCAAACACTGCATATTCTATAACAAAGGAAGAAAAATGACTTGTGCCAGCGCCTTTCTGAAGATAAAATCAGCAGTACAGTGCTTCCTAAGCAGATGTAGGAAGGAGGAGAGCGGGGAATGAGATCTTCTATGTGTAATGTCAAACCAACCTTCTATCATTAGATGCTGCTTCAGATGCTTAGAGGTTGAGGATTTTGCTACCACAATCAATGAAGAACTAGTTTTAATTGTTTCTGTTCATGGTATTGTCTTAACTTAGAACCACTGTTATCTTCATACACGTCTAGATATGATACAGCAATGATAAGAAATATAGGAAGTCAATCAAAGTCAACTTTGGTCAAATGTTGAATATATATGGCAATATAAACTGACTGCATATAATATATAGTTTTCCTTAGATATGGTACTTGTTTTTTCTTCAAGGGAGTCTGCCACGAAACTTGATATCAAATATCACAATGCCTTGTAAGGAACGTTACACACCATTGAACACCATCATACGTCTAGATAGTTCAGTAAATGCGTCATTTCCTCGCAAAAGCCATTTTCTATAAATCTGTCAATGATTCTGAAGTGCAATTGCACGTACCAGAGCCTCTGTGTCTCAATCCTGAATATAGAGCCCTTGGTTTCTGGCGCACCCTTGCACTTGAGCTGTATTGGCAGAGTTATAAAAATGACTTTTTCAAGGAAATGTTGCAACTATTGGGCTACCTAAAGGTATGATGGTCAGTATAATGTTCCTTACGATGCAAGCTGACAAACTCCTTTTAATTGGTTGTTTTTGTTGTATACTGTATAAAGGTGCTAGTAGTACAGTTTTATCATAAAGGGAAAAAAAACACTACAATCCAGTATATCAACACTGCATTACAGTGAAGAGCTTTTTCTCATGGCAGATTTGTATTTCAATTTTTTGGGGTTTTTTTTTCCCCATACCGATGACCCATCCACTAGATTTGTCATCAGTATGTGATCTATGGGGGCCTAACACTGGGGCTCTGCACAGATCAGCGGTTGCAGCATCTTCTGAAGCGGCTAGTGGATGGACAGCGTCGAACCTGCAGCATTGCTTCTATTCTAGTAAAAGGAGCAGAATCCCCATCCTTTGGGGTAACTGCAACTCTGCCTCTATTACTCAACCCACCTGCCCAACCACTAGTAGCTTCCAGCACCTGGAGGCTGCTGCAACAGCCAATCTGTGCAGGGTGCGGGTGTCAAACCCCCATAGATCACATACTGATGACATACTTGGATAGGTCAACCCTATGAAAAAAAAATCAACTTTGGGCTGAAAATCCCTTTAATGAAATCTGGCCTGTATATGTGAATGGGTTTGTAAAACTCATATGCAGATATTTGAATATATGAAGTGGATATTAATTATCATTTTAAAATTTCTGCAAGGTGAATGCAACATGTGAACATACCTTAATCAATTCAATATTGTTGTATGCATCTTTTGTTTTGTTTTGTTTTTTGGGGGGTTGGGGTTAACCTTTTTCTTTTCCTAAGTGATGCCATGTCACTGGCCCTTATAGCTCTACAAAAAATGTGTGTTTTTGTGTATGTATATACCAGGCGGGTGGTGGTATTACTGTACACCCGTCAATCCATCACATGACCATATACTGATTTTGTGGGATTCGACACACAATGTATTATTCCAGTAACCGCTGCATCCAGTCCCCAGGTGTTTCCACTTCTCTGTATGTAGCAGTAAAGTGGCACGGCCAGTGTTTAGATGTTGCTGAAGTGGGTCAGTTTTTTCACTTCCAATGGCTGCCGGGGCATTGGATGAGAGGCTATTGCTGCATGCAGTACATGGTGCGCTCATCACACTTATCCACTGGAAGTAAGCAATGAATCGCAGCAACCAGAGATCTAGACAACTTATCACTGCAAAGTTTGAAAACCAGAGGGTGAATACCCAGCGATCTTTAGATCACAAAGATGTCCATGTCTTACCTGCATCAGATGGGTAATATGGAGGAGTTGCCAATGTGTTTGTCTTCTTGGTGTGCTTTGTTAACCTAACCTTAGAGCCTAAAGGAAAATTACCTTGAGGTATGTTCACACAGGAGATTACAGTATCAGCAAAGTGGATATGATTTTAATTTTATATATATATATATATATATATATATATATATATATATATATATATATATTGCACAAATAGATCTGGTTTGGAGTTTTTTCCTATTTGTAGAATACATGCTGGAGTTTTCTCTGTAGCATCATACCTACAGCAATTCACCAATGAATTCCACAAAAAAAAAAAACTCACAAACACACAATCTTGGATTTTTCATTTATTTTTTTGCCACAAAAGAATTCAGGGAAATCCACTGCTAATGTTCCACAACTGAAAAACAGCACTGAATTTAGTGAACTTTATACTTCCCACTAAAAGTATGTCTTCAAGATATGCCATCACTTCCTGACCAATAGGAGTTCTTCTGGGCCTCTGTCTGCATTGGCAGTCTATCAGAAATCACACTGCGGTGACTGTCATCTGAAGGGTTAAACAGCAGGGATTGGAATGATCTCCTTTTTCTGGCTGCTTAATATACAGCTGGCACCCAGTGCAGATGGCGCAGTCACATCTCCTTTGTCTGCGTTATCCCTATCCTATACATCTACGATGAATTGTTCTAACCATTTCCCCCCAGCTTCATAAATGTACAGCACTGTGCACCGAATGTGTGTAGATTATTTTTTTTTTTATATATAGTTTTGTATTTGAGATGTATGATAAGTGACTTGTATTCATTTGATCTGTCTATACATTATAGATGAAAGGATCTATAATGTAGTGTCCTAAACGATCTATGTTACTGTAGTCTCCTAATTGAAGACACAAAGAACTTTTCTATCAGTTATTGCTACTAAAAGATACAATTCAGTTCTTTACTATGCTATACCTTTGTTAAACTTCCATAATATTAGGAGCATAGATACGCTAAGGCCATATGAGTACATTCATTTCAAAGTACTTAATCCAGTGAACCTTTCCTAGGTTACCATTCTAATAGACTGCATGGTTCTGTTCTGTTTAACCCCTTAAAGAGGACCTTTCACCTCCTGGGGCACATGTGGTTTTATATACTGCTAGAAAGCAGACAGTGCGCTGAATTCAGCGCACTATCGGCTTTCTCGTTCTGTGACCTCGGTGAAGAACTATCAGTGCCGTACTGTAGCTCTACACTGTCAGAAGTTCGACCTGTCACAACTTATGGAGTTGTGAACAGGTCACAACTAGAGATGAGCGAGTAGTGTTCGATCGAGTAGGTGTTCGATCGAATACTACGGTATTCGAAACACTCGTACTCGATCGAATACTACTAGCTGTTTGAAGTTTAAGGTTCGATGCAGAACCAGCGTTGATTGGCAGAATGCTATACATTCTGCCAATCAGCGCTGGTTCTTCTGTTCCTTTTAGAAGTCTTCTCCGTGCAGCGTCCCCGCGGCATCTTCCGGCTGGAATTCACTCTGCCTAGGCAGAGCCGATGCCTAGGCAGAGTGAATTCCAGCCGGGAGAAGACTTCAAGGAGAATCCAGCCCGACCGTCACTCGTGGACTTGGTAAGTATAATTTTATCGAATGTTGCGTACCCCTGAAACGAGCATTTCCTCCCATAGACTATAATGGGGTTCGAACAGTCGAACAGTGTGCGGCTGTTCGAATCGGATTTCGAACCTCAGACATTTTAGTGTTCGCTCATCTCTAGTCACAACTCCTTTGAATGCAGAAACTACAGATCAGATGTTATGGCACCTGCTGGACCTCTGTGGATGTGACGCTCCATTCGAATGTTAAGGACCAAATACCACAAATAAACCCAATTCTTAGGAGGTGGTTTGTGGAAGAAAAATCCGCGCTTGCCAGGATGTCGTCAGAAGAGTCCTTTATCGATACCACAAGGCACTATACATTACAGTATGATAAATTAATCCTTTATCAAGTGCACCATTTATTCACTTGATAAAAGAGTGAGTTATCATTCCAAAATGCGTTGTATCTTGTGGTATCAATAAAGGACTCTTCGGGCGACATCCTGGTAAGCGCGGATTTTTCTTCCACAAACCACCTCCTAAGAATTGGGTTTATTTGGGGAATTCTAGTGAATCCCATCCCTACTGTGCAGTAAAATATGTGCAGTGGATAAGCTGCGCCGTTTTGGAGATCGCAACAAGTCAATTATACCTACGGAAACACTGGCCGTTTCACTATAGATATGATTGAAGCAGAAAGTCTGCAGAAGAAACCTCTGTGAACTTTGTGTAAAGTGCTGCAGGAAGAACCATGATGCATTGCCTTCGTGGTTTTTCCCGCATGCACTTATTTACTGCTGCACGTTCCATGAGCCCTTAGCCTAAGAGTGCAGCATAGTATGGTTAAAGTGGTTGTCTAGGCTTAAACTATTTGACCTATCCTCAGGATAGGCTATATATACTTCAATGGTGGGGGTCCGAAAGTCAGCTCCTGAACCAAACAGTTATAAAGAGCTGCTTCTGGTACCCCTCCTATTACAGGTCTAGACACAGAAAGCTCCATCCCGTCAAGCAGATGCTTGCACTCACTGCAGCTTACCGTTCATTGAAGTAAGTGGAAGCGCAAACGTCTCCGTATACAACATGTTTTTTAATCGGTGACAAGTAGCATATGTTATCAAGCATTTCACCTGTATGCTAACAACAAGTAAACCAAAGGCTTTCCGTTAATGGCTGTTACCAAACAGGTGAAATGCGTAGTAACGTGCTACTCATGACTGCAATTTTAAAAAAAAGCGCACACAGTTCTTCTCCAAAATAGAGCCATATAAACCAATCCTTTTTTAACCTTTTATTATCCAATAAGGGGACTTGACCCTAAGATTACATGTTCCCTTGTACAATATACTGCAATATTTCTGTATTGCAGTGCATCATATGTAGACTGCCTATGTGTAATAGGGTAATGCATCTAGGAGACCATTAATTGGCCTCCTGCCTGTCATGGCAACCCTTTGAAGCCTTGTGATCTCACCACAGTGAGCCCCATGGGGCAAGAAAAGGGGAACATCCACCGTCTAACCATCCAGATGCTGTGACCACTATTGATTACAACATATGAGAGGTTAATCTGCCGGAGTCAGAGCATTTTCCCAATCCTGCAGTTAGTCCCAGGTCCATGTTGTCACAGCCAGGAAAAGAACAATATATTTAACCTTAAAACCTAAACCCACAATCTATATCAATACTACCCATATTAATCAATGTGATTGACTATAGAAATATATTGTCCTACAATCCTGTGACAATCAGAAGACATTATAAACTCCTACCAAATCAATTGAGATAAATGCCAAAATATAACAATGAATATATACTTTTTTGTAAATCTAAAAACAAGGGAGCAAATCACACAGTGCAAAAAGTGCATTACAAGAGGGGAACATATAGTAAACACTAGTTTCTGCCCGCGGCTTCATTTGTATGTTGTTGGCGTCGTTGATCTGCCTGCTCCGATGTTTTGGCAGCTCTCAAGCTGGCCTGCCCCTGAACTTGTTCCTCGTGCTGTGCCTGTGATTGCTCCGGTATCTCAGCAGCTCGCTGGGACGCCATATAATGAGTGTGTTGTTGGTGTCGATGATCCTCCTGCTCCAGAGTTTCAGCTGCTCGAAGAGCCATTTGATGCCTAGCATGCTCAATGTCCCTGAGATCCGCTTGAGGAGAAATCTGTGGACTTGAAACCGCATGAACAGCATGAAACCGAGCTATGATTTCCCTTCCCCTTTGCTTATGTTGTGTTGCTCCCCTATTTTCCCATATCAGAAGGGCCTATTATTTCTTTTATTGAATGTTAGCATTAGCATCCGGCACCATTTTTCTCAATAGCAGTGCCCCCGGAGTGTGCACAGTAGCTCCGGAGGGAGCGCTACTGTGCACGCTCCGAATTTCAACCAATCGGATTTGAACCGCCAGAAGAGGATGAAGATGAAGCCGAGGAAGAGCCAGGACCGGAGGGTGTCGCCGAAAGAAGAAGAAAGAAAAGGTAGGCATGCCAGAAGATGACGTTGGATTGTGCATCACCGCCCAGCGTGCACGTTCAAGTATAATTTACCTATATGTTTTTATAGTTTTATTTTAAAATGGGACGGGGGGGGGTTTAAAATAAGATTAGCGGTGCCTGAATAGCCTTTTTAAAGGCTATTCACGCATATTTGGGGCTCATACAGCAAAATTTTGCTGATAGAGCCCCTTTAAACTGGGGGTAGGTGAAGAGGGCATTAAACTGGAGGCAGGTGTAGGTGAGCAAATAAAATGGGGCAGATGAAGGGAGATATTAAACTGGTGGCAGATGATGGGGACAGCATTAAAATGGTGGCAGAAAAAAGGGGGACATTAAACTGAGGACAAATGAAGAGGGACATTAAACTGGGGGCAGATGGAGGGGACAGCATTAAATTAGTGGAAGATGAGGGACATTAAACTGGTGGCAGTTGAAGGGCCAATTAAACCAGGGGCAGATGAAGGTGGGACATTAAATTGGTGGTAGATGAAAGGGAACATTAAACTGGGAGCCAATTGGAGGAGGACATTAAACCATGGGGGGTAACTTGAGGGGGACATATCTGCCTCTAGTTGCCCCTTAGTTTAAAGTCCCCCTCTACTTGCCCCAGTTTAAACTGGGGCATGAGGAGAGGAACTACATACTGTTGTGCAATTGGAGGGGAACATTATAATGTGGGGTCCTATAATGTTAGGGTGACCGTAGGAGCATTATACTGTGTGGGGGCACAAAGAAAAATGGGTGATAATGGGTGGAGTCAATGTAGAAGTAGGCAGAGCTAAATTTGCTGTGGCACATGTGGCACGTCACACTTTTTTTTCCTCTTCCTGTCCTTTGAAAGTTGGGAGGTATGGCTATACAACTTCCAAAAATTAACTACAAATACATCCACAGCAGTGCTAAATATTCACTGTTCCCTTGTGCACCCTTTACTTGACTTTACTTGCTACTCCTTGTATCACTGTTATTTGTACGCATAAAGTAAGTGTATAAATTACATTTCCCATGATTCAGGTGCCTGCTCTCACTCTGTGTACCTCTCCCTTCTCCACTCTGCACTGTGTGTAAATGTCCTCCCTGCTACAAGGTCTGTTTTGTGTCAGTGTCTGTCATGTGCCTCACTTCTTCAGTCCGTGCAGCACCACTTTCCACTGCATGTCTGACCAGGCAATAAATCACTACTAGAGATGAGCGAACACTAAAATGTTCGAGGTTCGAAATTCGATTCGAACAGCCGCTCAATGTTCGTGTGTTCGAATGGGTTTCGAACCCCATTATAGTCTATGGGGAACAGATACTCGTTAAGGGGGAAACCCAAATCCGTGTCTGGAGGGTCACCAAGTCCACTATGACACCCCAGGAAATGATGCCAACACCTCTGGAATGACACTGGGACAGCAGGGGAAGCATGTCTGGGGGCATCTAACACACCAAAGACCCTCTATTACCCCAACATCACTGCCTAACAACTACACACTTTCCACATTCAAAAAAACCTCAATCAAAGTGGGAAAATACCTGGAAACCTTCTTTACTCCCCAAATGGATGGACACAAACCCCAATTTAAGCTCAACAAACAGTAACAACCACCCCTTTAAATCACGTTCCCCATGACAACCACAAATGGAATAGGCAATGGGAATTCCAAAAGCCCTCACCCTTAACTGTCATTTTGAGTGTGTGTGTGTGTGTGTGTGTGTGTGATGTGGTAAGACCTTCCAAAATTCACTTTTCTAGCCCTTAACATGAGCCCTTCCAAAGTTACATGACCTTAAGCTGAGCTACCAGCAGAGATTGAGGCCCTTGGCATGAGTAGAGCCTTGCACCAGCAGTGTTTTTGGCACTTAGGGTGAGTTGAGCCTTGTACCAGCGTGTGTCCCTTAACATCAGGCGGGCCCTAAGTTCTGCGCTTTGCACAAAAGTTCCACATTAACTAGGCTGAATGGTACAAAGATTAGTAGGCCCGAGAACCAGGAACAGGTCTTGCAATGGCTGTCGGATAACGCTTAAAGCACATTGTCCACCAGCCAGGCAGCCTCTACCTCCTCTTACCCAACAGTCTTGTCCTCCTTCCACCCAAAATTCCCAATCTTCCCAGAACAACTGTGGCACCTCACTATGCCGTCCCTAGCCGTCTCAACTTCTCCCGGTGTGGCGTCCCCGCCTTGCACCAGCACGTGTCACTCAACATCAGGTGGGCCCTTAGTTCCGCGCTTTGCTGCAAGGTCCACTTGACCACCGACACTTGGACAAGCGCCTGTGGTCAGGGATGCTGCAGTGCTTATCTTTAATGACAGGCAGGGTGAATGTGGTGGAGTCTGTTCCCCGGGTGCAAACTGGGGTGGCCTATCTCCTCTCCCAGGCCAAAATTCATGGCAGGAGTAGACTGAAACCCTACGACGCTGCAACCTCCAACACAGCTACTAGCGGCAAACGCTAAAACACTGGTGTGGGGAGACGTCAGCAGGCGGTGCTGAAGCTCATCAGCTTGGGGGACAGACAGCACAGTGCCTCCGAGGTCAGGGATGCCATCCTGGCTGAGATGGCATTTTTTTTTCCCTGCTACACCTGGGGCCTGGCATTTTTACGCCTGTGATAATGGCTTGAACCTGGTAGCGGCTCTGGAGCTTGCCAGCCTCCAACACGTTCCATGTTTGGCCCACGTCTAACCTAGTGGTGCAAAGTTTTTTAAAAACATACCCAAATGTACCGAAGCTACTGTTGAAAATGCGGCGCTTGTGCGCCCACTTTTGCAAGTGCACAGGAGTCGCTGCTAGCCTAAAAACACTCTAGCAAGGCCTACATCTGTCCAAACACAGGCTGTTGTCCGTCATTCACACACGCTGAAACCCTACAATACCATATCTTGAGCAGGGTGTGTGAGCTGCACAGACCTTTGATGGAGTTCCATCTACAAAACCCAAGGGTTCCTCAAAGTCAGCAACCAAAGTTTCTGCACCATGAGTTTCCAGGGGTGGCAGAGTTATGGCTAGGGGAAGAGGCATGGATAGGGATGATGTCTAGGGGCAAAAGCAGTGTGGATGTGGAGGCAAGCTAAGCAGGAAAAACTGGGGGTACAAGCTAAGGCATGGACTGGGGTGATGTCTAGGGGCAAAAGCAGTGTGGATGTGGAGGCAAGCTAAGCAGGAAAAACTGGGGGTACAAGCTAAGGCATGGACTGGGGTGATGTCTAGGGGCAAAAGCAGTGTGGATGTGGAGGCAAGCTAAGCAGGAAAAACTGGGGGTACAAGCTAAGGCATGGACTGGGGTGATGTCTAGGGGCAAAAGCAGTGTGGATGTGGAGGCAAGCAAACCAGGGAAAATGGTGGCTAGAGGCAAAGGGATGTCCATAGGCAGCAAGGGCAAAGATGCAAAACTCTCCCGTTTCAAGAATTTTCCTGACTTGTTTCCCCACAAAACATTCCTGGGAGGAGGGCTGAAACACCACCCTCCTCCTCCTCCGCTGTTAGATTGACCCCAGCTACGAGCTGAAAACGCTGCAACACTGGTGTGGGGAGACGTCAGCAGGCTGGGCTGAAGCTCATCAGCTTGGGAGACGGACAGCACACTGCCTCTGAGGTCAGGGATGCCATCCTGGATGAGATGGCAATTTGTTTATCCCCGCTGCCCCTGGGGCCAGGTTTTTTAGCTTGTTGGAGGGCTCTGGAGCTTGCCAGCCTCCAACACGTTCCATGCCTGGCCCACATGTTCAATGTAGTGGTGCAATGATTTTTAAAAACATACCCCAAATTAGCTGAGCTAAGGGTGAAAGTGCGGCACTTGGACACCCACTTTCCCAAGTCTACAGTACCTGGAGCTAGCCACAATACACTCCAGCAAGGCCTACATCTGCCTGAAGCACCTACTGTTGTGCGAGGTCACCACACGCTCTAACCCTAGATACCGTATGTTCAGCAGGGTGTGTGAGCAGCAGAGACCTTTGATGGAGTACCAGCTACAAAACCCAAGGGTTCCTCAGAGTCAGCTCCCTCACTTTCTGCACCATGAGTTTCCATGGGTGGCAGACTTATGGCTAGAGGCACAGGCATGGATAGGGGTGATGTGTAGGGGCAAAAGCAGTGTGGATGTGGAGGCAAGCTAAGCAGCAAAAACTGGGGGTACAAGCAGCCGGTGACATCATCACTGACAAGCACAGCTGTCTGTCAGCTGACAGGCTGACTTTCACCAAAATGAACAGACAATGGATAGACTCATCATATACATGTCAGTTACATGACAAATTTAGTGCAATTTGCAAGTCCAAGATGGTTTGGAGATCTGCGGAGAGGAATCTCACCACCTCTTGCGGGTGCCATCATTTGGAAGGCAAGCCCTGGGCTCAGTGGGTGAGAGCAAGCGCAGGATAATCGTCGTTTGGCCTGGCGGCCACTGCCTCTTCCACTGTTGACAGGGCTGGCGCTGCAGTCCAGACCAGGAGCCAGGACACCTCCACATCTGCCTCTGACACTTTGGGGAGTTCACCCTTATCCTCACCTTTTCCTGCCATTTCTCCTTTTGCCCGCGCCATCATGCGCCTCTTCCCAGCAACTCCCCATCTCCCAAGCCTTTCATTTCATGCTAAAGTACAGCGCAACCCACCCACATGCCCAAGGCTTCAACGGCCTCATCTCAAGAAATCTGGCCCAGGAGATGTTGGAATCCCGGCTGGGGGACACTCTGCCCTTTTTGGGCAGAGTGTCTACTGCGCCACCGCACTGTGCCGTCCACACCAGCACTTTCCCCCAAACATGAGGCGGTCCCTAAATTCAGCGCTTAGCCCTAAAGTTCCATGTGACCAGTTACGAATGGACAAGTGCATGCGGACAGGGACGCTACCTTTCAATTTGGGCACAGTGGTTGAATGTAGTTGAGGCGTGGACCGGGTCACAAAATGTGGTGGCCTGACTTGTCTCCCCACACAACATTCCTGGGAGGAGGGCTGAAACACCACCCTCCTCCGCTGTTAAATTGACCCCAGCTACGAGCTGGAAACGCTGCAACACTGGTGTGGGGAGACGTCAGCGGGCCGTGCTGAAGCTCATCAGCTTGGGGGCCAGACAGCACACTGCCTACAAAGTGAGTCATGCCATCCTCGATGAGACGGCAATGTGGTTTTTGCCACTGCACCTGGGCCCAGGCATGTTGTCATGTGTGATAATGGCCGTAACCTGGGATTGGCTCTGTAGCTTGGCAGCCTGCAACATATTCCATGCCTGGGCCACGTTTTTAACTCATTGCTGCTAATCTTTTGAAAAAGGTACCCCAATGTTCCTGAGCTACTGGTGAAAGTGTGGCGCTTGTGCGGATAGTTTTTAAAGTGTATAGTTGCCGCTGCTAGCCTCTATGCACTCCTACAACGCCTGTACCTGCTGGAACAACGGCTGTTGTGCGACGTCTCCACACTGCTGGCACTAAACATATCATGTGTTGAGCAGAGTGTGTGAGCAGCACAGACCTTTGATGTAGTTCCAACTCCAAAACCCTCGGGTTCGTCAAAGTCAACTCCCTCAGTTGCTCAACCATGAGTGGCCATGGGTGGCAGACTTATGTGAAATCCCATCCCATCCATTGCACTGGACACGAAACATTAGCATGCGCTCAGCACAACTTCGGATATGGCAGATGCGTTAAGTAGGGTGCAGGGTACAACACAGACCAGGCCCGAGCACCAGGAACAGGTGTTAGAAATACTGCAGCATCTGCCATTTCCTTCCAATTTTGGGGTTTTGGACCCGCCACCGACTTGTCTGGACCTAAGTGGGGATCATGAGACACAGTTGCCATCAAGGCAAGCTGTGGTCATGTGCGGTTTGCAGTAAGGGGGCAGTGCGCAATTGGAAGAGGAGTTGGTGGATGACGAGGCCACCGACCCCACATGGACAGGGGTGATGTCTAGGGGCTAAAGCAGTGTAGATGTAGAGGGAAGCTAAATCAACAAAAAACCTGGGTAGAAGCAAAGGCATAAACTGGGGTGATGTTTAGGGGTGAAAGCAGAGTAGATGTGGAGGGAAGCTAAGCAGCAAAAACAGTGGGTAGAAGCAAAGGCATGCAAAACTCTACCCTGTTGGAAGACTTATTCCTAGGTCTGGAACACGTTAATGGCCCCCCTGGACAAATTACTGCCACTCAGGGGCCTAGTGTCACCAGGAGGGACAAGTATAGGCGCATGTTGTGGGAATACCTGGCCGACACCAGCTCTGTCCTCTCCGATCCCTCTGTGCTCTACAGCCTAAACTTATTTTCTCATCTTTTTTTCTGAACTGCACATCTCTTGCCTGCTTCCTTTGGGATCTTAGAAATGGTGGTCCACTTCCACAGATGGTAACTTCAATAGACAGTGTAACGGGAGTAGCTGAGGGATCGCTGTCTTAACCACTTTTTGGCACAAAATTTACTTCCAAAGCCAAATATGGTGCAAGTATATGATGCAAGGACACCTACACACCTATCTCTGACACATTGGGGAGTTCACCCTCATGCACCCTTTTGGCCTGCACCATCATGCGCCTCTTCCCAGCCACTCCACATTTCCCAAGCTTTTCATTGCAGGCAGAAGTACAATACAACCCACCCCCATGCCCAAGCCTGTAACAGCCTCATCGATAAACTGCTGGCCCTGGAGATGTTGGTGTTTGTTTATGCTTCTGGAGACCCAGGCCTTCCGTCAGCAGATGGCAGCTGGGGCACCTCCCTATGCTGGGCCTAGCCGTTACTACTTCTCTTGGTGTGCTGTCTCTGCCTTGCGCCTGCATGTGTCCCATAACATCAGTCGGGCCCAGAGCTCTGCGCTTTGCTGCAAGGTCCACTTGACCACCGACACATGGACAAGCGCCTGTGGTCAGGGATGCTGCAGTGCTTATCTTTAATGACAGGCAGGGTGAATGTGGTGGAGTCTGTTCCCCGGGTGCAAACTGGGGTGGCCTATCTCCTCTCCCAGGCCAAAATTCATGGCAGGAGTAGACTGAAACCCTACGAAGCTGCAACCTCCACCCCAGCTACTAGCGGAAAACACTGTAACACTGGCATGGGGAGATGTCAGCAGGCCGTGCTGAAACTGATCAGCTTGGGGGACAGACAGCACAGTGCCTCCGAGGTCAGGGATGCCATCCTGGCTGAGATGGCATTTTTTTTTCCCTGCTACACCTGGGGCCTGGCATTTTTGCGCCTGTGATAATGGCTGGAACCTGGTAGCAGATCTGGAGCTTGCCAGACTCAAACACGGTCCACGCATGGCCCACGTTTTCCAACTTGTTGGTGCCATGTTTCTTTGAAACCTACACCATTGTGCCTGATATACAGGTCAAAGTGGGGCCATTTTCGTAAGTGAGAACTAGCCTCTGCTAGGCAGAAAACATTCAGAGCACACTCCTCTCATCTTCGCACCGTTGGCTGGCGGAGGAAGACGAGGGGGTTGGAGTGGCATCTGATGTCCCTATCCCACACGAGGCTAGAGGGTGCACTTCAGTGCATCCCATTGCTTCACCACAAATGGTGTGAAGGGGAGTGGAAAATGGAGGAAATGGAGAGTGACCCTTACAGTTGGGGCCAGCAAAGGCATGCCAAGTAACACACTGGCACACATGGCTGACTTCATCTTGGGTTGCTTTTCAACACATATTTCACATCATGAAGAACAAATAATACTGGATTTTTTCAAGCCTTGAACCCCGGTCTAGGTCTAATGTCTGTTCCTTTCTTATATTAGGGGAGAGGGAAAAAAAATTACTTCAGTGATACGTTTAGCGTACATAGACTGACTATTAATGTGTATCCCACTTAGTGTTGTTAGGGTTACACACCGTCACAACCTGGCTAAAGCTTCTATAGCTGTTAATAAAGTCAACATAACTTTACGGTATCCAAAAAGACAGCTGGTACCGACAGAGAGCAAGACAAATGTCACCCAAAGCTGTGAGCTCTGAACACCCACAGTGACTTTGGCGTCATCATCATTATAAGGGAGCGGGTGGTAATAAATAACTTGGCAGTGCCTAAAACCCAAAAAGCTTATACAACTATATTTACATTAAGATACACAAATGAAACTTTTCAGTAGCATGTCATGAGACAAGCTGATAAGCTCTTCCTTTGTGCAGTGCTATTTGAAAGTTAAACGCTGCCTTTATTTTAATTCTGGAGAAGGTGCAGACATTAGATTTAGAACATGTTGTCTTCATTGTCCAAATCCTCTATATAGGTAACGTGTTTTTCGGGACGAGCTGTCTGGGAACGAGCTGGTGCAGCACTGACAACCTGGGTGAATATGGCAAGAGCCTGAGATGTAGGGTGAATGAATCCCCAAATTATTTGTGGAATTCCCAGTGAGACAATGGCACTGTATACCAGTATTAAAAATTGTGGGTGCACATAACCCCCATATATTCTTTGAATTCCCAGTGAGACAATGGAACTGTATAGCAGTAGCAAAAATTGTGGGTGCACGTAACCCCCATATATTCTTTGAATTCCCAGTGAGACAATGGCACTGTATACCAGTATTAAAAATTGTGGGTGCACATAACCCCCATATATTCTTTGAATTCCCAGTGAGACAATGGCACTGTATACCAGTATTAAAAATTGTGGGTGCACATAACCCCAATATATTCTTTGAATTCCCAGTGAGACAATGGAACTGTATAGCAGTAGCAAAAATTGTGGGTGCACGTAACCCCCATATATTCTTTGAATTCCCAGTCAGACAATGGCACTGTATACCAGTAGTAAAAATTGTGGGTGCACATAACCCCAATATATTCTTTGAATTCCCAGTCAGACAATGGCACTGTATACCAGTATTAAAAATTGTGGGTGCACATAACCCCAATATATTCTTTGAATTCCCAGTGAGACAATGGAACTGTATAGCAGTAGCAAAAATTGTGGGTGCACGTAACCCCCATATATTCTTTGAATTCCCAGTCAGACAATGGCACTGTATACCAGTAGTAAAAATTGTGGGTGCACATAACCCCAATATATTCTTTGAATTCCCAGTCAGACAATGGCACTGTATACCAGTATTAAAAATTGTGGGTGCACATAACCCCCATATATTCTTTGAATTCCCAGTCAGACAATGGCACTGTATACCAGTAGTAAAAATTGTGGGTGCACATAACCCCAATATATTCTTTGAATTCCCAGTGAGACAATGGCACTGTATACCAGTATTAAAAATTGTGGGTGCACATAACCCCCATATATTCTTTGAATTCCCAGTCAGACAATGGCACTGTATACCAGTAGTAAAAATTGTGGGTGCACATAACCCCAATATATTCTTTGAATTCCCAGTCAGACAATGGCACTGTATACCAGTATTAAAAATTGTGGGTGCACATAACCCCCATATATTCTTTGAATTCCCAGTCAGACAATGGCACTATATACCAGTAGTAAAAATTGTGGGTGCACATAACCCCCATATATTCTTTGAATTCCCAGTCAGACAATGGCACTATATACCAGTAGTAAAAATTGTGGGTGCACATAACCCCAATATATTCTTTGAATTCCCAGTCAGACAATGGCACTGTATACCAGTATTAAAAATTGTGGGTGCACATAACCCCCATATATTCTTTGAATTCCCAGTCAGACAATGGCACTGTATACCAGTAGTAAAAATTGTGGGTGCACATAACCCCAATATATTCTTTGAATTCCCAGTCAGACAATGGCACTGTATACCAGTATTAAAAATTCTGGGTGCACATAACCCCCATATATTCTTTGAATTCCCAGTCAGACAATGGCACTGTATACCAGTAGTAAAAATTGTGGGTGCACATAACCCCAATATATTCTTTGAATTCCCAGTCAGACAATGGCACTGTATACCAGTATTAAAAATTGTGGGTGCACATAACCCCCATATATTCTTTGAATTCCCAGTCAGACAATGGCACTGTATACCAGTATTAAAAATTGTGGGTGCACATAACCCCCATATATTCTTTGAATTCCCAGTGAGACAATGGAACTGTATAGCAGTAGCAAAAATTGTGGGTGCACGTAACCCCCATATATTCTTTGAATTCCCAGTCAGACAATGGCACTGTATACCAGTAGTAAAAATTGTGGGTGCACATAACCCCAATATATTCTTTGAATTCCCAGTGAGACAATGGCACTGTATACCAGTATTAAAAATTGTGGGTGCACATAACCCCCATATATTCTTTGAATTCCCAGTCAGACAATGGCACTGTATACCAGTATTAAAAATTGTGGGTGCACATAACCCCAATATATTCTTTGAATTCCCAGTGAGACAATGGAACTGTATAGCAGTAGCAAAAATTGTGGGTGCACGTAACCCCCATATATTCTTTGAATTCCCAGTCAGACAATGGCACTGTATACCAGTAGTAAAAATTGTGGGTGCACATAACCCCAATATATTCTTTGAATTCCCAGTCAGACAATGGCACTGTATACCAGTATTAAAAATTGTGGGTGCACATAACCCCAATATATTCTTTGAATTCCCAGTGAGACAATGGAACTGTATAGCAGTAGCAAAAATTGTGGGTGCACGTAACCCCCATATATTCTTTGAATTCCCAGTCAGACAATGGCACTGTATACCAGTAGTAAAAATTGTGGGTGCACATAACCCCAATATATTCTTTGAATTCCCAGTCAGACAATGGCACTGTATACCAGTATTAAAAATTGTGGGTGCACATAACCCCCATATATTCTTTGAATTCCCAGTCAGACAATGGCACTGTATACCAGTAGTAAAAATTGTGGGTGCACATAACCCCAATATATTCTTTGAATTCCCAGTGAGACAATGGCACTGTATACCAGTATTAAAAATTGTGGGTGCACATAACCCCCATATATTCTTTGAATTCCCAGTCAGACAATGGCACTGTATACCAGTAGTAAAAATTGTGGGTGCACATAACCCCCATATATTCTTTGAATTCCCAGTCAGACAATGGCACTATATACCAGTAGTAAAAATTGTGGGTGCACATAACCCCAATATATTCTTTGAATTCCCAGTCAGACAATGGCACTGTATACCAGTATTAAAAATTGTGGGTGCACATAACCCCCATATATTCTTTGAATTCCCAGTCAGACAATGGCACTGTATACCAGTAGTAAAAATTGTGGGTGCACATAACCCCAATATATTCTTTGAATTCCCAGTCAGACAATGGCACTGTATACCAGTATTAAAAATTCTGGGTGCACATAACCCCCATATATTCTTTGAATTCCCAGTCAGACAATGGCACTGTATACCAGTAGTAAAAATTGTGGGTGCACATAACCCCAATATATTCTTTGAATTCCCAGTCAGACAATGGCACTGTATACCAGTATTAAAAATTGTGGGTGCACATAACCCCCATATATTCTTTGAATTCCCAGTCAGACAATGGCACTGTATACCAGTATTAAAAATTGTGGGTGCACATAACCCCCATATATTCTTTGAATTCCCAGTGAGACAATGGAACTGTATAGCAGTAGCAAAAATTGTGGGTGCACGTAACCCCCATATATTCTTTGAATTCCCAGTCAGACAATGGCACTGTATACCAGTAGTAAAAATTGTGGGTGCACATAACCCCAATATATTCTTTGAATTCCCAGTGAGACAATGGCACTGTATACCAGTATTAAAAATTGTGGGTGCACATAACCCCCATATATTCTTTGAATTCCCAGTCAGACAATGGCACTGTATACCAGTATTAAAAATTGTGGGTGCACATAACCCCAATATATTCTTTGAATTCCCAGTGAGACAATGGAACTGTATAGCAGTAGCAAAAATTGTGGGTGCACGTAACCCCCATATATTCTTTGAATTCCCAGTCAGACAATGGCACTGTATACCAGTAGTAAAAATTGTGGGTGCACATAACCCCAATATATTCTTTGAATTCCCAGTCAGACAATGGCACTGTATACCAGTATTAAAAATTGTGGGTGCACATAACCCCAATATATTCTTTGAATTCCCAGTGAGACAATGGAACTGTATAGCAGTAGCAAAAATTGTGGGTGCACGTAACCCCCATATATTCTTTGAATTCCCAGTCAGACAATGGCACTGTATACCAGTAGTAAAAATTGTGGGTGCACATAACCCCAATATATTCTTTGAATTCCCAGTCAGACAATGGCACTGTATACCAGTATTAAAAATTGTGGGTGCACATAACCCCCATATATTCTTTGAATTCCCAGTCAGACAATGGCACTATATACCAGTAGTAAAAATTGTGGGTGCACATAACCCCCATATATTCTTTGAATTCCCAGTCAGACAATGGCACTATATACCAGTAGTAAAAATTGTGGGTGCACATAACCCCAATATATTCTTTGAATTCCCAGTCAGACAATGGCACTGTATACCAGTATTAAAAATTGTGGGTGCACATAACCCCCATATATTCTTTGAATTCCCAGTCAGACAATGGCACTGTATACCAGTAGTAAAAATTGTGGGTGCACATAACCCCAATATATTCTTTGAATTCCCAGTCAGACAATGGCACTATATACCAGTATTAAAAATTCTGGGTGCACATAACCCCCATATATTCTTTGAATTCCCAGTCAGACAATGGCACTGTATACCAGTAGTAAAAATTGTGGGTGCACATAACCCCAATATATTCTTTGAATTCCCAGTCAGACAATGGCACTGTATACCAGTATTAAAAATTGTGGGTGCACATAACCCCAATATATTCTTTGAATTCCCAGTGAGACAATGGAACTGTATAGCAGTAGCAAAAATTGTGGGTGCACGTAACCCCCATATATTCTTTGAATTCCCAGTCAGACAATGGCACTGTATACCAGTAGTAAATATTGTGGGTGCACATAACCCCAATATAT
Source organism: Leptodactylus fuscus (assembly GCF_031893055.1). Classification (NCBI taxonomy): domain Eukaryota; kingdom Metazoa; phylum Chordata; class Amphibia; order Anura; family Leptodactylidae; genus Leptodactylus; species Leptodactylus fuscus. The sequence continues at coordinate 87,357,925 of NC_134267.1, forward strand.
TCTTTGAATTCCCAGTGAGACAATGGCACTGTATAGCAGTAGCAAAAATTGTGGGTGCACGTCACCCCAATATATTCTTTGAATTCCCAGTCAGACAATGGCACTATATACCAGTAGCAAAAATTGTGGGTGTATATAGCCCCAATTCTATTGCTAGGGGACTTGCAGGGTATTTCTGAGGTGAAGGTGGGGGGGCACACCGTTGAAACGGGGATTTGGGGTGTATATATGGGGTATACGGGAATACACTGTCAGTGTGTTCCATTCAGGATCCTGGGAAAGCTGGGTTGCGGCGATTGAGCCCGTCAGTGCCACGTTACACTGACAAGCTTCTCCCTGGAATTGAAGTTATATGTAAGCCCAATATATTCTTTGAATTCCCAGTGAGACAATGGCACCATATGGCAGTAGCAAAAATAGTGGGTGTATATAGCCCCAATCCTATTGCTAGGGGACTTGCAGGGTATTTCTGGGGTGAAGGTGGGGGGGCACACCGTTGGAACGGGTATCGGGGGTATATATCGGGTATACGGGAATACACTGACAGTGTATTCCATTCAGGATCCTGGGAAAGCTGGGTTGCGGCGATTGAGCCCGTCAGTGCCACGTTACACTGACAAGCTTCTCCCTGGAATTTAGCTCTTACAAGAGCTGTTGTGGTTGTCTTCTCCTTCCTATCTAGCCTGTCCCTGCCTACCCAGAATCTAACCCCTAGCTAGCTGGACGGAAACCTCCGTCCCCGGTGAATTGCAAGCTCAGAATGACGCGAAGCTGGGCGGCGCTGTTCTTTTAAATTAGAGGTCACATGTTTTCGGCAGCCAATGGGTTTTGCCTACTTTTTTCAACGTCACCGGTGTCGTAGTTCCTGTCCCACCTACCCTGCGCTGTTATTGGAGCAAAAAAGGCGCCAGGGAAGGTGGGAGGGGAATCGAGTAATGGCGCACTTTACCACGCGGTGTTCGATTCGATTCGAACATGCCGAACAGCCTAATATCCGATCGAACATGAGTTCGATAGAACACTGTTCGCTCATCTCTAATCACTACCATTAGTGGTGTCAAGGGGCAAGCAGATCACGTGCTGGTGTGCTGTTTCGTTTGCTGGCTGAACTGCTCACAGGGCTTGTAAACAAAACATCTCATCTGTGGTTAATGACTTAAAATAAATCAGATAAACGATGCTGTATTTAAACAAGAAATATATTAATGCATCCTGTGATGTGGCCCAAAAAAACTGGATAAGCACGTTAATGCAGAATTAGGAGACACCCCAGGATCCCATTTTCCTTCAGTAAACCTCAAAAATCAATTCCACATTCTCAGATAAATATGAGAGGCAATAGGTTTCTGGTGAGAAGGCGTGTGCACAGTCTCCAGGCAGTGAGATAGAGCTGATGCTTTAAATACTGGGCCCTGTGACAGAAGTTCTGGCAATACCAGTGGTTTTCATAAGACTCAACCTGAGAAATGGAGCAGGAGGGGAAACCAGACCCTCTTTAGCAATGATGGAGCAATCGGAATTACATGGGCTCCTTTTGCTTGTGTCTTTGCCAGGACCCCATCATATAGGAGCCTTTTTGGTCAAGATAGGCCTAAAAACATCCAGTCCTTTGGGGTTGTCCCTTCTTTATAGGGTGTAGAAGTCCAAAACCTGAAGGTTTTTCCTTGTTGCAAACAAATTCAGGATTGGGATGCCCCAAAGGTTTAGTCAGGCCTACAAAACCAAGGGATTTAATCTCCAATCGTACTCTCTCAGGGACTATCTTCTGAGAAAGTCTACCATCTGATTTTGATGGGTAGCTGTTATAGAGGCAACATTCTTATTTGCCCATCTGAATATCTTGGATATTAACAGGGAACGAGAGGCACTCTACGAGTATGTATCCATCTATTTACATACACCACTGCCGTTGTATTTTCTGACAGTATCTTTATGTGACCTCCTCTTAACTGTGGTTCCAATCCTTTCTGAGCTTCCCACATGGCTAATCTTCACATATTCAATGTTGTTTTTGCCAAAGACTGGCTTCATACCCCTTGTAAACATGAAGTGGTTGTCTGAACTCCCCAGCACCACTGACTTGCATCCATTGTTATTATTACTTCATGTTGAGGTCACCATGGGACTCCTCTTTGCAGGTTCTGGTTTATAATCCACCAACACAAATTTCTTTACAACAATCAGGATTTTCATTTTCCTGTCTAGAGAAACTTCCGTTTTGCCCCAGATTGCAAGAAGAAACCTCTGAAGCTGTCTTGTGTGGGCTTCAGCCCAGAGCACTGCTGGAAAGGTGGATGATAAATTGCCTAGTAGCCTTATAATCGACCTGATGGAGGTCAAAGGGTTGTAGCTTTGTAGATTGTAGAGATGGGCTAAGCCTGATATTTGGATAGATTCTTGTTTCTCCTGAGCCAGGAAAGAGGTCGTCAGATGAGTCTAATAAAATGCCCAGGAAAACCTTCTGATGGCTGGAGGTTGGCTGAACCTTCTCCCAGTTAGTGATCCAACCCAGGCTGGTTAAGGTGGACTGAGCGGTGTTATTACCCTTGAGGTAAAGAAATTAGGTAACTTCAGCCATAATCTTTGTAAAGATCCTCAGAGCTCCAGAAAGGCTGGATGGGAGAACCTGAAAATGCCAAACTTGCTGATCAGACAGAAGGGTAATTCTCAGGAATTTCTTATGACCCTGATGGATAGGAACATGGAAATAGGCAACGCTTATATCTAGTGATGCCATGAAGCAATCTCAGGTCAGAAGGGTTGTGGAAGACCATGGTCTCCATCTTGAACCTTTTGTACTTTAAGAATTGATTTAGGACCTTTAAGTTGATGATGGTCTTGTGAGTTCCATTCAGTTTTTTGATTAGAAATAGTGGAGAGTAGAAGTGTGTCACCTCTTCACATGATATTACTTGAATCAGGATGTTCCTTTGGAGTAGCAAGTGCATTTCAATAGCAGGTGTCTTATAGTCATGAATCTTTACAGTGAGAAACTTTTGAATTCCTGTTTGTAACTTTACTGGTTGGTATTGACGACCCAAGGAGAAGTGGAAATTTTTTGCTAGATCTCCTTGAAGAATTTCAATCTTCCCTCTACTGGGGGCCTGGTGTCATTGGCTTGGTTTACAATCAGAAGAGGCAGGTTTGAAAAGAAGGCCCTTTTTCTTTCGTTCTGGAATGCTGGTCTACTCCCTGAATATTCCCTTCTTATGATCAGGTTGACTTTTATTCTGGTTCTGAAAGGAATGTCTTTGATGAAGAAAATCTTGAAACACTACTGATATGCAGTTTCTCTCTTACTTATTTACCCAGGAGTCCAATACATAGCATAAAAACTCCCTCCCCACTCTCACACACAAACACCATCTTGCATTCCTAACACCCTCCATGATGGATGCTTACATTGTTATTGGTTTCTCTGTGGCCTAGTTCATCCACAAGTGTGAAACAGCAGGAGCCAGGAACTCTGAGACCAGACAATGTGAGTACTTGTAAAAACTAGTGCAACAGTAGTGTTTTATATACTAACCACTCTGATCATAACACTCTTTTTCTTCACAAGGTTAGAATATTTTCATGGTCTAGTTTCTTTGCTTAGCTGTTCCTATGCCCTAGTATTTCTAACTCAGAGACCTTTACAATGGCACACAGAAGCCAGCACTTCGTGAAGCTATAAATACTCCTTACGATGTCAGATGGTACATACGTATTTCAACATATTATGGAGAGAATAGTGTCACAATTAGGCATATGTTGGAATATGCTACAATTTTCTTCACTAATTTATACACAAACAGTGTGAGAAGGAGTAAACTGTATGAAAGTGCAGTATGAGTCCATAAATTTATGTAAGTTACTATTATGATGGTACACTAAAGCTGGGAGAGTCACTGGTAGAGTAGGACCTTGGTGTACTTGTAGATTATAGATTACACCATGGACAACACCATGGCCACGTACCTGGAGAGAATACCCCACCCCAAACACAGACAAGACCTGAGCCGGTACAGACTGAGCGCCCACAACCTAGAGATGGAGACGGGGCGGCACAGGCAGACGTACAAGCCATGGGAGAACAGACTGTGCCAGCACTGTGACCAGGGGGCCCTAGAAGACGAGGCCCACTTCCTGCTACACTGCACCAAATACTCAGCTGTGAGGGCCGTCTACTACCAAAGACTCTCTGCCCACATCCCAGACTTCACATCTGCAGACGAGAAGAGGAAACTCTACATCCTACTGGGAGAGGAAGAGGCCACTGTGGAGATCGCTGCCCAATACGTGTCCAGCTGTCACCAAATAAGAGGAAGATGAGACGCATGGACTATCAAACCCCCCACCCCCCATGGACTATTAAACTCCCCCCTAAGCCCCCCCATCACCTGTCTACCCCATACCCACCGAAACCCAAACACCCCAAACAAGAACGAGGAGACCCTAAAGACACTCAAACCCCCAACCCACAGACCCCTTACCCATCCCTCTCCACCACCCCAAACCTTCTTTCTGCTTTGGCAACACCAATTGTTTTATTCTTTGGTAATGCTAATAAAGCTCATTTGTATCTTGTATCTTGATTGAACAACAGCATCCAGCATCAGTCAGGATACTCAACAGGATATTGTCCTAATAAAAAGGGTGTGAACTTGTACGACATCGATGTAATAATCCCAATTTACAAAGCACTGACTCAAAGGAGAGTCTTGAGAGGCTTCAAGGCTTCTTTACTGTAAGGACTGTGAATCTGAAGAATAGCCTACCCTGGGGCTGTTACAGCAGCAACAACTTGAAACAGCTTTAAAATTGGCTTAGATGTCATTTTACAGCAAAATAGTGTTGAACCTTCTGGAAATGCTTATTTCCTGCACATTCCTGGAATGCTCCATTTGATTCTCTTTGTACAAAGATATTCTCCCCTTTAGAGAATGCCTTTAGGTTAGAATATCTCCATAACAGAGCCATATTGAAGGAACCATACAGTGTTCTACCATATGCATGAACCATTAGAAACAACACCAAGTATTCTCTGAAATTTATCCTCCAATGAATATCACATGACTTTTATATGATCAGTGGAACTCACTTATGACAATCTTTATTTTTCAGAAACTTCCACTTGATTTTCAAGTTATTTTCAAAAATAAAATACAGTATTTTAATAACATAAATCTGTGAGTATAAAGTGAAGATAGAGACCAAACAGACTCCCAACCGGACGGTTTGGTTAAGATTTCTTTAAAAATATTTCTGCAGAGGGAACGCAGCTGTAAAGTGCTCTGCAGGTGAGGATTCAACCCTGCAAAATCTGTTGTTTATGCAATTTATTAAAATAGTTCTTTCCGGTTTAGGTTTGGCTTTCGGTAGACAACAGTACATTTGCATGTGAGAAACCCAAGCTAACTCTTAAAGCAGATGGCTCCTAATGCAGCCTTTCAGGCTCTTTAAAAGGCAACAAATAGGTTAACAAAGATGTGTTTTACTTGTAAGTATCCACATAATGATATGACTGAAGGGCACAGGAAAGAATGTGCCACACACACTCTCCCCCCGCCCTTCCCCCATCACACAAGAGCTAAAGGCAATCACATATCAGACCTGAGAGAGGAACACAAGGACAGTAATGAAAAATCAATTGACATCACTTCACAAATCAATGTCATTTTAGTCATTTGAATACTGGAGCTTTTGTGCCATATCAGCATTTACATACTTTTTACATTTTCACCAAATGTACATACAGAACGTAGCAAAGCTATTTTGGATCTTAAGCAGTGAGGCTTAAAATCCAAGGACATGGATATCGCTACAGACACAAAAACCATGTCTCACTTTATATACTCTACATCTGTTCTCCTAGAGATGAGCAAAAATCAACAAGCTTGCACATTTACATTAACCCATCAAGCTGTGGTTTACTTAGCATGTATGAATATACAATCATAAGAAATAATTTGACGTACACTAAGACGTTACTACCATTTACGATTTCTGCTAGAGGACATATTCTATTTCTTCCAGTGTTATAAGAATTGGAATTGTCAGTCTCACTGTACTAGATGCATGATGCTTTTTCCAAGGTAGCATTAAAGGGGTGTGATATACCTATTACCATATATTCATGCTCATGTGATGCCTGTATTCCTTGGTGGGGTTCACAGTGGTCAGACCTATTCCAATCTGAAGGTGATGCCCTGCGGTGATTTACTGGTGGAAGAAAGCTGGCCAGCAGTGGAATGGTAGGACTAGTGCTAGGGAAGAACGGACCATTGGACGCTAAACCATAACTCATTTTGCCAATCACTAGTTATGGCAAATCAACACTGCAGTAATTGGTTGAGCAATGATTTTCTGTTTTCTGGGAGGAACCAGGAATTAGGGACCAGTTGGGGAGCCATGCCATACTGGAACAGGAGTGATGCAAGGAAAGTATTACTTTATGTTTTAACCCACCAGACAACTCCTATACTCAAACTGTATGCATACTTTGTAGATCCAGTGAAAGAGTTTTCGAAAAGTGGTTTTCCAGATTAAAAAGACGGATTGAGGATTCCTGGTGTAAACAAGGGTTTACAATCTATAAGGGAGGAGGGGTGGAGACAGTAAGTGAGTATAGAAGGTGTTCATATGGTGATGTGGTGGCAGCTGGGTTATTGAAACTTGAAGGCTTTCCCAAAGAGAAAATTCTTTTGGGTGCTTTTGAAGTTTGTGGTTGTGGGGGTCAGTCTTATATATTGTAATAGCAAGTCTCAGAGGCGGCTAGGTGAAAATTGGATAAGAGCAGAACAAAGAAGGAGGACTTGAAAGGAATGGAGATTACATGTGGGGAGGTAGCAAGAGATTATGTCAGAGATGTATAGAGGAGATATGTTATGGATGACCTTGTATGCCAGCGTTACCATTTTAAACTCTATTTGCTGGGCAATGGGTAGCCAGTGAAGTGATTGGAGGGTAGATTGGAGGAGGAGCAAAAATATTTGCTGAGGGACAAAAGAGAAGGTGTTACAGTCAGTTGGAGATGATGAGAGCATAGACTAGAATTTTTGTAGCTTCAGGGGTGAGAAAAGCGAGGAGATAGAAGGCTTTGGCTCATAGACACTCTGAAAATCTGGATAGAAGAGTGGTAACATCTTGTCGTAAAAGCAGTTTGGAAAACCATGGGACACTAAGATGGCTTAGGTTGAGGGTATAGATGAGGAACAGTAGGGGTCCCCGGACACAGAGCCTTGAGGACTTCTACAGAGAGTGGATGTAATGGTAGGGTGTTTACAAGCAGAAAGGAAGGTACCACTGGTTAGAGATAGGTTGAAGAGATGCATTAGAGTATGAGTAAAGACTTCAGTTAGGTTAGGGATAAGGTCTTATTGGTTATGGTCGAGAGCACAAAATCAAGGTGCGATTTTGAAATAAAGATGGAAAGTTTTTCATTGATGATGGTGCATAAGCAGGTTATCGAGGAAGAGCGCTATATAGTTGAGTAGAGTTGTCGTGGGAATTATAGGTATTAAATAACTGTTTGGGGTTGCAGGATTGGAAAAATAAGATTGTGGTGAAATAGACCTTCAACTGGTGATATCTCTAGCAATAATATAGTTAAAACTTTGATTTTGGAGTTATATGAAAGGTTGAGGTTCCTGCGGATACAATAATTTCAACTGGTGTGATCTATGTCAATGATGTAGATATAACTGTGGTTTTGAAGTCATATGAAAGCTGGGTGCTGTTTTAGGTTTTATAATCCCAGACATGTATCAGTTTGAAATGGACCCCTCCAGCCTCAGCTACCCTGCACTACACAAAAATAGGATCAGGGGATAATCATACTCATTAGGGAGAGTGTGCACCTACACAGGCGTACGGAGACTTACAAGTCATTTCTGCCCCACTGGGGATTATGGGTAAAATCTGCAAATCTATTCTCCAGGATGTAATTAGGAGAATAGTACCTCTGTTTGCTGCCCTCTAGGGGCAGCCCCCTTAACATCATGCATGAATCGTTTAATGAGCCTAATAACATAATGCGGGGATCTGATCCTGGTCTAGTCTCTCACTCTGCCATACTAGTATCTCTATGCTATGCTGAGGAGATCCAACAGATCAAAACAGCGCTGTCCATAGCTGGGAATCTGTTCCTTTTGGAATAGAAATACTAGTTTGGCAATAATCCTCGCATTATGTTATTAGGCTCATTAAATGAGTCATTCATGATGTTAAGGGGGCTGCCCCTAGAGGGCAGCAAACAGAGGCACCGTTCTAATTACATCCTGGAAAATAGATTTGCATATTTTACACAAAAATAGCAATAGATAAACAGGAATGAATAAAAAAAAATCAGGATTTCACACAAAGGAGGCAAACTTATTAATAAAGTACATTACAACATTTATTAATGACACACTCCCAAAAAAATCAAAGGTTGGTCAAAACATTACGCTTTATGGCTAAATGAAAAAAAAAATAACACGTGAATAGTAAATCCAACGAAAAGTATTAGACTATTGATTTGTGAAGTATTGAACCATTCACTTGTCTTCAAATGCTATTGATTTATGAAAAATGTGATGCTGCCAAAAAAAAGCACCATGTATTGCATGGTTAGGCATCAGACAAATCTACCACAAGACAGTCTGCATAGTACATTGAGTGTACTACCAAGCCTGCATGTCTGCCTACTAAGCATGCATGTCTTCTATCCATGTAAAACTGGATAAAACCATATGTGTATGAGAACTAATCCTGTTTTCCAGTGCTACCAAGGATGAATATGAGATCCCTGCCCCCAGGCTGGAATTGCATTTGCATTGTGTGTCACTCACAGGCATCTCAGGGCTTGCACATAGACTTTTTGCTACATGCATGCATACTATTATTATTGAATCTTGCTATACCTGTATTCTAGAGAATGTTATAATATTTCATGCATTCAGCCAGTGTGTATGATATTAGAATATCTTTTGTGCTTTGACTGTGTGAATTTCTTTGTACATTTAAATCCTTTTCCAAGGTGTCAGGAAGCAAAGACAATTGCAGTTTACTTTTGTTGACACTGATGGGTTGTGTCTGGAATTTTCCTCTGTTGTAGCTTGTTGTTGCCCCCGTCTATGTTCAGCTTTCCTAACTAAACATTGTCACCAATTGTTGGACATGTTGGCTTTTTTAGGAAATCATTTGCATACACCTTTTTTGCAAAGTTCCCTGGGGCTGCTTCAACAGTCACACGCTACACAGGCATCCTTTAACTAAACACTGTCAGAACAGATTTTCCTACAGCGCTGATTTTTGCTGGGAGAATTTGCTTAAACACATTTCACAAACCTTCAGGTGAACTGACAATCATATCAAAGACTCATCTCTGAAACGCAAATACTCTCAGACCGACTTCGGAAAGGAATAAACCCAACATGTTATTGTTGTTATGGAGCATGTATTCTAGAAAGTGTAGAAAAACAAATACGTGTTATTCTCTACTTACTCATCAAATGGATTTGTAGATGTAAGGATTTAGTTAAAGAGTTTATTATTATATTATTGGGTTTATGTATATTGCTATATTATACATTTTAAGCCTATATGTTTGAAGTACATCTGGCAGCCCAGATGGGAAATTCAGTGGCAATTCTGGTAATACAGATGCTTTACAGCATTACAACTGATCATTCATAACAACTTTATTGAAAGAGCAACTATCAGCCAAATAATCTATCCTCCTCTATAAGCAGGCATGCTTTAGTGTGTGTATTGATTTTAGTAAGAAGTCATACACCTCCATAGTGCTTATCTTCTGGTGGAACAAAGGATTAAGCATGTTGAAATCTAGCATGCCTGATCCTTCTCTCTTCCAAAAACAGATGTCTGAGGACTGTCAGGCTTCCAATATGCACTTCATTGTTGGTTGATTCTGCTAAAATAATTGCCTGGTTTGTCCAGCTTATGTATGGCCAGAACAGCTAAACGATTGTTTGTTGTATTGCAAAACATTGGCAAGTATTTAACATAATGAAAACTCATCTAACCTTTTTTCTCTATGGAGTGTTGTAACTAGCAAAGACTGGGGGCCCCCCTCACCCATGGCATAGCGCCCCCTTTCCTGGACCCCACACAGTATAATATACCATTTACACACATTATAATGTCCCATAGTGGCTCCTCCAAACAGTATAATGTCCTATAGCGGCCCGTTGTACACAGTATAATGTCACACCGTGGCTTGTGCATACACATTATTATGCCCCATAGTGGCACCTTCACACAGGATTATGTCCCACGGAGGTCCATGCATACACACTATTACTCCTCTTAGTGGTCCTTGCACACACACTATTAAGCCCCGTAGTGGCCCCTACACACAGTATTATGCCCCATAGTGGCTCCTGCACACAGTATTTTCCCCATAGTGATCCCTGCACACAGTTTTATGTTCCACAGTGGCTCCTGCACACAGTATTTTGCCCCATAGTGGCCCCTGCACACACTATTATGCCCTATAGTGGACAAACCATGAACAAGTATTATAATTTGGGGGTATTTTCAGACCCAGGAGTATAATGATTAGAGACCCAGAAGAGGTGACAAACATAAAAAAAATACTGTTACTTAACTCTCCCTGGCTCCAGCACACTCCCCGCTGACTTCGGCCTTTTTGAATGTTGGACCAGACATCACTTGAGTCAGGCCAGTGACATTATGCGTCGGAACACTAGCCTGGTTCAGGTATCGCCTGGGATGTCATCAAGTAGGTCAAAAGACTGCTGAAGCATAGGAGAGGTAAGTAACAGTGTTTTTTATGTTCCCTCTCCTCGCCTTGGTCTACAATCATTATACTCTGGGGTCTGAAAAGGCCCTAGAGTATAATGGTAGCAGTCTATGTTGGGGTTTGAGAGCCCACAGCCTCACTTACTGATCCCCACTCTTGATCACAGCTGCCTCCACTTCTGCGGAAGGGGAAGCGCAGGCGGCCGTGAGCAGGAGCAAGGAATGGAAAGTATATATGGCACATTACCTGCTGGGGTTACTCCAGTAGGTAATGGCCTACAAAAAAAAAAAAAAAAAGAAAACATCAGGGGCTTGCCAGGCCCCCTAAGATCCTGAACCCTGTGGCTGCTGTTACCGCTGCTACCCCAGTATTTACGCCACTGTCTTTATGACTGTCACTCCTGTCTGCCACTTTGTAATAGAGTCGTAAGGCAAAGATGGTGGTGCTGTTGGCCTTACCTGCCCACTACATTTGCTTAGATAGTAGTGATGCCTAAAGGTGGCTTAATAATATATATGGGGGTACTCTGACTTTCTCCCAACAGCAGATATTGGGAGAAGGAAGAATAGGGCTATTGAAATTCAGTGTGCAATATTCTTTTCTTCTCAAAGGGGATTAACCATTGCCAGAGATGTACGGCAGAAGATTATTCCCCTCTATCCAATCAAAACACATATAGACTTGGCCAAGCCAAGCATTCATGTGCATGGAGAGGTTGGCAGTGCTAACTGTTGGCCAAATGATCATTTGGCTAACAGCTATCTTCAGTGTATGGAACTCTTTGGGCCCCTTCACACTACGGATACACTGACTGATTCTGAACGTGTTTTAACATTCAGAATCAGTCAGCGTATCCGTAGTGTGAAGGGGCCCTTAAAGGGTATTTTTTCCATCTCAGATATTTATGGAATGATCACAGAATGCAAATCACACAACTATTGTTTTTGGAACTCCCATAGGAGTACATGGAGAAAGCTGTTCTCACATTGCCACTTCTCCATTTCATAACAGCCCTTGCACAGGTTTTCCCAGAGCTGTGAAAACCCTGTTAAGGCCGGGAACACAAACTAAATGGGACATCTTCAAAAATATACTAAATAAGAGCACTAGAAAACACATACCCTATGGGAATAAGCGGGCCAGAAATCATAGAAAACCAATATGGCTAACTAAAACGGTACAGAATGCAATGAGGGATAAAAAGGTAGCATTTAAAGTACTAAAACAAGAGAGTAGCGACACAGCATTAAAAAACTATAAGGAGAAAAATAAATTGTGCAAAAGACAAATAAAAGAGGCGAAGATGGAGGCTGAAAGAAAAATTGCCAAGGAAAGTAAAAGTAATCCAAAATTATTATTCAATTACTTAAATAATAAGAGAATAAAAACTGACAATGTGGGGACTCTCAAAAATAATCTGGGTGTAATGGTGGAGGAGGATGAGGAAAAAGCACAAGTATTAAATGCTTTCTTCTCTACAGTACAGTGTTTGCACAAGAAATTCCTTTGGCCAGCAACATGATTAGGGGTAATGTTAACTCTCAATTAAATGTCACCTGCTTAACCCAGGGAGAAGTGCAGCGCCACCTGCAAAACACTAAAATAGAGAAATCGCCCGGTCCAGATTGAATACACCCCCGAATTCTGAGGGAATTAAGCATGGTCATAGATAGACCCTTGTATCTAATATTTAAGAATTCAGTAATGACTGGGTCTGTTCCACAGGATTGGCGAATAGCAAATGTGGTGCCAATTTTCAAAAAGGGGTGTAAAAGTGAACCTGGAAACTATAGGCCAGTAAGTTTAACTTCTGTGGTGGGTAAGATATTTGAGGGCTTTCTAAGAGATGCTATCCTGGAGTATCTCAATGTAAATAATCTTATAACACCAAATCAGCATGGGTTTATGAGGAATCGGTCCTGTCAGACTAATCTGATCAGCTTCTATGAGGAGGTTAGTTCAAGGCTGGACATGGGTAATGCAGTGGACGTGGTGTATCTAGACATGGTTAATGCAGTAGACGTGGTGTATCTGGACTTTTCAAAGGCTTTTGATACTGTTCCACATAAAAAGTTGGTATGCAAAATGAGAATCTTGGGACTGGGGGAAAACATATGCTATTGGGTTAGCAACTGGCTCACTGATAGGAAACAGAGGGTACTTGTTAATGGTAAATATTCAGACTGGGCCACAGTCACCAGTGGGGTGCCGCAGGGGTCAATATTAGATCCTCTCTTGTTTAATATCTTTATTAATGACCTGGTAGAGGGTTTACAAAGCAGGGTGTCCATATTTGCCGATGATACTAAACTTTGTAAGGTAATCAATAATGAGGAGGATAGTAGAATATTACAGGGGGATCTAAAGAAGCTGGAAGCATGGGCGGAGACTTGGCAAATGAAGTTTAATGTTGACAAATGTAAGGTAATGCACTTTGGTCGACATAATAAAATGTATGACTATGTACTTAATAGTAAATTACTGGGTAAGACTGCCAAAGCAAATAAAATTATGGGATGAATCAAATGAGGTCTAGATTCTCATGACAAGGACATAGTTATGCCTTTATACAAATCACTGGTACGGCCACACTTAGAATATTGTGTGCAATTTTGGGCCCCGATATACAAGAAAGACATAAGTGAACTTGAAAAAGTGCAAAGACGGGCAACCAAAATGATTAGGGTAATGGGTGGACTGGAGTACAACGATAGATTAACAAACTTGGGGTTATTCAGTTTAGAGAAAAGACGTCTACAGGGAGATCTATTAACAATGTACAAATACATGAACGGACAATACAAAGAACTTTCTAAGGATATTTTCACTCCTAGGCCAGTGACAGTGACAAGAGGACACCCTCTACGTCTGGAGGAGAGAAAGTTTCACCAGAAACATAGAAGGGGATTCTTCACAGTATGAACAGCGAGGTACTGGAACTCTCTGCCCCAGGAAGTGGTGATGGTGGATTCATTAAACAAGTTCAAAGAGGGCCTGGATGCCTTTCCTAAAGAGAAAAATATAACAGGTTATTGACTCCAATTCTTCCAGATTTGGAGTCGGGAAGGAATTCTTTCCCCTAAAATGGGGCAATTGGCATGAGCCTCATGGGGTTTTTTTTTTTGCCTTCCCCTGGATCAACACTGTAGAGATTGTAGGGTTATAGGTTGGACTTGATGGACTAATGTCTTTATCCAACCTCATCTACTATGTATGTAACGCTGTGATTTCCAAAACCAATGCAGTTTTGGAAATGGCAGGATGTCAATTATATCTACAGAAACACCAGTGGTTTCCCTATAGGAATATGAAAGCAGAAAGACCACAGAGGAGACTTTTGTGGACTTTCTGTGAAAATAGTTGCAGAAAAAAACGCAATGCATTGCCGCCACGTTTTTTCCTGCATCGCTTTTTTTTTTTTTGCTGCGGCCCTCTACTTGGGGCCTTAACCCAAAAGGCATTCTTCCCTTACAATGCCACTGATGATAAATGGTAGTTTATAAGTCAATCTGGTGACTTTTAGCTGCACATGGCAATAGAGGAAAAGTGATGTTGGATATTAAAATTATTTCATGTATTTTTTATTTGTATAATGAAAGATTAGGGTACATTTTGCTAGTGAGAGCATTTATATGTCCAGTGTAATGTAAACCTAGTACAAGATGACATAGTTATTATTAGTTCAAAGTTTACATACTCATGCTATGCTGCAGAAAAATGCAAAATAGCTCCTTTGTATAGACTTGCAGGTGTTCTTACTGAAAAGAAAATTTCTCATGAGATCACAGTTGACATGAGAGGATTCATTTATAACAAAGCAAAGGCATTACTAACTGGAAATATAAAGGTGATAACCTAAAACTGATCCTGACCTAAAACTGATCTGCAGCTCATGGCTTGTAGGTCCATATATGAAATGAGGCTGGGTTCACATCTGCGGCGGAGACTCCATTACAAGAAAAGCCCATAATCGGTGGGGAGAAAAGTCCTGCACCGAGAATATGGAGGGTGTAATGGGAATATGACAGTAAAAATTGACTCGTTTTCTAAATCAAGTTTTTATGTTAAACATATTTTCGATTTGATTTATTTTATTTTTTTTTCACTCTTTGCACCTTTTCTAACTCTAGGAGATTCTCTGTATGATCTGGTATCAAGAACTGAACTGTATATTCCAGACTGGGCCGCACCAATGATTTGTAAATTGGTACTTTTACATCCCTGTCCTGCGAGTCCATACCCCCTTTAACCCCTTCCCGCCGATGGCATTTTTTGATTTTCGTTTTTCGTTTTTGACTCCCCTCCTTCTAAACCCCATAACTTTTTTATTTCTCTGCTCCCAGAGCCATATGATGTCTTAATTTTTGCAGGACAAATTTTTCTTCATGATGCTACCATTAATTATTCTATATAATGTACTGGGAAGCAGGAAAAAAATTCAGAATGGGGTGGATTTGAAGAAAAAATGCATTTCTGCGACTTTCTTACGGGCTTTGGTTTTACGGCGTTCACTGTGCAGCCAAAATGACATGTCCCCTATATTCTGTGTTTCGGTACGGTTCCAGGGATACCAAATTTATATGGTTTTATTTACATTTTGACCCCTAAAAAAAATTCCAAAACTGTGTTAAAAAATTTTTTTTCTAAAAGTCGCCATATTCCGACGGCCGTAACTTTTTTATACGTAAGTGTATGGGGATGCATAGGGCGTCTTTTTTTGCGGGGCCGGGTGTACTTTTTAGTTCTACCATTTTTGGGAAATGTTATTGCTTTGATCACTTTTTATTCAAATTTTTATCAGAATCAAAACAGTGAAAAAACTGCGGTTTTTCACTTTCGACTATTTTTCCCGCTACGGCGTTTACCGAACAGGAAAAATATTTTTATAGATTTGTAGAGCGGGCGATTTCAGACGCGGGGATACCTAACATGTATATGTTTCACAGTTTTTAACTACTTTTATATGTGTTCTAGGGAAAGGGGGGTGATTTGAACTTTTAATTCTTTTTATATTTTTTTTTTTAACTTTTTTTTTATTTTTTTTTTTGCATTTATTAGACCCCCTAGGGGTGTTGAACCCCAGGGGGTCTGATCACTAATGCAATGCATTACAATGCTAATGCATTGCAATGCATTGCAAAAAAGCATCCTTTCTTTTGCAGGCTGCCTAGACCAACCTGCAAAAGAGAGGATTTGCAGACAAGCCTGGGAGCCTGTACAAGGCTCCCGGCTGTCATGGCAATGGGACGTCAGCCCTGGAGCATGCTCCAGGAGCCGGCGATCCCGGCCAAAATGGCGGCGCCCATGCGCCGCTGGGAAAATGGCGCCTCCGGCGCCTTTGACCACGGCGCCGGAGGGGTTTATGCCTCCGATCGGTCCGGGGACCGATCGGAGGCATTAGAGCCGGTTGTCTACTGCTTAAAGCAGTAGACACCCGGCGGCTATGGCGGCCGCCTGGCTCCCGGGCGGTTGCCATAGTTACAGACCCGACATGCGCCGTACTATTCCAGCGCATGTCGGGAAGGGGTTAATGACGATCATGACGATATCCTGCTAGTTTTAAAAGCTGATAAAAAACATTGTTATTTCTTCCATAATATACAAGTACATCTTTGTCCTTCTCTACTTTATGGCTCTCCCAGCTTTACTCCCCATAGGACATATGGTGCACGCAAATTAATACCACCCGGCCACTAACTTGACATTATCCGCATTGAACCTCATTTGCCATGTAGATGCCAAAACACCTTGTATAGTAAATAAAGGGATCCCAATAGATAAATAAAATTCATTGTTTTTATTGAATTGCAAAGGGCATTGTGCTACACATGGGTATACAGAGTGTCGAGCAACGTTTCTGCCTAGTCGGCCTTTATCGAACTCTTAGCTGGTATGTTTCCAGCTGGAAGGCGTCAGAGTCCTCCCGAGGGTTGTGTGTGAAACGTTGCTCCACACTCTGTATACCCTCGTGTAGCACAATACCCTTTGCAATTCAATAAAAACAATGAATTTTATTTATCTACTAGCTGGTACCCGCGACTTCGTCTGCGGTGATTGTAGCAGTGGGTATATACAGGCATGGGTAAGGTTTTCGTAGTGTGTATAAGGTATGGGATATGAAATGTAACTTTGTATCTTGTTTTTGCTGTAATTCAGAGAATACGTGAGACTTTTGTGTTGAAGTTACTTTGTATTTGAGCTGCTATATATACGGTGTTGTGAGAAACTTTACATAGTGACTTTGGGACAGAAGTATTTGAAGTTAACCCTTTCACGCCGATGGCATTTTTTGATTTTCGTTTTTGACTCCCCTCCTTCTAAACCCCATAACTTTTTTATTTCTCCGCTCCCAGAGCCATATGAGGTCTTAATTTTTCCTGGGACAAATTTTTCTTCATGATGCCACCATTATTTATTCTATATAATGTACTGGGAAGCAGGGAAAAAATTCAGAATGGGGTGGATTTGAAGAAAAAATGCATTTCTGCGACTTTCTTACGGGCTTTGGTTTTACGGCGTTCACTGTGCAACCAAAATTACATGTCTCCTGTATTTTGTGTTTCGTTACGATTCCGGGGATACCAAATTTCTATGGTTTTATTTACATTTTGACCCCTTAAAAAAAATCCAAAACTGTGTTAAAAAATTATTTTGTGAAAAGTCGCCATATTCCGACGGTCGTAACTTTTTTATACGTGCGTGTACGGCAGTCTTTCTCAAAGTGGGCGATAACGCCCCCTTGTGGGCGCTGGAGGCCTATAGGGGGGCAGTAAAGGGCACAGAGAAGATTGGGGGGCGTTGAAGCGGTTTAGGGGGGCGATGGCTAATTTAAAGGGGTGGTATCATAACAATGATCCTATCTATACTGCTTGTTAATGTGGATTTAAGACTTTTCCTAAATACACTGCTTCACCAAAACTGCTTTGTTTGTCCACTATCTTACTTTATTCACTTCATTCTGGACACTAGCACCTGGCCCCCATGCTCATTGCTGAGGGAGCCACATGACGTAGCTCCCTGCTGTGTGGGGGGAGAGAGGGGGGGGCTGAGTGTACGGAGCCAGCCTGTGTCTGCACCACACATATACATCACATACACATCACCTAGCTCCCTGCTGTGAGATAGGGGGGGGGGGGGAATAAGTGCTGCTTTCTTATATAAAGCAGTCTAAATCCTACTGGGCTAAAGGACCTGGTCTCTCTGTTCACTAGGATAAAGCTTTATTATATAGAGCAGGCTGCTAGTGGGCAGAGGAGCCAGGTCCTTTAGGAAACTCCGTACAAGGTAAATCCAAGTCTACAGGACCTTTTGATGACATCACAGGCCCTTCAGTCATCCCATAGGATATGTGGTGGGCGGAGCTACACGTTAATTTGGGGGCGGGGCTAATTGACACGAGCAAACAGGAAGAAAGAAGATTTTTAGGCAGCTTAGAAGGCAGATCAAGCTTCATGAGGCTACCCCTTTAAAATTGTTTTTTTGCTTTTAACACAAACTTTACCGCTTATTTATGCTTAACTCGCGTTTCCTCGTGTAACGCCATCTAGGGGACTAGACAGTAACTATTTCCTGTCCAAAAGTTGTCAAACTGTACCATAGATGGCGGTAAGCTCCAATGCGAAGCGAGAAGTTTCTAGTCCATTCTCGAAAGTACTAGGCCCGCCCGCTGCCTCATATAAAAGCGCACGCGCCATCATGTCACAGCCAGTCATGTCATTCGACGATATTACGAAAACAAGTGAATTTAGCCGCTAAAAAAATTTGGGGGGGGGGGGGCGCTAGAAAATAATTAATTCTCGAAGTGGGCGGTAGACAAAATAAGTTTGAGAACCTCTGGTGTACGGGGATGTATAGGGCGTCTTTTTTTGCGGGGCTGGGTGTACTTTGTAGTTCTACCATTTTCGGGAAATGTTATTGCTTTGATCACTTTTTATTCAAATTTTTATCAGAATCAAAACAGTGAAAAAATGGCTGGTGCCATTGTAGGTATGTGTGGAATTTGACTGTAATCCGTTCAGCTGTTTTGGCGTGATTGAGTAACAAACATCCAAACACACAAACTTTTCACATTTATAATATTAGTAAGGATAGAAGACAGTGCGCTGAAATCAGCACACTGTTGGCTTTCCCGTTATGTGCCCTGGGGCTGGAGATATCGGTTTTGGCTTTCCTGTAGGTGCTCCGATGCCGGTGATATCGGTACCATTAATTTTAGCACTGATATCTCCCCACTGTCGGAAGGACGTTACTCACAGCCTGGATATCACGCTGAGCTGTGAGGAATGCCCTTCCCTCCTAGTACAAGTCTATGGACAAGTACTTTAGGGAGAGAGGGGCATTCCTCACAGCCCAACGATGACACGAACCTCTGAGGAACACCCTTCAGACAGTGAGGAGATATCGGTGCCAAAATTAATAGCACTGATATCACCGGCACCGGGGCACCTACTGGGAAAGCCAACAGTCTGCTTTCTAATGTTGTATAAAATCGTATATGCATGAGAACATAAAAAGTCCTCTATAAGAGCCTATGCAGAACAACATGTGAACTAGACCCAGGCTCAACCTCATTCCTTCTGGAATATCCTGACCTGCTCATTCTGACAATCAAGAACATAGTGAACTGTTCTATGCAGAGTGGGATCTTCGCTGATGTACTGAGGGCAGCCATCTTCAAGCCCCTTCTAAAGAAGTCCGCCATGGACCCACATGCCTTGAATAGCTACAGAGCTGTCTCTTACCTACTATTCCTAGGTAAAGTTATAGAAAAGGCTGTTGCTGTCCAACTAGATACCCGGTTATCTGGTTATGACATTTGTGACCCTTTACAGTCAGGCTTTAGGAGAAAAAAAAAACAGCACTGAATCGTCATTCTACTGCATAGATTTTTGTGGAATTGATGGCACAGGTCTTCAGTGCTTTAGTTCCTTCCTGGCTGACAGTCCACAAAGAGTGTCTCTTGGTACATCATCGTCATCACCAGTTCCCCTGCTACAGCGCCGGTGCGGGATTGAAGACGAGGAAGACGGGAACCGTCTTCCTCGTCTTCTTCTTCCGGCGTCATTGCTTATAATCCCACGCCAGCGCAGTAGCAGGGGAACTGAGCATACTGAGCATGCTCAGTTCCCCTGCTACTGCGCTGGCGTGGGATTATAAGCAATGACGCCGGAAGAAGAAGACGAGGAAGACGGGACCCGAGGACATCGCTGCAAGAAGAAACAAGATGTAGGCTTGGCTAAAGATGACTTCGGACCGTGCGCAGCATCCACAATAAAGTATGATTATCATATTCTTTTTTAGGGTATTGTGTTAAAAAAGGGGGGATAGTTTAATATAACTTTAGCGGTGCCTGAATAGCCTTTTTAAAGGCTATTCACGCATATGTGGGGCTCTATCAGCATCATTTTGCTGATAGAGCCCCTTTAATACAGAGTAATGGACTGGCCTATCACTGCTATGCAGATGATACCCAACTATATATATCCTTCAAGCCCTTCAAGTCACTTCAAGCCCTATTACTTGGAATGGTGCAGCAGAGGATATGCACTAGTTGACAATATGACGTGTCAATCACTGTTTGTGGGTATTTCTCATATGCAAACTATAGATGAGAAAAACAATTACTAATTACTAATATGCTTCTTCATCAGTGTTCGGGAAAATACTTTGGGAAAGTATTTTAAATACAAATACTAAATACTACTTCAAAAGTGTGCAGTGACCCAGAGCTGATAGTGAGTTAGGGCCCTTGTGCACCTGTGGCCAGTAGCTTACTCCTGGGCACTGCTCCCCAGCACCTCTGTGGCACCCCTGTCAGTATTTAGGCAGATGTATCTCTCTTTTATATAGGTTCTGATGTACTTTGCATTATAAATGTATTGTTATGTACTGTCACTTTAAGTTTCCTGTGTCTGCTAAACATGTGAGTTGTGAGCACCAATCCCTATCCAGTCCTCTCCCTGGGAGGAGCTTCCTTCCTCTCAGGCCTGCAGTCTAGACCTAGAGTCTAGGGAAGGCAGACACCAGCCACCAGCTCTTAGCTCCTGTGTAGGCCTCAAGCCTGAGGTCTAGGCCTACTTGTTTTCTCTGAAGTTGCAGTGACACTGCAGGTCTCAGCTGAGACCCCTGACAAGCTGAAATCCGGGTCTGGAAGATATAGCCCGCCGGTACAGCTGGGCTGATGTGCCTGCACCCCTGAAATCTACTCCTGCACCTTCTACCTCTCCGGATAGAGCCCCGCGAGCTGCGGAAACTCTCCAAGGTCTCCTACCTCCCTAAAGTATTGTGCATACTGTTTGCCAGGAGGGGCAACTACTTCAAGGACCCTCCTGCCTTGCTAGTGGCCTTTCATCGGTCCCCGAGCCACTGCACCCCAACATCACCAAACGTGAGTCTTTATCCGTAACGAGCCAAGTTACGAAGCCGCAGTTCTCGTTGTCTCCCACAAGGGCTGGCCTGTCCTATCATCTACCCTTCTACTGTCCTAATAGCAACCCTCCTACCAACTGCTACTAAGGGACATAAGGATTGGTGATTGGTGCCTCACTTAACTCTTCAGTGCCTGTACTGGACTTTGTCACATTGCACTGTGAACCTGCTGCTGCAAAGCACTGTAAGACTGTCGGTTTCTTCAGTAAAGTTAACCTGTTCACCTTAACCCTGTGTGGTCGACTGTTATCCTGCACATCGCACCTGGGTGAATGGAAGAGTGGAAGGGTTGTGGATAATCAGGGATACACCGGGACACCACTCTGCCCAAACGTGACAACACTTAAAATTTTAAGACCAAGCCTAGATGACCAGGCCTCATTTTTCAAATCTGACATTTGTCACTTTATATGGTAATAACTTTGAGATGCATTAACTTATCATGGTGATTCTGAGACTGTTTTCTCGTGACACATTGTACTTCATGTCAGTGGTACATTTTGGTCGATATGTTTTGTCTTTTATTATAAAAAAATAGGAAATTTAGTGAAAATTTTGGAAAAAATGCAGTTTTCAAATTTTGAAATTGCATGCTTTTCATGTAGCATGTCATACTACCCAAACTACTTCATAAATTTAATTTACCATATCTCTGCTTAATATTGGGATAAAACTTTAATTGCCCTTTCATTTTTTTTCAGATGTTATAAGGCTTAAAAGTCAAGCAGTAATTTTCCAAATTTTTAAGAATATTTCCAACACACATTTTTCAAGGGACTAGTTCAGTTCTGAAGGGGTCTTGAAAGGCCTTTCTAATAGAAACCTCCATAAATCACCTCATTCTAAAAACTTCACTCCTGGAAGAATTCATAACTGCATTTAGGAAGTTTCTTAACCCTTTCAGCATTTCACAGCAATTAAAACAAAATAGAGGTCAAATTTACAATTAAAATTTTTTTTCACCAATATATTCATTTAGCCCTAGAATTTACACTTTCACAACAGGTTAAAGGAGAAAACGCATTCTACATTCTATTAAGCATGAAACTATCCCATGTGAGAATGTTAAATGATGTATGGGCACACTGTAGGGTCCAGAACAGAAGGAGCGCTATTGGGATTTTGGAGGGCAGATTTCGCTGGAATCTGTTTCAAGCACCATGTCGCATTTACAGATCCGCTGAAGTACCAGAACAGTGCACAGCCGGGCACAGAAGGGAAGGAGCGCTATTTTAATTTTTGGAGCACAGTTTGGTTTTAGGACACCATGCCACTTTTGCAAAGCCCCTGAATTGCCAATAAAGTGGAATACGCAGACATGTCACCCCATTTTGGACACTACCCCACTGATGGGATTTATCAAGTGGCGTAGCAAGCATTTTTAACCCTTGAGTGTTGCATTTATTTAGTTTACAGAAATGAAATCGCAGATGATAATGAGAAGTTAAAAATGACGAGGGGTTCAGGCAGCCTGGAGTCACCGCGGGGGTGCCGATAACATCGCGGAACCGTTAAACTCCGTTAAACCGTTAAACTAGGCCAGCTTCGATCGGAGAATATAGATCACGGTGTTGGCTATGACATATAGCTAACACCTGCTCCCGATGCCACCCGCAGGACCATTTACCTGCGGGCGGCATCTCATGTCAGGGAAGGTTTCCCTGATATGACTGAAACATGATCGGGACCTGAATCTATCTGGTCCTGATCATGTCTCCGTGGACCCCAGCAGCAATTAGCGCTGGGTTCACGGAGCTCCCGACTTTGGGGAGACCCGATCCCCATTTTAAAAGGGTCAGTTGATAAATGTCGGCACGGCACAAAGCCCAATCCGCGTCGATGTTTATATACAGTCAGCCGTCGCGGCGGTTAAACAAAAAGATTCTCGTGAATCTCGGGACACCTGAGAAAATTCTTTGAACGTATTTTACTTTACTTGTTTTAAAAAAGGATATAATTTTTTTTTATATTTTAATATAATTATATTTAATTTTTAATTTGAAATCGGCTTTTTATTTAAATTTTTAATAGTGTGGTAAAAAATAAATCGTCCAGAAAAAATAGGAAAAGGCTTTTATCACTTTCAACTCACACACCCCTAACCCGTACGTCCGGTTTTAAAAATTTGCTTCGGGGTTGGGGATTGTAAAATAAAAACCAAACCATGATGTAATTAAATAACTTACCCTAAAGTGCTTAAGGAAGTTGGACGTTGAGTTTATTTGACCCATGATTAACTTGTTTGGACAGGCCTTGCAGTAAGCAGACACTTTTTGTCCTGCCCCTGCCACTTCGGATTTAGTCTTGTTCATTTTGAAAAAAGTTCTGTCATAAAATGCAGGGAGATGTGGGTCTTCAAGATCTGAATCATTATCAGTTGCGTCCCCTTCACTGGTATTACGATTTTCCTCCATTTTTTAAGTAGATTTAAAGAATGGATTACACAATCGGGATGATTAAAAACTTAAAATAAATCACGCTTCACTACAAGGCGGACTTGCGTTACTGGAACTCGCTGGAATTTTCCCTCCTCTCGTCGCACCTCGCACGAAATACAAGAAATGAGAGTGATGACATGACTCGTGCTGTTGTTTTGTTTTTAAGTGCGGTGAGGCGGGTTATTTAAATTTCAACATTTGTTTTGAATTCAGACAGTAATAGTATTTTAATTACAAATACAAAATACTGAATAAAAAAGTATTTTAATTACAAAATACAAATACCTGACAAGTATTTTAATTACTTGTATTTTAAATACTCCCGAACACTGTTCATCATATAGTTCCATTGTGTGTTGGTTAGCTGATCACTGACACTGATACATGTGGCAATAATGTGCAACGGGTGTTCCAAATAACTGGTCCATTGTCAGCTTGTGTGATCGGGCCTTTACATTGGCAAAAAATCAGTCCTAAGATGATGAAAACACAAATATAACAAAAGTTAGGGGGCATTCACACGGAGTAACGCCGGCGTGTATTACAGCCGTACACGCCGGCGCTACGGCAAACTGCCGAACACTTCCCATTCACTTCAATGGGAGCGCTCGTAAACGCCGCTGTTACAAGCGCTCCCATTGAAGTGAATGGGAAGTGTTCGGCAGTCTGCCGTAACGCCGGCATGTACGGCTGTAATACACGCCCGGCGTTACTCCGTGTGAATGCCCCCTTAGATAGCTTTAGATCACACTGTATTTTATAATATGACAAAGCTCTTTTAGCTCACTTTTCTATCTAACCTTGTGACTCTACTTTGGGTCCCTAAAAGAACATACCTCTACATGAGCAGTCTAGCCCCTTTTTCTTGATGTTTGGCTTACAGTCTAAAATCTATGTAGAACAAAATTTTAATCATTGCTGGCAAAAAAGTTCATTATAATAAAAATCTAGTTTTGTTCTTTTTTCCTTTTAGTGAACACATGTACATTGCTTCAGTTAAATTAAAAACTGTCAAAAATACAAATCTTCTATATGTGCTTTAACCTGCCTTGTGGTGTTAGTGTCAGGGAAAATGCAGCGCTTTATAGATGAGTCTCTGAGCATTCAATTAGCGACAGTGAATCCCATTGGAGAGTATTATTAGAATCACAAGATAAACATATGTACAAAATAGCAATGAGAATATTATTATGGAATTAGATGCTAATAAGTCTAGAAACCGCTTAATAGCTTAATATAATTGCTTCGCCAACTGACCTTCTTCTAATTGCTTTGCTTGTATACGTAGATTATATCGCTTTGTGTGGTGGCTATTATTATACCCACAATATTACATATGTTTTGAACAATTTTAGCGGAATTAAATTCTACATATTGTTTGTGTGATGAGTATATTTAATATACTTTTTCAAATTTTGCTAAAAATAGAATTGTACAATTTGTATGATGCAAGTGCCTAGGCTAACCAGAAGCATACTACACTATTATACAATGGAGGGAAATTACAGTAGAAAACTGGTGAAGATGGGAGTAGTTGTGGTACATCTTTGGCACATGTCTCCTTTTTGCTCCAAAGTTGTGCCACTTTCTGCAACCCACTCAACACTTTTTATGAAAAAGCATGACCAGGGCAGGGACACCTCAACCCAACAAGTTTACTATATCTTATGCCACATTTTAGAAATCTCTACTGGTACCTGACTGGTCTAGATTTCAATGCTGGCACCCAAGAGTGTCAGCCGCTTAATAATTCATGTGGATCTTGTGCCCGTTGGGCAATTAATTAAGACTGGCATAGGAAACACCAGTCTTAATAAATTCCCGCATTGTATATTTGCATTAGACCTATATTACCTATATTATAGCATTAGAAAATGTATTTCAGTGCTAAGTCTAGTCTAACCAGAAGTATAGCACAAAATAGTCTAAAATATACGTCAGAGATAAGTGTGGTCTAAACATAGGTATATTCAGTAGCGTAACTACCACCATAGCAGCAGAGGCAGCTGCCACAGGGCCCAGGACATTAGGGGCCCAGTGACAGCCTCTACCGCTGCTATCATTATACTCGGGGGTCTTTTCGGACCCCCGAGTATAATGATCGAAAGCCCGGGAGAGGTAAGAAAGATAAAAAACACTGTTACTTACCTCTCCACGATCCTGCCAGGCCTCCTTCCTAGTTGTCTGACATCACATGAACCCGGCCTGCATCCCGGGTCATGTGACGTCCGACGTCATTGAACAAAGACAGCAGCGGAGGCCAACAGCGTAGGAGCCGGGGGACAGGTAAGAAACAGTAGTTTTTTATGTTTTTATTCCCCCAGGTCTCCGATTATTATACTCTGGGGTCTGAAAAGACCCCAGAGTATAATAATTGTTTATGGGTGTCCACAGTGGGAAATAATACTGTGTGCAGGGGCCACTAAGGGACATAATACTGTGTGCAGGGGCCACTAAGGGACATAATACTGTGTGCAGGGGCCACTATGTGGGATAATACTGTGTGCAGGAGCCACTATTGGGGATAATACTGTGTGCAGGGGCCACTTAGGGACATAATACTGTGTGCAGGATCCAGTAAGGGACATAATACTGTGTGCAGGAGCCACTATGGGGGATAATACTGTGTGCAGGGGCCACTAAGGGACATAATACTGTGTGCAGGGGCCACTAAGGGACATAATACTGTGTGCAGGGGCCACTAAGGGACATATTACTGTGTGCAGGGGCCACTATGGGGGATAATACTGTGTGCAGGGGCCACTATGGGACATAATAGAACGCGCAGTAATGCGTAGGAGTCGGTCGGGGGGGCCCCCATGTCAAAAGTTCGCCATGGGGCCCCACCATTCCTAGTTATGCCACTGGGTATATTATAGTAAAATAAAATATACTGTCACATCAGAGATAGATCTAGTCTAACCAGAGGCAAAATATAGTATATTACAATGTATATTGGATTTAGGCCTAGTCTAACTAGAGGTATGTTAAAGTATTGAATTATATATCAAAGATAGGTCTAATCTATCCAGAGGTATGATGTAGTGTAGTATAGTATAGCATAGCATAGCATAGCATAGTATAGTATAGTATAGTATAGTATAGTATAGTATAGTATAGTAAAAATATACATCAGAGATGGGTCTAGTCTAAACAGAGGCATATTATAGTATTAGGAAATATACTGGCACATCAGATATATGTCTAGTCTAAGCAAGAGATTGTCTGGCACAGCTAATGATTACTATCCTGCAAGCTACACACTTTGTACATACCAGCAATCTAATCACGTAGCAGAAGGTGTGTATGTAAGGTTCAATTATACTTCCACACTCTACATAGTAAAATGGTATTCAAAAACATACAAGCATTATTGACTACACAAATATTCTACGTTAAAAACAACTGAAAAGCTATGTCATGGAACAATACAAACAGCAAGGTGCTTGTCAAGAGAATTAGCCACCTATTCCTTTCCTCTCATCTTCTATCATAAGGAACCTATTCGATAACGATACATACTAAACATTTCCAAGTAATTCCCCAGGCTATCACAGTTGCCAAGAAGTCATTAACCAACTTTCCAGTAACAGCAGATGTATGAGGATCAGGCATGTGGGATTTAAACATGTCTGATCATGTGTACTACCAGGATATTAGATGCTGCTGGAAGCGCTTTGGGTATGGTCTGGTATTATGATTTACTTTTAGAGCACAATTAATTCCATAGTGTTGATAATATTAAGAGGGTTTACATATATAGTACAATAAACATGAACTAACTAAATAACTGAACATGTACAGAGAAAAAATAATCCTGCCCATGAGGGATAACAGTCTAAAAGTAAAGGGAAGTAGGCAGGAGGTAAAGATAGAAGCTATTGCAATGGTTATTCCAATGGAGCAGACCTGTGAGAATGGCGAAAGTCTGCAGTCGTTAAAGATTTTCTGAGCAAATGATATTGATATTAGATCAATATTAGATCAGCGGAGCTCTGACACCCAGGATCCCACTGATCAGCTGTTCTTAACAGTCACTATATGGAGAACAGTGTTGAAAGCAGATAGCTCCATTCTCTGGGTAGCAACTGTGCTGAGTTACTGCAGTTCAGTTCCCATTCACTTGTCTGACATCCAGGACCACCACCAACTTGATATTGACATATAAATCCCTTTAACTGTGATTAACAGAGTAGGCGGAGGGGTTGCATAAGATGAGAGAGATTAATTTTGTTTTATCCTTGTTGAGTATGAGAAAGTAGAGGTCAGGGAGAAGAAAGAAATTACACTCTAGAATTCCAGATAGCAGAGCATTATTATATGGGCCTGAGTGTTAATATGAGTGGATCTTTAAAAATTATATTCTTCATTCATTATCTAAAAAGATTTACTGTAAATTCTAATAGCTGTAGCAACACATATGATTAGTATGAGTTGTCTTCCAACAGCCAGCAGGGCCACACCTCTAATGAGGCGAGGTGAGGCGGCTGCCTCAGGTAGCGCTTTTGGAGGGGGCGGCAGCCATCTTACTGACAGGAGAAGAGGAGGCAGCAGCAACGGCAAGGTAGGTGAGTAAATATTTGTATTTTCTTTTAATAGGCCACTACCTGCTGGAGTATCCCCAGCAGGTAGCAGCATATTTACCTACCTCCCCAGGCCTGCTCATGGCCGCCCCCCACTTCCCCTTCTGCTATTGGACGTTGAGGGCGGCCATGAGCAGGCCCCGGCCCAGGCCGCGAACCCCAACTACTGCTATTATTATACTAGGGGGTCTTTTTAGACCCCCGAGTATAATAATTGAAGCCCCAGGGGAGGTGAGGGAACATAGTAAACACTATTACTCACCTCGCCTCGATCTGGTGTTACTCCTAGCAGGATTTGGGCTTGTATTGTGATGTCCCAGACCATGTGACGTGTGGGACATTACTATAAAGGCCTGAAACCTGTGCTAGGAGTAACATTGGATCCCGGAGAGGTGAGTAACAGTGTTTATTATGTTCCCTCACCTCCCCTGGGGCTCCGTTTATTATACTCCAGGGTCTTAAAAGACCCCAGAGAATAATAATAGAGCATGGGTGGTCCACTATGGGGCATAATAGAGTTGGGTGGGCAAGTGTGGGGCATAATAGAGGTTGCACTTTGGTTTCCACTGTGGCCCCTGCAACCTCTATTATGCCACACAGCGGTCCCTGCAACCTCTATTACGCCCCACAGTGGCTCTGGCAACCTCTATTATGCCCCACAGTGGCCCATGCTATCTCTATTATGCCCCACAGTGGCCCCCTGCAACCTCTATTATGCCCCACAGCAGCCCTCTGCAACCTCTATTAGCAATATATTTGTTACAAATCAGAGTTTAAATTGGCTTAAAACATAATGTTTAACACTCTCAGGGCTCCTAGGATTCCATCTAGCCCATTTCTAGCTCTCTAAGGCAAGGTGTAGATGACCATTCTGCAACCAGCCTGTCATGAATTAAAAGCACGGGCTACACACAGGGGACACAGGGATGTCCCCGCGTGCCGTCCATGTATGGGCTCCTTTCATTAAATTAATAGGAGCCACAGAAGCACAGGCCTCAAAATAGGACAAGAATAGGACCTTTCCTATCTGATGCAGGCCGGACTGTCGGCCCACACAAGGGACTGTGAAAATCACAGTCGTCTGTAAGGGGCCTAAAGCAGACACAGACAAAGTGATATCAAAGTGACAGTAACATGTATGTCTTTAGGAAAATGGAAACTGTTTAACCATACCGTACTGTCACTTTTTCACACATTTATCATTAAAAGTCCATTTTGAGGAGAGATCCCTGCCCATGTTTTTTTTATACACACACAGCAGTTATATCGAAAGAATTAAATACTGTTAAGAAGTTACCCCCTTTTGGGGGCTTGGAAAATGGAAGCAGAATGCCGTACCAACATGTATTTGGTATTGGAAGAAGCAATGGGGTTTTTTTTGTTGTTATGCCAACAGTTTGCAATGGCAAGTGGCAACTACAGAATTTGAAGAAACATTTGTGGCACATTGGCCGTAAAAAACGTGTCGCTTTTTTTTTTTGCAAAAAACCACGAGGAAAAAAAAGCGCTTTTTTCACCTCCCAATCACTTCTATTGCTTTCTTCGGGCGGAAAACGCCTGAAGAAAGGTCATGTCATGTCGTAGCAGAAAAAAAAGCTAGCAGTGTACATAGACCACTATTGTCTATGGTCTATGTCTTTTCTTCCGGATATGAAGACGTTTGCGAGCGTACTGAGGATACTTAGAACTACAACAAAAATGGCGGCGGCGCGTGCGCAGTAGCGCTCCGGAGGGAGTGCTACTGTGCACGCACGGGATTTGAACACAACCCGCCGGAAAAACAGAAGATGAATGCCAGAACAGGAGGACGTCACTGGAAGAAGAAAGAAGAGGAAGGAGGGACCGAAGATGACGTCGGATGGTGCACGACCGCCCAGCGTGCACATTCAGGTATGATTTACATATATGTTTTTATAGTTTTATTTTAAAACAGGCGGGGGGGTTAAAATTAGATTAGCAGTGCCTGAATAGCCTTTTTAAAGGCAATTCATGCATATGTGGGGCACATACAGCATAATTTTGCTGATAGAGCCCCTTTAAGTTGCCAGTTGCCAGATGACTGGGTGCTTAGCTGTTTACCTGAATATACATTCCTTTATGGATGTTTGATGTTAGAGGAGGAGGAAAAGCAGATGGTGATGGTGGTAATGACAACCATGTGCTAGGAGTGGATGTGGTCTAGCTACAAGGAAGATCACAGAGAGAAGTAGTAGAGCCGTTTTGCTCACGTAGCCTGCAATAGTCAATTTTATTTTGCCAAATTAACTGGTGAAGCCTTTTCAGGTGAATATGAAGAAACTTAGATCCTGAATTTGTGCAAGGCCACATCTTAATTTCCGTTTGCAGATCCTATAAAGTGCTTTGGTTTTGACTTTTGGTAATTCACATACAGGAGATGACCACATATACCTGCTGCCTCCACCACCACCAGCAGTGTTTCAAATATGTCTAAATTTACAAACACTACCACTCAAGCTCGCCCTAGGCATGTCCTGGCAAGTTTTTCTTTTATGTTGAGCGTGTGCAGTGGCTTGGGCTATTACTATCACCACTACTAGCACCGTCTGATCAGGGGTGAACCTACCTATTTCGCCGCCCGAGGCGGACGACAGAAAGACCCCCCCCCCCCACGGGAGGAGGGGGCGGATCGGGGGGAGCGAAGGGAGTGTGGTGGAGCGACGTTAGCAGGCAGAGAGCAGGCAGGGAGAGAACCTGCTCTCTGCCTGAGCGTGAGGGGAGGCCACTGGAGAAGCGCTGCTCCAGCGGCCTCCCCAATCCACCATCGCAGTCGCTTCAGGTTGCCTCATGGGAGGTGCGGCGATGTGTCTGATGTAATTTCATTATCACCCTGGTAAATTCAGTGTTACAGCAGAGGAAGAGGAATACACAGACAGAACCCTTACTGAATATGACTGGATCACTGTCAGATACAATACACTGCTGTGACTGAGATGAGTGAGCCAAGTTATCAAAACAAACTTGTGGCTACTGGAGGCACTGCAAAGACCAAATGTAGTGTTACTGTTGCAACCTATACCCTTATTGTTAGTACTTGCAGTGGTGGATGGTGTGACAGCATCATAGGTGTTTCCTCCTCCTCCTTTACTCAGTCCCCAGCCCTATCTTTTTTCCAGACATTTTACGACACTGCATATATAATAGATTTTACTATGAGTGAATTAAGTGCATAATGTGGGGGTAAATGCAACCTGACACTTCAATATAAGAAAAGGAAAAATACCATGTGAATGCTATGCTAAATATTCTTGTAACTGTGCCCTACCTGCAGGTAAGTATCTGCCACAACATCCACAACATGAGATTCATGTGTGAATGCTGTGGGTTAAAAAAATAATGTGATTTGGTACTCAACCCTATGTGAGCAGTTTGACTATAAGGCAGTGGATAGTCACAGACTACAGAGATAAAGTGACATTAAGTCACAAAGTGTTCATATTTCTGGGAAAGGAATATTTAAATAAGGTATTCTTGATAAAAAAAAAAAAAAAACACACCAAAAAACGCCACCTTAGATGCATTGATCTCTCTCTATCTCTCTACAATGCATTTCTTTGTACTTTGTTCAGTGGCAGGGGAGGCCATTGATGCAAATCTGAGAGCATCAGGTTATTACACATATACATATATGAAGTAGAATATCGTCAATTGGAGAAGTAGAATAATGTATTGGATAAGCAGCAGGCAGGAATGCACATACACATGCAGATACACGTCACCACCTGACCAGCTCATATCAGTACAATTTAAAACAACACTGACTTTTTGTTTGTAGGTTCAAGTTTCTTCTTTAAAATCCTTTAAACTCAAATATCGAATTTGCATCTGAAAACATGTTGAACAGATCAGTCTTCCCTCTGATTTGCAAATCTATTGTATTGCTCCACAATTAACCTGTGAGAGAGAGTTGTCTGTGACAGGGTAAACACAGGCAAGTAATGAGGCGCTGCCAATCTCCAGCTTTATCCTCCCTCTTGCAAATGTTCTCATTTACAGGCACTCATGGTATCCAGATGTTAGTAATGTTACACCAGTGCGACATCTCCTTATAAGGGCATATGGTGCCAGGCACAAGTATAATAACTGCAATTATGTCTGAGCTTGCCGTAGTCCCAGTGTATTGTATGGGAATCCAGACACAATTCCCACCAGCTACTTGGCTGATATCAAATAACGGCCTTTGTTCACAACAAAGTTAACAACTGCTCCCATAAGCAGTTTGCCCAATGTAAGTGACCCTAAATTTTATATATATATATATATATATATATATATATATATATATATATATATATACACACACACACTATATATGCACTCCATATATTGTAACAATTATATTTGCAAATTAAATATTATGTCCCATAAGGCCTAGATATCATGAGTATGATAATTATATGAATGCCTATGTCATAGCAGTAGAACAAAGTAGATTAGCAGCTTTGAAGTGTCATGTCTCCAAGTGAAACAGTAATATCGGGCAGGCACAGTCCAGCTTGTACAAGTCATTTGTTGTTCAACTGCTGATGTGAAGGGATAAGATTGTCAGCAGATTCTACTGATACAAACAGTTCTATGGGCAGTTTAAAGGGGTATTCCCATCAACATAATCATATTTATATTTGTAGACAATTAAAAGTTAAACAATTTTACAAATATAAGTAATTAAAAATTCTGCAGCGTTTTAAAGATTTCCTCTAACCATCTTAGTAGTGACAGTCTGTTGTCTTGATCGGTTGCCAATGGATACGACCACAAATGCAGAAACTTTCTATGGTCTGGAACTGGTCAAAAACCCAGCCATGACTTTCTTATTGTAGCTGGGTTATCAGACAGGGACACTACATGTATCAGAAGATATTCCGGCCACAATAAGGAAATCATAGCTGACTTTCTGAAGTGAAGACCTTAGAAAGGTCCTGCATTCATGGTCGTATACAATGGCAACCGATCAAGACCACCAGACTGTGACCACAAGATATTTAGAGAAAATCTTTAAAACCCTGCAAAATATTTAATTACTTATATTTGCAAAAATGTTTAACTTTTAATTATCTACAAATTTAAACATAAGTATGTACATGGGAATACCCCTTTAAGCAACAATAAACATTGTGGCTATACAGGGACATCAATTGTCCTGGTGGTCTCCCTGTAGGTGCAAACCTACATTTTATCTGTGGACTTGGAAATCAAAGAGTCAAGAAGTCTAAAGTTGTCCATACAATTTAGACTAAAGTTTTTGAAAATGGACAATTTCAATGAACATTTGTTGACCTGGTGTAACTGAGCATGTGCGTCCAGTCTGTAACAATCACTAAGGACTAAAATGTGTATGGCTGGATCAGCAAAATGACCGTTCACCCAACAAATGTTCAACTAAAATCCTACTTCTGTGTAACATCTATACCTTAATCTGTAAGATAGACACAGTTGGTTGTAAGTGTCAGTGATGTACAGTAGAACTTCAGCTGCTATAGCTGTTCCTATACCTGCAGATTTATCATGAGTAGAGGACGGCCTCCATTAAAAATATTTTTGCAGACCAAAAATGTTTAAATGTTTGTGTAATTTATTATTGGATCATTATTTAGAAAAAAAAAAAAGAAACATTTGAACATAAGTATCAACAGGATTTAAGTAACTAATTAGCCATTGATATCATATGAAAAGCTGGCCATACATATAACATAATAGTTTAAATGTGAGATTTTGGCTAATTGTTTGACCTCGGACTTCTGTCAACCAATAAAATTGATCCACTTTGTTGAAAAGTGTTGGACATGCTCAGGTAAAAATATGTATGGCGTGTTGGGCTGATTTGGAAAGATCATTTGCCATTTTGTGCAAACCGAATGCTATGGTGTTTTTTTTACCTGACCCCTGACTGGTCAGTGTATTTGTATGTCGTGACATTACGACTGTATGTGTGACCAGCCCCAATATCAACTGATCAGCAGCATGACTGCCAACCACTATCTCATGGGTACAGATGGGTGAACCAACTCGTACCGAGCTGGATTTGACCCAAATATTCCAAATGTGTTTTTTTTTTTAACAAAACCAAACAAATGCAAATTTGTTTCAGGCAAACTAAAATGGCCTCCCTTACCTTACCTTACCTTACCTTACCTTACCTTACCTTACCTCCCTTACATTACCTCCTTGCTGGCCAGAGTTCCAGATTGCTTAGTGGCCGTAGCCTCCTTCCTCTCCTCCCACTTTCTCAAACTGAACATGGAGAAAACAGAGTTCATCATTTTCACCCCACCCCATGTGGCCCCTCCACCTGACCCATCTATCAAAGTTAACAGAACCACAATTACCCCTGTCTCACAGGCCCGATGTCTTGGGGTAACCCTGGACTCTGACCTATCCTTCAAGTCACACGTTCAAACCCTCAACACCTCCTGCCACCTCCAGCTCAAGAACATCCATCGAATCCGCTCCTTCCTCACCCCTGAAAATACCAAGATGCTTGTCCAAGCCCTCATAATCTCCAGCCTAGACTATTGCAACACCCTTCTCCATGGACTCCCAGCTAACATCCTCACCCCCCTCCAGTCCACCTTAAACTGTGCTGCTCGCTTAATCCACCCTCACCTGGGCTACCTATAGCCCAGCGAATTGAGTTCAAGCTATTAACATTAACATTCAAAGCGATCCACAACCTGGCCCCTCCACATATCTCTGACCTAGTCTCCCGCTACCTGCCCACACGTAACCTCAGATCCTCCAATGACCACCTACTCCGCTCTGCCCTCATCCGCTCCTCACACAACCATCTCCAAGATTTCTCCTGTGTATCCCCCATACTCTGGAACTCCTTACCACGACACATAAGACTGATCCCCACAATCACAGGCTTCAAGAAGGTCCTGAAGACTCACCTATTCAGGAAGGCCTACAACATCCAATAACACTATCACCACACCACCATCTGTACAGTCTCCCCCCTCTCCTTCTGTCTCTACCCCCTTCCCCCATAGATTGTAAGCCCTCGTGGACAGGGCCCTCTACCCCACCGTGCCAGTCGGTCATTGTTAGTATTATATTTACCTGTATATTTTGTGTACTCTATGTAACCCCCAAATGTAAAGCACCATGAAATTAATGGAATTAAATAAACAATAATAATAATAATGGCCAATGCATTATACTCTGGGTACCCAAGAATATAATAGGTGAAGAACCAGGAAGGTAAACAAAAAAAAACAAAACAAAAAAACATTTCTGTTATGGTTAGATGCAAGGCCACAAAAAAAGCAATAGCAAGCAATTCGCTGATAACTAAGAGCAGTAGAGACAGCTATCTACAACTGACACGCCTCTGCGAGCCAAGACAGACCCCCAAACACCTACACTAGAGCTTGTTCCAAGACCAGATGGTCTTTGGTGGATCTGGGGATCTGAATTGTCATCAAACAGATAAATGTACTAATAGTAAATGTACTACTGCATAAACCAACACAAGGGCCGCTAAAAGTTAAAAGTGGTAAGGACAGAAGAGAAGTCGTATAGCAGAATCAAAAACCAGGAGAGCACTTAGTAAGTCAAGACAGGAGACAAATTCAATATCCGAAGACTAGCCAAGGGTCACAAGTCAAACCAGGAACGTCATAACAAAAATAAGAGGCAAAAAGAGAAATCCGAGGAGCAAGCCAGTAGTCAGGGATCATAAGAAATACCAGTACATACACAATGAAGGCCAAACTAGCAGTAGCAAACTAATAGTCAGCACATGTCTCAGGAGGTCCTGGTCTTATATAAGCCTTCTCAGCTTCTAAGTGGACCAAGCCAAGAAGCTTCTGAAACTGCAAAAGCTTCCCAGCTTGGCATGGCAACTTCAAAGGTGTAGCTGCCGGATAGAGAATCTATGTCTCCACATGGTATACGGGGTTCTCTCTCCGCCTCCTCAGTGACATCATGCACCCAGGGTCACCTCTGAGACCTGTGATTGAATCACCAGTGGTCATATGGGCACACTGACCCTCATGATGTCATGACATCCTCTGAGCCTCCATCTATTATACTCTTGGATCTAAAGAGACCCCAGGCTATAATAATGTCACTTACACTTTGGCACAAATTCAGTTGTGTTTGCCTTAGAGCGCTATAAATTGTATAGATAGGTTCCTAAGGATCCTGACAGTGTTATGCACCATGTTTTAAGGCAATATAAGGTGTGAATCATTCTAAACTTGTTTAACCCAAAAAGAATCTTGGATCCAAGCCAACCAAACCCAAAACCAAACTAATCCTGAGAGGTTCACCCACCTCTTCTATGGCTTCAAAAATAAAAATGGTGAAGTTTGTAACCAAATTGGATATGTCTGGAGAACTGGTTCCAAGGATTTCATTACGAGTCCCATGACTACACATGACATTGTGAAGCAATGGATCATTTGTAGATTGACACTATGTCCCTCATGTCCATGAGGCAGGACTATACGAACAAAGCTTTAATGTGTTATCTTTGTTAAATTGTTATCAAGGACAAGGGAAGTTTTTCCATCTTGTTTGATTGATTTTGCTTTTGCTTATTGAAGGTTGAAATTATAGACAGGCCTTCATTTACACTTAGTACTCTCAGCTATATTAGATCAATATAAATCCCAGAAGTCACAATTTATATATAAAATTGATATATTAAATCAACATTGGCTATCTGATCGCTCAAGGTCTTTTACTTTATCCTGAAGCCTGCTTTTTTTTCCTTGGCACAGTTTGATTTTCTAAAGCTCAGTCAATAGAAAGCTCCAATATATTATTTGCAGGGCTGCAAGTCATTCATGAACGCCTGTCAGCATAATCCACAGTGCGCGTGTAGGGAAAAGGATAGTACTAATTAATCATTGTGTGACACCGCCAGGCTTCCGATGAAGTGTACGATATAGACCCTGAGAATGATATTACATAAAGGTCTGTAGATAACATGTGCTGTTACCTGATCAGTCCTGTTTATGGGCTCTATGCTAGCACTTAGCAGCTCTGCACATTGAGCCTCAGTGACTTTTACTGCCCTAGAAGCCATACAGTGATATAAATTGCTGTCAACAGTAAAGGCCAGCTCTTATAAAGCAAAATATTTATTCAATAATCTATTTCTGGTTATGAGACTTGGCAACAAACATATTGGATGTGAAATGCTTGATGCGTGTGCACCCCCAAGTGGATTGTACAATAAACCCAGCCATCATTGCACATAGGAACATATGTGCAATTATAGAAATGTGATTTATCTAATGTCAACCCAGTGCGCAGAAGAAAAAACAGATTAAAATACAGCAGTTATGACATAAGAAGAGCCTCAAAGATAATATCATAGAACTCTCTAGATTTATTCCCTCCTGCAAAGGATTACAGTCTAGAGAAATCTATTTCAGGTTGACTGAGCCAATGCAACAAGAATGTTCTCAGTGACATTACATGCCTTGTAGGCAGCTAATGTTTGCATGAGAGTGGTTAGCACATGAATATCCTGGCCTCTATTCCTGACAGTGGGTCATGGTTAAACACTGAAAAACACAGGTAAATACCTATGTCACTCACAGTACATTTAATACACGGGATGATTTAGATTATTGACTACACTTACATTGGCCACAGAAATAAGAAAATAGATCCTTGAATGAATCTACAGTGCCTGTGTAGATAAATTACCGTAACAGGTTACACTAGACAAAAAGCCAATAATTAAAGGGAATCTCCACATTTTATCACCAGAATGTCCAGAATGATCTGCTGAGTCATTTCTTAATGGATTTGATTGGTTTTCTGATTTTTCCTCTGCACAGGTCAGAGAATGACAAAAAGAACATGTTGGAAAGCGTTGGCACCACTAGAGAGACCATAGGATGGGACCTACTGGATCTTATCTTATCAATTAGTTCATTGCGTAACAGTATACAGCAAGCTACTAAGCCCCCCCCCCTCCCCCTTTGCGTCCACTAGAGGTAACCACCGTAGAGATGAGCGAACACTGTTCGGATCAGCCGATCCGAACAGCACGCTCCCATAGAAATGAATGGAAGCACCTGGCACACAGACTTTGCCGGCGGCCGGCCTCTTAACCCCCCGCGTGCCGGCAGCTTCCATTCAATTCTATGGGAGCGTGCTGTGAACGTGCTGTTCAGAACGGCTGTTCCGAACAGTGTTCGCTCATCTCTAGTAACCAACATGATATATTTTAAATCTAGGTCTATGTGGGGATAAGGTGCTCTGTACTGGAAACATGAAACTAGGAACCTAGGAAGATAGAAGAAATGAATCAGTACAGAATGTGAACCTATTTAGAGGATGAAAAAGAAAAGTTTAAAATGTTACTCAAAGGGAAGGCAGGAGTTCCCTAGAGGCACCGTGATGTCCAAGAGACCGACTTCTAAATTCCAGATTTATCTGGTGTGAGGGGAAAAATATCTGTGTAAAGAGAGACAGATTAGTTTTCTTCCATCTTGGTCTGCATGTTCCATTTTGTTCTCATATTCTCCATTATATAACAAGTTGTGTCTAATGTAGCTTGCTTAAACCTCAAGATTTGCAGTTATGCTCTCTTGTCTTATTTAGAAGAAAAGGTTGGAATGTTCATAAGTATATCATGTCCCAGAATGGGGGGGCCCCCACGGAGCTGAATAGCTCTGGGGGACTCATGGTAGTATGGTTCCAGCATAAGGTGTAATCAGTGGCGTAACTAGGAATGGCGGGGCCCCGTGGCGAACTTTTGACATGGGGCCCCCCCGACACCGAAGATCTCGACCGAGTCCCTCCTACGCATTCCTGCGCGCTCTATTATGTTCCATAGTGGCCCCTGCACACAGTATTATACCCAATAGCGGCCCCTGCACACAGTATTATACCCAATAGTGGCCCCTGCACACAGTATTATACCCAATAGTGGCCCCTACAGGACTAAATACTGTCACGTCACCCGCTGACCGCTATACCAGGACAAATTGTGGATAAAAAATCTGGTCCTGTGCATTACAATTTAGTAACTCCATGTGCCTCATATTAATAGCAGTTAACCCTATCATGTCCCTCACATTAAGCCTTGTGTACCTCACATAAGAGTTACTGATATGTGAGAGACATGGAGGTAATAATAAAGTATCTTCATTATTATTACCCCCATATGTCTCACATATCAGTAACTCTTATGGTGAGGCACACAGGGGTTAATGTGAGGGAGATGATGGGGTTAACTGCTATTAATATGAGGCACATGGAGTTACTAAAACACAAGTAATCACCCCATATGCCTGACATTAATAAGTAACCCCAGTATGTACCTGTGTAGCTTTAGTTTCACTTTCCTTCTTCCTTTCTTCCTCCAGTGCAGACGGCAGGAGCTCGGCAGGGATAAGCCCCGCCTCCTCCTCTCATTGGTGGACAGAGGACAGCAGAGAAAGGGAGGGGGGAGAGAGGGGGAGCGTCCTGAAGCGCTGACAGGAGCCAGAGCTGCAGCTCCTGTGTCTCAGCCGTTGCTGCAGCTTCGGGGCCCCCTGTTGGTGGAAAGTATGCTATCATTATACTCGGGGGTCCGAAAAGACCTCCGAGAATAATGATAGCAGCGGTAGCAGCTGTCACCGGGCCCCTAATGTCCCGGGCCCTGTGGCAGCTGCTACGGCTGCTATGGTGGTAGTTACGCCACTGGGTGTAATGCTTTTATAATAAAATCTTATATTTCTCCTCAGGGAAGTGAGTTAAAGTTTTACAGTATTGAAAGAAAGGGTTAATATTCCCGCCTAATTTTGAATTCACCTCAAGTAAGAAAGTAGGGTAAAGGTGAACTCTGATCAGCTGACGAGACCTTATAGAAGCTTCGAAATGGGCGTGGCTGTGGATCAGCTGATTCTGGTCTCGTCAGCTGATTGGATTTTGACGTTTTTCTGGCGGGAAATTTAAATATAAATACCTGCTATATCAGCTGTTCTGGTCATTCGTGAAGAAAATCTGCAATCAAGCCCCCGCCCTCCCTCCCAAGGAATGAGTTTTTTTTTCAAGATAAATGTCATGGTGTTTGTTGAAGGCGGTTAGTCGATCACCTTTTGCTGGTTGGACTTTGTTTTATTGTCTTTATTGAGAAGTTGAATTTATGGATTTGGTTATTTTAAAATTATTTATTTATTAATTATTTAGTTATTTATTTATTTAATTATTTATTGATTGAATTATTTATTGTTATTTGTTAACCTTAAATAAACACCGTGGCCAAATAACATCCACAAATGAAATTTCAGTTGTCTTGTGTTTTTATTTCAATATTAGACATATTTTAAGTAAATTTTATTTATGGGTATTGGGTTTATATTTTTTAATTATGCATATTGGGACTTATGCTGCCATGTTCACAAGATATGGAACTAGTTCTAATCTCTTGTTTTGTGTAGCATCCGCTAGCATGAAACCTTGAAGGTCATGGCATCCATTTTGGAAGACTGTGCTAGTTTGATTAAAGGCTAAAATGGTGGACACGGACAATCATGTGTTAACTCATGGATTATGTATGCACATATTTATCATTTGTAAACGCCCATTCTATACTCGGACCAATGATAATTCATATTTCTATGTGCTGTATTTTGTTATGCCTGAATTAGCATACAGCCATTATTCCTCTATATAAGCTACTAACATGTAATACATTTTAGAACACTTTGATATACAGCATCTGAGTATGTGTGTCTTTGTGTTCCCCGAGCTCGGCAGCCATTTTGTTTTAATTTGGAACCTACAGCAAGTACTCCCTGGGGTGTTCCCCCAACACTGGAAACTGGAAACACTAGTCAGTGGGTGTAAGTAACATTGCAACCTACAAACAATGGCCCAGGACTCACATAGTATATGTGCCAGATGTAACATCAAGCAAAAGCTAAGGTGCCCTTACACTTTCAATATCTTGTCCAGCCAATACCTATTCTTCCTAGCTTTCCTATTCACAGACCCACATGGCTCCATTGACCATACCTCCCAACTGTCCCAGATTATGTAGGAAAGTCCTGGATTCTGGGTTATGTCCCATGGTCCTGGTGGCATGTCAAGGATTCAACTAATCTATATCCAGAGAGGACACAGATGGGTTGAATACAACGGTGAAGCAGGAGCAGACAGCTCAGGCCCCAGGAACTGAAGGCGCGATGTGCTGAAATTACTCACATCACGCCTGCAGCTCCCGGAATAGTCCAGGAGAAGAGGCAGAGCAGCAGGGGAGTGAGGAGAGGTGAGTACCAGTGATTTTATTATGTTAAACTTTGGGGTGACAGTCTGGGGAGAGATAGAGGGGGACATTAAACTGGTGGCAGATGATGGGGACTTTAACTGTAGACAATTAAAGGGGGGCAATTAAACTGGAAGCAGATGAAGGGGGGCATTAAGCTGGTGACACATGAACGGGGACATTAAATTGGTAGATGTAGGGGGCAATTAAACTAGGGTAGATGAAGAGGGGACATTAAATTGGTGGCAGATGAAGCAGGACATTAAGCTGGTGCATATTAAGGGGGACATTAAACTGGGGGCGATGAAGAGGGGATTTTAAACTGGTGGCAGATGATGGGGCAATTAAACTGGTGGCAGATGAAGGGGGATATTAAATTGGGGACAGATGGAGAGTGACATTAAACTGAAGGCAACTGGAGGAGGACATTAAATTGTGGGGGTAGCTGGAGAGGGACATGTCTGTGTCTAGTTGTCCCTAGTTTAAACTGGCGCAAAAGGAGCGGGGCTTCATACTGTGGGGCAGTTGGAGGGGAACATTATAATGTATGGTTATATAATGTTTCGGTCCAGGAATAAAAATAAAATCGATAATCACTTGCCCCCAGTGCCTCCCACTCTTGTCCAGTCTAGTGGCACCCCAGGCTTGTTCTAGCAGAAGCCTTGCCATGTGTAACCGCTGAGGCCTATGAGGGTGCATTCACTGCTAGCAGAAAAAGAAACCCATTGAAGTCAATTGTAGGCTTTTTTTTCAGGGCTGAAAATCCACACCAAATTCAGCGCCATTTTCTTCTGTGTGAATGCACTCTTAGTAAAAGAACTAGGATGTCACTCATATACATCACCTGTGATGCCTCAATTCCTTTCCTTAGGCAGCTGATTGGCCTCAGCGGTCACGTGTGACGAGGACTTCTGCCAGAAGAAACCCCCAGAGCATCAGGGACAGGTGAGTATAGGTTTTCTTTTTCTTATTTTTCACCTTCCCCGGCCTCCTTGCAGAAAACTGTAATTCTTGGATAGCCCCTTTAACATCTCAAAATACTGTGCATTACACTATAAAATACAATAGTAGTATGCATAATACATAAGAAAACTCAGATAGATAACCATTCATACACGTACACATTCTTATACTATACACTATATACTCACAAATTCATATACCATACATACTCAGGGATACATATATTGTATACAGTAACACTTATACATTCATATACCATATATACTGACACATACATTTATATACCATATATACTCACATACATATTCATATACTATATATAGTTATACATGCACACTTATATCCTATCCTACTAATATAAATGTAAAAGTTTGTGTGTTTGGATGTTTGTTACTTAATCACGCAAAAATGGCTGAACGGATTTGAATGAAATTCGGCACATAGATAGATTGTAACCTCAATTAAAATATCGGCTACTTTTTATCCTCCATTTACGAACGTAAAATAACGGACGTGAAAATACAGCCATAAAAACGCCTGTATTTTACTATTATTGTATTTTACGGCCCAAAATAAGCACAAAAAACGCCTCGCGTTACTCCGTGTGACTGGACCCTAAGTGCTGGGAAACTTTACAAGCAGCCATTAGCAGGTCCTGCATCTGCCGATAGTTTCTTCTACTCCTGATCATTATTCCTCATAGTAGAGAAAGTATATGCCCCCTATGGATGTGGGGACCCTGGGAAATTTCTCAGTCTGATTATCCTCCTCCCCGAACAGCGGCTCTGCTTTTGACTTCATTATTCCTGATTCTCTCCTTTAACAAAATTTGCTTTTGAGATTATATTGGGAGGAGCAGAATTCATTACATTAGCAGAATCTACAGATGTTACTCTAATGTTTATGGGCAGTGTTATGGACAGGAAAAGAGCACTATACACAATGAACA
The DNA here is from genome assembly GCF_031893055.1 of Leptodactylus fuscus. NCBI lineage: Eukaryota > Metazoa > Chordata > Amphibia > Anura > Leptodactylidae > Leptodactylus > Leptodactylus fuscus. The sequence goes on from NC_134267.1 coordinate 87,401,270, forward strand.
CTGTGTCTATGCAGTAGCATTAAAGGGGTATTACCACGTCGCATACTCACCAGTCTTCACTGCTGTAAAATTTTCTTTCTTCTTGGTTTCTTGCATCATTTGGTGGGTGGGGTTTCACATGCAACCTGCCGTTTAGCTCCGACCCCCTAATTAGTGTGTAGCTCCGCCCACCCATATTGGACTATGAAGTACAGGCAGCAGCAACTCCATTCTGTGTTACATACAGAGGCTACCTGTCTCTGCCATAATGAACACAATTGAATTAGCTAGCCTGATAACTGGGAGAACAGAAGAAATGAAAGCAGCTCCTCTCCTCTATCTGAGTACAGGACCTAGGTCACGTGGTGTAGACACAGGAGTAGCTAGATACACAGGCTGGCCCCTCCTCCCTCCCCCCTGAGAGCAGCAGATACATCACTTGACTTTTGAGCAGATAAGTCAAGGGATGTGTCAACAATGAATTGAATAAAGTAAGATAGTGGACAAACAAAGCAGTTTTGCTGAAGCAGTGTATTTAGGAAAAGTCTTACATTCACATTAACAAGCAGTATAGATAGGATCCTTATGATGGGACAACCCCTTTAATGCATATTTGCCAACATTTGAAAATTGTTTTTATGGAGGGTGGGTCTAGTTTCCCAGAATATTTAATGTCCTGGGGGGAAAAAAAGGTCCAAATGCGTGCTTAGCACAAAGAAAAAAATAAATCAGATTACAAGCACTATTTTCATGCCATCACCCCTTTTTACATATGAGATAATCTATACAATATAGTAGAGTATCCCTGATTCCCTATGCTGCAACCCTTCTTTTTTACATAGCAGTGCTGCACAAATTATAATACCCTCTTAGGGCTAGTTCACACGTGAACAAAGGGGCAGATTTTGACAGCGGATTTTGCTTCAAAATCCGCCCCTTTACAATGGTGGTCTATGTAGACCACCGGGCTTTTTTTTCCGCTAGCGGCGGGGTGCCGCTAGCGGAGAAAAGAAAGGACATGCCCTTTCTTCAGGCGGAAGCCGCGCGGGATCAGCCGCGCGGCTTCCGCCCGCGGCAGCTCCCTCCTATGTCGGCTCATTCATTTGAGCCGACAGCGGAGGGGAAAGCAGCGACCGCGATGGTCGCGGCAGGCGGGTTTTGACAAGAGAGAGACGCGGCACACCGCGTCTCTCTCCATGTTAAAACCCGCGCGGGCAGTTCACGTGTGAACTGACCCTTAAAGCATTCACTCAGTAATAGTTAGAGATGAGCGAACACTAAAATGTTCGAGGTTCGAAATTCGATACGAACAGCCGCTCAATGTTCGTGTGTTCGAACGGGTTTCGAACCCCATTATAGTCTATGGGGAACAGATACTCGTTAAGGGGGAAACCCAAATCCGTGTCTGGAGGGTCACCAAGTCCACTATGACACCCCAGGAAATGATGCCAACACCTCTGGAATGACACTGGGACAGCAGGGGAAGCATGTCTGGGGGCATCTAACACACCAAAGACCCTCTATTACCCCAACATCACTGCCTAACAACTACACACTTTACACACTCAATACCACCTCTCTGACAGTAGGAAAACACCTTGAAACATGTGTATTTGGCACTTGCAGTGAGGAGAGCTTGTCACCAGCAGTGAATTTGGCCCTTGTAGTAAGTTGAGGTTGGCACCAACATTTGTTTTGAAAATCAGGGTGGATTGAGCCTCTAACCAGCAGAGTTTGGGCAAATTCATGGTGGAGGGAGCCTCTAAACACCCCAGTTTGGGCAAATTCATGGTGGAGGGAGCCTCTAAAAACCCCAGTTTGGACCAATTCATGGTGGAGGGAGCCTCTAACCAGCCCAGTGTGGGCAAATTCATGGTGGAGGGAGCCTCTAAAAAACCCAGTTTGGACCAATTCATGGTGGAGGGAGCCTCTAAACAGCCCAGTTTGGGCAAATTCATGGTGGAGGGAGCCTCTAACCAGCCCAGTTTGGACCAATTAATGGTGGAGGGAGCCTCTAAGCAGCCAAGTTTGGACCAATTCATGGTGGAGGGAGCCTCTAACCAGCCCAGTTTGGACCAATTAATGGTGGAGGGAGCCTCTAAACAGCCAAGTTTGGACCAATTCATGGTGGAGGGAGCCTCTAAAAACCCCAGTTTGGACCAATTCATGGTGGAGGGAGCCTCTAACCAGCCCAGTTTGGGCAAATTCATGGTGGAGGGAGCCTCTAAACAGCCCAGTTTGGGCACATTCATGGTGGAGGGAGCCTCTAACCAGCCCAGTTTGGACCAATTAATGGTGGAGGGAGCCGCTAAACAGCCCAGTTTGGACCAATTCATGGTGGAGGGAGCCTCTAAAAACCCCAGTTTGGACCAATTCATGGTGGAGGGAGCCTCTAAAAAACCCAGTTTGGACCAATTCATGGTGGAGGGAGCCTCTAACCAGCCCAGTTTGGACCAATTAATGGTGGAGGGAGCCTCTAAACAGCCAAGTTTGGACCAATTCATGGTGGAGGGAGCCTCTAAAAACCCCAGTTTGGACCAATTCATGGTGGAGGGAGCCTCTAAACAGCCCAGTTTGGGCAAATTCATGGTGGAGGGAGCCTCTAAAAAACCCAGTTTGGACCAATTCATGGTGGAGGGAGCCTCTAACCAGCCCAGTTTGGACCAATTAATGGTGGAGGGAGCCGCTAAACAGCCCAGTTTGGACCAATTCATGGTGGAGGGAGCCTCTAAAAACCCCAGTTTGGACCAATTCATGGTGGAGGGAGCCTCTAAACAGCCCAGTTTGGGCAAATTCATGGTGGAGGGAGCCTCTAACCAGCAGAGTTGGTGGAAATCAGGGTGGAGGGAGCCTAGTATTAGCAGAATTGTGCAACGCTTATGGTGGATGAGTATGAGGATGCGGAGGAATTGGAGAGGTTGAGTACAGACATGGAGTTTCATGTTGGGGTGCTTTACACAGGTGGGCACAAAAATGACGGCTCTACCCAGTGGTGGTTCATTTTTATCAAAGTGAGCCGGTCGGCACTCTCAGCTGACAGACGGGTGCGCTTGTCAGTGATGATGCCACCGGCTGCACTGAACACCCTCTCAGATAGGACGCTGGCGGCAGGACAGGACAGCACCTCCAAGGCATATAGGGCAAGTTCAAGCCACAGGTCCAACTTCGACACCCAATACGTGTAGGGCGCAGAGGGGTCGGAGAGGACAGGGCTGTGGTCGGAAAGGTATTCCCGCAACATGCGCCTATACTTCTCACGCCTGGTGACACTAGGACCCTCCGTGGCGGCACTTTGGCGAGGGGGTGCCATCAAGGTGTCCCAGACCTTAGACAGTGTGCCCCTCGTTTGTGTGGACCGGTGAGAACTTGGTTGCCTACTGGAGGAACTGCCCTCCCTGCCGCCAACGTCACATGCTGGAAACATCTCCATCATATTCTGCACCAATTGCCTGTGGCAAGCATTGATGCGATTGGCCCTCCCCTCTACCGGAATAAAAGACGAGATGTTGTTTTTATACCGGGGGTCAAGGATAGCAAAGATCCAGTACTGGTTGTCCTCCATGATTTTGACAATACGCTTGTCGGTTGTAAAGCACCCCAACATGAACTCAGCCATGTCTGCCACAGTGTTAGTTGGCATGACTCCTCTGGCCCCACCGGAAAGTTCAATCTCCATTTCCTCCTCATCCTCCATGTCTACCCATCCGCGCTGCAACAATGGGACGATTCGAAGTTGCCCGGAAGCCTCCTGTATCACCATCACATCATCGGACAACTCTTCTTCCTCCTCCTCCTCCTCCTCCATTAAACGCAGTGAAGCGGACAGATGTGTGGACCTACTCTCCAGCTGTGACGGATCGGATGCTATCCCTAACTCCTCTGTGTGATCTGAGTTATCCCTGATGTCAATCAGGGATTCTCTCAGAACACACAAGAGCGGGATTGTAAGGCTCACCATCGCATCCTCAGAGCTCACCCTCCTTGTGGACTCCTCAAAGACCCGTAGGATGTCACAAAGGTCTCTCATCCATGGCCACTCATGGATGTGAAACTGAGGCAGCTGACTTTGTGGCACCCTAGGGTTTTGTAGCTGGTATTCCATCAAAGGTCTCTGCTGCTCAACCACTCTATTCAACATCTGAAACGTTGAGTTCCAGCGTGTGGGGACGTCGCACAAAAGCCGGTGTTGTGGCACATGCAGGCGTTGCTGGAGAGATTTTAAGCTAGCAGCGGCTACTGTCGACTTGCGAAAGTGGGCGCACATGCGCCGCACTTTCACCAGTAGCTCTGGAACATTGGGGTAGCTCTTTAGGAAACGTTGCACCACTAGGTTGAAGACGTGGGCCAGGCATGGAACATGTTGGAGTCCGGCAAGCTCCAGAGCTGCTACCAGGTTCTGGCCGTTATCACAAACGACCATGCCTGGGCCCAGGTGCAGCGGCTCAAACCATATTGCCGTCTCATCGAGGAGGGCATCCCTCACCTCGGAGGCAGTGTGCTGTCTGTCCCCCAAGCTGATCAGCTTCAGCACAGCCTGCTGACGTCTACCAACGCCAGTGCTGCAACGTTTCCAACTCGTAGCTGGGGTCAATCTAACAGCGGAGGAGGAGGCGGTGGCGGAGGAGGAGGCGGTGGCGGAGGAGGAGGCGGTAGAGGAGGAGGAGGAGGGGGGTGTTCTTCTCGTGTCCCTGCCAGGAATGTTAGGCGGGGAGACGAGGTACACCGGGCCAGTTTGGGAAGCAGTCCCAGCCTCAACTACATTCACCCAGTGTGCCGTCAGTGAAATGTAGCGTCCCTGTCCGCATGCACTTGTCCACGCGTCGGTGATCAAGTGGACCTTTGTGCAAAGCGCGGAACTAAGGGCCCGCCTGATGTTGAGTGACACGTGCTGGTGCAAGGCGGGGACGGCACACCGGGAGAAGTAGTGACGGCTAGGGACGGCATAGCGAGGTGCCGCAGTTGCCATCAGGTCCAGGAAGGCGGGAGTTTCAACAAGCCGGAACGCCAACATCTCCTGGGCCAGCAGTTTAGCGATGTTGGCGTTCAAGGCTTGCGCGTGTGGGTGGTTAGCAGTGTATTTCTGCCGCCGCTCCAATGTCTGAGAGATGGTGGGTTGTTGTAAAGAAACGCCTGATGGTGCCTTTGATGGTGCAGGAGAAGGAGATAAGACAGGACCAGGGGAGGATGAGGTAGAAGTCAACAAAGTGGCGGAGGCAGATGAAGTGGTGTCCTGGCTCGTCCTCTGGAGTGCATCGCCAGCACAGTCAGCAGTGGCAGTGGCAGAGGCAGAGGCAGTGGCAGAGGCAGTGGCAGTGGCGTGAACGGCAGGCGGCCTTTGTCCTGCCGTTGCTGCCTGTCACTGATTCCAGTGCTTGGATTCCAAATGACGGCGCATTGAAGTGGTGGACAGGTTGCTCTTCTCAGAGCCCCTAATCAATTTCGAGAGGCAAATTGTGCAGACAACACTATATCTGTCCTCGGCGCATTCCTTGAAAAAACTCCACACCTTCGAGAAACGTGCCCTCGAGGTGGGAGTTTTTCAGGGCTGGGTACGAACTGGAACATCTTGGGAGATTCCGGGTGTGGCCTGGCTTCGCCTAAGCTGCTGACCTCTGCCTCTGCCTCTACCTACCCTTTTTGGTGCTGCACCTGCCTCAACATCCACACTACTTTCCCCGCTTGACATCCCCCCTGTCCAGGTCGGGTCAGTGTCCTCATCATCCACCACTTCCTCTTCCAACTCCTGTCTCATCTCCTCCTCCCGCACAATGCGCCGGTCAACTGGATGCCCTGACGGCAACTGCGTCACATCATCGTCGATGAGGGTGGGTTGCTGGTCATCCACCACCAAATCGAACGGAGATGGAGGAGACTCTAGTGTTTGAGCATCTGGACACAGATGCTCCTCTGTTAGGTTCGTGGAATCGTGACGTGGAGAGGCAGGTTGAGGGACAATGAAAGGAGCGGAGAACAGCTCTGGGGAGCAGGGACAGTTTGGGTTATTGTTCTGTAAAGCTTCGGAATTTTGGGAGGAAGGAAGACAAGACTGTTGGGTAATAGGAGGAGAGGAGGCAGAGTCTGACTGGCTGCTGGACAATGTGCTGTAAGCGTTCTCTGACAGCCATTGCAAGACCTGTTCCTGGTTCTCGGGCCTACTAAGGTTTGTACCCTGCAGTTTAGTTAATGTGGCAAGCAACCCTGGCACTGTGGAGTGGCGCAATGCTTGCTGCCCCACAGGAGTAGGCACGGGACGCCCTGTGGCTTCACTGCTACCTTGCTCCCCAGAACCATTCCCCCGACCTCGCCCACGGCCTCGTCCACGTCCCTTTCCGGGAGCCTTGCGCATTTTGAATTCCTAGTTAGAAATTGGCACTGTATACCAGTAGTAAAAATTGTGGGTGCACGTAACCCCAATATATTCTTTGAATTCCCAGTCAGACACTGGCACTATATGGCAGTAGCAAGAAATGAGGGTATTTATAACCCCAATATATTCTTTGAATTCCCAGTCAGACAATGGCACTGTATACCAGTAGTAAAAATTGTGGGTGCACGTAACCCCAATATATTCTTTGAATTCCCAGTCAGAAACTGGCACTATATGGCAGTAGCAAGAAATGAGGGTATTTATAACCCCAATATATTCTTTGAATTCCCAGTCAGACAATGGCACTGTATACCAGTAGTAAAAATTGTGGGTGCACGTAACCACAATATATTCTTTGAATTACCAGTCAGAAACTGGCACTATATGGCAGTAGCAAGAAATGAGGGTATTTATAACCCCAATATATTCTTTGAATTCCCAGTCAGACAATGGCACTGTATACCAGTAGTAAAAATTGTGGGTGCACGTAACCCCAATATATTCTTTGAATTCCCAGTCAGAAACTGGCACTATATGGCAGTAGCAAGAAATGAGGGTATTTATAACCCCAATATATTCTTTGAATTCCCAGTCAGACAATGGCACTGTATACCAGTAGTAAAAATTGTGGGTGCACGTAACCACAATATATTCTTTGAATTACCAGTCAGAAACTGGCACTATATGGCAGTAGCAAGAAATGAGGGTATTTATAACCCCAATATATTCTTTGAATTCCCAGTCAGACAATGGCACTGTATACCAGTAGTAAAAATTGTGGGTGCACGTAACCCCAATATATTCTTTGAATTCCCAGTCAGAAACTGGCACTATATGGCAGTAGCAAGAAATGAGGGTATTTATAACCCCAATATATTCTTTGAATTCCCAGTCAGACAATGGCACTGTATACCAGTAGTAAAAATTGTGGGTGCACGTAACCACAATATATTCTTTGAATTACCAGTCAGAAACTGGCACTATATGGCAGTAGCAAGAAATGAGGGTATTTATAACCCCAATATATTCTTTGAATTCCCAGTCAGACAATGGCACTGTATACCAGTAGTAAAAATTGTGGGTGCACGTAACCCCAATATATTCTTTGAATTCCCAGTCAGAAACTGGCACTATATGGCAGTAGCAAGAAATGAGGGTATTTATAACCCCAATATATTCTTTGAATTCCCAGTCAGACAATGGCACTGTATACCAGTAGTAAAAATTGTGGGTGCACGTAACCACAATATATTCTTTGAATTACCAGTCAGAAACTGGCACTATATGGCAGTAGCAAGAAATGAGGGTATTTATAACCCCAATATATTCTTTGAATTCCCAGTCAGACAATGGCACTGTATACCAGTAGTAAAAATTGTGGGTGCACGTAACCACAATATATTCTTTGAATTACCAGTCAGAAACTGGCACTATATGGCAGTAGCAAGAAATGAGGGTATTTATAACCCCAATATATTCTTTGAATTCCCAGTCAGACAATGGCACTGTATACCAGTAGTAAAAATTGTGGGTGCACGTAACCACAATATATTCTTTGAATTACCAGTCAGAAACTGGCACTATATGGCAGTAGCAAGAAATGAGGGTATTTATAACCCCAATATATTCTTTGAATTCCCAGTCAGACAATGGCACTGTATACCAGTAGTAAAAATTGTGGGTGCACGTAACCCCAATATATTCTTTGAATTCCCAGTCAGACACTGGCACTATATGGCAGTAGCAAGAAATGAGGGTATTTGTATTCCCAATATATTCTTTGAATTCCCAGTCAGACAATGGCACTGTATACCAGTAGTAAAAATTGTGGGTGCACGTAACCACAATATATTCTTTGAATTACCAGTCAGAAACTGGCACTATATGGCAGTAGCAAGAAATGAGGGTATTTATAACCCCAATATATTCTTTGAATTCCCAGTCAGACAATGGCACTGTATACCAGTAGTAAAAATTGTGGGTGCACGTAACCCCAATATATTCTTTGAATTCCCAGTCAGACACTGGCACTATATGGCAGTAGCAAGAAATGAGGGTATTTGTATTCCCAATATATTCTTTGAATTCCCAGTCAGACAATGGCACTGTATACCAGTAGTAAAAATTGTGGGTGCACGTAACCACAATATATTCTTTGAATTACCAGTCAGAAACTGGCACTATATGGCAGTAGCAAGAAATGAGGGTATTTGTATTCCCAATATATTCTTTGAATTCCCAGTCAGACAATGGCACTGTATACCAGTAGTAAAAATTGTGGGTGCACGTAACCCCAATATATTCTTTGAATTCCCAGTCAGAAACTGGCACTATATGGCAGTAGCAAGAAATGAGGGTATTTATAACCCCAATATATTCTTTGAATTCCCAGTCAGACAATGGCACTGTATACCAGTAGTAAAAATTGTGGGTGCACGTAACCACAATATATTCTTTGAATTACCAGTCAGAAACTGGCACTATATGGCAGTAGCAAGAAATGAGGGTATTTATAACCCCAATATATTCTTTGAATTCCCAGTCAGACAATGGCACTGTATACCAGTAGTAAAAATTGTGGGTGCACGTAACCCCAATATATTCTTTGAATTCCCAGTCAGAAACTGGCACTATATGGCAGTAGCAAGAAATGAGGGTATTTATAACCCCAATATATTCTTTGAATTCCCAGTCAGACAATGGCACTGTATACCAGTAGTAAAAATTGTGGGTGCACGTAACCACAATATATTCTTTGAATTACCAGTCAGAAACTGGCACTATATGGCAGTAGCAAGAAATGAGGGTATTTATAACCCCAATATATTCTTTGAATTCCCAGTCAGACAATGGCACTGTATACCAGTAGTAAAAATTGTGGGTGCACGTAACCCCAATATATTCTTTGAATTCCCAGTCAGACACTGGCACTATATGGCAGTAGCAAGAAATGAGGGTATTTGTATTCCCAATATATTCTTTGAATTCCCAGTCAGACAATGGCACTGTATACCAGTAGTAAAAATTGTGGGTGCACGTAACCACAATATATTCTTTGAATTACCAGTCAGAAACTGGCACTATATGGCAGTAGCAAGAAATGAGGGTATTTGTATTCCCAATATATTCTTTGAATTCCCAGTCAGACAATGGCACTGTATACCAGTAGTAAAAATTGTGGGTGCACGTAACCCCAATATATTCTTTGAATTCCCAGTCAGAAACTGGCACTATATGGCAGTAGCAAGAAATGAGGGTATTTATAACCCCAATATATTCTTTGAATTCCCAGTCAGACAATGGCACTGTATACCAGTAGTAAAAATTGTGGGTGCACGTAACCACAATATATTCTTTGAATTACCAGTCAGAAACTGGCACTATATGGCAGTAGCAAGAAATGAGGGTATTTATAACCCCAATATATTCTTTGAATTCCCAGTCAGACAATGGCACTGTATACCTGTAGTAAAAATTGTGGGTGCACGTAACCCCAATATATTCTTTGAATTCCCAGTCAGAAACTGGCACTATATGGCAGTAGCAAGAAATGAGGGTATTTATAACCCCAATATATTCTTTGAATTCCCAGTCAGACAATGGCACTGTATACCAGTAGTAAAAATTGTGGGTGCACGTAACCACAATATATTCTTTGAATTACCAGTCAGAAACTGGCACTATATGGCAGTAGCAAGAAATGAGGGTATTTATAACCCCAATATATTCTTTGAATTCCCAGTCAGACAATGGCACTGTATACCAGTAGTAAAAATTGTGGGTGCACGTAACCCCAATATATTCTTTGAATTCCCAGTCAGAAACTGGCACTATATGGCAGTAGCAAGAAATGAGGGTATTTATAACCCCAATATATTCTTTGAATTCCCAGTCAGACAATGGCACTGTATACCAGTAGTAAAAATTGTGGGTGCACGTAACCACAATATATTCTTTGAATTACCAGTCAGAAACTGGCACTATATGGCAGTAGCAAGAAATGAGGGTATTTATAACCCCAATATATTCTTTGAATTCCCAGTCAGACAATGGCACTGTATACCAGTAGTAAAAATTGTGGGTGCACGTAACCCCAATATATTCTTTGAATTCCCAGTCAGAAACTGGCACTATATGGCAGTAGCAAGAAATGAGGGTATTTATAACCCCAATATATTCTTTGAATTCCCAGTCAGACAATGGCACTGTATACCAGTAGTAAAAATTGTGGGTGCACGTAACCCCAATATATTCTTTGAATTCCCAGTCAGAAACTGGCACTATATGGCAGTAGCAAGAAATGAGGGTATTTATAACCCCAATATATTCTTTGAATTCCCAGTCAGACAATGGCACTGTATACCAGTAGTAAAAATTGTGGGTGCACGTAACCCCAATATATTCTTTGAATTCCCAGTCAGACACTGGCACTATATGGCAGTAGCAAGAAATGAGGGTATTTGTATTCCCAATATATTCTTTGAATTCCCAGTCAGACAATGGCACTGTATACCAGTAGTAAAAATTGTGGGTGCACGTAACCACAATATATTCTTTGAATTACCAGTCAGAAACTGGCACTATATGGCAGTAGCAAGAAATGAGGGTATTTGTATTCCCAATATATTCTTTGAATTCCCAGTCAGACAATGGCACTGTATACCAGTAGTAAAAATTGTGGGTGCACGTAACCCCAATATATTCTTTGAATTACCAGTCAGAAACTGGCACTATATGGCAGTAGCAAGAAATGAGGGTATTTGTATTCCCAATATATTCTTTGAATTCCCAGTCAGACAATGGCACTGTATACCAGTAGTAAAAATTGTGGGTGTATATAGCCCCAATTCTATTGCTAGGGGACTTGCAGGGTATTTCTGGGGTGAAGGTGGGGGGGCACACCGTTGGAATGGGTATCGGGGTATATATCGGGTATACGGGAATACACTGACAGTGTATTCCATTCAGGATCCTGGGAAAGCTGGGTTGCGGCGATTGAGCCCGTTAGTGCCACGTTACACTGACAAGCTTCTCCCTGGAATTTAGCTCTTATAAGAGCTGTTGGTTGTCTTCTCCTTCCTATCTAGCCTGTCCCTGCCTACCCAGAATCTAACCCCTAGCTAACTGGACGGAAACCTCCGTCCCCGGTGAATTGCAAGCTCAGAATGACGCGAAGCTGGGCGGCGCTGTTCTTTTAAATTAGAGGTCACATGTTTTCGGCAGCCAATGGGTTTGCCTACTTTTTTCAACGTCACCGGTGTCGTAGTTCCTGTCCCACCTACCCTGCGCTGTTATTGGAGCAAAAAAGGCGCCAGGGAAGGTGGGAGGGGAATCGAGTAATGGCGCACTTTACCACGCGGTGTTCGATTCGATTCGAACATGCCGAACAGCCTAATATCCGATCGAACATGAGTTCGATAGAACACTGTTCGCTCATCTCTAGTAATAGTGCTTCCATATTGCATCCACTAAGTAATTGTGCCCTTATAGAGTACAGCTCTATCATGCGCCAGTCATCTACATAAGTATCAGCCTTAAAGGGGTATTCCCATGTACATAATCAGATCTATATTTGTAGATAATTAAAAGTTAAACATTTTTGCAAATATAAGTAATTAAAAATTCTACAGAGTTTTAAAGAGTTTCTCTAACTTTCTTAGTGGTCACAGTCTGTTGTCTTGATCGGTTGTCAGTGGATACGACCACCAATACAGAAACTTTCTAAGGTCATAAAATCAGCCATGATTTCCTTATTGTGGCCGGGATATCTTCTGATACATGTAGTGTCCCTGCCTGATAACCCAGCTACAATAAGAAAATCATAGCTGGGTTCTTGACGTGTCCCAGACCATAGAAAGTTTCTGCATTTGTGGTCATAACCATTGGCAACCAATCAAGATAACAGACTGTCACCACTAAGAAAGTTAGAGAAAATCTTTAAATCTCTGCAGAATTTTTAATTGCTTATATTTGCAAAAATGTTTAACTTTTAATTATCTACAAATATAGATCTGATTATGTACATGGGAATACCCTTTTAAGGCTGCTACCTGTGTGGATAGATTGGGATTGCTGGGGCTGGCCATGGTGGATCCAACTTCTCAGGGTGCAGAGTACGGTGTGCAGAGAAGGAACACAACAGAAAAATTGGCCATTACTTATTGAACTAATCAAGTAGATAATGGGAGATTTAAAAAAAAAAGAAAAATGTACTGTCCCCATTTTGTGAGACAAATATTTGCCAGGACCTCCCCTAAAAAGAACAGTCTTTGCAATTTGGGACTTGGCAGTGTGCAGTATCCAGTCCACTGAATGTGGACCAAGCATGTTCTTAAATTGCATTATTTACCTGATATTTTATGTTTTACAAAGCAAAAGGAGCCTGCAGTTCCATCAGACATAATAACTAAGCTAAGAGATAAGAAAAGAAAGTGATCCATCTTAAAGTACAATTGGCCACTTCACTTGTTTCCTAAACTGGTATGTGGTCTATAATTTTAAAGGGTTTTTTTAAGACTTTAGGGAGCGTTCACACTAGCGTCGGTGTCCGACAACTAGTGTCCGATGCTAATGTCCGCGCAAAATCTTGCGCGAACATTAGCATCGGACACTAGCTGTGTCCGTACATTTTGCATTTTTAATGGGAGATAATGTGCGTTCTTTTACAGTCCGTGTCTGTCCTTAAGTGTCCGTTCAAGTGGACAGCAAAACCCTAGGGATTTTGCGCGGACATTAGCATCGGACACTAGCTGTCAGACACTGACGCTAGTGTGAACGCCCCCTTACATATTGATAGCCTATCCTTTGGAAAAACTCTTAATATCAGATTGATGTTGATCCAATACCCAATAGTGCTGTGACTACAAAATCTGCACACTTTATGGGGCTCCCACCCAGATAAATCATCAATATTTAAATATTGGACAATCCCATTATGGGTTTTTCAATCCATCTTTTCTGTGTTTTAATAGATAGTCATTACTCTTTGTTTGGAGTCAAAGCCCTGAAGTAAGAAAATGTTCACCTTCCATATTGATATGAAATGTGACATTGCTAGATAACAATTTTTCCTGTCGTAATTTATATGATGAAAGTTGTGTTATACTTGTTTGCGAATGGATCCACAATTACCCGACTTTGCAGTATTTCCTTACAGTATTATGGGACAATCCTAAACAATACATTCAGCAGTCCCTGCTATCTATTGACAGCAGCACAAGAATGACATAGGGGGTTCAATAATGATTTCTGATCCCAGTTCTCCCTTTGTACCTCCTTTCCACCAGACCTTTCAGTTCCTCCACTGGTTGGTTTGGTAGCTGCAGTTGCAATGGTGGTCGTATTGCCTGGTAGTTATAATGTATGTTCACTGAATAGCTGAACCTAGATAATAATGGCTTATAATTGAGCCTCTGTTGCTGAAAACAGAATACGATCTCAAGGATGTTAGGCACTATACAACGTACAGTAATTGGCTACATAAGCAGATGATTATACTAAGGTCTGCTGTAAAGTAAAGCTCACTAAAATGCCTTATATGTACGAGATTACCTGTCTCAGAGAATATGCCAGTAAGAAAATAAATAGTTCTCCGAGACGCTTCCCATTATATCCTTCCATTTTCTGAATAATGCAATTATGTGTATTAAATACTAACATGAAGTAAATGTATTGGGAATGTCATCATTTTCCCGCTAAGCAGTACCTAATGTTCCCATAATATGCTTTATATGTGGCAAAACAAAGCATTTGCTGGGTTAATCAAGTTCATTCACCCTTGAATCATTCTATATTATTATTACTGGGAAAACCTGCAAAATTGGACATATTCATTTTCTCTTCCACTTCCAAGTGACATGCTAATTAGCGCATCAGCTCCGACATGTAGAGTGGAAAATCCCATGTGAAGCCGTGGATGCATAAAGCAAAATGAGCTGTTTACCAAAGACAAGAGGAAGACTTATCATGCACGAAAGGTTATTTTACTATGGCGAGTCATTTACTTCGCATTAGTATACTTAATAATGTAGGTTAACTAGCTACAAACCATACCTCTTCATTACACACTCTGAATGTTTTAGGCCATTGATTCCCAATAAGTTGGTCAGGAATCACCATTAGTTTGTTAAAGTACCAGCCTTAAGAGGGTGACACAATTCGATGCAGATTATATGCACTTGTTGTCACTACACTGCTGTCACAGTGATTCCATGGGGGCCTACAGGTCACCCTCACCGCACAAAGGATGGATAATCTTCTTTAAAGGGGTTGTCTCATCTCAAGGATCCTATCTATACTGGTAGCTTATGTAAATTGAAGACTTTTCCTAAATATATTGCTTTAGAAATTCTGCTTTGTTCTCCTGCTATGTGACCTTATTCCTCGCATTGTTTACATTGCGTTGCTATAACCATGGACCTGGGAGATAGGACAAGTGACATCACTTACTCAGTTCCGGCCGGACAATCTGTTCAGATAACATGGAGTCAGTGCCGCACCTCCCATGAGGCGACCTGAAGCGAGCGCTTCAGGCGACACTATGCCAGGGCCTCAGGGAGGGCGGCATTTTTTGCTAACCTAAGCCAGTCCAGGACAAGCTGTCCTGGACTGGCTTATCACCGAGCGGTGGTTTGGGGAGGCCACTGGAGCAGCGCTGCTCCAGCAGCCTCCCCTCACGCTCAGGCAGAGAGCAGGCAGTCTCCGGGCCTACTCTCTGCCGGCGAACGGGGCTAAGCCCCGCCCACTTCGCTCGGTCACGCCCCCGATCCACCGGTCACGCCCCCGATCTGCCCCCTCCTCCCGGCGGTGGGGGGGGGGGCGGCTTTCTGCAGTTAGCCTCGGGCGGCGAAAGGAGCAGGCTCACCCCTGCATGGAGTCCATTCTTTACAAGCATCTGCATATTATCTGATCTGTATAAGTGTTGTGAGACTTCTCTGCCCTTTAGCAAGAGGGAGGGGGAGGGAGAAGAAATATAGGAAGTGAGATGAAAAAACTGCAGGCAAAGCTGCTGAAACACAGATGGGAAAACCCTTTTAGGCTAAGGCCCCATGTTGCATAAACGCAACTTTTTTTATTGCAGATTTTGCTGCGGTTCTTTGAGCCAAAGTCAAGAGTGGATTTAACAGAAGGTAGTATAGGTACTTCTTAGTAATTTCCTATTCCTTAGGTAGCCATCCTTGGCTTTGGTTCAAAAAACTGCAACAAAAAAAAGCCTTGTTTCCGCAATGTGGGGCCTCAGCCTTAATCTTATTTTTGATTTCCTTTGATGGCCGTCAGTTTGTCGATTGTAAATATATGACCACTTCCATCTGAGTAGCTGGAGTCAAAAGGTTTCTGATACACAGCCTTTCACTGTCAGAAAGGAGAAAATTAACCCTTTGCAAATGCAAAAGATAGCATTTGGTCAGCAGCATATATTTAAGGTGGGATTCTGTGGGGGAGCTTGTGACACACTAGCTGGCATGATTACTAAATATGGGGTACAGGGAATAATGGGAAGCTTTTGTGCATACAGACAAGTTCTAAACATGTCCTCATGACAGTCTGGTCCCAGATTTAAAAGAAAGGGGGAATGTAAATGCTGCTAAAATGTAAGAATGATACTCTGCTGATGGTATTAGGGGTAAGTTATGCAGGGGAACCCAAGCTGAGCCTGGACAAGGGCCTATGAGCTGTTACGCCCCAAGATAAATGAGAGGTTTTGTTACAGAGGGAAGTGGTCTTACAGAGGTCATAAACACTGAAGTACTACATTACATTAAACTGAGCAGTTACATTTGCTTTGCTATTCTATTTTTCTAAAATAATATTTAATATTAATGACTTGAACACTGTCTTTTTATCAGACTAATGATTAGCCATTTCAATAGCATTTCAGTATATAAAAACATACTTATCCAGACAAGGGTGGATTAAGGCTACACTGGGCCGCAGACTGTAACAATATTGTTTTGTATTTATATAACTTTACACTTTTGTATTTATATTACAATTGTTTTATTGTTTGCACTGTTTTATGTCATTTCAATATTTCAATAAATAGTTTTGAAACTAAAGCGATGGTTAAGGACAGGACAGGGCTCGTTCACATCTGCGTTCTTCTTTCCTTATTGCAGGTTTCCGTTTCCTGCATAAAACAGATGCAGGAGACGGAAACCTGCAGGAGACTTTCTCACCCATTCATTTGAATGGGTGAGAAAGCTGTCCGGCCGTGCACGGAAGTGAGCGTTTTGCGCTCTCCGCCGCGAAACCGGGTTTTATAATCCGGACACAGAGTCGGACATGCAGTACTCTGTGTCCGGATAAAAAAATCCGGTTTCGCGGCGGAGAGCCTAAAACGCTCACCGCCGCGCACGGCCGGACCCGATCTATGGTTTCCGTCTTCTGCCATGCAGAAGACGGAAACCATAGTACGGACACATTGAACGCAGGTGTGAACCCAGCGACAGTCGCAGGCTGGTATTATCATGTTGAGATGGGCCAATAATGATGCTAGTCTCACTTTTGAAGCTGTAGTGGATGGCAAGACAAGTCTGAAAGTCAAAAGTTCTAAACATTGTTACTCTTTTGTTCATCATTGTATGATACACACCTTTCTTTGGTCCAGAGCTTTGGTTCATGGGAGTTGAACCACCAAAATTTTGGGTTCTTCCAAATCCCAAATTTTTTGAAAATTTGTAAAGAAAACAGTATGAGCCACTATAGGGCATTATAGTGGGTGAAGGGGTAACTATGGGACTTTATACTGTGTGAAGGGGAAATGTGAGACATTATACTGTATAGATGTCACTGTGAATGAATATATTGTGTGGAGGGGCCACTACGGGACATTATACTGTGTGGAGGCCTTTGACATTTTACTGTATGGAAGCCACTGTGGGACATAATAGTGCACTATATGACAGCCTGTCACAAGGTGGGTGTGGTTAAATATCTATTCCATTGTGTGATAATGTCCTAAAAATGCTAATATCTGTGATGACTTACCTAAGGCTAACCCTGGTCAAAGAATGACTATAATCACACCAGAATATAATAAAATAATAAGTGTTTAATAAATGGAAAGAGATAAAAGTTAGATGTGGTTATAAATTATACACAATTATGGATGGGACGTAGTGATCCACTAAGCTTAGGGCAGCAAACACTGTTTGCACACAAATCATTAATAATAATAATAATAAATTTTATTTATATAGCGCCAACATATTCCGCAGCGCTGTACAATTTGTAGGGTTCAAATACAGACAGATACATAGCAAAGAATGTCATTTCACACAATGGGACTGAGGGCCCTGCTTGCAAGAGCTTACAATCTATGAGGTAGAGGGGGTGACACAAGAGGTAGCAGGGGCGGCATTGCTTATACAGGCGGTCAGACAATGTTGTAATAGAGGTTACTGTCATTACACAAACATAAAACTTTATGAGCCGTCACTAGTGGTGTCCTGTAACATGTGGATAGAGCTTGGACAAATAAAGTTAGCCTGAAAAGACATCATATCATGTGGGGTAATGTGGGAGCGGGGACAGATGATGTTTATGAATTTTTATATTATTATTATTACTATTAGACTATGAGTCAGATGTTTGGCTACAATTGTTCCATTGACCTCACATCACCAAGATGGCAATGGAGGTTGGAATGATGGTCTATCCTCTTCAGCAATGACTCCAAGCTTGGTCTGGAGATATATGGGCAAGACAATAAGGGGGCCTTCACAAGGAAAAGTCACACTGGTCCTGCTCCCGTGATTATTATTGAGTATCATAATATATGGTAACCAAACCCCTTTGTCTTCATTTCAAGTATACTAACAGCTCGGCATTGCATTGATTTAGTGTTGGAATCGGTGATATTAAGATTTTTCCAAAGTGTCCCAGGAGCTGCTTTTCAATATAGCAACACCAGATCAAATGATTACAATGCATTACTATGACCTGCGGCATCTCTGGGCATCTATTATCAAGCACATCTGGGATGTCATTGGTTTGCAGTTACAAGGGGATATGCCAGAAGCCAATCTGGACGATTTACATTGTATTCAATGTGGTAAAATATTTCTCAAGACAACCATTAATAATCTCATTGATAGCAAGCCATGTAAGTGTGTGTATTTCAGCTCATGCTCGATACTGAATAAATCAAGCTGTTTGAATATTTTGTTTCCATTTTCTATCATTTGCATATCATTAACACGTCTATTGATCCCTTGATTTCCATAGTTCCAAGGCATTTCCATATATATATATATATATATATATATATATACAGTCCTATGAAAAAGTTTGGGCACCCCTATTAATCTTAATCATTTTTAGTTCTAAATATTTTGGTATTTGCAACAGCCATTTCAGTTTGATATATCTAATAACTGATGGACACAGTAATATTTCAGGATTGAAATGAGGTTTATTGTACTAACAGAAAATGCACAATATGCATTAAACCAAAATTTGACCGGTGCAAAAGTATGGGCACCTCAACAGAAAAGTGACATTAATATTTAGTAGATCCTCCTTTTGCAAAGATAACAGCCTCTAGTCGCTTCCTGTAGCTTTTAATCAGTTCCTGGATCCTGGATAAAGGTATTTTGGACAAACAATTCAAGTTCAGTTAAGTTAGATGGTCGCCGAGCATGGACAGCCCGCTTCAAATCATCCCACAGATGTTCAATGATATTCAGGTCTGGGGACTGGGATGGCCATTCCAGAACATTGTAATTGTTCCTCTGCATGAATGCCTCAGGATTTGGAGCGGTGTTTTGGATCATTGTCTTGCTGAAATATCCATCCCCGGCGTAACTTCAACTTCGTCACTGATTCTTGAACATTATTCTCAAGAATCTGCTGATACACCAAATTTTACAGTGGGTAGCATGTGTTTTTCTTGGAATGCTGTTTCTTTTTGGACGCCATGCATAACGCCTTTTTTTATAACCAAACAACTCAATTTTTGTTTCCAAAATGAAGCTGCCTTGTCCAAATGTGCTTTTTCATACCTCAGGCAACTCTATTTGTGGCGTACGTGCAGAAACGGCTTCTTTCTCATCACTCTCCCATACAGCTTCTATTTGTGCAAAGTGCGCTGTATAGTTGACCGATGCACAGTGACACCATCTGCAGCAAGATGATGCTGCAGCTCTTTGGAGGTGGTCTGTGGATTGTCCTTGACTGTTCTCACCATTCTTCTTCTCTGCCTTTCTGATATTTTTCTTGGCCTGCCACTTCTGGGCTTAACAAGAACTGTCCCTGTGGTCTTCCATTTCCTTACTATGTTCCTCACAGTGGAAACTGACAGGTTAAATCTCTGAGACAGCTTTTTGTATCCTTCCGCTGAACAACTATGTTGAACAATCTTTGTTTTCAGATCATTTGAGAGTTGTTTTGAGTAGCCCATGATGCCACTCTTCAGAGGAGATTCAAATAGTAGAACAACTTGCAATTGGCCACCTTAAATACCTTTTCTCATGATTGGATACACCTGGCTATGAAGTTCAAAGCTCACTGAGGTTACAAAACCAATTTTGTGCTTCAGTAAGTCAGTAAAAAGTAGTTAGGAGTATTCAAATCAATAAAATGATAAGGGTGCCCATACTTTTGCACCGGTCAAATTTTGGTTTAATGCATATTGCGCATTTTCTGTTAGTACAATAAACCTCATTTCAATCCTGAAATATTACTGTGTCCATCAGTTATTAGATACATCAAACTGAAATGGCTGTTGCAAACACCAAAATATTTAGAACTAAAAATGATTAAGATTAATAGGGGTGCCCAAACTTTTTCATAGGACTGTATATATATATATATATATATATGTATATATAATAAAATTTCAGTTTACATTTTTGTACTGTTTGTTGACAATATTAAGGTTTCTATTGTATTCATTGTCATTTGCTAAATGTGAGTTGTTATCCAGCTGCACATCCTATGTGTCCCATGACCTGACAAAAAGGTTGAACTGAAAATATTACTATATAAATAAAAAAATCAAATGCTATAAGAGCTTACAAATGTGACTTGCACTTGCCTAACGATTGTTCATTTTAGGTTCAGTAAATCCTATCATACCAATGTCAATTAGCCTGCAACGCTTCATATGATTCTTGATGGTAATGATAGGTAATGATTTCTGCTGATGGGTAAAAACGACTTTCTACTTTTCTCTCCTGTAGCAGAGGAAAATAAGACTCTTTACATACATCTGTGAATTTTTCTAAGCAATAAAACATTCTTGATTTTCAGGCAATGTGAAGAAAATCCTGATTTTTCTAGTTGACAAATAACACATAAATAAAACAAATATGGCATTCCAATGTAATATTGTAAGCCAGATCCCAATAACATCTTAGCATGTTTTCAATGTTACATTTTGATTCAGATCAATAGCAATTCTGAGAAATATATATATATATATATATATATATATATATATATATATATAGTATAATTATTGACATGTGTATTGTTTTTTGGGGTTTTTTAACAACATGCAGTTCTCATTAGCTTTTGTGTTAAATGTGGGAACATTCAGATCATTTACCGTTGAATAATGACCAGGTCAGTATGTACCGTCATCAATTTCCACTGACCAACAACAAAAAACGCAGTTAAACACTAGATGGCGATAAGCAACTATAATTTACTTAGTATTTTGTTAATCGTGCTAATTATTAAATTATACGTGTAATTAGGGACACTATGTTAACGTTATACCAGTTTAAGCACATTTTAGCACATATTTCCCTTTCCTTTGTGTGATGTAATCAGTATGTGTGAATTTGTAAATGGAAAACCTAAACCCCTCTGTCTGCACAGGTTCCAATAATTAGAATCCGTAATTGTCACATTCTGCATACAGTTGGATTCAGTGGCGTAACTAGGAATGGCGGGGGCCCGTGGCGAACTTTTGACATGCCCCCCCCCCCCCGTCTGACACTAAAGACCTCAACCAACTGACCTCCGGCGCATTCCTGCGCGCTCTATTATGCCCCATAGTGGCCCCTGCATATACCATTATGCCCCATAATGAACACCCATGCACAATTATTATACTCTGGGGTCTTTTCAGACCCCAGAGTATAATAATTGGAGACCCTGAAAGTAACCGCTTTTTAATGCATATAGGTTTCTGTTTGGGGGGTCCCAAGCTGACTCCGCGAACGTAAACCTGAACGCAAATGGAACCGGTCCTAAACATCACATTATAAAATACAATTCTAGTATGTATAATGGTAGACATGTATAGAAGCAAATACAGATAGATAGATAGATAGATAGATAGATAGACAGATAGACAGACATTGATATGTCTATACTTACACATATACACATCTACTCACACACATACATTCATATACAACATATACACACACCTATCTACACACATACAGGACTCACACAGTATATAAGACACATAATATAAACATATATACACATCTATACATATTTTATCCAAAAATATACTTACATGTGGCTGTGTAGCTCTGTCTAGCAGTGAAGAGAGCAGATACATCGCACAGGATGTCTCCCCTCACACTCCGATACTGAGGAGGGGGAGGGCCGGAACAGTAAGCTGCTGTGTGCAGAAGTTTTTACAAGAAGGCATCTGCAGCCCTGCATCTAGCAGTGATTTGTCTACTGCCGGTAGGGAAGGTATGGGGCCCTTGAGGGTGTGGGGATATTAAGGAGCCTATTAAGGAAAAAAAAAGCGCAGGGGTAGCGGCTGTCGCCAGTCCCCTAATGTCTCGGACCCTGTGGCAGCTGCTAGCACTGCTACCACGGTAGTTACGCCACTGGTTGGATCCCTCCTTACCCAATGCCAAAAAAGAGGGGAAATATGCCTATATACCCTCTTTACCACCTTCCTCCTGTGTGCCGTCCTATTAAGCCGTGCTGAGCATATAGTTAACACTCAGCGCGCAGCAAATTACTCTCCTGCCACAGGCACAGGAGCTGTGTCTACAGCATGACTTTCTGGTCTTGGCTGTATTATGTTATCCATAAATCATCTCCCCCAAAAATAGCAATAAAAAGGCATACACCCAAAAAAAAGAGGGGAAAGTATGCCTAAATACCCCCTTTAATCTTTTCTCCCGTGTGCTGTCCTATTACGTCACAATGAGCATATAGTTAACACTCACCGCCGTAATAGCAAAGCACTCTCCTGCCACAGGCGCTGCAGCTATGTCTGGGGCATGACTTCCAGGTCTTATGTTATATATAAATGGTGTTATTGGTGGATGCCATAAAAATATAGTGCAATGCATAAAATGTGTTTTTGCTCACCTGATTTCCCCAAAAAATAGCAATAAAAAATAATCAAAAAGTCATACATCCCAAAAATTGACAGGAAAATAAAAAAAAGCTATGAAATTTGAAAGGATAGCAGTGTAAAAAAAAAACACACAGCGTGGAATGCACGCTTGTTAGAAATGCAGCATCTGTTAATATGCGATTACGGTTGACCTGTCGCACCCTCCAAAGTGTGGCTAGGGTATACCGTCTTCCAAAATCTTGGGAAGTAGAATGGTCCGATGGTGGTTTGGAATTTCCATTTTGGAGGGTCGCAAATAAAACACCCAGTTGACCGACTGGCAATCTGAGTCCCTAGATTGCTGGTGTATATAACAGGTAAAAACACTGATAAACAGTGATGTGAAAAACCTTGGTGGCGCACTCCTCAAATGCAAAACACAGATGCACATTTATTGGCATTGACAATGTGTTTCGGGGTTTTGTGGTAAGGCACGTACCCCTTCGTCAGGTCTATAATAAAACAATAAGTATCAAATCATCATTGGTAAAACGCTAGATAAAAATAGAATTAGAAAGATTTCAGGATCATAAAAGCACAATTAGGTGTAAGTAGAGAGTTTCTTATTAAAATAATACATATGTATATGTATATTTGTATCACTAGTTGAAATATACCCATTTTCAATATATGTTTTCAATATATACACAAACTGGTACAATACATTCTGCATTAAGCAAATGCGCATATATGTGTAAAAATGTAATTATTATCATAAACACGATTACAATATTATTAATAATCATTACTAATAAAATTATGAAAAATAATGAATAAATAATTCATGAAGAATTAGAGTTGATAGATAGAAAAATCATTCATAATTCATGATTCATGGATTAGCATAATGAAAAAATCTTTTTTCTAAAAAAAGTATATACAAATAATTCGTTGGTGTATGAAGGATACATGAAATAGTAAATCAATATATAATTGAATATAAGAATGAGTATATAGGGATTGAATAAAAAAAAATCATTCAATTCTGATTGATTCAAAGACTGCAGTCCAAGAACAGGGTATATATATAAAATGCTAAAAAATGGATGGATGGGCCCATATGTATGGGTGAGTTGTAGGTTCAATAGGATGTTATGGATGTAATATTAAATTTTCAATTGACTCAAATGTAAACATCTTAATGTAAATATTGTATCTACAAGGCTATTATGTATTGTAAAAAGAATCCAAGGACAAAAATGAAAATACACTGATAGGTATTAGAGATGAGCGAGTAGTATTCGATCGAGTACCACTTGCTATTCGAATGGAAAAGTTTGATGCAGAACCAGCATTGATTGGCCGAATGCTATACAGTCAGCCAATCAACGCTGGTTCTTCTCCTACCTTTAGAAGTCTTCTCTGTGCAGCGTCCCCGCGGTGTCTTCCGACTCTGAATTCACTCTGCCAGGAATCGGGCCTGGGCAGAGCCGACTGTGCATGTCCACTTGTAGTGTGGACATGCGCAGTCGGCTCTGCCTAGGCCCGATGCCTTTCAGAGTGAATTCAGAGCTGGAAGATGCCGCGGGGACGCTGCACGGAGAAGACTTATCGGAGGATCCAGCCCGACCCTCACTCGTGGACTTGGTAAGTATAATTTGATCGAACATTGCCTACCCCTGAAACGAGCATTTTCCCCCCATAGACTATAATAGGGTTCGATATTCGATTCAAGTAGTCGAATATTGAGGGGCTACTCGAAACGAATATCGAACCTCGAACATTTTACTGTTCGCTCATCTCTAATAGGTATGAATAGCTAACAAAAAGCTATGTGAATGTGAGTAATGTCCAATATATTTATAAACCAATAGGTAACCCAAATAAGCATATCAAAACATAGTGCATTTTCTAAGTTTGAAGAAAAAAGAGGGGGAAGGGGGCTTATGCCATGTCTAATCAAAAACATGCAGTTTAGGGCATGAAGTATATAAAGAAAGTACACCTCAATGTCATTGTTGGGCAGTATATATAGTAGTATGAATAGCAGTTTCTTACCTCCAAAAGACTTAAGCGTCTAGTGTGTTGAGAATAGCCGTCACGTGTGCGTGTATCTTAAAAAACGGAGCCAAAACAAGGGGGAATAATATAGAGGAGATGAATTAAAAAAAAGAAGAGATTAATAAAGTTGAGAATAGAAAAAAAAGAGCAGATTAATAAAGTTACAAATAGAAAAAAAATTATATATATAAATTTAAAGAGATAGTATTGTATCAAGTACTGACAATTTCTGTAACTTCATTTAGACCGTATGGATGAAGAGTATTTAGTTTATATATCCAAAACATTTCACGGTTCTTCAGAACCTATCACTTTTGGATATAGTGATCTGTTCTATAATATAGGCCCTAAATGAAGAGAAGGAGCTATTTTGGCATGTTTAGATATGCTATGTTTCAAATAGCCCCGTTGTAAATTCGACCTACCCATCACTGTTTATCAGTGTCCTTACCCGTTATGAAATTTGAAAGACAGAGATAGAAAAAATGAAAAATGTCGCAAAACAATAATAACTACCCTGCTTCAAAAGAGTTAAAGGCAATGCGTCACCAAAAATGGCTTATTTTTTTAAACCAAGTTTTTATGTGAAACATATTTTTAAGATTTTTTTGACTATTTTATTTTAATTTTTTTGTCACTATCTATATATTTTTTTCTTTTAAATTCACTCTTCATCTCATTTATATAACAAACAATACAGATAGAATCACAATAGAAGATCACAGATAATACCCATAGTGAGCGGCGGTTCACTTTTGTGTATTCCGTTTACATCTTCAGACCTGGCGAAACTGGAGAGGGGACGGAAACCTGGCGGTCAGTTTTAAAACCCATTCACACTGGGCGCAAGTGTGAACCGCCCCTGAGTTACCATTACATCCAGTACTGACAATAGAGTACTGACATTTTATCGCTCTCTCTGCACAGAACATATCTAGAACCTCCTCCATAGACCTCGATGAGTTGGCTCCAGTCAATTGTTTCCTATGGTTATGACTATGTTGTTAATAGAGCAGACGAGAATGACAAGATAACCCCATAATCATGTACAGAACATACAATACAAAATCTACAATATAAAAATACTGTCTAGAAAAATTATATTTCTCTTTTTGGTTTTAATAAATACATTAAGGCTCCACATAACTGCCTTTTTTCCCCACAGCATTTTTCATAGAAAGGTTTCCTCTGCGGACTTTCTGCTTACATTATGCCTATAGGCAAACCGCCGGTGTTTCTGTAGGAATAATTTGCTTGCTGTGATTTCCAAAGCTGCAATGGTTTTGGAAAAGACATTGTGTACGCTGTGTGCATTTTTTGGCAATGTGTGGATGGGATTCAACCACTATGTCAGTACTATAAAATACCGGGATTATTTTCCATCATGTTTCCACCGCGTCCAAACTACGGTGTTTATGCCACATGGGGCCCCCGCCTAAAAAGCAATTAAAGCAAACATGCACTTAGACACTAATATTCTGTAAAACTCTGCCTATAAAATATGATGACGTAGAGGTCCATATCCTAAGACACTGCTGAATTTTGATTTCTATTGGAAAGAGTGGTGACATGTGGGCCTTAATACATACTTAATACATAACTAACACATTTGCACTGTTTTAGAAATTTAGGCTGTAAATATGAGCGTATTCCTGTGGACATTGACAAAGCCTCCATTACAACACTGCACCTGATCGAACAGAACAAGTTGTTGGTGGTACTTTATGTTTCAGCAGTTCAGCCGCAGGATGATCCAATAACTATCAAATGTTACTATGAGGATCACTGAGTAATTGTACTGGCAAAACCCCATACCTTCTCCAAGTTTTCCACTTAGAGAATTGCCCTCACAATATAAAGTTCCCTTTCCTGGTGCGTCTATAATATAAAGTCCCCCTCCTGCTCGTTCCCACAGTTTCATGTTCCCCTCCTGGTTGCCCTTGTAGTTTCATATTTCCTTCCTGATTGCCTCTACAGTTTCATATCCCACTGCTGGTTCCACCCACAGTTTCACATTCCCCTCCTGGCTGCCTCCACATTTTCTTGTTCCCCTCCTGATTTCCCCCACAGTTTCATATTCCCTTCCAGGTTTCCCCCATGGTTTTATATCACCCTCCTGGTTGCCCCCACAAATTCATGCCCCATTCCTGGTTGAATCCTGGTTTCATTTCCCCTTCCAGGTTGCTCCCCCCCATTTTCATGTTTCCCTCCAAGTTGCCTTCATAGTTTCATGACCACCTCCAGGTTGTCCTCATTTTTACATGTGCCCCTTCAGTGGCCCCCATAGTATATATCAAACAAAATCCCTTTAAGAATAATGTCCCATAGTGGTCCTCCAAATAGCCTAATGTTCCATAGCGGCCCCTCTACACAATATAATGTCTCATACTAGCCCTTCCACACAATATAGTATCCCTCAGTGACCTCTCCATGCAGTAGAACATCCTATAGTGGTCACTACGAATTTTCACCACTCACAAGCTATTATTATACTCTGGGGTCTCTTCACACTCTAAAGCAAAAACATAACAATGAATCACATCAACGGAATCCACTTCACCGCTGAAGCCCAATCATAGGTCTCAGAAGGTCTGAAGTCATTCATGAGACAAAAAGAGCTCCGAAGACTGACACCAGAGCCCAGGAGAGGTGAGTAACACTGTTTATTATGTTTAATCATCTCCCCTGGACCTTGGCTCATTATACTCTTGGATCTGAAGAAGGCCACATGGCAGATGCAGCCCTGGGGCTGTCCTGATGTCCCAAGGGGTCCCCTGCTACTATAGGGCCCGCTGCAAGTGCACCGCTTGACCTAAGGTTAAAGCAGCCCTGTTTGAGTCTTTAAATGAAGGGTTTATGTAAAACATGTCACTTAAAAGGAATTTCTTCCAAGGAAAACCAGCAATCTTCAGTTATGTAAAAATCGGCATTGCTTTATTCTTTACAGATTGTTTTTTTTTATTAAAAAAAAAAAAAAATGTACAAATTTTTTTTTTTTTTTTTTTTTTTTTTTAGTGCTTCAAAAAACGCATGACACACATAGCATAGCATGACTCACATAAAGCGTAGAGGAGCGCTGGAACTGACGCGTTTCGGTACTGTGTGTACCTTAGTTGTAGCCTACAACTAAGGTACACACGGTACCGAAACGCGTCAGTTACAGCGCTCCTCTACGCTTTATGTGAGTCATACTATGCTATGTGTGTCATGCGTTTTTTGAAGCACTAAAAAAAAAAAAAAAAAATTTGTACATTTTTTTTTTTTTTTTAATAAAAAAAAACAATCTGTAAAGAATAAAGCAATGCCGATTTTTACATAACTGAAGATTGCTGGTTTTCCTTGGAAGAAATTCCTTTTAAGTGACATTTGAATTGCTCCTAACCGTGGAGTTTAAACCGTGCAATTTACTCTTAAATGTGGGATTTTATGCATATATGGACATTACATCCTGATTTTGGTTCATGCTTGCATTTGCACTACCTCCTGAAATAGTGGGCTGTGTTTCCTTCTCCCCTTCCCTCATGTGTTTATGTAAAACATAACTGTAAATTCTAACAGTTGATATAGTATTAATATAAATCAAGCTAAGTCTATACTTCAGCCAAGCCTTGATGGTTTTGTTTCAAATCCATTGTGATGATTTCCCTTCTTACAGGCCTCTTCTTCCAAGCAACAAGCTGTTTGTTGCAAATATATTATTTTACAGTTATTACAAATATATCAAACTCCAGACATTTGTGACAGGCTTGGTTTCTTAGGCCAGTTTCACACAGATTGCAGATTTTTTATTTATTTTTTTTAAAGCCAAAATCAGGAGTGAATCCTAAATAAAGGAAGTATAGCACAAAGTCATATATTAGCCGTTTTTATTGTTTCATCCCATCCAGGTAGTGTTTAGTATCTCACGATTGAGAACCTCATGACTTGTGTTCAAGGGCCAGTACAAAGAGAGAGTGTTGATTCTGGGCAGTCTCATCAGCACGGTGCTTACTCCTTGGAATTCACCCATGCCATTGTAAAGATACCTCTTTCTTTTCTTTTATGTAACTCACCTGTTTTATTTTCTCATTCCATACAGCTTATCACAAGAGTTTTCTATATCTGGAATCTCTCAATTATCACTTCATCTTATCACATAGCTCTCCTGTCAATCTTATTTGACAATATTAATATTAAGAAAACTGAATAACCTTATTACTGAAATATTTTGAATTTCAGTTTGGTCATTGTCAGATAGAAATATATATAAGATTGTTTAAAAGGTCTTGATTGCAAGACTAAAAAAAAAAAAAAACAATTACACACATTGACAAAAAATAAAGCACTATATAGAACATCATATCCACTTCTTCTGCTCAGACTTTGTCAATAACAAACAGGACAAAATAAATCTTCCATTTTGTTTTTAACATTTCAGAGAATGGTGTTGTATGCAAATGACAGGTGTGCCATCCACAGAGATTCCCAAACTTTTTTTTCTCATAGACCACTTTCAAAATTTTACTGGTCTCGGTGGACCCTTCTGCTACATTTCTACCATATTCCCAAAACTCATCAAAAAATGTGAAGATTAGATCTAACGATGGAAATTTCCATCACAGCCGAGTTCCAACCCTAAATTCGGAGTGGTAAAAATAAAAATAGTATATTTTCTTGTGTTCTATTTATTAAAATCATATGATTACAGACTTAATAGAATTAAAATGAAACATTAATAGCGTAACGTAACTTCAATAATGAAAATCAACAATTAAAAAAAATAGTCAGAATTTTAATGGGAGGGATGTACTTGATGGATTGACAGCAAATTATCAATATTTGGCTTCAGTTTTGTGAGGAATAACTGCAAATCTCCCCTTTCTGTGATGTTCAATCTGCTCCATTTTTTGTTAATAGGTTTGTAACGACACTAAAACTTTTTTCGACAACGTATGACGAGGGAAATGCTATCAAAAGTTTTCTCACAATTTCTCACAGCCCAGGATATTTGTCGGGTATTTCTGCCTGCAGTCAAAATGTTTGCTAGCCTTTTTTAAATTTCACCTTCAGCTCCTCATTGGTGCTAACCTCGAGTAGCTCCTCTTGTAATACCACATTCAATACTTCCGTTTTATCAAATGGATTTATGATCCATGGTGGTATTTCCATCATCAGAAAATCTTCAAATCTATTTTTAGGCCCTACACTGATAGGTAAAGCCAAGCCAACATTTTTGTTCTTTACTATCGAAACCAGATACATTTTCATGGATCCCCACTTACAACTTGTGAACCCCCTTTTTTTTTTTCACACCAACGTAGACCGCCGTCGAGTCTCCCATGGACCTCTGGGGGTCCACCTGGACCACTTTGGGAATCATTGTGTTAGAACAACAAAATAAAACTCATACAATACTATAAACCCTGCTTGAATATATATATCAATAAAATGATCATGAGCAAGGCTCTGTTCACATCTGCATTATGGATACGCACAATCCATGACATAGTTTCAGCTTTGTCTCATGGCATACACCACCATTACCCAACAGATACCACTGACTTGCAAGAGAGTTTGGTGAGTTTTATTCTTTCATGCTTTTATGCTCTTAGACACTTACATTCTTTTAAATCCACTCCTGACTTTGGCTCAAAAAACGCAATAAAATCTGTAACAAAACCCTACGTTTCTGCAACGTGGGGTCTCAGCCATAAATTCTGAAAACAGAAGTGTAAACTGGCAAGAAGAAACTCCATAGTAAAATCTAAACAGGTCTCACTCTACTTCCTATATCCAAACATTTATCACCCCCTGTCCTCAAGATTACTTGTCCTAGAAGGGCTGTCCTGCAGTATCCTGGATCCACAGCAATATGATACCGTTTTTAGAATTTGTACTCCACAAGCCTCAAGATTAAACATGGCTAGAAGAATTAGGCATCGATAAGATCTATTTTCACCTAAATCTAAATTATACTGGTAGAGCATATAAACTTGAGACAGTTTCTAATGTGCCATTACATACATATATATATATATATATATATATATATATATATATATATATATATCATATGTCATAGACAAGGCTTATAGTCTTGCTGGCTGTTCTCTCTCACAGTTCATTCCCTCAGTTATCAGCTGCTTGATGGACCCTTCTAAATTTGGCATCTAGTGTGCTTCTTACACTGTGTCATCTGTTTTGCCCCCCTCCTCCAGAACTTTCCTCTCAATGTCCAGCCTTTAGCTCCAGTTGTCTTTTCAGCCTCTCTGTATTTCGCCTCTGCTCTCTACCTCCTGCTCTCCGTCTCCCCTCTTCTGGTAAGTCATTTTCAGTTATTTTCAAAATTTATCTTCAAATGTTTTGTTATAATTTTGTATATTGTTGAGATATTTTTGTTATGATCTGAATATTTGAGATCATAAATAAATATTGTTATCGCATTGTTAGTTCCAACTACAAAGTCTATACAGCAAAGGTATAGCTATTTTACTTTATAGTAGTTACAACAGCAGTATACATTATATTAGTGGCTTTTTGTAATAGATGCTAACAATGTGAAAGTATATATTGAAGTTTTGAGCCTAAACTAATTTTCATGAGACTTTAATACTGGCTCAGGTCAGTATTTGTATTACGGCTGTAACACTCGGACCTCCCGTAGTACAAGTGAACCCAATGTAGATTACTTTAGGATCTAGTGAATCTATTTATATGAACCAATGAAGCCTGGTTTAGTTGAAGTGTGTAATGCTTCCCTTATGATAATATGTATTAGGACCATATAAAAGTACTTAAGATATCAAATCAAATATATGCAATTATTTCATCCATTTTATTTGCTATTGCGGTTTTCCTCTTAGTTATGTTATATTTGTTATATAGTCTATATAGATTATTTGTAGATTTGTCTTGGTGTTATGTCGGATATCATAGAGAGTATACACATTTTCTTTCCACTCTTTGTAACTTATTTTCAGTAATAGTTTTAACAAACCATGTGCTGGATTTAAGTGTTGCCTAAAATAACTTGTGCCTGCACAACAGGTGTCATGTGTCTAAAAGGCTACAGAGGAGGAACGCGAATTAACATTAGCAGAGCACACAATTGCTTAAGAGCTGACTATGAACACTGTTTCTATTAGAGCCTCGGATATTTGCATATGTAAAAAATTACACTTGTCACTTCCTAATTAGAACTCATTACCCATTCAGCTGGTAAAATGTAATAGTCTGTGGTGATAGTTATCATTATATTCATATGAATACACAATTTATTTTCTTCTATGCAAAGCCAAGTGACAACAGGAATGGCCTGTTTCTAACATCCTATTAAGTTTGTGAGTTTGTGAGTTTGTGGGTTTGTGTGTTTGGATGTTTGGATGTTTGTTACTCAATCACGCAAAACCCGCTCGACCGATTTGGCTGAAAGTTTCCACAAACATAGTTAATACACCCGATTGCGCAATAGGCTACTTTTCGTCACAATAGCGCACATACGTTTGTGCCAGGACCCCCACAAAACCCAAACTCACACCACCATCTCTGCAATCTCACACACTTTGGACCATAGCAAGCCACAAAATTCATATTGCCCTCTACAGCCTAGCCCCTAACCCCACACAATCACATATACATATACTTTACCACTTTGCCCGTCACCTTAACAATACTCCAGGAGGCTCTCTTTAACGCTCCGGAGCAGCCATGTTTGCCGACCCCCACCGCTCTGACAATCCGCGACACTGCCCACCCATGTCAATACCCCTAGGAGGTCTAATAAATGCAAAAAAAAAAGTTAAAAAAAAATTAAAAAAATAAAAAGGATTAAAAATTCAAATCACCCCCCCTTTCCTTAGAACACATATAAAAGTAGTTAAAAACTGTGAAACACATACATGTTAAGTATCCCCGCATCTGAAATCGCCCGCTCTACAAAGCTATACAAATATTTTTCCTGTTCGGTAAACGCCGTAACGGAAAAAATGGTCAAAAGTGCCAAACCGCCGTTTTTTCACTGTTTTGATTCTGATAAAAATTTGAATAAAAAGTGATCAAAGCAATAACATTTCCCGAAAATGGTAGAAATACAAAGTACACCTGGTCCCGCAAAAAAAGATGCCATATACATCCCCGTACACGCACGTATAAAAAAGTTACGGCTGTCAGAATATGGCGACTTTTCAAAAATAAAATTTTTAACACAGTTTTGGATTTTTTTTAAGGGGTCAAAATGTAAATAAAACCATATAAATTTGGTATCCCCGGAATCGTAACGAAACACAGAATACAGGGGGCATGTCATTTTGGTTGCACAGTGAACGCCGTAAAACCAAAGCCCGTAAGAAAGTTGCAGAAATGCATTTTTTCTTCAAATCCACCCCATTCTGAATTTTTTCCCTGCTTCCCAGTACATTATATAGAATAAATAATGGAGGCATCATGAAGAAAAATTTGTCCCAGGAAAAATTAAGACCTCATATGGCTCTGGGAGTGGAGAAATAAAAAAATTATGGGGTTTAGAAGGAGGGGAGTCAAAAACAAAAAACGAAAATCAAAAAAATGCCATCCGCGGGAAAGGGTTAACTTCAAAGACTTCTGTCCCAAAGTCACTATGTAAAGTTTCTCACAACACCGTATAGCAGCTCAAATACAAATTAACTTCAACACAAAAGTCTCACGTATTCTCTGAATTATAGCAAAAACAAGATACAAAGTTACATTTCATATCCCATACCTTATACACACTACGAAAACCTTACCCGCGCCTGTATATACCCACTTCTACAATCACCGCAGACGAAGTTGCGGGTACCAGCTATTCACTATAAACGGTTGTCCACTTGGAAATGTTCATGTGGCAGGACACCCTGTGAAAAGTGGATCACTTGGATAAGGGATTGCATATCAAACCATGAATCCATTTGTGTTGGAAGTGTTCAGCCATTCAATTATTAAAGCAGCGCGGGGGAGGCATATCTAAAGAGGGCTCAGAGCCTTTAGGTCAGCTGGATCACTACTCACAACCTAGTTCTAGAGAAAGCAAAAAAAACCAAGATCAGTGTTCCTTAAATGCATTTTATTAAACTTTGTCAAGTATATAGAGGTTGGTAAAGAACACACATCCTGTGATGTCATCAAATTCAGATCATTCACTTAAATGTGTTGTCCAGAAATTGGACCAACCCATGTGGAGAGTTGTCAAGTGTATAGAGGTTAGTAAAGAACACACATCCTGTGATGCCATAAGACTCAGATCACTTACTGGATTGTCCAGGATTTTGACAAACATGTATAAAAGCTGGGGTAGCTGTGCAATAAAAAAGTCACACTCGCATTTCCCCGACACTCCATTGTCCACCGCTAGTATGGAAGCTGGATCAGTAGCCTCTATGGCTGCCAGATTCTATAGATCCTTGGAGTCTCACTAGTTATCCTGCCCTCAGATATACTATTACTTTCCGCTTTCTATTTTCTATTTACTCCTATTTTAAGATTAAACATTTTTCAGTATAATATGCTTCTGTAGCATACATACTTTAAAGGGGTTGTCTCATCTCAAGGATCTATGCTGGTAGCTTATGTAAATTGAAGCCTTTTTCTAAATACATTGCTTTAGAAATTCTGCTTTGTTTGCCTGCTATGTGAATTTATTCCCTCAATTGTTTACACTGCATTGTTATAACCACGAAACTGGGAGATATGACAAGTGATGTCACTTACTCAGTGTCGGCAGGACAATCCGTTCAGCTAAATGCACTTTGCTGATAAAGCCAGGTCTGTTATCTCTCTAAGTAAACACTCAGATAATACTGAGTCCATTCTGTACAAGAATCTGCATATTATCTGACCTGCAGAAGTGTTGTCTGTCCCGTTCAGCAGGAGGGAGGTGGAGGGAGAGAAATAC
Organism: Leptodactylus fuscus; assembly: GCF_031893055.1. Taxonomy (NCBI): domain Eukaryota; kingdom Metazoa; phylum Chordata; class Amphibia; order Anura; family Leptodactylidae; genus Leptodactylus; species Leptodactylus fuscus. The sequence goes on from NC_134267.1 coordinate 87,435,824, forward strand.
AGGAAGTGAGAAGCAGACACTGCATACAGCCTGGCTGAAAGGCTGAGATGGGAAAACACCTTTAAGTCTAGGTCTGGAGCCGTGCTAAGACAAATGGTTACAAATGTATGTACTGTATTTATCTAATACTTATGAGTCTGGCAGTTTCCCTACAGTACATACTCCACCTATCTGAACCATCCCCTGCCCACTTGCTTTATTTTTGAGTGATGAAAGCCACTATTTCAGACATCACTCATATATTTAGACAGGTGAGTGGTAGGTACCTGCTCAGGAAATAACAGATTCATAAATATGAGTTCAGAAACACCAGAAAAAAAAGGGGAAGAAAAAAGTAATCCCATCCACACATTACAGAAAAAAAAATCAGCCGTGGAAAAGCTGCAATGTGTTTCCGCCACAGTCCTTTATACAGTGGTTTTTAGCTGCAGCTTGTTATTTGGGCACTTGGCCTAAACAGAATGTTTTTTTGCAATGTGTGAATGGATTTCTGCCAGCTCTATTAAAATGAATGAAAGTAGTGCTGAAATTGCTGCAAGAAATCTGCTCAATGAAAGTAAACCTCAAAGGACTACCTATCATATAAGCTGAAATGTCTGTAGTGGAAGGAGCAGATTGCTTAAACAAACAAGCTGGTGCTAACATAAGACTAGATGTTCAATGGAGTTAACCAAATGGGAAACTTGCAAAAACTATATTTGACATAATTAAAAAATATTAGCTCCACCTAATTCAATATACTTAAAAAAGATACAAAATTTGTTAGAGGGAAAACATAAATAATAAAACATAATAAGTGAAACAGATTTCTGTATGTTTGAATATACAGATGCACATATACATTAACAGGGATGTCTAAGGCCAGTGGTTTGCTGTGTGTAGAATATTTGCACAGTGTACAGAGCCAAAAGCAACTGAAAGTAGTGGCCATGCCCTGTTATTGTAGCTTAGTTGCCATTTACTATATACACTGCTAAAAAGAAATATACAGTGGAAATTTGACCCTCACTGCAGATTTTAGACATGCAGCATGTCAATTTAGACTGCATATTATCATAGAGCATTGCAACCTTAAAAAGGACCTTTTATGTCCTCCTGCACATGCGGATGTTTATACTGCTAGATAGCCAACAGTGCACTGCATTCAATACACTGTCGTCTTTCCTGTTGTGTGCCCCCGAGCTGGAGATATCAGTGTCATTAGTTTCGGCACCGATCTCTGCCCACCGTCAGAAGGGTGTACTGGGGTGGTGTTCCTCACAGCTTGGCGTCATCACTGGGCGGTAAAGAACGTCCCCTCTGAGAGTACTAGGCTGGACAAGTACTGTCAGGAGGGGTGTTCCTCAAAGCCCAGCTAGACTATCAGGAATGCCCTTCTGACAGTGGGCAGAGATCGGTGCCAAAACTAATGCCACTGATATCTTCAGCCCAGGGGCACATAACGAGAAAGCTGACAGTGCGATGAATTCAGCGCATTGTCGGCTTTCTAGCGGTATATAAAACCGCATGTGCTGGAGGACATGAAAGGTCCTCTTTAATATGGAATACATGTGATACAATCTATAGTGCACAAAATCGGCAACAAAAGTGCTTGATTTGGTGCATTTTGTGTCAATGCAAATTTCAAGCAGATACATTGCAGATTTTAAAGTGTTATAAAATCCACAGCATACACAGCACCAGTCAAAAGTTTATTGACACGTTTTTAATTCATAGTCTCTTATATTTCTTTTTTCTACATGCAGATTCATACTGAAAACTATCAATAAACACATATAAAATGAATTAGTAAACACAAAGTATTAAGTAAACCAGAAAGTTTTATATTTTAGATTCCACAAAGTAGCCTCCTTTAGCACTCTTTTAGTGAAGTTTATGATGTAGGCACTTGGAATGGTTTTCAGTTACCAGGTTTGCCTTGTTAAAGAGGACCTTTCACCACTCCAAGCCTGTGCAGCTTTCTGCCCCGTTATTGATGTAGCTGCACACACTCTGGTGCACTTTGAATTATGTCTGTAGCCCCCCTCGTTTTGGAGCTCTGAGCCCCGTTAATTCTGGCGCCCTGTATGCTAATTAAGGGCTTCACTGTCAGAAGGGCATTTCTGACAATGAAGAAAGCAGCTACGTCAGTCTAACACTGTCCAATTAGCAATTAGATGTGTCCAGTCCAAGTACTGGACTCATCTCAAAAACAATTGCCCAGAGGAGAATGTGAGACTCAGCACTTATCGCAACAAAGAGGTCACTACTAAGGAATAACGAGAAGTGAATTGCTTGGGCCAAGAAACATAAGGAGATACTAAAATATAAAAATATTCTGATTTGTTTAACATTTTCTGTTTACTACTGAATTCCATGTGTTTCCATTATGTCAGATCAGTAAAGGAGGGAGAGGTGGAGTAACCCAGGGGTCTGAGGCTGGTTTGAGTCACATGATGGACTCAGAACCAGGCGGAAACCCATGGTTCCATCATAATAAGTCAATTAAAGTAATTTTAACTTCCCACACAATCCATTTAAAGCCTGTAAAGGCATATTATTCTGTATAGCTGAAGATTTGCTACAATATATCCAAACCAGACAATTCTTACACACTAACCTGCTTTAGAGTGATGCACTGTAACAAATTATTTAGACAGGAAAGTGGGGGGGGGTTTACAAAAAAATTTAGTGAGAATCGGGTGAGAACCAACACAATCTCTGTTACAATCAGTTTCTTACTGGTCCTGATCATGTGTCATGTGTCATGTGCACAATAAGTAAATCAATTTCTGTTGAAAGCAGCATTTTACTAAACTTTACTGACTGCTAAATCAGCCAAGAGGAGGTGGGAGCTGGTCATTACTAACAGACAAGCCAGTGCCTGCTTCTCTATGATTACAGCAGTGGCAGCAAGGGCAGCTAGTAGAGATGAGCGAACACTAAAATGTTCGAGGTTCGAAATTCGATTCGAACAGCCGCTCAATGTTCGTGTGTTCGAACGGGTTTCGAACCCCATTATAGTCTATGGGGAACAGATACTCGTTAAGGGGGAAACCCAAATCCGTGTCTGGAGGGTCACCAAGTCCACTATGACACCCCAGGAAATGATGCCAACACCTCTGGAATGACACTGGGACAGCAGGGGAAGCATGTCTGGGGGCATCTAACACACCAAAGACCCTCTATTACCCCAACATCACAGCCTAACAACTACACACTTTACACACTCAATACCACCTCTCTGACAGTAGGAAAATACCTTGAAACATGTGTATTTGGCACTTGCAGTGAGGAGAGCTTGTCACCAGCAGTGAATTTGGCCCTTGTAGTAAGTTGAGGTTGGCACCAACATTTGTTTTGAAAATCAGGGTGGATTGAGCCTCTAACCAGCAGAGTTTGGGCAAATTCATGGTGGAGGGAGCCTCTAAACACCCCAGTTTGGGCAAATTCATGGTGGAGGGAGCCTCTAAAAACCCCAGTTTGGACCAATTCATGGTGGAGGGAGCCTCTAACCAGCCCAGTGTGGGCAAATTCATGGTGGAGGGAGCCTCTAAAAAAACCAGTTTGGACCAATTCATGGTGGAGGGAGCCTCTAACCAGCCCAGTTTGGGCAAATTCATGGTGGAGGGAGCCTCTAAAAAACCCAGTTTGGACCAATTCATGGTGGAGGGAGCCTCTAACCAGCCCAGTTTGGGCAAATTCATGGTGGAGGGAGCCTCTAAAAAACCCAGTTTGGACCAATTCATGGTGGAGGGAGCCTCTAACCAGCCCAGTTTGGGCAAATTCATGGTGGAGGGAGCCTCTAAACAGCCCAGTTTGGGCAAATTCATGGTGGAGGGAGCCTCTAAACAGCCCAGTTTGGGCAAATTCATGGTGGAGGGAGCCTCTAACCAGCCCAGTTTGGACCAATTAATGGTGGAGGGAGCCTCTAACCAGCCCAGTTTGGGCAAATTCATGGTGGAGGGAGCCTCTAAACAGCCCAGTTTGGACCAATTCATGGTGGAGGGAGCCTCTAAAAAACCCAGTTTGGACCAATTCATGGTGGAGGGAGCCTCTAAACAGCCCAGTTTGGGCAAATTCATGGTGGAGGGAGCCTCTAACCAGCCCAGTTTGGACCAATTCATGGTGGAGGGAGCCTCTAACCAGCCCAGTTTGGGCAAATTCATGGTGGAGGGAGCCTCTAAACAGCCCAGTTTGGACCAATTCATGGTGGAGGGAGCCTCTAAAAAACCCAGTTTGGACCAATTCATGGTGGAGGGAGCCTCTAAACAGCCCAGTTTGGGCAAATTCATGGTGGAGGGAGCCTCTAACCAGCCCAGTTTGGACCAATTCATGGTGGAGGGAGCCTCTAAACAGCCAAGTTTTGGGAAATTCATGGTGGAGGGAGCCTCTAACCAGCCCAGTTTGGACCAATTCATGGTGGAGGGAGCCTCTAAACAGCCCAGTTTGGGCAAATTCATGGTGGAGGGAGCCTCTACAAAACCCAGTTTGGACCAATTCATGGTGGAGGGAGCCTCTAACCAGCCCAGTTTGGACCAATTAATGGTGGAGGGAGCCTCTAAACAGCCAAGTTTGGACCAATTCATGGTGGAGGGAGCCTCTAAAAACCCCAGTTTGGACCAATTCATGGTGGAGGGAGCCTCTAAACAGCCCAGTTTGGACCAATTAATGGTGGAGGGAGCCTCTAAACAGCCAAGTTTGGACCAATTCATGGTGGAGGGAGCCTCTAAAAACCCCAGTTTGGACCAATTCATGGTGGAGGGAGCCTCTAACCAGCCCAGTTTGGGCAAATTCATGGTGGAGGGAGCCTCTAAACAGCCCAGTTTGGGCAAATTCATGGTGGAGGGAGCCGCTAACCAGCCCAGTTTGGACCAATTAATGGTGGAGGGAGCCGCTAACCAGCCCAGTTTGGACCAATTAATGGTGGAGGGAGCCTCTAAACAGCCAAGTTTGGACCAATTAATGGTGGAGGGAGCCGCTAAACAGCCCAGTTTGGACCAATTCATGGTGGAGGGAGCCTCTAAAAACCCCAGTTTGGACCAATTCATGGTGGAGGGAGCCTCTAAAAAACCCAGTTTGGACCAATTCATGGTGGAGGGAGCCTCTAACCAGCCCAGTTTGGACCAATTAATGGTGGAGGGAGCCTCTAAACAGCCAAGTTTGGACCAATTAATGGTGGAGGGAGCCGCTAAACAGCCCAGTTTGGACCAATTCATGGTGGAGGGAGCCTCTAACCAGCCCAGTTTGGACCAATTAATGCTGGAGGGAGCCTCTAAACAGCCAAGTTTGGACCAATTAATGGTGGAGGGAGCCGCTAAACAGCCCAGTTTGGACCAATTCATGGTGGAGGGAGCCTCTAAAAACCCCAGTTTGGACCAATTCATGGTGGAGGGAGCCTCTAAACAGCCCAGTTTGGGCAAATTCATGGTGGAGGGAGCCTCTAACCAGCAGAGTTGGTGGAAATCAGGGTGGAGGGAGCCTCTAACCAGCAGAGTTGGGGGAAATCAGGGTGGAGGGAGCCTAGTATTAGCAGAATTGTGCAACGCTTATGGTGGATGAGTATGAGGATGCGGAGGAATTGGAGAGGTTGAGTACAGACATGGAGTTTCATGTTGGGGTGCTTTACACAGGTGGGCACAAAAATGACGGCTCTACCCAGTGGTGGTTCATTTTTATCAAAGTGAGCCGGTCGGCACTCTCAGCTGACAGACGGGTGCGCTTGTCAGTGATGATGCCACCGGCTGCACTGAACACCCTCTCAGATAGGACGCTGGCGGCAGGACAGGACAGCACCTCCAAGGCATATAGGGCAAGTTCAAGCCACAGGTCCAACTTCGACACCCAATACGTGTAGGGCGCAGAGGGGTCGGAGAGGACAGGGCTGTGGTCGGAAAGGTATTCCCGCAACATGCGCCTATACTTCTCACGCCTGGTGACACTAGGACCCTCCGTGGCGGCACTTTGGCGAGGGGGTGCCATCAAGGTGTCCCAGACCTTAGACAGTGTGCCCCTCGTTTGTGTGGACCGGTGAGAACTTGGTTGCCTACTGGAGGAACTGCCTTCCCTGCCGCCAACGTCACATGCTGGAAACATCTCCATCATATTCTGCACCAATTGCCTGTGGCAAGCATTGATGCGATTGGCCCTCCCCTCTACCGGAATAAAAGACGAGATGTTGTTTTTATACCGGGGGTCAAGGATAGCAAAGATCCAGTACTGGTTGTCCTCCATGATTTTGACAATACGCTTGTCGGTTGTAAAGCACCTCAACATGAACTCAGCCATGTCTGCCACAGTGTTAGTTGGCATGACTCCTCTGGCCCCACCGGAAAGTTCAATCTCCATTTCCTCCTCATCCTCCATGTCTACCCATCCGCGCTGCAACAATGGGACGATTCGAAGTTGCCCGGAAGCCTCCTGTATCACCATCACATCATCGGACAACTCTTCTTCCTCCTCCTCCTCCTCCTCCTCCATTAAACGCAGTGAAGCGGACAGATGTGTGGACCTACTCTCCAGCTGTGACGGATCGGATGCTATCCCTAACTCCTCTGTGTGATCTGAGTTATCCCTGATGTCAATCAGGGATTCTCTCAGAACACACAAGAGCGGGATTGTAAGGCTCACCATCGCATCCTCAGAGCTCACCCTCCTTGTGGACTCCTCAAAGACCCGTAGGATGTCACAAAGGTCTCTCATCCATGGCCACTCATGGATGTGAAACTGAGGCAGCTGACTTTGTGGCACCCTAGGGTTTTGTAGCTGGTATTCCATCAAAGGTCTCTGCTGCTCAACCACTCTATTCAACATCTGAAACGTTGAATTCCAGCGTGTGGGGACGTCGCACAAAAGCCGGTGTTGTGGCACATGCAGGCGTTGCTGGAGAGATTTTAAGCTAGCAGCGGCTACTGTCGACTTGCGAAAGTGGGCGCACATGCGCCGCACTTTCACCAGTAGCTCTGGAACATTGGGGTAGCTCTTTAGGAAACGTTGCACCACTAGGTTGAAGACGTGGGCCAGGCATGGAACATGTTGGAGTCCGGCAAGCTCCAGAGCTGCTACCAGGTTCCGGCCGTTATCACAAACGACCATGCCTGGGCCCAGGTGCAGCGGCTCAAACCATATTGCCGTCTCATCGAGGAGGGCATCCCTCACCTCGGAGGCAGTGTGCTGTCTGTCCCCCAAGCTGATCAGCTTCAGCACAGCCTGCTGACGTCTACCAACGCCAGTGCTGCAACGTTTCCAACTCGTAGCTGGGGTCAATCTAACAGCGGAGGAGGAGGCGGTGGCGGAGGAGGAGGCGGTGGCGGAGGAGGAGGCGGTAGAGGAGGAGGAGGAGGGGGGTGTTCTTCTCGTGTCCCTGCCAGGAATGTTAGGCGGGGAGACGAGGTACACCGGGCCAGTTTGGGAAGCAGTCCCAGCCTCAACTACATTCACCCAGTGTGCCGTCAGTGAAATGTAGCGTCCCTGTCCGCATGCACTTGTCCACGCGTCGGTGGTCAAGTGGACCTTTGTGCAAAGCGCGGAACTAAGGGCCCGCCTGATGTTGAGTGACACGTGCTGGTGCAAGGCGGGGACGGCACACCGGGAGAAGTAGTGACGGCTAGGGACGGCATAGCGAGGTGCCGCAGTTGCCATCAGGTCCAGGAAGGCGGGAGTTTCAACAAGCCGGAACGCCAACATCTCCTGGGCCAGCAGTTTAGCGATGTTGGCGTTCAAGGCTTGCGCGTGTGGGTGGTTAGCAGTGTATTTCTGCCGCCGCTCCAATGTCTGAGAGATGGTGGGTTGTTGTAAAGAAACGCCTGATGGTGCCTTTGATGGTGCAGGAGAAGGAGATAAGACAGGACCAGGGGAGGATGAGGTAGAAGTCAACAAAGTGGCGGAGGCAGATGAAGTGGTGTCCTGGCTCGTCCTCTGGAGTGCATCGCCAGCACAGTCAGCAGTGGCAGTGGCAGAGGCAGAGGCAGTGGCAGAGGCAGTGGCAGTGGCGTGAACGGCAGGCGGCCTTTGTCCTGCCGTTGCTGCCTGCCACTGATTCCAGTGCTTGGATTCCAAATGACGGCGCATTGAAGTGGTGGACAGGTTGCTCTTCTCAGAGCCCCTAATCAATTTCGAGAGGCAAATTGTGCAGACAACACTATATCTGTCCTCGGCGCATTCCTTGAAAAAACTCCACACCTTCGAGAAACGTGCCCTCGAGGTGGGAGTTTTTCGGGGCTGGGTACGAACTGGAACATCTTGGGAGATTCCGGGTGTGGCCTGGCTTCGCCTAAGCTGCTGACCTCTGCCTCTGCCTCTAGCTACCCTTTTTGGTGCTGCACCTGCCTCAACATCCACACTACTTTCCCCGCTTGACATCCCCCCTGTCCAGGTCGGGTCAGTGTCCTCATCATCCACCACTTCCTCTTCCAACTCCTGTCTCATCTCCTCCTCCCGCACAATGCGCCGGTCAACTGGATGCCCTGACGGCAACTGCGTCACATCATCGTCGATGAGGGTGGGTTGCTGGTCATCCACCACCAAATCGAACGGAGATGGAGGAGACTCTAGTGTTTGAGCATCTGGACACAGATGCTCCTCTGTTAGGTTCGTGGAATCGTGACGTGGAGAGGCAGGTTGAGGGACAATGAAAGGAGCGGAGAACAGCTCTGGGGAGCAGGGACAGTTTGGGTTATTGTTCTGTAAAGCTTCGGAATTTTGGGAGGAAGGAAGACAAGACTGTTGGGTAATAGGAGGAGAGGAGGCAGAGTCTGACTGGCTGCTGGACAATGTGCTGTAAGCGTTCTCTGACAGCCATTGCAAGACCTGTTCCTGGTTCTCAGGCCTACTAAGGTTTGTACCCTGCAGTTTAGTTAATGTGGCAAGCAACCCTGGCACTGTGGAGTGGCGCAATGCTTGCTGCCCCACAGGAGTAGGCACGGGACGCCCTGTGGCTTCACTGCTACCTTGCTCCCCAGAACCATTCCCCCGACCTCGCCCACGGCCTCGTCCACGTCCCTTTCCGGGAGCCTTGCGCATTTTGAATTCCTAGTTAGAAATTGGCACTGTATACCAGTAGTAAAAATTGTGGGTGCACGTAACCCCAATATATTCTTTGAATTACCAGTCAGAAACTGGCACTATATGGCAGTAGCAAGAAATGAGGGTATTTGTATTCCCAATATATTCTTTGAATTCCCAGTCAGACACTGGCACTATATGGCAGTAGCAAGAAATGAGGGTATTTGTAACCCCAATATATTCTTTGAATTCCCAGTCAGACAATGGCACTGTATACCAGTAGTAAAAATTGTGGGTGCACGTAACCCCAATATATTCTTTGAATTACCAGTCAGAAACTGGCACTATATGGCAGTAGCAAGAAATGAGGGTATTTGTATTCCCAATATATTCTTTGAATTCCCAGTCAGACAATGGCACTGTATACCAGTAGTAAAAATTGTGGGTGCACGTAACCACAATATATTCTTTGAATTACCAGTCAGAAACTGGCACTATATGGCAGTAGCAAGAAATGAGGGTATTTATAACCCCAATATATTCTTTGAATTCCCAGTCAGACAATGGCACTGTATACCAGTAGTAAAAATTGTGGGTGCACGTAACCCCAATATATTCTTTGAATTACCAGTCAGAAACTGGCACTATATGGCAGTAGCAAGAAATGAGGGTATTTGTATTCCCAATATATTCTTTGAATTCCCAGTCAGACAATGGCACTGTATACCAGTAGTAAAAATTGTGGGTGCACGTAACCCCAATATATTCTTTGAATTACCAGTCAGAAACTGGCACTATATGGCAGTAGCAAGAAATGAGGGTATTTATAACCCCAATATATTCTTTGAATTCCCAGTCAGACAATGGCACTGTATACCAGTAGTAAAAATTGTGGGTGTATATAGCCCCAATTCTATTGCTAGGGGACTTGCAGGGTATTTCTGGGGTGAAGGTGGGGGGGCACACCGTTGGAACGGGTATCGGGGTATATATCGGGTATACGGGAATACACTGACAGTGTATTCCATTCAGGATCCTGGGAAAGCTGGGTTGCGGCGATTGAGCCCGTCAGTGCCACGTTACACTGACAAGCTTCTCCCTGGAATTTAGCTCTTATAAGAGCTGTTGGTTGTCTTCTCCTTCCTATCCTAGCCTGTCCCTGCCTACCCAGAATCTAAGCCCTAGCTAGCTGGACGGAAACCTCCGTCCTCGGTGAATTGCAAGCTCAGAATGACGCGAACCTGGGCGGCGCTGTTCTTTTAAATTAGAGGTCACATGTTTTCGGCAGCCAATGGGTTTTGCCTACTTTTCTCAACGTCACCGGTGTCGTAGTTCCTGTCCCACCTACCCTGCGCTGTTATTGGAGCAAAAAAGGCGCCAGGGAAGGTGGGAGGGGAATCGAGTAATGGCGCACTTTACCACGCGGTGTTCGATTCGATTCGAACATGCCGAACAGCCTAATATCCAATCGAACATGAGTTCGATAGAACACTGTTCGCTCATCTCTAGCAGCTAGACAAACACATTTTTATTTTTTTATTTTTTTTTTCAGCTCTTCAAGCCTCCACCCTGCCTCAGTAATTCTTCCATGAGTGGTCATAAGGTTTTATGTACACTGAAGGTTTAGCATTATGATAGATGCATAGGGAGAGTGAAGGAGATGAGCATCATGTGTAATAGATGTAAATGCTTGGTCATCCACATCATGTACAATCCTGCTTAGGCTATGTTCACATGACATGTTTTGCCCAAAAATCTAAATAAATGCATGCATTTTTGGACAATGTATGATGTTTTTAAAAACACACGTGCACATGTGCTTGTTTAAAAAAATTCATGAATTTTTTTAAAAGTGCATGTGATTTTCAGATAAAAACACATGCTTTTTTAAAGCAAAACAGTCTTACTTGGCAGTGTTGCATCATGGGAACAGATTGTATGAGAGTGGTTTACAGCCATTCTCAGCCAATATACATACAGACACCAATGTATATTCTTATATACTATATAAACCCTGTAAGCCGATGGCTGGTCTGGTACTGGAGGGGGCATACAACTCACCCAGACTACTAAGGTGGGTGAGATGAGAAAACTCCATAAAGAATTTTTCTCAGCAGATGACTATTGTCTGCTGAGGGTTATTTCAGAGTTTTGGTTACTGGGCTGGATTTTTAGGAATGGCAGGTAGGTTGGCAGTGGGACCTCCAGTCCACACTTTGGGGATGTTGCGGCAGAGTCTGCTCATCAAGGGAGGCTTAAGAAGTTGCTCCAGTAGCAGACTGTGGGGCAGAGCTTGGCTGGAGAGCAAACAGAGAGGTCATATTTTTGGAGCTGTGTCCTGAATGATTCTACTGGCTTTTTGATTTCTGCAATTATAGGTGAGGTAACCTATTCTATGTTTAGTTAGAGCCTAGCCAGGCAGGGATTTATTTTTGTATTGTTTCCTTTTGTTGCTGCACTATCTTTTTGAGTGAAAATAAACTCTACCTTTATTTTGGACTAAAGAAACTGGACTTGTGTGTCTATGTCACCCCACCTAGCAACCCCAGACCCTGACTCTCTCTATATATATAATGTGTGTCTATTATTATACTGAAATATGTAAATATGTACACATACAATCACACACTTCAAGAATGCCCTGAAGACTCACCTATTCTTCAGGAATTCTAGCTAATCCCATCCACATATTGCAGAATAAAATCTGCAGCAGAAAAGCTTTGTTTTTGTAAATCTGAGTATGTCAATTACACCTTCGGAAAGACTGGCGATTTCCATATAGGTAAAATGGGGGTAGAAAGTCCACAGAGGAAAACACTGTGAAAAACACTACAAAAAAACACGAGGCGCTTCGCCAGAGTCTTTTCCGCAGCATTTTTTGGCTGTGGCTCGCCTTAGTGTATCTAGCTTAGAGCTGACACCATTGTAGCAAACTATCATTATTAATTCTATACTGTATCACTTGTAAAAAGCAGAAATCTTGAGAAAGACGGAAGAACTTTAGGATATATTTGACATATATCCAACTATATTACAAAATGTAACATTCTTGTATCATTGTGGAAGGTTGGCTTTAGATCGCACATTGAAAAGCCTTCCTAGACTCGGCTATAAATATCTTCCTTGAGCAGATATAATTCCTAACCACATGGAAAAAAACAACCTCTCCCTTGTTTACTTACTGCAGACGCGAAGAGGCAAGCAAGTGTTCACATAATGATATATTCCGCCTAATTAAATATCTGACGGCTCAAAAACAAAGTCATAGGTAAACATGTAATAAAGCAAACAAGGTAACAGCATATATTGTGATCATATAAGTGGAGACTTTACTCTATTTAATAGGTGTCATTTACAAGATGTGAACTAAATAAGATAAAAACATAATTAAAACAAATTAAAATTCATGGCTGAGAAAACCAGCATTTCAGCTTTGCTTACTTAATCACCAATAAATTACACGCTACTTTCTCTGAAGTGTTTCTCTTCCCCACTGTCAGATGGTAAAAATGGCAACAAATTATACATGTACTGGAAGGCAGACCATACTAGAATCTGAAGCGGTAGGCCGAGTATACGCTAAGCTGATCATCTATTAATTCTGGCCATAATGTAATGTTCTAGTTGACATTACACAGGGCTACAACCAATAAGGAGGTCAAGGTTTACCATCAGGACCACCATTTCCCATTACTGTAGTTGAAGTTGAGTTACTCAGCTGACCACAGGACCCTAAGCTAGCGTTTAATTCCTTGTATAAGGCCTAGAGTATGAGGAACCAGATTCAATGGGGATTGTTTAACTCTTTCCCAACATCCACCATGCTACTGCAGTGCAAGTTGAGTATTCAAATATAGCGTCCAAGAGAATCATACATCTGAGACCTGGTGGTAATACCTGCAATCGGAGCCCACTCCTATCGCAGTTCTTAAAGGGGTACTCCCACGTCGCATACTCACCCGTCTTCGTTCCTCTAAAACCTTCTGTCTTCCGGCTTTGTTTCGTCATTGGTGGGCGGGTTCACATATGCAAAGCCAAGCGGCGAGATGCCGCCGGCCCTGCGTGCGCGCTCATACACCAGTCTACCCTTCACAATGCAAATACAGACCCGACACCCTGCAGGTCTGTATTCGAGATTCGTTTCGAGTAGAGCCTCAATATTCGACTACTCGATCGAATATCGAATCCCATTATAGTCTATGGGAAAAAATGCTCGTTTCAGGGGAAACCACTATTCGACTAAAGGAGAGTTACCAAGTCCACAAATAGCAGGAGGAGAATGTTTAGGAGGAGCGCTGTGCAGTTAAAGCGCACAGACCTATTATAGTCTATGGGGTCCGTTTGCTTTAACTTCACAGCGCTTGCAGTTGCGCTGATAAAAAGTAAGCTCCCTTGTAACAGCAAGCTGTCAGCTCTCCTGACTAGCAAAGACGAGCCTGCGGCAAATCAACGCTGGTTCTGCAGCAGGCTCGTCCTTGCTAGTAGGGAGAGTTGGCAGCTTGCTGTTTCGAGGGAGCTTACTTTTTTGTCATAGGAATGAACTGACCAGCGTTGATTGGCCAGTGCACAGCATTCGGCCAATCAACGCTGGTTCTGCCGGAGGCTCGTCTGTGAGAAGGTGGAGTCTAAGATCGGACTACAGCAGTCTCCATTGTGGTCCGATTTTAGACTCCACCTCCTCACAGACGAGCCTCCGGCAGAACCAGTGTTGATTGGCCGAATGCTGTACACTGGCCAATCAACGCTGCTCAATTCATTCCTATGAGATAAAGTCAGCTCCCTTGTAACAGCAAGCTGCCTACTCCTAGCAAGGACGAACCTGCTGCGGAACCAGCGTCGATTTGCCGAATGCTATACACTGTATAGCATTCGGCCAATCAACGCTGGTTCTGAATCGAATATTTACTGCGAATAGCTAGTAGTATCGAATACTACTCGCTCATCTCTATGCATTATGATTTGTTCTTATTTACACTAGTGCGTGCTTTTATATGAGTCACAGCAATAAGAAGATGTCTAATTTTTCATAATTTATTCTAGGGGAAGCATTAATGTTTACTTATTCTCTGCTAACCTTTATTTACCAACCAGAAGCCCCCCTTTAATATAAAACATCTATATTTCTTCACATATTTATGCCATTTTTTGACCTTTGAGATTTTTATTCACATGGAATTTTTTCTGCAGGTTTTCTTGCATTTTTTCATATTATGAAATCAATAGGAAAACACCAGGAAGGAACCTAAGCCACAGCATGTTGTGTGACAAAGAGGCAAAATTACTGTGTTAAAAATGCCAAAAAGGCAAAAATTACCATGAAATATAAAAAAGGCCAAGGAAAGGCCACATATGTAAAATTATATAGAATTTCTTATTAATATAATATCTGACCACAACACTTTTAACAGCATTTCTCCCCTGCCTTCCTTTGTGATATCCAAAGGATTATTATGGGTTACTTAGAATATCAGAAGTTACTTTAGGTTGTCTGTATCAATGCATTTGACCTGCAGCCTCAAAGTTTAAAGGGGCTCTATCATAGGGAAAAGTCATTTTTAGATAATCACATCCTTTAGAAAGGCTATTCCACACCTACCTTTTGTATGTAAATTGCCTCAGTAGATTTTTAATAAGTCCATTTTTATTCATATGTTAATGAGCTTAGACAGTGTATGTGTATATATGTGTATGTATAGCAGAGGCTGCTGTGCTGATGACTCATCTCTGCTATACATACACATAGAGCAGACAGTACACACAGACACTCCAGTGCACGGTCTAAGCTTATTAACATATGAATAAAAACAGTCTTATTGAAAATCTGATGAGGCAATTTACATACAAAAGGTAGGTGTGGAATAGTCTTTCTAAAGGCTACGCAAGGATGTGCTTATCTAAAAATGACTTTTCCCAATGATAGAGCCCCTATAAGTACATTATACCATATACATATATGTTATATAATGTTCATTGGTCGGTTTCTGATAACATGCTATTTTAGCAGTAATACAATGAAATAAAAGCACTTTACTTCATCACATCATATCTCAAGCACGGAATTAGGAAAAGGTTCTCTCACTTTTTTTGTTGCGCTGAAAATAGACCCAGCTATACAGAGTTTAGCGCAGCTGTTGTCCTCTCCTGTGAGGTTGGTTCATAAATGGAAGGCCCGCTCACAATGTGCTATAAATATAGACATGTTCTTGAAGAAGACTCATGGTTCTCTGTGCCACTAGTGTTCAGTAAACCAGGGAAGATAGTCTTCGCTAGTATTCGCTGTCATCATGTAAGCAACTGGAAATCGAGGAACACATCTACTAATATGCAGGAATCTTTCCTACTGTGAAATCATAACAATTCTATCAGCATGCCCAATATATTCATAAATGAATAGTACACATGAATATAGGAAACTGTAATATGGTTTATTCCTTATTTATCAGACTAAGTCTGTTGTAATACAGAAGTATAGAAGAGGGGAGGGGGAAGGAGGCTGCCAGAAAAAGAGGGCAATATATTTTGTGGGGGCAAAAAGCGGGGCAACATACTGTGTGGTGGACAATAAAAGGGTGGGCAATACTATTTGTGGGGGGGGACAAAAAAGGAGGGAATGGAATGTGGAGGGGGGACAAAAAAATGGTAAAATACTGTATACGGGCCAAAAAAGAATCAGTATACCATGCGGGGGCTAGTAAAGGTAAAAATATACTGTAAGGGTGCCAGTAAAGGGGGTAATATACTGTAGGCAGCCTGTAGTAGAAGTGAATGGATTTCTGAATATATTATGTGGTTGACAGTAAAGGGGCAAATATACTGTGTGGGTGCCAGTGGGTGTGCCAGTGGGTGGGTCTCCTTGGTGGGCTTCAAACTTCTTTGTGCGGATAGGACGCTGGAGAGCGGGAGGAGGGCTTGCAATATTTGTTAATGAGAGATGGTGTAATCCAGGACATATTGTAGTTAAGAAACAATCGTGTGAAAAGGATGTTGAACTGCTAGCCGTGAGCATGAGACCTTATTACCTGCCAAGTGAACTATCACATGTTATCGTGCTAGCTGCATATGTCCCCCCCTCTGCTAAAGCTGACGCTGCCTGTGAGATTCTGCATGCTGTTGTGAGCGAGCTGCAATCATCTCACCCCCATGTCCTCCTCCTGGTGTCTGGAGACTTCAACCATGCCTCTCCAGCATCCACTCTACCAGGTTTCACACAGTATGTGACCTGCCACACAAGAGACAATAAAACACTGGACTTGCTCTTTGCCAATGTAAGGGATGCATATAACTCATCTGCCCTACCGCCCCTAGGCAGATCGGATCACAACCTGGTACATCTGCGACCCACTTACACCCGTACATGAAAATTTGGTCAGAGGAAAGTGTCGAGACTCTGAGAGATTGTTTTAACATAACATTATGGGAAGTGTTTCAAAACGCATTTCCAGGTGACATTGAGGGACTCACACAATACATAACGGACTACATTAATTTCTGTGTGGACAGCACGGTATCAACTAGAAAGGGGAGGTGTTTCTCCAGTAACAAACCATGGATCAGGGGGCCACATGGTGGCTCAGTGATTAGCACTGCAGTCTTGCAGCGCTGGAGTCCTGGTGTTCAAATTCCGCCAAGGGCAAAAAACCACCTGCAAGGATTTTGTATGTTCTCCCCATGTTTGCATGGATTTCCATCCCGTATTCCAAAGACATACTGATAGGGAAAAAAATGTACATTGTGAGCTCTATGTGGGGCTCAAAATCTACATTAAAAAAAGAGGCTTAAAGCAGACAAGGCCAGAGGACCTGATGGGATAAGCACAAGAGTTCTTAAAATGTGCGGTGACCAGCTGTGTGGTATTATTACGCACATGTACAATATGAGTCTAAAGCTGGGAGTGGTACCTCAACTGTGGAAAACTTCTTGTGTGATACCAGTCCAAAAGAAACCCAACCCGATGGGCTACAATGACTACCGACCTGTAGCACTGACATCCCACCTGATGAAGGTCCTAGAGAGATTGGTCCTAACACATCTACGCCCCCTAGTGAGCTCCGCTCTGGACCACCTCCAGTTTGCCTATCGGCCGAGCATTGGGGTAGATGACACCATCATCCACCTTCTTCACAGAGCTCTTTCTCACCTCGAGAAACCCGGGAACACTGTGAGAATGTTCTTTGATTTCTCCAGTGCGTTCAACACCATTCAGCCAGGGCTACTGAGGGAGAAACTGAACCTGTTGGTGTGGACCATCACCTGTCCAACTGGATCCTAGACTACTTCACAAACCGCCCTCAGTATGTGAGAGCCTGGGACTGTGTGTCTGACACTGTGATCTGTAGTACGGGGGCACCACAAGGTACAGTTCTTGCCCCATTTCTCTTCACACTGTACACCGCTGACTTTAGGCACAACTGATCCAGCTGTTACTTACAGAAGTACTCCGATGACTCTGCAATAGTAGGCCTCATCACTGATGGCGACGATAGGGAATACAGAGACGTAAACCGGGACTTTGTTGAATGGTGCCAGCAGAACCACCTCAGGATTAATGCTGGGAAGACCAAGGAGATGGTGGTGGACTTTAGTAAACGGAGAGGTGCTCCAACCCCAGTGGAGATCCACGGGACATGCATTGAGATAGTCAGGACCTATAACAATCTGTGTGTGCTCCTCAATAATAAACTAGACTGGGCTGATCACCTGGAGGTGCTGCACAGAAAGGCCCACAGCAGGCTCTATCTGCTCAGGAGACTGAGGGCCTTCGGAGTCCAGGGGCCACTTCTTAGGGCCTTTTTCAACTCTGTGGTTGCTTCAGCCATCTTTTTTGGTGTGGCCTGCTGGGGGAGCAGTATATCAACCGGGGACAGAAATAGACTTGACAGGCTGATCAGAAGTAGAGATGAGCGAACACTACAATGTTCGAGGTTCGAAATTCGATTCGAACAGCCGCTCACTGTTCGAGTGTTCGAATGGGTTTCGAACCCCATTATAGCCTATGGGGAACATAAACTCGTTAAGGGGGAAACCCAAATTCGTGTCTGGAGGGTCACCAAGTCCACTATGACACCCCAGGAAATGATACCAACACCCTGGAATGACACTGGGACAGCAGGGGAAGCATGTCTGGGGGCATAAAAGTCACTTTATTTCATGGAAATCCCTGTCAGTTTGCGATTTTCGCAAGCTAACTTTTCCCCATAGAAATGCATTGGCCAGTGCTGATTGGCCAGAGTACGGAACTCGACCAATCAGCGCTGGCTCTGCTGGAGGAGGCGGAGTCTAAGATCGCTCCAAACCAGTCTCCATTCAGGTCCGACCTTAGACTCCGCCTCCTCCGGCAGAGCCAGCGCTGATTGGCCGAAGGCTGGCCAATGCATTCCTATGCGAATGCAGAGACTTAGCAGTGCTGAGTCAGTTTTGCTCAACTACACATCTGATGCACACTCGGCACTGCTACATCAGATGTAGCAATCTGATGTAGCAGAGCCGAGGGTGCACTAGAACCCCTGTGCAAACTCAGTTCACGCTAATAGAATGCATTGGCCAGCGCTGATTGGCCAATGCATTCTATTAGCCCGATGAAGTAGAGCTGAATGTGTGTGCTAAGCACACACATTCAGCTCTACTTCATCGGGCTAATAGAATGCATTGGCCAGCGCTGATTGGCCAGAGTACGGAACTCGACCAATCAGCGCTGGCTCTGCTGGAGGAGGCAGAGTCTAACATTGCTCCACACCAGTCTCCATTCAGGTCCGACCTTAGACTCCGCCTCCTCCAGCAGAGCCAGCGCTGATTGGCCGAATTCCGTACTCTGGCCAATCAGCACTGGCTAATGCATTGTATTGGCGTGATGAAGCAGTGCTGAATGTGTGTGCTTAGCACACACATTCAGCTCTACTTCATCGGGCTAATAGAATGCATTGGCCAATCAGCGCTGGCCAATGCATTCTATTAGCTTGATGAAGCAGAGTGTGCACAAGGGTTCAAGCGCACCCTCGGCTCTGATGTAGCAGAGCCGAGGGTGCACAAGGGTTCAAGTGCACCCTCGGCTCTGCTACATCAGAGCCGAGGGTGCGCTTGAACCCTTGTGCACACTCTGCTTCATCAAGCTAATAGAATGCATTGGCCAGCGCTGATTGGCCAATGCATTCTATTAGCCCGATGAAGTAGAGCTGAATGTGTGTGCTAAGCACACACATTCAGCACTGCTTCATCACGCCAATACAATGCATTAGCCAGTGCTGATTGGCCAGAGTACGGAATTCGGCCAATCAGCGCTGGCTCTGCTGGAGGAGGCGGAGTCTAAGGTCGGACCTGAATGGAGACTGGTGTGGAGCGATCTTAGACTCTGCCTCCTCCAGCAGAGCCAGCGCTGATTGGTCGAGTTCCGTACTCTGGCCAATCAGCGCTGGCCAATGCATCCCTATGGGAAAAAGCTTATCTCACAAAAATCACAATTACACACCCGATAGAGCCCCAAAAAGTTATTTTTAATAACATTCCCCCCTAAATAAAGGTTATCCCTAGCTATCCCTGCCTGTACAGCTATCCCTGTCTCATAGTCACAAAGTTCACATTCTCATATGACCCGGATTTGAAATCCACTATTCGTCTAAAATGGAGGTCACCTGATTTCGGCAGCCAATGACTTTTTCCAATTTTTTTCAATGCCCCCGGTGTCGTAGTTCCTGTCCCACCTCCCCTGCGCTGTTATTGGTGCAAAAAAGGCGCCAGGGAAGGTGGGAGGGGAATCGAATTTTGGCGCACTTTACCACGCGGTGTTCGATTCGATTCGAACATGGCGAACACCCTGATATCCGATCGAACATGTGTTCGATAGAACACTGTTCGCTCATCTCTAATCAGAAGGGCCAGCTCTGTCCTGGGGAACCGCTGACTTTAGGCACAACTGATCCAGCTGTTACTTACAGAAGTACTCTGATGACTCTGCAATAGTAGGCCTCATCAGGTGGTGGGTGACAGAAGGATACTGTCCGTGGTGACCTCCATGCGGGAGAACAAATCCCATCCCATGTATGGGACCTTGATGGCACTTGGCAGCACTGTAAGTGACCGTCTGCTTCACCCCAAGTGTGAGAAGGAGCGCTATCGCAAGTCCTTCCTTCCAACCTCGATCAGGCTGTATAATTTACATCAGTCCAAGCGAAGATCACTCCGCACAGAAAACTAATGATTATGACTATGAAGTCTTCCTTCTTTCTTCTTCTGTTCCTTAGCTGCTATAGACTCCTAGTATATCTTCTCTTCTCAGCATATGTGTGTCTACGTCTGTATTATATTACTGTGTATTATCCTGTATCTGTATTACTATGCTGCTGTAACATGCTGAAATTTTCCCACTGTGGGACTATTAAAGGATTATCTTATCTTAATATACTGTAGGAAGCCTGTAGTAGAAGTGGATGGATTTCTTAATATGCTGCAATATACTGTAAAGGGATAGTAAAGGAGGAATATACTGTTTGTGTGTCAAAATTTCCGATTTTTTTGAAAGTGTTAAAATATATCAAAAACTGTATAAATTTGTTCACCATAGTCACAATCTTAACAACCCACAGAATATAGCAAACATGTCACTTTGCCTGCACAGTAAACACCGTAAAAACAAAACCCACAAGAAAATGTAGCAAATAATTTATTTTCTAAATCTCCTCATTCGGAATATTTTTGCATATTTCCAGTACATCATAGAAAATATTAAATTGCATCACCATGAAGTACAATCTGTCTTACAAAAAATAAGCCTCGATAAAGCACTTTGGTTAGAAAAATAAAAAACTTTTAGTTTTTAGATGGGGGGAGTAAAAACAAAAATAAAAAATGGCTGCAGTGAGAAGGGGTTAAACAAACAGGCCCAACAGTAACAGCTGAAGTAGTTAGATGGGGGAGGTAGATGGGATCACTAACAGTCACCATCCAGTCTCAACCTTACAAACTTGTATTTTAGGAACCACAGCGTGAGATTTCACAACTCTGATATGTGACATGGTTCTAGTACCTCCATCTTACTAATATGAAAATGTGTGTAAACAATTTAAAGAAACAACTGTACCTTAAAGAAAGTAAAAATAATATGAAAAATCTCCACTCTTGTCCATAGCAGAACCAAATGTGTCCTTTCCCTAAGTGGCCAAGGTATTAGGTACATTAGGTACATCTGTACATCTGGCCAATGGTTAGCATCCAATTGTTTAGATTATATAAGCATAGTCAAGAGGTTCTGTTCAGACGGAGCAACTTAGTGGAAAGATCGTTGTTACCATACGTGTGGTTTGAGTACATGATGGCACAAAAAACAAAAACCTAAAATCCAGTAACTAACACTATGCTAATGAGAGAGGTCATAAAGAAGTCAGCAGACTAGATCGGGCTGCCAAATAACCATACATTACAAAACCATCTCTCCAAAGACCATCTTTGTGTACCTCATGTCAAATGGACTAAAGCAGCTACTGAGAACAGGAACTAAACTACAGTCAGCACAAGCTTCATGGGTATTGTATTCCCCTTCCCAATGTCTAAAAACTGTTCTTTCTCACGTGTCTGCTTTATGATGAGAGACTATGTCATTAGTCACTGTACACATTTTTTATCTAAGTACGTTACTATCTTGGCACTGTATTCTTTCCCAACTATCTACCTCTTTTCCCCCTCAACCTCGCTTCTTAAACACCTAAGATAAAATGTACTCCAAAGTCTCTAGCATAGAGGAGCTAACTAGTAGGTTTCTACTGTATCTCACCCAAGTGATGGTCAGCACTTCTCTATATGAAAAAACTCATATACTCATATACTAGGTAAGTATAAATACTAATCATTCCCCCTATATAGAATATAAACCTATCAGGAATGGCCTACCCAAAATTTAAAAAAAAAAAACACACCAACCACAATTCTACGGTAAACCTCAATATTTCATTAAAAATGTTTAAAAGCAATAAAATCAAATTATCGCAATTTATCGCACACATCAATCCAAATACAGTATTTATATTACACCATGGTAAAGTACACAGTGAAAATCCTGAAATATAAAATTAAATAAATGTGTATAAAGTATATTGTGTCAAAATTCACATACTATATATATATATATATATATATATATATAGTGAATATGATGCAGAGAACTAATATCAGAATGCATATGTCATACAAATCAATTGTGATGCAATAAGTATAATCATCAATACATATAATGCCCAAAAGAACCTGAATCTAATGTCATTATACTAAAAGTGGACAGAGTTACATCAGCAGACTTACTGTAATGTACAAGATGAATACGACTTTCATAGGCTAGATAGAATCTACATAAGTTCCACTTTCTTATATGTGGCCCAACATGTCTCAGGCATACCATACACATAAAATAACAATGACCTGTACCATAAAATGCCGCAACCTCCACCTGCAGAATAATTTGTACAGGGCATCGGAAATCCTAGTTTTACAGAAGAACGCTTATATAGTTCATATATAGGACTTACTTGTTTTTTCTATTTTTTTCACATAATTTTTCAACTAATTTTTGGGGATTTTTTGCAGTTTTGTAATTAGTAATAACAACAAAATAAAACATAACAACACATTAAATAAAAAAAATGTTACTAGTACACATTTTGCACTTCTAGTTTCATATCGTAGTAGATATGCCCTCCTTCTATATTTAGTATCATACTTTTGCACATTAGTTTCACATTTTTTTGTATGGATCACATTTTATTTACCTGTTCACTTTATATTTTTTTTATTTATATTTATTTATATTAATTTATTTGTTTATTTTTTTATTATAGATGGATATAATATTTTTATTTTAAAAGTTCATCTGTTATTATTAGGGAGCGTTCACCCTACCGTCATTGTCCGACAGGTAGTGTCCGTTTAAAATCTCGCACGGACATTAGCAGCAGACACTAGCTGTGTCCGTGACAGTTTTCATTCATTTAAATGGCGATCGGGTGCGTTCTTTTGCACTCCGTGCCTGTCCTTGGCTGTCCGTTTGTAAAGATGTCCAACTTTTCAAGCGGACAGCAAAACCCCACATGTAGGTTTTTTTTATCTGATTGAAAAGTCGGACATCTTTACAAACGGACAGCTAAGGACAGGCACGGAATGCAAAAGAACGCACCCGATCGCCATTTAAATGAATGAAAACTGTCACGGACTCAGCTAGTGTCTGCTGCTAATGTCCTTGCAAGATTTTGAACGGACACTAAGAGCGGACACTACCTGTCAGACACTGAATAAATCACCTTACTACACTCCACGATGAGCAGAGCAGCCGAAGGCTTGTAATAGTGGCACAAGTGACACGATGTAGTGAAATCATCGCACCACCTGCACCGTGATGTCCTGTGCTCCCTGCTCTGTCGTAGAATTAAACTGTATCGGAGTTCAATTGCCCAGTTTGCCCCCCCCCCCCCCTAATGATGGCCCTGCTTGAAACAGAAAACCTCTATCCCTTTAGTAGGTGCAGTCATTTGAAACCCTTTACACATTTCCTATGTTCTCTCTGCAGTGTGGTAGCCAAAATGGTATCCTAATTTACTGGACTATATGGATGATTTAGGGCTGTGACTGCTGTTCAGAATATATTTCTTTCTCAAGAATAGAATTTGGACCTGTCAATGAAGTAAACTGCTTGGACACACACTTGGAAAAGAACCAGCTGTGCTTTGTTATATTTGTTATTTCGAGGTATCGCTGTTGACTTTTCTATGACTATTTTACAGCTTTACTGTATCTCTAAATGTATTCCCTGTAATATACAATAGCTGTTTATTATGTGATGGCTATATTTTTGTATGTAATGCTAGATATGCATAAAAAACAATATATATATGGGTGTAAACTGAATAAAACAATATTCCATATTTTCTCTAGGTGCAATATGCAGAACAACAATGAGAACAATGAGAACAGTCATGATACACCAGATAACCAGCTTTCCGTAAATGATAACCCGGTGTCTCCTGATCAAAATGGCTTACCATTACTTGATGAAGTATCACCAAAACCAACTGATTTGCAGCCTAGTAAAGACGACACATGTGGACCGGATGAACCCGACATTTCAGAGGAGCTGAGCAGGCAGCTGGAAGATATAATTCAGACCTATGCTTCTTCTGGTTCTGTAACTGCCGAGAACCAGATCAGTGGTTTGGCCTCCAAAGAAGAACAATTGAATGATGATGGAGGGACTGAGGAGGTATATGCAGAGGAGCCAAAAGAAGCAGTTCCTTCATCAGATCCCTCATCGGCCAAAGACTCTGCTACCAATAAAGACCAAAAACTGGATAAGAAAATGTTGAAAGGTTTAGGTACGTGATTATATGTTGTACAATGTATTTTTTTTTAAAAAAAATCTATTCTAAACAAGAATTCACTGTGAATTAGAAATATCATGGTTCTCATGAAACAGAAGTCAGGTGGGGAGGCCAGAACTTTCCATTGCCTCCGCTGTGACATTCCAACTCTTAGTCAGATTACTGACTCCATTTTTTTCAATCTAAATCTTTAAGTGTTTAAATGAAAGTCCATTATACACTGGGCCAGCTTTGCTTATCAAAATATGCCACTTCTAGTACAACATACGCTAAAAAAATTGGTAGACATAACTTGCACCCATTTTATTAGTTCTTTTAAACACCTTTTCACCTTGCTCAATAAGTGGACATTTTGAAGCAAAGTCATTTAAGGAATAGACGTTGGAAAATAAAGGCCCTATTAGAAGGTTCACTATACAGGGCAATTATTGACAAAAAACACTCCTAGGAACGCTCATTGCCCATAACAGCCCCATCTAATAGAGCTCAATAGCAAGCGAATACTCTCCGGTTGGCTGACTGTATCAGTGTTTCAGTATATGGTGCACATTATGAGCATCACATTGCCCTGTGTAGTTGGGGGTCCGCTGCTGACAATCACGGCTGTGATCATTCCTTCTCCATTCAATTTGTATTGGCCTGTGTAATGAGCAAATACAAATGAATACCGATCAATGTTTTTCTCATTGATCACAACTCCTATGGCCAGATATCTGACTGTGTGATATAACCTTAATCCAAGAGAGTCCGAAGATGCACCAAATTTATCATTCAGCATGAGTCACTTTCTAAACTTAAGACATTATTAGTAAATCTGCTCCTTTTACATTTCAGCTCCTCACCATTAGCTAATACAGTTCTGTTCACTTCTTTGTTAGTAGAATTAGTTGTATACAGTTTTGCTGTCTCTGAATTGATACAACAATGTTCTCATTTACTTCATTTATATAATAATGAAGCTTTATTTAAATAGGGTTTCCCTTCTGGGCAAGTTATCTTCTACCCATAAGAGATCACTTGTAGATCAGTGTGGGTCCAATCGATGAAGCCCCCAGTGATCAAATAGGGGGATTTTTAGCCCTCATTATGAATAGAGTGATGATCAGGCAGCATGCACATCACTTCATTCATTTCAATGGGAGCACCAGAGATATTTGAGCACTGTATTTCGGGTTTCTCCGGCACTCCCATTGAAATGAATGGAGTGGTACCCAACCATAGCCCAATTCAGAACAATAGACAAAAATCTCCCATTCTTCACATCAGGGGTGGTTTGAATGGAAAGACCCCCACCTGATCTGTAATGTATCCCCTATCCCTTGTGTATAACTTATTAGTTATATGTAGAACAAAAAAGACAAAAAAAAAAAAATGGGGGGACATATATGAACAAAGATATGTAAATGTAGCAGAGTTAACCCAATCTTCTGCAATTGGTTAAACTATTGTATCTTCTTGTTTTTGTTGCCTTCTGTGAGAAGAGATCACATTGAAGAAGTTTAACCAATTGCAGAAGTCGCTGAGCTGTTAGGCCAGTCCAATGATGCTGAGCTGTAAGGTCAGCCCTTCTGACAGTGCAGGGAGAGTAATGACACTAATATCACTGGTACTGGGACACGTAGCAGCAAGGTAGTGACTAACTCTACACTGACTCTAACTAGCAGACCCATACTTGCTCTAGAAGGTCTCCCACCATCTAGAAAAAGAACAGGCACTATTACTGTTTGCAAGTAGAGATGAGCGAACACTAAAATGTCCGAGGTTCGAAATCCGATTCGAACAGCCGCACACTGTTCGACTGTTCGAACGGATTTCGAACCCCATTATAGTCTATGGAGGGAAATGCTCGTTTCAGGGGTACGCAAAATTCGATAAAATCATACTTACCAAGTCCACGAGTGACGGTCGGGCTGGATTCTGCTTCAAGTCTTCTCCTGGCGCAGGGTCCCCGCGTCTCCTTCCGGATGGAATTCACTCTGCTAGGCATCCGGCCTAGGCAGAGCATGCCTGCGCATGCGCACTCGGCTCTGCCTAGGCCGGATGCCTAGGCAGAGTGAATTCCACCCGGAAGAAGACGTAGGGATGCAGCACGGAGAAGACTTCGAAAAGGTAAGAGAAGAACCAGCATTGACTGGCAGAATGTATAGCATTCTGCCAATCAACGCCAGTTCTGCATCGAACCTGAAACTTCGAACAGCTAGTAGTGTTCGATCGAGTACGAGTATTTCGAATACCGTAGTATTCGATCGAACACCTACTTGATCGAACACTACTCGCTCATCTCTATTTGCAAGGATGATGCCGCAATAATAAATAGCATGTTTTCTCTTAAACCTGAAAAATGTGAAAACGCTTTAAAACCTTATTAAATATTAATTACCAACATTTGACCACCAGAAGTGTCCTCATAGTACATTACAAAATGAACCGATCAAACAGAACATTTCATTATGAAAAATCAAAGTGATGCTAGTGCCAAATATAGTCCTGGCTTTGTTACCGACTGCCTGTTATTTGATGCTGACCCAGGAGCCAAGTGTTGCTGAGATGGTTTATAGCCTGATGTGACTTGGTGACAAATTCAGTAACATTACGACATCCTTAGTGTGGATGGTGTACAATAACTAAAGAATCACATGCAGAAAACTTAAGGACTCAGCAGGGCTCTTGAACCACTAAGTAAACAGAATCATAATGTAACTGTATAATAAAAGCAACAAAAAGTAATATAAAAATCTAGTGTACAACATTAGATGCAACATATTTACAATGCATATACAATATATATAATGCATATACAATGGACTGAAATTTTGCTTTATGGGTTGTTCAAATATTCTCTTAAGCTCTTTTTGCTAGAACCTTTCACCTAAAGTATATTCTGGTAAAATTGTCTGACATATTATTCAAAGAAAGCTGTAAAGTATAAAACAAGGCCTTAATATGGATGTTCACATGGGACCATGGGGCTGCCTTGACACATAGTTTTTGGTGCAGTGTATTTGAGTACCAAAAGTGGTTCCAAATGGAAAGCAGGGTAACGGAAAGCTATTTCCTTCTCACTTTTTTGTTTGACTCAAAAAATACATCAATAACTTGCCTTATTTTTATCACAGAGGCCCCCTCTGCTTTTGTTACAAAAACTTGGTTCAGAGGGGCCGATAGTTTGTGTAGACTTTCATGCTGATGTTGGCAACAGAGGCACTGACTCAAAAATGGAAACACTGCTTTATTCAGGTGGGCCCTATCCTGTGGCCCTAATCTGTGGAGCTGGCTCGATATCCTGGGTTCTGGTGACAGACTTCCTCTAAATCAGTGGTGTAAATACTGGGGTAGCAGTGGCAGCGACTGCCAGTGGGCCCAAGACATTAGATGCTTTTTCTTTTTTAATAGGCCATTACCTGCTGGAGTAGCTCAGCAGCTAATGGGCCCTATTTACTTACTGATTTCTTGTTATAAATAGATTTAGGTGTAATCAATTTTTATTGAAATTTTGCAGAACAAACAAGATAATGTATAGAAAGGAGAGCAAAGCCTAAAAGGGGTCGAATCAATAGCTCATATAGAATCTACATAAGACAGGAAAGAAAAGAACAGAAACAAAAAGCAAAAGAAAACAAAAAGAGATAATGAGACAGGAGAACCCCAGGGGCCAGATCGACCCAAGGGAACTATTAGGGGCAACAAACAATATGAAGGGGACACAACACCACACAAACAAGACATTATAAATAGATTTAATACAAATACTGGGGCAGGTAAACTAGTCTCCATGCACTGGAAATTTAGCATAGTGTACACCAAAAGTACAGTGGGGCAAAAAAGTATTTAGTCAGTCACCAATAGTGCAAGTTCCACCACTTAAAAAGATGAGAGGCGTCTGTAATTTACATCATAGGTAGACCTCAACTATGAGAGACAAAATGAGAAAACAAATCCAGAAAATCACATTGTCTGATTTTGTAAGAATTTTTTTTCAAATTATGGTGGAAAATAAGTATTTGGTCACCTACAAACAATCAAGATTTCTGGCTCTCACAGACCTGTAACTTCTTCTTTAAGAGTCTCCTCTTTCCTCCACTCATTACCTGTAGTAATGGCACCTGTTTAAACTTGTTATCAGTATAAAAAGACACCTGTGCACACCCTCAAACAGTCAGACTCCAAACTCCACTATGGTGAAGACTAAAGAGCTGTCAAAGGACACCAGAAACAAAATTGTAGCCCAGCACCAGGCTGGGAAGACTGAATCTGCAATAGGCAACCAGCTTGGATTGAAGAAATCAACTGTGGGAGCAATAATTAGAAAATGGAAGACATACAAGACCACTGATAATCTCCCTCGATCTGGGGCTCCACGCAAAATCTCACCCCGTGGGGTCAAAATGATCACAAGAACGGTGAGCAAAAATCCCAGAACCATGCGGGGGGACCTAGTGAATGAACTGCAGAGAGCTGGGACCAATGTAACAAAGCCTACCATCAGTAACACACTACGCCGCCAGGGACTCAGATCCTGCAGTGCCAGACGTGTCCCACTGCTTAAGCCAGTACATGTCCGGGCCCGTCTGAAGTTTGCTAGAGAGCATTTGGATGATCCAGAAGAGTATTGGGAGAATGTCCTATGGTCTGATGAAACCAAACTGGAACTGTTTGGTAGAAACACAACTTTTTGGAGGAAAAAGAATACTGAGTACACCATACCTACTGTAAAGCATGGGGGTGGAAACATCATGCTTTGGGGCTGTTTCTCTGTAAAGGGGCCAGGACGACTGATCCGGGTACATGAAAGAATGAATGGGGCTATGTATCGTGAGATTTTGAGTGCAAACCTCCTTCCATCAGCAAGGGCATTGAAGATGAAACGTGGCTGGGTCTTTCAACGTGACAATGATCCAAAGCACACCGCCAGGGCAACGAAGGAGTAGCTTTGTAAGAAGCATTTCAAGGTCCTGGAGTGGCCTAGCCAGTCTCCAGATCTCAACCCTATAGAAAACCTTTGGAGGGAGTTGAAAGTCCGTGTTGCCAAGCGACAGCCCCAAAACATCACTGCTCTAGAGGAAATCTGCATGGAGGAATGGGCCAACATACCAACAACAGTGTGTGCCAACCTTGTGAAGACTTACAGAAAACGTTTGACCTCTGTCATTGCCAACAAAGGATATATAACAAAGTATTGAGATGAAATTTTGTTACTGACCAAATACTTATTTTCCACCATAATTTGCAAATAAATTCTTACAAAATCAGACAATGTGATTTTCTGGATTTGTTTTCTCATTTTGTCTCTCATAGTTGAGGTCTACCTATGATGTAAATTACAGACGCCTCTCATCTTTTTAAGTGGTGGAACTTGCATTATTGGTGACTGACTATATACTTTTTTGCCCCACTGTATGTGCAGCTAGTATATGCCGAATAATCTAAGAAGATTCACCTAAAAGAACTTACAAATATATCACTCTTGCCACTTCTGATTTAGAGATGTCACAAATACTGGGGTAGATAAACCAAACTCCGCAGACTAAAAAGTTGTCTTAGATTAAATGGTATATACTAGCTGCACTTACTTTCTGGTTAAAACTAAGAAAATGCAACAAAATAAAAAAAAAAACATACAAATTTTCTGAATTCGCACATTAAGGTGCATTTTATGCAGATAAAACAAGGTTCTGTCACAAAAATCCAGAGAAAAATATACACGCCCTGATCAGATATACATAGTTTAATATACACCAGATTTTCAGAGCTAAGTCTGCAGGTTTCACATTTTACATCTGTCCCCCCATCATTGGCATAAGGAGGAGCGGCAGGGCCCTGTGGTGAACTTTTGACATGGGGCCCCCCGACTAATGCCAAAGACCCCGGCCGACATCCCCCCCCCCCCCGCATGATTATGCCCCATAGTGGCCCCTGCACACAGTATCATGCCCCACAATGGCCCCTGCACACAAGTTATGATGCCCCATAGTGGCCTCTGCACACACAATATTATGACCCATAGTGGCCCCTGCACAAATGACCCAGTGTGGACACCCATGAACAATTATTATACTCTGGGCTCTTTTCAGACCGGAGACCCAAGGGGGGGGGGGATACAAACATAAAACACATAATTACTTACCTATCTCCAGCTCCTCTGCACTACCCACTGATGTCGGCCATCTTCAATGATGTACGGGGCATCGCATGACTCGGGCCTGTGTCATGACGCATATGGATGCAGTCCCCGGTCATGTGACGTCAGGGACTTCACACTAGTAGGCCCGAAGCCTGCCCGGATCCCGGAGAGCTAAATAAATGGGGCCCTCTTTTTATTAACAAAAAAATGCAGCGGTAGCGGGTGTCGCTGGGGTCCTTAATGTCCCGGGCCCTGTGGCAGCCACTACCGCTGCTACCCTGGTAGTTACGCCACTTCCCCCCATTATATAGACTGTATACCACGGTATAAAGTGTCCCCCACAGTATCTTATATTGTCAATGACTACTGAATGACTCTGGACATCCATTTATTTTCTTTACGTTCTTGAAAAAATACATCTTTACTCCATTGTAATAAAATGACTTTAATTCAGTTCCAAATCCATGTGATATTAAACCTATATTAAAGAAGCTCTTCTAACATTAGCATTTCACATGACGACACAATGATTTAGTTTCTTGTCTCCTGTGTAGGTGACGTCCACACTGTAGATGTGAGAGAGGAGACAAATGTAATATTAGAAGCGTCAGAGGAATGTAGAGTTAATTTCTGTCGCTGTATTTCGTCTAGAGACCTCCTTGCAGATTTTTTCTGGAATCTTTTTTTTATGCTTGATAATCATAGCCCATTATGAAGACTGGAGTTATAAACATTTCTAGCACATATTCAGCAGATGTGAGGCTTTTTTATGCCTGCTCATTAGATTTGCAAATGAATCCATGGATTACCCAAATTCATGGTTTCCATGGGTATGGTAATAAGGCTTTTTCTTCCTTTCTTCTGTGAAGCTAAATAGTTAGAGCACTGTATTCTTCAATATGTCACAGTAAGTGGAATAATTGATTTCATTCATGCAGACCTGGAGCATGGCAGAAGTGTACGTGGTTTTCAAAATGGGCATGTCCAAGTGTACCACAAATGATTCGTGATACATTATACTGAAATATAACATATGCACTGGATTTAACACTATTCCATCACCTCTGTAAGTCAACACCACTTTTGCTGCTCATATATTAAACATTACATATATTTTTGTATAGATTTGCATACATCATTTTAGAATATTGCATATTTACCCAATGCCAAGTAAAATTCTTTTTTTTTAAATGTAGATTGTGAGCCCCACATAGAGCTCACAATGTACATTTTTCCCTATCAGTATGTCTTTTTGGAATATAGGATGGAAATCCATGCAAACACGGGGAGAACATACAAACTCCTTGCAGATGGTTTTATGCCCTTGGCGGGATTTGAATACCAGGACTCCAGCGCTGCAAGGCTGCAGTGCTAACCACTGAGCCACCGTGTGGCCCCTGCCAAGTAAAATTCAAGCTTTACTAGCGTCCCCTGTATGCTGACAGCTGATCGGCCTGCCTGTCATGTGACATTACTGTTGAATCACATGATTATTCAGGCCCGCGGCGGACACATTTATCAAGCTCCACCCCATAAACGTCTTCACTGGCAAGAAAATCCCTTATACGTATACTGTTTTATAAAGACAGGGGAAAGGGGTCATTAAAAAGAGATTTCATTGAATGTCTAAATAAAGTACATCATCACACTGAATAAACACTTAATAAACAGCGATAATTGTTCTATAATATATTCTTTCTAAACTAAAAAATTGGCTCTAAAATTAGTTCCGTTTCTCAGAAAAGGAAAAACTATAATTTTCTATTCTTGCGTAACAGTTTATGAATTTATCTGCAATGTGTTTTATTACCCACAGCACATTTATTTTATTAGATGTATCACTCTAAAACTGTGTAATTTGGAAGAAAATAGATTTCTGCAAGCATTGTTGGTTTGCTTTTTATCAGAGGTTACACTGGGACATGCACACAGTGAGGATTATTTTTGCAATACCTGAAATATATCATGGTATGACAAGTGCAATCCCTATCAATGTCTACCTCTTAATATCATGTCATTTCTAGCATTTTGTGTTTTTAATATATCTTTATAGAGTTAGGAGACTGTTGCAGTTCTAGCTACCTGTGGCTACCACTAGAGGGCGCCTAGAAGAATGCTGCATACCAGGGTCATAACTAGTAGAGATGAGCGAACGGCGTTCGATCGAATTGGTATTCGATTGAATATCAAGCTGCTCGAGATATTCGATTCCAATTGAATACCACGCAAACGCACTACAAATTTGTATCCCCTCCCACCTTCCCTGGCGCTTTTTTTGCACCAATAACTGTGCAGGGGAGGTGGGACAGGAACTATGACAACGTAGGCATCGGAAAAAAAAACCGGAAAAAGTAATTGGCTGGCTAAATCAGGTGACCTCCACTTTATACAAATGGTGGATTTCAGATTTGATTCATATGAGACTGCTACACCACTATATCTTAGGTATAGCAGAGTTGACACAGCGCTGCTACATCTCAGATGTAGCAGCATTGAGCGCACAGCACTGCTACATCTCAGGTGTAGCAGAGTTCAGCACACGGCCAGCTCTGCTGCATCTCAGGTGTAGCAGAGCTCAGCGCACGGGCAGCTCTGCTGCATCTCAGGTGTAGCAGAGTTCAGTGCACTGCCAGATCTGCTGCATCTCAGGTATAGCAGAACTCAGCGCACCGCCAGCTCTGCTGCATCTCAGGTGTACCAGAGTTCAGCGCATTGCCAGCTCTGCTACATCTCAGGTGTAGCAGAGCTCAGCGCACGGCCAGCTCTGCTGCATCTCAGGTGTAGCAGATTTCAGTGCATGGACAGCTTTGCTGCATCTCAGGTGTAGCAGAGCTCAGCGCACCACTAGCTCTGCTGAATCTCAGGTGTAGCAGAGTTCAGCGCACAGCCAGCTCTGCTGCATCTCAGGTGTAGCAGAGCTCAGCACACGGCCAGCTCTGCTGTATCTCAGGTGTAGCAGATTTCAGCGCACGGACAGCTTTGCTGCATCTCAGGTGTAGCAGAGCTCAGCGCACCGCTAGCTCTGCTGCATCTCAGGTGTAACAGAGTTCAGCGCACAGCCAGCTCTGCTGCATCTCAGGTGTAGTAGAGTTCAGCGCATGGCCAGCTCTGCTGCATCTCAGGTGTATCAGAGTTCAGCGCACGGCCAGCTCTGCTGCATCTCAGGTGTAGTAGAGTTCAGCGCATGGCCAGCTCTGCTGCATCTCAGGTGTATCAGAGTTCAGCGCATTGCCAGCTCTGCTGCATCTCAGGTGTAGCAGAGTTCAGTGCATGGCCAGCTCTGCTGCATCTCAGGTATAACAGAGTTGAGAGCACAGCTCTGCTACACCTGAGATGTAGCAGAGCTGTGTCAACTCTGCTATACCTGAGATCGGACCACAATGGAGACTGCTGTGGACCGATCTTAGTCTCCGCCTCCTCACAGATGAGCCTCCGGCAGAACCAGCATTGATTGGCCGAATGCTGTACACTGTATGGCATTCGGCCAATCAACGCTGGTCAATGCATTCCTATGGGAAAAAGTCAGCTCCCGCATTATTAGTGCGTAATACAGGGACTTGGGCATGTCAGATGCCCCCAGGCATGCTTCCCCTGCTGTCCCAGTTGCATTGCAGAGGTGTTGGCATCATTTGCTGAGGTGTCATAGTGAACTTGGTGACTCTCCTGAGTCAAAGAGTGGTTTCTCCTGAAATGAAGCTTTTTTCCCATGCCCCATCAAGGCCCTGTACACAGTATTAAACCCCATATTGACCCCTGTACACAGTATTATTTCCCCTAGTGGCCACTGCACACAGTATTATTTCCTCTAGTGGCCCCTGCGCACAATATTATGCCGCATAGTGGCCCCTACACAGAGTACTATGCCACATTGTGGACACCCATGAACAATTATTATACTTGGGGGTCTTTTCAGACCCCAGGGTATACTAATCGGAGACCCAGGGGAGGATACAAACATAAAAAACAATGTTACTTAACTACCCCTGGCTTTGGTGCTGTTCCTGCTGATGTCAGCCATCTTCAATGACGTACAGGACATCACTTGACTCAGGCCTTAGTTGTGTCACATAAGGATGCAGGCCCCGGCCATGTAACGTCAAGGACGTCACACAAGTAGGCCTGAAGCCTGCTAGAAGCCAGGAGTGGTAAGTAAATAGTTACTCCAGCCGGTAACGCCCTATTAAAAAAAAAAAAAAAAAAAAAAAAAGCTGCTAACCGGATAGTTTTGCCCCTGCTGCATACTGTTTTAATGTATAAACAGTACATACTAAGCACCTATGCATATATAGCACCCCATTAATACAAGACCACTGCAAAATGTGGAGGTTGGAGGTTGGTTATTTTTTTTCTGAGTTGGTTTGTACAGGGGAAATATAGTATCACAAGGTGCTTTTCAACCTAATATCCATTGTTTAATACGGTGGGACTAAAGCGAGCTATTGCTTGAACTCTTTGGGGATAGGTTTGTCAAAAGTAAAGAAAACTTTAAAAGATAATGCTTGTAATCCAAAATTTCGGTTTCTTCAAATATGTACGTTCAAACATGGCAGTGTATGTATCTTTATCCAACCTCCCATCATCCATCAGTGGCTTGAAAAATGATAATGGGCAACTGCAGCTCCAAAAGTGCGACACGCTCCCTAATAAATCTCTAAGAGTAAGTTATGATGAATTACCAGTCAAATACAGACTGCATCACAAAATACAAAACAACTTACAACTGCCTTCAGATCACACAAGCTGGCCGTAGATCTTCTCCCTCGCTGGAGATATCATCACATTGTTGGAATACAAATGAAAGCACCTTTGCTTCTTTTCTGACATCCACATAACATATACAGATAAGGGAAGTCTGAGGACGGCTGATGTGATGCTTGCTGATGCTCTACTGGGAATTGTATCCTTTCAGCCAGAAGATTTTACTTTTCTACACCTGTCAAAAAAAAGCTTACTTAAGCTATTGACTGCACATAGCCGGAATTATCTTCAGCCCTTCTTATCGTTGGACTATTATATAATTAACTACATTGAATCGAGAATCTGTTCAGATCTGCTAACACGTACTAGTCAGCAAAGTAAATCCAGAATATACCAAGGCCATATATGTAACTCACATAAAACTCTATATTTTTCGAGATGTTTTAAAATGGCTCCTATTGTTTGGCAGAGGGCTATTGAACTCCTTTAGGCACCAGGACTCAACTGTCACTTGTATGCTATAAGAGCACCCTATGCTATATATTGTCTTGTTTATTAAAGTTTGTGTTAATTTGTAGAGATGAGCGAACAGTGTTCTATCGAACACATGTTCGATCGGATATCAGGGTGTTCGCCATGTTCGAATCGAATCGAACACCACGTGGTAAAGTGCGCCAAAATTCGATTCCCCTCCCACCTTCCCTGGCGCCTTTTTTGCACCAATAACAGCGCAGGGGAGGTGGGACAGGAACTACGACACTGGGGGCATTGAAAAAAATTGGAAAAAGTCATTGGCTGCCGAAATCAGGTGACCTCCATTTTAGACGAATAGTGGATTTCAAATCCGGGTCATATGAGAATGTGAACTTTGTGACTATGAGACAGGGATAGCTGTACAGGCAGGGATAGCTAGGGATAACCTTTATTTAGGGGGGAATGTTATTAAAAATAACTTTTTGGGGCTCTATCGGGTGTGTAATTGTGATTTTTGTGAGATAAACTTTTTCCCATAGGGATGCATTGGCCAGCGCTGATTGGCCGAATTCCGTACTCTGGCCAATCAGTGCTGGCCAATGCATTCTATTAGCTTGATGAAGCAGAGTGTGCACAAGGGTTCAAGCGCACCCTCGGCTCTGATGTAGCAGAGCCGAGGCTGCACAAGGGTTCAAGCGCACCCTCGGCTCTGATGTAGGAGAGCCGAGGGTGCACTTGAACCCTTGTGCACCCTCAGCTCTGCTACATCAGAGCCGAGGGTGCGCTTGAACCCTTGTGCACACTCTGCTTCATCAAGCTAATAGAATGCATTGGCCAGCGCTGATTGGCCAATGTATTCTATTAGCCTGATGAAGTAGAGCTGAATGTGTGTGCTAAGCACACACATTCAGCTCTACTTCATCGGGCTAATAGAATGCATTGGCCAGCGCTGATTGGCCAGAGTACGGAACTCGACCAATCAGCGCTGGCTCTGCTGGAGGAGGCGGAGTCTAAGATCGCTCCACACCAGTCTCCATTCAGGTCCGACCTTAGACTCCGCCTCCTCCGGCAGAGCCAGCGCTGATTGGCCGAAGGCTGGCCAATGCATTCCTATGCGAATGCAGAGACTTAGCAGTGCTGAGTCAGTTTTGCTCAACTACACATCTGATGCACACTCGGCACTGCTACATCAGATGTAGCAATCTGATGTAGCAGAGCCGAGGGTGCACTAGAACCCCTGTGCAAACTCAGTTCACGCTAATAGAATGCATTGGCCAGCGCTGATTGGCCAATGCATTCTATTAGCCCGATGAAGTAGAGCTGAATGTGTGTGCTAAGCACACACATTCAGCACTGCTTCATCACGCCAATACAATGCATTAGCCAGTGCTGATTGGCCAGAGTACGGAATTCGGCCAATCAGCGCTGGCTCTGCTGGAGGAGGCGGAGTCTAAGGTCGGACCTGAATGGAGACTGGTGTGGAGCGATCTTAGACTCCGCCTCCTCCAGCAGAGCCAGCGCTGATTGGCCGAATTCCGTACTCTGGCCAATCAGCACTGGCTAATGCATTGTATTGGCTTGATGAAGCAGTGCTGAATGTGTGTGCTTAGCACACACATTCAGCTCTACTTCATCGGGCTAATAGAATGCATTGGCCAATCAGCGCTGGCCAATGCATTCTATTAGCGTGAACTGAGTTTGCACAGGGGTTCTAGTGCACCCTCGGCTCTGCTACATCAGATTGCTACATCTGATGTAGCAGTGCCGAGTGTGCATCAGATGTGTAGTTGAGCAAAACTGACTCAGCACTGCTAAGTCTGCATTCGCATAGGAATGCATTGGCCAGCCTTCGGCCAATCAGCGCTGGCTCTGCCGGAGGAGGCGGAGTCTAAGGTCGGACCTGAATGGAGACTGGTGTGGAGCGATCTTAGACTCCGCCTCCTCCAGCAGAGCCAGCGCTGATTGGCCGAATTCCGTACTCTGGCCAATCAGCACTGGCTAATGCATTGTATTGGCTTGATGAAGCAGTGCTGAATGTGTGTGCTTAGCACACACATTCAGCTCTACTTCATCGGGCTAATAGAATGCATTGGCCAGCGCTGATTGGCCGAATTCCGTACTCTGGCCAATCAGCACTGGCTAATGCATTGTATTGGCTTGATGAAGCAGTGCTGAATGTGTGTGCTTAGCACACACATTCAGCTCTACTTCATCGGGCTAATAGAATGCATTGGCCAATCAGCGCTGGCCAATGCATTCTATTAGCGTGAACTGAGTTTGCACAGGGGTTCTAGTGCACCCTCGGCTCTGCTACATCAGATTGCTACATCTGATGTAGCAGTGCCGAGTGTGCATCAGATGTGTAGTTGAGCAAAACTGACTCAGCACTGCTAAGTCTGCATTCGCATAGGAATGCATTGGCCAGCCTTCGGCCAATCAGCGCTGGCTCTGCCGGAGGAGGCGGAGTCTAAGGTCGGACCTGAATGGAGACTGGTGTGGAGCGATCTTAGACTCCGCCTCCTCCAGCAGAGCCAGCGCTGATTGGCCGAATTCCGTACTCTGGCCAATCAGCACTGGCTAATGCATTGTATTGGCTTGATGAAGCAGTGCTGAATGTGTGTGCTTAGCACACACATTCAGCTCTACTTCATCGGGCTAATAGAATGCATTGGCCAATCAGCGCTGGCCAATGCATTCTGCAGATGTGTAGTTGAGCAAAACTGACTCAGCACTGCTAAGTCTGCATTCGCATAGGAATGCATTGGCCAGCCTTCGGCCAATCAGCGCTGGCTCTGCCGGAGGAGGCGGAGTCTAAGGTCGGACCTGAATGGAGACTGGTGTGGAGCGATCTTAGACTCCGCCTCCTCCAGCAGAGCCATTGGCCAATCAGCGCTGGCCAATGCATTCTGCAGATGTGTAGTTGAGCAAAACTGACTCAGCACTGCTAAGTCTGCATTGGCTAATAGAATGCATTGGCCAATCAGCGCTGGCCAATGCATTCTATTAGCGTGAACTGAGTTTGCACAGGGGTTCTAGTGCACCCTCGGCTCTGCTACATCAGATTGCTACATCTGATGTAGCAGTGCCGAGTGTGCATCAGATGTGTAGTTGAGCAAAACTGACTCAGCACTGCTAAGTCTGCATTCGCATAGGAATGCATTGGCCAGCCTTCGGCCAATCAGCGCTGGCTCTGCCGGAGGAGGCGGAGTCTAAGGTCGGACCTGAATGGAGACTGGTGTGGAGCTATCTTAGACTCCGCCTCCTCCAGCAGAGCCAGCGCTGATTGGTCGAGTTCCGTACTCTGGCCAATCAGCACTGGCCAATGCATTTCTATGGGGAAAAGTTAGCTTGCGAAAATCGCAAACTGACAGGGATTTCCATGAAATAAAGTGACTTTTATGCCCCCAGACATGCTTCCCCTGCTGTCCCAGTGTCATTCCAGGGTGTTGGTATCATTTCCTGGGGTGTCATAGTGGACTTGGTGACCCTCCAGACACGAATTTGGGTTTCCCCCTTAACGAGTTTATGTTCCCCATAGACTATAATGGGGTTCGAAACCCATTCGAACACTCGAACAGTGAGCGGCTGTTCGAATCGAATTTCGAACCTCGAACATTTTAGTGTTCGCTCATCTCTATTAATTTGATTACATTTATCCTAGATGTGGAATCGGCAAATATGTCATATAGCCCCCCTTCTTGCCAAATCAGTAAACTTAAAACATTAGTAAACTTTTGTTAATTTTTTCATAAATCTAAGGTGAAAGGAACACACTTTGCAATATAACTCACTAAAGAAAAGTGCCTGTGTCTTTAAGGATTTCCCCTGATTTATTCTGTACACAATCGATTTCAGTTTTCAGTGGGTGATATGGAGATGGCAGAAGGGAACAGGTGAGGGATAGGTTGTCTACAGGTTAAAGAGGACCTTTCATGTCCTCAGGCACATGCAATTTTATACACATGGACAAAATTGTTGGTACTCCTCGTTTAATGAAAGAAAAAACCCCAATGGTCACAGAAATAACTTGAATCTGACAAAGTAAGAATAAATAAAAAATCTATGAAAATGAACAAATGAAAGTCAGACATTGCTTTTCACTTCAACAGAATTTTTTTTTACAATACAACTCATGAAACAGGCCTGGACAGAAATGATGGTTCCATTAACTAATATTTTGTTGCACAACCTTTTGAGGCAATCACTGCCATCGAATGATTCCTGTAACTGTCACTGAGACGTCTGCACCTCTCAAGAGGGATTTTGGCCTACTCCTCATGAGCAAACTGCTCCAGTTATCTCAGGTTTGAAGGGTGCCTTTTCCTGATGGCATGTTTCATCTCCTTCCAAAGATGATCAATAGGATTTAGGTCAGGGCTCATAGAAGGCCACTTCAGAATAGTCCATTGTTTTCCTCTTAGCCATTCTTGGGTGTTTTTAGCTGTGTGTTTTAGGTCATTATCCTGTTGCAAGACCCATGACCTGTGACTGAGACCAAGTTTTCTGACACTGGGCAGCACATTTCTTTGTAGAATCCCTTGGTAGTTTTGAGATTTCATTGAACCATGCACAGATTCAAGACACCCTGAGCCAGATGCAGCAAAGCAGCCTCAGAACATAACAGAGCCTCCTCCATGTTTCACAGTAGGGACAGTGTTCTTTTCAAGATATGCTTAATTATTCCCGCTGTGAACATAGAGCTTCAACATGTAGTTTGGTTATTACTTTTGTCATATTCAAGTTATTTCTGTGACCATTGTGGGTTTTTCTTTCATTAAACGAGGAGTTCTTCGGATGGCTTCTTCTGGCTTTAAATGGGACATAATGCAGAGTCGGCTCTGCCCAATGGCAGAGCCGACTGCACATGCCTGTGGCCATTTTCTTGTGGCCGCTTACACGAGCATACTGTGTAAGCGGCCACAAGACTTCCCCAGTGCTGTTTGAGCGCTGGGGACCGCCCCCGGTGCTGAGAAAAAACTCATATGCATATTGATGAAAACTGAGATATCTATGGAATGGTGGTGCAGAGAAGACTTCTAAAGGTAGGAGAAGAATAGTCTTTCTTAAAGCTCTTCCTATGTGTTAGGGAGAAAAAATGCAGTTTTAATGAGTGAGTCACTTTAAAGAAGCTTTTCCCATTAATAATAATTATCACCTATTCATAGAAAAAAGAGGTGGTGGAAACCATGCATAGTCACTGTTACATTCACTTCCATGGAATTGCTAGAACAGCAATCTCTGGAGGTCGCTTTTCAGTTATCAAAGCAGTGGCCAAGCATGTTCACCATTGTTCCATTCACATGGAGCACTCAATGGAACTATAATTCCCCAGTAATACCGATTGCTGGGGTCCCAATTGTCTGACCCCCTGCAATGTGGATAGTGGTTAGTACCTATATGGGGAAAACCTCTTTAAGGACTGGACCAGTGGCGTAACTACCAGGGAAGCAGCGGAGGGAGCTACCACATGGCCCAGGACATTAGGGGGCCTGGCAAAAGCCGCTACCACTGCGTTTTTTTTTGGTTTTTTTTTAATAGGCCGTTACTGGCTGGAGTTTCTCAATATATATTAGATGCATATTACATGCCAAATTCAACAGGTATAGCACCTTTAAGAATCACATACTATCAATAGTCAAGATACCAAAATTGTTCACATCACAATCAAAACAAACCAGAGATATAAATATCTAATAAATAATTTGGAGTCAGTACCATGTAGTAACATCAGTGCAAAGCAAACGAGTATTAAATCCCAAATTCAATAAGTGTATTTTCTTAAAGAATCACATATTATAAGTAGTCCAGGGATATATATGATTTAATACTCCCCCACATATAACCATCAACTTACATATAGAAGCACTGTGGCCTCCACCTGCAGCCCCTATGTGTGTTTCGTCCCCGCTTCCTCTGGGGGCTGCATGTCAAAAGCATGGCAATGATGCAATGAAATGCTACATATGTCATAGCATTATATAAACGATCAAAAAATTGCAGCTCCTAGATTCCAACTTGTTTATTAGATGAAAAGATACATAAATTACCGGTGGGTATAATTTGATATGTATTAATACTCCATTATGGATATATATCTTGATATCAACCATTGAGGATGTATATTTGACGTAGATTTGTGTAGAAGCACCATGAGCCTGCCTCTCTTTTTCTTGTTTTATAATATATTTTAACCTTTTTTGTGTCATTAATAAACCTTTTCTAATTTTGGATACAAATGGTGTGGCTATTTATTCATGATTGTGACCGTTCCTTATAGGTTTATACATGCTTTTGACATGACCTGATAACAAAAGCCTCTGACAGATTTCGGTGACATAGTCAGTCCCACAGCTGACACCGAAACCCATAGGCACCCTATGATCATATTGCAAGGTACCCCCTTCCCTCTGGTGAACTCTTTAGAGT
This sequence comes from Leptodactylus fuscus, assembly GCF_031893055.1. Lineage (NCBI taxonomy): Eukaryota > Metazoa > Chordata > Amphibia > Anura > Leptodactylidae > Leptodactylus > Leptodactylus fuscus. Next base: position 87,477,875 of record NC_134267.1, read on the forward strand.
GACACTGTGAACACTATGGACTCTGACATCTGAGGGATTAACTAACCTGATCCGATACACCTACCTTGCTCACTCAACTACCTTTGTGTCCATACTTGTGATGAAGAGTAAGCGGGGTGATAGCATTGAAACCATGGTACTGCCATCCCATGAGGAACCTGTAGATTCCTACTTATATCCTATTAGAAATGGTGCTGGCAATGGCATCTGTGATGTGAAAGACTGCAACGTAATGGAACATATTTAAACCTGTTTCTGGAAAAGTTAAGGCACCATTAATATGGTCAGTCCACTTTGTAAAACTTAAATCGACAATCTTCTTAATAATGCGTCATATAGGTAGGGACATATATTATTGTATACAATCTAAATGTGTAACAACTAGGTATAATAACTTATCAGAGCTACAGAGACAACCATATTGTTATAAATCCACTTTTTCAACTACAAGTAAAACTAAAAAAATCATTATTATTATTACAACCTTATAGAGCTTTGCTGTGCCACAGAAGCAGACTATGCGGCATCTGTGAGGTCTCTTGGACAAGGGAGCTCAGCTCTACTTGGTCCAATGGTTACTGATGGTGTAACCCTATTTAGGACCCCCATCTACAGAAAACATGCAGTATAAGCAAACTAGGAGAACTGGTCCAAGGGTCATAGGAATGTCGTAGACAGGACAACAAGTTAGTTTGTTCTTTCCTGGGGGGAAACACCACACATCATAATGTGGCTTCTATATCTCTATCTAATATAGATGTCCAAAAAAATTTCCAGAGCAAAATGTTTCTATTTTTAGCAGGAAAACATAAAATACCTAATTATTCTTCGAAGTGGGAAAATTCTTGGCTGTCTTGATAGGGATATATGATATAAATAATACACGTGTCATAGTTATTATATTGTAGATATTGTAGCAATAAGATATCAAGATTTTGTATTTGTATTTTTACTTTAAGGTAAAGAGGCGGCTCTTCTGCTCCAAAGCTTAAACAAACTGAACACCCCCGAGGAGAAGCTGGAAGCCTTAACAAAGAAGTATGCAGAACTGGTTGGTATTGCATGACTGTGGGATATGTATTATAATTAATTCCATGTTAATTAGGACAATAAAGTATTTAACACAATTTATTACACCATATGCATTTGTAATTAATGCAAATCAAGGATTGTGATTCTAAAATTGTACAAGGGTGAACCATTTCCCAAATGAATTGCATATGAGACAAGACAAGCACTAGGTGTTATCAACTTGTTCTCTGTCCCATACAAGTTTTTGGTTTTGTAAAGGGAGTGATCCATATGGCTACGGTACACAGTTTGGGATTTAAAGACTTCTGTATTTACGTTCCAACTTTGTTGAACATTATCATTGGAGGGTTAGATTAAAGGATTCATACATGGATTGGAATTTGATGGCACAACTGAGAAATAATGAGAGAAAAAAAAAGGGACAAATATTCCAGGCACATTTCTAGAAAAGCTAATAGCTAATGTTATTTCCATGGTGTAGATTTTCTTTATAGACAGTATCAACATATCTCATTCTTTTAAGGATGACCCCGAATGGTTCCTGATTATTTTTTACATAGAAACCAAAAGTTGGAAATAAATTCTGAACCCATGCTTTACTGTATGTAGTAGTATACACAAAAAAGCAATCACCATATTAGATACCTAGAGCACAACTCCAACAACTCTTAAGGATCTCAAGGATCCTATCTATATTTGTAGCTTATGTAAATTGAAGCCTTTTTCTAAATATATTGCTTTAGAAATTCTGCTTTGTTTGCCTGGTATGTGAATTTATTGTCCCATTGTTTACACTTCGTTGCTATAACCACAGACCTATAGGACAAGTGACGTCACTCACTCACCACTCTTGCCAGCTGCAGCTAATTGCAGTTTTCTGATAAAGCCTGGTCTGTTATCTCTCTATGTAAACACACAGATAACATGGAGTCCATACTGCACAAGAATCTGCATAATATCTGACCTGCAGAAGGATTGTGTGTCCTGTTCAGCAGGAGGGAGGGGGAGGGAGAGAAATACAGGAAGTGAGAAGCAGACACTGCATACAGCCTGGCTGAAAGGCTGAGATGGGAGTAGCTCTTTAAAGAATACCTATTGTTACAAAAGAGATGCGTCTAACCTATGGATTTTATTTTTAGCTTGATCGTTTCCTTGTTCCCTATTTGTAGACTAGGTGGTTTCACCTGGGTGTATTCAGATTTGGCATCTCTTACTTTCACTGAAACCCCAAATGAGCTTCAGCTGCATCCCCCTCTGCCCTGTCTACTATTTCTGTTTTACACTCCATAGATTATACATTCATGTAAGGGAGAATTGCAGACATTTTCCCATATTCCCATCACTACTGAATTAAAATGATTGGTATGCTTTTGTAGAACCATGACACTTCATGAAACTTTGTATCAAACTAATCTGATCCATTTCCATGAGGAGGTAAGCCCCAGACTATTCCTAGGTAATGCTGCCATTGCTGAGTATATGGACTCTTAAAGACCTTCGTAATGATAATACAAAACTCTCAAAACATTCTGTAGGGATCAACTTGTACAGTGGGTGTCGGCAATGACAGCGTTCACACAGTCAGCGGTTTTCACACTCCAAGGGTGATTTTATTCAAATGCTTCAGCACAAAACAGCATGCAAAAAAAATAAACCTAAACCTGTCCGGCTCTAACTATACAGAAGGATACCTCACTATCCCAGTGCAGGCCTAATACCTGGCACCAAAGTCAGTAGCAAAACTGTCCATAACCACCCCAGGGGCGCTCTCTCTCTCTCAGGCTGCAAATCTGTCCACCCCTTTTACCAGGCTTCCTTCCCCAGTAATGAATATCAGGAAGCCTCACCCGAGAACACCTAGGACTGGTGAAAAACCAAGTAGTGGACTAGGGGTGTGGATTGGAAGACTCCCACTGCCAACCTGTCCTCCAGTACACAAATTCCAGCCCATGTAACTACATTCTGCTAAAGCAACATATGTCCTTCTGGATTTCCACTACTCTGCCAGACTGGAGACACCAAGTGAGATATACATCCCGTCCACACTATACTACAAATTTATAACAATTTTTTGTGGTGTTTTACACTGTTTTAATACTGGTTTTGCCTATGTACAAATATTAGCTACACCGCATATGGAATACTGTACATAATTGTGGGCACCTGTATGTAGGAAAGACATAAGTGAGACAGAGGAAATTAAGGAAATGAGTGGATTAGAGAATAAAGACAGATTGTCACACTAGGGGTTACTCAGGATGGAAAGAAGACAGTTTAGGGTGATCCATTTAAAATGTACAAATATATGAACGGACAGAAGAGATAATGTCTTTATACCTAGACCTGTATCCAACGAAAGGGGGCATCTTTTGCATCTAAAGGAAAGTCAGTTCCACCATCATCATAGACAGGAATTCTTTACTATAAGGGTCCATTCATACGGAATAAAAGCGCGCTTATTTTGGCAAAATACACGTGTAAAAATAAGACTCCCGTTGACTTCAAGGACATTTTTTTACCCGTGTAAAAAACACATCAAAATACACGTGTAAAATGTCATTGAAGTCAATGGGAGTCTTATTTTTACACGTGTATTCTTTACAAGTGTATTTTGCCAAAATGAGAGTAGTTGTTATGGTCGATTTGCTCTACAAGTTCTATAATGACTTATCTTTAAAATAGAAATTGCATAAGTTATGAGTGATGAATTCCTGAGAAGGAAATATTGATCCAGGGATTTATTCTTATTGCCATATTTGGAGATGGAAAGCATTTTAACATCAATCCGCGTCCACCTCATGATGTCTTTTGCCTTGTTCTGGATCAACACAATAGCATTGTAGATTGGAATCAATTGACCTGTTAAATTTCAACCGTATCAAATATTTCATTATGTATGTATTATATACGTAGTGTTGGGCTAGATCATATGCTGCACTATAAGTTATTTAGCGTCTGTATACCATATAAATTATTATTAGAGATGAGCGAACACTAAAATGTTCGAGGTTCGAAATTCGATTCGAACAGCCGCTCACTGTTCGAGTGTTCGAATGGGTTTCGAACCCCATTATAGTCTATGGGGAACATAAACTCGTTAAGGGGGAAACCCAAATTCGTGTCTGGAGGGTCACCAAGTCCACTATGACACCCCAGGAAATGATACCAACACCCTGGAATGACACTGGGACAGCAGGGGAAGCATGTCTGGGGGCATAAAAGTCACTTTATTTCATGGAAATCCCTGTCAGTTTGCGATTTTCGCAAGCTAACTTTTCCCCATAGAAATGCATTGGCCAGTGCTGATTGGCCAGAGTACGGAACTCGACCAATCAGCGCTGGCTCTGCTGGAGGAGGCGGAGTCTAAGATAGCTCCACACCAGTCTCCATTCAGGTCCGACCTTAGACTCCGCCTCCTCCGGCAGAGCCAGCGCTGATTGGCCGAAGGCTGGCCAATGCATTCCTATGCGAATGCAGACTTAGCAGTGCTGAGTCAGTTTTGCTCAACTACACATCTGATGCACACTCGGCACTGCTACATCAGATGTAGCAATCTGATGTAGCAGAGCCGAGGGTGCACTAGAACCCCTGTGCAAACTCAGTTCACGCTAATAGAATGCATTGGCCAGCGCTGATTGGCCAATGCATTCTATTAGCCCGATGAAGTAGAGCTGAATGTGTGTGCTAAGCACACACATTCAGCACTGCTTCATCAAGCCAATACAATGCATTAGCCAGTGCTGATTGGCCAGAGTACGGAATTCGGCCAATCAGCGCTGGCCAATGCATTCTATTAGCCCGATGAAGTAGAGCTGAATGTGTGTGCTAAGCACACACATTCAGCACTGCTTCATCAAGCCAATACAATGCATTAGCCAGTGCTGATTGGCCAGAGTACGGAATTCGGCCAATCAGCGCTGGCTCTGCTGGAGGAGGCGGAGTCTAAGATCGCTCCACACCAGTCTCCATTCAGGTCCGACCTTAGACTCCGCCTCCTCCGGCAGAGCCAGCGCTGATTGGCCGAAGGCTGGCCAATGCATTCCTATGCGAATGCAGACTTAGCAGTGCTGAGTCAGTTTTGCTCAACTACACATCTGATGCACACTCGGCACTGCTACATCAGATGTAGCAATCTGATGTAGCAGAGCCGAGGGTGCACTAGAACCCCTGTGCAAACTCAGTTCACGCTAATAGAATGCATTGGCCAGCGCTGATTGGCCAATGCATTCTATTAGCCCGATGAAGTAGAGCTGAATGTGTGTGCTAAGCACACACATTCAGCACTGCTTCATCAAGCCAATACAATGCATTAGCCAGTGCTGATTGGCCAGAGTACGGAATTCGGCCAATCAGCGCTGGCTCTGCTGGAGGAGGCGGAGTCTAAGGTCGGACCTGAATGGAGACTGGTGTGGAGCGATCTTAGACTCCGCCTCCTCCAGCAGAGCCAGCGCTGATTGGCCGAATTCCGTACTCTGGCCAATCAGCGCTGGCCAATGCATTCTATTAGCCCGATGAAGTAGAGCTGAATGTGTGTGCTAAGCACACACATTCAGCACTGCTTCATCACGCCAATACAATGCATTAGCCAGTGCTGATTGGCCAGAGTACGGAATTCGGCCAATCAGCGCTGGCTCTGCTGGAGGAGGCGGAGTCTAAGATCGCTCCACACCAGTCTCCATTCAGGTCCGACCTTAGACTCCGCCTCCTCCGGCAGAGCCAGCGCTGATTGGCCGAAGGCTGGCCAATGCATTCCTATGCGAATGCAGACTTAGCAGTGCTGAGTCAGTTTTGCTCAACTACACATCTGATGCACACTCGGCACTGCTACATCAGATGTAGCAATCTGATGTAGCAGAGCCGAGGGTGCACTAGAACCCCTGTGCAAACTCAGTTCACGCTAATAGAATGCATTGGCCAGCGCTGATTGGCCAATGCATTCTATTAGCCCGATGAAGTAGAGCTGAATGTGTGTGCTAAGCACACACATTCAGCACTGCTTCATCAAGCCAATACAATGCATTAGCCAGTGCTGATTGGCCAGAGTACGGAATTCGGCCAATCAGCGCTGGCCAATGCATTCTATTAGCCCGATGAAGTAGAGCTGAATGTGTGTGCTAAGCACACACATTCAGCACTGCTTCATCAAGCCAATACAATGCATTAGCCAGTGCTGATTGGCCAGAGTACGGAATTCGGCCAATCAGCGCTGGCTCTGCTGGAGGAGGCGGAGTCTAAGGTCGGACCTGAATGGAGACTGGTGTGGAGCGATCTTAGACTCCGCCTCCTCCAGCAGAGCCAGCGCTGATTGGCCGAATTCCGTACTCTGGCCAATCAGCACTGGCTAATGCATTGTATTGGCGTGATGAAGCAGTGCTGAATGTGTGTGCTTAGCACACACATTCAGCTCTACTTCATCGGGCTAATAGAATGCATTGGCCAGCGCTGATTGGCCGAATTCCGTACTCTGGCCAATCAGTGCTGGCCAATGCATTCTATTAGCTTGATGAAGCAGAGTGTGCACAAGGGTTCAAGCGCACCCTCGGCTCTGATGTAGCAGAGCCGAGGCTGCACAAGGGTTCAAGCGCACCCTCGGCTCTGATGTAGGAGAGCCGAGGGTGCACTTGAACCCTTGTGCACCCTCAGCTCTGCTACATCAGAGCCGAGGGTGCGCTTGAACCCTTGTGCACACTCTGCTTCATCAAGCTAATAGAATGCATTGGCCAGCGCTGATTGGCCAATGTATTCTATTAGCCTGATGAAGTAGAGCTGAATGTGTGTGCTAAGCACACACATTCAGCTCTACTTCATCGGGCTAATAGAATGCATTGGCCAGCGCTGATTGGCCGAATTCCGTACTCTGGCCAATCAGCACTGGCTAATGCATTGTATTGGCGTGATGAAGCAGTGCTGAATGTGTGTGCTTAGCACACACATTCAGCTCTACTTCATCGGGCTAATAGAATGCATTGGCCAGCGCTGATTGGCCGAATTCCGTACTCTGGCCAATCAGTGCTGGCCAATGCATTCTATTAGCTTGATGAAGCAGAGTGTGCACAAGGGTTCAAGCGCACCCTCGGCTCTGATGTAGCAGAGCCGAGGCTGCACAAGGGTTCAAGCGCACCCTCGGCTCTGATGTAGGAGAGCCGAGGGTGCACTTGAACCCTTGTGCACCCTCAGCTCTGCTACATCAGAGCCGAGGGTGCGCTTGAACCCTTGTGCACACTCTGCTTCATCAAGCTAATAGAATGCATTGGCCAGCGCTGATTGGCCAATGTATTCTATTAGCCTGATGAAGTAGAGCTGAATGTGTGTGCTAAGCACACACATTCAGCTCTACTTCATCGGGCTAATAGAATGCATTGGCCAGCGCTGATTGGCCAGAGTACGGAACTCGACCAATCAGCGCTGGCTCTGCTGGAGGAGGCGGAGTCTAAGATCGCTCCACACCAGTCTCCATTCAGGTCCGACCTTAGACTCTGCCTCCTCCAGCAGAGCCAGCGCTGATTGGCCGAATTCCGTACTCTGGCCAATCAGCACTGGCTAATGCATTGTATTGGCGTGATGAAGCAGTGCTGAATGTGTGTGCTTAGCACACACATTCAGCTCTACTTCATCGGGCTAATAGAATGCATTGGCCAATCAGCGCTGGCCAATGCATTCTATTAGCGTGAACTGAGTTTGCACAGGGGTTCTAGTGCACCCTCGGCTCTGCTACATCAGATTGCTACATCTGATGTAGCAGTGCCAAGTGTGCATCAGATGTGTAGTTGAGCAAAACTGACTCAGCACTGCTAAGTCTCTGCATTCGCATAGGAATGCATTGGCCAGCCTTCGGCCAATCAGCGCTGGCTCTGCCGGAGGAGGCGGAGTCTAAGGTCGGACCTGAATGGAGACTGGTGTGGAGCGATCTTAGACTCCGCCTCCTCCAGCAGAGCCAGCGCTGATTGGTCGAGTTCCGTACTCTGGCCAATCAGCGCTGGCCAATGCATTCTATTAGCCCGATGAAGTAGAGCTGAATGTGTGTGCTTAGCACACACATTCAGCTCTACTTCATCAGGCTAATAGAATACATTGGCCAATCAGCGCTGGCCAATGCATTCTATTAGCTTGATGAAGCAGAGTGTGCACAAGGGTTCAAGCGCACCCTCGGCTCTGATGTAGCAGAGCTGAGGGTGCACAAGGGTTCAAGTGCACCCTCGGCTCTCCTACATCAGAGCCGAGGGTGCGCTTGAACCCTTGTGCAGCCTCGGCTCTGCTACATCAGAGCCGAGGGTGCGCTTGAACCCTTGTGTACACTCTGCTTCATCAAGCTAATAGAATGCATTGGCCAGCACTGATTGGCCAGAGTACGGAATTCGGCCAATCAGCGCTGGCCAATGCATCCCTATGGGAAAAAGTTTATCTCACAAAAATCACAATTACACACCCGATAGAGCCCCAAAAAGTTATTTTTAATAACATTCCCCCCTAAATAAAGGTTATCCCTAGCTATCCCTGCCTGTACAGCTATCCCTGTCTCATAGTCACAAAGTTCACATTCTCATATGACCCGGATTTGAAATCCACTATTCGTCTAAAATGGAGGTCACCTGATTTCGGCAGCCAATGACTTTTTCCAATTTTTTTCAATGCCCCCAGTGTCGTAGTTCCTGTCCCACCTCCCCTGCGCTGTTATTGGTGCAAAAAAGGCGCCAGGGAAGGTGGGAGGGGAATCGAATTTTGGCGCACTTTACCACGTGGTGTTCGATTCGATTCGAACATGGCGAACACCCTGATATCCGATCGAACATGTGTTCGATAGAACACTGTTCGCTCATCTCTAATTATTATTATTGTTTTTGCATCTATGTAGCTTGAAGAGCATCGCACAGAGCAAAAGCAGATGAAGCAGATGCAAAAACGCCAAATTCAACTTATAAAAGAAAAAGATCAGCTGCAGGGTGAGCATAACAAAGCCATCCTAGCTCGGAGCAAACTTGAAAGCCTGTGTCGGGAGCTGCAGAGGCACAACAAAACACTTAAGGTAATTATTTTATTAGAAGTTTTTTCAACACATAAAGAGCATCTATGACATGAAAAATGCACTTCACATGTTACACAGCAGGGGGAGGAGTTTAGCAGATTGATAGTTTTGTAATGTATTCAGTTAAAGGGAGCCTATCCCGTCCATCAAGCATATTCACACATGAGCACATTACAATCATAAAAAAAGCATACCATTGTTATGTATTTCACTGTTGCAATAACATAATTGAAGTCTTATGCAAATGAGGCAGTTGGTGCACAGGGGGTGGGTCTTCAGCTCCCTGGAGCAGTTCTCCTACCACTCAGACCCCTACCATCTCCTATTTGCACCACCCATTGCAATGGGAGTTAATACTCCTTTTGCTATGATATCAATCATCTTACCAAAGCAGCAAGAGCAGTGCTCCAAAGCTGAGGTCCCACCCCTAGTGCACCAGCTGCTTCATTTGTATAAGACTTCGAAATTGCTTTTCTACAACTCTACAAAATGACATACATAACAATAGTATACTATTTATCACTGTATTGTGCTGTTTAACATGGTGGTGGAAGTTAAATCTGGTTGGGGAAGGTGATAGACTTCCTTTATATTGCAGCTTATTGAAGTGTATAGTTATAAGACTTGGTGCCTTTCTTATTAAAGGGGTTTTCCATGACTTTTCAATTGATGACCTAGCCTTGAATTGTCCTCACAAGGAAGAGGACCCATCCGCAGACAGATATTTGAAGGTTGACTGGCTGTGTGAGAAGTCTATACGTCGGACGTGAGAATGGGTGGTACCAGGGAGGTCATATTTGTATTTTCCTTGCTGTGAACTAAGGCCTGGTTCACATCTGCATTCAGGTTCCGTTCGGGGAGTCTGCTTGGGCACCCCCGAACGGAAACCTATATGCATTAAAAAGCATATAGACTATAATGGGGTCCGAGTGGTTTCTGCTCAGTTTTTTTGCTCGCAGGACTTTTCTCTCCACGTTTTATGCGGAAACCACATGGACCCCATTATAGTCTATGGAATCTGCGGGTTTCCCAGGTAAACACTTTTTAATGAGTATAGGTTTCCTTTCTGGGTGGTCCCCAAGCAGACTCACCAAACGGAAACTCAAACACTGATGTGAATAGGGCCTAAGACAGATGGCTAAATTAATCTGAGTATTTTGGCCAAACAGGGAGTTCCAAGCTGTCTCTGTCTGTAGCTAATAAAGTCTGGTTATTACAGCAATGATTCATGCAGGTAATCTGCATTTTGTGAGATGTCTGACTTAAGAAGTATAGTTGAGGGAGACGTCTAACATGCACTAAAAGGCCTGTAGAATTGGAGACCAGTGACTGGGCTGCGTCTCCACTGTATCTGAAGTATGCAGACAATGAAGCAAGTTATTGTGTGTGAATTAAGAATATGGAAAGGTCTTCAGTACAAGCAACTGAGCTTTGAAGGGAAAAGCTTCTAAAAGATTATATACTCTGGCATTTAAATGCACAGTGAATATTTTATTAGATAATATAATGTAATTTTTCCAGTACCGCTCAGTAATAAGTATTGCTTCTTTGGCACATGGCACTCCTTAACTGCAGCCAGTTATATCCCACAACTATGGACAATACAAATAAACAGCCTGGCAGTATAAATACATAAACAAGCAAATGTATAAACTGCAGGCATTGATGGAAGTGCAAGTTGTAGACACATATTTAGAAGCAAGTAAATTGGTGTCTAAGTGTGAAAACTACATTTTAATGACCAAATGTAAATAGTCAGTAACATATAATAACAGCCAATTAAAACTAACTACTTTCCTGCGAGTTATATCACTTGTGAATGTTGCATTTAGGAGGAGACTATTCAACGAGCTCGAGAAGATGAAGAAAAACGGAAAGAAATCACTAACCATTTCCAGATAACACTGGCAGATATCCAGAGTCAGATAGAGCAGCAGAGCGAGAGAAACACAAAGCTGTGCCAGGAAAATGCCGAGTTGGCAGAGAAACTCAAGAGCATTGTTGGCCAATATGAAGTCAGAGAAGAGGTAAGGTGGAACAGCTGCCCTAACTGTCAATCCTCCTTGAAAACAAGCAAACCTGTAAAGGGAGGCAATAAAACGCTTTACAGTCCACATGGAGTTTTATATTGATATTGTCGGATTTATGATCAGAACAGGTGCACTGTACAATTATGCCAAATACTGCTGCTTGTGTAATAGAAATAAATGACTTCCATATGAAGAATATTAACGGAATGTAATTGGCTCGCCTAACACATTCAACTATTCATATATTGCAAGATTGTTAAATAATTGTTTATGTGTATTACCCTATGGATGTCACTGGCCAGACATTACTTTTATTTATTGCATTTCAGAAATACTTCTTGCATATGGAAATAATTTAGGATTTAGTTAGACTGTGGTGTGGCTCGCATACCAAATGACTTGTTGGCCAGTTCTGGAAATCCAGAGATTTTAATGGATTATCAAGAACATTGGGTATTGATAGATAATATTTTAGTGTTAATTACAGATGTGTCAACATTTTAGTTTTTATATTTGAACATGTAATAAATATCTTAAGGCATATGCGGTTTTATATAGAAAGCCAACAGTGCGCTGAATTCAGCACATTGTCAGCCTATTGTTAGCCCAGGTGCTGGAGCTATTGGTGCTGTTAATTTCGGCACCCAGTGGCGTAACTACCGCCATAGCAGCAGAGGCAGCTGCCACAGGGCCTGGGACATTAGGGGCCCGGTGACAGCCACTACCGCTGCTATCATTATACTCGGGGGTCTTTTCGGACCCCCGAGTATAATGATTGGCGGACCAGGAGAGGTAAGAAACATAAAAAACACTGTTACTTACCTCTCCACGATCCTGCCAAGCCTCCTTCCTTGTTGTCTGACGTCTCTGACGTCACATGAACCCAGCCTGCGTCCCGGGTCATGTGACGTCCTTGCAGAAGGACAACAGCTGAGGCCGACAATGTAGGAGCCGGGGGACAGGTAAGAAACAGTAGTTTTTTATGTTTTTATTCCTCCGGGTCTCCAATTATTATACTCTTGGGTCTGAAAAGACCCCAGAGTACAATAATTGTTTATGGGTGTCCACAGTGGGACATAATACTGTGTGTAGGGGACACTATGGGGGATAATACTGTGTTCAGGGGCCACTATGGGGGATAATACTGTGTGTAGGGGCCACTATGGGGGATAATACTGTGTGCAGGGGCCAGTATGGGGGATAATACTGTGTGCAGGGGCCACTATTGGGGATAATACTGTTTGCAGGGGCCACTATGGGGGATAATACTGTGTGCAGGGGCCACTATGGGACATAATACTGTGTGCAGGGGCCACTATGAGGGATAATACTGTGTGCAGGGGCCACTATTGGGGATAATACTGTGTGCAGGGGCCACTATGGGACATAATACTGTGTGCAGGGGCCACTATGGGGGATAATACTGTGTGCAGGGCCCATTATGGGGGATAATAGAACGCGCAGGAATGCGTAGGAGGGGGTCGGTCGAGGTCTTCGGTGTCAGTGTCGGTCGGGGAGGGGGGGCCATGTGAAAAGTTCGCCACGGGGCCCCGCCATTCCTAGTTACGCCACTGTCGGCACCAATATCTCCCCACTGTCGGAAGGGCATTCCTCACAGCCTAGCGTCATCACTGGGCTATGAGGAATGCCCCGCACTCTGACAGTACTTATCCATAGACATGTACTGGGGCAGTTTCTCAGTGCTCAGCATTGTTGGGCGGCAAGGAAGGTACTGTCAGATGGTGGGGAGCGTTCCTCACAGCCCAGCAATGACACTGAGCTATGAGGAATGCTCTTCTGACAGTGCGGAGAGATTGATGCTGAAATTAATGGCACCGACATCACCAGCCCTGGGGGGCACATAACTGGCAACTTTCTAGCGGTATAGAAAACCGCATATGCATGAAGACATGAAAGATCCTCTTTAAAGGGATTCTACCACTAAACCAACATTTTTTCTAATTACCACGTCTGAATAGCCTTAAGAAAGGCTATTTGTCTCTTACCTTTAGATGTGGTCTCCGCGGCGCCGTTCCTTAGAAATACCGGTTTTAACCGGTATGCAAATGAGTTCTCCGCAGCAATGAGGGCGGGCCCCAGCGCTCAAACAGCGATGTGGGCATCCCCACTGCTGCCCAAGACCTCTTTCCAGCGATGCCTCCATCTTCAGCTGCAACCCGCCTCTTCTGTCTTCTTCTGTCGGTCCAACTTCCGATGCCTGCGCAGTATGCTCCTGTATTGAACTACAAGAGCAAGAGCGGCCTCCCAAAAATGGCCGCCGGCTATTCTTCTCTTACCTTTATTATTCTGATACGTGTCATCGTTCCTGAGAAATTTCTTCTTTCTTCCATATGTAAATGTGGGCCATTCCTTATGCTGTCCGAAATCTCTCCAGCAACGCCACCATCTTCTCTGGACTGACTCTGCTCCCGCGCCACCTTCACGTCTTCATCCAAAAGCTTCGACTGCATATGTCCGTCGACCATTTTCCTGTGGCCGAACAGGAAAGGACACAGGAAAATGGCCAACAGACATGTGCAGTCGGCGCATTTGGAGGAAGACACGATGGTTACGCAGGTTGAAGAGGCGGTCCAGAGAAGAAGATGGAGGCATCACTGGAGAGTTTTCGGACTGCACAGGGGACAAGTACTTGTCCAGGGCTTATTTCTTGCAGATTATCATTGAAACTACTGAAGTGAATAACAGATGAGATCTAAACTACCCCAAGGTCCCCAAATCTGTTAAAAGGTTCACTTCACAACCCCACATTGTGAAAAGGCAGCATTTTATCCACAGTGGAAGTACAACGGCAAAAAAAATCTGTGTTCTACAGTCATGGCCAAAAGTTTTGAGAATGACACAAATATTCTATTTTCACATGATCAGCTGCCCTCTGGTTTTTATGTGTGTTTGTCAGATGTTTTTATCACATACAGAAATATAATTGCAATGATATTATGAGTAACAAAAGCTTATATTGACAGTTAGAATGAGTTAATGCAGCAAGTCAATATTTTCAGTGTTGACCCTTCTTCTTCAGGACCTCTGCAATTCTCCCTGGCATGCTCTCAATCAACTTCTGGACCAAATCCTGACTGATAGCAGTCCATTCTTGCACAATCAATGCTTGCATTTTGTCAGAATCTGTAGGTTTTTGTTTGTCCACCTGTCTCTTGATGATTGACCACAAGTTCTCAATGGGATTAAGATCTGGGGAGTTTCCAGGCCATGGACCCAAAATCTCTATGTTTTGTTCCCTGAGCCATTTAGTTATCACCTTTGCTTTATGGCAAGGTGCTCCATCATGCTGGAAAAGGCATTGTTGATCGCCAAACTGCTCTTGGATGGTTGGGAGAAGTTGTTCTTGGAGGACATTCAGGTACCATTCTTTATTCATGACGTGTTTTTAGGCAAGACTGTGAGAGAGCCGATTCCCTTGGCTGAGAAGCAACCCCACACATGAATGGTTTCAGGATGCTTTACAGTTGGCATGAGACAAGACTGGTGGTAGCGCTCACCTCGTCTTCTCCGAATAAGCTGTTTTCCGGATGTCTCAAACAATTGAAAAGGGGATTCATCAGAGAAAATGACTTTACCCCAGTCCTCAGCAGTCCACTCCCTGTACCTTTTGCAGAATATCAGTCTGTCCCTGATGTTTTTTCTGAAGAGAAGTGGCTTCTTTGTTGCCCTCCTCGAGACCAGGCCTTGCTCCAAGAGTTTCCGCCTCACAGTGCATGCAGATGCACTCACACCTGCCTGCTGTCATTCCTGAGCAAGCTCTGCACTGCTGGTAGCCTGATCCCGCAGCTGAAACACTTTTAAGAGATGGTCCTGGCGCTTGCTGTCTTTCTTGGGTGCCCTGGAGCCTTTTTGCCAACAATGGAACCTCTCTCCTTGAAATTCTTGATGATGTTATAGATTGTTGACTGAGGTGCAATCTTTCTAGCTGCGATACTCTTCCCTGTTAGGCCATTTTTGTGCAGTGCAATGATGACTCCACGTGTTTCTCTAGAGATAACCCTGGTTAACAGAAGAGAAACAATGATGCCAAGCACCAGCCTCCTTTTAAAGTGTCCAGTGGTGTCATTCTTACTTAATTATGACAGATTGATCTCCAGCCCTGTCCTCATCAACACTGACACCTGTGTTAATGGTGCAATCACTGAAACGATGTTAGCTGGTCCTTTTAAGGCAGGGCTGCAATGATGTTGAAATGTGTTTTGGGGGATAAAGTTCATTTTCTAGGCAAATATTGACTTTGCAAGTAATTGCTGTTAAGCTGATCACTCTTTATAACATTCTGGAGTATATGCAAATTGCCATTAGAAAAACTGAAGCAGTAGACTTTGTAAAAATTAATATTTGTATCATTCTCAAAACTTTTGGCCATGACTGTACAGTACACTACCTACAAAGTGGATGTGATAATGGCTATCCCATCCGCACATTGCAGAAAAATATCTGCAGCAGCAAATCGCAGTATGCCAATTATACCTACGGAAATGCTGGCATTTTCCATCTAGGTATAATAGAAACAGAAAGTCTTTAGAGGAAAACTCTGCTGAAATCCTATAAAAAATGTCATGTTGTTTTACGCAGCATTTTTGGCTGCAGCTCGCTACATGTGGCCTTAGCCTAAAAGATACTGGAGAAGCTGTAATAACCATAATGTTCCATAATTCTAGTGTATTTTGCACAAAAATGGCTTTGTTTCAAAGAAGCATGGCATATTAGAAAGTGTGAGACCTGTGGCACGTTGTTTTCTGTAACATAAGCCAATAGATTCTTTGATAAATCTGGCACAGTTTAAAACTATCTAGTCTGTTTGTATTTTCTATAACTCAGACAATATTAGTAATTTTTCTCCACTGTGTAAACTAAATATATTTTGCTGAATTTCAGTAGTGAATTCTATATATACTAGACTACACATAAGCAAAATGAAACAACATCAACATCTTTTGCACTGTATTCTCCGGTTTGCATCCATGGTTTCCATCAGGAGGATTTCCCAATTGGGTGTATGGATTTCCTTGGATGTAAATATTTAATATATGGAAGTTTATTGGTATCCATCACCAATTTTACTGGAAACTTCTGTATGGAATAACACATACTACAGATCCATTTGCTGTATGCACTAGGAGCTTTCTGGTACAATGGCTCACTAAAGCTGAGATTCAAAAGATACTAGAAGTAGAAGAAAGTCATCTTCAGGGCCCTTTACCTTGTTATAGATCTTACTATAATAAACTCAGCGCATCTTAAGTCAGGACTGCTTTTCCTGCAAGATGCTAATAGATACCTATAATCTCACGCTTTTCTTATTCTTACAGCACCTGGATCAAATATTTAAACAAAGGGAGCTCCAGCAGAAGTTGGTGGATGCCAGGCTGGAACAGGCGCAAGAGCTGATGAAAGAATCTGAGGAAAAACATAAGAGGGAGAAAGAATTTGTAAGTGCTGTCAATGTCTCAAAAAAGCAATTACTTAAGATCTAGCTGACAGCAAAGACCTTACCATTTGTTCATGAACACTATCTTAAAGTTAAATGTAAAAGATGTAAACCGCTGCATTGTCAATGATAGGGGCAACGTAGACAGTTTTGATTTTAAACTATTTCAATAAATCTGCCCCTTTATGCCAATTGGATCTGTTGTTAAGCAACTCAGATTTCCTATCCTTGATTGATCAAAATTGGTTACCTATTTTAAGGATCTATCAGATCTAAATTGAGGTTTGAACAATGTTACCTCCTTTCATGTATACATATCAGGATCCATGCTGCTTACTCGCCATACAATGTGTATTTTAGGTAATGCAAAGGTATACTATTGAGCCATGAGAATAGCTGATCTGCATGGGTCCCAACCTTTGAACAAAATCAGTGGGCTATCCCATTAACTATACATCAGAGTTATCTAATTGTGAATGTTCTCTGACATCCAGTTTCCCTATGCGGAGCTGATGTGTTGTTGGCACTAGTTGGTTGACTTTCTGATATTACTGATATGGGATAGATGGTACAACCACCTCTTGTTGCCATTTACAGTCTTCACTAACTAAACTTCTGTATATATGATGATTTTGCACTGAAATAAAATAAGGGTGTTATTTCTATTTAGTAATTGAAGATAGCAACACTAGCAGCTCAAGATCATCATATTTTTATCCAGCTAGACACATCCCTCAGGCATTGCCATCTGTCTATACCAGCTATCCATATACTCTTCCTAAACAATTTGATTAAGGAGGCAGCTGTTCCACTTTCCTGTCTTTCTCTATTACTTGGCAGCTGCAACTTCTATTTATTATTGCTTAGTTTTACAATTCATACCCAGATGCTTATTAAAACATAATGTTCTTTTAGCACAAGAGTTGTATCTATTGACCACAACAACAATACATCACATACTTTCTTTATAATCCCTCTCTATATATTTGCCAACTGAGATATGTACGGATGCAAATCAATATAAACCTATATCTTTGCAAATACATCTACTTGACTGTTCTGTCTTGTACATATACAATATGTAAGTCTACATTTTCAATCCAAGAAGAGATGTTTGTCAAATGTTTGGGCACTCACTGTATACTTCTCATGGTCTCTATAGAGCACTTATCTGCTCTATGACCTGTCTATTTTAGTAGATACTTGCATTTTTGATGGAACAACAAGCAGGGAACATCTTCTCAAAATGCATAACTTTGCATTGTACAAATGTATGACTACATAGACAAGTGCATGTCACCATCCCCTTTGTCAAGGAGACTATCCCTATGCAGTCTAATATTGTCAGTACCTATTGGATAGTCAGAGCATATAGGGACACACCAACTTAACTGCTCTCACAAAATTGTCAATTTATTCATAAATTTATAGGAAGAATAACAGAGGAATGGCATAACGCAGAGTTCTAAGAAAAGATTGCAGAAAACAATTATTTACTAAAATAAATGTTATCCATAGCAATGATACAAGTTAGATGAAGAGGGGCCAGCAACATTAGGGGGCCATCCCACTGTGCATATCCCCGCCACGGATTTTAAACCCTCCTCTGTGGCAAGTCCTCTTTCTTTCTCTCTCTCACCCCATGTAAGTTAAAAGACCTTTCGTCAGTATATATCTGTGCACTGAGGAAGGGGTGAGTGGACACTGAGGGTCATGTCTCACAGGAAGGAAGGAGCCATGTTGGAGTGATGAAGGCCCAAGGTCGGGAACAGGAGGATAGCATACATAGTGCAAAGACCAAAAAGTATACTTACTACTGTTCTTCTAAATTATCTACGATTTTCTATCTCTCATGGTGGGTGGGAGTTTAGGGGGTCGATACGGGATGATGGCCATTGTTAATAGAGTCTTGGACTTAAGAATCGTAATAAATTGATTGTTTGGAGGGAGGGGGGACCAGTGCCACAGTCCGTGCCGGTGAAAAGTGTTCTTACTTTTAAGAACACTCCTTACTAGCAATGGATGTGGTACTAGTCCCCCCTCCCTTCAGGCAGTCAACTTTGTACAATCCTTAAAATGGTTGTGCCAGTACCAGTGTGCATGTATGACCAGTGATCCATTTACTTCTATGGAGCTTCTGGAGATTGCTGTTCCTAAAGCTCCATAGAAGTGAATGAAGAGCTGGTCATTCATGTGCACTGGTGCTTCATTCACGTGAAGAATTCAGGGTGGCTTTTGGTCTCTTGTTTTCCAGATTGCTAAATATCCCAGAAGTCAGTCCCCCTGCAATCTGACACTTATCCTCTGTCCTGTAAATAGGGGATGAGTCCACAGTCATCTTCCATCACACCTCACATATCCCCCAGAGTTAGAAAATTCTAAATAATTAAAAAGCCCCCTCTTCAGTGGCACTGACTGTGGTCACTGTGGCAGTAGCCCCGACCCCCTAGAATTAACTTAAAGGAAAACTAAATCCAAATACATAAAAAAGATTTTGTTAGAAGGAATCCCTCCAAGTAACTGACTGTACGAAATAAATACAAAACAGTAGTACCTCTAGTTAGTACTTGGGGGGTTGGGGCTACTGCCACAGTGACCACAGCCAGGGCCACTGAAGAGGGGGCTTTTTAATTATTTAGAATTTTAACAGCACCAGCAGTGGTGTACACACCGTGACAACAGTACAACCCAGTACCACTCCACATAGAAAACCACCCAACTTTCCCAAATATGTGTAGTTATGCTTTGATATATCTCTAAAATAGTATGCATGCATACGTTTCAGGAGCTCTGGAAAGCTGAGTAACAACCAATAAATAGGAATACCAGACCTCACTATTGCCCTGATATTATATGTATAGAACTAAATAGTATGGCATACCATGCTTTTCAGGTTTCTGGTAAAGGTGGGTAGCATACCAGGTAATGATGTCATAGGAACTGCTGAATGATATAATATAAAACATATCTCCTTGATTCAAAGCTTGCCAGATTTGCCTTTCAAACGTCTGAAAAAGTTGGGTAACATAGCAGGTGGAGCTGTAATAAAGAATACTAAATTCTATATTTACCTGCATAAATCATCCACCTTACACTATAATCCAACCACAGCTTGCCAGGATTTCCCTTTCAGGATTCTGGGAAAGCTAGGTAACATACCAGGTAATGCAGTGATAAGGTCCACTGAATACTGCTTGCTTGGTTTACATAACAGGGCTTTGGGAAAGCCAGGTAGAATAGCAGGTGGATATGTGTAGGATATACTGAATATTACATTTATCTAAATAAATGCATCTCCTTTGACTTCCAGGCTCCTTATCTCGACATCCACTATAGCTTCAATGTGAGACTACCATCATTTTATAGACAATCATCTTGGCCATCTCATACGTACATTTGACTTGCAACTATTTAGCATAAGATTAGTTATGCTGTTTCTTGTCATGCAACTGCATTGTTACTGTTTTGCTGCTAAAAATCTACATTTTAATTTTATTATTTTGTTACTCCAACTTTGGCTTTCAACATTGCCTGAATCCTTCTGGGCATGCTTTCGATCAGATTCAAGCATGTGTCAACCAAAATCTGATCCCAGGTCTCTTCTATACTTTTCCAATGTTAGTGCAAACTGGTCGACCCACTTGCGTACGAATACAGCTTTTTCTCTAACTCTTCCCACAAGTGTTTGATTGGGTTGAGGTCGGGAGATGGTGACCACCATTCCAGCTCGTCTTCTTCATTGTCACTGAACCATTTCTTCACTAACATGACGTATGCTTTGGATCATTTTCCTGTTGTAGTCCTTTTCCTGCTGTTCTCCTTTTCATACCCATACTACTTGAGTATATGAAGTAACTTGTAGGATACTCACATACAGCTCAGCATTGAGATCACCATCGATCCTGGTTAAATATCCAATGCCTTTTGCTGTGAAACAACCCCATATAATCAGGCTTCCTCCACCAAACTTGACAGTTCCTTCAATTTCATGATCTGTTAGCCCTCTTTTCCCTGTTTCTTTCAGACGCATTTGCACCCATCAGAGCCCAGTCTATAAACTTTGACAGTTTCCAATCTCCTACTGTTCACTGTATGGACTTTTTGCAAATTTGAGCCAATGCTTCTTATCAACATATTGAAGTCAATGCTACTTCACCTTTTATCAGGCCACCATTCCAGACATGTGTAATACATATCACACAGTAATACAGTGCGTACAAGCCACCCCCACTGCTGTGTTTGTCATGCCAGAACTGATAGACCTTGTGATGAGCCAATGCGTTGACTCCGATATTTTGCCTGGATGTTCACTTCTTGGTTCTTGAATGTATGGATAGACTTCATTTTGTATTCTTCTGTTATCATACTCACATGATGCAGCTTGGCAATTTTCTTGGGCGGGTGATTGCTGTCAATGAGCTGGATGATGCTGTTTCTCTTTTTTTTTTTTGGAAAATCTTCTTTATAGAATGTGTCGAAATTTGTACTATGCAAGAATAAAAAGATTTTTCCACCACCAGGAGCAAAACAGTAGCAATGCAGTTACATGACAAGAATCTGCATAACTAATCACATGCTAAATAGTTGCAAGTCAAATTTATGTATGAGAAGGCCAGGATGATTATCTATAAAATGATTGTAGTCTCACATTCAAAGCTGTAGTAGATTGTGAGATATGGAGCATGAAAGCCAAAAGTTAAGGACATTGTTACCCTTTTGCTAGTCAGTATATAGTGCTATATCATGTCAGATGTGCTTTTCATGGTCCCAGGAAAGCTTAGAAGCATAACTGCTAAAATGCTTACTGTATATACTCGAGTATAAGCCGAGTTTTTCAGCACAGTTTTTGTGCTGGAAAAAGTGCGCCTCGATTTATACTCGCGTCAATACGGTAATTGAAAATGTCACATGACTGGTCCGCAGTGAAAGACATCTGTCGGGGGCCGCTGGAGCAGTGATAGGTGAGTGGTGTGACAGCACTGCCTCACCGACCACCTATCGGCAGCAACGCTGTTCCAGCAGCCTCCCACAGATGTCTTTTACTGCGGACCAGTGAAATTACCACTTGAGTCAATACGGTAATTGACTCGACCGTATTGACTCGCTGCAGCGGGCCTCCGCTCCAGTCCCGGCCCCCTCCCCCGGCTTAAACACACGCCGGGTGACGTGGCCAGGTTAGCTCAGGCCCGCACCCAGCGTATGTCGATGACGTCTTACAGCATCTCAGCACAGGCGGCGTCATCACGCCCCCTACGCTGAGATGCAGGAGCAGCCGCGGGAGAAGACAAGCAGCCGCGGGGGAAGATGAGCAGTGGCGGCAGTGGGAGCAGCAGCACAAGGTCAGTAAGTATGAGAACTTAATGTTTGTCCCCTGGCCTGCTCACTGCTGACCCCCGCGTCACCTTATACTATAGGCCGCGGAGACCGGCAGTGAGTAGGCCCGAGCCCCAGCCGCGATCCCACTGCCACTATTATTATACTCGGGGGTCTTTTCAGACCCCCGAGTATAATAATCAGAGCCCATGGGGAGGTGAGAGAAAATAATAAACAGTTTTACTCACCTCTCCGGGATCCGATTTTAATCCTAGCCGGCTTCAGGCCTATATGGTAAAATCCCAGACGTCACGTGGTCTGGAATATTATCATGTATGCCCAAAGCCTTATGCTAGCAGTAGCAGCCTGTTGCCATACAGGCCCAAAGCCTGTGCTAGCAGTAACAGGCTATTACTACTACCACAGGCTTTAGGCTTATATGATAATATCCCAGACCACGTGACATCTTGGATATTACCATATAGGCCTGAAGCCGGCTAGGATTAACATGAGCACAAACAGAATGTCATGCGTTTTCCCCCCTTGGCTTATACTCGAGTCAATAAGTTTTCCCCGTTTTTTGTGGTAAACTTAGAGGTGTCGAGTTATATTCGGGTCGACTTATATTCGAGTATACATGGTAACTGCTGAGTACTAAATACACCAAAGTAAACCCTCCTCCTTGTTCTATAATTGTTACTTAAAGGGGTTCTCCCATCTCAATCCTTCAGCCAGGCTGTATGGAGTGTCTGCTTCTCACTTCCTGTATTTCTCTCCCTCCCCCTCCCCCTCCCCCTCCCTCCTGCTGAATGGGACAAACAACATTTCAGCAGGTCAGATAAGCTGCATTTGAATGGATTGTTCTGCACTGAGTAAGTGACGTCACTTGTCCTATCTCCCAGGTTCGTGGTTATAGCAATGCAGTGTAAACAATAAATTCACATACCAGGCAAACAAAGCAGAATTTCTAAAGCAATATATTTAGAAAAAGGATTCAATTTACATAAGCTACGAGTATAGATAGGATCCTTGAAATGGGATAACTCCTTTAATGTTACTGATCCATTTTTCAGTTTCCCATGAAAGATGGCTAACATACCAGTCAGTGTGGCAATACAGATGGATGGTGAAGCAAAATCTATCTATTTAACCATCTTCATAAGTTATGACACAACTTGCTTGTTTTGCCTTTCAGGAAGCTGGGTGATTTTCATAAAGTAGATAAAAACCGCACACATTTAATCTTCCCTCCACCCTGGTGTAAGTCATGTTCTGGAGCTGCTTTGTCTCCACTCAGTGGTACTCCATTACATTATTAGACTGATGGCTGCCAAGCTTTGCCCCTCCTTGATAAGCCACACCCCTCCCAAACTTCCTGTGATGTTGTGCTAATGTTTATAGCTGGTAATAGCACTGCACAGAGGCGGGAAGAAATTCTGCATAATTTCTACTAAGGGCTCGTTCACATCTGCGCCCGGTCTCCGTTCTGCAGGTTTCCGTTTCCTGCACAAAACTGAGCAGGAGACAGAAACCTGCAGGACTCTTTCATACCCATTCATTTGAATGGGTTTGAAAGATGTCCGGCCGTGAGTGCCGGTGAGCGTTTTATGCTCTCTGCCGCGAAACCGTTTTTTTTAAATCAGATACAGAGTCGGACATGCAGTACTCTGTGTCCGATTTTTTAAAAAAATGGTTTCGTGGCGGAGAGCATAAAACGCTCTCCGGCCCTCATGGCTGGACCCCGTCTGACAGCTTTCCGTCTTCTGCATGCAGAAGACGGAAAGCTGAGAACGGACTCCAGGCGCCAGTGTGAACCTAGCGTAAGCTGTTCATAGCTGCTGTTTAGTTTTATTGCATATTTTTGTTTTTATTCTTTTACTCTTTTCAGGGTATCTCTTTAATACAAATATTAAGTCTGGGGTTATCATCCACCACCCCCCTTCTGCCCTCTCTGCCAGAGTTGAGAAATTACAGATATAATTCATCTTTTTTTGGGAGTTGACGGTGAACTTAAGAATTGTATTGAGTTGACTACTGGGGTAAGGGGAGTGGGATTAGTGTCACAGTCAGTGCCACCGAAAAAGTTTTCTTCAATTTTCTAACTCAACGGTTCCCAAGTCTCGCAAGTCCTATGCAATACACCAAAAGAGACATTTTACATCATATCACTGAAACAGAAGTTATATTTACCTGATGTTACGCAAAATAATGATTCACTACAGGATGAAAACAGGCTTAACTGAAGGTCTCTTGGTCTGACCAAGATTGATTTTGATTCTGGGATGTCCATTCCTGGGAAGATTGGCAACTTGAATGTTTTCTACTTGTGAATTAACAATTGCTTCTCTGAGATCATTGCTGTTGTTTGCCCTCCTTGACATTGTGTTGTCACATGTCTGAATGCTTCAGACCAGCAAACTGCCAAAATTTCTGCTTTTATAGAGGTGGTCAGATTTTCAGCCAATCAATTAATCAAGGGCATTTGGTAAGCAGCACCTGCAAGCTACATACCTTCTAAATTCCTATGAAAGCAATAAGAATACATGGTTTGTACATTTTTGCCTACTTTTTGTTAAAAAGTGACGCAGTTTAATTTGTCATGTTTTCATCTCAGTTTGTATTTATCTAATTTTATAAACTTCTGTACTTTTTGATTATGTCTTGATATGTAAAACCATAGAATTCAAAGATGGTGTACTTTGCTTTTTTCATGACTTTATATAAATATGCTAATATGGGTTGTTCAAGCATTTAAGACATTTTGATCTGTAGAAAGAAGCGTAAATGTTTGAAATTAGTTTCTGTGACAAACATAAATCGTAATATTTATTGAGTGTAAGAAAATTTCCTCATGACAGATGTATACTTGTCCATAATACATATTGAGATAACATGGATGGTAAACTCAAGACCTGGGTTTAGGCCTTGGTTTGTGTTCCCCTCTCCTCCTTATTTATACTCACCTTCCTTTGAGACTATGTTGTCATGGTTGCAACACAGGGTCCAATATACCTACAGAGTGCCCCCATTATTTCTATTTTTGCTGTGGATATTACACTGAGTTTAGAGTCCACTATGGGACATCATATTGTATGGTGTATGAAGGCCACTATGGGACATCATATTGTATGGTGTATGAAGGCCACTATGGGACATCATATTGTATGGTGTATGAAGGCCACTATGGGACATTATACTATGTGGATAGGCCATTGTGGGACATTAGAGTGTGTGAAAATGGGATGTTACCTTGTGGGTGCCAAGAAAGGGGGCGCTTAGTTTGCTATGGGCCCCAGTGTTTGCTAGTCCCTGTCTGGAGACATACATTTTGGAGTCTTGCTCTAGGTGATTCTATAGATCATCACATGACCATATTTATAATATGAATTGAGTGGTGATAAGTATGGACTATCCATTTTATTAATTATACATGAATTTATTAATATTTTAAGTTATGTATTTATTTATTGTTTGCTGTTCAATGACCTTTGACCTGATACATTCCTGTGATTTTCAATTTAATCCTATTGTCATTTAGGACTGTAAACACGTTGTTCCTACATGCAAGGCTGTATCCTATTAATATTATAAAGGTGAAAGTTTGTGGGTTTGTGTGTTTGGATGTTTGTTCCTCAATCACAGCCAAACGGCTGAATGGATTTTGGGGAAATTTCACACACACACACACACACACACACACACACACACACACACACATATTCGGTCTTCAGGCGTGTTGTGTATCTCATGTGCAATCCCATCATGCTTTGCTGTTGCCAGGTCTGCCTACAGGACACAGACATGCTTGCTTCATTCTACTTAAAGGGCCACTCCAACTTATGTCTGTCAGTCTGCAGTATAAAATTCTGTGTCACCTGTCACACCCTGCCTAAGCATAGGTTATTTGTTCTCTAGTGTCCTGCAAAGGAGTACCTGTGTGTTTACTGTTTATAATGTATTTAAGCCTGTGTTATTAGAGCCTCTTCACACGGAGTTTACGCTCTGTGTATTCTGTGTATGCTCCGCTCATTTTGTTCATTTTACACGTGTAAAAATACACGTGTAAAATTTAGTTAGCTATTGAGTTCAAAGGCGTTTTCGTATAAGGCACTTCTTTTTGCGCGTGTCTTTTTGCATGCATCTACGCGTCTGCTTTGAAACTGGAAATGGATTTTACATTGTAGAAAGCAAGTGAACCCCTAAACCCTATATATTTTTTTAAAGTAAATAACCTGAAGATTACATATGTCTCAATGGGTCATCAATAGCCACATCCACCTTCATACAACTTTGTTACAAACACAAATAATATTTTTAAAAAATGCACTAAAACACATATTTGCACCTAAAACTCATGTTCAATCTCAGATTCATATGCAATATACATTAAAAATAATAGTTTAAGGTGTAGACAATATATATATATATATATATATATATATATATATATATATATATATATATATTATATGTACCGCAAACAGCAACTACAACAAGACCTCGAACTCCCAAAAACACTGATATACAGTAGAAGACAAGCAAGATTTTGCTGTTATTCACTAATACGTTTATACTGCACCTAGCAAACTGTGACACCAAAATCTAACTTTTTTGAGATTGCACAACATACCGTATATGAAAAACAATTTAGTAATTCATATATACAACCACCTTTATGCAACTTTGAAGCAAACAGAGATTGCAAGCAAAAACTGAACAAAAATTCTAATTTGTCACTAAAGTTCGACTCAAGCAATCCCTTTCTGCAAACATCCCACATATGTATATATTTACAGGGGCGGTTATTAAAGAAACGCCAAAATCGCAAAAATGCACCAACCTATTTTGTGCATGCAAATTAAATAGGATTTTACATAAAAATAGTTTTTTCTATCCTCTTATAAAAAAAATTTAGCAATCTACATGTTCATCTCTAGTAATAATTGTTATTACTATTATTTTAGAGTGTAACA
Organism: Leptodactylus fuscus; assembly: GCF_031893055.1. NCBI lineage: Eukaryota > Metazoa > Chordata > Amphibia > Anura > Leptodactylidae > Leptodactylus > Leptodactylus fuscus. Next base: position 87,504,701 of record NC_134267.1, read on the forward strand.
GACATTGCTAGAGGTGTATTTTACTGTAGAAAGCTCAGGTATGGACAGGACAGGGATTGGGTGAAATGTAAACTTTATTCACAACCTTGTGTATGTGATGTGTAAGTGTTTGGTGCAACTTTTTTTTTTGGCACTGCGACCTGGACAATGGTAAATGTCTGGGTGACAGCGCCAATAAACTTCCTGGTTATGTTCAGGGGGTATTACATAAGAATACTCCTCTAGTAAGGCTCAGAGGGAATTACATTATACCTGTATGTGACAAACAGAGTGCAAAAGTACAGTATGCTCTCTGATTGATAGGAGAGGGGGTAACAGGGACTGAATTCCCTGCTATCCCCCTCCTGGGGTCACATACAGGTGATGCACAGAGATGAGAACACAGGCCAACGACCAAAAAACTTTTTCTTGAATAATAGGCTATTTCCATATATTTTTGTGCGCTGAAACTGAAAATGACCTCCAATTTTGTCTATCATGTCTCAGATTTAGACAAAAGCCCCGCCTCCTTTTCATTATTGGAAGCGTGTTTAAGCCAATCAGTGCTAAGCTCTATTTTACGTATCATTAATTCCCAATGTAATTACACATCTAGTTCATTTACCAATCATCGTAAGTCGATTGGTTAAACGCTATTTTATCCTGGCTATATAAAGCCACGTATTACTGCATAAGGTCTTTTCCTGCTTTATATTATACTAGCTGGTACCCACGACTTTGTCTGCGGTGATTGTAGAAGTGGGTAAATACAGGCGCGGGTAAGGTATTAGTAGTGTGTAAAAGGTATGAGATATGAAATATAACTTTGTATCTTGTTTTTGCTGTAATTCAGAGAATACATGAGACTTTTGTGTTGAAGTTAATTTGTATTTGAGCTGCTATACGGTGTTGGTATAAACTGTACATAGTGACTTTGGGACAGAGGTATTTGAAGTTAATATACCTCGATATACGACATTGTATGCTTTGTTATTTTCTGCCAGTAGTGTGTTGAAATTTTTGAAAGTTGCCATATTCTGACAGCAGTCACTTTTTTATTTGTCTGTGTCGGGGGATGTGTTTTTTTGCGGGGCGGAGTGTAGTTTTTAGTTGTTGCATTTTCAGGAAATGCTATTCGTTTAATCACTTTTGATTGATATTTGTATGATAATGAAAATAGTGAAAAAACAGCGGTTTTGGACTTTTCAGTATGTTTGCCGCTACTTCATTAAGCGTCCAGGCAAAATATTTGTATAGCTTTGTAGAGCGGGTGATTTCGGACACAGGGATACCTAACATGTATGTGTTTCACAGTATTTAACTACTTTTATATGTGTTCTAGGGAAATGGGGGGGATTTGAATTTGTAATACTTTTTATTTTTTATGTTATTTTTTTTTTATTTTTTTTTTATTTTTGTTTTTGCATTTATTAGACCGCCTAGGGGTATTGACATGGGTGGTCGGTGTCGCGGATTGTCAGAGCGGTGGGGGTTGGCAAATATGGCTGCTCTGGAGCGTTAAAGAGAGCCTCCTGGAGTATCGTTAAGGTGAGGGGCAAAGTGGTAAAGTATATGTATATGTGATTGTGTGGGGTTAGGGGCTAGGCTGTAGAGGGCAATATGAATTTTGGGGCTTGCTATGGTCCAAAGTGTGTGAGATTGCAGAGATGGTGGTGTGAGTTTGGGTTTTGTGGGGGTCCTGGCACAAACATATGTGTGCTATTGTGACAAAAAGTAGGCTATTGTGGAAACTTTCAGCCAAATCGGTCGAGCGGGTTTTGCGTGATTGAGGAACAAACATCCAAACATCCAAACACACAAACTCACATTTATAATATTAATAGGATTTTCATTCAGTATTTTTTAAAATGGCATCCCATGCTGTTCGTGGTTGTGTTACATCTCCAAATTCCTTTTGCTATATATGTGGTGAATTTACTGTTAAAAAAAAACAGCGGCCTGTGTCTGAGTTTGTTAAGACAGTGTATTTTGCCTACTTTGGCATTAAACTTGGAGATCAAGACTTGGGCACCTCACAAAGTGTGCTATATTTGTGTTGAAGATTTGAGAAGATGGTCGAAAGGAAAGAAGAAAGCTTTCAAATTTGGCATCCCGATGAATTGGAGGGAACAGAGAGATCACCTTAATGATTGACGTTAGTGGTTACAATTCCAAGAACAAAAAGAATATTTGGTACCCAAATCTTCCATCTGCCATTCGTCCAGTGCCTCACAGCGAAGAAATTCCTGTGCCTCAACCCTCTGTATTGTTAGAGATGCCTTTGGATACAGATTCTCCCGAAAGTGATGGACAGAAAGGTGAAACGGATCCAGAGTTTGCATGTGGTTCGAGCGCTCAGCCTCAGTTGTGGTCCCAAGATGAGTTGAATGACCTACTGAGGGATCTTGGACTTCTGAACTACTGGGTTCATGTTTACAAGAATAAAAATCTATTGGTCGAAGGAACGTCAGTGTATTTTTATAGAAAGAGAGAACTCAAGTTTACTCCTTATTTTGAACAAGAAGAAAACCTGGTGTTTTGTCATAATGTCCCTGGATTGATGACTGCTTTTGGTGTACAGTACGAAGCAGATGCATGGAGGCTCTTCGTTGATTCCTCCAAAAGAAGCTTGTTCTGCTCAATAATGGCAACCAATATGCTTCTGTTCCTGTTGCTCATTCTGTGTGATGAAAATCTTCAACTAATCCTAGACAAGATAAAGTATCCAGAACATGAATGGGTGCTCTGTGGAGATTTAAAGGTACTGTGCATGCTACTAGGTCAGCAGTCAGGATTTACTAAATTCCCATATTTTTTGTGTGAGTGGGACAGTAGAGCTCGTGACTTTCATTGGATAAAAAAAGAATGGCCTGTTTGTCAATTCCTTACTCCTGGAGAGAAAAATGTTCTGCAGAGGAGCTTGGTTGATCCGGAAAAAAAAATTTGCCTCCTCCTCTTCACGTCAAATTAGGCATTATGAAACAATTTGTGAAAGCCTTACCTAAGACTGGACCATGCTTCACATATTTGAGTGAAAAATTTCCTCACCTCTCAGAAGCGAAGCTTAAAGATGGTGTTTTCGTTGGGCCTGATATGGTTTGATGTTAACTTTGAAGCGACAATGACAGAAGATGAAAAGAAGGCATGGAAAGCATTCAAAGATGTGGTAACCAAGTTTCTTGGAAATCACAAAGATCCAGACTATGAAAAAATCATTCAAAATATGCTGCAAAAATTTCAAAATCTAGGATGTCTGATGAACCTCAAACTTCACTTTTGAATTCGCACGTGAGATTTTTTCCCTGAAAATCTTGGAGAAGTTAGCGAAGAACAAGGTGAACGCTTCCATCAGGATATCAAGAAGATGGAGAAAAGATATCAGGGTCGTTGGAACGTTGCAATGATGGGAGACTACTGCTGGTCGCTACATCAAGACCAACCAGAAAAATCGTACAAGAGGAAAAGCAATGTACGCAGTTTTACTGGCAAAAGAATTCGAAAATACAAACAGATGTAAAGTAATACCATAAAAAAGTAAATAAACAATGTTCATTATAAATGTATGTTAAATTTTCAATTTTTCTATTATAAATTTAATTTGTTGCAAGTGATATCCGAAATAACGGTTGAGGCTAATTAGAAAAAAAAATGGTGGGTGATACAGAAAAACTAATTGCAGATTCGTGATCAGCACCTAAAAAAAATTTCAAAATACCTTAGCAGACAAAAAAAAGTTTTCAAATAGTGTTTTTTTGTTGGCCAGTGGACTGATTCACCGTCTCTGTGCAGCCTGCAGGGCTCCTCCTCCCCCCTCCCTATTACAGTTCACAAGATGCTTCCCGAGACAGAAGGGGGGGACAGTTTAGAGTCCTGTATCTCAGAACTCGTTTGGGCTATAAAAAGAATTTTAGATTCATTTTAAAGATGGGAATCTCATCTTTAAAATGATACTAAGCTCTTCATAATAGCCCTTATAGATATGGAGTGAATTGCTGTTAAAAACGCTATCGGGAATTGAGATCTTCAATGGGATCTCAATCCCGAATAGTGTTTTCAACAGTGAATAGCTTCGGCACTGTAAGGGTTAACATGAAGACCTTGGTATCATTTTAAAGATGAAATGCTCATCTTTAAAATTAATCTAAAATTATCTTCATAGCGCAAACAAGTCCACAGATTTTGGCATTAGAATTAAGGACATAGTAGTTACATCCTCGGCTAGAGAAGTGCCACCCTGGGAGGACTTACAGCTATGTCCTCAGCAAGGAAAAGGTTAAAGAGGATCTTTCATCATCTCCACCAACTGTTTTGCATCCTTCAATGAGATCCCCAATGCTACCAGAGAAATCTTAAGCGAATCCTATATCTTCATCTGAAATGCCTCTCTCCGTATCTTCTTCCGTCCTGGGTTTCAAACTTGTAGGCAAGTGCAGTTGGCTCTTCCATCAGGCCTCGGGCAGAGCCAACTGTGCATGCTCATGGCCATTTTCTTGTGGCCGCTTACACAGTAAGCTGGTGTAAGCAGCCACAAGAAAATGGCCACAGGCATGCGCAGTTGGCTCTGCCCGAGGCCTGATGGGAGAGCCAACTGCGCATGCCTAGTAGTTTGAAACTCAGGACGGAAGAAGACGCGGAGAGAGGCGTTCCAGACGAAGAAGAGGCATCACTGGAGATTTCTCTAGCAGTTGCTGCTGTTTTAGGTAGTTCAGTTTTTACCTCTACCAGGCAGGTTCACTTTGGTATCAGAGTCACAGTGGAAGGACATTGTCAAAGCTACTTCCTATCTTATTTTAGATACATTGGCACAGTAGAACAAATTGTGTTTAAAGGTTGACATATCCCTTAAGATGTATCCACTTTTGCAGAAATTGTTTATGTCTGCATGTTGTTCCATTTGTCATTCTAAAATTACTCAACATACAGAGACCTTGGTAATAAAAATGAAAACAACTCCAGTAAAAGTATTCTCTAACTGCATTCAAATTCATATTACATTTACAAGTTATTCATGATAATATTACCAATAAATATTTTTCTCTATTAAATTGAATAACGTTTTGGCAATCAGGAATCCAAGTGTTGTTTTATTAGAGTAATACAGCCAAGAAACCACTGCAATAGCAAAATTGTCACTACCAGGATTGGCAATATATTGCTGCCACCTGGTGGCCACCATGAGGTATGAGCAACTCTACATATTCATAGAGAAAGACTGTAGATTATTGGATTATTTTACTGTATGCATTTAGCCTAATGAAATGCAATATTTCTCATGGAACATGCCATTAATTCAGAAATATATACTGATCTAAAAACGTAAATTGCAATAATATGAAGGAAAAGCTTTGGAATTATGGAAATCACAAGATCAATGATTAATGATATACAAATAATGAAAAAATGGAAACAAAATATTCAAAACACGCAGTTACAATTCTTGGCATTCTATCAATGAGATTATTAATATTTGTCTAAGGAATGTTATACCGCACTGAATGTATTTGGGCACATAAATCTTCAAGATTGGCTGCTGGACTTTCCTTTACAGTTGCTGACTAGTGATAACTAATAGGTACTCAATTGGAGACAGCTCAAAGCATGTTACAGGCTACACAGTGCCATGAGCATCATGAATGCTGGGGTTGTCCTGATGGAAAACAGTTCCTTGGACACTTTGGCATAATGGACGTAACTCTAATTCCATGACCAATCAATGTAACATTGAGCTTTTAGTGAGGCTGGCTGAAAATAAAAGGGGTCCAGATACAATACATTGTGCCCCCCCCCCCCCACACACACACACACACACACACACTATCATCCTGGGAATAGGACCAGCGTGATGTTCCATAGTTAAGGCCTCTTCATGGCATTGCCCATTGGGTCTCCAGACAAATCTCTGGCTATCATTATATCCAGAACAAAAGTGCTGAAGAGGACAGACTACTATTCCAGCCTCCATTGTTGTTTTGTTGTGCACCATGAGAGCGGTGGTGCAAGTCAGTGGAATACCTGTTGTTGGATGTTTGGCTCAGTGTAATGGTTTGTGCCAACACTGTTTGCTGCCCTCGGTATGGGATGTGACATCCAATTTCATGTGCATTATGGCATTGCTTACTATGTGTCGCCTTCGCGCACCTCTTGCTCTCATCCCCGTTCTCCATTTTTCTCCCGATTCAGTCTCTGTGGATTCATAGTGCGAGTAGGCCCGACACCAGGCGCCTTTACCACTAGTATGATTTAGCCTTCCACTGCTGCTCAAACTCTCTAATAGATTTCCTCTGGTCCTGGGTTCCAGGGGCAAAGAGGTTAAGAACAACTGGGTAGACACTAGAGATGAGTGAGTGGTATTCGATCGAATACCTCCCCTGCATAGTTATTGGTGTACTCAGTCGAATACCGCGCCGTAAACGCAGTAAAAATTCGATTCCCCTCCCACCTTCCCTGGCGCTTTTTTACACCAATAACTATAAAGGGGAGGTATTCAATCGAATACTCCTCGCTCATCTTTAGTAGATACCCCTTCTGGACAACAGGTAACGCGAGTTCTTTGGGATGCTGAATGCACACACTCACCCCAACTCTGTATGTTACTGTGACTCCAGGAAACTTGCATTCACTAGGCCTTGGTCCAGTGAGTTTCTCTATATTCTAAGGGTTTCACACACTAGTTAGGAATTGATGGTCCTATGACTGCAGCTCCGTCCCTGCAAGGTGTTATCTCACCTCTGCAGAACCCCGGGCTCCTGTGCTGTGCTATCACACTCCATGCGGCTGCAGCACACACTGCACTTCCACACCCCTCTGCTCTCTCCCTCAGACTCCTGCACACTCTGACCTGGAACTCAAAGAGAGACTCACTTCAGTCTGTAGCTCCACTCCTCTTCCTAAAGAGGCAATGGCTGTGGAACTTTGTGTATGACAGATTGACTGGATCTGGCTATACCTTCACAGTACATAGTGTAGATCACATAAGATGACATTTGTAGTGACCCACTTTGTGGGCGCTATACATGCAATCTGCCAGAGAGATAAACCAAGTGACAACTGCCATGTCAACAAACAGTAAGCATTACGATCATGCCATACCACTTTATCTGGTTTTTGAGGCGTCATATGCATTCATTCTGGTTTGTATGTCCCGCCCTACATAGGAGTTAGGGGTTTGGAAATTTTATCACTTGCAAAACCTAGCGACACTTTCTACTCCTTCAATTTACATAACCTTATGGCTTGTCCTTCTTGGTATTGCAATTTTAATGTATTCCTAAATGTATTACTAAGTGTATATTTAAGTAACCTAAGAGAATATCTGCTTGAAACATCAATGAGGATAAATGTAAATATACAATAATAGGCAAAAGTTTGCAATCAATACTAAACATTTTTTTCTTTAAAATTACACTTTTATATGGCATAACATTCAGTGCTGATGGAGATATATTATTGTATTTACAGCTTAACCCTACCGCAATACACAATACAATATGGTGTATTTTAGCACACAAATTTGAGATCAAACTTTTCAGAATTTTTTAACAAGTGGGCATGACTGTGGGAAAGGAATGTATCTTTATGGGAGAAGAAGGCATGACTTAAACGTAAGAAAATGTGCAAAATTTTGCTATAAAATTCTGAACCACAGAAAGCCAACTAACAAATAAACTAGACAACCATTATATGCATCGGATTTATCGTCCAGCATTAGTCATTATGATAAATCTGACACTTCAGACTGTTGAACTGTTAGTAAATGTTGGTCATTGCCTTTCTCTAGAAAGATACTGTCATACTTTCTAGTCTACTACTGCTCAGTTGCATTGAGTTAAATCACCCTGTTATTCTGGACTGACATCATGGACCACAGTCCTCCAAGTCAGAAGAATGATGCACCACTTATCACCATGGATGTATCCACACCAAATACTAATAGATGGGAGTTTTTAAGGTAGCATTATTTTTGGTATTGAAGATAACATTGTAGGGTAGCATTATTTTTGGTATTGTAGATAACATTTTTATGGGGGTACTGTTATTAGAAGTATGGTTATTGATGGTCCTTCTAGAACTTTTACAGAGTATTATGGCTGATACTTTTCTTGGTGGCATTGTGATATGTTTTGCCACAGTCTTTTCCGTAGTGTTTTTTTGACTGTGGCTCATTAGTCTTAGGTTTTGTAGCTGATATTGTAGTACCCACTACAATACCCATAGGCTATGATATGTGGGGAATTTGATGGCTTCTCAGTCACAAGACCATTAGTCTGATAGTAATTAGAGATGAGCGAACACTAAAATGTTCGAGGTTCGAAATTCGATTCGAACAGCCGCTCACTGTTCGAGTGTTCGAATGGGTTTCGAACCCCATTATAGTCTATGGGGAACATAAACTCGTTAAGGGGGAAACCCAAATTCGTGTCTGGAGGGTCACCAAGTCCACTATGACACCCCAGGAAATGATACCAACACCCTGGAATGACACTGGGACAGCAGGGGAAGCATGTCTGGGGGCATAAAAGTCACTTTATTTCATGGAAATCCCTGTCAGTTTGCGATTTTCGCAAGCTAACTTTTCCCCATAGAAATGCATTGGCCAGTGCTGATTGGCCAGAGTACGGAACTCGACCAATCAGCGCTGGCTCTGCTGGAGGAGGCGGAGTCTAAGATAGCTCCACACCAGTCTCCATTCAGGTCCGACCTTAGACTCCGCCTCCTCCGGCAGAGCCAGCGCTGATTGGCCGAAGGCTGGCCAATGCATTCCTATGCGAATGCAGACTTAGCAGTGCTGAGTCAGTTTTGCTCAACTACACATCTGATGCACACTCGGCACTGCTACATCAGATGTAGCAATCTGATGTAGCAGAGCCGAGGGTGCACTAGAACCCCTGTGCAAACTCAGTTCACGCTAATAGAATGCATTGGCCAGCGTTGATTGGCCAATGCATTCTATTAGCCCGATGAAGTAGAGCTGAATGTGTGTGCTAAGCACACACATTCAGCACTGCTTCATCAAGCCAATACAATGCATTAGCCAGTGCTGATTGGCCAGAGTACGGAATTCGGCCAATCAGCGCTGGCTCTGCTGGAGGAGGCGGAGTCTAAGGTCGGACCTGAATGGAGACTGGTGTGGAGCGATCTTAGACTCCGCCTCCTCCAGCAGAGCCAGCGCTGATTGGTCGAGTTCCGTACTCTGGCCAATCAGCGCTGGCCAATGCATTCTATTAGCCCGATGAAGTAGAGCTGAATGTGTGTGCTTAGCACACACATTCAGCTCTACTTCATCAGGCTAATAGAATACATTGGCCAATCAGCGCTGGCCAATGCATTCTATTAGCTTGATGAAGCAGAGTGTGCACAAGGGTTCAAGCGCACCCTCGGCTCTGATGTAGCAGAGCTGAGGGTGCACAAGGGTTCAAGTGCACCCTCGGCTCTCCTACATCAGAGCCGAGGGTGCGCTTGAACCCTTGTGCAGCCTTGGCTCTGCTACATCAGAGCCGAGGGTGCGCTTGAACCCTTGTGCACACTCTGCTTCATCAAGCTAATAGAATGCATTGGCCAGCACTGATTGGCCAGAGTACGGAATTCGGCCAATCAGCGCTGGCCAATGCATCCCTATGGGAAAAAGTTTATCTCACAAAAATCACAATTACACACCCGATAGAGCCCCAAAAAGTTATTTTTAATAACATTCCCCCCTAAATAAAGGTTATCCCTAGCTATCCCTGCCTGTACAGCTATCCCTGTCTCATAGTCACAAAGTTCACATTCTCATATGACCCGGATTTGAAATCCACTATTCGTCTAAAATGGAGGTCACCTGATTTCGGCAGCCAATGACTTTTTCCAATTTTTTTCAATGCCCCCAGTGTCGTAGTTCCTGTCCCACCTCCCCTGCGCTGTTATTGGTGCAAAAAAGGCGCCAGGGAAGGTGGGAGGGGAATCGAATTTTGGCGCACTTTACCACGTGGTGTTCGATTCGATTCGAACATGGCGAACACCCTGATATCCGATCGAACATGTGTTCGATAGAACACTGTTCGCTCATCTCTAATAGTAATCGCACAATCTTACTAAACACCATTGTCACTGGACACAGAAATTGGAGATGGTCTAGGATGAGTCTGACATATTTGGGTGGATTAGTGATAAAAGGATGCTTCAGATCTTCTTGTTGGGTGAATTGGTTTATACTAAGTTTATGCTTCCTGTCAATCATCTGAAGGCTACATCTAAGATATGTTCTCAATCCATTGCTGATTGTCTTAGTTAATTGTACCCTCATTCTTCCAGTCCACCATTGTGCCATGCCATCAGTGGGAAATGGCCTAGAAACCTAGAATACCTCCGTGAAGAGATACAGAAGTTACAAGTTGACATTTTCTCTGAATATTTTCAAACATTTGCAGTTAAAATGTGAAATGTCTACAAAGCTGAAACCGCTAGAAACGGAGGATTCTCTGTACTTTAATGACTAGAACGGGCATATAAAGTAAAAGTACATTATGACATTTCCAGTGAATTGACAATAACTTCTAAGAAATATCAGGATATGGTTTTACTGCGGTTATAATCCCATATATAGTTAAGCTTTCCATTCCTAGAATATGACAATGGTTAAAGGGGCTGTTCATTTACAAGAATTATCCAGCTTCACTTGAAAGAATTACCTAGATCCCATAATATTACATCTAAAATCCTAGAGCCTATTTATTGTCCATTTGTCTTATTTAGCTGACAACTTTTCAGAAATCTAATTGCACAACCGTAACAAAAGTCCCATGCACCCTTAAAGACAATGACGGAGCAACCAGTGCTCACATAACAGCCATGACGCTCTGTGCTTTAAAGTATAAGCAAACTTTCTGACAATGATTTTCTGGCAGCATTTATGTCATTGATGCATATTGTAATAGACTTTCTTAGCAATTTTTGTCTCCTTTCTGTGAAATCCACTTCTTAACACTTTTTCCTTATATTTCTGTTGAGAGCTAAAATCTGTACACTGCTTTTACTAGGTGGGACGGGCAGGACTCTTATGTAATGTAGAGGAGTCGGAGGAGGGCACCTCAAATTTCAAAGCTGTATCTCAGGCATTATAAATCCTAGTAAAGTGATGAATCTCATCTTTCATGAGGTCCTACCTGTCAGTGGCGTAAATACCAGGGTAGCAGTGGGAGCGGCTGCCACAGGGCCCTGGACATTAGGGGGGATGGGGCATTTCAAATGTTCACCTAAGGGGTCCAGCCATTCCAAGTTACGTAACTGCTACCTGTATTATTTACAGAGGTATCACCAGCTTAGAATACTGGAGAAATAAATCAACATTGGGAGTAGCTGCAGCTACATATAAGGCTGCATTCACACAGAGTAACGCCAGGCGTCATTTGTGTGTAATTTGTGTGTCTTTTACGGCCGTCATAAAACGTTTACATAGAGTTCTATAGGAAAAGACGGCCGTAATTTACAGCCGTCATTTACGGCCGTCATTACAATGACGGCCGTAAATGACGGGCGTCTTTTCCTATAGAACTCTATGTAAACGTTTTATGACGGCCGTAAAAGACACACAAATTACACACAAATGACGCCTGGCGTTACTCTGTGTGAATGCAGCCTTAGTATGTCAATCCCAAATGTGTTTTCAACTTGTGATACCTCTTTAAGGGTGCATTCACACTGAGTAAACGCTAGCTTATTTTGTAGAGTAAAATTACACTTGTAAATTTTGCTATCCCATTGACTTCAATGATATTTTTTTACAAGTGTAAAAATACGCCAGTAAAAAATACGCCTGTAAAAAATACGCCTGTAAAAATACGCCTGTAAAATGTCATTGAAGTCAATGGGATAGCAAAATTTACAAGTGTAATTTTACTCTACAAAATAAGCCAGCGTTTACTCAGTGTGAATGCACCCTAAGGGTGCATTCACACTGAGTATACGCTGACTGATTCTGAATGTTAAAACACGTTCAGAATCAGCGCATATAAAGCAGATCCTATTCATTTCAATGGGAGCCGGCATACGAGCGCTCCCATTGAAGTGAATTGGGAACTGTTTAGAAGCGCTCGCATGTACGGCTCGGAATGAGCCGAGCGCTTACGCCGTGTGAAAGGGCCCTAAATGTTATATGTAGTACTGAGATCTTCTGAGAACCTCACACCAAAAACACCTTTCTACGTCTGTATTAAACCGTAATAACTGTAATGTTATTTTCCACACATATTATGAATGGAGTAAAAACTAATAAAAAAATAAAATAAAAAAAAAAGAATTACCATTTTTTGCCTGGAAAGTTGCATCAATAAAAATGTCAGGTCTTCACCCAAAAAATAAGCCCACACAGAATTCTATTTGCAAAAAAATAATTCAGTGATGTCCCTCTCCAGGAAGACTGTTCAGGTCGGTAAATCCAGCCAAAATACGCACAGAGTTTCACGGCTGAAACACAGTTGTGAGACTGTGGGTTTGCTCTACATGGATATGGTTATTGAGATAAGACCCTATGTAGCAGATTTTGGGCGCAGTGTAGCAGCCACTGTGACCAAAAACCAAGAGAATGTGCACGGCTATAAGGATTTCAGTTTCTTCCTATACAAGCTTTAAATGATCATCAACTAAATCATGTTATTTTTTTCCCCAGTTGCTTACCCAGGCTGCAGAATGGAAGTTACAGACCAACATGTTGAAAGATCAAGAAACTATGCTAAAAACACAGGTAAATGCAGAAAATAAAATACTTAATAGAAAATCTTTACATCTACTAGCTCAAAATTATCTAAAAGCATATGTGCAAACTGTCTGAATGTGCTGGGAATGTCCAAAGTTTTTGCTAACAAATTACAATCTAAGCAAATTTATGCATGTCCTGGTCAGAAAAGTAGGCCTTAGCACAAATCCTGCCTGAAACAGGGGTTGTGCAACCTAAAAAAATATTCCACTTCCTCTTGGATATGTAGGGTGCTCCTGAACGACGTCTCAAAGTCACTTCAGGAGATACAAAATATCACAGCACTCCTTTGTGGATAAGATATCCAATATATGCTCTAACTTCTAAACATAGGAGGTGCAAGTGATAAGACCTATTAATTTGGTGATTAGGACCTCAGTGATCAGACACTTATCTCCTGTCCTATGGGACAACCCCTTTAAGTTTTGGGTAGACATACCATATGTCCAGCATCTATGGTTTACCATGTATACTGTGTAGCTGGTCTTGTTGCACATGGGCCAGGAAGTTAGGAGACCTATTGCCTTCCATAAGCAATTTCTTAAGTGTATTACTTTGAATGCAGGAGACGTAGCTATTGATTTTCATAGCTCACGATTAGTGATAATTTGAGAGACATAATGGTGGGTGTGCAATAATGAGCTATTAAAGAGCAAGGGACTTATGCATATTTTTGCACAGTGTTTTCTGCTGTTCATGTCCTCCCATGGTTAAGTTGAACCAAAGAAGACAAAACTCCTAGTTGAAGACATATGACATTAATCTGACTGCGACCATTATAATTTGTGATATCTTTCCTTCTAAGGATTGTGTTCTTAAAATGCCGTCCTTGCTACATCAATAGTGAAAGCACAGTATAACAAAACTGCCCACAAAGAAAAAAATCCCCTTCAACGTTCACAGGAAAACATAAACTTGTAAAACAATGGAAAGTCTAAAGACAGTAGTGAACGAATATGTTAATTACGACTCCCAAGCAGCATATGTGATCATTAAAAATGCTAAACAGGGGAAATTTTACCAATGTTTGACAAAACAATTATGAATAATGTTGCATGCTAACGGCACTTTAGATTTGTTATATTGATTTATCACATTGATATTTCATAATGAATTAGATTTACACAAAAGCAAGTGTCATTTGTCAAGTTGGCGCTCATGATCCTCATTCTCTGCTGGCAGATTGCGCTCTACTCCGAGAGATTCGATGAGTTCCAGAGTTCATTGACAAAAAGTAATGAAGTTTTTACAACTTTCAAAAAGGAAATGGAAAAGGTAACTATTTTTCTTTGTATTTAGGTACATTAAAGTGCTATTAGTTGGGGTCAATCTTCTGATATTTGGCGAACAAGGAATAACCGATCACCTATCTTGGCTGAAATGAATGTTGGCATAGAAGAGTTAAACGCATCAGAAACACAAAAAGAGCTGCTATAAACATATTTATATATACATTTACACTACTAGAGCCTGTAGGAATATCTCTCTTATCTATTTCTCTACTCTGCAAATTAACCATTTTCACAGGGTAATGAAAAATTGTAGTTGTGAACATGCTCAGAATATTTCAACATGACACACAAATGCCATATCCCTACTTTACAACCATTAATATCATACCCAAACACGTTACACACATTATTGCATATAAGTGTACAGTACACAAATTAATGCTATGATTTTTTTACTATTTAGTTAGTGCTCAGATGAGCAGGGTTTTGTTTGCCATGTTTTGCATGAAGTTAAGGCTGTATTTTATTTTGCTTATTTTGTACCTGAAGTGAAAGTTTGTTAATTTATTTAGCTGTTTTTTTTAAAAAAAAAAAAAAACCTGTTTGCATGAGATATTGCATCCCTGTCTGACTGGTTGGGTCCGTACCATTGCTGCTACCGAGCTACCATTCTCACAAAGTGAATAGGATCTGTTCCAGACCATTATGTCTATTGCCTATGGTCCTTCTATAGAAAACAGGAAGAATGTTGTAGACTTAGTGGCAAAAGATGGAACTACATGATTTTTAAGATTTTTTTTTTGTAAATGTAGATTTTGAAAATTAAAAACATTACCAAAAAATCTTTAAAAATAAGTTTAACATAAGAAATGGGATTTAGGCTAAGGCCCCACTTAGTGAGCCACAGCCAAAAAGCGTTGCGGTGAATACTGTGACGGGAAAGCATCACATTTTTTCTGTAGCACTTTTTACAAAAATTCTGCAGTGTTCCTTTGTGGACTTTGTGTTCCTGTTATTTCAATACCCAATCCACCAGCTTTTCCTTAAGTATATTTTATGGTTTCTTAATCACAGCATTTTCACAGCAGATTTTTTTCTGCAGTGTGTGGATGGGATTAACCAAAATGCAAGTACTTTAATATATGATGTTTATAATATGTGGGGCCCCAGTCTTAAACAATAGCTCATTCTCTGGTGACAAATTCCCTATAACAGCCACCAATAATCTCTGTCGTGGAACAATTTGCAAGTTTTCTCAAAAGACTTTCTCGTGATGTACATATGCAGCAATGAAAATACCAAGACAGAGAGCCCAAATAACAGAACCATCATGCCCTTATAAGGGTCAGTGGACACAGAGTTTTTTGACACTGATTTTGACGCTGAATCCGCCTTAAAATCAGCCTCCAAATAAAGCCTCCCAATAGAACTCTATTGGGAGGCTGATTTTGAGGCGCATTTAACGTCAAAATCAGCACCAAAAAACTCTGTATGCACTGACCCTAATACTACAATGCAGTGCTGATATAATACCACCTTATAGTGCACATGTAATTCTGTGCTACAGAGCCCAAACAATAGCACCATGGCATACATTGTCCAAATAGTTCCACCATACATACAGTATACAATAACATACATAACAAACATGGAGATGTGACTTGGTTTATACACTAGAATGAAAGGTATTTGGGATTTCTATACAAAACAGAAAACCTGCAATTTCTATTTTTCCACATGATGGTAATTATCAGAGTATCATATACAAAATGATATGGGTCTGAGCAGGATAATTGAAGGAATGAATGAAGGAAAGACAATAGAAAACTGAATGCAGATCAGTGGAAAGGAATGGTAGTGGCTCATTGCTGCTAAAGTTGGTTGTAGTTCAGAGAGGCCCGATTTCTATGTTTGCTCGGATGTCCAATGATTAATTATTACATCCCTGCTGTCCAGGAGTTGAACTTTTGATGGATCTGGTACCCAGGCCCCATATGTCCAGTACTTACTATGCTTGTGGCTCCAATAATATAAAGATATAAAATAGTAAGCAGAATCTGAGCGTGGAGCTTGTGAGTACATTTATTTCATAGGGCTCCCTAAATTCTGACTATTGTCATGTACAGTGATGTATTGAAGAGTGGTATATGGTGTATGGTTTTTTTTACATTGGAGCCTATGGGAGACTGAGGACAACCATTGGCATCCCTTTTATGTGTCCATGTAATAGTTATGTTTCCAGTGCATAAACGGACACTTAAGACACAATGTAAAAGTAACCGTATCACTGAAAAAAATAGGGATAGCATAACTTTTACTTTTACTTCCTGTTGGTCAGTTTTAAAACCCATTCAGGTCTGTATGCGGCCTCTCCGTGGGAAAACCTTTTTTTTTTTTTTGCAGGGACACAAAGTTGGATATGCAGGACTTAAACCGGTTTCCCCGCAGAGAGGCTGCATGTAGACACTGTCAGTTTGCTTTAAAAACCCATTCAAAGGAATGGGTTTTAAAACTGACCAACGGGAAGCCATCCCCTATCCAGTTTCTCCGGGAAATAGAACAGAGACCTGACGAGGGGACATGGGCGCAAGTGTGAACAGCCCCTAAGTCAATTGTGGATAAAGTACGGACCCATTCACATGGGTACAGTTTTTGCGGCTGTGTGTTTGGCTGTGGTGAAGAGCCACAAAATATGGAGCAGGTCTTATACCTGGACATATTTACAGATTTGCCCATTCATTTCAATCTATGAGTCAATGAAAACCACACAGATACCATATCCGTGCATTGTACGTGCCATTTTTACTGACCCGTACACTGCACACAGTCATGTGCTTGAGGCCTAAATAAATACTTGTATTCCCTACAAAATAACAATTTCTTATAACTATGTGGCTGCAATTTCTGTTATTCCTCTTGGCAATTTATGAATAAATTGACAACTAGGTGTTACCATTCTCAGTGTCTTTAGGATACGTTCCTACACTTTCCAATCAATACTGATACTGTCAGCCTGAATACTGAGACGTTCCATTGACAAGATGAATGAGCTGTCGCTTTAGACATATTCTTTCATCTGTTATTCCTTCTTTACTAGAAGGAATAGCAGGCATAGCACAAAGTAGAAATATAAGAAAATACGCTCTGGCATTATTATTTCATGGGGAATACAAGTACTTACTGATACAGACATGAGGAAGAACAGGCCACCTTTGATTTGTGTGGAAATTTTCTATTCATGAAGTCATTCATGAAGAAATTTTGTATCACTAAAAGACTTCACAGCAGATACAAGTATGTCATAAATAACTGAAGAGAAGAATGAGACACGATACAATAGAAGAAAATTCTGATTCCCATCTGAAGCGTGGTCACTATAGTCCTTGATGTTATTGTTTGAGGGGGGCTATAATCTAGAAGCAATAACCATGACCTAAGCTATCAAGAGATAATACACATATCGTAATACATACAAATGTGTTATACCAGCACCTGCAAATATACAGTATGCTGCAACATAAAAAATTCAGAAGCGTGGAACATGTTGTACAGTGAAGGTTTCTTTTGGAATTTATACATTACCAAACAAAAGTATTGCTTTTAATGCGAGATAAATCATTTCTGCTCTCAGAGACCCGACAGCCTTGTAAAATATTAATGTCATAATAAATTCTCTCTTTGAACAGTAGACATAAAATGTAATTACCTTTGTCAAAATACAGTGATCACTTTGGCGCAGTGACATTTTGTCTTCAACACCTTGTTCTTTTTATTTCTGCAGCACCCAGTCATTTGTTTCTAAGATTATGTGCTAACTGGAATTTGTCTTGTGAATTTCTAGATGACAAAGAAGATAAAAAAACTGGAAAAAGACACAAACACCTGGAAAACGAGATTTGAAAATTGTAATAAAGCTCTGCTGGACATGATTGAAGAGGTGAGAGATTTTCTATTAAATCATGGCTGGCCAGCAGTGCAGGGGATTGCTAGGTTTTTTTTTTTCTTTTTCTTTATATTCTGACAGTTTCATTTATTTAGCTCTTGTCAGAGCAAACTTTACGTGACCCGGACAAGTACCGCGTATTTCATAAGGATTATCAAAGGGGGAAAAAGTAAAACAAATCTGAAATATAAAAAGTGTTCATTTAATTGCTGTATGACTTGTCTGATGTTATATGAGACACATTATAGGATCATATATCATCGCTTTCCTGGAATGAGTATGGAAGGTGTCACTCATTATGATGTCTGCAACATGATGAAGATGCGATGACTGACCTGTCCTACATGTGAATCACCTTTACAACATTAAATTTTAGTCTCATATGTAAAATATATCCCAACTGAAGCTAACAAGCCATGTCCCTGACATACCTATATGAAAGACAAAGCTGCCCAGGATTGGAAAAAAGGTTCTGGTTTTCTCCCCAAAACAGCAGTACTTGCCCATTGCACATATTTGGTATTGGAAGAGGCTCATTTAACATGATGGTTATAACCTATTATGTCCACACATAGGAGTGGCAATGTTTCTGAGAGAAAAGCAAACCACTTTTTTTCACATTCTGACTAATAACTTTAAGGGTGAATTCACACTGAGTAAACGCTAGCTTATTCTGAACGTAAAACACGTTCAGAATAAGCGGCGTCTAAAGCAGCTCCATTCATTTCTATGGGAGCGGGGATACGAGCGCTCCCCATAGAAATGAATGGGCTGCTTCTTTCACTCCGTGCAGTCCCATTGAAGTGAATGGGGAGTGCCGGCGTGTACGCTCCGGCATGAGCAGAGCTTGCCGTATACGCCGGCACTCCCCATTCACTTCAATGGGACTGCACGGAGTGAAAGAAGCAGCCCATTCATTTCTATGGGGAGCGCTCGTATCCCCGCTCCCATAGAAATGAATGGAGCTGCTTTAGACGCCGCTTATTCTGAACGTGTTTTACGTTCAGAATAAGCTAGCGTTTACTCAGTGTGAATTCACCCTAAGGCTGAAGCCCCACATTTTTTTTATTGCAGATTTTGCTGCGTTTTTTTTTTAACCTAAGTCAGGAGTGGATTGAGCAGAAGGTTGACTTATAAGAGCTTCCTATATATTTCCCATTCCCTTTGTAGCCATTCTTGGCTTTGGCTCAAAAAACGCAGCAAAATTAGCAAAAAAATGCTGTGTTTCTGCAACTTGGGGCCTTACCCTAAGGCTGTGGCCGCACGTTGCAGAAATGCAGTTGTTTTTGTTGCAGATTTTGTTGCGTTTTTTTTTTTTTAGCCAAAGCCAAGAGAGGCTACAAAAGGAATGCAATGTATATAGGAAGTTCTTATACTTCTCCCTTTGATCAATCCACTCGTGGCTTTGCCTAAAAAAAACGCAATAAAAAAAGCTGTGTTTCTGCAATGAGTTTTACAGGAATGTAATATTGATGGCATATTATTTGGATGGTGGAAGCTTGACCCATAGCACCCTCAATGATCAGGTGAATGTAGAGCTGTGGTGCTTTATACATTTTGATGCAGCTCTGTCTGGTACTGCAGCTTAGAATACTCACTTAAAATACCAGACGCAACCACTACACCATGTATAGTGCTTGGTCTTGGTAGTGTTGGAGCTATAATTGTATGTCCTTAAGTATTCATCAGGATTCAGTTGTCAGGGCTCAGCAGTAGCAGAAGCTATGACGCTAATGTGGATAGAAACAAATCATGTTCAAATATGGTGTGTTCAAACATTCAGACCATTCTGAAATGTCAAGTACAACCCCTCCTAGCACGTGATGTGGGTGCAGCAATGCACTCACCCTTCACTCAGGCCAACACAGTCCATGCACATCCAAAATACACTCTGCCACCACCACTGACTTGATAGGCTCAACAGAAACCTATCTCACATATGCAAGTGTCTCTCCAATAGTTAGGTGCAAACACACTTCAAAAAGAGTAATGGGTTCATAGAGCAACACAAAATAACAGTTAAATTGAATGATTTTATTCCCAAAGGTTCAGTGCTATATATTAACCACTTCTGGAACACCCATTGGGTATCCATGCCTTCTCGATCGCTGTGTATACAGCATGTAATGAGCGCTGTATACACAGCTATTGGCACCGCCATGATGCAGCCGCCCTCTGACCCGGCAGTCACATGATCCACCGGGCTCAGCATCTTACAAGAGATGCTGGGTTCCACAGGACCCAGATCAGCTCTGTAAACTGTATATACCAACATTCAGGAGGCTGTATTACTCCTGCAACTGGGGCTAAATGTACCAGACCCAGTTTCAGGGGAAAACAGTCTCCAATACAAAAAAAAAGTGATCAGATGTCCCCAAAGGTCTATTATGACCTTATGGGGTCATAATCTGGAAAAAAAAAATTAATAGAAAAGTTTTTTTTAAAAAATGTAAATAAAATAATTAAAAAAAAATAAAATAAAATAATACACCAATTAAATGGCGTTATTAAAGGTTATAGCTCCATCCCTAATGACACCATATAAAATAAAAATTACCATAATAGAGAGGAAAAACTATTTTATAATTTTTTTCAGAAACACTTTGTTATTAAATTTAAAAAAAAGAAAAATGAAAAACAGACACGATTTCCCTCCTATTTTGTTTATATTTTCCCAGATATAAAAAAATTCAAATACATGCAAAAATAAAAACAACATAAAAATAAAGACCTACGTGTCACCAAAAAAAGACGCAGAAATTAGTTGAATAATCCAAATGATAAAATTGTTACAGCGCTAAAAACCGCACATACAAAAAAAAAAAAAAAAAAAAAAAAAGTGTCTAGTTCTGGACCACAAATTGGCCCGATATGGAAATGGTTAAATAAAAGATAAATTAAGAAAAAATGAAGAAACAACAGTTTTAAAACAAAAGGGGAAATACACAAATGAATTTGATACTTAGGGTAAGTTCACACCGAGTTCTTTGGTCAGGGTTTTGAGGCCGTATCCGCCTCAAAATCCTGACCAAAAAGACGCCTCCCATTGAAATCAATGAGAGACGCTCAGGTCTTTGTTCCAGGAGCCGTTTCTTCTGGCTCCCAGAAAAACAAAGCGAGATGCTCATTCTTCAGGCCGAGTAGCCTCACGATTCGGCCTGAAGACACTCCCTTCTCCGGACTAGGCCCATTCATTGGGCCTAATCTGGAGTAGAGTGCGCGGCTGGATGCCGGTGCAGTGCAGTGGCTTTCAGTCACGGCTACCCGGTTTTTGGATCGAAACCTGAGGCGGCCTCCGTGTGAACTTACCTTAGAGTCCTTTTTTTCCATGGAGCTTGGAAGATCTCTTCAGATACAATTGGACACTCCCAGCTTCCTTGCTGCTCCAAAAAATGTGTGCCCATTGGTATGGTAAACACAGTCTTTTGTGGCTTGTGCTTAGCGACACCTCCCAGGCGGCCCCCCACCCCTCCTCCTACTCTCTGAGGTGGGGGATGAGATCATTCATCTTTGCCTGGAAAAGTTATGCATGACTTGTTCTATATCTGCCTTGTTTACCTTTGCTTTTGAGGGTAATCCAGGTCACAACACCTCCCTCTGCATGCCCAACTGGGTTTGCCAAAGACAACCAATCATAAAGCAATAAAATCTTGCTGCTTAACATTTGTTTTTGGGCTACAGGAAATGAATGGTCATAATGACAGGAAGAATCTTCTGCGCCTCTAACATTATTTATATACACACATACCGATGTGGTAGACTGATAACACATGCATAAACAATACATTCACTAAAGATATATATACAAACAATATGATTCAGTAATATTACATATGCAAATTGGCTCCCTTCATCACATGTCACATAAAAGGATAGTGGTACTATACACTCACCGGCCACTTTATTAGGTACACCATGCTAGTAACGGGTTGGACCCCCTTTTGCCTTCAGAACTGCCTCAATTCTTCGTGGCATAGATTCAACAAGGTGCTGGAAGCATTCCTCAGAGATTTTGGTCCATATTGACATGATGGCATCACACAGTTGCCGCAGATTTGTCGGCTGCACATCCATGATGCGAATCTCCCGTTCCACCACATCCCAAAGATGCTCTATTGGATTGAGATCTGGTGACTGTGGAGGCCATTGGAGTACAGTGAACTCATTGTCATGTTCAAGAAACCAGTCTGAGATGATTCCAGCTTTATGACATGGCGCATTATCCTGCTGAAAGTAGCCATCAGATGTTGGGTACATTGTGGTCATAAAGGGATGGACATGGTCAGCAACAATACTCAGGTAGGCTTTGGCATTGCAACGATGCTCAATTGGTACCAAGGGGCCCAAAGAGTGCTAAGAAAATATTCCCCACACCATGACACCACCACCACCAGCCTGAACCGTTGATACAAGGCAGGATGGATCCATGCTTTCATGTTGTTGACGCCAAATTCTGACCCTACCATCCGAATGTCGCAGCAGAAATCGAGACTCATCAGACCAGGCAACGTTTTTCCAATCTTCAATTGTCCAATTTCGATGAGCTTGTGCAAATTGTAGCCTCAGTTTCCTGTTCTTAGCTGAAAGGAGTGGCACCCGGTGTGGTCTTCTGCTGCTGTAGCCCATCTGCCTCAAAGTTCGACGTACTGTGCGGCGTTCAGAGATGCTCTTCTGGCTACCTTGGTTGTAACGGGTGGCTATTTGAGTCACTGTTGCCTTTCTATCAGCTCGAACCAGTCTGGCCATTCTCCTCTGACCTCTGGCATCAACAACGCATTTCCGCCCACAGAACTGCTGCTCACTGGATGTTTTTTCTTTTTCGGACCATTCTCTGTAAACCCTAGAGATGGTTGTGCGTGAAAATCCCAGTAGATCAGCAGTTTCTGAAATACTCAGACCAGCCCTTCTGGCACCAACAACCATGCCACGTTCAAAGGCACTCAAATCACCTTTCTTCCCCATACTGATGCTCGGTTTGAACTGCAGGAGATTGTCTTGACCATGTCTACATGCCTAAATGCACTGAGTTGCCGCCATGTGATTGGCTGATTAGAAATTAAGTGCTAACAAGCAGTTGGACAGGTGTACCTAATAAAGTGGCCGGTGAGTGTACATTGTATGTGGTAGTGCGTTTGGCCTTACACCACATGGTGCATTAGGGTATAGGAGTTTAAGTTATACATAAGATTTTCATTATACAGAATATAAAATACGGTGGAGCTATATTTTGAAACTGTCTATAAGACTTCATACAAAGTTACCTATAATATTTCACTTTTTGCCTAAGATTCATATGATATAAGCAACTTTCATTTAAGATGATTCCTCCATGACATAGCCATGTCAGAATGACATTTTTATGCTAGAAATATGAATCAGTAACCAGTTCTTATTATCGTTGGATGTGTGATTTTATTATACAAAATCTTTCCAGCTTACTACTTTACCTTCTTGCTCTTTTTTTCTATAGAAAGCCATGAGGGCTAAAGAATATGAATGCTTTGTTGTAAAAATCGAGAGGCTGGAAAAGCTTTGCAGAGCACTGCAAGAGGAAAGAATGGAACTATACAGAAGAATTAAAGATGCCAAGACACGAGATGAGGAGGAGGAGGAGGAGGAGGAAGATACGGCAACTGAGGTCCTGGTTTCAGCTACGGCTGCTGCTGATGAAAGGTCTGTCACAGAGTCTTCTGTAATAGATGAAAAAATCATCAGAGATCTGGAAACAGCTTTTATGGTGACCCACACTCTTGAGACGCCAGCAGAAGAAAGCCGTCCACAATGTCTACAATCACAAGCTACAGGGGAAAATCCTGCACAGTCATTACAAGATGCAGCCTGCTCAGAATCTAAAGAGCCTAACCCTTCAAAAACCGAAGAACAGCACACATCGCCAAATAATGATATGGAAGATGTAGACTAAACCCAACTGTAAACACTATGTCAAGATTTGTGATAGATATGTGAAACTATGTGACTAAAGATAGTATTAAGTATAAATGACCTTAAAAAGATTGAAAAATTCTGTGCATTGCGGGATCTGGTATCGCGACTCTTCCATTCATTTTAATTGGGATGAGTTGCAATACTAGACACAGCACAAGTGGCGCCTTGTCTAGAAAAAAATTACTTTTTTTCATCTGAAACAATTTCTTTCTAATGAAAAAAAGAAACAAAGAAGAATCAATGTCAAAGTAAATTCATACATAAAATATGTATACAACACTTTTATACAAAAATGCACAATTTTTACAGAGCAGTGGAAATTTATATTATGTATTTGTTAATATAAAGAGTCCGTTATATGAGATGATAGATTCCCCTAATTCTTATAATAAAAGAGATTATATTACATTGTCAAGTATAACTTCCCATTATTCTGCAAGCAACTGCATTTTCAGATGACCAATTGTATAAGTCCAGATACATTTCCACTAATGCATTTTATTCTTTATTCTTGTGATTAAAAAAACAATGGTGGGGTATATGATGTAGGGCCACAGGAAGGAGTTACAGGTCTGGTGATCATGGAGGCCAGCGCACAACTAAGGGTAAGTTCACACAGGGTTTTTGGGCTGGATTTTGACGTGGAGGCAGCCTCAGAATCTAGCCCAAAAATGGCTAGCCACAACTGGATGCCGGAGCAGTGAATACAGTGCACCGGCATCCAGTCGCAGCATTCTGCTCCGGATTAGGCCCAAATGAATGGGCCTAGTCGGGAGGGAGTGTTCGTGCCACAGACACAGTGGCGGTTTCCGCCACAGAATCCGCAGCAAAAAAGGGCAGGTCGCCTTTTTTCCGCAAGCGGTACAAACTGCTAACGGAAAAAAGAAGTGAACGGCTTCCATTGAAGTCAATGAGAGGCTTTTTTGGAACTGGATTTTGACGCAGATTCCATTGCATAATCCGGCCCAAAAAAACCTTTCTGAGGCTGTATCTGCCTCAAAATCCTGACCAAAAAGACGGCTCCCATTGATCTCAAGTCTTTCTTCTCCTTGCGATTTGGCCTGAAGACACTCCCTCCTCAGGACTAGGCCCGTTCATTGGACCTAATCTGGAGCGGAGTGCGCGACTGGATGCCGATGCAGTGCATCGGCTTTCAGATGCAGCTACCCGGCCTTTGGTCCGGAACCTGAGGCGGCCTCCGCTTCAGGTTTCTGTACCAAAAAACCCCATCTGAACTTAGGAGTCATCTCCCTTAGGAGTCAGTTCAGGCACAGGTGATCCATCCTTCTGGTAGAGTTTCATTAAGGTGCCTGCAAACATCCAGATGGAAATGTGGAGGTCACCATCCTGCTGATAGACTGCTTTTAGCAGATCTTCCTCTATCTGTGGAATCCGTGGCATAATACATATGTAGGACAGTATACTCGGGGGAAAAAGATAGAACTATAGACTTTGCGCCTACTCATTGTATTGAGCATGAATACTTTATCTACTAATAAATGGCATAAACTTAGAGTAGACAATCTAAAAGTAGACACCTAGGAAAACATGGGGTATTTTAAGACTGTCTAGTCTAACTTTCCATTGTCCAAAGCTTAAACAGTATTAGTTTATCTGCCCAACTGTATTTATCAGCTGGACAACCCCTTTAACAGTAATAATATCTGTGATGAATGGTGGTCATACTGTGCTATAGAGAAACAGCCATACAGGCAGAAAAACAAAGCATGGTGTCCAAGCATTATGTAAGCTCGGAGGAAGGGCAATAAGGAGAAAAAAATGCCAAATACAATAAATACTGCAATATGCGTGGCATATGACATATGCAATGCTTGTTCATCTGACAGCTAAATATGCACATACAGTTTGCTGGAGTTTATATTTATAGTCCATAGGTTCAGTCATCTTTCATCTCATATACAGTATATGTCCTGCTTAGGGCTGTAATATGAAGTTAGGATTACTAGATGAAAATCAAAATAATGTTCAAAAACTGCCGATAGCCCAGAATAGCCACATATCTATAGGCAAATCTCACCTAGTAGGATATGAAATACTAATGTTTTCCTTTGTAATTTATTAATACTAATGACTGATTAGTAATTCACTATTTGACCACTTCCTTTTGTTTGTATGTGGCTTTACACCGCCATAATAGAAAGCCTAAAGTGTATTTATTGCATTAGGAAACAAAAATAAAAGTTGTTTTGTGAACACCTTATTATGCTGAGCAGACTTTTTATTTAGCTG
Organism: Leptodactylus fuscus; assembly: GCF_031893055.1. Classification (NCBI taxonomy): domain Eukaryota; kingdom Metazoa; phylum Chordata; class Amphibia; order Anura; family Leptodactylidae; genus Leptodactylus; species Leptodactylus fuscus. The sequence goes on from NC_134267.1 coordinate 87,530,781, forward strand.
ATCTTTGGCCTCCTGCATACACAGGGTATACACAAATCCATGTATATACAGTTATATTAGTTTACCATTGACTCCCATTACACTATGCAGTATGTTTTTTACTAGCTAAGGCTACATTCATATATGTGCTGAAGTCTGTTGGAAAAACAAATGGTTAGCAGTCCATATAAGCTATTATAGGCTGAGGCCCCACATTGTGAAAACGCAGCTTTTTTTGTTATAGATTTTGCTGTGGTTTTTGAACCAAAGCCAGGAATGGATGGAGCAGTAGGGAGAAATATAATTATCTATGTATAACGAGGTACTTCACAGTATCCTGACCATCAAACAGTCAAAGCCTGTCCACCAGCTTGTTGAAGAAAACAGGAAATAGTACCTCCACACTCTGCCACTGGGTTTGTTTATGGCCTCCTCACGTTGCTGCCACTTCCTCACTCTGCCACTGGGTCACTGTATGAAATCCTAAGGCTGCTGCAACCTCCACACTCTGCCACGGAGTCACTATATGGCCTTCGAAGGCTGCTGCAACCTCCACACTCTGCCTCAGGGTCACTGTATGGCCTCCTAAGGCTGCTGCAATTTACACACACTGCTACTGGGTCACTCTATGGCCTCCTCACACTGCTGCCACCTGCTCACTCTACCACTGCGTCACTGTATGGCCTCCTAAGGCTGCTGCATTCTCCACACTCTGCCACTGGGTCACTGTATGACCTCCTCACATTGCTACTGTCTCCCCTCTCTGTCACTGGGCACTGTGTGGCCTCCTAAGGCTGCTGCTACCTCCACTTTGCCACTCCATGGCCTCCTAATGCTGCTGCTACCTTAACACTATGTCACCATGTCACTATGATGCCCTCTACTCTGTCAGGTGGGCTCTACTTGTATAAGCATTTACTAGAACCAGTTCTGTAGACATCTGTGTGGAATCAGCAGACAAGGGTGTCAAAAGAATACGCTCTTTCAAGCTACAGTAGGATCTTGAGCCTCTTCATGGTTATTTATTCCTGGCACTAACATTGACGTGTGAGGCTCAGTTCATACTTGAGTTATTTGGTCAGTTTTGGCCCCGTAACTGGCCAAATAAGTGTGCAGTGGCTCTAAGAGCGAATCCTGTCATGTGCGTGTCATTCTGACTCACTGTATTGTTTGACTACCACAACACACTCCCTATGCGTGATACTGCAAGGCACAATGTTCTACACCACTATACAGGGTCTCTGCAGCCAGGAAATAGCTGTTTTTAAAGGGGCTCTATCACTGGGAAAAGTCATTTTTATCTAAACACATGCTTGCATAGGCTTTAGAAAGTCTATTCCACACTTACCTTTTGTATGTAGATTGCCTCAGTGGTGTCTGAATAAGTCCGTTTTTATTCATATGCTTCATATGGCTTCCAGCCAGCACAGTGAAGCAAACAGGAAGCTGAGTCATCAGCAGCAGAAGCAGCAGCAGCAGTCTCCCATAGAAAACAATAGGAGAGGTGTGCACGATCTATTGTGCACCAGTCTAATTAGCATATGAATAAAAACGGACTTATTCAGAAACCACTTAGACAATCTACATACTATAAGTAAGTGTGGACTAGACTTTCTAAAGGCTATGCAAAGGTGTGATTAGTTAAAAATGACTTTTCCTAGTGATAGAGCCCCTTTAATGCTATTTGCTGCAAATTAATACGGATAGAATCAAATTTTTTGGTGAAATCCGGCAAGGCAGCAGAATCAATTTTTTCAAAACTTCGCTCACCTCTAATTAAAATAATTCTTATATCCCAGATATTCCAGGAATAGGATCAGAATAGTGCTACATGCGATATCTATGAATAGTCTTACTTATGTATCAGTAAATGTGAAACTCAGATGAACACTAGTGCTCAGTCTTGTCTGTGTCTCTGCTCCACCATGTATGTACAGTGATCCCTGGTGTAGCCAGCTGACTGCCTCTGAAACTGCAGCTTGTTGAAGGAGATGCTGAGCAAGCACAAGTGCTGGAACTTCCCATTCTCTTATTGTTTGCTCAGCATCTTCACTAACAACCAGGGACTTCGCAGCTTTACAGACCAATTTACCACATTAGGGATCCCTTCAGATACTCTGTAGAGCATCCGCTCAGAATGTGTCCATCTCAGCACATTTACTCAACACACTCAAGATTTTTCATATAAACAGCAGGAGGCTCTATTCAGACAATATTGCTGGAAGATTGTGAAATATAAGCATTTTTTTAAAATAAGTGAAAATGTTCAGAATTATGGCCTGGATTGAACTGTATACAATGGGACCGATTTACTGATACTGTCTTAAATTTAGACAGTGCAAAATTAGATATTTTTGTCTTAAAATGTGCCAGATTTATAATAGCGCCTTGACGTTGGTAGATAAATCTGCTGCACTGTTAAGCCAAGTTCAAACGGGGTTTTTTGGACCAGATTTTTGGGGCGGACACTGCCTCAGAATCCGATCTAAAAAATGGCTAGCCGCGACTGGATGCATACCGTGCACAGGCATCCAGTCGCCGCATTCCGCTCCGGATTAGGCTGAATTGGCCTAGTTGGGAGGGAGTGTCACGGCGTGGACTCTACACAGTGGCGTAACTAGGAATGGCGGGGCCCCGTGGTGAACTTTTGACATGGTCCCCCCCCCGACCGACACCGGCGCCGAAGACCTCGACCGACCCCCTCCTACGCATTTCTGCGCGTTCTATTATGCCTCATAGTGGCCCCTCCACACAGTATTATGCCCCATAGTGGCCCCTGCACACAGTATTATCCACCATAGTGGCCCCTGCACAAAGTATTATCCACCATAGTGGCCCCTGCACACAGTATTATGCCCCATAGTGGCCCCTGCACACAGTATTATTCCCCATAGTGGCCCCTGCACACAGCATTATCCACCATAGGGTCCCCTGCACACAGCATTATCCACCATAGGGTCCCCTGCACACAGCATTATCCACCATAGGGGCCCCTGCACACAGTATTATCCCCCATACTGGCCCCTGCACACAGTATTATGCCCCATAGTGGCCCCTGCACACAGCATTATCCACCATAGGGGCCCCTGCACACAGCATTATCCACCATAGGGGCCCCTGCACACAGCATTATCCACCATAGGGTCCCCTGCACACAGCATTATCCACCATAGGGGCCCCTGCACACAGCATTATCCCCCATAGGGGCCCCTGCACACAGTATTATCCCCCATACTGGCCCCTGCACACAGTATTATGCCCCATAGTGGCCCCTGCACACAGTATTATTCACCATAGTGGCCCCTGCACACAGCATTATCCACCATAGGGTCCCCTGCACACAGCATTATCCACCATAGGGGCCCCTGCACACAGCATTATCCACCATAGGGTCCCCTGCACACAGCATTATCCACCATAGGGGCCCCTGCACACAGTATTATCCCCCATACTGGCCCCTACACACAGTATTATGTCCCACTGTGGACACCCATAAACAATTATTATACTCTGGGGTCTTTTCAGACCCCAGAGTATAATAATCGGAGACCCAGAGGGGAGAAAAACATAAAAAACTACTGTTACTTACCTGTCTCCGGCTCCTACGCGGTCTTCTCCGTCCTTGTTTAATGACGTCTGACGTCACATGACCTGGGACGCAGGCCGGGTTCATGTGACGTCAGAGACGTCAGAAAGGACGTCAGGCAGGATCGTGGAGAGGTAAGTAACATGTTTTTTATGTTTCTTACCTCTCCCGGTCTGCCGATCATTATACTTGGGGGTCTGGCACATGTCACTACTAGAGATGAGCGAACACTAAAATGTTCGAGGTTCGAAATTCGATTCGAACAGCCGCTCAATGTTCGTGTGTTCGAACGGGTTTCGAACCCCATTATAGTCTATGGGGAACAGATACTCGTTAAGGGGGAAACCCAAATCCGTGTCTGGAGGGTCACCAAGTCCACTATGACACCCCAGGAAATGATGCCAACACCTCTGGAATGACACTGGGACAGCAGGGGAAGCATGTCTGGGGGCATCTAACACACCAAAGACCCTCTATTACCCCAACATCATAGCCTAACAACTACACACTTTACACACTCAATACCACCTCTCTGACAGTAGGAAAACACCTTGAAACATGTGTATTTGGCACTTGCAGTGAGGAGAGCTTGTCACCAGCAGTGAATTTGGCCCTTGTAGTAAGTTGAGGTTGGCACCAACATTTGTTTTGAAAATCAGGGTGGATTGAGCCTCTAACCAGCAGAGTTTGGGCAAATTCATGGTGGAGGGAGCCTCTAAAAACCCCAGTTTGGACCAATTCATGGTGGAGGGAGCCTCTAACCAGCCCAGTTTGGGCAAATTCATGGTGGAGGGAGCCTCTAAAAAACCCAGTTTGGACCAATTCATGGTGGAGGGAGCCTCTAACCAGCCCAGTTTGGGCAAATTCATGGTGGAGGGAGCCTCTAACCAGCCCAGTTTGGACCAATTAATGGTGGAGGGAGCCTCTAACCAGCCCAGTTTGGACCAATTAATGGTGGAGGGAGCCTCTAACCACCCCAGTTTGGACCAATTCATGGTGGAGGGAGCCTCTAAACAGCCCAGTTTGGGCAAATTCATGGTGGAGGGAGCCTCTAAAAAACCCAGTTTGGACCAATTCATGGTGGAGGGAGCCTCTAACCAGCCCAGATTGGACCAATTAATGGTGGAGGGAGCCTCTAAACAGCCAAGTTTGGACCAATTCATGGTGGAGGGAGCCTCTAAAAACCCCAGTTTGGACCAATTCATGGTGGAGGGAGCCTCTAACCAGCCCAGTTTGGGCAAATTCATGGTGGAGGGAGCCTCTAAACAGCCCAGTTTGGGCAAATTCATGGTGGAGGGAGCCTCTAACCAGCCCAGTTTGGACCAATTAATGGTGGAGGGAGCCTCTAACCAGCCCAGTTTGGACCAATTAATGGTGGAGGGAGCCTCTAACCAGCCCAGTTTGGACCAATTAATGGTGGAGGGAGCCTCTAACCACCCCAGTTTGGACCAATTCATGGTGGAGGGAGCCTCTAACCAGCCCAGTTTGGACCAATTAATGGTGGAGGGAGCCTCTAAAAAACCCAGTTTGGACCAATTCATGGTGGAGGGAGCCTCTAAACAGCCCAGTTTGGGCAAATTCATGGTGGAGGGAGCCTCTAAACAGCCCAGTTTGGACCAATTCATGGTGGAGGGAGCCTCTAAACAGCCCAGTTTGGGCAAATTCATGGTGGAAGGAGCCTCTAACCAGCAGAGTTGTGGGAAAGCAGGGTGGAGGGAGCCTCTAACCAGCAGAGTTGGTGGAAATCAGGGTGGAGGGAGCCTCTAACCAGCAGAGTTGGGGGAAATCATGTTGGAGGGAGCCTAGTATTAGCAGAATTGTGCAACGCTTATGGTGGATGAGTATGAGGATGCGGAGGAATTGGAGAGGTTGAGTACAGACATGGAGTTTCATGTTGGGGTGCTTTACACAGGTGGGCACAAAAATGACGGCTCTACCCAGTGGTGGTTCATTTTTATCAAAGTGAGCCGGTCGGCACTCTCAGCTGACAGACGGGTGCGCTTGTCAGTGATGATGCCACCGGCTGCACTGAACACCCTCTCAGATAGGACGCTGGCGGCAGGACAGGACAGCACCTCCAAGGCATATAGGGCAAGTTCAAGCCACAGGTCCAACTTCGACACCCAATACGTGTAGGGCGCAGAGGGGTCGGAGAGGACAGGGCTGTGGTCGGAAAGGTATTCCCGCAACATGCGCCTATACTTCTCACGCCTGGTGACACTAGGACCCTCCGTGGCGGCACTTTGGCGAGGGGGTGCCATCAAGGTGTCCCAGACCTTAGACAGTGTGCCCCTCGTTTGTGTGGACCGGTGAGAACTTGGTTGCCTACTGGAGGAACTGCCCTCCCTGCCGCCAACGTCACATGCTGGAAACATCTCCATCATATTCTGCACCAATTGCCTGTGGCAAGCATTGATGCGATTGGCCCTCCCCTCTACCGGAATAAAAGACGAGATGTTGTTTTTATACCGGGGGTCAAGGATAGCAAAGATCCAGTACTGGTTGTCCTCCATGATTTTGACAATACGCTTGTCGGTTGTAAAGCACCCCAACATGAACTCAGCCATGTCTGCCACAGTGTTAGTTGGCATGACTCCTCTGGCCCCACCGGAAAGTTCAATCTCCATTTCCTCCTCATCCTCCATGTCTACCCATCCGCGCTGCAACAATGGGACGATTCGAAGTTGCCCGGAAGCCTCCTGTATCACCATCACATCATCGGACAACTCTTCTTCCTCCTCCTCCTCCTCCTCCTCCATTAAACGCAGTGAAGCGGACAGATGTGTGGACCTACTCTCCAGCTGTGACGGATCGGATGCTATCCCTAACTCCTCTGTGTGATCTGAGTTATCCCTGATGTCAATCAGGGATTCTCTCAGAACACACAAGAGCGGGATTGTAAGGCTCACCATCGCATCCTCAGAGCTCACCCTCCTTGTGGACTCCTCAAAGACCCGTAGGATGTCACAAAGGTCTCTCATCCATGGCCACTCATGGATGTGAAACTGAGGCAGCTGACTTTGTGGCACCCTAGGGTTTTGTAGCTGGTATTCCATCAAAGGTCTCTGCTGCTCAACCACTCTATTCAACATCTGAAACGTTGAGTTCCAGCGTGTGGGGACGTCGCACAAAAGCCGGTGTTGTGGCACATGCAGGCGTTGCTGGAGAGATTTTAAGCTAGCAGCGGCTACTGTCGACTTGCGAAAGTGGGCGCACATGCGCCGCACTTTCACCAGTAGCTCTGGAACATTGGGGTAGCTCTTTAGGAAACGTTGCACCACTAGGTTGAAGACGTGGGCCAGGCATGGAACATGTTGGAGTCCGGCAAGCTCCAGAGCTGCTACCAGGTTCCGGCCGTTATCACAAACGACCATGCCTGGGCCCAGGTGCAGCGGCTCAAACCATATTGCCGTCTCATCGAGGAGGGCATCCCTCACCTCGGAGGCAGTGTGCTGTCTGTCCCCCAAGCTGATCAGCTTCAGCACAGCCTGCTGACGTCTACCAACGCCAGTGCTGCAACGTTTCCAACTCGTAGCTGGGGTCAATCTAACAGCGGAGGAGGAGGCGGTGGCGGAGGAGGAGGCGGTGGCGGAGGAGGAGGCGGTAGAGGAGGAGGAGGAGGGGGGTGTTCTTCTCGTGTCCCTGCCAGGAATGTTAGGCGGGGAGACGAGGTACACCGGGCCAGTTTGGGAAGCAGTCCCAGCCTCAACTACATTCACCCAGTGTGCCGTCAGTGAAATGTAGCGTCCCTGTCCGCATGCACTTGTCCACGCGTCGGTGGTCAAGTGGACCTTTGTGCAAAGCGCGGAACTAAGGGCCCGCCTGATGTTGAGTGACACGTGCTGGTGCAAGGCGGGGACGGCACACCGGGAGAAGTAGTGACGGCTAGGGACGGCATAGCGAGGTGCCGCAGTTGCCATCAGGTCCAGGAAGGCGGGAGTTTCAACAAGCCGGAACGCCAACATCTCCTGGGCCAGCAGTTTAGCGATGTTGGCGTTCAAGGCTTGCGCGTGTGGGTGGTTAGCAGTGTATTTCTGCCGCCGCTCCAATGTCTGAGAGATGGTGGGTTGTTGTAAAGAAACGCCTGATGGTGCCTTTGATGGTGCAGGAGAAGGAGATAAGACAGGACCAGGGGAGGATGAGGTAGAAGTCAACAAAGTGGCGGAGGCAGATGAAGTGGTGTCCTGGCTCGTCCTCTGGAGTGCATCGCCAGCACAGTCAGCAGTGGCAGTGGCAGAGGCAGAGGCAGTGGCAGAGGCAGTGGCAGTGGCGTGAACGGCAGGCGGCCTTTGTCCTGCCGTTGCTGCCTGCCACTGATTCCAGTGCTTGGATTCCAAATGACGGCGCATTGAAGTGGTGGACAGGTTGCTCTTCTCAGAGCCCCTAATCAATTTCGAGAGGCAAATTGTGCAGACAACACTATATCTGTCCTCGGCGCATTCCTTGAAAAAACTCCACACCTTCGAGAAACGTGCCCTCGAGGTGGGAGTTTTTCGGGGCTGGGTACGAACTGGAACATCTTGGGAGATTCCGGGTGTGGCCTGGCTTCGCCTAAGCTGCTGACCTCTGCCTCTGCCTCTAGCTACCCTTTTTGGTGCTGCACCTGCCTCAACATCCACACTACTTTCCCCGCTTGACATCCCCCCTGTCCAGGTCGGGTCAGTGTCCTCATCATCCACCACTTCCTCTTCCAACTCCTGTCTCATCTCCTCCTCCCGCACAATGCGCCGGTCAACTGGATGCCCTGACGGCAACTGCGTCACATCATCGTCGATGAGGGTGGGTTGCTGGTCATCCACCACCAAATCGAACGGAGATGGAGGAGACTCTAGTGTTTGAGCATCTGGACACAGATGCTCCTCTGTTAGGTTCGTGGAATCGTGACGTGGAGAGGCAGGTTGAGGGACAATGAAAGGAGCGGAGAACAGCTCTGGGGAGCAGGGACAGTTTGGGTTATTGTTCTGTAAAGCTTCGGAATTTTGGGAGGAAGGAAGACAAGACTGTTGGGTAATAGGAGGAGAGGAGGCAGAGTCTGACTGGCTGCTGGACAATGTGCTGTAAGCGTTCTCTGACAGCCATTGCAAGACCTGTTCCTGGTTCTCGGGCCTACTAAGGTTTGTACCCTGCAGTTTAGTTAATGTGGCAAGCAACCCTGGCACTGTGGAGTGGCGCAATGCTTGCTGCCCCACAGGAGTAGGCACGGGACGCCCTGTGGCTTCACTGCTACCTTGCTCCCCAGAACCATTCCCCCGACCTCGCCCACGGCCTCGTCCACGTCCCTTTCCGGGAGCCTTGCGCATTTTGAATTCCTAGTTAGAAATTGGCACTGTATACCAGTAGTAAAAATTGTGGGTGCACGTAACCCCAATATATTCTTTGAATTCCCAGTCAGACACTGGCACTATATGGCAGTAGCAAGAAATGAGGGTATTTGTATTCCCAATATACTCTTTGAATTCCCAGTCAGACAATGGCACTGTATACCAGTAGTAAAAATTGTGGGTGCACGTAACCCCAATATATTCTTTGAATTACCAGTCAGAAACTGGCACTATATGGCAGTAGCAAGAAATGAGGGTATTTATAACCCCAATATATTCTTTGAATTCCCAGTCAGACAATGGCACTGTATACCAGTAGTAAAAATTGTGGGTGCACGTAACCCCAATATATTCTTTGAATTACCAGTCAGAAACTGGCACTATATGGCAGTAGCAAGAAATGAGGGTATTTGTATTCCCAATATACTCTTTGAATTCCCAGTCAGACAATGGCACTGTATACCAGTAGTAAAAATTGTGGGTGCACGTAACCCCAATATATTCTTTGAATTACCAGTCAGAAACTGGCACTATATGGCAGTAGCAAGAAATGAGGGTATTTATAACCCCAATATATTCTTTGAATTCCCAGTCAGACAATGGCACTGTATACCAGTAGTAAAAATTGTGGGTGCACGTAACCCCAATATATTCTTTGAATTACCAGTCAGAAACTGGCACTATATGGCAGTAGCAAGAAATGAGGGTATTTGTATTCCCAATATACTCTTTGAATTCCCAGTCAGACAATGGCACTGTATACCAGTAGTAAAAATTGTGGGTGCACGTAACCCCAATATATTCTTTGAATTACCAGTCAGAAACTGGCACTATATGGCAGTAGCAAGAAATGAGGGTATTTGTATTCCCAATATACTCTTTGAATTCCCAGTCAGACAATGGCACTGTATACCAGTAGTAAAAATTGTGGGTGCACGTAACCCCAATATATTCTTTGAATTACCAGTCAGAAACTGGCACTATATGGCAGTAGCAAGAAATGAGGGTATTTGTATTCCCAATATACTCTTTGAATTCCCAGTCAGACAATGGCACTGTATACCAGTAGTAAAAATTGTGGGTGCACGTAACCCCAATATATTCTTTGAATTACCAGTCAGAAACTGGCACTATATGGCAGTAGCAAGAAATGAGGGTATTTGTATTCCCAATATACTCTTTGAATTCCCAGTCAGACAATGGCACTGTATACCAGTAGTAAAAATTGTGGGTGCACGTAACCCCAATATATTCTTTGAATTACCAGTCAGAAACTGGCACTATATGGCAGTAGCAAGAAATGAGGGTATTTGTATTCCCAATATACTCTTTGAATTCCCAGTCAGACAATGGCACTGTATACCAGTAGTAAAAATTGTGGGTGCACGTAACCCCAATATATTCTTTGAATTACCAGTCAGAAACTGGCACTATATGGCAGTAGCAAGAAATGAGGGTATTTGTATTCCCAATATACTCTTTGAATTCCCAGTCAGACAATGGCACTGTATACCAGTAGTAAAAATTGTGGGTGCACGTAACCCCAATATATTCTTTGAATTACCAGTCAGAAACTGGCACTATATGGCAGTAGCAAGAAATGAGGGTATTTGTATTCCCAATATACTCTTTGAATTCCCAGTCAGACAATGGCACTGTATACCAGTAGTAAAAATTGTGGGTGCACGTAACCCCAATATATTCTTTGAATTCCCAGTCAGACACTGGCACTATATGGCAGTAGCAAGAAATGAGGGTATTTGTATTCCCAATATATTCTTTGAATTCCCAGTCAGACAATGGCACTGTATACCAGTAGTAAAAATTGTGGGTGCACGTAACCCCAATATATTCTTTGAATTACCAGTCAGAAACTGGCACTATATGGCAGTAGCAAGAAATGAGGGTATTTATAACCCCAATATATTCTTTGAATTCCCAGTCAGACAATGGCACTGTATACCAGTAGTAAAAATTGTGGGTGCACGTAACCCCAATATATTCTTTGAATTCCCAGTCAGAAACTGGCACTATATGGCAGTAGCAAGAAATGAGGGTATTTGTATTCCCAATATACTCTTTGAATTCCCAGTCAGACAATGGCACTGTATACCAGTAGTAAAAATTGTGGGTGCACGTAACCCCAATATATTCTTTGAATTACCAGTCAGAAACTGGCACTATATGGCAGTAGCAAGAAATGAGGGTATTTATAACCCCAATATATTCTTTGAATTCCCAGTCAGACAATGGCACTGTATACCAGTAGTAAAAATTGTGGGTGCACGTAACCCCAATATATTCTTTGAATTACCAGTCAGAAACTGGCACTATATGGCAGTAGCAAGAAATGAGGGTATTTATAACCCCAATATATTCTTTGAATTCCCAGTCAGACAATGGCACTGTATACCAGTAGTAAAAATTGTGGGTGCACGTAACCCCAATATATTCTTTGAATTACCAGTCAGAAACTGGCACTATATGGCAGTAGCAAGAAATGAGGGTATTTATAACCCCAATATATTCTTTGAATTCCCAGTCAGACAATGGCACTGTATACCAGTAGTAAAAATTGTGGGTGCACGTAACCCCAATATATTCTTTGAATTCCCAGTCAGAAACTGGCACTATATGGCAGTAGCAAGAAATGAGGGTATTTGTATTCCCAATATACTCTTTGAATTCCCAGTCAGACAATGGCACTGTATACCAGTAGTAAAAATTGTGGGTGCACGTAACCCCAATATATTCTTTGAATTACCAGTCAGAAACTGGCACTATATGGCAGTAGCAAGAAATGAGGGTATTTGTATTCCCAATATATTCTTTGAATTCCCAGTCAGACAATGGCACTGTATACCAGTAGTAAAAATTGTGGGTGCACGTAACCCCAATATATTCTTTGAATTACCAGTCAGACACTGGCACTATATGGCAGTAGCAAGAAATGAGGGTATTTGTATTCCCAATATATTCTTTGAATTCCCAGTCAGACAATGGCACTGTATACCAGTAGTAAAAATTGTGGGTGCACGTAACCCCAATATATTTTTTGAATTCCCAGTCAGACACTGGCACTATATGGCAGTAGCAAGAAATGAGGGTATTTGTATTCCCAATATATTCTTTGAATTCCCAGTCAGACAATGGCACTGTATACCAGTAGTAAAAATTGTGGGTGCACGTAACCCCAATATATTCTTTGAATTACCAGTCAGAAACTGGCACTATATGGCAGTAGCAAGAAATGAGGGTATTTATAACCCCAATATATTCTTTGAATTCCCAGTCAGACAATGGCACTGTATACCAGTAGTAAAAATTGTGGGTGCACGTAACCCCAATATATTCTTTGAATTACCAGTCAGAAACTGGCACTATATGGCAGTAGCAAGAAATGAGGGTATTTATAACCCCAATATATTCTTTGAATTCCCAGTCAGACAATGGCACTGTATACCAGTAGTAAAAATTGTGGGTGCACGTAACCCCAATATATTCTTTGAATTCCCAGTCAGAAACTGGCACTATATGGCAGTAGCAAGAAATGAGGGTATTTGTATTCCCAATATACTCTTTGAATTCCCAGTCAGACAATGGCACTGTATACCAGTAGTAAAAATTGTGGGTGCACGTAACCCCAATATATTCTTTGAATTACCAGTCAGAAACTGGCACTATATGGCAGTAGCAAGAAATGAGGGTATTTGTATTCCCAATATACTCTTTGAATTCCCAGTCAGACAATGGCACTGTATACCAGTAGTAAAAATTGTGGGTGCACGTAACCCCAATATATTCTTTGAATTCCCAGTCAGACACTGGCACTATATGGCAGTAGCAAGAAATGAGGGTATTTGTATTCCCAATATATTCTTTGAATTCCCAGTCAGACAATGGCACTGTATACCAGTAGTAAAAATTGTGGGTGCACGTAACCCCAATATATTCTTTGAATTACCAGTCAGAAACTGGCACTATATGGCAGTAGCAAGAAATGAGGGTATTTGTATTCCCAATATACTCTTTGAATTCCCAGTCAGACAATGGCACTGTATACCAGTAGTAAAAATTGTGGGTGCACGTAACCCCAATATATTCTTTGAATTACCAGTCAGAAACTGGCACTATATGGCAGTAGCAAGAAATGAGGGTATTTATAACCCCAATATATTCTTTGAATTCCCAGTCAGACAATGGCACTGTATACCAGTAGTAAAAATTGTGGGTGCACGTAACCCCAATATATTCTTTGAATTCCCAGTCAGACACTGGCACTATATGGCAGTAGCAAGAAATGAGGGTATTTGTATTCCCAATATATTCTTTGAATTCCCAGTCAGACAATGGCACTGTATACCAGTAGTAAAAATTGTGGGTGCACGTAACCCCAATATATTCTTTGAATTACCAGTCAGACACTGGCACTATATGGCAGTAGCAAGAAATGAGGGTATTTGTATTCACAATATATTCTTTGAATTCCCAGTCAGACAATGGCACTGTATACCAGTAGTAAAAATTGTGGGTGCACGTAACCCCAATATATTCTTTGAATTCCCAGTCAGACACTGGCACTATATGGCAGTAGCAAGAAATGAGGGTATTTGTATTCCCAATATATTCTTTGAATTCCCAGTCAGACAATGGCACTGTATACCAGTAGTAAAAATTGTGGGTGCACGTAACCCCAATATATTCTTTGAATTACCAGTCAGAAACTGGCACTATATGGCAGTAGCAAGAAATGAGGGTATTTGTATTCCCAATATATTCTTTGAATTCCCAGTCAGACAATGGCACTGTATACCAGTAGTAAAAATTGTGGGTGTATATAGCCCCAATTCTATTGCTAGGGGACTTGCAGGGTATTTCTGGGGTGAAGGTGGGGGGGCACACCGTTGGAACGGGTATCGGGGTATATATCGGGTATACGGGAATACACTGACAGTGTATTCCATTCAGGATCCTGGGAAAGCTGGGTTGCGGCGATTGAGCCCGTCAGTGCCACGTTACACTGACAAGCTTCTCCCTGGAATTTAGCTCTTACAAAAGCTGTTGGTTGTCTTCTCCTTCCTATCCTAGCCTGTCCCTGCCTACCCAGAATCTAAGCCCTAGCTAGCTGGACGGAAACCTCCGTCCTCGGTGAATTGCAAGCTCAGAATGACGCGAACCTGGGCGGCGCTGTTCTTTTAAATTAGAGGTCACATGTTTTCGGCAGCCAATGGGTTTTGCCTACTTTTTTCAACGTCACCGGTGTCGTAGTTCCTGTCCCACCTACCCTGCGCTGTTATTGGAGCAAAAAAGGTGCCAGGGAAGGTGGGAGGGGAATCGAGTAATGGCGCACTTTACCACGCGGTGTTCGATTCGATTCGAACATGCCGAACAGCCTAATATCCGATCGAACATGAGTTCGATAGAACACTGTTCGCTCATCTCTAGTCACTACAACTTAGAACATGCCCTCTTTCTGTAAAGCCACAGACTTCATACAAGTCATAAAAAGGGCCTAAAACATGTAAGTATGGCACAATGCATGTGAGTTTTTGGTGCAAATCTGCCCAGAATTCTTTCATGTTTAGATTAGTAAATCACACCCAATGTTTATGGGACATTTTATAATTTCAGAGAATGTGGCAATGGTGAAGACCTGGAAGGCGTAGCATGATAGAAAGATGAAGAAGCTTTCATGAAAGAATGATTAAGAACCATCATGTATTGGATTTCTTTGCTAGTTATCTCAGTAAAATGCCATTTTCTTTAGCAATAACAGCTCCGCGTACATACTGCTTGCAGAACTTTTTGTCTTTGACCTTCTACGCTGAAGGCATATACAGTATTTTCTATAAAGGTGATATACAGCAGTCTGCCCACTTTAAACATGAATATAAAGGATGACAGCTTCTCAGCTTTAGCCTTGGGAAAATTAATAATTCAATAACTAAAAATAATGGGTTTATTCCATTGACACATTTGTACTTGACGACTTAGAAAAATGAATGTGTTCCGCATTGTCACTCTATAAAAGTAAAGAAAAAGTATAGATGCTAAAATGAATCATTGATTTCAGTTACAATAGGAGTAAAATAAAATTCTAGAATCTGGTTGTTATGAGCAACAGCTCTCTAGCTATCTAGGCGTATATAGGATACCCATTGAGTATTTATGTGCTCTTTCCAGCACGTCTCTATGTTAATGAAAAGTAAGCAGAATATTAATTGGCTCTTATGTAAATAAAGTTATCAAACTACTTAAGGAAACTTATAGTATACTTATTATTTGATAGGTGAAGTGTACTTATTATTTCTTGTGCTATTTTTTTTTTTTTAAGATCTTTGCTTGAGGTAAATGAATAGAAGCAGATCTTGTTTATGTCCTCAAGCTATGTTCTGATAATATGCTGGTGCTTAGGTAAATGTCTTCTCAACCACAATGAAACCAATACACATTAACAAAGTTGTGCAAAATTAAATTGCATGGCTGCTTTGTCCTAAAAAATAGCACGCCACTACACAAACGTTGTGTGATATTATAGCTCCATTCAAGTGAATAAACCTCTATTGCAATACCAGGCACAACCAATGAACAGGGGTGTTGCTGTTTGGAAGAAAGCAGCCATTGTATTGCTAGCCCTGGGAATGAGCCATGCAAGTCAACTGGACATGATCAGGGCAGGCATTTGGCTTTTGGTTATAAACAAAGATGATTCCATTCACCGACAACAATCAGAGGTAATGTAGATGGTAGGAAATTGACACACTATATATATATATATATATATATATATATATATATATATATATATATAGTTTTTCATTGCATAGTGAATAAGCTTTATTTTGGTAAAACCAGAAAATCCATTGCTTGAGTGACATTTACAACCTTGCAATTAGGCCCATGCACATCAACGAGCGCGGTGTCTGATGTGAGGCCGAACTTGCATGGAATACATATCTGAGTGTATTCCGTGTTGTACTTACCTCTATGGAGCTTCCAATATATTCTGTTCCAATGAAACGGAGCAGGATAGGACCTATGTTCATTGGAATGGACCATGAGACTCCTCTTCAGAGAAATTTCGGCCTGCACACTTGGTCGTATGTATTAGATCTTAGGTGGTTATCTGAGGTGAGAGTTGGGCCTCCACCTATTATGCTTCGTGGTCTGATCAGACACCAAAGTACAGTATAATAACTTACCACAATGTATGTGTTAGGGAAGTGCCAGGACAGCAATTCCCCAGTAGCTGTAGGAAACCCTGGGAAGGGGCACAAGAGACAGTGAACCCTAAACTGAACCCCCCCCCCCCACTGTCCATTCCTGCTTGCCTGGTGTTATGCTATGTAATACGTGGCAACTGGGCAACGGGTCCTACCTATATACGTGAAACACAAAACGCAGACAGGACAAAACACAAAGGGAGATCCGCAAGCCAAGGGTTCGGTAACAATCGAGCTATGCAGTGTCAAATCAAAATCCGAAGAATAGCCAATAGGGAAAGCCAGAGGTCAGTAATATAATAGTAGAAGAAGAGAAGCTTAGCAGGGACAAAGTCAATAGCCAGCACGTCTATGTGGGCTGACGGCCTGTAAATAGGAAGCCAAAGACCAGCCCTAGGTTTGATTGGAAGACAGGTTGTCAGTCACACGGCAAGACTAAAATTAACCATTTCAAGAAAAGTGGCAAACAAGGTGCAGGAGATTGGTGTGGTGGAAATTTAATTACAGAAATAGAGCCATGTTCACACAGTGCAACCAAAAACTCTAAGCAAGGAATGAAACTGCACACGCCTTCTGCACCGCAGCATGCGAGCAGAGGGTGACGCAGTAACCTGAAAAGGCAGAGGCGTTATACTATGACTTGGCAGCCATATTAGTTTGTCCTAGACAAATCCCAAACTGTTTGGTTTTGTTAAAAAAAAACTATTTGGTATATTCAGGTCAAATCCAGCTCTGAATGAATCTGTTCGCCCATCTCTAATATGAACGCATATTTGTATGGTAATATTTCTCTACACAGTCCATGTAAGAATAAAAAAAAATAAAGAATAAAAAAGGAGAGCACAAAATCTGGCTTCTGTTTGAGAGCTGGACTTTTAATTACAAGATGTAAAATGACTCCTTTTTCTGACAGAAGGCATACTGTAAGCAGAAGTAAACCAAACAAAGCAAAACGAAACGCATGTGGAATCAATACGTCAAGCCATATGGAGCACAAGCTGTGCATTTTGCACATCAATACAGAACCCTTTATTAGGCCCATCCAAAATGTTTATGTGGTCGCTACATGTGGCATAAATCAGAATGGTGTTTCTGTACCCAATAGACTGTGAAATGACAAACTCAGCCCTACTACATGTGTACATTGTCCCTTTTAGCAGGTGGAGACAATATTACAGATATTATTATATCTCAGATGAGATTTGGTGCACTTGCACTCTTAGGCTGCTTTCTATCTGTGTGACTACCATTAGGGCTTGTATACATGTACATTAGAGAGTTGCCTGGGCTGTTGCAATTTTACATATTGTTATTTGTACTTTGTATAGGAAATATATTACCACACTGCCCAATATGGCCTGAACAATGTTTACATCTTGATACAGGGAGTTGGCATAGTGGCACTACAAGAACAGCCTGGAAACGTCTATTCCTTCTCTTAGTATCATTCAGCTAGGCATTAGGTAAGTTTTCTACAAAAGGTTTCCCCATTTGGAAGCCTGATAGGGGTATGGCCGACTTCACACGGGGTATTTTGGACCGAAACCTGAGGCGGCTAAAATACGTATAGCCGGGACTGGATGCCAATGCAGTGTGCCAGCATCTAGTCGCACACTCCGCTCCGGATTAAGCCCAAATGAATGGGCCTAGTCGGGAGTGTCTTCCTGCGGATTCACAAGACGACTCCGCCTTAAGAATGAGCATGTCCATTTTTTTTTCCAGGAGCCAGAACAAACTACTCCCAGAAAAAAGAATTGACCGGCTCCCATTCATTTCAATGATTGATTTCAATGGAAGCCATCTTTTTGGTCAGGATTTTGAGGCGGATATGGCTGATTCCAAAAGGACAGGTTTCTATTACAAGTGAAAAAATGATCAAATTTAAAAATCGATGGCAGCAATATATCTCAAAAAATTGAGAAATTGCCATGTCTACCATTGTTTATAGTCTGTAAACACCTGGTCTGAGAAGTGAGAAGATCAAATTGCTAGAGTTTTAAGAGGAATCTTCTCCCATGAGGATCTGATGTAGGATTCTCGCTGCTCAATAGTCCTGGGTCTCCTTTGCTGGAATTTTTATTTAATAAGTGTAAGGTGTGAACTGCAGGCAGACCAGTTCAGATCCCAGAGTTTTCTTCTTCAATGCAGTGGTGATGGATGCAGTAAGTGGTTTATAGCATTGTATTGCAGAAATATGCAAGGCTTTCCCCTGAAAAAGACATTGTCAGGAGGAGAGCATACTCTCTTCTAAAACCTCTATATACTGCTCAGCAGTGTTAGTGCCTTTCAAGATGCGTAAGCAGCTTATGCCATAGGTGCTAGTATAGCCCCATACCACCAGAGATACAGACTTTTGTGTTGTGCGCTGATAACATGCTGGATGGTCCCTCTCCCCTTCCTCTTCAGTCCTCGATGTCCTAGGTTTCCATAAAGATTTTAAAATTTTGCAACAAACTGTTTTCCATTTTGCTTCAGTCCATATAAATGAGCTTAGGCCCAGAGAATCAGTGTTTCTGGATTGTCTTGATATATGGCTTTTGAGCCTATGCAGCGATTTGCATTAGCAATTCATTACTGTTTTTAATATAATGCCAGATTTCCAGGTAGAATAGAGTTGACAACTGTCAACGCGAAACAAACCATGACAGCCACCAGTAGGTATCTATAGGGTGACTGGGCAGGAAATGTGTTGTAGTTTCCAATATGAACTGATACTACAATGTAAGTGTGAGCAGTGTCTCTCAGTCTTGAAAAAGACGGTTTCTACCACTGCTTTTTACTGCTTACACTGTTACAGGTCCCCCATGTAGTCATTCCACATCTTTTGCAGGCAATCCTGTGGATTCAGTATTACATGGTAATGCCACAACTGGCTGCTTTGTCATGTGTTGTGATGTTTCAATGAACATTTTATAGATAATAATGTACTTTCTCAAGACCGTAAGGATAGTAGAAAGATTTTCATTTTCTAACATCCAGCACATTAAGGTAAAGATGACACAGTACTGAAATGCCGGAGATTTTCTTCAGTTCTCCCATTTTGCATAGTAGAAGGTGAGATCCATAATGAAAATCTATAACATACAATGACATGTACCACAGCTCAGCTATTTATTAAAACTCATCAATATTGCACGGAGTATAAAACTCTTTTTTATGAAAGCGTTTCTGCGGCGTCAAAAACAAAGTAAGACTAAAGCCTCACACTGCGGAATCGTTGCAGAAAAGCTGCTTTTTTTTGTTGTTGTTGCAGATTTTGCTGCAGTTTTTGGAGCCAAAGTCAAGAGCGGATTGAGTGGAAGGAAATATATATCTTTGTAGTCACTCTTTGCTTTGGCTATAATTAATAATATATATAAAAAAAAGCAGCTTTTCAACAACGTGGGGTCTTAGTCAGTGTTTGTCGAACCATGTCATGTTCCTAAACAGTGGTCTCCATAAATCTAGTATTTAGGAGATATTTTCATATACATATCTCATAATTCCATATTATTACCAGTACCTACACATATTGTGCATGGTTATAGTTTCTAGGAGGAGTTTATTTTCTATTGTTTGTCATGTAGTCAGTCAATGTATACAGACCTTCAAAGCTGGATGTATAGTAATCTCTTTAATTCATGTAACAATGACATACCTATCATGAAATGTGTGGGTGTTTGCATAATGTATAGCATCACTTCATGCCAAAATTCACTATAGATTATGTTGACTATTACATTCTAAAAAAAAAATTGTGTAACTACGCTTTAATAGACAGCTTCTGCAAGTTCATTCAGAAAAAAAAATAAAGCATGTTGTAAGCAAGAAAGTTCCTTCATGGTATCAATCTGCAAACAGAGTAATCTGCAGACTAGATTCTGAGTATGTGGCAGGGCATGGCTCTGCAGCCACCCCTGGTCAGCTAGTGCCACGTTGAGGGATAAATGAGCTAAAGTTATACAGTGAGGGTGCAATGTCTATAAATATTTTGTGTGATACATACTTGAGACACTCTATAACTGGCAGGCAGTCTATTGGTAAGCACTGCAAACAGATCCTAAATATTATCTCAAGCTAACTGTGGCAGATTTACTAAAGCAAAAATTCAGTCTTATAATGTGGCAGCTTTATTAAAAAAGGCCTTTCACCACCTGGGGCACATGCGGTGTAATACACAGCAAGAAAGCCGACAGTGCACTGAATTCAGCGCGCTATTGACTTTCTAGCTGTGTATTACACCGCAAGTGCCCCAGGAGGTGAAAGGTCCTCTTTAAGTAGCTGATTCTGGATGCTAAAACTGGTCTACTCTAAGTTTATAACACATATTAGGCTAGGTTCACATCAGCGTTTGTACTCCGTACAGGGATTCCATTCCCCTCTCCGCCTTTTTCAGGCGGAAACTGAAGGGAAACCACGCATATCCCATTATAATCTATGGGGTCCACAGGCTTCCGTGCATAACCGCTTTTTTAAGTGGATTAGGTTTCCGTTCGAGGGGTCCGTAAGTGATCTAAATGCTGATGTGAACCTACCCTTAGGATATGACAATTTGTGCAAAGTAAGTAAACTATGTCAAGCCCCTTTCCTGAAAAGCAATGCCCTCTTACCATCTAAGTCATACATCCTTAGTAACCCCTTTAGACATTAAAGCAAAATTAAATACTTGTTTTTTCATAAACCCATAGTTCAGATGCCGTTAAACTTTCTAATACACTTTATATAAGAAAAGCACCTGTTTCCTCACTTATTTGCCTCATTTTGTCACTGATTAAATCTCTACAATAGAAGTATATGGAAAGGGGAAATGAGGGAAAAGAACAGCTTCCTAAGAGAGACATCAGCAGCATATACTGTATATTATTTTTTCACGTTTTTTTTTTTTTTTTAATACAAAAATTGTAGTTTTTAACCATTTGTGTGTAATATAACTATTTTCTCCTTCCTAAAATGATAGAGAGAAAATAAAAAGTAATTCAGCAGTTCGGGGGGGGGGGGGGGGGGGGATTTATTTATACAGCGTTTACTGTGCAGTATAAATGACAAAATAACTTTACGCTGGTCACTATGATTACAGTGATACCTGATTTAAAAAGTCTCTTTGGAATATACAGTAATTTATGCATCTTTTCAATCACTTTTAATTCTGTTTTTTCCCCAAAAACAAAAATCAACAAAAAACAACAATTTTGACCTTTTATTTTTATTTATTTTTTCTACATCATTCACCATGCAGTTTGAATAACATAACATTTTTGTTCGGGTCATTATTGATGCAGAAATACTAAGTTAGGTGTGTAGGTTATCTAAAAGTGATTTTTAACATAAAATATGTGAAGGGAAAAAAGCATTTTTAAAAACATTTTTGTTAATTTTTTTTTTTTTTTATTAGTCCTACTAGTGGACTTGTACATATGATTGGTTGATCACTTGTATAATACACTGCACTACTTCTGTATCGTATCTACGGTACTTTATTGATCAGTTTTGCAATGACAGTAGTCAAAAGTATAGAGTCTGGGTACGTTTTATAGCTTCTATGGCAACCCACAATCACAGCATGGTGGCCAAGGGGCTGGCAGAGGGAATCACTCCCATTTGTCTAACCACTCAGATGCTAAGGTCACTATTGACTACAGAATTTAAGGGGTTTTAAACAGCCAGAGATCAGTTATCTGTCCCCAGTAGTTGCAGAGCTGCATTGGCTATGTGTGTCATCTAGGCTCCTGTCACTGACTGTGAGTACAGTGACAGTGGCTGCATAATCTATCAGATGGATAGATCCATTACTGAGCACAAACTGACCCTTGCTTATGACCATATATATATCAGTCATGTAGCATTAAGGGTTATTAGTTGAGAAAATTGAGAGATTTAAAAGTGGGGGTACATAACAGATCAAATGGTCTCCAGTCCACTACCTATACACTTCAAAATCAATTCCTAAAATAGTATCTCAGTGAGAAATATTAAAAGAATTTAAGAGTACCTCCAGTTATAGACAACTTTTCATATAATAATAATTAATATATGGAATTTTTAAAGGGGCTGTATCAGCAAAATTATGCTAGGTTGTAGCTAAGAGGCTACTAGTACACAAAATAAGGCAATAAGTCAATTAACCCAACTGGAGAGTCTTATTCAATTCCTTCCTGCTCTATAGAGTTGTATGTGTGATGCTGTATACTGAAAAGGATAAAATGTGAAGATGATGAGGATTAATTAGGCCAAGGTTAAATCTGCGTATGAGTCTCTGTTGTTTGGGTCTGTTGGGAGACCTGCACAATAGAGAGCAAGAGCACTAAAACAACTGTTACCTGTGGACACCAGTAGACCTCGTAGAATATAATGGGGTCCATGGGTGTCAGCTGTTTTTATATTGAAACCAGAGAACAGAAAAGTCCTCCATGCAGGACCGTTTTTTTCAGGTGATTTCTGGCAGTTTCTGCAATGGAGTCTCTCTGGTGCATACGTGAACTTAGCCTAAGTCCTGAAGGAAACAGATCTCCTTAAAAAGATATATTTTAAAGTTTCCTAAATGCACTATTTTTGAAAAGTTGTTTATAATTGGAGGTACACTAGAAGGTCATTGACTCTCAAATACTAATCCCTTATACTACGGGTGACATCTAAAAATAGCTATAAGTTCTGATGAAGGTATATATCCAAAGGGTCTCCTGCTTCTCATAGTCCCCTAAAACGTACATATGGGAAATTCATTACCATCCTCCTGCACTCTAAATCAGAAAATTATGGGGCTAGGGACAATAGCAATATATTCCAAAACTAAAAACTGAGAAGACAAGGACTAATGAGTTTAGATAAGAAAAGTTGGACTAACTAAAGCCAAGCTCACATTAGCTTCGGATCTGCTTGAGGACAGCCTCCTTACATGACTTTTCTCTCTGCCTATTTTTAACTATTCACACCCTTGCATAGGCTTTAGAAAGGCTATTCCACACCTACCTTTAGTATGTAAATTGCATCAATGGTATTTGAATAAGTCCGTTTTTATACATATGCTAATTAGACTGGTGCATGATGCATCGTGCACCCTTTTTGCTGTTGTTTCCTATGGGAATATATGCACAGGCTGCTGCTGCTGACTCAGCTTCCTGTTTGCACACACACATTGGAGATAATAGCAGACAAGTGCTGCTGAGAACTTCCTGTGCTGGCTGGAAGCTCATTAGCATATGAATAAAATGGACTTATTCAGAAACCACTGAGGCAATTTACATACTAAAGGTAGGTGTGGAATAGCCTTTCTAAAGGATATGCAAGGATGTGTTTAGTTAAAAATGACTTTTCCCCAATGATTAAGCCCCTTTAAGCAGAATGCGGGAGAGAGTCTCATATTGAGACTCAAACGCTAGTGTGCACCTAGTGTAAGGCTAACGGCAATCCTTAACAGTCCTTAAAAGGACAATGTTCTAGGCAGGATGAGAATATAAATGTTATTGGAAATAGACTAATAAGGCTTTGAGAGTTATGGACTCAATAATCCGGAATTCACTGTTCTATCACCTCTGGTCAGAATGCTAGGCACTGTACTGTAATATCCCCTGATAAGTCTGTTATTAGGAAACTCAATGGGATAAAGTAGTGAATTCTGGACTGTAGGCCTCTCTCTAATTATATTTAGATTAGACCTCTAGGATCCTACCTAAAACATATAACAATATTTACAATAAAGCCCTAAAACTAATCAAAAGTCTGCAGTTTTTACTTTTGGCTTTTTTGACCACACTTGCGAATATGCAGCAGAATCGCTCGAGGTTAACCCACTGCCAAGTGCACTGCAAATGTAGCAGATGGAATTTCAACAAACCTCAACCCCACGCATGTGGCTGCTAACTAAGTTTGAATTTTTGAATTCTTGGCTAACTGCATGGTAAACCGCAGCATAAGCATTTCCGCAGGTAAAACCGACATGCTGTGCTTTTCAAAAACACAAGTGTTCTTGATAACGCAGCTTTTCTGCAGTAGTTTTTTTTTTTTTTTTTTGCCCGCAGTGTGTGGAGAGGACTAACCAGAATCTCATTCACTTTGCTGGTAATGGAAGGAAGAGGCCCCATTTTGTGGAAACTCATATTATTTTGCTGCAGTTTTTGCAACAGACAAGAGTGGCTACAAAAGGAATGAGAAATATATAGGAAGTTCTTATACTTCTACCTTCAGCTCAGTCCACTCCTGGATTTGGCTCAAAAATCCACAGCAAAACCTGCAATTAAAAAAAAAAAAAAAAAAAAAAAAAGGTGCATTTCTGCAACATGGGGCTTCAACCTAAAACAGAGGAAATCTAGTCATTGAAATTTTAATAAGACACTAAAACACATGAACTATAAACTTTGCTAGAGGCGCTTGAGGGGTCTTCGCCTGAAACGATTTTCTAATTTGAAAATCACTTGTGAACCATGATCATAGACGTCACCAAATGTCGTCATCTTTCATGTTAGGTACGTCATGTCTCAAGATTATGTTGACTGGTGCAATTTATGGCACATTTTTTCCAGCAAAACCAGGACTGAGTCGAAAAGTAGGAGAGAAAATGTTGGGTTTGGCTAAAAAATAAAATAAAATATTGGAGTTCATCAATATTGCACGGGCTAAGGGCTCATCGCCAAGTGCTAGCCGTTGTATTAACAGCCAGCACATGGCTCCATAGACTTTAATGGATCTATTCACATGGCCGTTCAGTCTGTGTGAAAGATCCAAGAAATAATAGAATCTGTCATTTATTGGCTAAAGTTCACAGATCCTTCAATAGACTCATGTCTATGAGGGATCCATAAAATCAGATTACCCACGGGTCTGCAGGGCTCCATTAATGTGAATGTAGTCTTAATATGTAGAACAATATAAAGCATTAAAGGATCCACTTCTAGTTGGATATATAAAAATGATCTGTGTGAAGAAAAGCTTGCAGCTGATATCTGCAGGCAGGAGGTAGCAGAACTGACAGAGAAGTATATGAAACATCATTATACAGATTACAAACGCAAATGTAATATTGTTATGTGGCTTAAGATTAATTTTCATTGTGGATTTCTATTAAACTCACAGATGGAGAAACAGACACAAGTTTGTCATTTTAAAGGGGATCTATAATTGGAAAAAGTCATTTTTAACAAAGCACATCCTTGCGTAGCCTTTAGAAAGGCTATTCCACATCTACCTTTTGTATGTAAATTGCCTCAGTAGATTTTGAATAAGTCCATTTTTAGTCATATGCTAATTAGCTTCTCTGTGCACCCCAGAAGACTCATCGTGCCATGTCTCCTCTGTATACAGCACAGGCTGCTGTTGACTCCTCCTCCCTGCTCTCACACATAGTACACAGCATAGAGAGGAGAGCTGGCTGACAACTTCCTGTGCACGCTGGAGCCTAATTAGCATATGGATAAAAATGGACTTATTCACCCACTACTAAGGGGATTAGCATACAAAATGTAGGTGTGGAATAGCCTTTCTAAAGGCTATGCAAGGATGCAATTAGCTAAAAATGACTTTTGCCAATGATAGAGCCCCTTTAAGGGTCTGCACTATTATAGATTATTCAGCAGACTGATGCAGGTCAATTACACTTGCTGCAAAATGTGCCAAAAGCACTAAACCTCAAAAACAGATTTGTACAACCATTTCATTGCCTCCCTTCTATCCAACCCACATGTATCTAAACACTGGGCTATACAATTAATAGAATTGTAAAATTGTAATTCTCATTTTGATCAGAATTGTGAAGTTAGCAGTCTGTCCTGCCACAGTCTGATATCTTCCATACAGGCTTTATCTGCCCTGGTACAAACTATGATCGGCAGCTAGAATAAGGAAGCCTGTACCAACTTCTCTCTGCGGCAGCTCACTGGACTTTTTTAAAATCTATTTAAGTAAAAATATATTTATCAAAAATCACTCATAACCTTGAAAAACAAGCAAGATTTTATTTTCAGGCGAGAATCACCCAGCCCTATTTGAACAGTTATTTCAGAAATGTCACTTTAGGCCTTATTCACATGTCAGTATTTTACATTAGGCGTTTGTAGTCCCAAACTAGGGGTAGAGAGAACATATAACAGATGAAAATCTTTCCACTATATCTTATAGAGAGAGGCATGTGAATAAAGCCTTAAGGGCCATTCTGTTCTTCTCAAAGCTTTGAACATTATGTATTGTAACAAGTTTTACAACTAAACTGAAGAAGTCTCTAAAAATAGAAGAAAAACATGTCTAAAAATAAAGACTTTAAAAAAGGGGTTGGTCATTTTAACATAACCTGCACAGTAAGTCACTTACTAATATGGTTTTATTATGGCCCACGTTTCTTACAGTTCATTCATGTGTCCGCTATGCTCTGGTCTGCTATGCTGATAGAGACACATAATCAGACGTCAGCGACAAGAGTCCAGCACACGTGCAGTATTATTCAGGAGAGACTGCAGATGGACAGGCTCAGTTACATGTCCCTTCACCTGTATCCATGTTTGAGGAGTCTATATGGGAGCAGGCAGTAATATGTCAAAGTCATGTTAAAGGTAATCTGTGTCAGGTCAAAAATGCCTCCCAAACAAAACACAAAACAATGATCTTTAAAGGCCTGGTTCACATCTGCATTCGGTATTTCGTTCGGGGAGTCCGTTCGGGGAGTCCCCCCCCCCCCCCACGAACAGAATACGAAACGCATTGGCAAGCGGTGAGCTTGTGAAAGCACATGGACCTCAGACTATAATGGGGTCCGTGTTTTCTGCCCAGTCTGCGCCGAGTCATGCGGAGAGAAAAGTACTTCATGAACTACTTTCCTCTCTGCATTACTTGTGCTGAGGCCGGGTGGAAAGCACACGGACCCCACTATAGTCCATGGGGTCTGTGTGCTTTCAGTGCTCACCGCTTGTCAATGCATTCGGTATTCCTTTTGGGCGGTCCCCATGCAGACTTCCCGAACGGAATACTGAACGCAGATGTGAACCAGGCCTAAGATTAGCAGAAATATATATATTTGTAGCCACAACTCTATAATGTAGAGAATTATTTTATGTGGTACATTGGGAGCAGCCCAATTTGGCTGCATTACATCTGCCTCTAGGCAAACCAGGCTGAAAATGTTACCCACTGCTAAAGAGGCAGTATTGAGGCAATGATTTTAGAGTACATTCACAGCACTTAGGCCCCATCCATGGTTGCACTTGCAGGATGATTTGCACAGCCAAATAAAGAGGATTATTCCTACATTGCTTCAGTGTTTTATGTCCACAAAAGGTATGTTTATTCTCCTACACCCTTTACAAGTGGCATATTACATTAAAAACCATTTTAGTTTGATGCAAAGAAAAAAAAGTTTTTTTTTTTACTAGATCCATAATTGTTATTTTTAATTGTAAAGCTTTTCTGCAGCATTCTACAGATTATATATGGAAATAACCTTAAACACAAAAAAAAAGTCGAGTAATCAAAAACACATTTATTTAAAAAAAAAATAATCATGTACTAATTCTGAATCGCAACCAGCTTTACATTTGCAATTCTGCAGGCTTCAGAACTAAAATCTCCCAGCATTCCTTGCTGGCACACAGCTTGCTGTAAAGAGTTGTTTTCTGGGAGCGGCTCATTTATACCAGGCACTGTACAGGAAAAACATACGTTTCCTCCTATATTGTCAGAGCCCGACGTAACATTTTAATGGTGTCTGCTATATGACCATTTGCTAGAAATCAGGATCAGTCCAAGAAACCAAAGCAATATATTTATTCCGGCACTCAGCTTTTTAAGAAGATCATATTGGTTTTAAATACAGTGTAAACTGGAGGAAAGAGGTGGACATACCTTGGAAATACCCTAGAACATGACGGCTCAACTAGAACGTAAAACAAGTCTAATTGTGATGATGGATGACTATAAAACGATGAGAGTTTTCTAGAAATGTTTACAGCATACATGTACTAATGAACGGACTTGATTATAATAGAGCTTTTATTAAAATGAGATTGTCATGGCTTCATCTGTGCAATCTATTCAATCAGACCCGAGAGTTGCAGGGTTGCAGGGAAATACTGTCACAGCAAACACTTTTCAGATTGTTGTGGCACTACATTCTGTTCTACAGCAAGCAGAGCACCAGAATAAAAAACAAAAAATAAAAATCAGTGCTTTCCAGAATTAAAATACAATAAAACAGGAAAACTTCAAAAAGTATGAAAACTAAAAATAAATAAGTGCTAAAGAAGCATTCCTAAAAAAAAACTTTTATTATCTTTCATGTTAGAAAGTTACATGATATAACCTGTAGTGTAGGTAATCTCTCCTCAGTTGTACCATGTGACTAGCAATCAGACTTGCCAACTCTCCAGTCTTATGTTGAGACAAGAACTCTGTTTCTCTACTCATTCCTATGAGACTCACATCGAGGTTCTTATAGTAAGAAACTGACTTCTGTCAGTTAGAGAATCTGATTGCTGGTCACATGACAAAGTTGAGGACCAGGGAGTGGACAGCACACAAATACAAGATTGCTTTCAATACGGTTTACATCATGTAATTTTCTAATGAAACAAGGAATAAAAATGCTGCAGGAGTGCTACTTTAAATAGCCAAGTCCACCCAAAGGCAAGTTATTGATCACACAAAGTTAATCTTAAAATGTGGTGGATTCCTGAAGCATTTACCTAAACTAAACTGGATACACTCACACTTTCTAAAAGAACATTGAGGAGTTAAATGCCCAGTGCTCTTGCTTTGCAAAGACCTGGTATTCCGGCATACTAAAAATTAGGTCCTTGTTGCAGAGTATATTCATGAACACCAACTCCACTATAATATATAAAATAAAATAAAATAAAAAAAAGGGTGCATCAGTTCAACTCTGTGACTTAAAGGGGTTCTATCACTGGATTTTCGCTATTTTAGATAAACATATGCCTGAATAGCCTTTAAAAAGGCTATTCAAGTCCTGCTAATCGTTTGTTAAAAGACTCCCCTCCCCGTTTTAATGAATTACCTTTTAAATGTATATGTAAATGAACCCTCCGTGGATGTTCCCGTGCACCCCTCACATCATACTTTGTTCACGCCCAACTGTCTTGATTCTTGCATGCAAGTCCCTCCTTCTGCTTTCGGTTCACAGCCTCACAACTGTCTATTCCCTGCTAGTGGCACAGGACCGGTGATGATGTCAATATTGCTCTTTGATTGGCTTGTCCCTATGATGACGTCACTACAAGGGCCTTAGTCGTCTTCTTCTAAGTAGTGATCTATACAGAGCAGTGTCTGCAGCTTCCTTTTTCTATCATAGCACAGATCTACTATAACACATGGAGATCTATGATAGACACAGGGAGCTGCAGCCACTGCTCTGCATAGATCACCATTTAGAAGACGACAAAGGACCTTGTAGCGACGTCATCACAGGGCAAGCCATTCACAAAGCAGTAGTGATATCATCATGGGTCCTGTGCCACTAGCAGGGAAGAGACAGTTAGAGGCTGTGAATCGAAAGCAGGAGGAGGGACTTACATACAAGAATCAAGACAGTCAGGTGTGAACAGAGTATGATGTGAGGGGTGCACGGGAATGTCCACGGAGGGCTGATTTACATATATGTTTAAATGGTAATTCATTAAACCAGGGGGGTCTTTTAACAAACAATTAGCAGGACTTGAATAGCCTTTTTAAAGACATATGTTTATCTAAAATAGCCAAAATCCAGTGATAGAGCCCCTTTAACACATTACAGGATGTCAAGCCTTTGCATTGTAAGAAAATAGCCACTGGCTGCTAATGGAAAGGACTATCATTACCTATTAGGTAGGCATTTAAGATGCACTCCAAACGTGGGTTGTCCTTCCATTACAGTAGCAATTCGTGCACCATTTTTTATTGCTTAAAATGCATCTGCAATAAAAAAAAAAAAAAAAAAAAAAAAAAAAAAAGATCAAAATTATCTTATGATATCACTCCTATGCAGACCTATTCACCATGTATTACATGGCGATCCTCTTCTGTATAGTAGGTTAGCAGGAAGAGAGGACACATGACTGCAGGTTCAGACCACAGAGTTTATCTGCTGTCTGTAACCGCTGATACACGTAGGTCTGCACAGAAACTGAATATACAACCCTGTAGCTGAATATAGAAATCTGGAGGACGTTTGTTCAATTGATTCTACTTCCAAAGTTGCATCATTTTTTTATTGTAGATTCATAGGGGCAATAACAAATAAGTTGCAAAAGAGTCTTTGAACTCAAGTGAAACTACGTCGCCTGCCGTAGACAAGGAAAGAATCATCAAGATCTTGGGCTGACAATTTGTGACCGACTTTACCTGTCCCTGTGATCAGAGAATATAATAACTGCAGGGGGTTTTTTTTGTTTTTTTTTTGTAAGAAGACCGTTTTAAAATATATTAAAAAAACTATTTCAAGGATTAAATTTTTTGTCCAACTAGAAAAAAACCCTACCAAAAAAAAGCAAATGGCTTTAAATATCAAATTCACTTTTAAAAAATATCTAAACTTTGGTGGAAAGGGAATTTTTTTTTTTTCCAATTTAAGTGTTAAGGGGCAAAATGTAAATAGAAATTACAGTACTATCCCCGGATATTTAAACAAGACAGAAAAAAAATACACTTTGCTGGCGTAGACTTACATTCACCCGTCACGTTTCCATTTTACATTTCCCACTTTAAAAAATGGGAAACTGTAAATACTATTTACAAGATTTAGTAACATAACTCAAAAGGAAAAAAAGCTGCAATAGGTTTAGAAATAGAAAACAAAAAGTTATTTTCTCACAGATTATGTCCTATAAAAGATATGTAACAAAGTAGTAATACCTATAAAATGGCTATTACTAAAACAAAGCTTTCGTCAATAGGCCTCTAGTACTTTGAATGAGGAAAATGGCTTCACAAAGTGGTAGTCTAAATTCCCACAGTGAGGGCACTGTTGAACGTTGCTGTATTCAGAAAAATACTGCATTCCAATGCGTACATCGATGACTGGCTTCCCACAATGCTTGCAGTTCAGCCGGGCCTAAAATAAGCGATAGAAAATTATTAACTAGAAGATATGCATTATAGCAACTTAAAGGAATCCTATTATACACACACATTTATGTCTTAGTAACACATTGGAATAGCCTTAAGAAAGGCTATTCATCTCCTACCCTTCATTGTCTTCTCCTCGCCACTATACCGTAGGAATCCCGGTTCTTGTTGGTATGCAAATTAGTTCTCTCGCAGCACTGGGGCCGGGCCCCAGCGCTCAAACAGCACTAGGGGCGTCCCCAATGCTGCCAGAGAACTCTCTCCAGTGCTACCTCCATCTTCGTCAGGTACGTCCTCTTCATCCTCTTCTTCCGGCGCATTACTCAGACTTCGCATGCACACAGGCCACGAGAAAATGGCCGCTTACAATACTGGGTAAGCGGCCATTTTCTCGTAGCCTGTGGGCATGTGCAGTTTGCTCTGTCCAAGGCCTAGAAGTCTGAGACCTGCGCCAGAAGAAGAGGTCGTTCCTAACGAAGATGGAGGCGGTGCTGGAGAGAGTTCTCTGGTAGCATTGGAGACGCCCCCAGTGCTGTTTGAGCGTTGGGGCCACCCCCAGTGCTGCGAGAGAACCAATTTGCATACAGACAAAAACCGTGATTGCTACAGAATGGCGGTGCGGAGAAGACAACGAAAGGTAGGAGACGAATAGCCTTTCTTAAGGCTATTCTGACGTGTTACTAAGAAAAAAAAATGAGTGTGTATGATAGGATCACTTTAACCTGTAGACGACAACACCTATAATACATCTAGTAAGCTTGTGACTAGGAACTATAACCCTAGTGGAGGCCCCACATTGTTAAAAGGTGCTTTTTTTGTTGCAGATTTTGCTGCTTTTTAAGCCAAATCTAAGAGTAGATTTAGCAGAAGGTGGAAGTATAAGAGCTTCGTGTATATATCTGATTCCTTTTGTAGCTACTCCTGTGGTTAGACAAAAAAAAAAAAAAAAAACCTTGTATGCCTGAGCCTTTAGGTTGTATATCAATGGTGAAGTTTCTACAGCCAAAGCCAGGTATGGATCATAAAACCAGATGCTACTCCGCTTTCAATTACACCTGGTTGGGCCTCAAAAACTGCTGCAAAAACTTGAATTTATGAACCCAGCCATATACTTGTCCATTACTGGTGGTTCCCTATACAGTGGGGAAAAAAAGTATTTAGTCAGTCACCAATAGTGCAAGTTCCACCACTTAAAAAGATGAGAGGCGTCTGTAATTTACATCATAGGTAGACCTCAACTATGAGAGACAAAATGAGAAAACAAATCCAGAAAATCACATTGTCTGATTTTGTAAGAATTTATTTGCAAGTTATGGTGGAAAATAAGTATTTGGTCACCTACAAACAATCAAGATTTCTGGCTCTCACAGACCTGTAACTTGAGTCTCCTCTTTCCTCCACTCACTACCTGTAGTAATGGCACCTGTTTAAACTTATCAGTATAAAAAGACACCTGTGCACACCCTCAAACAGTCAGACTCCAAACTCCACTATGGTGAAGACCAAAGAGCTGTCAAAGAGCTGTCGAAGAACACCAGAAACCAAATTGTAGCCCTGCACCAGGCTGAGAAGACTGAATCTGCAATAGGCAACCAACTTGGATTGAAGAAATCAACTGTGGGAGCAATAATTAGAAAATGGAAGACATACAAGACCACTGATAATCTCCCTCGATCTGGGGCTCCACGCAAAATCTCACCCCGTGGGGTCAAAATGATCACAAGAACGGTGAGCAAAAATCCCAGAACCACGCGGGGGGACCTAGTGAATGAACTGCAGAGAGCTGGGACCAATGTAACAAAGCCTACCATCAGTAACACACTACGCCGCCAGGGACTCAGATCCTGCAGTGCCAGACGTGTCCCACTGCTTAAAGGGATTCTACCACTAAAACACATTTTTTTCTAGTTAACACGTCAGAATAGCCTTTAGAAAGGCTATTCGTCTCTTACCTTTGGATGGGCTCTCCGCCGCGCCGTTCGTTCAAAATACCTGCGCGAAATTGCAGTGCCCGCACTATGGCTGGGACCGCAATTTCGCGCATGCGTACTGCGCAGGCGTCCGACAGACGCTGAAGAAGCAAGGGGAGGATACAGAAGACCATAGAGGCGGCGCTGCGGTCGGTTTTCGAGCTGCAATGGGGACGCCCCCATCGCTGCGAGAGAACTCATTAGCATACCGGTACAAACCGGTATTTTGAACGAACGGCGCGGCGGAAAGCCCATCCAAAGGTAAGAGACGAATAGCCTTTCTAAAGGCTATTCCGACGTGTTAACTAGAAAAAAATGTGTTTTAGTGGTAGAATCCCTTTAAGCCAGTACATGTCCAGAAACACAATTTTTCGTGTTTGGAGGAAAAAGAATACTGAGTTGTATCCATCAAACACCATACCTACTGTAAAGCATGGGGGTGGAAACATCATGCTTTGGGGCTGTTTCTCTGCAAAGGGGCCAGGACGACTGATCCGGGTACATGAAAGAATGAATGGGGCCATGTATCGTAAGATTTTGAGTGCAAACCTCCTTCCATCAGCAAGGGCATTGAAGATGAAACGTGGCTGGGTCTTTCAACATGACAATGATCCAAAGCACACCGCCAGGGCAACGAAGGAGTGGCTTTGTAAGAAGCATTTCAAGGTCCTGGAGTGGCCTAGCCAGTCTCCAGATCTCAACCCTATCGAAAACCTTTGGAGGGAGTTGAAAGTCCGTGTTGCCAAGCGACAGCCCCAAAACATCACTGCTCTAGAGGAGATCTGCATGGAGGAATGGGCCAACATACCAGCAATAGTGTGTGCCAACCTTGTGAAGACTTACAGAAAACGTTTGACCTCTGTCATTGCCAACAAAGGAGATATAACAAAGTATTGAGATGAAATTTTGGTACTGACCAAATACTTATTTTCCACCATAATTTGCAAATAAATTCTTACAAAATCAGACAATGTGATTTTCTGGATTTGTTTTCTCATTTTGTCTCTCATAGTTGAGGTCTACCTATGATGTAAATTACAGACGCCTCATCTTTTTAAGTGGTGGAACTTGCACTATTGGTGACTGACTAAATACTTTTTTGCCCCACTGTAGTTGCCCCTAGTAAAGATCAGCAAATGCTTGTATGATAGGTGATCACATCTTTTAAGTGGTACCTAATATATGTCTGCAGCACACAGTCCAGCGAAAAGAGCACAATTTGTCGGGAAGATAGGTGAACTGTATGGGGAAAATAATCCGTTTATGGCTAAATTACCATGTGGCATCCCAGAGCAAAAAAGTGGGAAAAAACGCTACGGAAATGCGTTGCAGTTCTTCTTGTAGCGCTTTAGACAGAAAGTTTGCAGAGGTTCCTCCATGGACTTTCTGTTTCAATTATATCTATGGGGAAACCGCCGGCGTTTCTGTAGGTACAATTGACATGCAGTGGCAATTTTGGAAATTGTGACATGTCTACAGCGCAATTTTACCACAAAGTGGGTATAGGATTCGCTAGAAAATCACGGTGTTTACGCCAAGAGGCCCCAGCCTTTCTTGATGAAGTAGTGATAATAGCTGCGTGTTTGTTCCCAATCATTGCCTAGTTCGCTGGAAAGTGCCTTCAGTGGCACAACCCCTTAGATAAATCTGGTGCAACCGAACCGCCTGACAATTTCTTTTCACAACCATGTACCATGTACATTACCTTGCTAAATAAGGCTAAGGTGGAGGCCACATGTTGCAGAAGATATGTGTGTTTGTTGCAGATTGTAATGCATGGTTTTATTTTGAGCCAAAGGCAAGAGTGTCTTCAAAAGGAATAAGAAATAAATAGGAAGCTCTTGTACTTCTCACTTCTACCTGTTGTCCTGTAACAGGAGTGGATTTAGGAGATCACATCTTTTTACATACCTGTTTACGCTAGGTTCCCATTAGCGCCCGGAGTCCGTTCTCAGCTTTCAGACCGGGTCCAGTGTGAGCGCCGGTGAGCGTTTTATGCTCTCCACGGCGAAACCTGTTTTTTTTAAATTGGACACAGAGTACTGCATGTCTGACTCTGTGTCCGGTTTAAAAAAAACGGTTTCGTGGCGGAGAGCAAAAAACGCTCATGGCCAGACATCTTTCAAATCCATTCAAAGGAATGGGTTTGAAAGAGTCCTGCAGGTTTCTGTCTCCTGCTCTGTTTTGTGCAGGAAATGGAAACCTGCAGAACGGAGACCGGGCGCAGAGGTGAACGAGCCCTTACTTTTTTGGCTTTAGAAGTAAAATGTTGCTATTTTTTCTAACAAATTTGAATCAACCTTTTACCTGTGAAATCTTTGGCAAAATTAAGTATAATCCCATTATTAACTATATAATGTGACGGAGCTACAGAATCCGGGTTCCACATAGTGCTGCTTTATGGGCTATAAAAATTTCTGCAACAAATTTGTCACGTATGATCATACATTTTACATTTATATTCTTCGTCATTTTTGTAGCTATATATCAGAAAATATGAAAAATCTTAATAAGCATTCTACAAACCTGACAACAAGGAGATGCTGCCAAAATATCGTAAGTATACATTGTTCCCAGCTGGTGCCAGCTTCCATCCCATCGAGACTTGCATTTGATGCATATGATTTTATGAACACCTTCTAAGCAGTCCACGCAAACAGCATACAAGTGCATAAGCCTTCCTGTGATAGAAAATACAACAACATTCAGAAGACCAAGCAAAGTCAAGAGACTGGAAGAAAGTTAGACCACATAATAGCCTATAGTGCAGAGACATGTTTGGAGGCTCCACCTTGTGGACACCATGTGTATATGTCCACACAAAGACCATTCCCGTTCCAATTTATTTGTATAATCTAAAACTCTTTATCAGTCATTTACTACAGCTATTCTATATGATACTTTACTAATTTACTACAGCTATTCTATATGATACTTTGCAATACAGTATATCAGTGCATATTGGAGCATACTGTATAATATTGTGAATGAGCATGTCCATTCTTTTTTTCCCGGGAGCCAGAAGAAACGGCTACAGGAAAAAAGACCTGAGCGGCTCCCATTGATTTCAATGGGAGCCGTCTTTTTGGTCAGGGTTTGGAGGCGGATACGGCCTCCTGACCAAAAAACTCCGTGTGACCTTACCCTTAGCCTCACAGACAATGCAAAGTTATACAATCTTAAACTGCCCCAGACACATCACAGTAGATGGACTATAAATCCGGTGCATTTTTAGATTACCTGATGTAAATTTACGTATCGGTTGGCTTAGTTTATGACCAAAAGTTTGGGTGCACAATGTTATGTTAGGCCATGTCCTTTTTCTGGTAACTCACAAAAGTCAGCTGAACAGGATGTGAATACCGTCTAAAAATGATTCATGTGATGCATGGCAAGTATTCCATTTTTTTTTTTTCAATTGCACCAGAACTTTGGAACGTTTTCATGAGTGAATCTGCCCTGTGTGAGAAATTTTACAGTCTTACTTTTGGACCACTTATGCATCACTTCTCCATACCCGATTCTTGGAATTCACACAACACTAGTCTCTGAGCACTGCATCTGTGCAAGGATGAACCCAAGAACAGAAATATTAAAAGGTTACCCTTGGTTTACATCTGCGTTTGGTAATCCATTCGGGGGGGTCCCCATGCCAAATGCATTTGCAAGCGGTGTGCAGTGAATGCACATGGATCCCATAGACTATAATGGGGTTTGTGTGCTTGCCGCAAGATCTCCGCACGAATCATGCGGACAGGAAAGTAGAAGTAGTGAAGTACTTTCCTGTCCGCATGTTCCCTGTGGAGATCTCGTGCCAAGCACACGGACCCCATTATAGTCTATGGGGTCCGTGTGCTTTCACTGCACACCGCTTGCAGTTGCGTTCGGTATTCCGTTTGGGGAGGTCCCCATGCAGACTTCCGACGCAGATGTGAACGAGGCCTTACAAGGATGATAAAGGTATGGCGGCAGGGAGATGTGTGTTGAGGTTTTTTGTTTCTCAGTTTTACTTAATACTTTACTCATATACACAATCTCATTCACATATTCCCAAGTAAACAAGTGTCATTTTCTGGAAACATTTTGCACAATCCAAAGCTTCACAAACAGTATTTGTGTGTATTTGGGCTCAAAGCAGAATTCCGGGTTAATTTATAGTTGGCAAAATGGAGCTCTTGAGGGCAGATAAGAGTTTCATTCTTTCATTCTGACTCCAAGTTAAATTTACAAATTCTCGTATACTATAGAGGAATTGAGTGCTGAATTTGAAGCAGATTACACCACAAAATCAGTGCCAAATTCTGTCTGCAATCAGCCTCCATTCATTTCAATGGGAGTCAGATGCTGATTTTAACTCTAGCAGAATTTCCCTCTGGTGGATTTTTCCAGCTAGAGGAAAAATAAGCATCATGCAGATTCCTCCTGATAACTTCCATTGAAGTGAATTGAAAGCAGAAAATACCGCCTGACAAGTGCAGATTTTAAGAAGGAATTTGAACAAGATGAAAAATCAGCTTCAAATATCTGGAAAATTTCCTCTGTGTGAACTACCCCTAGAGAGAAGAGGAACTATAGCCATGACTTTTCCCAATGAGAAAACCCCTTTAAAATGTATTACATTTAGATAAACACATTCTTGTTACATAGAGATGACATGCGTAGTAACTTACGCTGCTCATTACTGCAATTTAAGGGGCAATCTCCTTTAATTGTCGGGATGGGGGGGGGGGTGTTGTATTAAGGTGCCAACAGGCCATATATATGAATCTAGATATACTGTAAGGCACTGAACTGAACCTTTGCCCTGGGTGGCAAGAAGCTTAGCAATAGCTCTGCAAGGCAACAGAATTACTGACCTTAATATCACCATTTTACCAATCATGACCACTTGAAGTATGAGTGTGAATACAGTTCTGTATTTTGTACTTCACTTTTGTGATTTAACAAAGGCACCCTATTAATATTTGCAGTTGACTCATACTTTTTCTAGCTCATGTTGGTTTTTCACCTGGGATTCTGTGGCTTAGTGATCTATGTCTACAAAAGACCTAAGACGATTTAGAAGCTTTAGCCTGATTCTCGTGTTCTATAATCTGCTGTACAGTAATTTCATGGTTACTTACCACTGAAACTGGGTAACCGCTGTCCCTTACAAAGATCATTTGCTCTTTATGCCGCCATGCGACAGAGCCCATTATACTATCTTACATATTGCTCAGACTCAATTCTGCAGCATGACAAATCAACTTTGCAAGCCATCTAGATTACAACCCACTTGGCTGAATGTCTGGGGCCTGCCATACACATAAAATACCCAGCATCAGGGCTCTAGGACGTAGCTAACCTTCTATTTCCATAATTTCAGTGGGCATAATTTTATTTCTGAGCTCTTGTTTTTTGCAAGTTGATTTTTTTTTTTTTAGCATCATTTGGTTATAGTCACATTTTACTCAAAATTTCTTTAATACCATTAAAGTTTTATAATTGTTATGTTTATTGAATTAATTTGATCAAAGTTTTGAAAGTGTTAAAAGCAAAAAGGTAGTATGTCCATTTGATATCTATATGTATGTATGTATGTATGTATGTAAAAGGAGAGGTAAAAATTGCTCCCCTGTTGTGGTTAAGCTGGCAGGCACAACACTACAGAATATTGTACTGTAAGAGCATAGCAAGGATCAACATCCTTCAAAAAATATGTGTCAGTAGGTAGACCGAGGAGCACTGAAATAGCAATACTGGGACATTTGGGGATCATTCTACACACTTCATCAGGGCTAATCCTTGAAGTAAGTGACTAATTTCAAGAATAAGCTAAATCAAATATATACACAGTACAAAGGAATATATTAAAGTCTACATCTATAAGCATAGTCCTTTGTAAATTCACGACTATCTATCTACAAGATCACAGACGACCTTCCAAAGTATTTTAGATTTCTGTTCACAGAGCCATATGACAGCTTATGGTTTGCAAGACATATTGTACTTTGCAATGGTACCATTTAGTACTCTGTACAGATACAAAATGGGGTGGAATTGGAGAAAAAGTATAAAAAAAACCTAAAAAACTTTTACGGGTTCGTTTGTAAGGCGTTCACAGTGCAGCCAAAGTGACGTCCACCTGTATTTTATGGGTTGGTATGATTCCAGAGATACCAAATATATACATACATTTTAACCCATTAAAAAAAATTAAAATCCAAAACTATTCAAAATGTTTTAGTACAGAAGAGACCCGGTGGCTTTTGGTAGCCACTCCTGAGTGGCCTCCCCATTTAAATACCGGACATCCGCCATACTATTACATCAGATGTCAGGAAAGGATTAAACAATTTATCACCAGGAATCTCAGTCACAGTGCATTGTCAGGAACATTATGCGGAGCATCACTGTACAATTAGACAGGCCAACATGTACAGTATTTCCATGAAAAAGTAGTTTATAGAAATTCGCAAAGGCTTAAAATACAGTGGGGTGTGCCTGAGCCTCCAAGGGGTTTGTAATCGGAATTGAAACCTGAGGTTTTGGCACTTCCCATTGCACAAGAGTCTGACTTGCAGTTTTATAAAAATGTCTTTTTTATGGAAAAGATATATAATGGATTAACTAACGATATGATGGTGCTCTGTACAATGTCCCCAACTATACACTGTGGCTATTTTGATATTTTGTTTCCTGGTGCAGATTCCCTTTAAGCATAAATATTAGAGATGAGCAAGAAGTATTTGATCGAATACCTCCCCGCCATAGGATTCGTGTAAGCGGCCGAACACCAAGGGGTTAAGCACATTGAATATTCGATGCATTTAACCCCTCGGTGTTTGGCCGCTTACATGAATACCTATGGCAGGGGGGTATTCGATCAAACACTACTCGCTCATCTCTAACAAATATACATTATCAATAGACGTGACCATAAAATGAAGATATGGAAAGGTCTGAAACACGGTTTGCTGCATGCACCTATTGCTACATTTGGTTTCAGTGCAAGTAGGATAAAATGGATGTTATAGTGATCGGGACACTGAGAGGGAAGGGCTATAAGTGTAAAGTGATGAATGTTTTTTAGACATATGCACTCAGACTGATTATGCTCATGGATCTAGATTTTAAAGGTATGGCCTTTGTATTATGTAGATGTTCTGTTTAGGTTTGGTTTATTCTTGAAAATGGTCACTTGCTTTTAGGATTGGATAACATTGTCCCAATAAATATATTGCTTCCTCATATCAGTGTCCTCATGATTGACAGCATGATCAATACCATACCACAGTGTTTAGGTCCACGTTCCTCAAAAAAGTTAGACCAAAGAGATCAATAATTTTTTTATATATATATATATATATATATATATATATATATATATATATATATATATATTATACTTGTAATAGGCCATTAATATCTGAATGGAGTGGGTATGACTCCCAGAAGCCCAAATATAATCTGATCGTGCAGATCAGTCCCATTTTATCAAAGACAGTCCTTACCATGCAAAAAAAAATTAAATAAAAAAAAAATTAAAAATTAAAACTTTTACAGATAGGGTTCTAGCGAATACAATAGTAGGAAATGCTGCATCTTTGGAAATCACATGTCAATTATACCCAGGGAGACGCTGGTGTTTTCTGTATAGGTATAACAGAAGCAGAAAGTCTGCAGAGGAATACTCTGCAGACTTTGTGAAAAGTGCTGTGGGAAATATCACGTTACAGTTTTTCCCTGCGGCCTTCTAAATGAGGTCTTGGCTTTAAATTGGTTTTCTAGGACTGTGACTTACACTTCAGAATATTTGTGAAATAAGGCCTGGTTCACATCTGCACATGGGTTTTCCATTTGGGGAGACAGCTTGGGGACCCCCAAATGGAAACCTAACCTGCATAAAGCGGTTTCCTTAGAAACCGGCAGACCCCATAGACTATAATGGGATCCACGTGGTTTCTGCTTGGTTTTCACACGAAAAACGTGGAGAGAAAAATGCTGCATGCAGGACTTCTTCATGCGGAGAGGGGAACGGAATGGTCCAGATGCAGATGTGAACCAAGCTTTAGATAGCACAACTTGTTGGATCTACATCTGACAATCTTGAAACCTCATTGAATCAAAAGTTAAAAAAAAAAAAAAAAAGATGGGAACATCAATGCATTATAAAAAAACAAGAGAGTTAAACATTATTAAAAGGTGCTGTCCACTTTGCTATTATTGAACATCTATCCCTCATGCTTCTATAAAAGTATGAAATAAATAGTGAGGAGGTTTTGGAGCGCCATGGACCCATTAAATAAGTAGGTATCTGTTGGGTCCCCGCTGTGACAGGTGATCTATTATTGATGACAAGAGGACAGGTCATCAAATACAAATGGACTTGACAACCCTTTTTATGTTGATGACTTATCCCCCCCATTAGTGGGGCTCTGACTACAAACACCCCAATAACCAGGTATTTGAAGGATTGGAGAGTTATCAGGTAAGAAAATGCGCTTATAATGGGGTTTAATGCAACAGCCCAAGAAATAACAAGCTGGCCACCATTTCTGTGCTTAAGCTTCAATTTACTATGTGTGTCTAGGCAGAAAAAGTATTAGTTGTTAGCAATAAATAACCACACAAACTTCTCGATAAAGAC
Source organism: Leptodactylus fuscus (assembly GCF_031893055.1). Classification (NCBI taxonomy): domain Eukaryota; kingdom Metazoa; phylum Chordata; class Amphibia; order Anura; family Leptodactylidae; genus Leptodactylus; species Leptodactylus fuscus. Next base: position 87,572,504 of record NC_134267.1, read on the forward strand.
GACCATAACAATATGACTGCTGAGCTGAAGAAATAAGAATTGAGGAATGCACATAATTGCTACTTGGCAGATTTATGAGGGGAAATCCACGACATGCAGTAAATAATTCAACCAGAAGTGGATAACTTGGCAAGTGAAAAGATTTTGTTTCCTTGTACAATGATCATAATCTATATACTATAACAATTCAACATACTAGGGGACACTTATTTCTGCCACCTCATTGCTTTTGCATAATGTACTACCGTATATACTCGAGTATAAGCCGACCCCCCTAATTTTACCACAAAAAAACTGGGGGAACTTATTGACTCGAGTATAAGCCTAGGGGGGAAATGCAGCAGCTACTGGAAAATTTAAAAAATTAAAATGGCCGGAGTTTTTGGGTGCAGTAGACGTTGAGGAAGGGGAGGGGGTGTTTTAGTTGTCTGTCTGCCCCTTCCCTGAGCTTGAGGACTGGGTTTTTTTTCCCCACTTGGAACTCAGTCTGGCTGAATATAGGGTATCTGCAGTGCTTCTATTCCCGACAGAATATGAGCAGAGCAGATACCCTATACTTAGCCTGGATGTAGTCAGGCTGAATTCCAAGTGTGTGTGTGGGGGGAGGGGGGAACTCAGGCTCGGGGAAGGGGCAGTTAGACAACTTTTTTTTTCCCGCTACGGCATTTACCATACAGGAAAAATATATTTACAGATTTGTAGAGCGAGTGTTTTTGGACACAGGGATAACTAACGTGTATGTGTTTCACAGTATTATCAGTATTAGTTTTATATGTGTTCCAGGGAAAGGGGGAGGATTTGAATTTTTAATACTTTTTAATTTACTAATACTTTATTTTAATTTATTTATTTTTTTACTTTTTTAAATTTTTTTTTTTTTTTTTTGCATTTATTAGACCCCCTTAGGGGTCTTGAACCCCAAGGGGTCTGATCACTAATGCTAACGCATTGCAATACATTGCAAAAATTGTCATTTCTTTTGCAGGCTGCATAGAGAAGCCTGCAAAAAAGAAGCACTGCCGGCCAGGGAGCCTTTACAGGAGCTCTGAGGGGAATCCCCAGTTGGCCAGATTTAAAGGAGAACTGCAGCCGGCCGCCGGCAGGAGCGCTGAGGGCCGGCTGCAGTTCCTATCTAAAGGATCGCATTTGAGAGAGCAGTTGTGCCGCTCCCTCCAGCAGCATGGCGGCACCTGCCTGGACCCTTGTACCAGGACATCGTAGAGCATCCCCGCTGTAACACTGTCCTAATTTCATTTTTTTTAATCATATATTTTTAAATTTAAATAGTTTACACTCTGTGGGGGGGGGGGGGGCGCCAATACAGACCCAGCATCCACTGTAAAAGGCAGATGCCGGGGCCTGAGACATCGCTACACTCCTGCCCTGCATGAAGCCAGCAGGAGCGATGCTGCTATTGCGGGGGGGGGGGGGAGGGGGAGTGGAATAGCAGCATCACTCCTGCCGCTGCTGGCTTCATGCAGGGCAGAAGTGTAGTGATGTCTCAGGCCCCGGCACATGTGCTGGCGTCTAATCCTCCCTGGCATCCGCCTTCCTATTACAGCGGATGCTGGGTCTGTATTGCGGCCACATTCGGACTATAAGACGCACCCTTCTTTTCTCCCCAAATTTGGGAGGAAAAAAGTGCGTCTTATAGTCCGAAAAATACGGTACTTACGGTACTTCTGCTAGCAGGCTCAAAACGCAGATGCACGCCGGGTGCGGTCCTGAGCTTACTCGGCCACGTCACCCGGCGTGTGATGGAGTGGGGGGGGGGGGGTCTGTATTCTGTACAGTACCGCAAGTACTTCTGCAGTTTGAAATGAGCAGCTGTGACCGTGGCGATGCTGCGGCCCGTCTCCCGTCCCGGTGTCTGTATGCCAGGTCCGGATGCCGGGTCTGTAACTATGATATTGCTGAACTGACCCGAGTATAAGCCGTGGCGGACTTTTTCAGCACAAAAACTGTGCTGAAAAACTCGGCGTATACTTGAGTATATACGGTAATAAGCCACAATTGCGTTGTTAGATTTTGCCCAAAATTATCTCTTGGGGAAAAAGAAAATGTCATGCTACCTAGGTACTGTAGGGTTTGTTTGTTTTTTTAAAAAATAAAATAATAATAATAATAATAATAAAAAGGTATACTATGAATTGAAAAATGTTATTTCTCACCAAAAAAATTGACAAGCTTTGAATAAAATCCTTCAAAAGGGGTGCAAACATTATAAATATGCACATACTGCATAAAACTTTTAAAAAATTTTTTAAAGAAAATGCAGAATTAGAAAATAGGCGAAGAACTTCACAAACGCCTCCACTACATGCAAGAGTCATAGGATCAGCAATAATAAGTTTTGTACTTTAAAACATACAACAAAAAGTTACCTTGAAGGTGGCAAGGTACATCATAGTCAATCTCATCATGTCTTGAGGGGCTGAGAAACAGTGTTCCATCCACTAGTGGAAACTGCTCGAATACAGGAAGCACCCTATGGCATAATGCACAGTTGACTACATTTCTGTGACTAGCAGTTAGGGCCGAAAGGATAAATTTTCGTAGGTCCTCCCCCTGTCCAACCTGTGCATCATCTTCCATACGTACATGAAAAGTATTCAGTTTATGCCGTGGTATATGAGCTAATAGTTCAGACAGGTCAAGTCTCCGGAGAAATTGCACTGGTGCATCTAAACGTCCTGACCTGTGAGCCTGTAATCCAGGAATACTGTAGTCGAAGTGAGTATTCCTGAGCATTCCACCAGCGGCAATACTTTTCTTGTGAGGTTCTAAGTGAATGGCATTCTTTAAAAATTCACCTAAATATCTAGAACTGCGGGGGACATTAAAATGAGAAGGCGAGAGGATGGGATAACCAGCAGGGGGTGACTGACCAGGAGAAATACATGGAGAACGTAACCCATGTGAGCCACCACTGCCTTTTTCTTGTGAGTTCTGTCGATCCACAGAATGTCTACGTGGAGGGTCAAAGTTCATCCCTTTTTGAGGTTTTGATGACCCACGGCACTTCTTCATATCATCTGAAGACTCAGACATAGATCTACCGGTGGTCTTTTCTGGAACCGATTTTTTCTTTTTTTCATCTTGCATTCGTTTTACCTGATACCAGTCTGTATCTTTCTTCAAGTGGCCCTGACCACAGCGACAGGAGCAAAACCGAAAAGCCAGGTCATATCCCTTTTTAGTCCACATATTTTGACGACATTGTTTTTCATTCCAGCTGCGTGCTCTACCAATACAATTGAATTGGACAAGAATGCTACTTTCCCATTCATAAAAGCACTGCAGATGCATCCATGTACTAAAAGGGCAGTGCTCATTATTACAAATGACTTTCTGGTAGTCGTCTTTTTCCAGGTCAACGGGTCTGCCTAGACTACAAATAAGCGGAGTGGCGCAAACTGCTTCTGTGAAAGAAGAAAGAAAAGGAAAGGTTTTAAAATAATGCATTACCAAGTACAAAATAATAATTATATTACATTATTCTATCAAATTTTTTTTTTCTTTTTACAAATTTGCAGCGGCTGTATTCTCCATAAATAATCTACTCCAGCATTACACTTACATTCCAGCTGAGTAGACAGGTAAAAGCTGGAATCACATCAATGCCTGCATTATCCAGATCCTGCCTACATACGTGTGCCACATTAGACAGGGCACTGTTCTGCACCAGGAGAAAGCCAAGGCCCATTACACCAGAGTAAGGTCTGACAACAGCTTTGAGGATTTCATTCCGGTAACCAACAGCAGGGTACTGTTGGCTATCAAGTATATGTCTGTGTGACCCTAAATGGATATGCCTCCCCAGACCGTCACTGACCCACCAACAAACCGGTTATATTGGAACGACTACAACTGTGTTTTCAGGCTCCTTCAGATCTGTCACATGGCCTCGGTATCAACTGGACCTCATTTGCAAAAAACACAAAAGGAGCACCGATAGCAGGCTTTGTGTGCGCCCCCCCATCCCCAATGTATCTCACATTTTCTTGTCTTGTGGTCCCCACACAGTCTATCCAGAACATTCCCTGTGCTCCCCATACAGTATAAACTGCTCCACAGAGGCCCTCACACAGTAAGATGCCCCACACACAGTGTAATGCCTCAGGCCGCTTCATCAGTAGAAATGGACAAGCCTCATGAAATTTGCTTCTATGAATATTATATGAATATTTGTGAGGTTGCTTTGCCCCGGTTCGTTTCAGTGAATTATTGTACTTTGGGGTCTTCTCATACCAGGAGTATAATAAGTAGATGCCATGGGGAGGTGGGAGCTTCCTGCAAGCACCCCGCATCATTTTCTGGCCTCTTGTGACGTCAGTGTGCCCCAGGGGGTCACCAGCGGCGCATTGATGCCATGACGCACTTTTCGATATCAGTGCGCGACATATGACTGCTGAGGCCCAATCACATAGAAAGTCTGACATCTACCATATTAACACCTTCCTGCTATATTATTACATTGCACTGAGTGTAGCGTTACTGCTCTGTGGAATAACAGTATGTTGGTTTCATGCTGTGGCCACAGGAACTGTGCCTGCGGCAAGACTTCTGGGTCTCAGCTATATTACATAGCCAAGACCGGGACTAGTAAATGTATTTTCTGACTCCAGTGGCTTAACAGTCACCATGCCTTGATTCTCCCTATACGAAGCAATACGTAAAACCAATTTAAATATGATATTGACGTATACGTAATGATCTGCCCGGACTAATTTGCCATGTTATTTTTAATGTAGAGTGAGCACCATGAAAAGAAAATGGGGAAAAAAAAACCCACAACTTCAACATTTGGGCCCTTCTCTATTCCTCCATCATTGAGAGTCCCCGGTGCGTAGCTATAAGTGCTCTTTCCTTTGATTTTTAGACTCTGCGGCTCAGGCAAATATCCACATTTTTGGAGGGGAACTAAACCCCATTTCACCCATTCTTTCCTGCATGACACTGTCGTAACTTAACAAAAACGGGTTCTACTGGGTCTCACTCTTCATTGCATTATTAATATGGATACATTTTGTGTGTCCATATTTCACAAATATTCTATTTTTGTATTGGTATAGTGCTTGCTCCACAGACATTACTGGAGCCTAAAGTGCAATGTTATATTTTGATCCATATATTTCTCCTGACACCTCCATTTCATTCAGGGGGGAAAAAAAAACAAAAAAAACCTCAAACACAGATAATAGAGATCCACATGTGTCTATGTATAAAAGTATTTTTGAACAGTACTGTGAATGAAAAGCTTTAGTATTCACATTATTCTTAAGCTCATTATGTACAGTTTTATTATGATTGTTATTCGTGTCAGTATATGCTATAAAATCACGCTATATTCAATGAAAGATGCATTTACTAACAAGGCACTGAAAAGAATGTGGCCCATATTCATCCTTCTGGTTGTTTCCATAGTAACCAATAGTAGAGGATGGATAGAGTCTAAAACACACAAAAAATTCCCCCCACCCCCCCGCCAATCTTTCGCAACATGAGGTTGGTGAATATAGATTAGATGATGGAGATTCATGAGAGTACTACTGCTATGATTTATATCCAGTTGTGACTACATATAGATGAGCAATTGAAATAACTACACACTTACGTTTTACAAAGTGTAATGCTTTGAATGTAAAAAGTTTCGGCAAGTCCCACAATACTTGAATAGATCAGTAGCGTGCACACTTGACTGAAGTTTTCACCCCTCCACAGCAGTGGGGTACTCAGTAATCATACATACACTCACCGGCCACTTTATTAGGTACACCTGTCCAACTGCTCGTTAACACTTAATTTCTAATCAGCCAATCACATGGCGGCAACTCAGTGCATTTAGGCATGTAGACATGGTCAAGACAATCTCCTGCAGTTCAAACCGAGCATCAGTATGGGGAAGAAAGGTGATTTGAGTGCCTTTGAACGTGGCATGGTTGTTGGTGCCAGAAGGGCTGGTCTGAGTATTTCAGAAACTGCTGATCTACTGGGATTTTCACGCACAACCATCTCTAGGGTTTACAGAGAATGGTCCAAAAAAGAAAAAACATCAAGTGAGCGGCAGTTCTGTGGGCGGAAATGCGTTGTTGATGCCAGAGGAGAATGGCCAGACTGGTTCGAGCTGATAGAAAGGCAACAGTGACTCAAATAGCCACCCGTTACAACCAAGGTAGCCAGAAGAGCATCTCTGAACGCACAGTACGTCGAACTTTGAGGCAGATGGGCTACAGCAGCAGAAGACCACACCGGGTGCCACTCCTTTCAGCTAAGAACAGGAAACTGAGGCTACAATTTGCACAAGCTCATCGAAATTGGACAATTGAAGATTGGAAAAACGTTGCCTGGTCTGATGAGTCTCGCTTTCTGCTGCGACATTCGGATGGTAGGGTCAGAATTTGGCGTCAACAACATGAAAGCATGGATCCATCCTGCCTTGTAGCAACGGTTCAGGCTGGTGGTGGTGGTGTCATGGTGTGGGGAATATTTTCTTGGCACTCTTTGGGCCCCTTGGTACCAATTGAGCATCGTTGCAACGCCAAAGCCTACCTGAGTATTGTTGCTGACCATGTCCATCCCTTTATGACCACAATGTACCCAACATCTGATGGCTACTTTCAGCAGGATAATGCGCCATGTCATAAAGCTGGAATCATCTCAGACTGGTTTCTTGAACATGACAATGAGTTCACTGTACTCCAATGGCCTCCACAGTCACCAGATCTCAATCCAATAGAGCATCTTTGGGATGTGGTGGAACGGGAGATTCACATCATGCATGTGCAGCCGACAAATCTGCGGCAACTGTGTGATGCCATCATGTCAATATGGACCAAAATCTCTGAGGAATGCTTCCAGCACCTTGTTGAATCTATGCCACGAAGAATTGAGGCAGTTCTGAAGGCAAAAGGGGGTCCAACCCGTTACTAGCATGGTGTACCTAATAAAGTGGCCGGTGAGTGTATATCCTGTGGACAGGAAGACAATCTTCTCTTATTTAGGATTAATAGGGCTGGAAATTATATAAACTAGTACCTCTGCTGTCAATATGTCCTCCATTCCAGCACTGACTGTCCAGTCCTTACCAGACCAGATGTGATGACTTCCAATTTGCAGCAGTCACATGACCACAAACAAGATATCACCACTTCAGGAATGACAAAGACCAAAACGATGGGGGACAGAAAGCCAGTACTGGTGCAATGGACAGTTAAAAGATATAGGCTTATGTTTTTGTGTTTTATACGCCATTTCCTGCCTAGATTTAATTTTTGAAACCAAAGTCAAAGCTAAAATAGTCGAGTCAAGTTAAAGCTAAACTTCCTAAAATAATCTCCAGCACTACATAAATTTAGTAATCTTCAATCATGGAGACAGAACCAAAAATTTTATGTTCCCATTTTCACCACAATTTTTCTGATACTGGGAAATGAAAGAGAAATCGAGCACAATCTTAGAGCAGTACCCAAAACATGCCCATCATGGCAAAGGTTTTCTTTAGAAACTATAGCAAACGGATAATAAGGGCTGTATGAGATTTTATTTTCCCATTCATCCTACTAATGTATGGAAGGCCGTCCATAATATTCCTGAATATAAACATGTATTCCATCAAAAATTAAGTAGTCTGAAATGGTACGGTAGTAATGCTCTCCTGTATGTGTGAGCACAATCCGCTCTAAGTATCACCGTATTAAAGTCCAAATGAGTATAATGGTATATATAGCAAGCCGATGGCTGGTCAGGTAATGGAGGGGGTGTACATCTCACCCAGATTACTCAGGTGGGTGAGATGAGAAAACTCCAGGAATGTTTGTTCTCAGCAGACAACTTTCGTCTGCTGAGCATTTTGGTAAATGCTCAGTACTGGGCTGGATTTTTAGGAATGGCAGGTAGGATTGGTAGTGGGACCTGTCATTTCAACCCCCTCCAGTCCACACTTTGGGGATGTTCCGGCAGCGACTCAGCTGCAGAGAGTCTCCTCGTCAAGGAGGCTTAAGAAGTTGCTCCAGCAGCAACACTTTGGCAGAGCTTGGCTGGAAAGCTGACAGAGAGGTCATATTTTTGGAACTGTGTCCTGAATGACTCAACTGCCTTTTGATTTCTGTGACTCTAGGTGAGGTAACCTATTCTATGTTCAGTTAAAGCCTAGCTGGGCAAGTATTTATTTTTGTATTGTTTCCTTTTGTTGCTGTGCTACCTTTTTGAGTGAAAATAAACTCTACCTATGTTTTTGGACTAAAGAATCTGGACTTTTGTGTCTATGCAAGCCCAGACTCTGACACATATATATATATACTAGCTGGTACCCGCGACTTCATCTGTGGTGATTGTGAAAGTGGGTATATACAGGCGCGGGTAAGGTTTTCGTACTGTGTATAAGGTATGGGATATGAAATGTAACTTTGTATCTTGTTTTTGCTGTAATTCTGAGAATACGTGAGACTTTTGTGATGAATGTAATTTGTATTTCAGCTGCTATACGGTGTTAGTATAAACTGCACATAGTGTCTTTGGGACAGAGGTATTTCAAGTGAATCTACTTCGATGTACGACATTGTATGATTTGTTATTTTCCGCCAGTACATGTACATTTTGGGCACAGGATACTCTTGAGCAAACCACATAAAGTCTGGCCCTGTGCATGACAGTTTAGTAACTCCATGCGCCTCTTAGTAATAGCAATTAACCCCATCATGTCCCTCACATTAACCCTTGTGTAAGAGTTACTGATATGTGAGACTTGCGAGGTAATAATTAAGTATCTTCATTATTGAGGTCTTTTATTATTACCTCCATATGTCTCACATAGTAGTAACCTTTATATGAGGCATACAGGGGTTAATATGAGGGACATGATGGGGTTTATTCCTATTAATGTGAGGCACATGGAGTTACTAAGACTAAACTAATAACCCCAAATGCCTGACATTAATGAGAACAGTAATCCTATGTACCTGTGTGTTTTTCAGTTTCACTTTGCTAGCAGCTTCCTCTTCTCCTCAGGGAATGTTGGCAGGATGCAGACCACTATAGCAGGCACAGACCTGAGCAATTAAGCCCCACCCCCTGGGTTTCCTGCACCCCTCTCAAAGGGGAGTGGCCTTATGCCTCAGCTTTAGCAGCCCACTGAAGAGACTCGGACTTCATTTAACTCTTGCAGGTCCTGTGCTGCTGGTGTGCCAGTGAAATATGGCAGGAGTGCCACTCTTGGCACGTGTGCCAGGGGTTGCTGACCTCTGCTGTAGAGGGTAATATGAATTTTGTGGCTTGCTATGGTCCAAAGTGTGTGAGATTGCAGAGATAGTGATGCGAGTTTGGGTTTTGTGGGGGTCCTGGGGAAAAACGTATGTGCGCTATTGTAACGAAAAGTAGCCTATTGCGCAATCGAGTGTAGTGACCATGTTTGTGGAAAATTTCAGCCAAATCGGTCGAGCGGGTTTTGCGTGATTGAGTAACAAACATCTAAACATCCAAACACACAAACCCACAAACATCCAAACTTTCACCTTTATAATATTAATAGGATAGATAGATATTTATTTTTTTTTGTACATACATAGGACTTTTTAATTAATTTTTTTAATATACTGTATATACTTGAGTATAAGCCGAATATTTCAGCACAGTTTTTGTGCTGAAAAAGCTCCCCTTGGCTTATACTCGAGTCAAGCAAAAAAAAAATTTTATTTTTTTTGGAGGGGGGGTGTCTATGACCAGCTGCAATAGCAATGTATAGAATCTCCCATAAAATAATGGGGGAAAAAATCTTTTGATTTTCTGACAGTATTTATGTAATTAATAAATTTTATAATATACTTTAACATTTTGCCTCCTTTCTATTAAATCCTGCATCTCTTTATTCTGTTCCTTTTTTCTGTATTAAGAGCGGCTTCTGCCTCTTAGGGTCAGTTCACACAAAGTTTTTTTGGCGGGTATTTTGACGTTGAATACGCCTCACAATCAGCCTCCCAGTTTCTCTCTCATAAGGGAGAAAGGGTTTTTCTTTAAACCGCTTTCACATGCAATGTCACAATGTCAGAGCCCCTAAAGTCCCAGTACAAAGAAAAATCCCAAACAGTAACCCCATCATAGAAATTACACCCCTCAAAAGAAATTTATCGAGGCAATTACCAGGCATTTACAGACCCCACAGCTATTCCACTGATTTTTATTTTTTTTTCTTCATTTAAGTATGTCTTTGTAGAATGGAGGAAATCCAAGCAAACACGAGGAGAACATACCAACTCCTTGCAGATGTTGTTACTGGTGGGATTCGAACCCAGGACTCCAGCGCTGCAAAGCTGCAGTGCTAACGACTGAGCCACAGTGTTACGCCTAGCTGTTCCACTTATGTTATTAACATGATACGCGTTTCATTTTCACATGGGGTTAAAGGAGACAACTTACTCCCTAACAGCATAAAGCTTTTCGAGAGCAGAATTATTTTCAGTTGCCATTACATATTTGCATAGCCTATAAGGTACCAGCGCAATGTAACATACCAAGAAATTACCTAATTTTGGAAGCTGTACTACTCAATTTTTTTTTATTTTTTTTTATCAAGGGGTGTAGTGATTATTTCATACCCAAAGGTGCTTTCAAAGAAGAGACAGACAGCAGATGGTGCAAAAAATAAATTTTCCCAGATAGTCTGTTTCAGTGCCCGATATCTCACTCCTAGCTTGTGGAACTGTGAAAAGTCAGCTCTCCAGTTATTATGCCCTTTCCTCATTTTAGAAGCACCCTACATGTGACCCTAATCTTTTGCCTGGAAATAAGAGCAGGCTTAGAAGTGAAATAGAACCATGTGTATTTGAGACCTAATTTGTTATATAACCACTTCTGTACCAGGCCAATTTCCCTGGTTCAGGACCAGGAACATTTTCATATTTTTCCGTTCAGGCAGTTTTGAGGACTAATATAAGATTTTTATTATTTGGGTTATTTAACTAGTTTGTGTCCTTCTACAGTGACTTTTTTGGGGGTGGGATATCTGGGAAAACGCAAGCAAAAAAAGGATGGAAAACTTGACAGTTTTGACAATGTCTGCTCATCTCAGTCCCCGTCCCCCCCCCCCCCCCAAAAAAAAGGAATAAGAACTGATCAAAAAGTCTTATGCAACCACAAAATACAAGACCTTGTAAAGCTACAATGAAATAAAATGTACAAAAAATATAAAGGCAGGAGTGCAGAGAAGGATAGAGTGTTACTGGTTTAAAGACTAAAATGTGATCAATCACCAGAGGGTTAAAACGTACATAAGGCACCGGAGTTATGTGTCAGCAATATTTATTTGAGCCATTAATTCAAAATATGTAATTAAAAATGACTTTCAGGAGGGTTTTTGCAATTTTAATGTAACGGTTAGGGGGTTAATGCACAAAGTTACGGCCTCAAAATCCTGATAAAAAAAAAAAAACTCCATGTGAACTTACCCTAAGACCGGCGCCCCACGGACCGGAAACACCGCGATTTGCCCGCAGCAGAGACCCTGCGGGAAAAATGGCGGCGTTGTACAGTGCAGGCAAAGTGGATGGGATTCATGTGAATCCCATCCCCACTTTGCGGAAAAGATCGTAGCGCGGACACACAGCATGTCAATTATATCTCTGGAAACGCCGACAGCTTTCCCGTAGATATAATGTTAAGAGAAAGTCCGCAGAGGAAAACTCTGAACTTTCTCTTAAAAGCACTACGGAAAGAACTGCAATGCGTTCACACAGCGCTTTAGTGCTGCAGATACAGCCCGTGGGGACTTGGCCTTAGAGAACAAAAAGGGGGACGCCCGCTGAAACAAGACAAACTGGAAGTGGTGAGATGAAACCATTTTTTTGCCGTAGTCCTGTTCAATCTGGTGATGATATCCCCTGATACTGTTCTGATGGAACACCTTGGTAACCACTGTATTCTGTACATAAACTTAGGTTATTCCTGGACATAATTTTACTGTTTGAAGTTACCCTTGAACTCCTTTATGTGACCTGTAGTGTTGATGGGGGATGATGTCATTTTGATCCCCTATGAAACTCTGAGGGAAACGGTCATCCTCTTTATTATGTTATGCTTTTAGCATTTTGGTGCCATTTTATCCATAATGAGTAAAAGTTACCGTAAGTTTTAGCACTTTTACATTTGCTGCATTTTTTTGTTCAATTCCTGGTGGAAAAGGTGGCTTTATCTATTGGTCGACGTATCTGCAGTGGATAATCTTTGTTTTAGTTTAGGCTAGAATCACATCTGCACAGAGGACTTTTCTCTGCACTGGTTTCAATATTAAAATTTTTATCTATTGGGTCTATGGGTAACTGCTGTTTTATGAACAGGCTCTCTGTCGTTTGGGTCCGCTGGCACAAGTGTGCACCTAGCCTTACCAATACCAATAGAAAATACTGATTAAATATACAAATGTCATAGTAGCCCAATGCGGTTATTGTCAGAGTAGTGTCATAGCTTTCAATTTAACAGGAGACACAACAAGTACAGTGGATCTGATAGGTGCATTTTGTATCAATGGATACAACAGATTTGTCAGGTCTCCCATGAAGATTGAACTATTCAGTTGTGCTGGTTTTCTTAAATAGGCCCGGTTATTTCAATAACCTTTGCATAAATTAAAGGGATCCTATCATTAAAAAAAAATTTTCTGCATACCACGTAAGAATAGCCTTAAGAAAGGCTATTCTTCTATCTTTAGATGTCTTCTCCACGCCGCTGTTCAGTATATTGTGTAAGCAGCCATTTTCTTGTGCCCGGCGGGCATGTGCAGTGGTCTTTGCCTGAGGCCTAGAAGTTTGAAGCCACCGCCGGAAGAAGACCCGTTCCTGAAGATGGAGGCGGCGCTGGAGATTTCTCTCATAGCGTTGGGGACGCCTCCAGTGCCGTTTGAGCACTGGGGCCCACCCCCAGTGCTGCAAGAGAACTCATTTGCATACCGACGAAAACTGGAATATATACCGAACGGCGGCACGGACAAGACATCTAAAGGTAGGAGAAGAATAGCCTTTTTTAAAGCTATTCCTACGTGGTAGGCAGAAAAAAAGAGTTTTAATGATAGGGTCCCTTTAATATGACTTTGTAATACATCTTATCAGAGAGAAGTGCTTCTTTCTGCTCTTATCAGGTTGTTTCGCTGCCCTGCAAAACTGCCTTGCCGTCTCAAGATGGACTGCAGGTCACATGATTCAAATACCACATTTCTATGGAAGTCTATGAAGAGGGGAGGAGGAGTGAGCTGGAAATGAGAGAACAACGCAGCTAACTATCACACCTAAACTGTGTATTTTACATCAGTATGGGTGAGTACTTCTATCATGGCCCAGGGGCTGTTTTTGAGTGACCAAGTTATTGAGCAGATTCTTCTCTACTAACTGTGTACAGTGCATGGCAAGCAACTAGTCTCTGCCCACTTGTGAGTGAGGAAGGCAAACTAAAGCTATAGCATGTCATAAAATTGTGTCATAAAATTACAAACTCAGAACAGCCTAGTCTGAAAAAAAAGTCAAATGAAGCAACAGGTACAGTTTCAGGTTTCCACTTTCACTAGATGATACACTACACTATTCTGGCTCTCAAGAAATGATGGGAGCCTAAAGAAAACTAAATAAGCAAAAAATGAGAAGGATGAATAGTGCAGAGCAAATGTCAACAAGTCAGCATCTAGCTCTCAAATTCCCATTTTACATGTCAAATTTTTTTTTGGTACCTGGCCACTACATTATTTAGACCAATGTTTCTCAATAACGGTTTATCATTTCTCCTGTTCTCATACGGATAAGGAAAGTAGCAGCATACATAGCCATTCACTTCTTTACGTCTACCAGTATTTCCTGAATGAAGATAGTAAACCATTAATCACATTTCAGGGACACGATCCAGAACAATGTCTGTCCCTCCCAGATTGGTATTGCTGTAGCAACTGTACTTGTATACCTTGGCTTACTGCTACTAACTCTAATACTGAAGATAAGAAGGATCAGCAGTGACCAGTGCTAGTGTATTAAGTCTCAAGGAGAAACATGAGTAACCACGTAAGAACCACTGCAACCTCACATACAAGAGACTAGGGTTAACTACTCACAAGAATTTACATATATAAAATGCATGATATATGATACAATCTGTCATATCGTGACCAATATCTCTTATAATATAGCAAGACAGTCAAGAAAAATAAATTACCCAGTAGTGTCTCTGCCCGGCTTTCTTCAGATTATCAACACTCTTCCTGGTGGGATATATTGACCATGTACATAGAGAAACATCTGGGACTTTTTTGTTACTCTGCGCTGGATGAAATAATTTATTAAGATGTGTCAGTTATAGTGACTTACGTTTTTGTGTTTTTTTTTTTTGTTTTTTTTTAAGGGTTTTTAAAGGGATTCTACCACTAAAGCAACATTATATTTCTAATTACCACGTCGGAATAGCCTTAAGAAAGGCTATTAGTCTCATCTTTAGACGTGGTCTCCGCGGCGTCATTCCTCAGAAATACCGGTTTTAACCGGTATGCAACTGAGTTCCCCGCAGCAATGAAGGCGGGCCCCAGCACTCAAACGGCGATGGGGGCGTCCCCACTGCAGCCCGAGAGCTCTTTCCAGCGCCGCCTCCATCTTCAGCTGCAACCCCGCCTCTTCTGTCTTCTTCTGTCGGTCCAACTTCCGACGCCTGCGCAGTACGCTCCTGTATTGAGCTACAAGAGCAAGAGTGGGCGGCCATTTTTGGGAGGCCGCTCTTGCTCTTGTAGTTCAATACAGGAGCGTACTGCACAGGCGTCGGAAGTTGGACCGAGACGGAAGACAGAAGAGGCGGGGTTGCAGCTGAAGATGGGGCCGCTGGGGCCCGCCTTCATTGCTGCGGAGAACTCATTTGCATACTGGTTAAAACAGGTATTTCCAAGGACCGGCGCCGTGGAGACCACGTCTAAAGGTAAGAGACGAATAGCCTTTCTAAAGGCTATTCCGACGTGGTAATTAGAAAAAAATGTTGCTTTAGTGGTAGAATCCCTTTAATTTGTAAAAGTGAAAAAGCGAACAATAACAAGTAAGTTTTAGGCCAGGGCCCCACAATTTGACCGTGGCGTTTTACATTACCTGCAAAGTGGATGGGATTCTGATTAATCCCGTTCACACATTGCCGAAAAATATCTGCAGGTGAAATGATGCGACTTCAAACACCGTCACATTTTTGTAAATTGTGCATGTCAATTATAGCTACAGAAACACTGGCAGTTTCTGTACCGGTATAATAAGGACAGTAAGTCTGCAGAGAACAACTCTGGGGATTTTATGAGAAAAGTGCTGCGGAAAAAAACATGCTGATGCGTTTTCACCGTTTCTGAAGTGCTTTTTGGCTGCGGCTCGATGCGTGGAACCTTGGCCTTAGAGTACACAATATAAATCAGAAAAATTCAACATGTAATTTACTGTAGAATGAACTTCAGAAAAATTAAACGCAATACCCAATTGGGAAATGACAGGTTGTTTTTTTTAAAAAAATGTGATCTCCCCAAAAATAATATAAGCTAAACAATACATTACATGTACTCCAAAATGATGCGACAAAAATTCAACATGTCCTAACTTAAACTGATCCATATATAGCTAAACTAACAGAATTAAAAATTATGGCTTTTGAAATATAGAAAAGGAAAAATTAAAAGAAATTGCTGCGTCCAAAGCAGGCTATATCCTTAAAGAGGAACTTTCATGTCCTCTGACAATGGCGAAATTAAAGGGGTTGTCCCATCACAAGGAGCCTATCTATACTGCTTGTGAATGTAAGACTATTCCTAAATACATTACTTCAGCAAAACTGCTTTGTTTGTCCACTATATCACTTTATTCATTTTTTTGGGACACATCCCTTGACTTATCTGGTCATAAGTCAAGTGATGTATCTGCTGCTCTCAGGGGGGAGGGAGGAGGGGCTAAGTGCACGGGAGCGAGCCTGGAGGGGGGTAGTTTACCCTTTGGGGGGGAAGGGGCCGCCAATACAGACCCGGCATCCGCTGTAATAGAGAGGCAGATGCCGGGGACGGTTAAACGCCAGCACAGATGCCAGCAACATCGCTATGCTTCTGCCCTGCATGAAGCCAGGAGCGGAATAACAGCATCGCTTCTGCCGCTGCTGGCTTCATGCAGGGCAGAAGCATAGCAATGTTGCTGGCATCTGTGCCGGCGTCTACACTCTCCGGCATCCGCCTCTCTATTACAGCGGATGCCGGGTCACATAGTCATATATGCATAAGCCAAGCGGCGAGATGCCGCTGGTCCTGCGTGCACGCTCATAGACCAGTCTAGCCTTCACAATGGGAATACAGACCCGGCACCCGCTGTAATAGAGAGAGGCGGATGTCGGGTCTGTATTCGCATTGTGAAGGCTAGACTGGTTTATGAGCGTGCACGCAGGGCCAGCGGCATCTCGCCACTTGGCTTTGCATATGTGACCCCGCCCACCAATGACGCAACAAAGCCGGAAGACAGAAGATTTTGCAACAACGAAGACTGGTGAGTATGCGACGTGGGACAACCCCTTTAAAGAAAGTCGATCGGGTGCTGAATTCAGAGATTGCAAAGATATTGGTACCATTAGTTTCGACACAGATATCCCTCCACCGTGAGAAGGAAGGACCTTACAGCTCAGAGCCATCGCTGGGCTGTGAGCAGTACCCTCACACCCTGCGAGTACAAGACTATGGACGAATACTGTCAGATGGCATCCCATACAACCCAACCATGACACTAGACTATAATGTCCACCCTCCTGATAGTGAAGTGATATTAGTGTGGAAAACAACAACACTGATTTCTCTGGCACCAGGGCACATAGCAGCCGTCACGCTGAAATTAGTGCACTGTCATCTTTCTAGCGGTATATAATATCCCCTAGCTGGGCTTTGAGGAACGCCCCTCCTGACAGTATTCTTCCATAGCCCTGTACTGCCAGAAGTGCATTCCTTAGCGCCCAAGAATGATGCTGAGATGTGAGGAACGCCCCCTCCCCCAGTATACCGCATTAGCAGGAGGACATGAAAGGTCCTCTTTAAAGGGAACCTGTCAGCATCAATTCACACCCCAAACCAGCACTACTAACTTATAACACAACTGCAGAATTTTAAAACAATACCCATCTTAATGAGTAGAAAACCAACATTCATTCAATATGCAAATTAACTTTAAAGTGTCAAAGAGGCAGAGTATGAAGTGATAAAGTCAAGCTCTCCATGTCCTCAAAGGGCCCCTGTACTACCATTGACTAACTTCAGCAAAGGGGTGTCACTTGCCTACAATTTTTGTGTGCAGAAGCCGTTGGGTAGCGTTCACCCTGGTGAACTGCACAGATGCCAGAATCCAGAGTCCCAATCAAGAGAAATTTTGGAAGAGGAAACTAGGGATGTCCCTGTACTCAGGGATGTCAATCAAAGCACAGAGGTTGCTTAGGAGCGCAGAGAGCTCGACTTTATGGCTTGTTTTATTCCACACAGACAACAATGGACCACAACAAGGGACCTACTTGAAAATCTGCAGCTGCTTTATAAGGTGCTGGTTTGGTGTGTGAATTGCTACTCAGGTTCCCTTTTGTAAGTTAATGGTGTTTACTGTCTCATGGTATGTAATGCATTAAAGGGGTAGTCCAGCAAGATACAATGACAGAGAGGGTTAAAAATATACAGTAAAGGCAGCCGGGGGCCCACTTCATCCAACGACTGGAAGAGCAGGCATTTACTGCCATTCCCTCTGTCTTGAGACAAGCAGGGATCAGGTAAGCATTGGAATGCAAACAGTAGTGGACTGGGGAAGAGAGTAGCACTGCTTTTATTATGTAGGAAGGGTCACGTTACATTTTGCTATATGTATACATTTGAAAAGAGATTGTAACAAATAGTTGTTTTAAATGGATTTGAAGGATATTTCAGTCCATAAGAAGCTAATCTGAAACATTTTTACACTTTGATCAGGTTTGGTAACATAATTTACATGTACCACTATCTGTGGGGCACTGTAAAATGATATGTAGTTGAAATTGTATATTAGTCTACCATGTTTTATGGTATTAAGTATAAAACATACGGTATAAAACATTCCCTCTCCATTATGTCTCCCATTCACAGACTACTAGTAGCTGAACATATGAACCAATGTGAGCAGACAACATTTACAGGCCAATGGTGGAATTTTACACTTCCTGTAAATCCTGTTTGTTATGATCAAAATGCCTATGCTGTTTAACATGAAGGGGATTCCAGAACAAAAACATATTACAAAACATGTATTACAAAAACACTGTTTAGGCAATATTCTGTAACATTTTCAAATACTGTATATACATAAAATGTAAACCTATAAAGGCCTTGTTTACACAGTGCTGTTTCTTGTGAACTGGCTTAAAAAAAGTGGAACGTATGCATCCTTTATGCTTTGTCCTTGGGGAAAATTTGTTGCAATACAGTAATTTCAGAGAGATTCACAGAACTGGGCTTGCAGAAATACATGTGGACACTGCAGACACCACCCCATGCAGATGAATAAAAAGTATTTTCAGATTTATAAGTTTCAGCAACAAATCTGTTGCAACTGAAGATATCCATAAGGCAAGTTCACACCTGCGCCTGTTCTATGTTCAGGGTTTCTGTCCCCGAATGCGCTTAAAAATCCGGAGAGAAAAGTCCTGCAAACCGTAATCTTTTCTCTGCATTTTTCGGGTGGAAACCGGGCTGTCCCCATTATAGTCTATGGTTTCTACAGGTAACTGCTTTTCAAACAGGTTAGGTTTCCGTTGTTTGGGTCCCAAATCAGACCCAAGGAACGGAAACCCAGACGCAGGTGGAAACTTAACGTAAGGTTGAATGAGGCCCAATGTTGAAGAAACTTTTTTTGCAGATTTTGCTGCAGTTTTTTGAGCTAAACCCAAAAGTGCTACTCAATCCACTACTGGCTGTGGCTCAAAAAACTGCAAAAAAAAAAAATTAAAAAGCTGCGTTTCCGCAAAGTGGGGGCCTCAGCCTGAAGCGGTTTCCCATGAACTTAATTATATTTATATCTGAAGACAATTAAGTATGTTTTCAAATATAAATTAGATTTCCAAAAAAAATTTTTCCCCTCGAACCATCTCCGTGACAACAGTCTTTTGCCTTGATTGTTTGCCAAATGGATACGACCATTTCTGCGGTAACTTTCTGTGGTCTGGCAGAAGCCTAACCATATCATCCTTACTGTGGCCAGATTATCCTCTCATGCATGTAGTGTCCCTTCTTATTTCTGCATGATAAAATAACCCAGACAAAATAAGAAATTCATGACTGGGTTTCTGACACGTGCCAGAGCATTTTTGCAAACCACAACTTGTCAGCAATACCAATGGAAACGTTTGCATTTTCCATGTAGGTATAATAGAAGCAGAAAGTCTGGAGGAAAACTGTGGACTTTCGGTGAAAAATGTTGTGGGAAAAAACTGCTATGCAAGTCTGCTGCCGTCTTTTCTGCAGTGTTTTTCAGCTGATCAGTGCAGGTTCAACCCCTATGACCCTTGCCAATTACTATACAAAGTAGTAGAATGGCTGAGAAAGTAGTTCCCCACTTTGTCTCCAGATATAAACAGAGCAGAGCCAAAAAGCTGCCCTGAATGCCCCATTGAGTTGTCAATGTTATACAGTGACACAGGAAGTGACAGCCAGCCCTCATTTAGGCTGTCACCCGGCTTTATCAAAACTCTGAATGGTGGATCCAACTGCAATAATACAGGGAGTGCACTGATAAAGGTCTAGACTTATCTGCCATTCAGAGTAACAAACCCTGCCGTAGATGTAATAGCGATCAGTGTTACCCAGCTTTTCTACAAACAGAAACTTAGGAAGAGATGAATAGGAAGTTGTCTGTGTCTTTAGGCTGTAGTTCCACTTTCATATTAATGTTTGCTGTAGATACTTATACAGGGCTCTAGTATGGCAGCAGCAGGCATATAAAGGGCTGTCAGGTTACTGCCTGCCCAGTAAGTGGTGGCACTATACCGGGCTGTATGCAAGCAGTGGGGGCACTGCAAGGGGCTGTATGCAAGCAGTGGGGGCACTGCAAGGGGCTGTATGCAAGCAGTGGGGGCACTGCAAGGGGCTGTATGCAAGCAGTGGGGGCACTGCAAGGGGCTGTATGCAAGCAGTGGGGGCACTGCAAGGGGCTGTATGCAAGCAGTGGGGGCACTGCAAGGGGCTGTATGCAAGCAGTGGGGGCACTGCAAGGGGCTGTATGCTGGGACCGCTTATGGCAAGCAGTGGCTGGCTAGAAATAAGGAAGTCACGTTACAGAGGTCAGGGAGCACTGCAGTCCACCCTGCCAGTACCCCAGGACAGGGCCCTGAGCCATGTCCATGGGCCCCCAGCTGCTGACGTCCCTCACTTAGGAGGTATCAACTTTCCTGGCCCACAGGAGCAGGCTCAATGCTAATGTGCTGATCCCCTGGGCACTGACCCGACCTCCCGCCCACAGTGACAGGTGAGCCGAGCACAGGTCGCATGCGCCGCTCTTACCATTCCTGCTGTCACTGGAAGGTGCGGCCGATGCCACTGGCGTTACCGCCGATGCCGCAGCGAGCGCTGATGCACATGCAGCTGTGGCTCCCGCTGTGACTGCTGCCATGCCTCCCGCTGCAGCTGCCGTGGCTCCATTATCCTGCTCATCTCCGCTGCTGTTCGCCCGCTTGTTCTTCTTGCCCTTGCTATTCTTCACGTTAGGCATTGCGGAGCCCGCAGTCAGCTCAGTACCCAGAGCCTTCAGCTGCTCGCCCCGCCGGCCTTCATGGTGCCCGGATGACTGGAAACAAGCGCTGCAGCCCTAAGTGCTGTCCTTGAAGGCTCGGAGCGTCAGCCCAGCGTCGCATGCAGTGAGCCCGGGGACATGGGTGGCTGTGTTTGCAGCCTGGGATAG
The DNA here is from genome assembly GCF_031893055.1 of Leptodactylus fuscus. NCBI lineage: Eukaryota > Metazoa > Chordata > Amphibia > Anura > Leptodactylidae > Leptodactylus > Leptodactylus fuscus. Next base: position 87,593,425 of record NC_134267.1, read on the forward strand.
AAGGCGTGTCTCGTTGTTTTGATTCTGCTTTCCGTGCGCTCGGTCCCTCCCCTCTGTCAATTTTTCCCTGTCTCCTGTGACGTAACGAGCCAGCGGCCATCCCTTTTTGACGTCACTGCACGCTCCCTCAGGGCCGCCCCCAATCCAGTCCATGTCCGCGCCCTCTGCTCCTTCCAATCCGTGGCGGGAATGGTGTTGTGAGGCGTGACTGCTGCAGCATTTCTGTCATGACACACAATGGGATGGAGGGAAAGTAGACGGAGTGGCTGCTTGTACGGACTCCTGCTGTGCGGCCACATGTGTGCTATGGAGGGAAGCCTCACCTAGGGCATACATACATACATACAACATAGTTCACACTAGCAGTATGGATGAAAAACCTCCTCGTGACAGAACACACCTAGAGAATGCTGGAGAGAATACAGCACATTCCAGCTCATGTGACGCTTTTTGGATGTATTAACCCCTTAGGGACACTGCATTTTTCTTTTATTACCTCAGTCTTCCCAGTGCCATAACTTTCCCATCTACATATGGCCGCTTTTTTTTTTTTTGCAAGACAAGTTTAGAATATACCTGTTTAACCACTTCAGTACCGGGCTAATTTGTGGTCCAGGACCAGACACATTTTCGGGTTTTTTTGTATGTGCGGTTTTGAGGGCTGTAACATTTTTCTAGTATGTCTCATTCAACTGATTTTTGCGTCTTTTTTCGGGGACACATAGGGCTTTATTTTTATGTTGTTTTTATTTTCGAATGTGTTTTTTTTTTTTTTTTTTTTTTTATATCCAGGAAAATATAAGCAAAATAGGAGGGAAATTGTGTCTGGTTTTCACTTTATTTTTATTTAATAACACACAGTGCTACTGAAAAACTTTATAAAATAGTTTTTCTCTCCGTTACGGTAATTTTTATTTTGTATGGTGTTGTCGGGGGTGGGGCTATAACCTTTAATAACAGCGTTTTATTAGCGTATTTTTTTTTTTTCAGATTGTGTCCCCATAAGGTGATAAGAGACCTTTGGGGACATCTGATCACTTTTTTTTTTTTGTTAGGGAGGCTGATTTCCCCTATAACTGTGGATGCTACATTTAGCCTCAGTTGCAGAAGGAATCCAGCCTCCTGCACACTGTTCTTTACACTTACAGAGCTGATATGGGTCCTGTAGGACCCAGCAGCTCTTGTAAGACACTGAGCCCGGCGGATCATGTGACTGCCAGGTCAGAGGGCGGCCGCACCATGGCGGCGCCCATAGCCGTGTATACAGCGCTCATTGAGCGCTGTATACACAGCGATTGAGAGGGAAGGGAATAAACCGTCCCTGCCTTCTCTCTGGGAGCTCCGGCTGAAGTTACAGCCGGCTCCCAGCTTCAGTAGCTGCATGATCTCTGTGCAGCTACTGTGTTCTGATTGGATGTATCGGAACTAGGCAACTACTTCCCAGACGTTTATAGTCTATGGGCGGTCCGGAAGTGGTTAATGGACGGCCATTTGTTTACATTTGTGTCTGTTTCTTTTTCTTTTTTTTAAAGAGGAACAAAAAAAACGTCCACCATATATCTGTGTCCGTAAGAAGAACAGAGTCGGATGCAGTTTTCTTTAGTGTTTCTGCAACATGGGACCTCAGCCTTGTCCTTAGTTCCCACCTGCGTCTGGGTTTCCGTTCTTTGGGTCCACCATAGCCTATTGCTTCACCATATTCTCAGAGCCATAACTTTTTAGTTGATGGAGATATTTTTTGCAGGATTGGCTGTAATTTTCTTCTATACACTTTCCGGGTACATTTAGGCTTTTCATCACTTTATTTAAATTTTTTTTTTAGAGAGGGGATCAACAAAAACAGCGACTTTGACATTATGTATTAAATAACATGATAATTTTCATTTAGGTCATTACGCAGCTATACCAGTTATGTGCAGGTTTTATTATTCCATTTTTTAAAGAGGACCTTTCACCACTTTTGGGCACATGCAGTGTTATATACTGCCGGAAAGCTGACAGTGCGCACTGTCGGCTTTCCCGATCCGTGCCCGGTGTAAAGAGCTTACGGTGCTGGTACCGTAGTGCTCTATGGTCAGAAGGGCGTTTCTGACCATTAGCCAGAGACGTCCTTCTGCCTCGCGGCGCCTATCGCGCTGTACTGTGGAGCCGCAGAAGGACGTCTCTGGCTAATGGTCAGAAACGCCCTTCTGACCATAGAGCACTACGGTACCGGCACCGTAAGCTCTTTTACACCGGGCACGGATCGGGAAAGCCGACAGTGCGCTGAACTCAGCGCACTGTCAGCTTTCTGGCAGTATATAACACTGCATGTGCCCAAAAGTGGTGAAAGGTCCTCTTTAAGTTTAAAAAAACTGTATGATGGGGGGGGAAAGCTGATTTTTTTTTCTTTATTAGTCCTACTAGGGGAACATACTATTGGTTGTTCCATTGTATAATACACTGCAATAGTTCTGTCTTTCACTTTGTTATATCTGTCAGTTTTGTATCCACAGCCAGATCCACAGACCATGACAAGCATTCTTCACCCAGTGACAGGAAGGAGGGCAAGCAGAAGAAATCCTTTTCCCCTGTGTAACCGCTCAGGGCGGGTTCACATCTGCGCCCCGATCTCCGTTTTGCAGGTTTCCGTTTCCTTCCCGAAACTGGACAGGAGACAGAAACCTGCAGTCATTTTTCAAACCCATTCATTTGAATGGGTTTGGAGAGTGTCTGGCCGTGAGCGTCAGTGAGCGTATTGTGCTCTCCACGACGAATCCAGGTTTTTTTTAATCGGACACAAAGTCGGACATGCAGGACTTTGTGTCCGGTTTAAAAAAAAAAAAACGGTTTCGCTGCGGAGAGCACAAAACACTCATAGCCGAACACGGTCTGACAGGTTTCCGTCTTCTGTTGGCATAAGACGGAAACCTGAAAACGGAGATCGGGCGCAGGTGTGAACCTGCCCTTAGATGAAATGCAGTGGTGGTAGCATCTAAGAGGTTAAACCACAGCGGATGTGAGTAATGTGTCCCCAGTTAAGTGTGTCAGCCAGGCAGGTACAATGGCAGGGCCCACACAACCTTCATGACATATACATCCATCATAGAACACTAATTGACCCTTACGGGGAAGCATTACAGGGTTTATGACTTGGTTGCCAACTTTTTTTTTTTAATTATATATTTTTTTATTAGATCCCCCCCCCCCTGAGGGTCTTGAACACCAGGGGGTCTGATCACTAATGCAATGCATTGCAAAATACCATCACTTGTATGACAGGCTGCCTTCAATAGGCTCCAGGCTGTCATGGCAACGGAAAGCTGGCCCTGGATCTCCTTCCTCTGTGCCTGCTTCTCAGTCACTTGGCTCCTCCATTCCCTCCCCATAGACCTCAATGTAATCTGATCTGTGAGTAAAGGAAACCTCTTGAAAGTGAAGACAGAAGAATTGAGCAGTTTTCCAGGAAGGAGAGGAGATAGGACTTTTTTACTCTAATAAGATACATTACAAACATTCTTATATAAAATCTGAACTGTTCATTTTCAGAAAAGAAATTCAAAGTTACTCCTTAAAAGGGAGATAGCCGAGTGCTTGCTCAGCTATCTCAGACGGTCCGACCAACTGCTCCATTCAAAAATGGGTGCAAAACATCCCAGTTTTCTTTTTTTTTTTGTTTAAGTGTATTTTTATTGAAAATTTTAACATAACAATTAAGAAAACAATTGCGAAGGAGAAAACGTAAATAAGGAAGAGGCCACATCGCCAATCCCGCAGCAGGTAACAACATAAAAAAAACGTATTAAGAAGGTGTAATGAAAAACAAGAATACAGGGGGAGACAAATGCATAAAGACAGAGGGGGAGGGGAAGGAGGGAGGGATGAGGGGGAATACTAGGTCACAGGCCTCGCAGGGTGCAGTAGGCTAAAACATCCCAGTTTTCAAGGACCAATTAGCAAGTTACCCAGCATGTTCTGGTAAGCCACACAAGAGAGCAAGTCATACCCCAACAAATTCTACCTAAGTAACTACGTCTTAATAAACCACCTTGGAAGGTGTCCCCAGGAAATAAATAAATGGACATGAAGTATTGGGCATTGTTTGTTTATAAGGCTAGGACTAGACTGGACAATTTTTGGACATTATTCTCGTCATGCAACTAAATACAGCCGGGGTCCAGTTGCAATTTCTTCACTCATGTTACTAAATGGAGTTGTATTACAACCCCTAGAGTGCCGTGACGTTACTCGACTTTTTGCGACTTAAATTTGACGGACCGTCAGGGTCATAATGTGACTCCATTCACTAACATACGGGAAGGAGTCGTAAAGCAACCCAGTGATGAGTTTCACGGTGAAAATCGTAATGTAGCCCTTGTCTTAATGTTTTTAAATACAAATTTTTTTTAAAAAAAGGTCTGCCCTAAGATTTCTGTAATCCAACATCAAAAGCTTTATAGCTAAATTAACAAAGTTCCCTACTGCATATAAAAAAGACACATCTGACCATTATATTTTTAGTTACTAAAACAAAACAGAAAACTCCCATTAAAGTCTGTCATGATGCAGCAACATTATAGTGTCCAGACATAAGACTGTTTACATCTGCATTAGAGGCTCCATTGCAGATTCTGTACCAAATAGAGGATAAACTATCACAGATCCCTGGGCTAATATTTTCTGGTAAAATGATGAACACCATGGCAGAAGCCCATCTTTTTCTCTACATTCTAGTTAATGACATCTGTTCGGTGCCATTCTTGGGATGGTAGCATCACCTGTCCAACTGGATCCTAGACTACCTGACAACCCGCCCTCAGTATGTGAGAGCCCAGGACTGTGTGTCTGACACTCTAATCTGTAGTACGGGGGCACCACAAGGTACAGTTTTTGCTCCATTTCTCTTCACACTGTATACTGCTGACTTTAGACACAACTCATCCAGCTGTTACTTACAGAAGTACTCCGATGACTCTGCTATAGTAGGCCTTATCACTGGTGGCGACGATAGGGAATACAGAGACTTAAACCGGGATTTTGTTGAATGGTGCCAGCGGTGGACTTTAGTAAACGGAGAAGTGCTCCGACCCTGGTGGAGATCCAAGGAACATGTATTGAGATAGTCAGGACCTATAAGTATCTGGGCGTGATCCTCAATAATAAACTAGACTGGGTTGATCACCTGGAGGCGCTGCACAGAAAGGGCCACAGCAGGCTCTACCTGCTCAGGAGGCTGAGGGCCTTCGGAGTCCAGGGGCCACTTCTTAGGGCCTTCTTCAACTCTGTGGTTGCCTCAGCCATCTTTTTAGGTGTGGCCTGCTGGGGGAGCAGTATATCAACCAGGGACAGAAATAGACTTGACAGGCTGATCAGAAGGGCCAGCTCTGTCCTGGGGAGCCCCCTGGATCCAGTACAGGTGGTGGGTGACAGAAGGATACTGTCCGTGGTGACCTCCATTCGGGAGAACAAATCCCACCCCATGTATGGGACTTGGCAGCACTGTAAGTGACCGTCTGCTTCACCCCAAGTGTGAGAAGGAGCGCTATCAGAGGTCCTTCCTTCCAACCGCGACCAGGCTGTATAATCTACATCAGACCAAGCGAAGATCTGCACAGAGAACTAATGATTATGACCATGAAGTCTTCCTTCTTTCTTTTCCGTTCCTTAGCTGCTATGGACTCCTAGTATATCTTCTCTTCTCAGCATATGTGTGCCTACGTCTGTAATATATTACTGTGTATTATCCTGTATCTGTATTACTATGCTGCTGTAACATGCTGAAATTTCCCCACTGTGGGACTATTAACCCCTTCCCGACATGCGCCGTAATAATACGGCGCATGTCGGGTCTGTAACTATGGCGGCCACCATAGCCGCCGGGTGTCTACTGCTTTAAGCAGTAGACAACCTGCTCTAATGCTCGGACCGATCGGAGGCATTAACCCCTCCGGCGCCGCGGTCAAAGGCGCCGGAGGCACCATTTTCCCGGTGGCGCATGGGCGCCACCTTTTGCCCGGGATCGCCGGCTCCTGGAGCATGCTCCAGGGCCGATGTCACATTGCCATGACAGCCGGGAGCCTTTACAAGGCTCCCAGGCTTGTCTGCAAATGCTCTCTTTTGCAGGCTGGTCTATGCAGCCTGCAATAGAAAGGATGATTTTTTGCAATGCATTAGCATTGTAATGCATTGCATTAGTGATCAGACCCCCTGGGGTTCAACACCCCTAGGGGGTCTAATAAATGCAAACTAAATAAATAAATTAAAAAAAAGTAAAAAAAAATATAAAAAATATTAAAAGTTCAAATCACCCCCCTTTCCTTAGAACACATATAAAAGTAGTTAAAAACTGTGAAACATATACATGTTAGATATCCCCGCGTCCAAAATCGCCCGCTCTACAAAGCTATAAAAATATTTTTCCTGTTCGGTAAACGCCGTAGTGGGAAAAATAGTCAAAAGTGCCAAACCGCCGTTTTTTCACTGTTTTGATTCTGATAAAAATTTGAATAAAAAGTGATCAAAGCAATAACATTTCCCGAAAATGGTAGAACTGAAAAGTACACCCAGCCCCGCAAAAAAAAACGCCCTATACACTTACGTATAAAAAAGTTACGGCCGTCGGAATATGGCGACTTTTAGAAAAAAAAAAATCTAACATAGTTTTGGATTTTTTTTTTATGGGGTCAAAATGTAAATAAAACCATATAAATTTGGTATCCCTGGAACCGTACCGAAACACAGAATACAGGGGACAGGTCATTTTGGCTGCACAGTGAATGCCGTAAAACCAAAGCCTGTAAGAAAGTCGCAGAAATGCATTTTTTCTTCAAATCCACCCCATTCTGAATTTTTTCCCTGCTTCCCAGTACATTATATAGAATAATTAATGGTGGCATCATGAAGAAAAATTTGTCCCGCAAAAATTAAGACCTCATATGGCTCTGGGAGCGGAGAAATAAAAAAGTTATGGGGTTTAGAAGGAGGGGAGTCAAAAACGAAAATCAAAAAATGCCATCGGCGGGAAGGGGTTAAAGGATTATCTTATCTTTAACCCATTTATTTCAATGTGTTATGCGCCTTAAACGGAACCCATTGAAATCAATGGGATTCTGTTTTGCAGCGCTGATTCCGAGTTGTTGTGCAAGAATCAGCGCCGTGTTACTCCACTGTGAATGCACCCTAAGAGACCCGCACCGCCCACTTGCTCACTGGGGGGCCCTGGCCATCAGTCTGATCACTTATCGGCAGCCCAAATCATATTCACCAAATCACCAGCACGCCACACATCCACAGTGCCTGCAGTATATACAGGTGCGATGCCACAAGGTTTAAACACGCCGGCGTTACAGCAGGGCTGCCGAACACTTCCCATTCACTTCAATGGGAGCGCTCGTAAACGCCGCTGTTACGAGCGCTCCCATTGAAGTGAATGGGAAGTGTTCGGCAGTCTGCTGTAATGCCGGCGTGTACGGCTCTCATACACGCCCGGCGTTACTCAGTGTGCATGCACCCTTAGACTGCTTTTTGGCTTGGACGCTTTCCTGATTTATCCTCCTGTTTCTCATTTGCATTGTAAGTTTATCATGGGTTCTTGTTTAATTTCAGTTTGTGGAGCATTTATTTCTTACACCAGTATCTGTAGTAATAAATTGGGCCCCAAATTCAGCACATTTCCATCTGGCTTTCCTGCTGGCACTGGTGAAGGCATTTGGGTGCCTTGGATCTTCCTCTCAGCACTGTGCAAGATTTAAACAGCTTGTTCTACTGCTTTTTGTTGTCAGCCAGTTCCTGCTTCAGGTACACCTATAGGAGTACTGCCTTTATTTCCGTAGGTATAATTGACATGCTGTAATGTCCATGTGACATGTCCGCAGGGGTGAACCTGCCCCTTTCGCCGCCCGAGGCGAACGACAGAAAGCCGCACCCCCCCACACACACGGGAGGAGGGGGCGGAGCTGAGGGGTGTGTGACAGAGCGGAGGGGCGGGGCTAAGTTAAGGAGCGTGGCTTAGCAGCATTTGCAGGCAGAGAGCAGGCACAGAGAGGACCTGCTCTCTGCCTGAGTGTGAGGGGAGGCTGCTGGAGCAGCGCTGCTCCAGTGGCCTCCCCAATCCACCGCTCGGTGCTAAGCCAGTCCAGGACAGCTTGTCCTGGACTGGCTTAGGTAAGCAAAAATGCCGCCCTCCCTGGGGCCCTGGCATAGCGCCGCCTGAAGCGGTCGCTTCAGGTCGCCTCATGGGAGGTGCGGCGCTGCATGTCCGCTGTGCATTTCTTTCCTGCACTGTGTGGATGGGATGCAAAATGGATGTCAATTGGCCATCAAAAACTGATTTGGAACAGATGCAATACAGACATAAAAAATTACTGGTGTAGTTGTGTGAATATAATTTTAGACGTTTGTCAGTGTGCTAGCTGTGTTTTTCACAGATAGCACACTGACCTAGTCATCTCTATAGCCACATACACATGCCCGTGTATGCAGCTGTGAACACAGGACAAAACTCCGAGCAGGGTCCTATACCTGTCTATTTTGTGTCTGGGCTCACTGGCAGCAGTGAATAGAGACATTGCCAGCATACGGCTGGCATCCATGTGCTGTTCATGCCATTTAATCATGGCCTGGCTACACACATACAGTGGTATGTACCGTATATACTCGAGTATAAGCCAACCCGAATATAAGCCGAGGCTCCTAATTTTACCACTTAAAACTGGGAAAACTTATTGACTCGAGTATAAGCCGGGGGGAATGCAGCAGCTACTGGAAAATTTCAAAAATTAAAATGGCCGGAGTTTTTGGGTGCAGTAGGTGCTGGGGAAGGGGAGGGGGTGTTTTGGTTGTCTGTCTGCCCCTTCCCTCAGTTTGATGACTGTTTCCCCCCCCCCCACTTGGAATTCAGCCTGGCTGAATATAGGGTATCTGCAGTGCTCCTATTAACCCCTTCCCGACAGAATAGGAGCACTGCAGATACCCTATATTCAGTAGACCGGGCACTTTCAGACACAGGGGTACCTAAGGGCGGGTTCACACCAGTGCCGATCTCCGTTTTGAGGTTTCCATCTTCTGCCGACTCGTGTGTCGGCCAGACACCTGTGGACCTGTGATTTTTCAATTGGCATCGCCAAGCTCCTACCGTCGCTAGTTTTCTGCAGCGGCAAAAGCGTGGAGATGCTGCAGGCCCCCGCACCTGTGCCAGCGGCTAAAACAATCCCCGGCATCTGCCGTTCTACTAGAGCGGATGCCGGGTCTGTAAGTATAATAGCGCCGCTTGCTTGCGATCAGAGATCAAAGACCCCCCCCCCCCCCCCCCAAAAAAAAAAAAAAATAAATAAATAAATAAACTTGACTCGAGTATAAGCCAACTGTGCTGAAAAACTTGAGTATATACGGTATATATGCTTAGTAGAGATGAGCGAGTACTGTTCGGATCAGCCGATCTGAACAGCACGCACGCATTGAAATGAATGGACGTAGCCGGCGTCAAAGCGGAAGTACCAGGTGCTTCCATCGGCTGATCCGAACAGTACTCGCTCATCTCTAATGCTTAGGTTTATTCAGTCAGACAAAAGAAAAAAAAGAAAAATGTTCATGTGTATTGTGTATGCCAATATACAGGAACTACGAAACCAAGTCACTTGTATGGCTTCTCAGTATCCCAATGGCGTGCCAGTGACATTAGTACAAATGCAATATGACTGCCCAGTGTGTAAAGAGGTAATTACTAGAGATGAGCGAGTACTATTCGAAACGGTAGTTTTGACTAGCACGCTCCCATAGGAATGAATGGACGCAGCCGGCACTCAGCCTGCCGCTTAACCCCCTGTGCGCCGGCCCCCCCCATTCATTCCTATGGGAACGTGCTATTTGAAACTACTGTTTCGAATAGTACTCGCTCATCTCTAGTAATTGCTCCATTTTGTTATATGAAAAAGTGACAACTCGCCTGAATTTCCAGGAAACTACATGGGTGACTTTATCAAGCCATTTGCTCTAGTTTGTGTTGTAAAAGTCAGAAACTTTGGCAGACCTTATCCGCACTAAAGTTTCAGATTTTTTTTTGTTTGTTTGTTTTTTTTTAAGCCTCTCTCCATTTTTTTTAAGTGGCCAGAAAAGAGGATGTGATTTAGCAGAGAGACTGATTTAAGCCTCATTCACCTGTCCTCCTCATTTGAGGGTGGTATGCTGTCCGTGGTTGATGAACTTTTCACGTCTAGGAAAGACAGATCAATTTTTTTTTTTTTTACTTAAATTTTCTATATTTCTGGGTCTGTGAAAAATGGATGACATCCATATACACTGCTCAAAAAAATAACGAACACTTAACACAATGTAACTCCAAGCAACACTGACTGACAATCAATTTCACATTATGTTGTGTAAATGGAATAGACAACAGATGGAAATTATTTGCAATTATCGAGACACACTCAATAAAGGAGGGTTCTGCAGGTGGGGACCACAGACCACCTCAGTACCAATGCTTTCTGGCTGATGTTTTGGTCACTTTTGAATGTTGGTTGTGCTTTCACACTCGTGGTTGCACGAGACGAACTCTACAACCCACACAAGTGGCTCAGGTAGTGCAGCTCATCCAGGATGGCACATCAATGCGAGCTGTGGCAAGAAGGTTTGCTGTGTCTGTCAGCGTAGTGTCCAGAGGTTGGAGGTGCTACCATGAGAAGACCAGGAGATGTGGAGGGGGCCGTAGGAGGGTAACAACCCAGCAGCAGGACTGATACCTCCGCCTTTGTGCAAGGAGGAACAGGAGAACTGCCAGAGCCCTGCAAAATGACCTCCAGCAGGCCACAAATGTGAGTGTGTCTGCACAAACTGTTAGAAACCGACTCCATGAGGATGGTATGAAGGCCCGACATCCACCGATGGGGGTTGTCCTCACAGCCCAACACCGTGCAAGACACTTGGCATTTGCCACAGAACACCAGGATTGGAAACTTCGCCACTGGCACCCTGTGCTCTTCACAAATGAAAGCAGGTTCACACTGAGCATGTGGCAGATGTGACAAAGTCTGGAGTCGCTGTGGAGAGCAATCTGCTACCTGCAATATCCTTTAGCATGACCTATTTGGAAGTGGGTCAGTAATGGTGTGTGGTGGCATTTCTTTCAATGAGAATATTTCATTCATTCAGATCTAGGATGTGTTATTTGAGTGTTCCCTTTATTTTTTTGAGCAGTGTATTTTCACAGACCCACAGACTTTCATTAGTAGTGATGCATATGTAAAAAAAAAAGCTGTTAAAAAAAAAAAAAAAGGACATGCTTCTGTTTTTTTCTTCAAAATGGAAAAAAAAAAAAAAAAAATCTGAATAAGGGCTTGTTCACACGTGAGCCCAGGGGAGAATTTCGACAGTGGATTTCGCGTCAAAAACCTCCCCTTACAATGGTGGTCTATGCAGACCGCCAGGCTTCTTTTTTCCGCTAGCGGCGGGCTGCTGCTAGTGGAGAAAAGAACCGACCTGCCCTATCTTCAGGCTGAAGCCGCGCGGCTTCCGCCCCCGGCAGCTCCCTCCTATGTCGGCTCATTCATTTGAGCCGACAGCAGAGGGGAAAGCCGCGACCGCGATGGTCGGGGCAGTCGGGTTTTGACCAGAGAGAGACGCGGCTCGCCACAGCTCTCTCGGTGTCAAAACCCGCGCGGGCAGTTCACGTGTGAACTAGCCCTAAGAGCACTGAAATAAATGCGTACATATGACATCCATGGACGATGAACTACAAAAGAATGGAAGACAACGAGTAACTGTAGGGTGTAGTAATGTTGAAAGATGGCAGTTTATGTAAAAAAATGAAAAAAGACCAATTGGCCTCTCACCTGTTGTGGTTGTGAGAATGTGATTGGAGCGGCGTTCTCCCCCAGAATATCAACCGTGGGTATATAACCATGAGGGGAATTTTTCACAGTTAGGCTTTTTTGGCCGGAGCTAAATCAGATTATTATTGATATAGATGTGTGTATAAACAACCCTACTGGATTGCTACTATTACCAGTGAGTTATTTTTTATATTGAGTTCTGTATATTTATGTTTATTCATTTTTAGGATTCATATTTGTATCTTTTAAAGAAATGTGATTTTCTAACTTTTAATGAAGACCTGTATGTTAAAATTGGTTCTTGGTAAAAGCGATCCATGGATGATGGGGACACCATATGTACATGATATGTGGATTTGTAAATAAGTCCTTACTATAAGGGTAAGTTCAGACAAGGTTTTTTGGTCCGGAACCTGAGCCGTCTTTTTGGTCAGGATTTTGAGGTGGATATGGCCTCAAAATCCTGAACAAAAATCTCCATTTGAATTTACCCTTATCACAAATTGAGGAGCACTTTATAGCACAGACTTCCACCTGATCATTGCAGACGTTTATTTTAATTTCTAGCGTAAGGACAGCCGATAGTGTGCTAAATTTATTAAAAACACAAAAAGAAAAAAACAAATTCAAGGGAGACCGCGCTTCCTTTGTATCTTTAGTGAACCGAATCCAATATGTGATATAAGGCAAAAAAGAGAGCTATTTGCTCAATATTGTATATTGCGAGCAGTTTTGGCAGCGTAAACACTTATGACTCATGGTCAACAAAACATACTAGGGTATTGGTAAACCAATATAGGTAAGTGAACGCGCTCACTCGAGTATTAATATAAAAGGTAAATATTTTATTCATAAAAGGATGACGCGTTTCGGGGTTTTTGAAGTATAACAATACAAGCTACCCCTTCATCAGATCTGGAGGCAGGTCAAACAAGGCTCCATGTAGGAAGCAGACACATATTAATACTCGAGTGAGCGCGTTCACTTACCTATATTGGTTTACCAATACCCTAGTAAATTTATTAAAAAGGAATAGCACATGGCCAACCCTTGTATGTCAGTTCACAGGTACTTTATTTATAAATGCGGAAAACAGGACATGAGGCATTGAGCGCCTAGGCCCCATCAACAAAAACACATTATTTCAGAAGAAATCTCCAGAAATTTTATTGCAATTGTGGTTCATTCAGGTTACAAAAGACTTATCTGTTCCCCTATTCCCCCCCCCCCCCCAAAAAAAAAAAAAAAAAAAAGCAAAGACAAAAATGGACTGGAAAGGTATTGCAGATGGCCCTCTAGAAAAATACACCATTTTAAGTCATGAATACATACACAGTTCATTTAGTCTTGCATTTAGAAAACCACAAGCCGTAGGCAATCACCACTAATCCTGAAGTAACACGATGTCAGTGTTGTCATGAACACCTTGCAGAAGCAATTCTCCGTTATAGTTTATGATTTTCCTCTTTTTCGCTGCTTTTAGGGTTCCAACTAGGGCCTCAAATAGATTAGCACATTTGTCGTCATTGAATAACACACCAAACTTTACAATGACTTTTCCATCATCAGCTGCAAAGGAAAAAAAGAAAAACATTTTAATACCCTTTCTCCAGGTTAACAGGGAACCAGTCAAGTTTTTTCCAGCTTAAACTGACCTTTCCTATCTAACCTAACCCATTGTCCCCCACTAAGATTTCTGTTGCTGAAAAGTCATGTAATAAGTTTTTATAACCTTAGACCAGTATATGCAAATTTACTTAGAAATGAAACCCCCACTTTATTTTTTCCCTATTATATCAGAAGGTGTTTGTTGAACAATTTTGTAATATACTTTAATTAACCAGACCTCTTTTTATATCCCTTTCCCACTATTGGCATTTTTGGATTTTAGTTTTTGACTCCCCGCCTTCCAAACCCCATAACCTTTTCATTTTTCCATTCACAGAGCCATATGAGGGATTAATGTTTGTGGAACAAACTGTTCTTCATAATGGTACCATTTATTTATTCTGTACAATATACTGGGAATCTTCCATCTTCTTCAGGAACTGGTTTTCTTCCGGGGGTCAGCTTTAAACTTCTAGGCCTAGGGCAAAGCCGAATGCACATGCCCGCCGGCCACAAGAAAATGGCAGCTTACACAGTATTGTAAGCGGCCATTTTCTTGTGGCCAGCGGGCATACGCAGTCGGGTTTTCCCGAGGCCTAGAAGTTTGAAGCCAACCCCCGGAAGAAGACGTGAAGAACACCAGTTCCTGAAGAAGATGGAGATGGCGCTGGAGAGTTCTCTCACAGCATTGGGGACGCCCCCAGTGCCGTTTCAGGGCTGGGGCCCGCCACGAGTGCTGCGAGAGAACTCATTTGCATACCAGTGAAAAACGAGATTTCTACGGAACGGCGGCGCGGAGAAGACATCTAAAGGTAGGAGACGAATAGCCTTTAAGGCTATTCCTATGTGTTAGGGACAAAAAAATTATATTTTAATGATAGAATCCCTTTAATGCCAGTGATCAGTGCAAGCACTGATTGTGGGCATTAACGCCTTATCTCTGCTGTATAATACAGCAGAGACATGGCAGCTGCCGGGAAGGAGTTAATACAAAACAGTATCTAAAATTCTCCCTAGTGCGTCTGCTGGTAGAATGAAAACTTCAATAAGTTCCATCCTACCATTAAACTCACTCTCAACTACATTTCCTGGACACAGCCATATACATCATTAACACTATACAAACTACAATCTGCCAATCTAGATGACGGACAGAATATCTGATATGGAAAATTTTCATCCAGAACACTTAAAAAAACAAACAAAAATTATCTACAGACAAGATCTATTCAGACGATAAAGACAGGAAACAACACCTGCTAACATTGAGGAATATGTTATTACAACAGGGATATCATCCGTGTTACAAGAATTCCAAGGAGCAGTCTCGGAGTAGAAACAGAAGGACAACAGCAGGGTGCCCTTAGTGATTACATACGACCCTCAAATGAACAGCTTGAGGAAAATTGCTGCTGACCTTCAACCAATATTTCACAGGGACAATAACCTAAATTAAGTATTCCCAGATTTGTTTCTCCTTAACCCATTCCCAACATCTGGTTGTTTAACTATGGCGGTCGCTCGGGAGTCAGGCGGCTACCATAGCTGCCAGGTGTCTGCTGCCTTATACAGCAGACAACCAAATAATGCCCGCAATTGGTGCCTGCACTGATCACAGGCATCAACCCCTCTCGGTCAAAGCTGGCATGTGGGCGCTGCCATTTTGCTGGGGATTGCCAGCACCTGGAGCAAGCTATGCCAGCCGGGAGTGTTATGAAGGCTCCCAGGCCTGTCTTTCATTACTTTCTATTGCAGGCTACTCTATGCATGATAAGCTGAACACCAAGCTGGCTTCATTTTCATGAGACAACCCCTTATACTACAGTACATGAACAGATTTTCCTAGCTTTCATTTTCACGCAGCAGGCGTGTCTTGGGAAACAGGTCTTTGCATTAGATAAGTTATGAACTGCTCATGAGGCAAACAGAAAAAAAAAAAAAAAAGTTCATACTTATCACATAGCCAAAGGATAGTTAAGAAATATCTGCTTGCTGGTTAAACCTGTATAATCGTGCGATCAGTCACAAGCTAGCAAAGTGCCGTGTGGCCACACCATTAGGGGGCATTTATCTGTATTAATGTATATGCTGCTTTATCTAAAAAATCTAAATATCTAACACTGGTCAAAAAAAAAGTATGGTTTAAAAAAATGCAGATGTACAATATTATCCTTAAGCTTATAAAAGATGGTGATGCATTTACTCATTTGTTGACTGATCATGTGGACTTTCAGCATAACAGCACACATAGCAGCAGGGGTGAAGATGCTGCAGCCCCCACCTCTGTGGTCCCATGATGTTTCTGGCAAAACTGAATCGCTACGTGCCCCATCACATTTACGTAAGTGTCCCTCTAAACGTGTCTCTTGATAGCTGACCCATATAAAAGGCCCTACACTTGTAACAGGGCAACAACTTATCTGGGGTAAATATTTAAACTACCATAATAATCTACAACCAAAAAAAAATAATATACTGAACGCCTGTATGGTCTGCACAGACCAGAATCATGAGTAGAATGCAAAAATTTGGGTTACAGAGTTCTCTTTACTGTACAATATATTCTATGTGCATTCTGTATGGAGAGAAACAAGTGGAATCTCTTGTATGGACAAGCCTGTTCATGACTAGACCAAATGTCTTCCCCTGGAATGCTTCAGTCTATAGAGCAATATACATTTCTCCTATTTTAGAACATACACTGGTTGTTGTATCATAGTTTATTTATCTACGTGAAAATAAAAGTTACTCATAGATATGAGGCAATATGGTTGGATACTCCAAGTCTTCCCTCTACTGCTTTATTTTTGGACAAAATCTTTACCCCATGTACTGCAGTGCTGTTCAATGCTTGCTGACCCACCTGCCTCGAGGATCTGAACAGATGTGGAAATATTTTTGGGACTATAAGACGCACTTTTTTCCCCCCAAATCTGGGGGGAAATGAGGGTGCGTCTTATAGTCTGAATGTGGAGCATCGCCATGTTCCTGCCGGTGCTGGCTTCCTGCAGCGACAGGAGCGTGGCAATGCTGCAGGCCCCGAAACCTGTGTCGGCGTCTAAAACCCTTCCCGGCATCTGCCGTTCTATTGCCGGGGGAGAGGTTGATGCCGGGTCTGTAAGAATAATGGCGGCCGCTCTGCTGCAGAGCGGTCGCCATAGCAACCGGGTCTCTGCTATACGCGGAGGCCCAAAGCTAAACTTAACCCCCCTTCCCCCCCCAAAGTGTAGAATGCACCCCCATACCTTTAAAATTGCAGGCCGGCTCCTGTGCAGCGAGGTCGCAGGAGCCGACCTGTTCTGGTGACAGCCGGGAGCCAACTGAAGGCTCCCAGGCCTGTCATAGCTATATTACTATTGCGGTTGGTTTATGACCAGCTGTAATAGTAATGTAAAGAATCTCCCATAGATGGCAATACACTTCTATTGTGGTCTATGGGACTTGCAATCAAATGATTGCAGGTTCAAGCCACCTAGGGGGAAGGGGCAATAAAATAGGGGGGGAAAAAAAGCTTTAAAAAAATAAAATAAATAAAACTTCTAAATCACCTCCTTTCCCTAGAATACATAAAAAAGTAGAAAATTACTGTGAAACACATACACACTAAGAATCCCTGTGTCCGAAAATTCCCGGTCTACTGATATTTTTCAAACCGCCGTGTTTTTTTTTTTTCACCGTTTTGCCTCTGATTTAAATAAAAGGTGACCTAAGGAATAGACATTCCCCAAAATGGTATAACTAAAAAGTACATCTGGTCCCACAAAAAAAAAAAAACGCCCTATGGATCTCCGTACAGCTGCAGGGTCAATGTGGCCTTGCAGCTGTTGCAAAACTACAACTCCCATATATTAAATATTTTACCATTTTTTGCTTCAAAATGTTTTTCCCCCATTTTCCTCCTCTAAAACCTGGGTGCGTCTTATAGTCCGAAAAATACGGTACCAATTGTTATAGGGGCAATATGGTAAGAAGAGGAAATAATATTAAAGCAATTAAAATGACGAGACATGATATTGCGAAATAACACGATGACAATTTCTGGGGCAGTTCAAAAGCAATGTTAGGTTGTGTTCCTTCTAATTCTCCTCTTGTGACACCCTGGAACTGTTTTGGGCCCCCCTTTTTGCCTTTGTGGGCGTGCTGGCCTGGCACAATTCTAGACACCACACTTTCTGCATAACTGTCCTCCCTTTCCTGATATCCAAATAAAAGGAATTTGATGACTTGTTCTTGAAAGTTTAAGAAAATCCCCCTATGGCCAGCAGTTCTGTGTATCACAGGGGAATCTGAGTAAGCTCCAGCACCATATTTTTTGTACCAGGCGCTGGATTTTCTAAGACCTTTGTAAGCCTGCAGGACTTGATCAGACATGAACGTATCATAATCCTGCATAAACACAAGCTTGTTGGTAGGCACGGTGTCTACACAGGCTAGATCTGTCTGAATGGATGCAAGTTATACAAGACCTCTGGCTTGTCATTGTATTTCCCTAGCATCATAATGTTGAGGCACATTACTCTATTGTCTTCCACTCCAATGATAGATAGATAGATTTTAAAAAAAATTGTATAAATATACATGACATCCCTTGTCTAAATGGGGGTAGATTAGATCCCATTGTTTTAAGTTTAAGGGGGCAATCTGGGGGCTCAAATACTACAGAATCCCTTCACTCATAGACCATGAATTTGTAGACATCACCTGTGGTGTTCTCACAAAGTTTGTACAGCTTTATACCATACTTGTCCATTTAAATGTACAAGAGACGCATCTATTGCAATATTTTTGTCAGGGTATACATGTGGGCAAATTTTACATTATAGTGGAAAATGATAGGACAAAGTGAGAATGAGGTGTCATTTATCAGATATAGACCGTGCTAGTGCAGTTAGGGTATCTGCATTATCCTGTTCAGAGCGTGCCAGTGATATACCATATGTGAGTAATCTTACCGGTTACTTACCTGTTACCGCTGAGGCTGTTTATTGGCCTACAAGTCATGTGCAGCGTGGACTTCTGCGTGTCCTGGACTAGATAATACAGATGTGTTAACTGCTTTGGTACAGTCTATATCTGATAAATAAGGCTTCATTCTCCCTTTTAAAGGGCCACTTGTGCTACCCACGTAATGTTTCTTACATGTTGTGTAGCATGACAAATGGGAATAGAGAAGGCATTTAAATAAGTAATTTAGAGAGAATGGGGAGATCACAATTTTTACACACGCTAAATATATATATACTAGCTGCTACCTGCGACTTCGTCTGCAGTTATTGTAGAAGTGTGTAAATGCAATCGCGGGCAAGGTTTTAATAGTGTGTAAAAGGTCTGGGATATGAAAAGTAAGTTGATATGTTGTTTTTGTAGAGAAAGTGTAGAGAATACGTGAGACTTTTTGCATGTAAAATATTTTTTATTTCACCTGGTATACGTCGGTGGTGGAAAGTGTACATATTGTGTTTGGGACAGAGGTATTTCAAGTTAATATAATGCAATGCATTGCAATACTAATGTATTGCAATGCATTGCCTAATTGTGCCAGTGCTATTGCAGGCTATGTAGCATAGCCTGCAGCAGCCTGGACAGAGGCAGCTGAGTGTCAGGCGTGGGAGACCCGGTGGTTGCTATAGTAACCTGCCGGTGGCAGCGTAGCTCGGTGTAGCCGGCGGAGATCAGGAGGAGGATGCCTACGTACAGCGGGGGACAGACCGGAGGCGCGGTACAGGTAAGAGAAGGCGGAGGAGGAGGGAATGTGGCCAACAATGGGGGACATCATGGGGGACATGACGGGGGTTTGAGCAGGCTATGTCGGCCATGCGGCTCGCCGCGGTACAGCTCAGAGAAGGCGGCGGAGGAGGGAATGTGGGCAGCAATGGGGGACATCACGGGGGTTGAGAAGGCTATGTCGGGTGGGCGGCTCGACGCGGTCAGCTCAGAGAAGGTGGCAGAGTAGGGAATGTGGGCAGCAATGGGGGACATCACGGGGGTTAAGCAGGCCATGTGGTTCGTGCGGCTCCCGGGCACCTGCTACAGCGAAAGCGCCGGCATGCGCCGTAATGGAACGGCGTGTGCTGGCAATGGAGCCCAGCCAGTAGAAATGAAGTCAGCGGTGCTATGGCAATAAGTGGCGGCTATGGCGGGCGGTTGGCATAGGAACATCAGCGGCATGGGCCATACTAACAGGGTGAAGTGCGGTGCACGTTAGTGAGAGGTGTTTGGAGGAGGCTAAGTAGATAGACAGGGTACGGAGGGAGATGGGGAAGATTATTATGGAGCATAAGGTGTCGGTCTAGCGTGGTATACAGGCCAGAGGTCCTGGCAATGCAAGAATGGTATGGCCACTTACCAGTGTCGGGCCGGTGGATAGATCATCAACAGCAAACAGCAGGGAGGTGAGAGTGGCGTCGGGGAGTGTTGCGGCCTGGAGCCAGTGGGTCGGGTGTTAATGTGTAAGCTATAGGCGCAAAATGGTGGTGTGCTGGCAACACGTTGGCTATGTGTGTAAGGTGCGCATGCTCCTGTGAAGACAGTGGAGTAGTCTGGTGGGTGGTGCCGCAGATCCTCCTAGTGGTGGGGGGTCGGTAAAAATGGCTGGGCCGGAGAGTGAAACAGGTCAGCTCCTGCAGTATCGTTACGGTTAGTGTGAAAGTGCTGAAGTATATGTGAATGTGATTGTGTGGGGTTAGGGGCTAGGCTGTAGAGCGGAATGTGAAGTTTTAGGGCTTCCTATGGTCCAAAGTGTGTGAGATTGCAGAGATGGTGATGTGAGTTGGCTTTTTGGGTGGGTCCTGGGAAAAACGTATGTGCGTTATTGTGACGAAAAGTAGCCTATTGTGCAATCGGGTGTATTAACTATGTTTGTGGAAAATTTGAGCCAAATCGGTGGAACGGTTTTTCCGTGACTTGAGGAACAAACCTCCGAACATCCAAACACACAAACCCACAAACTTTCACCTTTATAATATTAATAGGATATACACTCACCAGCCACTTTATTAGGTACACCATGCTAGTAACGGGTTGGACCCCCTTTTGCCTTCAGAACTGCCTCACTTCTTCGTGGCATAGATTCAACAAGGTGCTGGAAGCATTCCTCTGAGATTTTGGTCCATATTGACATGATGGCATCACACAGTTGCCGCAGATTTGTCGGCTGCACATCCATGATGAGAATCTCCCGTTCCACCACATCCCAAAGATGCTCTATTGGATTGAGATCTGGTGACTGTGGAGGCCATTGGAGTACAGTGAACTCATTGTCATGTTCAAGAAACCAGTCTGAGATGATTCCAGCTTTATGACATGGCGCATTATCCTGCTGAAAGTAGCCATCAGATGTTGGGTACATTGTGGTCATAAAGGGATGGACATGGTCAGCAACAATACTCAGGTAGGCTTTGGCGTTGCAACGATGCTCAATTGGTACCAAGGGGCCCAAAGAGTGCCAAGAAAATATTCCCCACACCATGACACCACCACCACCAGCCTGAACCGCTGATACAAGGCAGGATGGATCCATGCTTTCATGTTGTTGACGCCAAATTCTGACCCTACCATCCGAATGTCGCAGCAGAAATCGAGACTCATCAGACCAGGCAACGTTTTTCCAATCTTCAATTGTCCAATTTCGATGAGCTTGTGCAAATTGTAGCCTCAGTTTCCTGTTCTTAGCTGAAAGGAGTGGCACCCGGTGTGGTCTTCTGCTGCTGTAGCCCATCTGCCTCAAAGTTCGACGTACTGTGCGTTCAGAGATGCTCTTCTGGCTACCTTGGTTGTAACGGGTGGCTATTTGAGTCACTGTTGCCTTTCTATCAGCTCGAACCAGTCTGGCCATTCTCCTCTGACCTCTGGCATCAACAACGCATTTCCGCCCACAGAACTGCCGCTCACTGGATGTTTTTTCTTTTTCGGACCATTCTCTGTAAACCCTAGAGATGGTTGTGCGTGAAAATCCCAGTAGATCAGCAGTTTCTGAAATACTCAGACCAGCCCTTCTGGCACCAACAACCATGCCACGTTCAAAGGCACTCAAATCACCTTTCTTCCCCATACTGATGCTCGGTTTGAACTGCAGGAGATTGTCTTGACCATGTCTACATGCCGAAATGCACTGAGTTGCCGCCATGTGATTGGCTGATTAGAAATTAAGTGTTAACGAGCAGTTGGACAGGTGTACCTAATAAAGTGGCCGGTGAGTGTATATATATTTATATATATATTTATGCACACACATACATATATTATTATACACACACATGTATATATTATACACACACATTTACATAAACATGTTTGTTTAACATTTTTATTTTTTTGTTTTAGCCATTCCAGGGGGCTTAAACAAGCAAGCAATACTACACTTTTGTAGTCCATGGTAAAATGGCTAGGTTTCCATTAAATCCTGTCTGAAGCAGGGTTCAACACAAACCTTGTACTAACACATCTGGCTGCAGGGTTCCAGAAATGGGAAAGTGATAGTAACCTCTCAGACACTGGGTCACATCTAACCACAGCATTTCAGAGGCGACTTATCCAGGATCAGAGTTGGCTCCAGTTACAGACAATGCCAGCAAGTCCCTGCTCTGTAAAGCACAATAGGCTATCAATATTGGGTTTTATGTAACAAGGGATCACTGTAAATACCAAATATCTATAACAATCTCATCCAGTGTTTACCTTTTGTGCCAAGACGACGAATCTCCTCCACAAGAAGACCAACTTCATGATCAACATTCATTGTAATGAGCCTAAAACAACACAATTCAGATACTTGATACAATATTCAAACATCAGTTACCCATCATTGTACCCGAGATATCAATTCTTACAATAACTCTGCAGCTCTGTGATACAAGATTTTATTCCTATAAAGTCAAAGGGAACAGTTCGGATCAGGAATACTCGACTGGCAGACTGCAATCTGGGTCACCAGCTGTCCATACCCCTACCTCCATGCCCTTTCATTATGACTGCGGTAAGGAGAAACAGCCCCTAACCATTGTCCCCCTAAGCCCAGGTTCACACGGGAGTTTTTTGGACCGGATTTTGATGCGGTGAATGGGCCTGGTTGGGAGAGAGTGTTGTGAGGCGGATGTCCATGGCTGAATCAGCTGTGGATTCCGCCTCAAGAAAGGCATGTTGCTTTTTTTTTTTTTTTTTTTGTTCCCACTTGCAGAAAAAGGAACCCATTGAATTCAATGGGAGGCGGTTTTTGTGACGGATTTTGACGCGGATTCCGTGTCAAAATCTGGACCAAAAAACCCCGTGTGAACCCGACCTAAGTCCTGATACATTACAATAGCAGCAGAAGGGATCAGAAATCATCCCGGCTGCCTACACTGGGTGTAGTGCTAGTGTTCAGGTAGCACAAGCACAGACTTCCCACTGTCAATGTGAACATAGAGCTAGTTAAAAATGGATCCTCCAGCTGTTTTTCAGTACTAACGCTTACTTTTCCAGCCTTTTATTGAGGTTGTACTATGTGGTGTACCCACCACACCGTATAATACCACATTAGTATCTCCACACACAGCATATCACTTCAAAGTTTTTTGTGTCCACCTGTATTCATATATGAAAAGTTGTTTTATAATCATAAAGGTATGCTTGAACTATGAAATATCTTTTTTTCATTTTTCCGTGCACATTCAGGTACTGTTCAGCTCGGCCCTGATGGCTGACCACAGTCAGTGTACCTTTACTAAAAGTAGTTGAGTACAACTGCTTTATATAATACTGTTTGTCTACGACAGTATTTCTAGACCTTTTCAGATTTGGGGCACCCCTACCAAATACAGTTTACCAAACACAAAAAAAAACTAGAATTATGACTGGTGGCACAGTGCCTCTGTGGTTAGCACAGCAGCCTTGCAGCGCTGGAGTCCTGTGTTTGAATCCAACCAAGGACCACATCTGCAAGGAGTTTGTATGTTCTCCCCATGTTTACGTCGGTTTCCTCCCACACTCCAAAGACATACTGATAGGGGGAAAAAAAAATATAGTTTTGATGTGTGTGTTTTTAGTGCAGTTTTAGAAATTAAAGCCAGAACCATATCAAAACTGCATGCATTTTTCTGTTCCCAACTGCACCATGGTAATACACCATCTTTTACTGTTCACCCAGCACATACAAAAATTCACCTTTTAACGTCACCAAGCTCTATTAGCAGCCCTACATACTATCATGCTCCCTAGTGGCCCCCTAAATGTTCCCCACCTAATAATGCTCCCATCTGGCCCACAACCACCTAGTAATGCTCCGCAGAATACACCTCAATATTAGCATGAAATACGGCTGTGTGAACAGGTCCTTAGGACTAATCAAAGAAATTTCCAGCACTCAAAAAGTATGCTTCCAAGAGTGAATATTTATTTTGACAAAAACGTTTCGGTCTAGAAGACCTTCGTCAGTTTGTCGGTAGGAGATATGAGTAGTAGGAAGCCAAATGTAGCCATGTGGGAATTCAGAGATGAAGATGTCTGAATCTCTGAATTCCCATATGGCTACATTTGGCTTCCTACCACTCATATCTCCTACCGACAAACTGACGAAGGTCTTCTAGACCGAAACGTTTTTGTCAAAATAAATATTCACTCTTGGAAGCATACTTTTTGAGTGCTGGAAATTTCTTTGATTATATCGATATGGCGGTGAGAGGCCATTTCCAGGCACCAGCATAACACCGAGTGACGGTTCATTATCAGTAAGGTCCTTAGGACTACCACTTCAGCATGTGCTAGTGACAGCTTTTACAATCAGGTAGAATTGGTTTTGGCCTGTTAGGAAATAAGAACAAAGTAGTCAGCGGCACTACTGCAACAGCGCTCGTATTCACAATCTTGTGTCAGTATTGGCAAATCTTCCAGCTGTAACAGCCAAAAAACCATGGAATAAATAAAATCCCAGGGTGGTGCTCACTGTGAAAAAACCTAGACAGGCAGTGACATATGTGAAATGTAGAAAACAGGGCACTCACCCGCCACGGGATACATAAAACATTCGTTTTTATTTCATCCTCTTTAAAAAAAAAAGGGTCAAACCTTGACCATCGGGGTACAGAAGACGGAATGATGCAAAGAAACAAACAGCGACGATCGTTTCGTGCTTAGTGCACTTCGTCAGGCTTCTTTCAACTGCTAGCAACATCATTGATTTATCCAGATGGAACAGGTCAACACGCCTACTTTTGACCTTACTACACCCAAGTTCAGATAATTACATTCATCAGTTAAAAACAAGTTAAAATACATAATCGATGTAATGTTGATAACATGTAATACATCATACATTATTAGCCTCAGTTTGTGACATTTTTCTCTATAGAGCGTAATTCTTTTATTAAATGTGCACCAATTGGCGCTACCCCTAATTCACCTTCCGCCACCAGCACATCTATATAACGGATATATAAAAGGGAACTACATTGCTATTCCTATACTGAGACTGTAACATTTGTCATGATCCCTGATTATCAATCTATTAGAGACGGACCCAGACAGGAACTATATACATAAACTATATATGCAGTTTATGTATATAGTTCCTGTCTGGGTCCGTCTCTAATAGATTGATAATCAGGGATCATGACAAATGTTACAGTCTCAGTATAGGAATAGCAATGTAGTTCCCTTTTATAGATCCGTTATATAGATGTGCTGGTGGCGGAAGGTGAATTAGGGGTAGCGCCAATTGGTGCACATTTAATAAAAGAATTACGCTCTATAGAGAAAAATGTCACAAACTGAGGCTAATAATGTATGATGTATTACATGTTATCAACATTACATCGATTATGTATTTTAACTTGTTTTTAACTGATGAATGTAATTATCTGAACTTGGGTGTAGTAAGGTCAAAAGTAGGCGTGTTGACCTGTTCCATCTGGATAAATCAATGATGTTGCTAGCAGTTGAAAGAAGCCTGACGAAGTGCACTAAGCACGAAACGATCGTCGCTGTTTGTTTCTTTGAATCATTCCGTCTTCTGTACCCCGATGGTCAAGGTTTGACCCTTTTTTTAAAGAGGATGAAATAAAAACGAATGTTTTATGTATCCCGTGGCGGGTGAGTGCCCTGTTTTCTACATTTCACATCTGTTAGGAAATAAGATTACATATTAATTTGTCACATTTTCTGGTATTCAGTTAGCTTGTCTGCACGGGCTACTCTTGACTAAACAACACACCTCTCCTTCTCTGAGCAACACATATAGAAAGCAGGAAGCCGTCTTTACGGAACTTTTCAAGTGACCAAGAGAAACAGTTGCTTCCGCCCACTTCTTCCTGCTGACAGTTGCATTACATTGGAAGAGTACACAGTGTGTGACTTATATATGGACACACGTCTTCATGGACCTTCACAACATGTAGAGTGTCTATTTTACTGAAGCATGACATGCCTTGACACAGATTGTGGCCTGATATTTATTAATAATTTCTCTATTACACCTCAATGCCATCTGCAGATAATACGCTTATGTTAACACTACATAGCCTGACACCAAGTACTGACAGGTCAGGAGCCAGGCTGTAAAGAGAAGGGGTAGGCATTGTATATTTATTTCCCCTAATAGCAATAATTGTTTTGTAATAAGAAATATATCATAGCCGTTTGAAAGGGAGTCTGCCAGCAGTAAATTGGTTATAAACCTAATCCCAATGATTTGCAGAGAAGATTCAATAATCTCCAAATCTGCCTGTTATTCAGCTTTGGAGCCCCATGTAAATCACTAGTTTAATCATATGCAAAGGAAAAGGGAAGTGTGTTGGGTTTGCCAGTCCCAGCCTCAGCTCTAGATTCCCAGGTAAGCACGTTTCCCCTCATTTGCATTGACTTGCATGAAAATGGGGCTCCTAAACTGAATAACACATGGTGATTTTGCAGTTTCCAAAAATCCTTTAGGCTAAGGCCCCATGGGACGTCCCACAGCAATAAGGCGCAGCGGTGAAAAACCGCAGCAGCAACGCATTGCGGTTCATCCTGCAGTGCTTTAAACAGAAAGTTCACTGAGTTTTCCTCCACAGACTTTCTGTTTCAATTACATCTATGGTAAAACCGCTGGCATTTCCGTAGATATAATTGACATCTTGCAATTTCCACACCGTGGTTTTTTTCTGCAAGGTGGGCATGGAATCTGCTTGAATCCTATCTTCTTTGCCTGTACTGTAAAACACTGCGTTTTTCCCACAGCGTTTCCACCACGGGTAAATCGCTGCACTTTTGGCTTGTGGGGCCCCGGTCTTACAAGGTACTGGGATTAAGTTTATTTATCACGACAGACTCACCTTTAGAGCATACTTGCTGTTTCATTTAAAGGGAGTCTGTCATGTCTAAAATGCCTCCCAAATAGCAAAATAGTGCTGCATAGGGCCTTAAAGAAGACCTTTCACATCCTCTGGCACCTGTAGTACTATATACTGCTAGAAAGCTGTCTCCTCAGACGCCAGTCTATAATTGGGGACCTAGAGGAAGTGATTAAAAATAACATTATACATACAGAAATATTAAAAATAACACCTACTCACCTTTCCTGAGCATCCTCGCTCCGTCTGACTCTTCAGCATCTTCTCCTGTGATTGGGCCTCATCAGTCACTTGGCATGCAATGATGTCATTAACCTAGAACGCCCCACTTGACTGCTGGGGCCCCAGCAGTGACCCCAGGGTCATGTGACCTCAATCACAGGTTGGAAGAGCCCTGAACAGGATGCTGGGGATCCTCGGAAGGCCAGGAGAAGTGAGTATAAGTGTTTGTTCTTTTTGCTCACCATCCCTGTGCAGACTATGTGTATATAAGTGGGGGAACCAGGCACGTTGCTGTGGGATCCCGGCCATCTCCAGCTATATATCAGCTTGTCTCGGGATGCTTAGTGAACAACTTTTTTTTAATATACTTTATTAGCCTAACTTCCTTTTTATTATGAAATAGTCTGTAACATTCTTCTTAACAACCCTCTAGCTGAGCTTTTACTAGGGAAAGACTGTACTTAATATGAAGCTGTTCATTCTACGGACAAAATCACATTCCCAACAGTTTTTACCTAGTGATATCTCTAATTCTTTTATAGCTAGTACATTCTAACTAGTAGCTGAAAATATCAGCTTTCTTGTTATACCAAAACCATTTTTCTAGGTGGAGATACAGCTATTTGAGGTGACTATCCCTCCTTTGGTAAATGTTTCAGCTCTACATGCTGCATTGTACAGACTCTCCCTGACAATGCTTAGTTGGACCATTGCTAATGGGAACCTTACAGACGGTTTTCTATTAAAAGGAAGTTTGATAGGTTAATAAAGTATATTCTCTGTCCCCCTCGTCACAGTAGCAAAAAAATAATAATAATCTGAGCTACACAAGTGCCAGTATGGTAGATGTGACCAAGGTGTTAATGGAATAAATCCATTGCAGTCTCAGGACTTACTATAACGTCTAAGCAGCAGGACCACTGACTTGGAGTTGTGTCTGGTTCAGACCTTTCCTTTACCCCCAATATACAATCACTCGCACGTTCATGTCACCTCCACCTCAAAAACATCTCCAGAATACGCCCTTTCCTTACCAGAGATACATTAAAGACACTTATTGTTGCCCTGATTCACTCTTCCCTCCACTATCTATTCTGAATGCAGCGACCAGGCTCATCTATCAGTCTAGACGCTACAGCAACACCTCCGGTCTGTGCCAGTCGTTACATTGGCTGCCTAATTACAGAATACAATATAAACTTATCACCCTCATCCACAATGCTCTCCATAATTCTGCACCTCCCTACATTTCCTCCCTCATCTCTGTCTACCGCCCAACCCATGCTCTCAGTTCACTCAATGCCCTAACACTTACATCCTCTATTATCAGAACCTCCCACGCCCGTATACAAGACTTCTCCCGAGCTGCACCACTTCTCTGGAATGCTCTACCCCGGACAATCAGATTAACTCCCAATTTCTACAGTTTCAAACACAAACTAAAGACACATCTTTTCAGACAGGCCTATCACAATGTCTAACGTAAACCCTTAACCTTCCTCTGTCCCCGCTCCTACATGATATGATGTCATCTCATGCTAACTTTAAGTTTGTGTAATGACAGTCACCTCTATTACAAAATTATCTGACCACTGTATAAGCAATGCTACCTCCGATGCTGGCCCTGCTACCTCTTTTTGTCTCCTCCTCAAAAGAAAACAAAACAGATGTTCTTTTTTTTTTTTTTAGCATCACCTAGCAATGCGTCTCTGAAAAATGGACGTATATGGATGACATCCGTATCCTGTTTTTTTCCCCCCTCACCAAGGGAGGTGTGACAGGCTCCATTCATTATCATGTGTCCGGGTGCGGTCTGATTTCTTGAAAGATCTCACATATACAGAAAAGTCACAAGTGTGAAAAGGACCTAAACATCAGAGGAAAGTTTTTTCTGAGCAACGGAGCAAACTTTCATAGGTCAGAGCTGATTCTTAGTACAACTTCAATAACAATTCTCAGAGGTCAGATTTAAGGATTTATTACATCTATGGACACATAAAAGAAATGAAAAATATACATAAAAAAAAAAAAACTAAAAGCCTCAATACATGATGCAATGGAACTTTTATTTTTTGATATTTTAATGGCGTCAAAACCTGGTCTGAACTTTGTACTTAAAGGTTTTTAGTTAAGATTAATTTTCTGCAGCCATTCACACTCGCGCGATAGTTCCACGACTAGCCCTGATGATACAGATTCTCTAAACGTGACATCATGTGCGAATGGGAAGACAAAGGGCACCATATATGGCGCTAGCGCTGCCCGGGAGGCTCTGTGCCCATCTGTACGTGCCCCCTGACGGCCACTTACCTACTCAGCTAGCTCCGGTGATCGGTGACGGGGGACTGCGGCAGGGACTGCTCACACCGGCTCCGGATCACTACACGGAAAGAGGAAGAGGCGCTTTGTGTAGGATGGAGTTAATGTTAGCAGCACCGGGGGCCGCCCATAGGAGCGGGGAGAAGCCTATTGAATGAAAGCCGGGAGGAAATGGGGAGGAGGCTGCGTGCCAGCATTATTATGTGTTAGGCCAGGTAACCCCCGTGACATGCGCCGGTACACAGCGCTCCGGGCCGGTCCAGGCGCACTGTATCACGTGACCCCTCCGGTCATTGCGCCCGCTTTCCTCGGACAAGCTGTGGAGAGAGAGGCGCGTGCCGCCGGAGTTGCTCCAGGCAGGTTTGTTGAAGTGTGAGTCACGTGGTGCGCACTAGTCACATGACCCCTTTGCGCTTTCTTCCTACACAGTGCAGGACTGGATAAGATGGAGCGCTATATGGGGACTGTACTGCCTGTTACCGGCTGGGGAGGTGCGAGGGGACCTGACGGACTAGTGGTGTGGAGGGGATATACTGCTGCACTGGATGCAGCGCAACTACCACAAGAGTACAATGGGCTTCTGTGGTACAAGGTTATGTTCACACCTGTAATCGCCTCTGTTCAGAGTCTGCCAAAAATCCAAAGAAATTGACGGGCACCATGACAGCAAATAGGTCTAGTGACCTACCGCAATGAAACAAGGGACCAGGACATAGTCCAGCAGGAAATAGGCAGTGCCTGTCCTGGAGCACAGGGGTCGGGGTATCAGTAGTTTTCATTTATGTCATACCAATTGTGGGGTCACAGGTGAGGATTCCGGTGTGGTGAGGTTATTATACCAATTGTGGGGTCACAGATTAGGATTCTGGTGTATTGAGGTTAACATGCTGATCGTGGGGTCACAGATTAGGATTCTGGTGTAGTGAGGTTAACATGCTGATTGTGGAGTCACGGTGAGGATTCTGGTGTAATGAGGTCGATCTGCTGATCGTGGTGTCTTGGCTGTTGGAAACCTGCAACTCTAATAGTGAAGATCTATCCAATATAATAAAAGAGTTAAATAGAACCTTTTACCACCTGCACCAACTCATTGCATTGTCCAATAGATGGCATTCCACTGATACTGGCACACTGTTCCCGAGCAATCGTATGCTAGTTTCTGCACAATTATGCTCTCTATTGTCATGTGGGCAGTCCTGGGCTACCACATAAAGACACTTAGAGTCACGGAGAAAAATGGTGAGGAATTTGGTTTGGAATTTCAGCGCTGAAAAAAAAAGCCTCCCATTGACTTCAATGGGTTTAGGAACCCATTGAAGTAAATGGGAGGCTTTTTTTTCAGTGTTGAATTCCACACCAAATTCTTCACCGTTTTCCTCCACGTGAATGGACCCTTAAACTAACACCCGATTGCTTGAAGAAAAATTCCAACTGGAATTAGTGGAGCAGTACCTGTAGAAGGATGCAAAGAGTTAGAGTTGGTGGTGAGAGCTAAAAAGGCTTTTTCATGAATACAAATTGAACTCTAAGGGGTTATTCACAAGACCATGTTCTGTCCGCATAAAGCATGCTCTGTGTGCCATTCGTAGTTGCCAGACTGTCCAGGGTTCTGTGAAAGGAACAGCTGGGTCGATACTTTGCTGATCTGACACAAGTATAGTACAGTAGCAATCCAGCTGTTCAGTGAGTTTCATTCACACAGCCATAGTCAGTCTGGAGAATATGGATAGAACATGGTTGTGTGAATAGCCCCTAAGTTGGTAATACACATTAGATACATATGGCTAAATCCTTACTCTGTCTGATGTGATGATTCCCTTTCCTTATTCATAAAATTATACTGATTTCAGTGGGAGCCGTCTTTTTGGTCATGGTTTTGAGGCGGATACGGCCTCAAAACCCTGACCAAAAAACTCAGTGTGAACTTACCCTAAGACTTTCCAAAGTGAATTAACTGATCACCTCTTGGATCTGTTTAACTCTTTCCTCACAGGCTCACTGATTCCCTCCCTCCATGTTATATTGCCACACTTCTTTGGTCCCCAAGCTGGGTAAGAATCTGCAGGACTGTACCAACTACCACTACACCACTGATCTAAAACTCTTCACCAAAATCCTGGCTAAGGCTAAAGCCCCACATTGCGGAAATGCAACTTTTTTTGTTGCTGTTTTTTTAGCCAAAGAAGGAGTGGATTGAGCAAAATGTAGAAGTATAAGAACTTCCTATATATTTCCCATTCCTTTTGTAACCATTCTTGGCTTTGGTTTAAAAAAAACGCAACAAAATCTGCAACAAAAAAAAGCTGCATTTCCGCAATGTGGGGCTTCAGCCTAATAGAGTGAATGTTTGGCTCCCTTCACTTGTCAACAAGGACCAAGTGGGATTCGTCCCCTGCAGTTGGTGGAGTGACAACAACAGAAGGACTGTGGATTTGTGTTATGATGGTTACACTAGAGCATTTTGGGTTCTCAGGGGCATTTATGGTAATCTTGGCTCTCTATTCTCAACCCACAGCGGTGGTCGCCCTTCTTCACTCCTCTTCACCTCCCCTTCCCAATCATATTGGGACGAAACAGGCCAGAGTTTCTGGAGGGAGGTCGTGATTTTGACGGATGCTCTTTTCACTGAGGGAGTTCCATTGAATGCTCTTGCGTACCTCCTGAACTTCCCTCCCAGATACCTGGGTAAAGAGATATTTAGGTTGTTCCTTTATTTGTAAATGGCTACTAAGACTCTTGGAGGTCTACCGCCTTCGGCCCCTCAACTCCTTGCAGGGATGAAAGATATCCATAGTTATGAATTCCTAACTGTGAGCCTCCATAACAGTGTGGATACATTCCAGACTATCTGGACCCCTTGGAACACATACTGTATCTTAAATGGCTTCTAACCATTTTTTCTAGCTAACACTGTACTACACTTTTTTCCTCCACTTATACAGTCCTATGAAAAAGTTTGGGCACCCCTATTAATCTTAATCATTTTTAGTTCTAAATATTTTGGTGTTTGCAACAGCCATTTCAGTTTGATATATCTAATAACTGATGGACACAGTAATATTTCAGGATTGAAATGAGGTTTATTGTACTAACAGAAAATGTGCAATATACATTAAACCAAAATTTGACCGGTGCAAAAGTATGGGCACCTCAACAGAAAAGTGACATTAATATTTAGTAGATCCTCCTTTTGCAAAGATAACAGCCTCTAGTCGCTTCCTGTAGCTTTTAATCAGTTCCTGGATCCTGGATAAAGGTATTTTGGACAAACAATTCAAGTTCAGTTAAGTTAGATGGTCGCTGAGCATGGACAGCCCGCTTCAAATCATCCCACAGATGTTCAATGATATTCAGGTCTGGGGACTGGGATGGCCATTCCAGAACATTGTAATTGTTCCTCTGCATGAATGCCTGAGGATTTGGAGCGGTGTTTTGGATCATTGTCTTGCTGAAATATCCATCCCCGGCGTAACTTCAACTTCGTCACTGATTCTTGAACATTATTCTCAAGAATCTGCTGATACTGAGTGGAATCCATGCGACTCTCAACTTTAACAAGATTCCCGATGCCGGCATTGGCCACACAGCCCCAAAGCATGATGGAACCTCCACCAAATTTTACAGTGGGTAGCATATGTTTTTCTTGGAATGCTGTTTCTTTTTGGACGCCATGCATAACGCCTTTTTTTATAACCAAACAACTCAATTTTTGTTTCCAAAATGAAGCTGCCTTGTCCAAATGTGCTTTTTCATACCTCAGGCAATTCTATTTGTGGCGTACGTGCAGAAACGGCTTCTTTCTCATCACTCTCCCATACAGCTTCTATTTGTGCAAAGTGCGCTGTATAGTTGACCGATGCACAGTGACACCATCTGCAGCAAGATGATGCTGCAGCTCTTTGGAGGTGGTCTGTGGATTGTCCTTGACTGTTCTCACCATTCTTCTTCTCTGTCTTTCTGATATTTTTCTTGGCCTGCCACTTCTGGGCTTAACAAGAACTGTCCCTGTGGTCTTCCATTTCCTTACTATGTTCCTCACAGTGGAAACTGACAGGTTAAATCTCTGAGACAACTTTTTGTATCCTTCCCCTGAACAACTATGTTGAACAATCTTTTGTTTTCAGATCATTTGAGAGTTGTTTTGAGTAGCCCATGATGCCACTCTTCAGAGGAGATTCAAATAGGAGATCAACTTGCAATTGGCCACCTTAAATACCTTTTCTTATGATTGGATACATCTGGCTATGAAGTTCAAAGCTCACTGAGGTTACAAAACCAATTTTGTGCTTCAGTAAGTCAGTAAAAAGTAGTTAGGGGAATTCAAATCAATAAAATGATAAGGGTGCCCATACTTTTGCACCGGTCAAATTTTGGTTTAATGCATATTGCACATTTTCTGTTAGTACAATAAACCTCATTTCAATCCTGAAATATTACTGTGTCCATCAGTTATTAGATATATCAAACTGAAATGGCTGTTGCAAACACCAAAATATTTAGAACAAAAAATGATTAAGATTAATAGGGGTGCCCAAACTTTTTCATAGGACTGTACATCTAAAATGTAAATATTAAGCAAAGGTTGGATGTCAAACTCCTGCAAATCCTAAGGATAGGCCATCAGTTCCAGAAACTGGATAACCCCTTTAAAGAGATTCTACCATTAAAATCGAATTTTTTGTTGGTCACACGTAGCAATAGCCTTAAGAAAGGCTATTATTCTCCTACCTTTAGATGTCTTCTCCGTGCCGCTGTTCGGTAGAAATCCAGGTTTTCTTTGGCATGCAAATGAGTTCTCTCGCAGCACTGGGGGCGGTCCCCAGCGCTCAAACAGCACTGGGGACGCGTCATCTTCCGGCGCTGGGGGTCAAACTTCTAGGCCTCGGGCAGAGCCAACTGCGCATGCCCGCAGCCACAAGAAAAATGGCCGCTTACACAGTAAGTAAGCGGCAATTTTCTTGTGGCCTGTGGGCACGCGCAGTCGGCTCTGCCCGAGGCCTAGAAGTTTGACCCCCCCCCCATCTCCAGAAGAAAACGCGTGAAGAGGCAATTCCTGAAGAAGACAGAGGCGGAGCTGGAGAGTTCTCTATCAGCATTGGGGATGCCCCAAGTGCTGTTTGAGCGCTGAAGACCGCCCCCAGTGCTGCGTGAGAACTCATTTGCATACCAACGAAAACCAGCATTTCTACCGAATGGCGGCGCAAGGAAGACATCTAAAGGTAGGAATAGGATTTCTTAAGGCTATTCCTACGTGTGACCGACAAAAAATTTGATTTTAATGATAAAATCTCTTTAATAAAATCTGTAAAAGGGAAATAAAATGAGCTAAAATACTGTACATAATGCATAACAGTGGTTAACAAACCCTCAAAAATTCTTAAATAGGTTGACCAGGATAAATTTTTTTTATAAATATATGAGGCCGGAAAAGGTGAAAAAAAATAAAATAAAATGTCTCCCAGTATGGTCCGGTTCTGCTGTGCCAGTGTTTTCTTCTGCATGTAACCAATGAGGACAATTGGTGGCCTAGGGAAAGGAATGGGGCGTCACTACATCTGAATAGGGAATGTGTAATAGTGGACAGGTTGTACAGTGGGGATCTTTATACTGTACACAGTTATAAAACAATTGCCTTTAGTTGGGGAACTTATCAAGTTTCCAAACATTCTCCTAATTTATTTTTTTACACAGACTCTTCATTTTGTGTTTCTGTCTGTGGAAGTGGACGTGACTTAAATTAAGTTGATTTATTCAATGTACAATCTCTTGCTGAAACAGTGTAAGAAATATCTTCAAAGGTATGAGAGCTGTGGAAGAACAATTTGTGTAAATTTATAAGGGAACTATAGAGCAACATTCTTTATCTTTGTAGGTAGAGATACGCAAAGAGGTTAAAAGGACTTTTCTCTCCGCATGTTTTGTACGGAAACCACATGGACCACATCATAGTCTATGGGGTCTGCGTGTTTTCACAGGTAACCGCTTTTTGAAGTGTATAGGGTTCCATTTGGGGGGTGCCCAAGCGGACTCCCTGAACGGAAACCTATACGCATTAAAAAAAGGGTTACCTAAGGAAACCATACGGACCCTATAGGCTATAATGAGGTCCATGTGGTTTCCGCAGGACACATGAGAAAAAGATTCTATTTGCAGGACTTATCTCTCTGCATGTTTCGTATGAAAACCACACAGACCCTATTATAGTCTATGGTTCTGCATGTTTTCACAGGTAAGCACTTCTTGATGCGTATAGGTTTCCATTCGAGGGGTCCCCAAACGGAAACCCGAACGCAGATGTGTATGGGGTCTAAGCAGGATCTGATAGGGTTGTCTTACTTTACTTTTTTTTTTTTTCTCTTGTGGCCATAATTCCAATACTTCCTCTGGCTTTAAGCAGCATTGTGTCCCCTAAGTGTGTTTACCGTTAGGGTATGTTCACACAGAATTTTTTTACAGGCGGACTTTGATACAGAATCCGCCTCAAAATCCGCTTGCAAAAAAAGGCTTCCATTCATTTCAATGGGAGTCGCTTGCTTTTTTTTTTTTCCCGCTAGCAATTTTTTAATTTTTTTTAGCAGGAAAAAGAAGCAACATGCCCCATCTTACCGCAGATTCAGCGACTGACTCAGCTGTGGCGTCTGTGGCTCGAGTCTGACTCCCGCTTAGGCCCATTCATTTGGGTCTAATCAAGAGCAGGATGCAGCACGGCATCGACATCCAGTTGCGGCTAGCTGCGCGGAGAACTCACACGGCGGAAAAAGTTTCTGCCATGTGAATGGACCCTTAGTAATATGTCATCAGCAGCATCTACCAGAAGTCCCGTAGTAAGTGTATCTACTTTATAAATTCTTATTCTGCTTTGTCAGATCTGGCACCCCCAGGGGCGCACCTTTAATGAGGCGACATGAGGCAGCTGCTTCAGGCAGGGCTACTCCTGGAAACTTAGGGGGTGCATTTTGAAACCTAAATAACATAAATCAACCCAAGACAGGCTGCTTTAAAAACCCGCTGAGTGGGACCTGTCCTGGGCTGGTGTAGAAAAATACCTCCACACTGAAGAATCCCTCACTGCATCCCTCTCTACTCCTGGTTCACCAGCTTACACAACAAGTAAGCATTAATGGTATGTTAATATGAATTCAAGTAATGCTGTGAAATGTATTCTCTATGCTTAGGATAGAGGATAAAACCCTAAAACAGAATATGTTCAACTTACTGAACGTGCACGGGAGGCTGGCATTCAGGGTCCGACGTCATCTTCAGCCACGCCTCCTCTTACAGCGATGTCCTCGGGTCCCGTCTAACTAGCGAACTGACATTGATAAAAAAAATTTTATCAATGTTTGTGAATAGCCTTTTTAAAGGCTATTCACGCATATGTGGGGCTCTATCAGCATGATTTTGCTGATAGAGCCCCTTTAAGGGCCTCGCGCTTCTAACCGACCGACCTGACCTCACCCGGCCCTGGATCCGCCCCTGCATTTCCCTCCTGGTATGGATTCAGTCCATTTTTTACTTCCAAACAAATTGAAACACTGTCTTGGTAATGGCTTCCTTCTAGAACTAAACTCTTAATGCAGTCCGGTTTCATGGAAAATGGGAAGGGAACAGAAGAAGAAAATTGCCAGTTTTTGAAGGGCGTGGCTTCCAATTTCCCACAGTTGACTTTCGTCCCTTAAATTTGTCTGAACAAGTGCAGTCACTGAACACTGATCAGGGCATAAGAAGTCCACAGTTTCCATATCCTGTGGGCACTTGTATTGGTGTGGTGATTCCTTCTATCTCTTGATTCTGCCATATAGATTCACCCAGAGAGGTGTCAGTCTTTAAGTGTGCTGAAAATGTAAGAGTACATCAGGTTAACATACAAGCAGAACATCTTACTCAAAACCAAGTTTGCGCAACGCCCTAGTCATAAAGTCGCAGCAGTTTGCGATATAGTAGACTGTATCTCACAAGGAGAGACCAGGAATGCCAAAGGTCTGGTTGATTCTGCTGATCACAACCTTCATCCTATTCGCATTTGTATTAGTTGCATCTCTCCGTCTTCCGTTTGTCCAAGATTGTGTTCAAGCTTTCCCTCAGTGACATCAGTAGCCTGACCCCAGCCACCATCTCCTCATAGAGATCCTTCAGGTTAGGAATATGAGGTTACCCAGCGCTAAATAACATTTATTCCACCATCGCATTTATTCCACCATCAGGGGGATATCTGGTCTCCATGCCTGCAGGACTAAGAATGTTAGTGATATTTGACAAGAACATAATAGCAGCTCTGGGGTTGGTGGTTTTCGCCGAGTAGGGGCTGCAGCAGATGTCTGTGACAACCCACCTCACATCCTTCTTCCTTGTTTACACGTTAAAATGTCTTTGTACCGTGTTAGCCAGTGGATATGAAAAAAATTGTGTTACATATTGTGTTATACCAGCCTGATGAAGGGACCATTCCAGCAGTACCCGAAAGCTTGCAATTTGTCATCATTTTTTAAGTTAGCCATTAATAAAGGTATCAATTACTGAAGACTGCTCTCAAAAAATATTTGTCTACATGTTTTAAGTTATGTCTCGCAGGTTAGTCAGGGGCATGTGGCCTGCGTGGAACTTTTTGAAAAAGAATGAGTTGCATTTCTCACCCTTCACCTTGGAGTAGAAAACAATCCGGCTGGATTCTTCTCTTGAGGCCCTTCTTGGCTTTATCAGCTCCTCTCTGATGTCCCAGTCGCAGTGGTAGAGATCTTGAAGAGACCCTCCCTTCCTTATTCCTACTCCCCCCCCCCCCCTACCCTTTTGGAAGTTTATTCCCTCTCACCCTTATGGTAATCCTTTATATGTTGTTAGGACGTTTATTTCCTTTTTTTATCGCTTTTACTCGGCACAACGTGACTCTAGGGCTGCCTGGACGATAGGCCCCTATATACCTGATGCCTATGTCTACAGAAGGTCATTTGTATCTGTTCTTTGCAATTTTCACTTGTTTTTGATATACTGTATGATTGTAACTACTGCTTTCTCACCTTTGTATTACGGATGTTTATAATTGTTCAAAAATTTCAATAAAATGAGAATTTAAAACAAAAAAACTGCAGCTCTCTTAAGTCTCTCTTCCTCTCACATGCCTGTTGTCTCCCTTTTTGCTTGAAAGAAACCATGAAAATAGACTTTAACATACTCCCACCAGTCATAAAAGTTCAAAAAAAGCAATTGCCATTTTGCCAACACATGTATGCATCTATAGGCTCCTCCAGCAGCTACACATTTTCCAGCAGGAGACAATTCAGCTTCCAGGAGCCTGAGACAAATGGAAAACCATGGCCGAGAACCCCTTTGAAGTGAATGGCCCTGTGGTCAGAAAAGAACCAGGGGACCTTAGAATGTTTCACCTGAAAGGTGAACACAAAGTCAGTCTGGGAACGGGCAGCACCATGAATCTTCAGCAATCTGCAGATGGCTTCTTTTTGTTTTTCTAAAGCTCTAGATCATGTTGACTGCCAAAACATTGAGATGTGTACTTTTTTACTGTGACACAAGAATGCAATCTACTGCAAGCCCTCTCTGAAAAGAGAATGGCCCCCAACCA
Organism: Leptodactylus fuscus; assembly: GCF_031893055.1. Classification (NCBI taxonomy): domain Eukaryota; kingdom Metazoa; phylum Chordata; class Amphibia; order Anura; family Leptodactylidae; genus Leptodactylus; species Leptodactylus fuscus. The sequence continues at coordinate 87,632,259 of NC_134267.1, forward strand.
CCCCAACTCGAGGCAAAAGGTCCTAAAAGGATCAGGGAACAGTGGCCTCCCTATGTGAAAGCAAGGGAGAATCATCTTGCCCCTGCCCTCCACATGGGCTCTCACTCCAGTGTACTGAAAGGAGCCTTCAACAAGTTGCAATGGGGCACTTCAGCACCTCAGGTTTTCAATGAACCTCTTGGCTTCGATCCAGTGGCTCCTCTAATACTACATTGTCCTTCTGTTATCTACCTACCTTTGGTCGCCACTCCACTGGGCAGAAGTAATTACTAACAAGATCACTCCGCACTCCTAGTTGCTATGACTCTTAGGGCTAGTTCACACAGGGACATGGACGTTGATTTTGACACCGGATTTCGCGGCCAAATCAGCGTCCATACAATGTATCCAGGGTAGGACTGGCCCGCCGGAGCACCGGGGAATTCCCCGGTGGGCCCCAGGCCCCGACTATATATTGCTGCTCGTTTTATTTAAGAAAAAGCATAGGCAGGGGCCCGATCTGCACAGGGTCGGACTGGGCCAATGGGTAAGGCCCCGAGCCTTGACTGTCAGTGCTCATTTCCTCAAGAAGCACTGGTCAGGGGCCCGATCGGGATGTCAGGGGCTGGTTTGGGCCCCTGTCCAGTGCATTTGCATTGATAAACTGAGCGCTGCTAGTGGCAGGGGCTGGAACAGTAAGCTCGGGGCCCCAGGCTGCTGGCAGCGCTGTAATGAATAAAGAAGCACAGCTGCAGTTTCCCAGGGCCCCGACACTTACACAGAGGGGCCTCCTGCCAGTGCAATCTTAGGAAGCGATCTCTCTGCAAGCCCGGACTTTCCCCCCTCCTCGTCATAGTGAGTCATCGTTTACATTGGCCGGTGTGGGGACAGAGGAGTCTGCTGCTGCTGCTTCACAAATGTGAGTATATTTTTTTCTTTTTTTTTTTTTTTGGTAAAATGTAATATTTAATATGTATATGTGCACATTTGTTTAACCCTTAAGTCCTATCATGGTGTCTATCATACACCATTACCATACACATGTCATTATGATAGACACCATGATAGTACTTAAGGGTTAAAGCATGTGTCTTGTATACTGTGTGAGGACTGTATGTTTGTATACAGGTATGTGTGTGTATATACAGTATGCTATAATAATGTGAGTATATATGGTATATGAATGTATATAAATGTGTTTATGCTAAATATATATATATATATATATATATAGTATATTATATGTGCGTGTGTGTGTGAGTATATATGAATGTATATGTATGAGTGTGTCGGTAACTGTTGCAGTTTTTGGAAATCGCAGCACTTATACCTACGGAAACACCTACAGTGTCCCTATAGGTATAATGGAAGCAGAAAGTCCTCAGAGGACTCTGTGGAGTTTCTGCAAAAAGCGCTGCAAGAAAACTGATGTATTGCCGCCGGGGTTTTTCCTGCAGCGCTTTTTGGCTGCGGGACGCTGTGCTAGGTCTTATCCTTATAGTGTGATGTACAGTATATTGAGATGTTAAAGAGAAGCTTTCACCTCCTGGGGCACATGCAGTGTTATATACCTCTAGAAAGCCGACAGTGCGCTGAATTCAGTGCAGCTTTCCTGTTCTGTGCCCCCGGTGAAGAGCTATTGGTCCCACTACCGTAGCTCTTCACTGTCAGAAAGGCGTTTCTGACAGTCAGTCAGGAACGTCCTTCTTCCCAGCAGCGCCTATTGTGCTGTACTGTGAGATCGGGGAGGAACGCCCCCTCCCCTCCTGATAATGCTCGTCCATAGACGTGTACTGGGGGGAGGTAGTGTTCCTCAACGCTCAGCGTCATCACTAGGCGGTAAGCAAAGCCCCCTCACACAGTACAGCGCAATAGACGCTACTGTGAGGAAGGGCGTTACTGACTGACTGTCAGACACGCCTTCTGACAGTGAAGAGCTATGGTACCGGCACCAATAGCTCTTCACCCGGGGCACAGAACAGGAAAGATGCATTGAATTCAGCGCACTGTCTGCTTTCTAGCGGTGTATTAAACCACATGTGCCCCAAATGGTGAAAGGTCCTCTTTAAGGATTAGGCACAACAGTGAGGCGCAGTGTTTTTCATTGAGCTTTTGTCCCCAGCGCCCCATTATCCTCCTGCCTATGTCTGTTCAGTCTCATGGCCTTATTTCTGGAAATCCTGTATCTAATTGGTTTCAGTGGTCCCATGAGGTGCAGGACTCCCAGCATGGAGGCGCCGGCACAAGACTAAATGGACACTGGCAGCGGACAACAGAGTAAAGGGGACAGGTGAAGGAGCTTTCTATTGATTTTTTATTTTAGACCTCCCGCCAGGCACATGGGTTGCTCCAATTCCTGGACAAATCTTTAAAGGATTTATCTAACTTTATAATATTGATGGTCTGTCCTTTGGATAGGCCATCAATATTACATCTGTGATAATACAACAGCCAGGACCTCTGCAGATCAGCTCTTCCAGGACAGCGCGGCTATAGGTAATGGTAACATTTCTAGGAGCCATGCTGATCACTTTCCATACAGAGTGTAGCAATAGGTTTAGGTAGTATGTTGTTGCACATTGTATGGCAGGTGAGCAGCATGGCTCCGAGATGGTATTACCTTTAGCCGCCCTGTCTCGGTATCGCTGGTCTGCAGGGTCCTGGTGGTGGGCCCCTAGAAACAATTCCATTGGTGGGCCCTAGACACCCCAGTCCGACCCTGAATGTATCCCTATGTGAACTGCTCGCTTTTTTTTTTCTGCTAGCTCGCTAGCAGAAAAAGAAGCGACATGACCTATCTTTCGGGCGGAAGCCGCTCGCGATGAGCCGCGGCTTCCGCCCAGCCGCAGCGCCCTCCATGTCGGCTCATTCATTTGAGCCGACAGCGGAGGTGAAAGCCGCGGCGGGAGCAGTTCACATAGTGTGGACATTGTATGGACACTGATTTGGCCGCAAAATCTGCTGTCAAAATCAGCGTCCATGTCCCCGTGTGAACTAGCCCTTAGTATCTTTTCTATCTGCTATGAGCTTGTATGTGTTCATTCATGCGGGCAGTGCGCAGCAAGCACATGGACCCCATTATAGTCTATGGGGTCCAAGTGCTTTTACAGCACAGCGCTTGCAATTGCGATTGTATTCCGTCCGGGGGGGGGGGGGGGGGGTGTCTCCATGCGGACTCTAACCGGACGGAATACATACTCTAATGTGAACCAGGAGTTACTCTAGAGCCACCATTTAATCTTTGAGCGTAGACATACTTTTGGTAATGTATTGTAGGAATATACATATGAAAGAAATAATTACAGCAGACAGAGATGTAGATGTGTACAAAGATGTAGCCTTGGAAACCAGAATGAAAACATCCATTGTTGCTGTACAGAGAGCTGAACAAAATTGTGCAAGAAAAGATTTATATAACAATGTAAGTTTCTCCATGAACTGAACTGAAAAAAAGTTAACTCCTTACGTGGTGAAATATGGATTTAATTTCCTTCATTTGCTGTAAATGAAGTGATTATTGCTGAGTCACCGTTCTGAAGATGAAAGACTTCAGATTTTTCAATAGGTTCAAAAATAGTTGAATGAACTTTACCACGGTAAGTAGGAGACAGTTATCTACCGCAACACCCATTATATACAGGGATTTTCATCTTAGCCAAGCAGTACAAGTTTACTGGGAGTTCTCCATGAACAAAAGGATTAGCCTATCGAAATACAACTACCCAATCCTTTTTCTCCCCCAACATCCACCATTGGGGGAGAGTCTTACATTAGCTCACAGGTATCAAACACAAGGTCTGCAAGCCAGAGAAGTTCCTTCACTACTGCAAAAATGTGGTTCTCTTTTAAGGGGATAAAATGTAAAAAAAAAAACTATATAAATTTGGTATCCCTGGACACATACTGAGCCATAGAATATAGGTGACACATAATTTTGAAAAAATTACCGTATTTTTCGGACTATAAGACGCACCTAGGTTTTAGAGGAGGAAAATAGGGAAAAAAAATTTTGAAGCAAAAACTGGTAAAATATTTAATATATGGGAGTTGTAGTTTTGCAACAGCTGCAAGGCCACATTGACAGGTGACCCTGCAGCTGGATGGGGATGCATAGAGTGGTTTTTTTTGTGGGGCCAGAAGTACTTTTTAGTTATACCATTTTGGGGAATATCTATTGCTTAGATCACCTTTTATTGAAAAAAAAAAACCGGTGGTTTATGATATATGATTTTCTACTCTTATATATATTCTAGGGACAGGAGGTGATTTAGAACTTTTATTTATTTCATATTTTTATTATATATTTTTAAAGCTTTTTTTTTTTTTTTTTTTTTTTTTTTACTATTTTATTCCCCCCCGGCAACTGTATTGCCGTCTATGGGACATTCTGTGTATTAGTATTACGGCTGGTCATAGACCCAGCCGCAATACTAATATATAGCAGTGACAGGCCTGGGAGCCTCATTAGGCTCCCGGCTGTCACCCGAACAGGTCGGCTCCTGCGATATCGCCGCGCAGGAGCCGGCCTGCAACTTTACAGGTACGGGGCCGGTGGGGACCGGCCCCGGGGGAGAAGAGGCCGCTGATACAGACTGCAGACCCGGCATCCGCTGTACTAGAGAGGCGGATGCCGGGGAGTGATAGACGCCGGGGCCTGAGACATCGCTGCGCTCCACTGTCCTGCATGAAGCCAGCGGCGGGGGGACGGAGGAGCGGAATAGCATCACTCCTCCCGCTGCTGGCTTCATGCAGGACAGAGGATCGCAGTGATGTCGCAGGCCCCGGCACCTGTAATGGCGTCTATCACTTGCCGGCTTCCGCCTCTCTATTACAGCGGATGCTAGGCGCCACATTCGGCCTATAAGACGCACCCTTCTTTTCCCCCCAAATTTGGGGGAAAAAAAGTGCGTCTTATAGTCCGAAAAATACGGTATGTAAGAAAAAAAAAAGCCTGTTAGAAAGTCGCTCAAGTACAGTTTTTCTCCAACTCCACACCATTCTCACCTTTTTTTTTCCAAATTCTCATTACATCGTACAGAATATTAAATGGTGCCAATATAAAGTACAATTTGTCTTGCAACATTAAGCCCTTAAAAGCCTATGTGAATGGAAAAATAATTTAAAAAAAAAGTTTGGGGGTTTGAACGACGGAGTAAAAAAAAAAAAAAAATCGAATAATGCTTAAGGGGTTGAGGCACATTGAGGTCTTATGGTTGACTTCAACGGGCTATAAATATAACTACGCCAAAATTGGAATAGCTACATTTGAATGGCTCTTTGAAGACAATCATAAGACTCATATGGCCCTCGGCCTACATATCTTTTCAGTCTCTGTCTACATTTGGATCATTACTTCTGTTCATAATGGAAACAATAACAATGTTCTGAATCTCTTGTTTTCTTATGGACCCCATTGGCTTACAATAGGTTCTGTGAGGGTTTTATTGTGCTTTGCAATGTTTTGAGCCTCCAATAAAGCCTTCACTATTGAGAAGCTGACTGCTTGAGCTGGTAAGGAGTAGGGGGAGCATTGAATACTATCTTATGCTAGGTTCACACCTGCGTTCAGGGTCTCCGTTCTGTGGTTTCCGTTTTCTGCATGCCAGAAGACAGAAACCACAGACCGGGTCCGGCCGTGAGGGGCGGTGAGCGTTTTATGCTCTCCGCCGCGAAACCGTTTTTTTTAATCCGGACACAGAGTACTGCATGTCCGACTCTGTGTCCGGATTATAAATCCCGGTTTCGCGGCGGAGAGCATAAAACGCTCACCGCCGCTCACGGCCGGACAGCTTTCTCACCCATTTAAATGAATGGGTGAGAGAGACTCCTGCAGGTTTCCGTATCCTGCTCTGTTTTATGCAGGAAACGGAAACCTGCAGTACGGAGAGCAGAACGCAGATGTGAACGAGCCCTTATAGAACACTACCAAAGCATGCATTGGGTGTTTCATATATTCACACACAGTATTTGTGTAGATCTTTAACCCTTCAAAGATGTACGGTAGTTTATACATTAATGCTCAGTGACTTTGTACATATTTTCTCTTCGTGCCTTCCAAAATTCGTAACTTTTTTATTTTTCTAATAACATAGCTAAGTGAACTCTTATTCTTTACGTGTTGAGCTGTACTTTAATTTGGCATATTTTGGGGGTACATATAATATTTTGATTAGCCTTTATTAATGTTTAATAATTCATGTTTTAATTAATTAAAAACCTACAATTCTATGATTTTTTTTGCATTTTATTTATATGGATTTCACTCTGCATTAAAAATGACATGGTTAGGCTAGGTTTACATCTGCAGGATTCTGTTTGGGAGGGTCCACACTTGGGTTCCCCTGAACCGAAACCTAATCCGTATAAAAAAAAGTGGTTACCTTAGGAAACCTGTGAACTCATAGACTATAATGGGGTCTGCATGGTTTCCATTCGGTTTCCGCCTGAAAAGGGCAAAAACTGCAGAGAGAACAGTATTGTGCATTTTTCATGCGGAGAGGGGATGGAGTGCAAGCGCAGATGTGATCCGAACCTAACTTTGTACGGTGGGTCATGAGGATTACGGCGATACCATATTTATATTGCTTTTATAATGTTTAACTGCTTTTACAATTAAAATGTCAATTTTTAAAAACAAACGATTTTCCTGAGTTATTGTATTCTGACACACAACTTTTTTTTTTTTTTTTACTATTTTGTAGATGAAGATAAGTAACGGCTCCTCATTTGTGGAGCAAGTTGTATTATTTATTGGTACCAATGCTTGTCAAGTATGACTTTTTGATCACTTTTTAGTGCTCTTTTTTTTTGGAGAAAGTGAGATGACCAAAATACATTATTTTGCACATTGCAGTACATATATTTTTACTGCGTTCACCATAAATAATGTTATTTTTGGTTAATGGGGGCTTATACATACATGAGGATACCTTTTGTTTTTGTTCAAATTATGTCTTTTTCTAATGTTAAATTGTCGAACTTTTTATTATTAGTTATTCTTTATTTTAAACTTTTTTTTTTTTTTTTTTTTTACTTTTTACTGTTCTACAAGGAAACTTGAACCTGGGATCTCAAATCCCCAGTGCAATACACTGCAATACATAGTATTGTGTAATTGGGAACTGGGAGGCCTCCTGGCGGAAATGGCAACCCCTGGATCCTGGGGTGGCAGGGGCAATCTTGCACCTGGAACCCCTGGATGCCATGACCACTATTGATCATGGCATCCAGGGGGTTAATTCGCTAAATACAGAGTATCTTCTGACTCCGTTGGCTATTTTCAGTCCTCAGCTATTTACCAGCCAAGTTCCCGAGGCATTACAGCACTGTACCATTACAGTGATGTGTGTTAACTATACGCTCAACGCTACATAATAGTATGGCACAGAGCTGGAAGGGGTTAATGAGAAGGGTATGTTACACCTAATGAGAGGAACACTTATTCATTTAAACGGAACATTACATTCTACAGGGTTTGAATGTTATTAATATTGTGGACATGCAGGCTTACAAATTTAATATACATTGAAATATTGTTGTTTTGTATGTTACTCTTGAGAATCCCCGCCCCTTGCTCCTCATTTATGTCGAGGTTCACACATTCTCCAACATCATAACTGACGTAGATTTCAGTAAGTAAACTTGCGTAAACTATTATGAATCTAACTGAGCTGGTGACTAACCCACACTTCATCAACTTTCAGGAAGGTGCGGAGGACAGCCTAAAGAGAAAATCCACAATTTTTGTGCAAAACTTCAATTTGCAAAAAAAAAGCCTTGTATGCAAAATAATAAATGTCCCCCTTTGACTGATATCATCTGTCCTGTCATGGCAGTCACATAGTCACTTTAAATTTATGGTTCTACTGGATTATGCCACTAACATCCCAATTACTTAAGTAAAGTTCTGAGATTATCAGATTTATTTTCCCTATATGTCCAGTAGAGGGAGTCAGAGTACCCTATAAAGTATATACTGTACATGTGAACATGCAATCATTTGAGTATTGATTAAAAATATTAACATTAAAAGGGATTTTCTGGGACCCAGGCAATTTTCATCTGATCATGGGGGTCTGATATATGAACCACGCACAGAGCATCTGATCCCATGCCAGAAGCTACAGCAATGGACAGAAGCAGCTGTAATCTTATTCAAGTAGTAACAACTGAACTGCAGCACCTCAGTGCAACTGCTGTGCAGTGGACAGAGCTTTGTTACAGCATCATCCACTGTATAAAGGTGGTGCCAGGGTACTACAGCTTTGCTTCTATTACTTTGAATAGGAGGGGTGCTTCCATCATTGTAGCTTCCAGAGCCTTTGGAGGCAGCCAGATCAGCTGATTCGTTCAGGGACCATTTGCCGGACCATCACTGATCAGCTCCCCCTGTAAGGCCTGAAAAACTTCAAGCTGGAGCCCCATGGGTTGGAAATGCCGCAGGCAAAATCGTGGCGTTTTACAGTAATTGCAAAGTAGATGGGATTTATGCAAATTCCATGCCAACTTTGCGGTAAAAACCGCAGCGTGGATACACTGCGATTTCCAAAAACGGCGCGGTTTATATCTACTGAAACACTGGCGGCTTTCCCCTAAATATAATGGTAACAGAAAGTCCGCAGAGGAAAACTCTGCAAACTTTCTGTTTAAAGTTAAGCTGCTTTTTTTTTTTTTTTCTGAGTCAAAGCCAAGGTGGATTAGGTGGAAGAGAGAAGTATAACAGCTTCTATTATATGTACCATTACTTTTGTAGCCACTCCTGGCTTTGGCTTAAAAAAAACCCACAACAATCTGCACCAAAAAAAAACTCCAGCTTTTCTGCAGTGTGGGGCCTCAGCCTAATGTTAAATGCATGTCAAAAACACATTTTTCTGGAGATTCTCCACTGGTCGGGGTTCAATGCTATACATCTGGTGGAATTGCCCCCTACTACACAGCTCTTTGCATAAAGTCTGCAAGATTATCAAACTAATCTCTGGTGTTGCACTGGAGAATGATCCAGCTTCTCTTTTCCTCTCTATCTATCCTTTTAAACTCCAGAAACACACCCACAAACTGGTGTGTTTTTTTTGTTTGTGTTGGCCTGGTCTATCATACCCAGATTGTACAGATCATCTAGACCCCAACTTTCTCCCCTTGTAGATCTTGTATATACGGCGTATGGAGGACCTGGTTTCAGAACTCAGGTTTGACGACAGTGATCATCAAAAAGTGTGGCTCCTCTGGCATACATTCTAATACTCTACCTCCTTTCAGACGTCCATCTATTCCCCTTTCTCCTAATTTTCCCCATCCCACTCTCCTAGCCTGCTTCCTGCTACCCTTGCCTTGATTTCCCACTTGCCTTTTCCTCCAAGCGACCCTGCCTCCCATCAGACATCTATTTGTACCCCTTCCTCTGACTCACGCTACCTCTGCTACAGAGTGGCTGCCATAGCTACCAGCGATAATGGAGGTGTTATGTTTGTCTCCAAACAGAGTAATAACAAATTCATGCACAAAAAAAAGAAATAAGCAGGGCACTCACCTGGGTGCTTCATTTAAAATCGTGATCCTTTATTCAATCCTTCTTAAAACAATTTGCACAGGAAGAGAGGGGAAGCAACAACTTCAAGCTACGTCCGTTTCATGCACTCAGTACTTCGTCAGGCTTGACGGCTGACAATGCCCTGTAATACCCGTGGTCGGAACCAGGGGTTTCAGTACATAATGGTGCTGCAACCCCGTTTCGGGGGGTGCCGGTGTTGCTAATGGGCAGCCTGGGGTCTGATCAGTGACCCCAGGTCTGCCCCATGCCGCCCCCTCCACGTACCTGGTTGATCCTGGCAAAATGGAAGCTGTCAGCCCCGTGCATGTGCACGGGGCTGAGAGCTTCCTGTACTCTGCAATACACATGTAACACGTGTATTGCAGTGTACATCTAGTGAAGCAGAGATCAGCAGATCACTGCTTTAATCCCCCATGGGGACAGAAAAAAAAGTTATAAAAAAGTAAAAATAAAAAAGTTTAAATAAGTTTAAAATAAATTACAAATAAATAAAGCCCCAAAAATCCCATTTTCCCCATATAAAATGTTTTATTATGTAAAATAAAGAAAAATAGAAAAAAAATTACATATTTGGTATCATCGCATCCGTAATAACCTGAACAATAAAATTAAAACAGTATTTAACCGGAACGGCGAACATCATTAAAAAACAAAAAACACAGAAAACCGCACATAATAATGATTACTCACCACCTTTGCCTTACAAAATGTTCAATAAAAAAAATAATCAAATGGTCAGATGAAAACCAAAATTGTACCAATAAAAAGCTGAGGTCATCCCGCAAAAAATAAGCCCTCAACCAGCTCTGTCTACCGAAAAATAAAAATATTATGCCTTTCAGAAGATGGCGATGCAAAATTAATTTATTTTTTCCCCTAAATTTCTGCACAAATAGCAACGCATTAAAAAATAATATAAATGAGGTATCGCGTAACTGTACCGACCCACAGAATAAAGGTAACATGTTACTTATGCTGTACGCTGCACGGGAAAAAAAAATGCTAAAAGCAATGCCAGAATTGATGTTTCCTTTTACATCCCACCCAGAAAGAGTTAATAAAATGTAGTCAATAAGTTACAGGCACCTCAAAATGATGGCATTGAACATCTAATACCGCAAACACCAAGCCCTCATATGGCCACATTGCCAGAAAATAAAAATAAAAATCTAGCTTGTACAATCATGGCCAAAAGTTTTGAGAATGATACAAATATTAATTTTTACAAAGTCTACTGCTTCAGTTTTTCTAATGGCAATTTGCATATACTCCAGAATGTTATAAAGAATGATCAGCTTAACAGCAATTACTCGCAAAGTCAATATTTGCCTAGAAAATGAACTTTATCCCCCAAAACACATTTCAACATCATTGCAGCCCTGCCTTAAAAGGACCAGCTAACATCGTTTCAGTGATTGCTCCATTAACACAGGTGTGGGTGTTGATGAGGACAGGGCTGGAGATCAATCTGTCATGATTAAGTAAGAATGACACCACTGGACACTTTAAAAGGAGGCTGGTGCTTGGCATCATTGTTTATCTTCTGTTAACCATAGTTATCTCTAAAGAAACACGTGCAGTCATCATTGCACTGCACAAAAATGGCCTAACAGGGAAGAGTATCTCAGCTAGAAAGATTGCACCTCAGTCAACAATCTATCGCATCATCAAGAACTTCAAGGAGAGAGGTTCCATTGTTGGCAAAAAGGCTCCAGGGCGCCCAAGAAAGACCAGCAAGTGCCAGGACCGTCTCTTAAAAGTGTTTCAGCTGCGGGATCAGGCTACCAGCAGTGCAGAGCTTGCTCAGGAATGGCAGCAGGCAGGTGTGAGCGCATCTGCACGCACTGTGAGGCGGAGACTCTTGGAGCAAGGCCTGGTCTCAAGGAGGGCAGCAAAGAAGCCACTTCTCTCCAGAAAAAACATCAGGGACAGACTGATATTCTGCAAAAGGTACAGGGAGTGGACTGCTGAGGACTGGGGTAAAGTCATTTTCTCTGATGAATCCCCTTTTCGATTGTTTGGGACATCTGGAAAACTTATTTGGAGAAGACGAGGTGAGCGCTACCACCAGTCTTGTCTCATGCAACTGTAAAGCATCCTGAAACCATTCATGTGTGGGGTTGCTTCTCAGCCAAGGGAATTGGCTCTCTCACAGTCTTGCCTAAAAACACAGCCATGAATAAAGAATGGTACCAGAATGTCTTCCAAGATGAACTTCTCCCAACCGTCCAAGAGCAGTTTGGCGATCAACAATGCCTTTTCCAGCATGATGGAGCACCTTGCCATAAAGCAAAGGTGATAACTAAATGGCTCAGGGAACAAAACATAGAGATTTTGAGTCCATGGCCTGGAAACTCCCCAGATCTTAATCCCATTGAGAACTTGTGGTCAATTATCAACAAAAACCTACAAATTCTGACAAAATGCAAACATTGATTGTGCAAGAATGGACTGCTATCAGTAAGGATTTGGTCCAGAAGTTGATTGAGAGCATGCCAGGGAGAATTGCAGAGGTCCTGAAGAAGAAGGGTCAACACTGCAAATATTGACTTGCTGCATTAACTCATTCTAACTGTCAATATAAGCTTTTGTTACTCATAATATGATTGCAATTATATTTCTGTATGTGATAAAAACATCTGACAAACACACATAAAAACCAGAGGGCAGCAGATGATGTGAAAATATAAGATTTGTGTCATTCTCAAAACTTTCGGCCATGACTGTACAATGTGAAAACAAAAACCCCAAAAGTCGCCAAATCATTAGGACATAAGTGGCTGCGACTAGAAGGAAATGTGTAAGCGGTACGAGCGTTTTCAGGGGACCCCCCATATTTAGAGCTTATGAGAGATAATACACCAGCGCTGATCCCCCAGAATGCCCCTCTTCCCCGTCTGTGTCATAGGAGCTAGTGGGAAAATAGAATGGGATTTGGTGTACCCAATTTACTCCGCACAGCTTACACATTTACTTCGGGGTTACTAATGCTCACTACATCACTTGATTAATTCTTTGAGGGGTGCGGTTTTCAAAATGGGGTCACTTTCTAGAGGTTGCCACTGTTTTGACTCCTCAAGGGCTTTGTAAATGCGACAGGGTTCCTGAAACTGATCACAGCCAGATCTTCCCTCTAAAAGCTCTTTGGCGCGCCTTCCCTTCTGCCTCTCGCTGTGCGTCCATGTATTAGTTTACACCCTCAAGTGGGGTACTATAGTAGTCCGGAGAACTTGCATAACAAATTGTGGGATGCGTTTTCTCCTTTAACCCCTTGTGAATGTGCAAATTCTAGGGCTAAACAAAAATATTAGTAAAATAAAATTAAATTTGAAAATTTCACCTCCATTTTGTATTAATTCCTGTTAAGCACTTATAGGGTTAAAATACTAGGTATATGTTGCTTTGGCTTATTTAAGGGGTGCAGTTTTGAAAATTGGGTGATTTATGGGGTGTTTAATACAAGGGTCTTTCAAAACCCCTTCATAACTGGATTAGTCCCTTAAAAAATGGGTTTTAGAAATTTCTTGAAAATTTTGAATATTGTTGTTTCACTTGTAAACCTTATAATGTCCGTAAAAAATTAAAGGTTGACTAAAGTTTGATGCCGACATAAAGCAGAGATCTGGAACATGAGATTTAGGATATAATTTTGGCGGTCTGACTATCTGTATGTAATGCACATCATTTCACACTTTATAAAATGCATATTTTTCAAAATTTCCTATTTTTTCATAATTAAACACAAAACATATCAACCAAAATTTACCACTAACATAAAGTATAATGTGTTACGAAAAAACAATCTCAAAATCACTTTGGTAAGTTAAAGCGTTCCAAAGTTATTGCCACATAAAGTGACACATGTCAGTTTTGAAAAATTGAGCTTGGTCAGGAAGTCAAAAAGTGCCATCGGCAGGAAGGGGTTAAAACACTTTTTTTTTTTTTTTTTTTTTAATAAACTTTTTCACATGTCCATATGGGACACTTGGATCAGTGATGTTTTCATCATTGATCCTATATTATGCTCTGTGAGACACAGCATGCAAGACTGAGTAGTGGTTGCAGCATTATCTGGGATATCATATGTCTTTTGTATTGGGGTGCAATTTATGCTCAATTTACAGCCTGAGTGTAGGGTGAGTGTAACATTGAGAGCAGAGTGAATTAACCCCTGACAGCTGCATCTACCTCATGTTCTAGGATAGTCTGTAGGTAACAGCCCTGCCTCTGCTGCAGCGTGTGAAAAAAATAAAAATCGGACACAAACTTTGTCTTCACAGAAATACTGAGTGCACCCCAAGGTCTACCATCCGGAGAACAGGAAACCTGTCTGAGATTGGTGGTTCTACTCACAGGGGTACTGTCACAGGTACTGATTAAACTCCTTTAACTTACTGAGTTTTTAAGTCAGCAAAAGGACTATAAGTGATACCTAGGGTCAGTATAGCTAGTTTTCTCATTGATCTTCTGAATGTTTAGCATTACGATCGCTCAAAGACATGCAAATCAATAACAATAGCTAGTCAGTGTAATCTTGCTTTTAAAAATAACTCACTCACACCTATTCATAATCATGAATCTCAGTCTTCCAGGAGTTTCCATCTTATTCTTAGAGAATTTTACGTTTTCAGGGTACATATTTTCTATGTCACTCAAACCCTCTGCTGGACTGAAGTCCTCTCAGCATAACCATGACTGTATTAGAGAACACATAATCCTTTTTATTTGCAAGGTTTCCCCTTCTGCACAGTACGACATGTAATTACTAACAGGTAATTACAGAGTATACCTATAATTTTGCAAACATTTCTCATGTTTTTTTTTCTACAGTATGTCACCACTATTTTTTTCTGAGATTTATCTGTCTGACTATGTACAGAAGGTAACTATGGTTTGCAATTTGGGTCAGCAACTGTTGAACTATAACCAAGCAGCACTTTTCTCTCCGCATTTTTTGCCCTTTTTGGGTGGAAACCACATGGACCCCATTATAGTCTATGGGTCCTTTTTCTGTGGATTAGGTTTCCATTTGGAGGGTCCCCAAAACTGACCCCCCGAACGGATAACACGAGCTCAGATGTGAACCTAGCCTATCTTGTACAACTGCTCCTTAGTATTCAGCGCACCTGCTAAATAAAGCTGAAAAACAAAAATTTATATAGTTTTAATATCATACCAGGAATTGAATGTGGATCATATCCCTTTCATAAAAAGAATAAAATTATCTCCATACATCATAGGATAATCATGACCTACTTGGGCACAATCTTCTAAGTTACCCGAGTGCTGTCCCATCATTCTGTCGTCTGCCACCAACACCAATGAGATGGACATGATCAGAGAATTGCATTGAAAAACAGAGACATACCCTCCTTCCAAGAAATAAAGTTCAAAATTATAGTGACATTCATGGGCGTAAAGTCTCATGGGCCCTGGTGCAAAAGTTTAGCTTGGGCCCCCACTCCCCTCACAACTCATGCCTGCCACACCTGTAAATTAGAGCTGCAATAAGGGTAATTTCACATGTTTGCATTTTTGTGGTTGAATGTTCTGCAAAAAAAAAATTCACCTCACCTCACCTTCATTTAAATGAGATAGACACATCTCGTAATGCTAGATGAAAAAATTCAGCTTGCGGAAAAAAAGATGTGTCCTGACCAATCTTAGGACAAATTCTGCCCAAACCTTTCACTGAGGTGGATGGGAGTAGAAAATCTGTGGCTAATTTTTCTGCTGCAAAATCCATCATGCAAACTTAACCTAAGTGACCCACGAATGCAGCAGGGACCCTTTAAACCTTCTACAAGGTAACAGTGACCCCCCACATAGGCAATAGTGCCCCCTTATGAGCCACACATAGGTAACAGCGCTCCACCCAAACAGAAGTAACTATGCCCCCTCAAAGCCCAAACATAGAACTAGGAGTGCCTCAACACATACCCCCTATAGCTAATATAATGCCCTCTAACAGTACCACTCCACATAGCTAATAGTGCCTTCTACTCCACGCACTGAAATTTCTAAGGGTATGTTCACACAGAGTTTTTTTCAGGCAGATTTTGACGCAGAATCCACACGCAAACTCCGCCTGCAAAAATGGCTCCAAATGTCTTTAATGGGAGCCGCTCACTTTTTTTTTTTTTAACGCTAGTTAATAGCGGAAAAAAGAAGAGACATGGGGCCACACGGTGGCTCAGTGGTTAGCACTGCAGCCTTGCAGCGCTGGAGTCCTGGTGCTCAAATCCCACCAAGGGCAAAAAAACATCTGCAAGGAGTGAGTTTGTATGTTCTCCCCGTGTTTGCGTGCATTTTCATCCTGTAGTTCTATGGTGTACAGAGCGTACTGCACATGCTCGTGTAAGTGTGCACTCGTCTCTGCCTGCGGCCCGATGGCAGAGCCGACCACGCAGGCGTACAAGCGTGACCCCAGCACTGGAAGAAGAAGATGAAGAGGCCATTGCTGACGAAGATGGAGGCGGCATTGGAAAGAGTTCTCTTGCAGCATTGGGAACGCACCCAGTGTTGTTTGAGCGCTAGGGCCCGCCCCCAGTGCTACGAGAGAACTTATTTGCATACTGCCAAAAAACGGATTTTTAACCAAACAGCGGCCCGGAGAAGACACCTAAAGGTAGGAGAAGAGTAACCTTTTTTAAGACTATTCCGACGTGTCAACTAGAAAAAAAGTTTTTAATGGTAGAATCCCTTTAAGAAAGGCTATTCTTCTCCTACCTTTAGATGTCTTCTCCGCGCCGCGTAAGTGGCCACAAAAAAATGGCAGTGAGCAGGTGCAGTCAGCTCTGCCTGCACCTGCCTGCCTGCTGGCAGAGCCGATTGCGCATGTGTAGAAGATTGAAAGACAGGCCAGAAGACGACGTGTAGAGGCTGTTTCCTGAAGAAGATGGAGGCGGCGCTGGAGAGTTCTCTTGCAGCACTGGGGACGCCCCAGTGCTGTTTGAGCACTGGGGCCTGCCCACAGTGCTGAAAGAGAACTCATTTGCATAAAGATGGAAAACGGAATATCTACCGAAGAGCGGCACGTAGAAGACATCTAAAGGTAGGAGAAGAATAACCTTTCTTAAGGCTATTCCTACGTGTTAGAAAAAAATGGATTCTAATGATAGGATTCCTTTAATACCCTATAGCTTATGGTCTCAGTCCCAAGTGCGACTGCTGCGACCACTATAGCTACTTCAATGGTGATAGAGCCATAGGATACAGGCACAGAATTGAGACAAATGTTACTGGGACATCATCAAAAGAGAGCTTGGACTAGGAAGAAAGACACTCTCTTTCATCACAAGACAAACACTATCATGACATCATCAAAAAAGCACATTGATATTAGCACAATAGCAAGCAGCCAAACTATAAAGGAAACACTATTGTGATAACATAAAAAATAGCTTTGTAGGCAATATTTGTGCTGCAGTAGTTCATCTGTGGGAATAGGCCAGACAGGCAAGCATTTGTTCCCTACATGCATCAATGAAACCTGTGCACCCATGGCCCTATCTCCAGTTCTCCTCCCTTGCATTGTGCTTGGCAAATACCAATAGCTGTTGGCAGGAAACACCCTACAAGACCTGTAATTTTGGTGACGCTCTGACCCTGTCATCTGGACATCAAAATGCAGCCCTTGTCAGAGCTGCTCAGATCCTTATGCCTACCCATTTTACTTCTCCAAAACATCCACTTCAAGAATGGTTCACTTGCTGCTGGTATATTGCCTTTTTGGACAACCACCCAAGGCACACAGCCACCCAAATCTTTCATCTTTAAGAAGAATATGCCACTTAGAAAGACCTGTGCGTGAGCTCCAGACGCTACTGGATAAGTGGCGCCCCTTACATATTTCCCTGCTGGGTAGGATCTCTGTTGTAAAAATGACCCTGCTTCCTAAACTGTTATATTTTTTGGAAGAGCCTCCCAATGGCATATTCCAAATCATTTGGAACTCCAAAAATTACTAGATCCCTAGATCTGTTATGTTGCCAGGGAAGGGGGTTTGTCAGCTCCTTCTTCACTATTGGGCAACACACCTGCTCCTGCCCTTCTCCATTCCCCGAATTCTATGTTCCCCTTTGTTTGCTGAGGGTGCAAGTCATCTGTAGGCTCCCTGTCACACATATTCTGGGATTGTCCCCTAATATGAAGATATTGGAGGGGAGTAAAATCCAGTGTAGGCAACCTCTTTCTACAATCGGTGTTATTGGACCCCTTTATCCACTTGCTTAATCTACCACTGAAATGTCAGTTATCCCCCAAACCATCCCTAACCTCATTGCTTGAATAAAGAACATCCACGGCTAGCCCAAACAATATGGTGTCGGTCGCCATGGGACATCTAAGGACACCCTCTACATCTGGAGGAGAGAAAGTTTCACCGGAAACATAGAAGGGGATTCTTCACAGTAAGAACAGCGAGGCTCTGGAACTCTCTGCCCCAGGAAGTGGTGATGGGGGATTCATAGAACAAGTTCAAAGATGGCCTGGATGCCTTTCTTGAAGAGAAAAATATAACAGGTTATGAACTCTAGATTTTAAGGACACATTGATCCTGGGTTTTTATATTGACTGCCAGATTTTTGAGTCCAGAAGGAATTTTCCCCCCTGAAATAGGGCAATTAGCATAAGCCTCATGGGGTTTTTTGCCTTCCCCTGGATCAACACTGTAGGGACTGTAGGGTTATAGGTTGGACTTGATGGACTGATGTCTTCATACAACCTCATCTACTATGTAACTTATGTAATTATATGCTGCAAGATTTCTGATCTCCTTCCCCTCCTCCTTCCCTTTTATCTGCTTTTCATCTTCCTTGTCCTGGTGTCTTATTTGTTCAGCCCTATTTTTGCTTCTCCATTTTATTGTACTTCTCCTAAGCAGTTTTGTATTTACTGTTTGTTTATTATATTGTAAACTGTAAAAAAAAAAACTTAAAAAACCCCCAAAAAGAAGTGTTCTGTGGTGGCAGGAGAATTTTACATGTACCTGTAACGCTAGGTTCACACTAGCGTTCATCTGTCCGGTCTGAGCTTTCCGTCTTCTGCATGCCAGAAGTCGGAAAGCTCAGACCGGGTCCGGCCGTGAGCGGCGGTGAGCGTTTTATTCTCTCCGCCGCGAAACCGGATTTTTTTTATCTGGACACAGAGTACTGCATGTCCGACTCTGTGTCCGGATTAGAAAACCCGGTTTCGCGGCGGAGAGCATAAAACGCTCATCGCTGCTCACGGCCGGACATCTCTCTCACCCATTCAAATGAATGGGTGAGAGACTCCTGCAGGTTTCCGTATCCTGCTTCTGTTTTAGGCAGGAAACGGAAACCTGAAGTACGGAGTTCACAACGCAGATGTGAACGAGCCCTAAGGGCTCGTTTACATCTGCACCTGGTCTCTGTTTATGCAGGTTTCCGTTTCCTGCACAAAACTGAGCAGGAGACGGAAACCTGCAGGACTCTTTCATACTCATTCATTTGAATGAGTTTGAAAGATGTCCGACCGTGAGTACCGGTGAGCGTTTTATGCTCTCTGCCGCAAAATCGTTTTTTTTTAAAAATTGGACACAGAGTCGGACATGCAGTACTCTGTGTCCGGTTTTAAAAAAAAAACGGTTTTGCGGCAGAGAGCATAAAACGCTCACCGGTACTCACGGTCGGACATCTTTCAAACTCATTCAAATGAATGAGTATGAAAGAGTCCTGCAGGTTTCCGTCTCCTGCTCAGATTTGTGCACGGCCGGACCCGGTCTGACAGCTTTCCGTCTTCTACATGCAAAGCTCAGAACGGACTCCGGGCGCTAGTGTGAACCTAGCATAAGTACACATACGGCTGCAACTAGTCTTCCAATAAGCAAGGGGGCAGTATCATTGAGTGTGCGGTGCTTACCCACTCCTGCAGCCCCCCTCGTGTACCTAGCTACATTCATGTGATCCCTAGGTTTGGAAGCATCCATGGTGTATGCTGTATGCATTGCATGCACAATATATAAATCCATATCTCCCAACTGTCCCGGATTCCAAGTCCTGTCCCAGTCGGCGGGAGGTTTGTCTCAACTTCAACTCATCTGCGTACTTTTAAATTTGGGCACCAGGAGAGGGACTTTACGCCGTGGGGGCAATTGGAGGGGAACATTATAATGTGGTTGTATATAATGTTAGGGTGACTGTAGACGCATTACACTGTTTGGGGGCACTAAGAGAAATGGGTGGGAATGGAGTCAATATACCGTAGAAGTGGGTGGAGCTCAATTTGCCTCCCACGCGTTCTGTCCGTTGATGAGTTGGGGGTAAGTAAATACAACCTGGGGGCTATATGGTGGCTCAGTGGTTAGCACTGCAGCCTTGCAGCGCTGGGTCCTGGTGTTCAAATCCCGCCAAGGGCAAAAAGCCATCTGCCAGGAGTTTGTATGTTCTCCCCGTGTTTGCATGGATTTCCATCCCATATTCCAAAAAGACATACTGATAGGCAAAAATGTACATTGTGATCCCTATGTGGAGCTCACAATCTACATAAAAAAAAAAAAAAAAAAAAGTAAATACAACCTGACTGGAGTGAATGAGCATTCTTATGAGTGTTCTGGCTGAAGCATTGATGGCGGCTCCTTTGCATAATCGCTTTCATAAACATTTCTTTGCAAGGAGGACCGGATTTGAAAAAAAAATTAAAAAAGAGGACAGTTATATTCAGGAGACCCTGAGGTATCTTACTGTATGATTACTGTAATGTCACCACCATGAGGTACCAAGAGGGGATTGTGAGTGGAAATACACTGTAATAACTGCACCAGCCAGTGTAAGCCTAAACTCCAGGTGTAACACCTCACTGTGCCATGGGGTGGCGCTTGAGTGACATTTGTGTTCATCAGCACGTTTCACATCAGGAGCTCTGTGAACTTGCATACGCGCTCTCGTCTTGGGCAGTGGCTCGAGCGGCGCAGTCTCTCTCCTTCTCCGGATATCCCTCCCCGCCACTAGGGGCGCTGCTGTCCGCGCCGCTCCTCCCAGATCTGTCAGTCCGGCGGGTGAAGGGTGCTCTGCTCTACATCCGGCTCCCCAGTTCACGTCTTTTTCGGACTTGTGTATGTGACGACGTCACCCCGGGGCGCAACAGCAGGAGCTGGCGAGAGCAGAGTGGGAGAAGCCGAGGCAGCGGAGCGGAGTGGCCGGAGTTCGCATTGCCGAGTGCTCACTTGGCTCACAGACGATCCGGCCAGTGTGCGCACACGGTGACCGGGAGCGCCCCCCCTTGTGCACCGACCCCTTCCGGGCTGCTGCGGGGAGTTCTCGTGAGCGTGTACGGGACATGTCGGGGCGGCAGCTGGGAGCAGCCCCATGTGCTGAGGGAAGTTATTAGAGAGGGGCGTTACTGGCCACTGTGAACTTCATCTCCCCACCTGCTGCTCCACACCCTGAGGAAGGAGCCCCTCCAGGAGAGCTGCAGCCCTGACACATGAGGGGAGCCCTGGCTCGGTTCTCCTCTCACCTGAGGACAGCTGCCAAGTTTGGCCCCTATGTCTGCTAGGTGGTGTTGAGGCACATGTGTCTGGCAGCCCCCTGGCATTGCTCTTGGGGGACGTTGTTTAGTGTTGTACAGACTTGGACCAGTGGAGGCGCCGCAGGGTCTGTGTAAAGTATGGAAGGACTGTCCCTGAGTGATGCCGAGCAGAAGTACTACTCTGACCTCTTCGCCTACTGTGACACTGACAGCACCAAGAAGGTGGCCTCCAATGGCCGGGTGCTGGAGCTCTTCCGAGCCGCCCAGCTGCCTAGTGAGGTGTCCTTGCAGGTAACCCTGGCTTTCCTTATGTCATATCTGACTCTCTTGTTTGCAGGTCTGTGGAGTTGGGATGCCAACCCTCCGACTCCTTCTTAAATGGCCATGGCTGGTGTGAAAAATGGAAATCCTCGAATTCATGAAAAATCCAGCGATTGACTTCCTTATAAAAAGAAATATCAAAAAGCAAAGTCAGAGGTTTTGCCTATAATCGGCACAGTCCTGGTGTGCAGGCTGTATTTCTGTCTTTGTGAATGGAGCGCCCGGCCTCATAGTGCGTTATGAAGCAGAGTTTCCTGAAAGCTTGGATCGCGGCTGTGGTTCAGTACTGTAGTGATGCTGTTGGGCTCTATTCACACTGCCAGAATCAGTCCAGGAAATGCCTGCACACAGATGGGAATCGGTCATGTGAATACAGCCTAGGTTCACATTAGCGTTCGGGGGTTTTGTCCTTTGTGTCCGCTTTAAGACCCTAAAGACTGAAACCCTATCCGCTTAAAAAAGATTACATGTGGAAATCCGCAGACCCCATAGACTACAATGGGGTCCACCAAGTATTTGCCAAATGCAAGGAGGCGTTTTCTCTCTGCTGATTTCAAGTGGAATCTAGGCTAGAGTCTTGTACGGGGACTCAAACACCAATGTAAACACAGACTATATGTTGTGGTCAATGTACTTTACATATGGGCATCTAATTGGTACCATAGTTTCTCTTTATGGGTTCGGTAGGCTGCATAAAGAATGGTAATAAGCCCGATATGTGTTAGATGGGAATATCCTTTGGATGAAACTCTCACCCAGCCGCAGGGGGTTCACACTGGATTGCTTCTTTAGAGGGAGTCTACTGGCACCATAATCTCTTCTAAACCAAATCTATTCTGTTGTAAGGCAGGTTAGTGACAATGTGAATATGTCTAGCTTGTTTCCAAGTGCTGTCCTGCTGTTGAGAAAATGTTTTATTCCATGTGCACCCAGGTTGTGGGCAAAACCTAGCAAAGCACTCATTTTCTTTTTGGTTGTCACCCCCATAACACAAAGACTGACATATCCCATGGGCTGTGACTTGTGGCAACCTTGAAAGAAGATGGGTGCTCTGGCAAGTGTGACCTCACCTCAGTGCCCTGAATGGGTTATTTTGAATGTATGTAAATGCGGCAATGACATGTAATACAAGATGTTCTTGTTCCTCCTGAATGTATATAGTTGTCTGTTTATGCAGGAGGATCACTGGGTTCTGTGCAGGCAGGGCCCAAAGGGAAGACTGGGTCAGTAATGTGTCTTTGTCAGCCTGCTACTACTCATCTAGTTGCTCCTGTTTTGTCCACTTAGGGCTCTCAATAACTGTCAAGCATTCATAAACCATTATGTGGTATATCAAGTAGTCAGTGGCAAGAAAAATGGTTCTGAAGCAACCCCACTGCAGATATGTCCGTGCATTCAGCCATTTGGGGCCTTTTACCCCTTGGTAGATTGATTGCCCTTTATCTAGCTTTGTGTGCCCATTGACTTGTATTTCTGCAGGACCCCTCTGAAACCCTCTCATCTGTCATCACCATGTTTCAGAACACATTGCACACTTAAACATCATATCTCTGATATATATATATGTCACTTCTGTAGATTTGACAGAAATCCACTTTGAGGTCTTATTACTGGACAATTCTGGGCGCTCCTCTTTTTATATGCCACTTAATATTGGCTTTGGTTATTCACATATCAGCAATCCTATTGGATAACGTGCTGGGAGTTCCATATCTTTTGGACATTAGCATTATGAGGCGGAAAAAAGGAGCAACATGCTCATTCCTTCAGGCAGATTCTCCTCACGATTTGGCCTGAAGACACTCCCGACTAGGTCCATTCATTTGGGCCTAATCCGGAGAGGAGTGTGTGACTGGATGCCGGAGCACATACCGGATGCACTGCACCGGCATCCAGTCGCAGCTACCCGTATTTTGGACTGGAACCTGAGGCGGCCCCCCAACTCAGGTTCCAGACCAAAAAACCCTGTGTGAACCCGGCCTTACAGTGGGACATCACCTAAGCTGTTTGCGCATCCATTTTCTAGGCTTTTACACAAGGATTGTCACTTTTCTTTTTCGGTCAGGGAAAGTGGGCATGGTTTGTCCAAGTAACTTTTTACAAAGTGTCTGTGAATTCAATGTCAGCAGTGAAATCACAATTTTTTTTCTTTTGCAGAATTAGACACGATTGTGATTTCTTAGTAAATTACAGAAGTCCCAGGTATACAAAGAAGCGAATGCCAAAAAGTTTAAAAAAAAAAAAAATTGCTAAATGATAAATGCAACCCATTGTATCCAAAGTAGTACAAGAGTTGTGCCAACAAACCATCATGTGCCTATTGCTTTCATTGTTGTGACTTTATTACTAAAGGCCATTGCACTCTCTGCATGTCCCACACGATATGCGAGTCTGCCGGTTCAACTCCTCTTATATTTCCTATACCGTTCAGTCGAAAGCAAATCGAGCCATACCTATTGGATAACTGTTGGCTGAAGCAGGTAGTTTCGGTGGGATCCCCAATGTCTTGTATGGGGTCCGACACCATGCTGTAGATGACTAGACACTGTCGGAGAGGCCGGTCAGCTGTCCTCTCTCCCATGATTGGGAATACCTGTCGTCTTCATACACTGTGCTTATACAAGGCAATATTGTATAACAAACCTGAAGGATATTGGAACAGAGCAGTCTACCTGCAACTTAGTGTCATCCTATAGATATACTATATTACTGTGCTTGTGACTACGATTTGAAAACACAGAATTTAGTGCTGAGCGTGCTAGATTATTAGGAAAGTAAACCAATTCCATGTAGGCATGCTACGTATAGAAAACTGCAATGTTTGGAGGGAAAATGTCTTGGGGCATGTTCAGTCTATTTTCTGCTGTGATGCTTCATGCAGATAAGAAGCCATAGAATGGGATGCTAAAAATCTCATTCAGTCTTTATTAAACAGGACCTGTCCATTCACTGAATACAAATCTTAGCAGATGTTTGTTTATTGCTGTGTGTATACATAATTTTTTTAAGAACCTTACATTGCCATTCCTTGCGTTACACCTAGAAATGTGGGTGCATTAATGTAATGTGTTTCCAGTCAGTATGCGCACAATACCACTTTGTGGGGACACGGATGGACAACGAAAATAGTAACATCTGGTTGTCTATTTATTTTTTAAATTGCAAAGAATAACGCTCAGTTCACACCAGTGCTTCTACTGTGTTCAAGGATCCCGTTCCCTTCTCTGCATAAAAAATGCGGAGAGAAAAGTGCTGCAAGCAACGCTTTTCTCTCCGCATTTCTCTCTCTTTTTGGGCGGAAAGTGAATGGAAACCACATGGACCCCATTATAGTCTATGGGATCCACGGGTTTCCTAAGGAGATAAAGTTTCCATTTGGGGGGTGCCCAAACGGACCCCCCTGAACGCAGATGTGTACCTAGCCTAACATAGGAACAGCACATAATGGAGTTGAGAGAATTCAGTGCTATAAAATGAAGTTATAGAGCAGTTTGTAAAGCGTATATGTCAGGAGTGGTCACAGCACCTTTTTATGCTGATGTTACAAACTGCAGAAAACTTGTGTTTTTGTTTTGAGCCAAAGCCAAGAATGGCTTTAATATAAATGGGAGATAGAAAGGAAGTGCTTACACTTTCCCTTCAGCTAAATCTACTCCTGGCTTTGGTTAGAAAAAAAAAAAAAACACAACCACATTGCAAACAACAAAAAAAAGTTCAGCTTTTTCACAACTTGCAGCCTCACCCTTAAAGGGGTATTCCCACCTCACATACTCAGCAGTCTTCACTCTTGTAAAATCTTCTTTCTTCCTGGTTGCTTGCATCATTTGGTGGGCGGGGTTTCACAGGCAACCTGCCGTTTAGCTCTGCCCCCAAATTTGCATGTAGCTCCGCCCACCCACATTGGACTATGAAGTACAGGCAGCAGCAACTCCATTCTGTGTTACATACAGAGACTGCCTGTCTCTGCCATAATGAACACAATTGAATTAGCTAGCCTGATAACTGGGAGAACAGATGAAAGCAGCTCCTCTATCTGAGTGCAGGGAGCTAGGTCACATGGTGTAGACACAGGAATAGCTAGATACACAGGCTCGCTCCCTGCACTTAGCCCTTCCTCCCTCCCCCCTGAGAGCAGCAGATACATCACTTGACTCAGGAGCAGCTAGGTCAGGGCTGTGGCCACAAAGAATTGAATAAAGTAAGATAGTGGACAAACAAAGCAGTTTTGCTGAAGCAATGTATTTAGGAAAAGTCTTACATCCACATTAACAAGCAGTATAGATAGGATCCTTGTGATGGGACAACCCCTTTAAAGAAGACCTGTGATGATTTCTGTGAGATTCAGCACCCAGTATGCTCTGTCAGGGGGTGGTATTAGGCTTACATAGACAGTGGAGTGGGTGATGGGAGCTAAAGAAACAATACCAGCTAGGTGAGAATCACTGCAGCACCACCTATTGAAGGTTGTAGGTAGGGAAAGATCCTTTTTAAGCCACATTAATGTTTATCCCCATATTTTTGGGGTTAGGAGTATTACCAAAATAAACAAAAGTCACGCACCACCAAAATAGTGTGATACTGGCACCTCTGTGCAGTTCTTCATAGTTCCATGGCCCATTCCTATTGTAAAGCAGTCGGGTGAGTTCACCAGTGTACACACAACAAGTCCTAGTCCGGTTATTTCTTAAAATATTAAGCGTCTTGCCATTTCCAGCTTTGTATGGAACAGTTTGTAAGTCTTCCGAGTGCCGCCCTCCCACTTGCTGTAGAAAGCACACTGTCTGCCTTTATGTCATCACTGGGATTCCTGGACAAGAAATGACATTGTTATGTTGATGGTTATTTGTAGATTAACATTTCAGAAGGCCAAACGTAATCTTTGCTGCTTAGCAGAGGCTCAGGAATTGTGTTCTCATTTGTGAAATCGTGTTTTTTTTTTTTAGTTTGGAGGTGTATTAGGGTCTGTTCACATCTAGTTTTTGGATTTCGGCCTGTTTTCATTTCCCAACATTGTATGTCCATTATAAGATGGGTCCAGCACTGCATCAGTTTTTCCATTTGTACCAGAAGGCACAAAACAGATGTCAACAGTGGTTTATGGTTTGCAAAATTGATATGCTAATGCATATATGATCAAAATGCTCTCTAAATGCATAAAAACACTTCCAGGCTTACTATACAGATGCTTGACCAAACTTTGCATGGAGTTAGACTTTGTTCACATTTGTGTTCTAAGTGGACACAACCTCAGTGGTTTCTCCAAGGTATCTGTCATGTTGACGGGAATAGCATTGCACAATGCAGAAAAGGCAAAGCCTCTGAAGCATATATGAGCAAAGTGTTAGAGTTGGGTTTATAGGTTGGAGAAGCCTTATGAGCAATAGTCTTCTATAGTCAGTTAAAAACTGCGCTGCTCTTCATAGCATCATGAGCGCACCTCTCAGGATTTCTGCAAAGTGTCAGCCAAGCCTTTGTCACTAAATCTAGAAATATTTGAAATAAAGAAAACTTTCCTGTTTCCAGTCTTACGCTAAGCATCTGTTCACACGGCAAAAAAATGAAGAGGAATTTCCTCTTCATTTTCCACTGCCGGCATTTTCATGGGGGCTAGCCACAACGGGATGCCGTTGCACAGCGCGTCAGCATTTCGTTGCAGCCTCCGTCTCCTGATCAGACCCAGATGAATGGGCTTAATCGGGTGGGAGTATTGAACTGGGGCAGAATCCGCAGCAAGATCAAGCAGGGTGCTTCTTTTTTCCACTTCCTGCTGCAATCTCTTCCTCCCGTTGAAAATAATAGGAGACACATTCGCGAGGAATCTGCTCCGAATTCGGGGCAAAATCCACGCTCAAATCCCAAATTCCTCTGTGTGAACTGACCCATACACAGTTGTAGTCTACTGTTTTTTTCTGTCTTTTAGATGAAGCAGGTAGGGGGTGTCTAGAGGAAAGCTGTTGTGTTATGGGTATATTTTATAGTTCAAAGGGTGAAAGCGGAATGAAAATCTACTGAAAGAATCTGATATGTTGCAAATTACAAAATAAATTCAGAAAATGATTGCAACATATAGACAAATATCATTTCCACTTAACTGCTATTGTATTACTACGTTCACACTACCGTCGGTGTCCGACAGGTAGTGTCCGCTGCTAGTGTCCATTCAAAATCTTGCACGGACATTAGCAGCAGACACTAGCTGTGTCCGTGTCATTTTTCATTCATTTAAATGGAGATCGGGTGCGTTGTTTTACACTCCGTGCCTGTCCTTAACTGTCCGTTCCCAAAGATGTCCGACTTTTCAAGCGGACAGCAAAACCCGACGTAGGTTTTTTCTGTCCGCTTGAAAAGTCGGACATCTTTAGGAACGGACACTTAAGGACAGGCACGGGTCATTCCATATCAAGTGATCCAAATAGGAATATTTTTTTTACCTGACGTCTTTGGATTTTTTTTATTTTTATTTTTTATGAAGTACAACTTAAGTTAATTACAAATAAAAAGTTTCAAATTTTTTTCTTCATCAGTTAATTTTTTATAGACTTCTAAAGTTTAGAAAGTGTGAATTTTGGCCTGGTATGGCTTTACATTTTTTAACATATCTTGGGCTAGAATTAAGATAAATAGGTGGGAGAGGCATCATTTTTCTCAGAGCGATACAGGCTTTCATTTGATATGTCACAAGATGATGTTTCTTTATATTTTGTTTTGGAGAAATCAAATTCAAAATTTTGATGCGCAATTGTGAAAAAACCGTATGTTTTAAAATTGTGAAAAAATGTATTTGTGTTACTTGTGTTCTTGGTTATATTTGTACAGGTTTTCAACTTGGGACCAATTTGGGATCAATTTTTTTTTTTAAGCCTTGAATCATCTGATTTTATGTTTTTGTGAGCTTCTTCCTTTTTTCTTTTCAAATTACAACTTGCTGAACTCAACATTTATATGCAACAATAAAAAAACATAAAAAACAAATATTGTAAGTGCCAGAACAAATACATCTTATCATCAGAACACAACTTGTCCAGCATTTTCAACCTGAATGCATTGAACAAACCGAAAGAAAAAAGCTGCTCATATCCTCAAGTGCGATTTTCGAAATGGTCTCATCCTAATTATATGTTAACAAGAGTACAAGAACCAATATTTATAACACCTATTTCTACATGTAACAATTGTTTTTTATTATATCACTAAACATGTAATTTATTAAGAAAAATAGTCCAGTAGATAAATCCTCATTCTATAAAATATGAACTAATCAAACAATTAATAGGACATTTTTAAACTACTGGCCTTTTATCATCAACATAATAAAATAATACAGTGATATCTAAAAATCATGGATTATTTGGTAATTATATGTTGCACACCTAATGAGTTGACACTGGTGTGGTTGGGGGGGGGGGGGTTATATTCTTTATTAACATTCATCTGTAATAAGGGACATGCATCAAACATGGAGATTCGGACCTCCCTCCTTCTTGTTATCTGAGGTGCACTACAATAAGTGTCCTTCCATACTACCTAGTAATTGTACATTAGCATCAAGTCCTCAGTCATTCCTTACATCAGTGACTGCATCAACATATACTGAGCAATGCAATAGGAGAACATAACAACATGACTTCTGTATTAATTACTCTACTCTACCTTTAATAATAAGGGACATGCATCAAACATGAAGATTGGAACCTCCCGTCTTGTGGTTATCTGAGGTGAACTACAATAAGTGTCCTACCAGAAACACGCCTCTGAGAGAGATAGTCCCACTCTAGTGTCATATTGCAGGACCTGTATACTGCTAGTCTGACACTAGTTAACATTAAAATTTTGTGAGGTGGATCATTCTCTGTACATATCTCACATATAGAGGTGGCTCATTCTCTGTACATATCTCACATATAGACCCCACACTTTTAGACCACAGGCTGAACAGATCTGAATTCAAGATTTTCAGAATGACACTGTAATAGTTATATTTTAAAATATTATCCCATCGTGATCCCAACTTGAATTTTGGTACAGATGTGGCTCGGAGCATAGCAGGCCCATGTGCATTTTTTTTAAATTTTTAAATAAAACGTTTTTTTCGGAAATGCGTTTTAAAATTTTGCGTTTGCGTTCACATGGGTAAAATATTAACAAAGATACTCTTGTGACATATTTGGTGAAAGCCTGTATAGTTCTGAGTAGAATGGCGTTTATTTTGTTTCTCTATCTTTTTTCTAGCCTAAGTTATGAGGAGAAATGTAAAGGCAGGCAACACAGAAATTCGCACTTTTTCTGAACTTTGAAAATCAATTAAAAATCCAAATAAATTTCTAGAATTTTTTTTTCTTCACATTTTGCATTCTCTGACACACTATTACCAAATAACAAAATCTCAAAAGAATTAAAAATATAGAGGGAAAAATCATTGGTTCACTTGACACGGAATGACCCGCACGGAGTGTAAAACAATGCACCCGATCGCCATTTAAATGAATGAAAAATGTCACGGACACAGCTAGTGTCTGCTGCTAATGTCCGTGCAAGATTTTGAACGGACACTAGCAGCGGACACTACCTGTCGGACACCGACGGTAGTGTGAACGCCCCCTAAAAGGAGATTTTCTCCATGTAAATCTAAGTGGAAAATCCACAGCTAATATTCAATAGGCAGAACTTATTTGCATCTGGCTTTGCTTTTTTTTTTTTTTTTTTTTTTTTTTTTTTTTCTAGTTGCATGGACTATTGTGTTTGGGGTTTTTTTTTTTTTTTTTAAATCTTCCCATGTCCTATTTAGAGTAATTAAAACTTTAGCAAATTCAGCTGAAATTTAAATTTTGACTCCTCTCCAATGTTTTGGGACTCTTTCTCTGCCCATGTAGTTGACTACAGTTGCACCTTTTTTTTTTTTATAAAGGCAAACTTTGTAGATGCGTGATAAAATGTTACTCCAGATAAACCATGCCCACTACCACAGTGACAAGCCCTCTGGAAAAGTAATTAAAATAGGAGCAAAAGAAAGATAAATCAATGTACAATATTAAAAAAAAAAAAAAAAAAAAATGTGCAGAATAAGAAGACAAGGGCCATGAGGCTTGATAAATTCTGTCTGCTCATTATAATCCTTCTGTCCTTAATGTACTAGGCTCCAGCTCTCTGTGAATGGACATAGCTTGAATTGAAGAGTGAAAGGGGGTTTCTCAGACTACCTTAGGGCTAGCTCACACGTAAAAACCGCCTGGCTTATTTTGGTCCAGAAAAAAAACGCTTCCGAATTAGGAAGCGGTTTTTTGACCTTGAGGTGTTTTTTGGAGTGTTTTCTAGAACAGTTTTTGGTAAAAACTGCTTCAGAAAACACCAGGCGGTTTTCCTCTCTCCTAAAGTGAATGTACCGTAAAAAAAACACAAGGCATTTTCGGTTGCGGGTTTTTGCTTTCCTCAGGTGGAATCCGCCTGAAGAAAGGTCATGTCGCTTCTTTTTTCTGCTAGCAGAAAAACGAACGCTAGCGATCACCATTGTATGGAGGCGGATTTTGAGGAGAAATCTGCTGTCAAAATCTGCTTCATTGCCCCCGTGTGAACTAGCCCTAAGAATGCCTGCATATACAGGCCCACATTTATCAAAGCAGATATGCCTCAACATGTTCTCAGCCTCTGCTAAGAAACATTCCGCTGTGTGAACATACCCTAAAATGGCCTATAGAAAAAAATTCCAAGTATAAACATGAAGCTGTTCTGAAACCTTTTGGTTGCTCCACGTGTGAGAGTTCTAAGACACTAAATATTACATATAAGTGTCCACTAAAGCCTTGAAACAAGAGGGTAAACTTCACTAGAGCTGCACTATGAGACAGCCGCCTCACAGGTCCTAAATTGGGGGCTTCCCTAAATAGTACACATCAAATAGCAGTGACCTCTGCACCAGTAAAAAGATGACTCCGGGCAGAGTTACAGTGCAAAAACCACATCTAATGTATGTGTGGGTGTATTGTGAAGAGCTTTGGCCATTTGTGCCGAGTGTTTCAAATATTTTACAACATTTTAAGATCTTTTGGTGTCTCGTTTAAGCTGATCCTACCAAAAAGGGCATACCTGGGATAACCCATTTAGTAGGTCACTAGTGGTTCCAAATACCATACATATATTTGTAGGGTTCATTGCTCATGAAAGGCAGCTCAGTGTTTGTGGCTTTTGGAAACAGCCAAACACTTGTACTTGCCTAGCAGCCCCATGTAGAGCCATTCAGAGTCTCAGTGCACCCACACAGTGAGGAGAAGTGGGGCTTGGAGATACCTGATAAATGACCATTGTTCATTCAACACCTTTTAAAGATTTGTTTTTCCCCATTATGTCAGTAACATGGTGTAGGTTAACGTCAGGCTTGGACCAATTTTGATTTCCAGGTTTTCTTCTGCTCACTCTTATACTGTTGATTGATGCAGAGTTTATGTAGCTCAGGGCCCGGTACCCACAGGCCACTGCTGGAGTTCTGAGGCTCCTCGCTTGGCACCATTTGTTGCCCTGTGCTCGCTGTCACAAGGGCAGTCTCTGATAGCTTATAGATATTTTTACCTTCACATTCGATAGTTTTCCTTGCATCTTTGTTAGCCATGTGAACTTGGCCTTATTTATTTCTGAGAGTCCAAATCAACATTTTTTTAAGGTTTTTATATATTTTCAAGAACGACCATGTTACTGCAACAGAGGCGCCAATTTACAAAATGCCGTCTGATTCAGGTGACCCTACCCGATCTGTAGGGCCGGTGACAGATGGCATCATTCTGAAAGTCATTGTTTATTAGAAATTACAACACTGGAATCAAAAAAGCCCTTTAATTGTAGATGCTAACAACATCTACATACGACAAGTTATTGGCATCTCTGTCCTCAAATTTTTACTTTGTCGTTTTCCTAGAATGCAGCCTTATAGCCCTTGGTCGTCCTCGCTTCTGTAATGTCTCCACACACTATTCTGACCTGTTAGTAAAGTGTCCGCTCCCCTATACTCAATGATCATACAAGAGTTGAGGATTAAATGACTACATCTTGCGAAGCTTTTATCTTTGGGTGTGATCTTGAAGTGACGCTAAGGGAGTGAACTGACCTGGTTGCTTCTTGAGCCTGTTTAATAAGAGATAGCTTTCATAACTAGCTGAATGGAGTAGGTGTGAGGCTTGTTACATATTGTTAAGACAAGGTAGTCTATTAAAACTTTAGACTTGCTTGCAAATAATGACAAAGAAAGTTTGAGTAATTGCTAAACTTTGAGAAAAGTTTCTTTGTGTCAAACAGCTTTAAACGTGGTGCTGTAGGTACCTGTTAGAGGAGGCGTAAACTGCTGTATACTGGCCCTACTCCATCTTGCCCCTTCCTTGCTGATGAAGTTGGTTTATTTGCATTCCTAATGGAGCTCCAGTCCTTTCCAAGACTGGATGTTCAGAAGTGTTACCAGTGCAGATGGCATGGTCACTAAAATGCCTGAGACTTATCAATAGTTATTATACACTAGCCATTTGTAAAGGAGTCGGGGGGGGGGGGGGGGTAGGAGTCAAAATGTGTCTTGCATGTCTCCACAGTCCTCAGTGTACTACAGTAAAAAGGGTCACATGTCAAGGACCACCCATAAGGTCCTGACTAAATATAGGACATGAGCACCTTGTATATGTATGTTTATTTTTATGTGGCTGATGCTTAAAATATTTTTCAGATCATGGAATTATGTGGAGCAACAAGGCTTGGCTACTTTGGAAGAAGCCAGTTCTACATTGCGCTGAAGCTGGTCGCAGTAGCACAATCCGGATTACCATTGCGAGTTGAAAGTCTAAACACTGGTAAGTGACTTGGTAGAGGTTTTTCCAGGCTTCTGGCGCAACATGTTACAAATGCAGAATACAGAATTAGGCAATTTACTTAGAATAAATACTGAGATACTTGAAAGTTGGTGAACCCCTCAATTTTCTTTAATTCTGCATACATCTTACCTAAAACTTTTCGTTTCTCAAGTCTTAAAGGGGCTCTATCATTGGGAAAAGTCATTTTTAGCTAATCACATCCTTGCTTAGGCTTTAGAAATGCTATTCCACACCTACCTTTAGTTTGTATATCGCCTCAGTGGTTTCTGAATAAGTCAATTTTTATTCATATGCTAATTAGGCTCCAGCGTGCACAGGAAGCTCCCAGCAGCACTGGTCCCTGCTATTATCTCCTATGTGTAGTGTAAACAGGAAGCAGAGTCAGCAGCAGCCTGTGCTGTATACACCCATAGGAAATAATAGCAAAGGGGGTGCACGATGCATCATGCACCAGTCTAATTGGCATATGAATAAAAACGGA
The DNA here is from genome assembly GCF_031893055.1 of Leptodactylus fuscus. Taxonomy (NCBI): domain Eukaryota; kingdom Metazoa; phylum Chordata; class Amphibia; order Anura; family Leptodactylidae; genus Leptodactylus; species Leptodactylus fuscus. The sequence goes on from NC_134267.1 coordinate 87,665,917, forward strand.
CTTATTCAGAAACCACTGAGGTAATCTACATACCAAAGGTAGGTGTGGAATAACCTTTCTAAAGGCTATGCAAGGATGTGATTAGTTTAAAAATGACTTTTCCCAGTGATAGAGCCCCTTTAACAACAAAGTAGAGAGCCGCATCAAATTAGTCGAAAATATTCGATTTATTTAGAGCGGAAAATGATTCTATATGACAGATCTGTCAGTGGTAAAGTATGTGAGCCTTTAAGATTAGCAGATAGTTTGGTGAAATTAGTTGCATGTTTTCACTGAATTTTTGTGTGCGGTCTTGATAAATTCCGCTAAGGTTCCTTAAGCCGTTCCTTTATAGTACTGACTTTTTGTGTCATGGTGGAGGCTGTAATAGTGACAGGAGATGCTAAGTGACCAAATGTAATGAACCCTGCTTTCTCATGACCAAAAATGTCTGCCACAAAAAGAGCAGCGATATCTCTATTGAAGGTTTGTAAAAAAAAAAAAAAAAAAAAAAAAAAATCTTTATTTTTCAGTTAAAGATTTGCCTCTGCCAAGATTTCTAGTGTCAAAAAATGAGCAAGATTCAAGACATCCAGTCGCCCACAGCTCAGAAGGTGATAACTCCTCTTCTTACTCTGGGGTTATTCCACCTCCTCCTGGCAGAACACAGGTCAAGAAAAGCTCCGTCAGTCATGATGTGATTCAGTCACGTCCTCCAGCAGAGCAGCAGGTAAACTTACAATTTGATTGAATAATATACATTTATATATTTTAAAGGAAGTTTATTTCTGTCCAAACTGCAATCTGAGATGGTTATTCTGCAGCTGATAGTTCAAAGTCTCATATTCATAGATTGCAAGCTCTTGCGAGCAGGGCCCTCAGTCCTATTGTGTGAAATGACGTTCTTTGTTATGTAGCTGTCTGTATTTGAACCCTACAATTGTACAGCTCTGCGGAATATGTTGGCGCTATATAAATAAAATGTATTATTACACATTGTTCCATCTTGAGGCGACCTTCCCACATCGTGGCTACAACCAAAGGCATCACTGTCTTTCCTTCAGCGCTTTTGACAGAAATTACAGTTTTTCTCTGCAGACTTTCTGTCTGTTATGCCTAAATGAAAATCAAAAGCGTTTCTGTACGTATATTGGCTTGCTGCAATTTGCAAAAACACAAGGTTTTTTTTTTTTTTTTCAAATCTCAGCATTTCTGCTGCAGCTTATTACTGCAGTCTGTGGATGGGATGAAACCGAATCCCATCCACTTTGCAGTTAATGTAAATTGCCGCATTTATTTGGGGCCCCCACCAAAAAAGGTCTTTGTAGGATTCAATAACATGAATATCAGATCAGTGGTGGTTCCAGTGGTCAGACCCCCATTAATCACAGTCCTGCGATTGGTGGCGTGTGCTTGGCCATCTCCAGAAGTGAAAGCAGTGGTGATGGAGCATTCATACAGACACTGGTGGTAGAATCGTCCTGAGATTTCACCAAAAATCAGCTGCAGATTCTGGCCAGCTTCTACCTGACATTGTTTTCAGAGGATCAAGATGTTATAGAAATAAACTTCCCCTGATTCTGCAGCAGAGTGCATGACTTGAGACTCCCAGCCATTCATTTGGGCCTAATCAGCGGTGGAAAGCCACAATGGAATGTCAATGTCCTGCACCACAATTCTGCCGCGTTTAGCCAGAGGGCGAAAAATGAAGAGAAATCCGGGGTGAATGTCAGCCTCAAATTCCTCTTTTTCCAATGTCTTACAGGGGCCTTATAGTTCTTGCTGCAAGATTCTTATGTACAACACTGTGCTGTCTGATTTCATGCACATCAATGGAAGGCACCTTCTGTTGTTGGTTACTGATGCTGGGTTCACACCAACGCCTGAACTCCGTTTTCAGGTTCCCGTCTTCTGCATGCAGAAGACAGAAACCTGTCATGCCGAATTTGGCCGTGAGCGTTTTATGCTTTCCACGGTGAAACCGTTTTGTTTTTTTTGTTTTTTTTAAACCGGACACAGAGTACTGCGGTTTCGTCGCAGAGCGCATAAAACGCTCACCGGCGCACACGGTCGGTTACTTTTCAAGCCCATTCAAATGAATTGGATTGAAACATGCCAGCAGGTTTTCGTCTCTTGCCCCTGTTTTGTGCAGGAAACGGAAACCTGCAGAACGGAGTATGGGCGCAGATGTGAACGAGCCCTTAATAGTATTATTTGTTTAAGCTGTTTTATTTTTCTTTTCTTACTCTCCCATTGTAATTATCTCCAGCTACATGAACAAGCACCCCAGCTATGTTGACCTTGACAATATATTATATTGCATATATATGTCTTAGAGCACTTAAAGCATTTACTATGGCTAAAAATATTTCTTCTTTCCTTCTTCATCAAGGAGTCAACTTCCCCTGTAGTATCCCCACAGCAGTCTCCCCCATCATCTCCTCATTCTTGGAGGAAACACAGCCGACATGCTAGTGGAGGAAACAATGAACGACCTGTAACAGGATCTGGTCCGTTTTGGACGCCTTATAATGAAACTCAAACCGGTAGGATTATAAACTTCTTATGCATGAGTGTGTCCAATCTGCCACAAGTAGCTTGCTTCTGTGCCAACTATGTGTGACACAGTGCGTTACCATTAGAGGTATTTTAGCATACCCTGCCTACCCCTGATGAGTCATAGCAAGAAAAGATTGTGATGTAATGCATAGGTCATGTGAAATAGGGTCAGTACCTCAGCAGGTTTATGGTGGAGATTTAGCATAACTAAATTATATTTAAAGGTAGTTTTGTTTCATTAACATAATTTTCTCCTTATGTATGGAACGCTGCACAGTATTTGATATATTTTGCACAACTTGTCTGCTTTCCTGACAACATTTCCACCCAATTTCCAAACGTGAAGTGAGTAATTTAAAATATCACTATATCAATATTTGCAAAATCCTTTTATTTATTTTTATTTATTTTTTTTAGAGACCCTTACACAGCAGAATTCTGCATTGCCCGGATTGATAAATCACCCCCACTCCCAGTTTTCTTTTCAAGCCAAGAAACATTCTTTAGTTATGGAATTTGGTAAATTTGTGCACCAAACCTCCTCGTGATTTTGGTGTATTAAAGAGGTTTTCAGAGTTTGGCAAAAAATTGCCTAAGAGGAGGTTGTAAATGTGATTTATTCGCCTGCCATTTCTGTGCCTCCATTCTGGTCCTTTCTTCCTGTCTGTTTACTGCAGCAGTGACATCCTTCTATACCCATGCTCTTTACCAGGCATATCAAACTCAGGGTACCCCGAGGGCCACATGAGTAACAAGAGGTTGTTGCGAGGGCTGCACACAGCAGCTAATGGCTAGGGCCTAGGGGACTGATCACTAATACCATGCATCACAAAAATCCAGCATTTCTATTGCAGGCTACATAGAGTAGCCTACAATAGAAAGTATAGAATGACAGGCTGGAGCCTCACAAGGCTCCCGGCTGCCATAAAAATGCACGCAGGCCCCGAATCTTGCTCCGGGTGCCTGCAATTGCCGGTAAAATGGCACCTCAGTTAAAGCTGGCAGACACCATTATTTTGTTGGAGTGCTGGGGGAGGGGTGCTGGGGAGGGGGGCTTCTGGATGTCTGGCCCTTGCTTGGGCCTGAGGACTTTTTTTTCCCCACCCACTTGCAATTCTTGGACTTGGGGGTTAATAGGAGCACTACAGACTGTAATGCTCCAATTAACCCCCAAGAGAAAGAATTACAAAGTGGGTGGGAAAAAAACAGTCCTCAAGCCCAAGGAAGGGCCAGACAGACATCAAAAAGCACCCCAACCCTTTCCCAGCACTCCAACCCCCCCATCATCATAAATCTAGTATTTATCCCTGTAGAATAGGGGTTAAATACTTGAAAAATCACAATTTCTTCTGCAGAATCTTACCTGCTTCTGCTCTTCAGCCTGCGCAGCGGTCTTGTGAGACCGCATAGGACGCAGGCACACGTCGGGTGCGGGCCTGATTACGTGGCCACGTCACCAGGCATGTGGGGAGAGCAGAGCAGGCAGGGAGACCTGCTCTCTGTGAAGGGTGAGGGGCGGCTGCTGGAGCAGCGCTGCATCCAGCAGGGCCGCACCAATCCACCCACTTTCCTTGTACATCTGCAGCCCGCACAAAAGTCTCAAACTTTGTCTCTAAAGTTTAGGGACAAAGTTTGAGACTTTTGTGCGGGCCGCAGATATGCTTGTAAAGGGCCGCATGTTTGACATGCCTGCTCTGTACCACTGCAGTAAATCACTGTGATACATGGCACTGGACCACTACTACTGTGACCACTTGACTGTGCTTAATTACTACTAATAAAGGGAATAATAAAGCTTTTTAAGCATGTCATTCCTTCAGATCAGATGCGTTTCAAATCAATGAAACTGTTTTTCAGGCGCAGATATTTCTGAAACAGATCTGCCGTTTGAGATTACTCCCTTACATGTCAATTGGTTGCCAGAAATAGACTGGTTTTATCAACTGCTTATCAATTGTTCTAGGTTGTGTCATCTGTTAATGTTGGTTCTCACATACCATATTTAAATAACATTTTAATTGCTTTGTTTTAATGTGTTGGTTTTCTGTCTAGGTGGTTCATCAGGTGACGGAGCATGGCCAGCACATTCTCCACTTCCACATCAGGAAAATTGGGTCAGTTTTGCTGATACTCCACCAAGCAGTGCTATTTTAGCCATGCATCCCGCCTCTGTCCAGGTGTGACATTTTATTAGTTGCGTATTCATTTGCTTTGTTTGATTTGCTGCACTGGAATGGCTTTATTTTCCATCTTCATTTTTCCTTATTTAACGGCTTATTGTCTTATGTAGTCCATTTTCTAGTGTGGTCTTTTGCTTTGTGGCTTTTGTGGTTCAATGGCTCCAATGTCAGAAAGTTTTATTGTAACCTGAGGGTCTGTACAAATACATGCATATATGTGCACATGTTCAATGAAGGCATATCATGGATGAAAGCATCACTCCTGATCCAATCATTGGATCAGGAGTGATGTTTTCTTTTTGAAAGAAGCATCGCTGCTAAAACACAGGCTGCGTCGTACACATGGACTAAAGGTCAGGGAAAACTGACTTAACATCCGGCTGGACAGAGACAGAACACATATTTTAAGCCTCAGCAGGGTGTAACAAAAGAGCTAGGGCTGGGTGATTGGTCATTGAATAATTCGCCCTTTGATGAATCTGACAATTATGTTTTTTAATAGGGGTAACACGGTGGCTTAGTGGTTAGCACTGCAGCCTTGCAGCACTGGAGTCCTGGGTTTGAATCCCACCAGGAACAACATCTGCAAGGAGTTTGTATGTTCTCCCTGTGTTTGCGTGGATTTCCTCCCATTCTACCAAGACATACTTAAAAATGAAAAAAAAAAAAAGTATATTGTGATCCCTATATAGGGCTCACAATCTACATTTTATATACATAAATAAATGTTTTTTAGTAGGATTGACATATCAAACTTGCCCTTTCTGACTGGTAAAGCACCAACTCGCAAGCAGAGAGAGTACCATAACTACTGCGTCTCAGCAGGTCTGGCAGTAATGCCTGTGAGAGTTCTCTCTGATTGCAGGCATTAAATGGATATAGAGGGCAGCCTATATGGTAGGCTAAACCCATGGGTTTCATTCTGTTCCTTGTCTTGGAACCCTTCCACCGTGTCCTTCCATGATGAGCTACCCCCTGCCTGGTCTCTGCTGGTACCGCCAAGTTTTCTAGCATGCACCCCACTGTGTAAAAAAAGTTGCCATGCGGTCAACCTGAATCCCGCTGCTCTCTCTGCCTTCCGCTGTAGCCAGCTCAGGTCGTATTGTAGGCCTCTCTCTGCCCTCATTGTTCTCATTACAGCTCCAGGAGTTGTTCTCGTTGAGGATTAGGATATCTTCCTATAAATCAATGTCCTCTTCCCGTTCCTCTGGGCACTCCCAAGATAGGGCCAGCACTCTCTGCTCCACTCAGGCAAGCGGAAACTGGTCTTCCCCTTCAGTCTGCTTCTTCTGGGGATGCCTCTGACTCCAACCGGGAGCATCAGTTAGGCATATCTATATCCAGTGCTGCACAGGAGCCTAGCCATGCGGTTAGAGATACTCTGCAGATCTCAGAGACCCAGTTTCTACTTCTGAGAGAAATCTCGTTCCAACACCGTCACTGCCTTCCTCTGGCCTCTCCCAACCTTTGGTCGTAGATATCTTGAAGAAACATTGGCTTCACCCGAACCATCCTTTCCTTCCTCTGGAAGTCATGCATCCCATTTTCCAGACCACCGTGTCTCCAAGTGGTTTGAGCCTCCCACAGTGGACCCCGCAAAAGCAAGGCACTCCCATGCTACTACCCTGCCTTTTGCAGACTCAGCCTGGCTCAGGCTAAGGGTGGACTCTTCCTCCGCTGGAGCCGCTAAGACAGCCTTTGTAGCGGCTGGCTCCTTGCTGCAACTTTTCTTTGTGGCTTCATGGTCAGCAAGGCCTTCATTTCTTGTGCTAAACTGCTCCATAGGGGTCTTTCCATTGTTGCCCCCTCCAAGACAATCAGCTGCTTGTCTCTTAAAATGCTGAACACCAAGTGCGATGCTTCCCTGAAGCTGCTCGCCGTTCTGGCCAGGCAATCGCTTTGCAATCCACAATTCTTTTTTGGAGCTGGTCTTGGCATGCTGTGTCCACCTCTAGAAGTCAGTTTTGTCCCTTCCCTTCTCTTGGGACTAACAGGGCCAGGTTTTTGTTAAGGACTAGCCTACCTCATCTCCATGGCTACAGGAGGAAAAAACTCAATAGGTTTGTCTGTATCTGCAATTTCAGCATCAAGCTCCTGCAGTCAGGGGTGGCATCCCTGGAGTTGAGCGACCTGTCGTCCTTCAACTTCCGTGACTCTCAGCTCCCCGAGTTTTTCAAGTTGATGGCGTCCATTCTGCAATCCATAGGAGTGGCTGTGATTCTGTACTCTGTTGATTTCTGGGTGCAAGCTTCCTCCAGGATGGATATTGGAATCAACTTGCGGATCACCTTGGACCTCCTTTGCTGATTTTTGCTGACTGATCAGTGAGGAAAAGTCCTGACACATGCCTTCTCAGTGCATGGAATTCCTGGGCATGTTCTTCAATACCACACCAGGGCAAGTTTTTTTTTTTTTTTTTTCCTCCTGGAGTCCAAGATCTTGGCCCTCTGATCCGGTGTGCCCTGCCTTTGGGGAATCTCTCTGTGCTCTCCATTTTTGCCTACGTGTCCTACCTCACTTCCACTTGAGCCCTTGCAGTTGGCTTTTTTTTTTTTTTGGCCCGCTGGGCATGTCTCTGTGGCTTTATTTCCTGTTTCTCCTGCTTCCCCGGGATCGCTTTGATGGGTCTCCTCCCCGGGAATTTCTCAGGGGAGCTCATCCACACCCAATTAGGCAGGTGATCCCTCCAATGTCATTCTTCTGGTCGGGGAGCGGTTTTCGATGCCTTGACCATTCAGGGCCTGTGGTCCAGAACAGAGACCTCTTCCAGATGTACATGCTGGAACTGGTGTGTGTGTGTGTGTGTGTGTGTGGTAATCTTTTTGGCCCCTGTCTCATTGGAGCTCTCCCCTCTTAGGGTGCCAGGTCAGAGTCCAGGCTGCCAGCTCCACTGCAGTCGCATTCTTGAACCCTCAAGGGGGCACCAGGAGCCGTGCGGCCTTGATAGTAGCCTTCTGCTCTCTTCTTTAGGTGGAGCGTCTTGTTCCAGCCCTGTTGGCGGTCCTCATTCCAGACATGGACCAGGTAGCAGACTACCTAAGCAGAGGGAAAACTCGTCCACTGTGCATGGTTGCTTCTCCAGAAGGTCTTTCTACAGTTGTACCCTCAGTTGGGCAGTCCTGACATAGGCCTCTTTGCCTCCTGTCTAAAACCACAAGCTCTCCCGCTGCATAGTCAAGTTCCAGCACCCTCGGGACATAGCCTTCGTTGCTCTCGTGATTTCTTGGTTGGACTTCCACCTTTTGTACCAATTCCCTCCTCTTCGAGTTCTCCATCTCAAGACCAAGGGGGTTTCAGCCATTCTGGTAGCCCCAGATTGGACCCCGCTGGGCCTGGTTTGTGACTTTCATGTTCCTGATGGCAGATGCTCTTTGGCCTCTTCCTCTGCTAGTCGACCTCTTTCTCTAGGACCATTTTTACACTTTACCTCGGCTGCAATTACAAGCGTTGCCATTGAAGAGAAGATGCTGAGGCATAGTTTTTTTTTTGTTTTTTTTTTAGCAAGTTGTCCAGTCCATGCTCTGGGCCCGAAATTCCTGGTTTGCAGTAATTCCCTAGATCTCGGCTTTTCTCCAGACCGGTCTGGACTGAGGTCCACCAACTTCTTTTCCCTCAGATGGCTGCTTTCTTCCACATCATTGAGAACTTTGCCTTACTGTTCTGCCCAGGCATTGCATGAGCAATCTCTTCCTTGCCTGAATTGGACAATGCGGGTCTATTTGTTTGTCTGATCCCTTCCGTCTTTCAGATGACTTGTTCTCTGAGGACCCTCAGTAGTATTGGCGATTTAACTTTGTAATCGGACAAGACTAACAGCTAGAGATAAATAAAAATTACAGATACAGAATGCTCCATCAGGATGGGGGAAACATACTCTACCCTCCACCAATCATTGTTATCTCCTACTCATATCAATGGGGGATAACTTTTCAATTTGGAACAGCACCTTCAATGAGCTTTTGTGGATTTTAGGGTATGGTGTAGAAAGAAAGTGGATGCAGCATGCCATATCATTTATAAAATTTTCTGTACTGGAATTTATATGATGGCTCCCGATGCTTTCATTTCTTATTGCTGCTAGTTGCGTTGGATTAAGCCAACAGGTATTGCTTAGATACTTATTTAAGATGCTGTCACTGTAAGACTGTGCACCCTGAGCAAATAGGGTCTCACAGGTCTCAACTGTTTATCTCACAGCTGGATTTGCACTGTGCTGCCTACAGCCAAAATACACCATTTCTTCCTTTGTGCGTTAGATATTCAAGTTTTCAACGAGAGAGAGCTGTCGAAGCAGAAAAGCTGCTGAACTACACCCTGTCTGTCAGTAGATACTCTGCTAGTTTCTGTCTGCCAGTCCATATACAAGTGCTAAACACATTTGTGAAATGGGTACCACATGATCTAAAATTCTCCCTAACAACTCTGAGCAGTTGCCAGACAAATTTTGTACCCATTTGTATTGCCAATATGTAAAGCTGTAGCATTTCCTACAGAGGTTTGGTCACTTCACGTCGACAGATTTCCAGTACACCACCACTTATAAAGTAATTCTGGTGTCATATCAAAGCTGAGATTCACTGTACTGTGTGGTAGCACAAAGAGACATGGATGTGAATGGGAGGAGCTACAGTAGAAGTGGATGGAGACGGGACCTACAATACATAAATTTGCGTGCCTCAGATTTTGTCCTCTTTTCAGTCGCTTGAAAGGTTAGGAGGTATGTTCACTACCGGCAAAATATGGTATCAGAGCTTGTCTACTTTGCCTGCCTGCACAGAACATGTTTAGAATGTCCCATAGACCTCATTGAGTCAGCTCCAGATTGTTTCTGGTTATTGCCATGCCTGCTGTAAAACATCACTAAATGTTGTAAAATTTAAAAATCTACATTCTGAAAATAAACATATTAAAAATGTGCTTTATTTCTGGTTTTAATGCAATTCTCAAAAATGACGATTTTAATCCTTTTAAGTATTGAAATGTAGAATAAGATTGTCTTTATTAGTTCAAATGCATTCATGCTACCTGGGCTCATCCTGCTTTGCATTTTAGGTTCCCTCTTATTGTCTGAATGTGAAAGCATGCATAACTAATACATTTAATGTATCCTTTGCATGTTTTTACCCAAATTTTTTTTGTTTTTTTTTCCCCTCTTGCGCTCTCTTCCTAAGCTTTTATTCACACACAGACTTTCTGAGTGTCAATAACCCTTGTGCTTTTTCCATTCAAGTAGGCCTGTCTCTCAGTCGGAATGATTAATGGGGGGGGAATTAAATTTTAATTCTAGGACCAGACAACTGTACGCACTGTGGCTTCAGCTACCACTACTAAGGAAATTCGTAGACAATCCAGTAGTTATGATGATCCCTGGAAGATAACTGATGAACAACGGCAGTATTATATCAATCAGTTTAAGAACATTCAGCCTGACCTAAATGGATTCATCCCAGGTAAGCAGAATATGCTTGGTGATCAAACATCTATGAGGATGGGGAAGGAGGGGGCAGTGTCAAAGGGTTACTGGCGGTCATCATCTGATGACTGTAACCCTTCCTAGTGATGGGACCCCTGCGTTCTTGCGCTATGGGTTAATAGTGGTCATCGGCTACTAGTAACCAGGACCACATTCATTAAATCAGGGGTCTTGATATGTAATGGTATACTCTTTTGCTGCTAGCCTTCTCTTCCCACTTCCCCACGTTCAGCACTTCTATTCCAAGAGGAGAAGAGGAAGAAAGAATTTCACACAGAATGGTGTTTCTGCAGACAAGGTGGTGAGGGCTACTTCTGTAGGTTTCCCTATGTTTAGCCATATCCAGCTAGGGAGAAGCTGATGTTAATTTTCTGCGGTAGTTAGTTGCTGGATGATAGATGTTTGTGTCACAATTATTGCTGAGAACTTCCAGAAACTTATACAAGTATAGATTATAGCTCCCAAATCTCACACCTGCATCCAGTACTGCACATGATCTGCTGATCGAAGTCCGGGGCGAATTCAGATTTCACCCAGGGATCTGTGATGCTGACACTTGGTGACTGCTGCAGTCTCTTTTGATTAACTTTTGTTAACTATTTCTTGGAAGGAATAGAGATAAAGAACTGTGATTCTTCAATTTTTTTTTCTGTAAAGCATTAGACGCAGTGTAACAGGTAGAGCTCCTGTGCCTGCTACACATCTGTACTGTCAGATGAAACGTAACTATATGTTCTATATAATAGAATGGGAAGCATTTCAAAGTACATTTTTGCTAAGTCTTTTTGCTAATTGGCTTAATCATTAAGGGGATTTTCCGATTTCAAATATGAGAGATTCCAATGGTTTGGCATGAATATTCAATAGTAGCCAGTCCCACCTCTGGGACTTGCATCTATAGATCACAAACTGCTGGGGTCCGGAACAGCTGACCAGCGAGTGTGCATTGTTAGACAGCTGATGTGCAGATCTATTAGATGTGGCTGTAGTTGGCAGGGAGTGTTCCTAGGAATGCATCTAATAGGGCTTTACGTGTACTCCATGGAAACTAGAAGATAAGGTATAATCTAAGGTACTTATCTATTAACTGACCATGAGTCACAATGAATTAAGTAGTTTGCATCTTCTTATCTAGAATTTAATATTAGTAGCAGATTGCCTGGTTCTGTGACTAATCTACTACTGGACAAACCTGAATATCCTCATAAATAAAATAATTGACCTGTTCTCTGCCTACAAGTTATTGTGGAAACAAGCTAAATGAGTACATATGGTGCGCTCATGTTGCTGGGAAAGGGGCTAAAAAAGGACAGTCTCCCAAACCATGGTTCCCTTGTATTGTGAGTAACCTGCTCAGGGCTCGTTCACATCTGCGCCCAGGACTTCGTTCTGCAGGTTTCTGTTTCCTGCACAAAACAGGGGCAGGAGACGGAAAACTGCCGGCATCTTTCAAACCCATTCATTTGAATGGGTTTGAAAAGTGTCCGGCCGTGAGTGGCGGTGAGTGTTTTATGCTCTCCACGGCTAAACAGTTTTGTTTTGGGGGTTTTTAAACAGACACAGTGTCGAACATGCAGTACTCTGTGTCTGGTTTACAAAAAACGGTTTTGCCGCGGAGAGCATAAAACGCTCACCGGCACTCACGGCCGGACTCGGCATGACAGGTTTCCGTCTTCTGCATGCAGAAGACGGAAACCTGATCATGGAATGCCGAACGCTGGTGTGAACCCAGCGTCAGGAGTTCTGGGAAAGTGAAAGCACAACTCTGGGAGGAACATCCATTTTGTTGTGGATGATAGTCAAAGGATGAGTGACGTTGTTATACATACTTATTCAGGGTATTGCTATATGTGATCATAAAACATTTAGTACAAATGATAGTTCATTAATTTCATTGTTCGTAAATTTCATTAATTTCACATTAATAGCATTAATGTGTGTAATCTATATGTGTGCTTTTCTTACACTAACAAGATTCCGTTCTTTCTAGGTTCAGCTGCAAAAGAATTCTTTACAAAATCTAAACTTCCAATTCCTGAGCTCTCTCATATATGGTACGTTTCAGTGCTTTACTTTGTAGACCTTCTCGTTTAGGCACCTTTTTATGTAGAGTTCTGTTTTTAGAATTGGAATACTTGCATATAAGAGAGAGATCTCTTCCACGTAGATTTGATTTGTATATAGAAAGAATAATTGTTCAGTATATATAGGTTTTTGTACTTGTACAATCTGTGCGTTGTTATAGTGACACATTTATCATTGCAGGGAGTTGTCGGATTTTGATAAGGATGGAGCATTGACGTTGGATGAATTTTGTGCTGCTTTTCATCTCGTAGTGGCCCGAAAAAATGGTTATGATTTGCCTGAAAAACTACCTGAAAGCTTAATGCCTAAACTTATAGACTTAGATGATACTGCAGGTACTTCTAAGTGTAATGTAAATGCATAAAGGGGTTATCGATATTTTTAAATCGCCTCCTGACATCCATTGAAATAGTACAGTGGATGTCAGGTCTTTAAAGGGGTTATCCGTTTTTTTTTTTTTTTGCTATTGAAGGTTTATCCTTAAGCTATCGATATCAGATCTGTGGGGGCCTGACACGTGGGAACCCCAGAGATTACCTATACTGTGACAGCACGACTCTCAGTAACGTTTACATACAGCAAGCCATGCTGCTCATTCACCACAAAAACTATAGCTGTGATTGAGCATCACGTCTTGCAGTATGTAAATATTACCGAGAGCTGCGCTGTTCAGCACGAGTGATCTGTGGGGGTCCTGGGTGTAGGACTCCCTCCGTTCCAATTTTGATTACATATCCTAAGGTAGCAGAGCACCCTTACCCTCACCCTCTGTCTTGTCTTCTGTTACAACTCCTACACAGTGAGATCACAGGTATCATGGATGACATTCATAGTAAAGTAACTATTGAGGCTTGCTTAGTTATGGCAGGCCTCCATATTTGTATTGTGATTTTCCCATAGACTGCAATACAGGCTCAAGCTGTCTAGGTGGCCTTAAAATAAATTAAAACTTTTAAATATTGAAAAAACATACATAACAATTACAAAACAACAAAACAAACACATTAAGGCATGAGAAATCCCCAAACACAGATGTGAACCGAGCCTAAGAACCTCCACGTCACTGAAAAGCAATTACCCACGGACACCGTAGACTATAATGAAACTGGCAGTGAGAAATGTCTGCAGCAGAGACTCCAATGCAGATGTGAACCTAACCTTACCCTATTTGCTACTGCTTTTGGCCATAGGTAATCCCATCAGCATTTGCTTTCGTTTTAGTCTGAAAAAGTCCTGACCAGGTTTCTCTGTATGCTAACTACAGACTGTCCTAGTACCAATCTTCAGTATGTTATGACTTCTCTGCCACCAGGATAGAAAATTTAGAGCTGGCACTAGCTTAGGAGCCAATTATAACACTTTTATTAATAAAGAGGAATGCTTTTTTTTTCCCCTTGAATCAATCAACACGTTATTGAGGCATATTAAAGTACATGTAGTGTAACAGCATAATAAACACAGTATTAGCTTACAAAGAAATACATTTATAAGCCTCCAACATATGACCCGCCCCCTCCCCATAGCAAACCATGGCAGCCCCCCCTCTCACTTTCACACTTTCCCATAGCCTAATCCCATAAACTCTATGGACATGTGTCACCCCACAATCTCCCCAACTCTCTGCATGCCCAAAACATATGAAGGAGATCTGCTGCATCATTTCCACATATTGGACAATTATCTCTTCTAGGCTCATTTTTTGTGGCACTACTTCCATGACTTCCCAGTCGACTGTGACCAACATCTCTCTTCAATTTGACCCTCACCTCTGACATAGGGTCTCCTAAAAATTGGTCCAAATACTTTGACCATTGAAATTGACGCTTCTGCTTTAACCACATACCTCAATACTCCCATTGACCCTGTATTTAAGTCAACTGTCAAGGCCTGTGCTTATAGGGCATTCTAAGATGAAGATATTGGAAAGAAACTCCATTATCCAAAGTAAATTCTTCCAACTGCTGAAATTATTTTAGGACCCTCTCAGCATTTAATTGACACAGGTAGTTCATTCCCTTCTTCTGCCATCTGTTCATACTTTCCAGCTAGTATAGCTGCCATAGTTAAGGGTTGTTTTTATATTGGTATATACATGGTGCACCCCCCCCCCCCCACGCCACTTCCAAAATCTGTTAGCATTTCCACCATCCTTTATGTGTTATGGAAAGTGTAGGGTTACCCGCTGCCAATCTACCCAATGCATGCGCCTCCAAAACTGTCAACGGCTTCTGTCTATCACCCAAGTTGTGAAATTTTGGCCACCAAAAAAATAAAATTGTGTTCAGCAATGCCAATCCTCCCTCTTTAGATAACTGAAGTTTTTCCCAGTTATATTCTGGGTACCCCAGTTTTCCACATTAAATCTCTTAATAAATAAATGATGGATCGTAAATGGAGGGCTCGTTCACACCTGCGCCCCGGATTTGTTTCCTGCCTGAAACTGGGCAGGAGACGGAAACCTGCAGGCATTTTTCAAACCCATTCATTTGAATGTGTTTGAAAAGTATCCGGCCGTGAGCGTTTTGTGCTCTCCGCGGTGAAACCGTGTTTTTGTTTTTGTTTTGTTTTTTTTTGTTTGTTTTTTTTAACCGGACACAAAGTCAGACATGCAGGACTTTGTGTCCGGTTTAAAAAAAATCTGGTTTCTGGGCATCTAAGAAACTACACTACAGCTAAGAATTACTTTAAGAAACTCATATATTCTATTTTTTATTTTAGCTGGAGATCAATCTGGTGAGGTAGGATTTTCAAGTTCACCCGCTGAACCTCCTCCAAGTAAATCGCCCTCTATGCCATCTTTGAATCAGACATGGCCAGAAATGAACCAAAGTAGTGAGGTAAAATATGCATCATACAAGTTTATTATATATCTTCTTTCAACTGTAACAGATTTTTTACAGAAAAGATGCTGCTGACTGTACAGTCTTTTTGCCTACATTGAGATTGTACAGCTCATTATAAAGTTGTGCCGCATCCCTCCAGAAAATACTTGGACAGCAGAAGGATGTCCAAATGTGGGACTTTAAAAAAAATAAATAAATAATAATATATACATATATATATATATATATATATATATATATATATATATATATATATATATATATTTATTAATGGATTTATTTTTCATTTAACTGTCACAACTATTTCACTTTTATGTTTTCAGCATTATGGTAGTTATTACAAATTCTAGGAGTGTCTGCTCTGCTTTCCCAGTTCGAATATTACAGTAGTTGAACATATGGGCTCTGAGAAGTAAAGATGAAGGGGGGGTTTTCCTTAGGATACGTCATCCGTATCGGATTGGTGTGCGTCTGTCCTCCAGGACCCCCATCAATTGGCTGTTTCTCCAGCTGCTATACAGAGCTTTCTGCTTGTGTTCTCGTATAGAAGCCAGTAAGAGTGTGTGTCAGACCTCTTCTAATCTGATACTGGTGACCTATCTTAAAGAGCAATCCTCATTGTGCCAAGGTACAAGGTCGGTGAAGAGAGAAATTTAATTTAGGGTATATATGTGTAAGGGTGGCAGATTTGTTGCCAAATGTGTTTTATGTAAATGAGGCTCACAGACAACCATTCATACCCTGCAGAAATGAAATAAATGTATTTTTTTTAAATTGAAAAAATTCAACAAATCTCCCAATTGTGAATGTATCCTAATAAAGCAAATGTATATTTTGTTGAACAGTTTTATTAGTGTATTGATCAATATTTCTAGTTTTAAAAGAACTGACCCAGCAAATCTCAGTGCGCTTGTGTATTGAAAATGATATCTATGTGATATTGTGGTTCTTGTTGTCGTTGGGTGTGCTTATGCTTTCTACTCCTAATGTCTCTGTACTGGGTGACTGCATGCTTTCCACTTATTCCATAAAATAATGAAATGTGTGTCCTATGACCTCTTCTGATACACAACTTTCTAGTGTGAACCTGAATTTCCTAAGCTCACACTCTTGGATTGCACATTGCTAATATGTAATGTAGCTATTGTGGCCATTGCATTCTTCTTCTGCCGGCAATGTGATGATACACATTACTACAGTGACCATATAATGTCACCTCACATCATTCCAATGTGAAAACTGTTTCTAGACAAGCATGTTTCATTATTTTTGTAGATGTGGTTGGTTTGCTTTGTAAATGCTCTGATCATATCATCCTATGTATTGCATGATACATAACCCCTGTCCTGGCTGAAGGCCAGTCTTTTAGCTTTTCTTCGGCACAATGTGTGCGGAAGAAAACGCAGTTCAGATTGTCCCACTTGTCCTCATTTATTGCACAGTTCTTGTTAACCTGTCATTAATCAATATGATATCGATCAGTTTAATCCTTGCAGAAAAATGGATTGCACTGACAGGTATCTTCTGCCAATTCATTCAAATAAATAAAACATCTACTTCTACTTGCAGGTTTTCAGACTCCAAGTGTGGGAAGTAATGTATAATTTGTATGATCTGAATCCCACAGTACCTGTACAATTGGCACAGAACTGTCAGTGTAAGCCATGAATGAGGGTTTATTTCTACTCGGATCTTTTCCTCTCCTCTTATCATGCTGACTTGTGTCTCCTCTGTCTGTTCAGCAGTGGGAGACATTTAGCGAACGCTCTTCAAGCTCACAAACTCTGACCCAATTTGATTCTAACATTGCACCAGCTGATCCTGTAAGTCAATCACATAGCTTGCTTGTTTGATATTAATCAATGTATTAACACGTAATTCAGTACAGTGGAGCCCTGGAGTTCTTTCTGCATGATTCAGTGACTGGACTGATATTATTTCTATTAGGATAGGGGCAGTATACAGAATTCCATGACCCCAGCAGTTTAATGTGTTTTAATATATATACGGTGAATGTGTGTTTAAGGCTTTTCTTACAACTTTGGTGCGCCATTCCTCCGTTGTTGTTCTTACAAATGTATTATGTTAGTTTCAGCACCAAATATGCCAATTACTGTCAGGTAGGTGGTCTTGAACTTGAATAGCCTACCCAGGACCGCCCACCTATCAGCATATTGGGTGCTAAAACTAGCAGAAATTATTGCTCTGGGGACGTGGGGGCAAGTAAAAATATTCTGGCCACTGTGGAAATATTGAAGGATGCGAGGAATTAGTAGATTCTCTGGGTGTTAACATTTATTTTGTAAAAGGGGTGTGACATTGACACGATCGGCACTCACTGGACAAAGTATACAGTCCTGCCCATAGCTGGTAACTCCAGTTTTCAGTTTGTTTGTAAATTCTAGGAGGAATAACAGAGGAACAGCACAATGTAGAGTTGTAAGAAAGATGTTCCAGAATTGTTAGATATTTACTAAAATATATATCCGTAGACATGACAGATCACTTTTATATTGTATGCAAGGCATTCAGCAGAAAGAGAATGAATGTGAAATGCTTACAATGTCATATTAACATTTTAACATTCATAGCATAGTGAACATTTTTAGATGTCTTTTTTTGTGTTCATGGTTTTTTTTCTTTTGTTGTTTAAATATTTAAATGACTCTTGGATTTAGTCTTGTTGCGTGTCTTTTTTAATAATTGTTGACTGCTATTCCTACCGACATCACCATTCACATACAAATTCAAGTTTGCTGAGTGTATATTTTCTGTCAGAGGAAGTGGAAGTAAAGGTGCTACTAGACTACTAAAAAAACATGCTGATCAGCAATCGTTCTGCACTGGCCTTAATACATAGACTAATGCAGAGCATATGCAGGAATCATCCCTTTGGCATAAACTCATTGTCTGTTGATAGCAGAGCCTATATATATATATATATATATATATATATATATATATATATATATATATATATATATATATATATATATATATATATAAATTTTATTTTGTCCTGAAATCAGCAGATAAACCGATGACTGCACAGATGCTTGTTCATCGGATGATTATTGGCACTATTAGGCTGGGTTCACACAGCCCTTTTTTGCTGAAGAACTTTGCATGGTTTTTAATTGCAGACGTTAGTCCATGTTACTAGACAGGTCAGCAATGTATTAATGGCCATTAAATTGTTATAGGGTATCATGTATAGTAATATGTATTCTATCGTTCAAAAGTTTAGGATCCCTTAGAAATTTCATTATTTTTGAAAGAAAAGTGCAGTTTTTTTTCAATGAAGATAACATTAAATGAAGCAGAAATACACTCTATACATTGTTAATGTGGTAAATGACTATTCTAGCTGCAAACGTCTGTTTTTTAATGGAATATCTACATGGGTGTATAGAGGCCCATTTCCAGCAACCATCACTCCAGTGTTCTAATGGTACATTGTGTTTGTGAACTGTGTAAGAAGGCTAATGGATGGAAAACCCTTGTGCAAGTCTGTTAGTACAGCTGAAAACAGTTTTGCTGGTTAGAGAAGCTATAAAACTGACCTTCCTTTGAGCTAATTGAGAATCTGGAGCATTACATTTGTTGGTTTGATTAAACACTCAAAATGGCCAGAAAAAGAGAACTTTCATGTGAAAGTCGACAGTCTATTCCTGTTCTTAGAAATGAAGGCTATTACATGTGAGATATTGCCAAGAAACTGAAGATTTCCTACAACAGTGTGTACTACTGCCTTCAGAGGACAGCACAAACAGGCTCTAACCAGAGTAGAAAGAGAAGTGGGAGGCCTCACTGCACAACTGAGCAACAAGATAAGTACATTAGTCTCTAGTTTGAGAAACCGACGCCTCACAGGTCCTCAACTGGCAGCTTCATTACATAGTACCCGCGAAACGCCAGTATCTAGTCTTTAGAGCAGAGTGGCAATGAAAAAGCCATATCTGAGACTGGCTAATAAAAGGAAAAGATTAATATGGAAAAAAGAACAGACATTGGACAGAGGAAGATTGGAAAAAAGTATTATGGACAGACAAATCGAAGTTTGAGGTTTTTGGATCACACACAAGAACATTTGTGAGAGGCCGAACAACTGAAAAGATGCTGGAAGAGCCTGACACCATTTGTCAAGCATGGTGGAGGGAATGTGATGGTCTGGGGTTGCTTTGGTGCTGGTAAAGTGGGAGATTTATACAAGGTAAAAGGGATTTTGAATTAGGAAGACTGTCACTCCATTTTGCAACGCCATACCCTGTGGACAGCACTTGATTGGAGCCAATTGCATCCTACAACAGGACAATGACCCAAAGCCACCTCCAAATTATACAAGAACTATTTAGGGAAGAAGCAGGTAGCGGGTATTCTATCTGTAATGGAGTGGCCAGCACAGTCACCAGATCTCAGCCCCAATGAGCTGTTGTGGGAGCAGCTTGACCGTATGGTACGCAAAAAGGGCCCATCAAGCCAAACCAACTTGTGGGAGGGGCTTCTGGAAGCATGGAGCGAAATTTCTCCAGATTACCTCAGCAAAATAACAGCTGGCGTGCCTAAGGTCTGCAATTCTGGAATTTCTGCAAATGGAGCATTCTGTGACCAAAGCAAAGTTGAAGGAGAAAATTTATTAAAAATAAAAATCATTATTTCTAACCTTGTCAATGTCTTAATTATATTTTCTATTCACTTTGCAACTCATTTGATAAATGTGAGTTTTCATGGAAAACACAAAATTGTCTGGGTGACCCCAAACTTTTGAACAGTGGTGTACTATTAATTTCTGCAATTAAAATAACCGCAGCAGGTCTTAAGCAAAAAAGTGCCATGTAAACCCAGTCTGGGACAGTCCCATTGTTGAGAATGAACACTTGTATGAGACTTCATTCCTAACATTTGGCTGCTAAATCACCTTGGCTGCAAGTGCTCTGACATCCAAGGAGCATGGCTCAATTTGTACTGGATACTAGTGAGAAAAACCTCCATATACCTCTGTTATAATATCGGAGATGTAAGGGTGTACAGTAATGGTCCGTATACATGTACATTGTGGAGCAGATTTATGTCTGAAAATTTGTCTTGTTAGATTAGCATGTTAGATATAGCAACTAATCGCAGCTCAGCTTTCATTTTTCAAAGGCTAAATAGAGAGTGAAATCTGAGCTGTTATTGGTTGTTGTAGACAGGAAAGACGTGTTGTAAACAGGACGATTTGTTTCCTCTATGTAAACGGAACAGTGAAAACTATGGCAGACCTATTCCTGGAGCATTGTGAATTCTTTAAAACGATCAGAAACAGAAATGTATGACTGGTTTCATTTCTTAACTTAGGGTTTGTCACATGCTACTAGAATTTGGTCTGCTTTGCTCCTTCAATTCCACTATGACCCAGTGATGCTGAGAGACTCAATGGCATGTTTGACTATTTGGTTGGCTAGTCTCGTCCCCTTAGGCCGGGTTCACACGGAGTATTCTGGCTGCCGCAAAATAGCGCCATGTATACGGTACCGGCTCCCATTGAAAACAATGGGAGCGTATACGGCCCGCAAAAGCTCCCGCGGCGTCTACGTACCAAATCACGAGCCAGAATACTCCGTATGAACCCGGCCTTATTCCCATTTAGGTATGTGTAGAATCCATTCTCTCAGCTATAACTAACATTTATTTCCATGACTCATCGGGGAGCATTTCTTCTAATATGTTCCCTACTGTATATCCATAGACACGGTTTAAACTCTCTAAAGAGCTTGTATAATTTTTCTTTTGTGTTTTTCTTATTTATTTCTTAAGATCTTTCTATTTTTTTTTTTTTTTTAACAGGATACAGCTATAGTTCATCCAGTCCCAATACGGATGACCCCAAGTAAAATTCACCTGCAGGAAATGGAACTTAAAAGAACTGGAAGCGGTGAGATCTTCAAAGGACATTAGGCTATTTAATTTTATAGCTTTTCTTTCTTTTGTTTAATATACCGTATATGAGTGTATTGGAGACATGCCTCTGTATCATTGCATATGCCAGAGGCGTAAATCACATTTATATGTCAGGAACACTTTCTCACTTAATTCATTGAGGGGGCATAGCAATAGGAAAAGCAAAAGATGTCTGCACCACCTCTGTGCTATACCCTTTCCACAGGCACTATTCTAATCTGTTTTAGCCTGATGTCTGTAAGAGGCAGGCATGTCCTGACTCAGGTCTTTCTATTTTTTCATCGTTTTTCTTTTTCCTTGAGATGCGTGTATGCCACACTACTTGCCATATGATAGTGACCCTACTACCAAGTGTGAAGTGCACCAAAGGGGTGACCCTGCAGTGCTGGAGATGGCAGATAAGGTGAATACGCAAGGACTTCCCCTAATGTTTTCCCATAAGGGCCCCCTGAGTTTATGGGTTTATTTTCCCTGGGGAGGTCTGATATTCATCTTCCAATCACCAGGTTGCTAGTTCTCACGGGAATTCCTGTGGGAGGTTTTGGTTTTTGTTTTGTTTTTTACCAGAAGTGTTTTTTCTTTCTGAAGTTGTTCTTTTTCTGGGGTAGCTGGGTTCTGCAGCTCTTAGGGACTTTTTTTTTTTTTTCTCCAGCTCATTGTGGGACATAGCAACTGGTAATCCTCTTTGTGCAGCGTCCTATAGTAGTTGGCAATCGCACTTCTTCTGGTGGGCTATCCTGATTTATCCCTTAGGTCTCCTACTGCCATGTCAAGCTAAGTCGCCCCTTCATCCCTCCTGGGGCTGCCACGTTTTACACATGTGCCCGCTATAATAAAAGGTTATCATGCTATTTTTATTTATTTTTTATTTTAATGTAGATTGCATGCCCTATATAGGGGCTAACAATGTACATTTTCCCTATCAGCACATCTTTGGAGTGTGGGAGGAAATCCACACAAACACGGGGAGACCATACAAACTCCTTGCAGATGTTGTCATTACCAGGATTCAAATCCAGGATTCCAGCTCTGCAAGGCTGCAGTGCTAACCACTGATTCCCCATGCTACCCTCTACCATGCTAAATCTGAGCCAATCTGCTTTCTCTACCTTCCACCTAAGCCAGTTCAAGACCTTTCTGGCCCCTCTCCAGCAGATCCTCCCTCAGATTGGTTGGCTTCCCAAACCTAGCCAGACTTAACCAGAGGACTAGGGAATCTTCCTACAGGTCAATGAATAAAAAGTTTTTTAATGGTAGAATCCCTTTAACTCTAAAGCCACAGAAGGAAAAATCTCTCTCCACTCCAGCTCTGTATTTTTCGCCTCTTTTTTGTTACTCCATCTCTCTCTCTGGAAGACAGTCTTCCCGGGGCTCACACTCCAAG
The DNA here is from genome assembly GCF_031893055.1 of Leptodactylus fuscus. Lineage (NCBI taxonomy): Eukaryota > Metazoa > Chordata > Amphibia > Anura > Leptodactylidae > Leptodactylus > Leptodactylus fuscus. The sequence continues at coordinate 87,688,360 of NC_134267.1, forward strand.
AAGCACTCTTGCCTGGCAGTCCTGCACCAAGTTTTCCAGGTTTTCCTCTACCAAGCCCTCCTCTGCATGAAGGTCCTCCCCTACTTGGTGCACCTTGGGTGTTGGGACTGCTACTCTCCTCGCTTCGATGGGGGGAGGGATTAAGGAGCAGCGTGTAGCTGTAAATTACAGCTCACACAGACTCCTTATGCAGCCGGCAGCATGCTTTATAGCCGGCCAAACCCCTAGGGTGCCATGATCACTATGGATCATGGCACCTTAAGGGTTAAACAGGGGGGGTCGGTGCAATCACCGTCCCTGCTGCTACAGGGGAAGCCTGGCTGTCAGATACAGCCGGCCTCCCGTGGAGATCGCACGGGCTCTTCTTCTGAACCCGTGCGATCTCAATCACGTACAGGTACGTGGGAATGCGGGAACTAACCACATTCCCTGACGTACATTGTACGTGATTTAGCGTTAAGGGGCAAGTTTATGCCCTTTGAATACTTCTTACCCTGGCCTTCCAGTCACAGGGTAAGACCTGCTCTCCCTTGCAACCCCGTGGGACCTTAATCTCGTTCTTGAGGTGCTTCAGGCTCCCTCTTTTGAGCCTTTGCGTGAGATCGCTCTGTGCCTTTTGTCCTGGAAGGTTTCCTTTCTGGTGGCCATTATTTCTATCCACAAGGTCATTGAACAGGCTGCCCTATCCCAGAAGTCTCCTCATCTTCACAAGGTTGTCCATCGTCCGCCATTCTTTTATGCCTAAGGTGGTATTTTCCTTCTACATCAAAGAGAACATAGTCTTACAGTATTTCTGCCTGATCCAGGTCTTTTTGTCTCTGACTAACCCCTTCTGCCCAGAAGCCTTGCTTGTTCTCCCTGAGGGCCTTCACAAGGGCCTGGCTGCTTCAAAGATGGATATGGTCCATCAGGGAGGCCCGTTTTGCATCAGTCTTCTGCTGCTCAGGTCTGCTAAAGTGCCACCTGGGCCTCTGTCCACACATTCACCAAGTTCTACCAGATCCATTCTGTGGCCTCTGCCAATGCTAGCTTAGTTTGTAAGGTTCTGCAAGCGTCTGTGCAGTAGCGACTGTTCTGTAAGGTTCTGAACGCGACTGTGCTTGCATGGCTGTGTAATTCCCACCCTCTAGGACTGCATTTGGACAAACCATGGTGGTGTGTCCTCAATGAAGTGAGGAAAATTGATCTTTGTACTCCCATTTTCTCGTTGTATTCATTGAGGGTCACTTATCCCACCCTTGTTTCTTGTTATTCCTGCCCTGGGCTGTTTTGGTTCATTTTCAGGTTCAGGACATGTTTGGTGGTTGGTCCTGTTTTCTTTATTTGTGTGTCTGCTGCTGCTTCTATATAAACTGGTTAGCAAAGTGTCTCTGGAAAGGGTATACCCCACAGTCAGTCGACATCTTTTACTACGCCTATTGTCAGCCTCCTAGTGGCTATATGACTCGGTCTATACCTATGGTGCTGTGTCCCCCATTAAATACTTGAGAAACACGAGAAAATGATTTTACTTTGAGTACAAAAATAAAAAATTGTATCACTCTTACCTGTGTTGGGCACTAGGAACACTGTAGGAATGCCCCTACCATTGAATAAAATCGTTTGGGTTTTTTGTCTACTTTGTAGCATCTTAAAGGGGTATTCCCATGTACATAACCATTTTTACATTTGTAGATAATTGAAAGTTAAACATTTTTGCAAATATAAGTAATTAAACATTTTGCAGAGTTTTAAAGATTTTCTCTAAATATCTTGTGGTCACAGTCTGTTGTCTTGATCGGTTGCCAGTGGATACGACCATGAATGCAGGAACTTTCTAAGGCCAGAAATCCAGCCACAATTTCCTTATTGTGGTCAGGATATCTTCTGATACATGTAGTGTCCCTGCCCGATAACCCAGCTACAAAGAAAGGAAAATCATGGCTGGGTTTGACGAGTCCCAGGCCACAGGCAGTGTCTGCATTTGTGAATCGTATCATTGGCAACTGATCAAGACAGCAACTTGAAACCGCAAGATATTTAGACAAAATATTTTCAATTATATTTGCAAAAATGTTTAACTTTTAATTATTTACAAATATAGATCTGATTATGTTCATTGGAATACCCCTTTTAAGTCTTTGATATATGCATAAAAAACACAAACACTGAGGCAGATTAATCCAAATGTGCCACAATCCTGCCATCCTTTTAGCCAAAAATTGTCCATTCTGAGTCCTACTATGTTCAGACACTTTACACCAGGCATGTCAAACATGCGGGCCGCATGCGGCCCTTTACAGGCATATCTGCGGCCCGCACAAAAGTCTCAAACTTTGTCTCTAAAGTTTAGAGACAAAGTTTGAAACTTTTGTGCGGGCCACAGAGGTGCAAAACTCACGCTGCTGTGTAGACGTGATGTGACGTGATGACGTCACATCGCGTCTACGACTGTTAGCGCGAGAGAGAGAGTGCGGCGGGGGAGCGAGGACTCTGAGTCGTTGGACAAGGTAAGGCAGTTCTATATACTGCCGGAAAGCTGACAGTGCGCTGAGTTCAGCGCACTGTCGGCTTTCCCGATGTGGGCCCAGTGTGAAGAGCTTACGGTCCCGGTACCGTAGCTCTTCTATGGTCAGAAGGGCGTTTCTGACACTCAGTCAGAGACGTCCTTCTTCACAGCACAGCCAATCGCGCTGCGCTGTGAGAGCCGGGAGGAACGTTCCTCCCGGCTCTCACAGCACAGCGCGATTGGCTGTGCTGTGAAGAAGGTCCTCTTTAATGTGTGTGCACATAGAGGTGGAACGTGAAACAGAGAGCAGATGAAGGAGGGAACGGCATGACACTGGGGCAGAGATGGAGAGGACGGCATGACACTGGGGGCAGAGATGGAGGGGGGACATGAATCTGGGGGCAGAGATGTGGGGACATGAATCTGGGGGCAGAGATGTGGGGACATGAATCTGGGGGCAGAGATGGAGGGGACATGAATCTGGGGGCAGAGATGGGGGGGACATGAATCTGGGGGCAGAGATGGGGGGGACATGAATCTGGGGGCAGAGATGGGGGGACATGAATCTGGGGCAGAGATGTGGGGACATGAATCTGGGGGCAGAGATGGAGGGGACATGAATCTGGGGGCAGAGATGGAGGGGACATGAATCTGGGGGCAGAGATGGAGGGGACATGAATCTGGGGGCAGAGATGGGGGGGCATGAATCTGGGGGCAGAGATGGGGGGGCATGAATCTGGGGGCAGAGATGGGGGGGGCATGAATCTGGGGGCAGAGATGGGGGGGACATGAATCTGGGGGCAGAGATGGGGGGACATGAATCTGGGGGCAGAGATGGGGGGACATGAAACTGGGGGTAGAGATGGAGGGACATGAAACTGGGGGCAGAGATGGGGGGACATGAATCTGGGGCAGAGATGTGGGGACATGAATCTGGGGGCAGAGATGGAGGAGAGGACATGAATCTGGAGGCAGAGATGGGGGGGGACATGAATCTGGGGGGCAGAGATGGAAGGGACATGAATCTGGGGGCAGAGATGGAGGGACATGAATCTGGGGGCAGAGATGTGGGGACATGAATCTGGGGGCAGAGATGGAGGAGAGGACATGAATCTGGGGGCAGAGATGGGGGGGACATGAATCTGGGGGGCAGAGATGGAAGGGACATGAGTCTGGGGGCAGAGATGTGGGGACATGAATCTGGGGGCAGAGATGGAGGAGAGGACATGAATCTGGGGGCAGAGATGGAAGGGACATGAGTCTGGGGGCAGAGATGGAGGGGACATGAATATGAGGGCAGAGATGGAGGGGGGACATGAAACGGGGGGCAGATGAAGGGTGTATATGTAAACAGATAATTTTCTTTTATGAAACTAACAAAATCTTCTCAGAGAACAAGGCTGACTGATCACCACTTATCTAAAAAAAGATTGAAAAAAATTATAGCAAATGTTTAGTTTTTAATTGCTGTATTTTTGATAAATATATGTTGCTGTTACATATTACTACTTCATATCTTGTTTTCATGACTGCTGTTAAAATACGTGTGTGACATTAGCTGCTGTGTGCGGTCCTCGCTATAACCTCTTGTTACTCATGTGGCCCTCGGGGTACCCTGAGTTTGACATGCCTGCTTTACACCTTGTACTGTAAGAGGGCATGGCTTATCATAAAAGAGACATGACTTTCCAATAGGAGCTGTGGCGTAACATTTCACTGCTTCTGAATTTTGTGCCATCCTTTTGCTGAAATTCTGGCACTCAAAGTAAGCCAACCAATAGATACAAACCTAGACTTCACAGTCTAAACCTGCACCATATAGAAGTTTGTGTTGTCTAAATCTTAGACAACATTAGCACATTTTATTTTTCAAGTGTCTTTTATGATATGACTTAAGTTCTTTGAGGGACTTAAAGAAAGGTGTAGTATGGTCTGTTCTTGAGGCTATATGACTGTCACACAACAGTTAGATCTGTATTGTGAAATGATTTTTGATGGTTTCGTCAGAGCCAACCCTTTTTGAAATGCAGCCTCAGATACGGGTTCAGAGTGAGTGCAGAGTTTAGTAGGGCGATTAGTTCTTGTTCCATTGTCTGATATTGCAGTTTTTACCATCATTGAGTAAATGTGCCCCTGCTGCCGTACCATACACAACCTGTAGACCAGTAGCAATGTTTTAGGGAAAAAGCAGCCTGGGTTTTTCTAATCTTGGCCGACTCATGTGAACCATCTACTTCATCTTTTATCTTGATTTGTTTAGATTCAGCAAACCCTACAAGTCCTATACACATAAAGCCACAAGAACTTCCAGAGGAAAGCTCTTCAGTTAAGTTTGCCCCTGGGAATCCAGTAGGTAAGTAATGACTAGTTTTCCAGTTTGCTGCCATCCGTTTAATATAGGCTTCGTTATATATAATTCAGGCTGTCCTTTAAAGGGTTTGTCCAGTTTCTGCATAGAAGTGTCACTATTTAATAAGTGCCATCAAGCAGAGAGCTAGAAAACTGTAATGGATCTAACTCTGGCACACATACAATGTATTTGACAGTCAGCTACTCGTGAATACTAATACAATCAACGTCTGATATTTATGGCTTCTAGAGACTTTTGTCTCACTACATTGGTGATTCTTTAGAGCCTATTATTTCCAGGCACCTTCTCCTAGTGCCCAGGCTTTTACTATTGAGATGCCATGTTTAATAGCAGCCACAGCATTGAAATGACTCTACAGGGTGAGCGCACTCCCCCTGCCAAGCATTGGCTCCCAAACAAATGAAATTTCATGGTGCTAATGCTGTTGCATGTTGAAGGTCCCAGATCTGTTTTCAGTGTCGTCTTATTATGCCATGCTTAGAGGCATAGACTAATACTGCAGCATACTACATTGCAATACATAAGTAGTACATTGTATTATAAAAGGAGATCTCAAGTGTGGTGGGAGGGGACACTGACAAACTAGCTTTATTATAAATTTAGTCCCCCATCCCAAAATGTAAATACAAAAATAAGTAATTGCACCTCCTGGCATGACTGACTTCTCCCTCACTGCCTGTCCTCATAAGAGAGTTGTCTATCCTGCCCTGGAGGTGTAATTTTGCAAGGGATATGCATGACTAGGCTGATTTTGTCCACAATGACTACTTGGGGGAAATTGCATGTGACTTTTTATGCTTATGACTAGAGATGAGCGAACACTGTTCGGATCAGCCGATCCGAACAGCACGCTCCCATAGAAATGAATGGAAGCACCTGTGACGCCGGCCGGATGCCGGCAAAGTCAGCGTCACAGGTGCTACCGTTCATTTCTATGGGAGCGTGCTGTTCGGATCTGAACAGTGTTCGCTCATCTCTACTTATGACCATTTATAACTTCACTTTGCTGCAACAAAGGGCACCAATAGAAAGATAATGACTTCATCCTGCACATAATGGGGGCAATTTATTGTGGTAAAAACACCTCACACTGTCCCTTGTAAGGCCTATAACATTCCAGTCACTAAAGGATTTAACCCCTTCCCAATGGGAGCTGGGCGGCTACCATAGCCGCCAGGTGTCTGCTGCTTTAAGATCGGTGCCCACAGCAAACACGGGCATTAACCCTTCTGGTGCCTCGGTCAAAGCTTACTGAGGCACCATTTTACCGGTGGTGCCACGATTTTCCCAGTGATTACTGGAACCCGGAGTAAGCGTTATGTTGCTATGACAGCTGGGAGCCTTGTGAAGACTCCTAGATCTGTCATTCAATTAGTTACTCTATGTAGCCTGCAATAGAACTGCTGATATTTTGCAATTCATTACAATGCATTAGCATTGTAATGCATTGCATTAGTGATCAGACCCCCTGGAGTTCAAGATCCCTAGGGGGTCTAATAAATGCAAAAAAATAAAAAAATATAAAAAAGTTCAAATCATCCCCCTTTCCCTAGAACACATATAAAAGTACTTAAATACTGTGAAACACATATACTTTAGGTATCCCTGTGTCCGAAAACATCTGCTATACAAATCTATAAGAATATTTTTTCCCGTACAGTAAAACGCCGTAGTGAGGAAGAAAACTCAAAAGTGCCAAACCACTGTTTTGCCTCTGATAAAAATTTTAAATAAAAAGTGATCAAAGCATTAGCATTTCCTCAAAATGGTAGAACAAAAAAAAGACACCTGGTGACACAAAAAAACACTCCCTATGCATCCCCCCGTGTACCGAAGTATAAAAAATTTATGGGTGTCAGAATATATGGCGACCTTCAGAAAAAAAAAATATATATTAACAGTTTTGAATTTTTATTAAGGGGTTAAAATGTAAATCAAACCATATGAAATTGGTATCCCTGGAATCGTACCGAAACATAGAATACAGGTGACTTGTCATTTTGGCTGCAAAGTGAACGCCATAAAAACGAAGCCCGAAAGAAAGTAGCACAAATGCACTTTTTCTTCAAATCCCCCCCCCCCATTCTGAATTTTTTTTTTTCCAGTTTCCCAGTATATTGTACAGAATAATTAATGGCGGCATCATGAAGAAAAATTTGTCCTGCTAACATGAAGGCCTCACATGGCTCAGAGCGGAAAAATAAAGTTGTGGGGTTTGGGAGGGGGGATCAAAAACAAAAATCAAAAAATGCCTGCTGCAGGAAGGGGTTAAAAAATCTAAAGAAATGGACATGAGCATATGGTTTTAGTGGTAGTAATGTGTGTTTTATAATTTAAGCATTCACAGTTCTGTCAGCTGCCCGGGGGCATTGACAAGTGATCAGGTGCCCCTTTCTCCCAGAGAACAAGCTGGTTTTTTAGCTAGCACTGTATTTATTCATTGGTTTCATTGCTGATCTTTCGTGTTAAATCTACTTTTATGTTCCATAATTGGTTTTCTTCCACTTTTGCTGATGTATGCTGCCATAGTGTTTTAAGGTTCTCTAAGCACTGTCAGTTTATTCTAGACAGTAAATCTGCTTCTCGCATACTAAGAGCTAAGTTTAAGGTGAGTCCTTAATGCACAAAAATACTCACATCAGGTCCAAATTGATTGGAAAGGTCGACATCTTAAATAGGATGGTTATTAGTAATACAGTTGAACTGCACTCCAATGGGTTTTGCTTCTTAGTAGTTTTTGTGTTACAATAGCAGGTTAGACAGCCCTTCTGCAATGAAAATAGTGAAAAATTCTCGCCTATTTCACTGGGGTACACTGCACCATGGGTATAGAAATGGCCACTAGAAGACAAACTAGGGAACAGCAGAGCTTTTGGCTCCACGTCCAGGCTATACCCTGCCACAGCACTGTGCATGAATTCAGTTTTAAACCTAGCATCATAGGAGGCAGACATGACCTGACTCGAGTCTCTGTCTTGCACAGTTTTTATTTTTTCAGGTGCAGGGGGATCTTCAGCAAGTACGCCACACTAGTTGTACCCCCTGTGGGCATAGCGCTATTCTTGAGCTTCTCGCCAGTCACCCGGTCCCTATCCTCTGCTTGCCGGTTACCAAGAGCGGCATTCTGATCTAGACTAAACTTGAGTATAAGCTGTTGCAGACCTGTGTTGTATTCCTTCCCTTTTCCATCTGTGTAGCCATGTATACCTGACCTTGTAGCGAATTTGATGAATCCTGGGTCATTTCCTCAGAAAAAGCTAGACCATCCCTATAGTTATTCTGCATTTCATTGATCTGTGGCATAAAAATGTTTAACCTAAATGTTTCACTTTTTGCAGCAGACGGCTATAGCAGTTCAGACAGTTATAACTCTGATCCTGAAGAGATTGGAAATGTGGTCACAAGGCAGCGGTGAGTACTGGTTGCTTTCAGCTGGTTTTGTTTTTTGTTTTGTTTTTTTTTGGGGGGGGTTGCGGTTTTCATGTTTTGTTTTACAGTTTGACTAAATTCTGTTTTTATCTGTCTGCCACACCTTCACACTGGCGAAAAGTGTTGCAACAGGACTATTTGGGACACTAAACCCCTGATCCATAAGTGTCCCAAATTGAACCAGCAAAGTCCCTTTAAATTTCAAAATACTTGTTGTGGACCTTTTTACCTTTTGTATGATTTGCTAATCATTTTATGTTGTCCATCACTCTCAATTCCTCGGTATCCTGCACTCCAAATATTGTGCTGGTGAGGTACTACTTAAAGCCTAACTAAGCTTTCAGACAACTTTTGATTTTCTGGCAGTATTTGTCATTAATAAATTTTGTAATATACTTTTATTTACAAATTTTGGATCCTTTCTGGGAAATCCTGCGTTTTTTTTTTTTTTTCACTCCCTTGCTTTTCTGTATTGAGAGAAGTTCCTACCTCTCACTGAATGTTGCTTTGTATGGAGTACGGGGCTGTGTACTACTTATGTGGCATATTGCTCTTAGGGCACATCTAATGCAGGGAGCATTGTCATGTGACTTACAGATGCTACGTTGGTGCATCTTTTGGAATCTGAGAACTCAGATACCACCAATTTTATTTATTTTTATTTATTTTTAAGTAATTTCTTTTGCTTTTAAAAAAACAAATTCATCTCTTTTGACTTAGATGTTTTCTCAAATACTTGTATTTCCCATGAAACAGTAGCAACAATTCTAGGGCATTTCCTCATAACTTCAGCTGTTGTGCTGTAATATGCCTTGGCATTTATATATATATATATTTTTTTTTTTGAGTAAATTGCCAACTGTACATTGCTATTTCACATTGTTAGACAGAGGCCCTATGTTGTATAATTGCAGCTTTTTTGTTGCAGATTTTGCAGCGTTTTTTTTTTTTTTTTTTTTTTTACCAAATCCAAGAATGACTACAAAAGGAATGGGACATACAGTATATAGGCAGTACTTCTAACTTCTGATCAATCTACTCTGGCTCAAAAGAATAAAAAGCTGTGTTTCCACAATGTGGGGCCTTAGGCTTAAGGAGGTTTCAATATGCAAACTGGCACTGTCTGTTTTGCTTAGAGAGTGAAATTTGTAGGAATAATAACAGAAGTACAGCAGAAAGTAGAGCAAGGCTAAGTTCACATCTGCACCAAAGTCTCCGCTGGGGACTTTGTCACAATATCCGCCTGAAATCCATAGATAAGTCTTGCACAGAGAACTCTTTGGTCCTCATAGACCCCATTATAGACCATGAGATTCACCATGTGTAACAGCTATTACTGCTGTTCACCTGTCTGTCGTTCTGGTCCTCCAACCGACCAAAACACTGGATGAAAAAAGTGCAATAAAATTATTTACTAAGAGACAGGTCAGGGGGAGCTGTTTGATCCTACAATTAAAAAAAAAAAAAAACGCACATTCAAGTTTCACATGATAAATCACATTAATGATGCGTCCAATGATGAAACAACTCTTCAGAAATTAATAGTACATCTGAATATAAAAATAGAACAACTTTGATAGATTTTATTAGAGATTTTTGGTTCCTTCACCGGATATCAAGCCATCTTCATCCTCCTTCCCCTTCACTCACTCTTATCTCTAATAGCACCCATATTGATATCTAGTCTCATACAGAGGAGGCTGCTGATTTATTGCCTCATTACAATAGCAGAGCATTATCTTACTCCAAATAGTATAGACAAGAGAGCTGCCTTCATTAGTAAATGTGGTAGAGTCTAGCAGATACAGTATGTTAGCAATTTTCCTGCTGCCCGTCACCCCTCGACGACTTCTATGTGAACAGAAACTCTGACAAGCTTGATAAATAAAAAAAATGAAGTATTTTTCGTTAAGATATATTACAAAGTTTCCTATATTAATTGTACTATTAATTTATGAAAAAAGTTATTTTAGAATTCGTAAAGTGAAGAGATTTGTTGGGTGTAGCCTATAGTGGACCTCCGGTCCTGTTAGTGCTAGTTCACACGTGGGCAAAGGGGAGTTTTTTGACAGCGGATTTCGCTTCAAAATCAGCCCCTTTACAATGGAGCCCTATGTGAACAGCTAGCTTTTTTTTTCTGCTAGTTATTTTTCAGCTAGCAGAAAAAAGAAGCGACATGACCTTTCTTCAGGCGTTTTCCGCCTGAAGAAAGCAATAGAAGTGAATGGGAGGCAAAAACCGCGCGGAAAAAAACGCTAGCGGTTTTTTCAGCCCATTCACTTTATGGGAGGGGAAAACAGCCTGGCTTTTTTTTGGAAGCGGTTTTTACAAAAAAAAAGCTCCAAAAAAAGCTTGGCAATGTCAAAAAAAAGCTTCCTAATTAGGAAGCGTTTTTTTTCAGGACCAAAATAAGCCAGGAGGTTTTTACGTGTGAATTAGCCCTAAGTCCTGTATGTGACATGTTTTGTACTACTTTACTTGTGCCAGGATGAGCTGCTCCTTTGGACACTTGAAGAAAAGAGGCTCCATGTTGTTTTGGGGGTGTAATGTATATACATTTGACGTTGAAAAAGCTCCTGTTAACATCTTAAAGAGTGGTTGACCTGGATCTATTAATATTATAACTTTCTGGACCACTGTATTAGCGCCTTCTCTGTCCTAGATCTACAGAAACCCTGCCTGTAGCCTTTTTTTCTGGGATGCTAGTATTATTGTCTTTATTACTGTAAATTACCAGGGATCCAGGCGTCTATTCTTTTCTAGCCCTCCAGGGATGCAGGCAATAACTTCTGTTGTGCTCTAGGCTACCAGTTTCAATACCTCTTCTCATCTTTAGGTCACCTTGAATGCTGATATTAGTTTTTCCTAAACCACCAGGAATGCTGACATTTATCCCCTTAATTACCATAGACACTACAAACATTGGCATTAACCCTTTTATAGGCATGAGCGCTAATAAACCTATCTGGATACTGTGTAAAATTGGACCTTGTGCATTACTGCATATTAGGCTTATGTATGCTTAAAGGGGTTTCCACTAACTTGAAATGAACTTGCCCAATGCAGGTGTTTGTTTACCTGGGGTATTTAGGCCCCTGGGTTACCTAACCTCTTCTTTTAACAGGAAAACAAAAAATGGAAGTCGGCACTCCAATTAATATCCAAAAATTAAAATATACTTTTAATGTCCATGATTAAAATGAATTGACAAAAACAGAAGACCAGTGCAAAAACTTGAAAAATACGAAAACAACACTTACAGCATGATGAAAAAATAGACGTGCTCAAAGCATAGATGAACCAGCGTTAGTAGCCTACGCGTTTCAGGGCTTTAGCCCCTTACTCATGGCAGAATGCAACAAATATGGCCTGGACCGGGAGGTATGAAGCCTTGAGCACCCAAGGAGAGTATTTCTAAAGTATCGCACACTATACAAGCACTTTTTACGGGGGCTGTGTTCACTTTCCATATTCTTCTTTTAACAGTTTGGGATGAGATAACAATACCGTTAGTGACCACCAGCAGTGTCCGTAACTATTGTCTGTTACAAGAGTTTGGCAACGGACACTAGCTAAACCATCAGTAATCTATTAATATTTCCATTCATTTCAATAGGATTTTATCTTGTGTTCATTTGTGTCCATATATACCCAATCCGTTCAAAGTCCGTTTTTTTTCCAGCGGACAAAAAAATTCTACATGCAGGACTTTTGTGCCCGTTAGAAAAAATAGATTCTTGCCGGACGGCAAGTGTTCGTTATTTTTTAACATTGAACTCTATGGGCTACGGACGTATAATGGACAGTAACTGATAGCCATCAGTTAAACAAAACAGAGATGACCGAGTAGTATTCGATCAAATACTCGTATCGGTTGAATACCACGCGGAAAATTTCCATTGAATTCAATGCATAAACCTCCTCGTGCTCCTCATCCTGCTACTTCTGGAACTTGGAGGATCCAAGGTGTCGAACTTTGGTTTCCATGGAAACCGGAACAACATTCCCGTTTTTTCCCATAGACTATAATAGGATTCGATATTTGAACGAATACTACTCGCTCATCTCTAAAAACAAACAAAAAATAAACCTGGTAGTATAAAAAAAGGACACTGACAGTAACCGATGCTAGTATGTCCATTTTTTTTTTTTAATTGATCCATTAAATGGATCAGATTTTTATTTAAAAAAGACACCTTTAACATCATTTAGTGTCTGTTCATGTCTTTCCTGATAGGTGTGTTTTTTTGTTTTTTTTATGGACACGTTCATAACGGAATTCCACAGTAGTATGAACCCTGCCTCAGCCAGCCCTCATAGCACAGGTGTTTTAGCAGGGGGAGGGGTATGTGTGTGTATGTATATATATATATATATATATATATATATATATGTATATATATATATATATATATATATATTTATATATATATATATTAGGATTGACCTATAGGAAATGTGAACAAAAATCCTCATTCTCATAAACAGAACTGATCCTGGAATGATGTAGAGATAAACAGCATGAACTGTCTCTCGTGTGGGATGTAATGTATGGATAGTTTTTGTAAACTGGAGAGAAAATAGAATTGGGGCGCCATTATTGCAAGGTCATAGTCACCCAGCCACACACTAAGCACATGGTGTAAATGTACGTTGGTACTCAACAAGCATCACTCTAGCTGCAAGGAAATCCTTGAGTATGGCCTTATTGGGCTTCTTTAATGCTTACTAGCTAGTGTCTCCCGCCGGCTGAAGGACTTGCTATACGCTCTTCTAATATATCCACACTCTGTTCAGTCAAGACTAGGCTGCTAAACTTTATTGTACCTGTTGGTCAGGTTCTTCCTTTGACCCACTACAGTATTTTCTCATCATAGCCCTGGCTTCAATGTGAAGATATGATCTCAATAAAGCAAATAAATAAAGACATTAAAGAAAAAGCCACAAGGTTTGTAGCCAGTAAACAGGAGTTACCCAAGATTGAGATGTTGAAATCCTTTTTCTACCTGTGTCCTATGTCATATTTAACCAACGCCCTACTAGACACTTGTTTCTATGGCAACTTGGCTCTGTAACGTCTGTTCCACCTACTATGTAGTTCAACTAGATGACTTAGATGATGCAGCGTAAGCTGCAGTGTGCAAATGCAGCAGCCCACCTCCCGTTCTGTCACTTGCCTCTCTTTAGCATTGATTGGGGGGGGGGGACTTAGCCTTTGACTACTAGGGCAGAGAGCAGCATTTCTCTTATGAACACATTGACGTAAAAAGAAGAAATGTACAAACTGAAGAGGTGATTTGTATGGTGAGTTACGTTGTGAATGTCTTAAGTCTGAATATGTTTTCTTGTATGAAGTGTCATTGCTTAAATTGCAGGTCCCATTCTGGCACTTCACCAGACAGTACAGCACCACCACCCCCTCCACCAAGACCCCAAGCCTCCCATTCTCGCTCTTCGTCATTAGATATGAACAGAACATTTACAGTTACTACAGGTGAGGACTTCTTTCACTTCTTCAATGGCTGTAGATTTATGAAAGTTTCTTGCAAAGTTTTATTTTTCCACTTTTTTGCAGCAAAACTTATTCTGTTGGAGTAGAAGCAAATGTGAGAAACTAGTTTTCTGACATTACAAATGCTTTTGTACATGGTCTATAGAACTGCTGTAATATGGACTGCTGTCCCCACATTAAGGCTTCTCGAGTCTTGTCTCCATTGGGACTGGTTGATCCTTCCATGTTCCCTTTCTATGGTGGGATTCAGATCAGTGTATTTTTTTTATTTTCGTATTTGTCATGTTGATCATTTTCTGATGAAATATTATGTTGTCTTGACTTTATTTTAAAAATGAGACCAAATTTTGAGGAGTTAAATGTAGTACTTTTTTCCTTTGATTCGGTCCTATTTTGTACCACAGTCTGAGCTTGGATATCTTCAGTCTCTCTTATTAACTTGTTTTGCTTATAGTCATGATACTTGGGGAAAACGGGGCAAAGAAATAGTAACAAAAAAAACCTGTTGCGTACACAGATTTTCTATTGGGCTGTGTGTGGTCTTTAAATGTAATTTTGTCTATCAAAGTCCTGATCTGACTCTTAAGAGTTTTATAGACCAAAGCAAAGGGATTTGAGCTCCCTGTCTTATTCTTCTGTGTCTTTGGCTGTGGAGAAGTAATGCTTCAGCATGCCAGGTTGTAGTAGCTCAGGGGGCAGATCATTCAAAGGTTTGCCCTTATACAACAATGTAGAGCCTTCTATTTTGCTCTTCCCTGTGGTCAAACACATATAATCCTGAACCTTAAAGGTGATCATGAGAAGAAGAGACTACTCTGTACCAAGTGACTTCACCCCTGCCATGTTGGAAATGGAAGTGTCTTGTAACATAATGTATATGGTATTACAGTTTTCTATCTATTTTATAATAGGGCAGCCCCAGTCTGCAGCGGTAACACACCCTCCTGCAGTTCCTCCCCGACCCCTGCCTACACAGGTAAGTGATAATATAGAGCTGGGTTTTGGTGTATATTTGGGTTATCTGAATACTGTCACCAGAGAAACACACACTGTCATGCATTGTATAAATGACAGTCTAGAATTTCTGTGCAGTAGATGACTCTAATTTTAGCAAAGTCTAAGTATAACACAGCATATTTATTGTCCGATATGTATCCTACCCACTCATTTGGCATGCTCATGCTGCTTTGCTGAACAGTTGGTTAGAAACCATTAGGTTACATACGTACATACATACTACCTCCACTTCTAGCAAATGAATACCCTGTTGTTCCCTATAAGTATTCTGATAGCTAGGATATTGGAAATCATTACTCAGGTCAGGTAATGGTAGTGTAGGTCAGTATGACAGTTTACCTTAACTATTACGACATTCTCCTTTAGAATCATCTAGGAAGCGGGAACGTTGTCCAAATCAATAAATCAAGTCAAAATGTAAAGGCAGGTTAGAAATTGTCACTGATAAATAGTCACTGCAAGTATGCATGACCCCCTTACACAAATCTTTCTGGTACTGTACTCCAGTGAATCTGTGTGAATTCTGCCCAAATACACAATTTATATTCAGTTCCAATGCAGTTATTGATGCAGTTTTCGAGTCAAAGCCAGGAATGGCTTCAAAATATGAGGCCAGCAGCACACAGGCTTTTATGGTCCAGAAACTATGCCACACGTATTGGTTGTATTCCCCAGACTGCATTCTGTACTGAGAACCAGACTCTTATTATCATAGTCCTCAATGGTGCTGAGAATGACCGTACAGGATGTGTAGTCCCATGGTAAGACAGTGACTCACAGCATCATAGATACTGTGAGTCCAAGACACCAAAGTGCAGTCCTGGAAATATGGTCTGTATAAATCCGTGTGCTGTACTCATCTGTTTTCTGTACTCCTGGGGCTGATTTAAATTCTAAATCAAAAACTTCATCAAAGCTGAATGTGTGAATCAAGACTAAAAGGGTGCCCGCCAGAAGAAAAAGAAAAAATATCAACTGTATATTAATTACTGTGACTGCTCCAAAGCCTCTTGGCAAGGTGTTTGCTGATTCCTCATTTGTTTACACAATGATTAGGTTAGGACCTTAACGCACAATTAAAAGTTTACATTAATAATACATTTTGCGTATTTATGGTATTGTGAATATTGGTCTAGTGGCTTTATGCGCTCCTCTTATGGAGTAGGCCTGTACCTGCCTGGGGCCAGTGTCTGTTACTAATATGAATCCCAATTATGTTCTGGGCTGATAATCTTATGCAGTTACAGGTTTGATGCCTGGGCAGAGGTCGCACTACATGCAGCGATAGGAAAAGGGGGTTCAGTTAGAATTTTTATATTTTTTTAATGGTTGTATAATATTTAAGACTTTTTAAAAATATTTTTAACTTGTGTCAAGTGTAAGTATAGGGCATAGTTTGTGTGTTACAATCCAAGTAATGCCTCATGTGTATTGATACTCAGAAGGCTTTTTTTCAATGGGTAAAATTGCTTTTACAGCCTTCTATGAAGCCTGTACAGGTGAAATTTTGACCTCTGTGAGTCTGCACTACTGACACATGCTGTTGCCATGTCCCCTCCTGATTTGATAGATATAGTTTCACAATGATGTTGAATGCATCAAGATAACCACATCCTATCCATGACCCTCCTAACACTATTGAGGAAAGGAAATCTTTGTAGGGTATTTTAAAGTGTGTGTGTGGTTTACTGTAATCAGTAAGGTCTTCATGCATATTATGTTTCTACTAATGTGAATGGGATTCGTTGAGAGGGATTTATGAAGACTGGTGGTTTCTTGGCTTTCAAAAGTTACAAACCTGAGGTTTGCAACTTTTTTATGGCAGCAAATTGGTTTAGTCATAAGTCCCCCCCCCCTCCCCCTTCCCTCCCATTGAAGGCAATATCTTTGCTTCATGATGATGTCTCTGTTCCTTACAGACTTCAGGCTCGCACATGCACCGCTCCGTGGACGCTGAAGGTCTGTTATCTCACCCTAGTACTTCTCCTCAGCAAATACCAGAGCAGCCAAATTTCGCAGACTTTAGCCAGTTTGAAGCATTTGCATCATGTGTGACAGAACCGCAAGTGGAAGACCCCGAGAAAGCAGAAGTTGTACAGGTCTGTAGGTCTGCACATATGGATAAAGAACCATGTGTAACAAAAGTTTATGTATATCTAGTTATAGCTTTGTTTTACACTTTATATCAGAGCTCTGTTACTCTAGTGTTCAAATATGCCTGCTCATGTGAGAAGCTAATGCATTATAAAGGCGAAATATCACTTTTTATGCTGAATTTCTTGGTTCATGGACTAAAATGTGCTCTATAAAATATAAACCTGTCAGCCATCTTTGTTCACCTACTATGCACTCAGTTTGTCCTGTATGAAAATATAGATTAAATTTCCTGTTTTTCTCTTATATATATTTATTTATATTTATTTATATTTTATTTATATTTTTCTAGTAAAAATAAGTGGTATGGGTACGATGCAGTTGAGTAATATTAGTATTACGTAATGTCAGAGCTATAGATAAACCTACATCTTCTCTCGGGAATGACTCAATGACCTATACCTAAGATGAGTCCAGGAGCGAATATTTGATGAAATACGAACTGTGTTCCATTGCATATGCATTGATCTGTTGTCCATGGAGGCAAGATCCTTCAATAACAGGACATTTTGGGTCAAGACTTGTCCAAATGATAGTGGTTGAGGACACTGGGAAGTTGCTAGAAATGAGCTAGCTTGTCCTGGGGAAAATATTTGTTTGTAGAAGATTGATGTGAGCACACCATCGGGTGAAAATAGTTTGACTTTCTTCAAAGATAGTTTGCAAAAGTGTATTGCCTTTCCCAAAGCATAAAGTAGGTTTGTGATATAGTCTGCTTGTTACTGCTATGTCACCAGATTACTCATTTTCAGAATATAACATTTATGGCAGGGTTGTGGGGTGTTTTTTGTTTTTTTTGTTTTTTTGTTTTGTTTATAAATCCTTTTTGAAACTTTCTAAAATAAACGTAAGATTCATATCTCAATAGGCTGAGAAACCATCAGCTGATGGGATCCGTAGTGCCAAGTTAAATGGACGTGTTGAAGATAAAGCCGTCACGGCTGTCCCTGCCAATCCTGTAAGTGTATGATAGAGCTGGAAACTCAGAAATACAAGCCAATGTGAACCTTATATTGTACATAAATGGAAAAAATTGTCAGGATGACAGTGCAAAATCCCTGGTGGCCAACCTGCTGCAAGTTACAGTAACATTATAGTGGATGAGATTTATACAGAAAAACCTGCAACACAAAATCGGTCACCTGCGCTTTTCAATCTTGGCAATGCAAAGGCTAACAGCTGGGGCCAGGTGTCCAGGAGTATTCTTTACGCTAGGTTCACACTAGTGTTTAGGTCCCTGTTCTCAGCTTTCCGTCTTCTGCCGGCAGAAGATGGAAAGCTGTCAGAGCGGGTCCGGCCGTTTGTGGTGGTGAGAGTTTTATGCTCTCCGCCGCGAAACCGTTTTTTTAAAACCGGACACAGAGTACCGCATGTCCGACTCTCTGTCCGATTTTAAAAAACCAGTTTCGCGGCGGAGAGCATAAAACGCTCACGGCCGGGAATCTTTAAAACCCATTCAAATGAATGGGGTTGAAAGAGTCCTGCAGCTTTTCGTCTCTTGCTCTGTTTTGTGCAGGAAATGGAAACCTGCAGAACGGAGACCGGGCGCAGATGTGATCGAGCCCTTACCTAGTAATCTTGCTTTCATATGTACCAACATCATCAATATCTTGCCTTTGTTCTGAAACTTTGCATCAGCGGTTCCTTAAAGTGTTAAGGTCCTATTAAAGGGTGAGATGCACCTCTTAGGCTAAGGCCCCACGGGCCGGAACCGCCGTGCTAAAGCGCTGTGGGAACAACCGCAGCGTGAACGCATTGCGGTTCTTCCCGTGGCGCTTTGAACAGAAAGTTCACAGAGTTTTCCTCCACAAACTCTGTTCCAATTAGATCTATGGGGAAACCACCAGCATGTCCGCACCACCAAGAATCCCATCCACTTTGAAGTTACTGTAAATCGCAGTGCTTCCGACCAGTGGGTCCCTGGCCTAAAGGTGTTTCTTTTCCTGCAAGTGCTTTGCTCTTCACTCTAGAAAACCGCCTCTAAGTGCAGACAAAGTTGAAATTGTCACTTATGCAACTGGAGTGGAGCTAGGCAGCAGTCAGGGGTGGTTACCAAGAGCAGAGACTGAAGCTCTGACAGGAGATTAAAAGAAAAACAAATTCCCCTAAAGTTGCATAATCCTGATTTTCATGATAATGGAGCTGCAATACAGAATAAGATAGGCATCTTTGGAGAGTTTAGAAGCAGCTCTACAAGGTACAGTCATTGGTTTAATACAGATTTCCCTGCTGACAGACACCCTTTAAAAAGTGTTTTCCCATAAAGGAAACTTATTCCTTAATTATAGGTGATTAGATATAGATTGTGGGACTCCAACTACTGGGCCCTCATGATCCCAAAAAGGGGTCTAAATGAAGCAACAGTCACACAGGTGTCAATCTGCTCCATTCATCTGCTAGTGAGAACCTGAGTGCAGCTCTCTGCTATCTCTAACCGCCTTATGTTGGTGAATGGAGCAGTAGGGAACCTTCACACCATTTATGTTTCACTAGGTGATTAGGTTGTCTTTGGGAAATCCATTTATTACTGTACTTAAAGAGGACCTTTCATCAGATTGGGCACAGGCAGTTCTATATACTGCTGGAAAGCTGACAGTGTGCTGAATTCAGCGCAGTCAGCTTTCCCGATCTGTGCCCTGGGTAAAGCGCTATCGGTCCCGTTACCGTAGCGCTGTATAGTCAGAAGGGCATTTCTGACAGCCAGGGACGCCCTTCTGCCCAGCAGCGCCTATCGCGCTGTACAGTATGAGCGGGGAGGAACGCCCCGTGTTCCTCCCCGCTCACACTGTACAGCACGATAGGCGCTGCTGGGCAGAAGGGCGTCCTTGGCTAACTGCCAGAAACGCCCTTCTGACTGTAACACGCTACGGTACTGGGAACGATAGCGCTTTACCCGGGGCACAGATCGGGAAAGCCGATAGTGTGCTGAATTCAGCGCACTGTCGACTTTCCAGCAGTATATGAAACTGCCTGTGCCCAATCTGATGAAGGGTCCTCTTTAAAAGCATAGTTCCTGCACTTTACAGTGGAGGTATCCCTCAAAAAAACATATGGGACCCTGTGAGGGACTCCTGCCATTGCATAGGACTGGGAATTTTCCACATAAAGCCAAATGTAATGTGAACATAGTGATATTGAAGAATTTGATGTATGCACAGAGATGTAAAGTGCCCTCATTACTGGATCTGTGCCAACATCCTTTGTTCTAATCTTTGATATATGAGGTAATTGTATTGCAAAAAAACAAGTCTTTTTATACAAAAAAAAAAAAACGCATTTACAGTAAGTATAAAATAGTTATATATTGATCTTCTTTCTCTCCCCCCCTTCTTCAAAATTAACCAGGGAAAAGTCAGCACGCCCCTTGCACCACCGCCTAAACCTGTCCGTAGACGGTTAAAATCTGAAGATGAGCTGAGACCAGAAACGGAAGAATCCAATCAAAAGCAGGGTACTGTACCTGCAGTACTTGCCTCCCAGCCATCTATCCCAAGGTATCGTCAAATGGCCTGCTCTTACTGATACACTGTAACAAATCATCCAAGCAGGAGAGGTTTTTGCTGCTCAAGTATTTTATTTAGATGATTACCTGGACTGGATGCAATTTTTAGCCAACTTCAGGTATTTTTGATTTGTATGAGTTTTCAGCCACTAAGCAAGACAGGTTGTATTGACTATCGGCAAAGATCATCTCCTGTCCCTGCCATGGACATAAGTCATATATCCTGACGGGGAGGCACGTCAGTTGGGGGCCACATGGTGGCTCAGTGGTTAGCACTTCAGCCTTGCAGCGCTGGAGTTCTGGGTTCGAATCCTGCTAAGGGCAAAAAGCCATCTGCAAGGAGTTTGTATGTTCTCCCTGTGTTTACTTGGATTTCCATCCCCATACTCCAGACATACTGATAGGGAGGAAAAAAAAAAAGTACATTGTGAGCCCTATGTGGGGCTCACAATCTACATTGGAAAAAAAAAAGGCACCTCAGTAGCCAAGGAAGTATGTAATACATCCTTGCTACTAATGCGATATGCCTGGAAATGTAACGGCTATTAAGAGGATCTTAGATCCATTTTAAAGATGGGAAAGGTTCATGATGATAGAGTTTGTGTGATTAGCTGTTAAAACCGCTATTAGGAATGGCGATCTGGAGGTCTCAAACTACACCAATTGTCTAATTGAAGAAGCTGTGGTCCTCAGACAAGCACTTTGGATGTCTCTTAACCCATTATCTGCCATGATCCCCAATTGGGAATCGGGTACTTTAAACCGGCTATGAACGCCATCTGTCACTGAGGAATAGAAACAGGACATTCACGTTCTCCAGTAGGATTTTGCCTGTGATAGGAAACCTAAAACTGATCATGTCCATGCATTGCCTTGCGCAAACAAGGTCATTTTCACGGTGCAGTTCCCATATTATTGGAAAAAAAAAAAAAATTGGCAATTTGTTTACATCAGGTCAGTCATGTGATCCTACCAGTTAAAGGAAATGACCTGCAATACCAGACAGTTGGAACACTAAGCACAGTATATAATGAAAAGATCACATGACTCACCTGAACATGGCAGACCCTTCACTCACTTGATTGAGTTGGTGAGTAAGGGGAAGGGGCTACTGAACAGATAATATTCCAGAAAGCAATCCTCTACAAGGATTATTTCTCTGTATAGATATTCCCTAAATAGGAATATAATAATTGATGCAAAAACATGTTTTTGGTCTCCAGATCAGCTGGAAAGGATAAAAAAGCAATTCAGGCCTCCATTCGACGCAATAAAGAAACAAATACTGTTCTTGCACGGCTAAACAGTGAATTGCAGCAGCAGTTAAAGGTAAGACTCTTATATAAACTATTGTTTAACGTTTCCTTCAATAAAGACATTGAGGCCGCTTTACTTACATGTGCTGCATGTTAAGACTCAATATTCTTAAGAAAATAAAATGGGGAGAGACACAGCGCGCTAATATAGTGTAGTATATATTTCTTCAAGGGGGATATAATTAAGGTAAGCCTCTTACCTTTTGATATTGTGAATTAGTCAAAACATCATGCTGGCATAAATAATTCGAGCAGGTTATAGGCACAGTTTCTTCCCAAACGCTGTGGAATAGCATGAACCAGTAGTGCAAAAATTTCCTCAGGGAGACCCAAATAGGAATGGAGGGATAGGGAGTAGAGATGAGCGAATAGTATTGATCGAATACTTGTATCGGTCGAATACCATGCCGGTAAATTCCATTGAATTCAGTTCAAAAACCTCCTCATCCTGCTACTTCCTGAAGTTGGAGGATCCAATGTGTCGACCTTTGGTTTCCATGGAAACCGGAACAACATTCCCGTTTTTTCCCATAGACTATAATGGTATTCGATCGAATACTACTCGCTCATCTCTAATATAGGGAGTAAGCACGCACAACCAGAAGTAATTTCTTCAACAGTTTATTCGGCGCAACGCGTTTCGGGCACCGCTCTTTCTCAAGTGCAATACAAACTGTCAATGACATATCGGGAAGAACGGCTATACAGTTTGTATTGCTTTTGAGAAAGGGCGGTGCCTGAAACGCGAAATTGCTTCTGGTTGTGCATGCTTACTCCCGATCCTTCCATTCCTATTTAGGTCATCAATATTCTTAAGATCTTATTCATAGCAGTTAGTGGAAACAAGCATTCCTAGGAAAGGTTCATTCCCTAAATTTGCCCTTTCTAACATGCATTTCTTGCATTCATCCTATTGAACGTCCATCACACCACTGATTTTCACTAACGTTCCTTCACAAGGCTGCATTAAATTCAATGTGAATATTCAGATGACCATTTTTTGGACAGTTTAAAAAAATAGATTATATCCCTTTTTTTTCCCCACCATTTTCATGGATCTGTCAATAAACTCAAATCATTGAGGGATTCTAAACAGCCCTGGGAACAATGTGCCGTGGTGATATGTTGTTCTTGTTGGTCAGCTGATTTTCCTTTCATCCGTTGCACATTGCCCTGTGTGATAAGGAATCTGCTGCCAATATCAATGCATCCAAATGGGGGAAGAATGATTTCTGTAGCGATTGTTCTTCCCTTATTCACGTTTCACCCGCCTGTATAATCTTTTTTTTTTTTTTTTATTTTAATCAATTCATGCTCCTCATGATTGGGATTGACCAGTGTGCAAGGGGTTTGTTAACTGTGTGACAGGATTAGTAAATCTGCCCCATTATGTGCTCACTGCATTGTTTCTACAGACTGAGGTCATACTCTCATAGGATTGTTAGCCCACACATCCTCATCTGAGAAGATTGTACAATATAGTTACATAACAGCGAGGCCAATAAATACCAATGTCTATTTTAATCTTGTTTCAGGACGTTCTTGAAGAAAGGATATCTTTGGAAGTGCAACTGGAACAACTGCGGCCATTTTCTCACCTCTAGATAACCTATCACTATGATGAGAGGCCTGCTCTATAATCAGCCCAGAGTCCCAGCTCATTGCAACAAAGCGACTCCATTCCTTTGCCATATCCATATGTCCTTGCACTATCTAGTTCAGAAAAAGTAATCACCTGATTTATTTCCAGGCTCCTTCATTTTTACCTTCTCAGCATGCACATCCTCCCCTACCTATTCAAGTAGACACTTTAAATATGGTGGAGAAGCAGCATGGTCTGTCACATAGCAGCCAGGCAAATGCTAAGTATATTCTTGGCTGCTATACTTGACAAAGTATTTCTAATGATTGCGCCATCCTGTCAAATCTGCCTAGCAATATAGTCTGTTTTTCTTATAAAGCACTATGAATAGTAATCATGTGAATGAGACTGTTACAGCTCACGTGATGGTTGTGTGTTTGGTACGTACATCTGAAATGCACCAAACATGGCCATTGCTTTGTATAATGCAGCATACAAGAGGGTTTGATTCAATAGTATATGGACATTTACTAACTCATTACCCAATCACCGTGTAACCTATTCGACATCATACAAAAGTGATTCATCTTTCGCCACATCCCCAGCATTAAAATAGCATTTGTCTTCACTCCCTTTCTGGATTTGCACGTCTTAAGTGTCCCTCGGGCATACACTTTTTTTTATTTTCTTTGTATCCTACACTGCCCTTGTTGATCCTGACAATTCAGTTTTATCCAGAGCAGTATATTTCTGGGTTCTCTTCCATCTTGCCTGAAGGCCTTACTACTTTGAACTATAGACAGGCTTTACTAATGGCAGCAGCAGCAGCAATCTCCCTGAGTGTCTCCTGCTCTTCAGGTTGATGTACTGTAATAGGGTTTTGTTCTATATTGTATGATAAACACCTTTTGATCTCATATGTAAATTTGAATTGAAATGTAAGCTGACTAACAGCAACTATTGTATTTAATAGCTTATTCTGGCTGTGGGATCATAGATGTTAAAGTGCATGGATGTATCTCGGCAGAATCAGAACTAGCAGAAGTGTGATTTTTACACCAATAAAACAGCACAATATTTTAACCATTCGGATCCTTCTTCATTTTGTCTTGAAATAAATTCTCCTCATGAATAGTCTTCAATTTGGAAAGACGTCTAGAATTTCACAAAATAAAGTGCAGTTAAATGTCTTAGATATTTGCTCAGATTTATTATGCTTTATATGCATACAAGATGTAAAAAGGTTGGTTTTGCACAAAAATTTTTACTTTTTCTCGCATATTTCACAGGGAGACACAGCACCATGGGTATAGACCTGGCTACTAGGAGTATCAAAAGATGTCCGCTCCGCCTCGGGTTTATACCCTCTCACAGACACTGTGCTAGTCAGTTATATGAGGCAGACACAACTTGTCTCAGGTCTTTCTTTCTTACATAGTATTTTTTCTTTCAGATACATGGGGGTCTTCAGTGTGTACGTTACACTAGTTATACCTCCCTTGTGGGCACAGCACTCTAAGAACGCCTGGCCGGTCACCCAGTCCAAACTGGCTGCGTCAGCAACCGGAATGCTGGTGACCTCACTACCATGTGTGAGGTCCACCAAGGGGGTGACCCTGTGGTGCTAGATATTAAAGTATTTTATTTTTCTATTTCTGTAAAGCCCCCCACCCACCCCGTCTCCCAAGGGCATCTTCCAGGGCCTCAAGCCTCCAGCTTCTCTGGGGCTATGTGGATATCTGTATTAGAGTATGACCCCCCATCCCACCCCCACTAACTATGGGCATCTGGCTTTTTTTAAAAAGATAAATTATTTTTAAAAACTGCTCAACAAGCAGCTCTCACCGCGGGCTCCATGCTGGGGGTGTGCCGTGGCCGGTCACATGGTCTACTAGAAGATTCAAAGTGAGATAAAAAGATTCCAGCTCCACTCCGAAGTCCTTAAAACGTAACTTTTATTGCGGCTGTTAAAAGTTCACTGCATGTAAACAAGCATTAACTCCTTGATAATGTTTCCATTTCTTAAACAAGCTTGACTCCCTGACGCGTTTCGAGGACGGAGTGTCCTCTTAGTCGTAGCCTGAGTAACTGGGCTGTGTTTTTCCCTTTTCCCCAGTTCCTAAGTTTGTATTTACATGGTCTACTAGGCTGCATCTAGGTCCACCCTGATCTCTCCTATTGGTAATGGGGCAACCCAGGGAGATATCTCTGCTTCCATCTATCCCCTTCATGAAGGAAACAGTATCTTCATGTGAGTTGTACCCCTCATTCTTGAGTTGGTTTCAGTCTACCCAAATGCAGATTCATTATTGTTGTCCCTGTTGCAGTTATAATACTCAAGCTTACCATAGTTCTGCTGTACACTATTTATTGGAACTTAAAGGGATTGTCTAGTCAGCTAAAACCATAAAGCAGTATAATTGTCTGTGTTATATAAAAAAGATGTACAGTATTTTCAGTTTGGTTATGACTCTCCCTTTACCTGATGCTGCTTAATGTGTTAGGTATTCCACTTGGGAACCCCCCGAACAGAATACCGACTGCAGATGTGAACTAGGCCTCAGACACTGCTGGCTGTTTACAATAGAGAATACCCCTCTCCTCTGTATTTGTTAGGAATTGATGCACAGGGGCGACCCCCTGACTTTTTTTTTTTCCAACTGCATCTATGCTGTTTGGTTTTTGTACTTAAATTTTAATAATTTTTATATATATATATATATATATATATATATAAAGGATTTCAGATTTGGTGATGCTTCTCCTTCAACTTATCAAAATGTTTAAAGTCAAGGGGTGTTCCTATCTTGGATATAAGTGAAAGGAGAGAGCTGTGCACGGCCACCCCTGTATCTACAGTAGCCAACTAGTCTTGATGCCTCCTGGACCTCCCTTTTAAAGGTGAAGCGGATACCTCTCACTTATGGCTCATGAGAGGTAAGAGGCATGCTACACAAGGTGGGAGCTGTCAGGCACGGTTACAGTTTCCCTTGAAATACTGTATATGTACATTTGTAGTTGAAACCATTTTGCACAATTATCCAGCCAGTAATGTTAAGACTTGATGTTTTTATTCTGGTTGTCATGGTTATGTCCTGATCTGTACAATAAGTGTTATCTGTATTCTTGAATAATTTTATCATTAAGCAATATGAAAATGGTAATTTACACAGAATATAAAAGTGGGCTTATCGCTTCTCAATACTAGCGTGTATAGCGCTGTGACATGCAGAAAGCCAGGTGAACTTCTCCTCGTTGGTGGCAGTAGAACAGATCCACTGCCGCTTTGGTCCTTTGAGACTAAAAGCATTCTTCACATCTGCAAAAGAGGGGTTTAGTTAGTGAACCTTAAACCATATTCGGGAGGCTTGTTTTCATTGGAGAGGCCTAGCTTTGCCCCCTCTATCTACCCTAGACTACTGATAGCAGTATTGTATGGGAGGAGAGCTGCAGTAACAGTGCCCAGCCACTGCATGGTGCTATCCATATATAGCACAGGGACTGGATGCAGCCCTGAACCGCTGATCCCAGTAGAGGCTGGCTGGTCTTGATCAGAAGTTTATGGCCGATCCATAAGGATCTAAACCTGTGCGGAAAGCAGAATTACAATCAAAATCTATCAGCAAAATAAAAAAAACTTTCTAATTTAGTAAAACAAACACCAGTGATGCATTCTGTTTAAATGCATCTTAAAGGAGTTATACAGGGGGGAAAAAAAATAAAAAAAACTTTTAGCAGTTTATTCCCTCCACTGGATGAACTTTACTATGAATATGTAGGCAGCCCCCCACCCCGTAGGTCTCGTCACATTTGAAGGGTATAGCAGGGCAGGGTGTCCAGAAATCTCTGCATGCTGCTGCTCTCACTGTCTGATATCATTGACTCCACTCTGCTCTTGCCCCAGGTGTATGAAGTAGAATGGAGTTGATCATATGAGAGGATCAGAGTGTCAGCACTCTGCAGAACTAGTCATTGGGGTTCTGCTTAAATATTAGTTGTACAGTGTACCCCAATGCAGGCACTCCAATAGTAGTAGTCTTTATTTTTGCCAGCATAACCCCTTTAATAGTACAATCCTACTTACACTTTGTATCTGCCATGTCTTCCACAAGTAATCTTGGTAAAGATACTGAAGCCATGAACTGATAGGATGTCTTTGATGTACGCTTGAAAGGTGTATAGAAGATATGTCGACTTGATATCACCAGTGCGTCGTTGAAGAGGAAGAGACTCAGATCGCTGATGTGCTCATAGACCCTGCGTAAATATGGGAACTGTCACATAGGCATTTCAGTGGTATTGTATTTTTATTTGGCAACACAATTTTTTATTTTTTTGTAACCTATATAAACACTTTGTCTTCCATCAATTTTCTAGATACACTTGGATAGTTTTTGAGGGGGGGGGGGGGGTTATGTAACTTGGCAAGGAGATTGTTCCAAACCTCTTGGAGAACTAGCTACATATTCTTTGTTCATGTAGGCTTGCTGAAATCCTTCTCTTTTCATATTACCCTAAACAATTGATGATGTTGCGATCAGGGCTCTGTGGGGGCCATATCATCAATTCCAGGACCCCTCCTCCAAAGGACGATCACATCAATATATTCTAAGGCTCCCCCATTGCCAAGGTACCTGAACAATGGAGCATTTACCTGCTAAAATAGAATTACCCGTGGACCCCATAGACTATAAGAGGGCGTCCATTCAGGTTTCTGTTGTTTGTACACTGAAACCGGCAGAGAGACGTTCTCAGTGCAGAACTTTTCTCTCCACCAATTTTTGGTGGAGAATCTAATACAGATATGAACCGAGCTTTACTACACCAAATAAAATTATAGTCTATAAACTGGATAGTAAAACTAATGCCTTATTTCCACCACATCACATTTTATTCCTCTTTTTTTTTTTCTTTTCTATTGGATTTATTTTGAACAGGACAGTAAAATTCTCTATATGAAATCGGAGATGTACAGAAGTACGGTAGTGGTCTCACATACCTCTATGCCAAACTTTATATGTCTCTGTACAAAATGGAGCCATACTATGTCTGTGTGCCTGAAAATTTGTAGCCGACATGGTTTTATTCTAGTTTACGGATACTTAACCACATAGGCGAAAACGCTGGAAATTGTTCTCCGTTTGTTATCTTTTCAATTAGCCATTAAAAGGTATCAACTACTCTCAATGTTATTTCTTTTACGACATCTACTGTTCCTGGAGAAGACCCCTCCCTACATACGCTGTATTATGGTAGGTCACAATTGGCTTTTGCCAGTACCTGAGAGACGCACTTATGTCTTCATTGACACATCTTAGTAGGGCCACATCTTGCATTTGTATCAGATGTCTGTTCGCTTCTGTCAGACTCTGGGGAGGGGAAATATTATTAGATCCTTTTCTGTACTTTTTGTGGGAACCTAAAGCCCCATTTCGGATGGTTTAAGAACATCAGCTTAAGGTGTACCTCCGGTTATAAACCATTGTGCATAAATGAATAGTACACATGAATACAATATATTTGATAGCATAAAAAGTGATCTGCAAATTACCCTAAATAGTTAGTGTAGAGAGATCAGCGACCCTATTTGTACTGTCCTCTAGGTAATAAGGTCTCCTGGGAATGACCGACCTTGCCCTCACAGTCTCCTCATTCTGTGACATCATGAGGGAGATGTCACTCATGCCCAGTAGCTGACTGAAGCTGACAATTTAGGGTACTTTACATATGCCTTTTTACTTCATTTTACTAGAACAGAATGTTTACAGAGGGCACTAATGGAAAGGGAACTATTTCATCCTGCACATGATAGGGCCGGTTTATGGTGGAAAAATCTGCAGATTCCCCTTAAAGACAGTCTTTCTTCTCATTTAACATTCAATATATACCTGTTCGATATAAGCTTTTATAGGGATTGTCATGTGAAAACAATCCTTTTCTATATGCACTACCTTATCATGGCATGTAGATGTACTGTAGTAGAGGATGGGAACCCGCACAGTGAAACACCCCCCCCCCCCTCTCCCCCATGAGCTAATGCAGACTGCTAACAATGATATGTTAATTGAACTGTAGTCATGTGAGGGTATGATGACATGGCAGAAAATGAAGAGAAATTCCTCTACATTTTCCACCACCAAATTCGGCCATGGTATTGCAGGGCATCACCATTCTGTCACGGCTTTCCTCTACATAATGGGCCTAATTGACAGGGACTTCCGAACCATGGAAACATCAAGCAGGATGATGGATTTTTTTTTTTTTTTTTCCTTTTCTGCGTCCTTGCAATCTTTGCCTCCCATAGAAAACAATGGGAGGCAGAATCCTACGTGTAAATGTACCCTGAAGATTTCTGCTTCAAGTTTGAAGCAGAATTTCGAGAAGAGTGCCACTGCATGTTGCCTATATTGGGCAGGGCCAAACTCCGCAAGTGGATTTTGACAAATTCTGTGTCAAATGCCACATCCATTTTTGTGTAAAATTCTGTGCTGATGGAAAAGCTGCATTACACCATAAGTGTGTTATATACCATGTGCAGGGCCAGAAAAGTGGGTCATATACCATGTGGTGGACCCAAATACATATATACACAGTCAGTCTGGAAGCCCACCAAAACCGATATCCAGCAATGGAAAACTATGACATCACAGGTGAGAGGCCCCAGGAAGTGAGCAGCGTCCTTTAAAAGGCGATGAGTTACATGAGCTCAGAGTCAGATATTTTGGAGATACAGCTTATTCGCTTATAGATCCTTCTACTGCTGAAGCTCCCAGCTAGGCCTGAAAAGAGTCTGTTTATTTTACATTATTTGCATGTACTTGCCTGTTTCTATTGTTCAGGGTTTTTTTTAAGCACTGTGCATTGTGTGTATATTAAATCTACAATTTTTTAAGAATATTCTTGGCTCTAAACACCCTCCACAATTCCAAAGAGAGCAGATATCACTTAGGCTTGTTACCCTTCTGCAATTACTGTGAGTGGTATAAGTACTGGTGTCTCGTCTATCATAAAGTGGCGGGTGGTTGCACTATTTGCATGGATGTTGAACTGTAGGAGGTCACTTCACTACCATGTAGCCTAGTGTGATAGGTGAGCTGGCTGGGACTGTGGAAACAGAGTTCCCCTTTTATGGTTGCATGTATGTTTGTGGTGAGTAAGGCACACAGATACCCAACAGAAGCTATATCTAGAGAGTTGGATATATCTTGTATAAGACTTTATTTATAGCTAAAGCCTTCCTACAGGTTTCTTGTCTCCTGCTGTTCACAAGAAAATCAACCACAACAGTAAATGAGTTTACACTCCTTTAGTACTTACTGGGCATCCCTGAATCATCTTCTGTACATTTGCCAGCTCTGTGTCCTTCTCCAGACTTTCCTTCAGCTTGTAAATATTAAGTTTCAAAATTAATAGAAACATTAAATAAAATGGTGTTCTAATGAAAGTAATAAAATCTCTAAGGCTATGTTCACATCTGCGCTTGTCTCTCCGTTGTTCAGGCCCACTGGGGAATCTAAATGACTGATAGCCGGCCTGCTGTTTTAGTGGTTACTCACACACACCGGCTGATCCCATTGACTATAATGGTATCCTTTGTTACAGACTTTTCTCTCTGAAGATTTTTGCCGTTTTTTGCAGCAGTCTCCAATGGAGAGTCCAGCACAGATGCTGCTGTTTTGGAAATCACAGCATATCATACACTCACCGGCCACTTTATTAGGTACACCATGCTAGTAACGGGTTGGACCCCCTTTTGCCTTCAGAACTGCCTCAATTCTTCGTGGCATAGATTCAACAAGGTGCTGGAAGCATTCCTCAGAGATTTTGGTCCATATTGACATGATGGCATCACACAGTTGCCGCAGATTTGTCGGCTGTACATCCATGATGCGAATCTCCCGTTCCACCACATCCCAAAGATGCTCTATTGGATTGAGATCTGGTGACTGTGGAGGCCATTGGAGTACAGTGAACTCATTGTCATGTTCAAGAAACCAGTCTGAGATGATTCCAGCTTTATGACATGGCGCATTATCCTGCTGAAAGTAGCCATCAGATGTTGGGTACATTGTGGTCATAAAGGGATGGACATGGTCAGCAACAATACTCAGGTAGGCTTTGGCGTTGCAACGATGCTCAATTGGTACCAAGGGGCCCAAAGAGTGCCAAGAAAATATTCCCCACACCATGACACCACCACCACCAGCCTGAACCGTTGCTACAAGGCAGGATGGATCCATGCTTTCATGTTGTTGACGCCAAATTCTGACCCTACCATCCGAATGTCGCAGCAGAAATCGAGACTCATCAGACCAGGCAACGTTTTTCCAATCTTCAATTGTCCAATTTCGATGAGCTTGTGCAAATTGTAGCCTCAGTTTCCTGTTCTTAGCTGAAAGGAGTGGCACCCGGTGTGGTCTTCTGCTGCTGTAGCCCATCTGCCTCAACGTTCGACGTACTGTGCGTTCAGAGATGCTCTTCTGGCTACCTTGGTTGTAACGGGTGGCTATTTGAGTCACTGTTGCCTTTCTATCAGCTCGAACCAGTCTGGCCATTCTCCTCTGGCATCAACAACGCATTTCCGCCCACAGAACTGTCGCTCACTGGATGTTTGATGCTCGGTTTGAACTGCAGGAGATTGTCTTGACCATGTCTACATGCCTAAATGCACTGAGTTGCCGCCATGTGATTGGCTGATTAGAAATTAAGTGTTAACGAGCAGTTGGACAGGTGTACCTAATAAAGTGGCCGGTGAGTGTATATCTCTGGAAATACCGGTGGTTTCCTTAAAAGTACAATTGAATCAGAAAGACTGCAGGGGAAACCTCTGCAGACTTTCTATGAAAAGCGCTGTAGGAAAAACTATTGCCGCTGTGGTTTTTCCCGCAGCGTTTTTTTTTTTTTTGGTGTGGCCTGCTACATGGAGCCTTAGCCTTATTCTTCTTTCCGATTATAGTGACATTTAATAGTCTAACCTGTCCAACATAATCTTTGTATTGCTTCAACTGCAGTATAGCAGAATTTAAGTCTTTACGATCCAAATGTTCTGGAGGAGTATGTAGACGAAGAGCGTACAAAAGAGTCACATATTCTTCAAAGCGAGTGGAGGGGAAAAGAAACATCTCCTGTAAACTATTCAAGAACAAGAATTGGGTTATTGAAATAGGTTACATTACCTTGTGATAGAACTGAAATTGGTTCCCAGAAAATGTCCTCTTTGGGGGCTAATTTTACTAAATCCCTACCCTTTTGTGGCTGCCCACGCCCTCTGGCCACCCCTGGCCCACAACTATGTACTAATTTACATACATACTTCTGATGAGATTTTTTTTTTTTTTGTAGATTAACTGGCAATTCATTACATAACAGGGGGAAGCTAAAAAGGGTATTTCATACTCTACCTGGTGCTATGTTGTGGAAGAGCAGCTTTTTTAGTTGCATATTTTGTTGCGGTTTTTTGAGCCAAAGTCAAGAATGATTACAAAAGGAATAGGAAATCTATAGAGGAAGTTCTTATACTTCCTTCTGCTTAATCCACTCCTGACTTTGTCTTGGAAAGCTACAGCAAAATCTGCAACAAAAATAAGCTGCATTTCCACAAAGTGGGGCTTCAGCCTTAGACTAGCTACACACAACCAAGCTTTACCCATGAAACTCAGTCTGCGTGATAGCTGGATTTGCTGGGAGCAGGACTCTTAGCAGTATAGTTATCTATGAGGCTAGGAGTCCCTATCTCCCAGCATCTACTGTCCCATACCAATTAAAGCTAGTCTTAGACTGATTTACTATGGTTGTTCCATTTATTATGCATGTTGGGCACTTTGCATCCATCTCAACAGTCTTAAAAACTATGTGCTATATTTATTAAAGCCCACCTGCACCACCAGGCCTCTGGCCTACTACCGTTTCATTGACGATATCCTAATCATTTGGACTGAATCTGAACAACAGCTGAAAACCTTCCATGAACAATTTAACCAGTTCCATCCCACCATCAACCTGACGCTCAATCACTCCTCAGAAATAAACTTCCTGGACACAGTCATCAAGATACAGAGCAACAAAACTGAGACATCGCTGTATTGGAAACCAATTGACCGCCCTACCTACCTAAGATGGGATAGTTTTCATCCGAAACACATAAAGAACTCCATTGTCTACAGCCAGGCCATCAGATACCATCGCATATGTTCAGACCCTGCAGATAGAGACGAACACCTGGGAGGCCTCGAAAACACATTCTTGAGGCAGGGTTACCATCCAAGAACAATTGATAACCAAATCACCAGGCCACCAGAATACCAAGATCGGATTTATTAAAATACAATACCAAACAGGAAAACAATCGGGTGCTCCTGGTCATCACATATAACCCACACCTGGAGACGCTGAGAGGAATCACACGCAAATTACATCCACTACTACAAAAAGACAACCGTCTAACATCCATATTTCCAGACCCCCCTCTCCTGTGCTATAGACAGCCACCAAATCTTAGGAATATGAGGAATATGGTAGTTGGAGGTGACAGTGAGCTGCTAACAAACACAAGAACATTTCCATGCAGACAGAAAAGGTGCAAAGCCTGCCCGCACATACTGACCACTGACAGGATAGAGATACCAAACTCTAACAGGGAATATCAAATCCGAGGTACGTTCACCTGTAACACACCTAATGTAGTGTATTTAATAATGTGCACCAAATGTGTCTTCCGCTAAGTTCACACTAGTGTTCAGGTTTCCATAGTTTGGGTCCGCATGGAGAGACCCTGTCTGCTTAAGAAGCTGTTACATGCAGAAACCCACGGAATGCTGTAGACTGTAATGGGGTCTGCCAGGTTTCCACCCTGTTTCCCACAATTTTATACTGAAACCTGCAAAGAGAAATGCCCTCCTTGCAGGACTTTTCTCTCCAATGATTTTTAGAGGATTCTGCAGCGGAGTCTCCTACAAAGACTCCAATGTAGGTGTCAATCCTACATTACCAAGTTGCACCAAATTTATCATGTCATGGGCTTTGGTTAGGAGCAATTTGGATGGGCTTAAAAATGAATGCATCTACAATACAATAAGAATTTTCTCAATATCAGTATGACTAGTATGTTTGCAGTAGTGAACCTACATCCATAGTTCTCTCTTCCCCATAATGTCTAATCTTGCCTTGGTCCAATTCCACTTCTTTGCCTAATGTCTCCTTTTTAGGGATACAGATAGATTTTACATATAAAACACTTAGTTCTTACCTCATCATTTTAGTTAACACTGTTTGATCGTGTCTTTTTAAGAAGGCTCTGAATGTTGGCATGGCATCGCGGCACTACAAAGGAAGACAGATCATTGTTTTATAGGTCTGTATATAGTGACTGGTTACCTACAAGTAGGCTCATATACAATCTCTGTCTATATTCAGCAAAAGAATCCACTAGCAAGCAGTAGCGCTCATGGATGACCATTAACACCTAGATAATCTGAGCAGTCAATGCCTCTTACACCCATTAAGACGTCTGGGCGGACAATTTGTCTACTTGATCCTCATGAAGTGACAGGAGGCTGAATTATGAGTTCCATGTTACAGAAAATGCTAACACAGAGCTCATAGTAATGTCTAGATAGCGGCTAGGTCTTTATCATTGACACCATGATGTGGAGATGAAGTCAGAGGCCTTTATACTGTATGTAAAAACTGATAAAAATAGCTAAAAAAATAAACTGAAAGTCTGTGAAATAAAAACAAAACACAAGTTCCTCTCGTAACCCATCGTAAGGGTGCATGCACACTACGTAACGCCGGGCGTGTATGAGAGCCGTACACGCCGGCATTACAGCAGACTGCCGAACACTTCCCATTCACTTCAATGGGAGCGCTCGTAACAGCGGCGTTTACGAGCGCTCCCATTGAAGTGAATGGGAAGTGTTCGGCAGCCCTGCTGTAACGCCGACGTGTACGGCTCTCATACACGCCCGGCGTTACGTAGTGTGCATGCACCCTAAGGGTGCATGCACACTGCGTAACGCCGGGCGTGTATGAGAGCCGTACACGCCGGCATTACAGCAGACTGCCGAACACTTCCCATTCACTTCAATGGGAGCGCTCGTAACAGCGGCGTTTACGAGCGCTCCCATTGAAGTGAATGGGAAGTGTTCGGCAGCCCTGCTGTAACGCCGGCGTGTACGGCTCTCATACACGCCCGGCGTTACGTAGTGTGCATGCACCCTAAGATTGTTTTTTGCACCAAAGCCTGTGCTTAACCACTTCAGAACCTGGATATTTTCCCTGGTTCATTTTCAAGTTTTTTGTACATGTGATTTTGAGGGCTAAAACTTTTTTCTTTGCTCAGGTTAATAAAATTATTTTTGCATTTTTTTGGTGACACAAAGTACTTTATCTTTATTTTTTGCATGACGCACACACAGAAAAATGTCTCTTTTTCGAGTTCTTGTTTAGTACTACTAAAAAACTTTTTAAGGTTGAGCCCCACATTGCAGGAAGATAGCATATTTTGTTGAGATATTTTGTGTCAAAGCCAAGAATGGCTACAAAAGGAATGGGAAATAAATAGGAAGTTCTTATATTTCTCCATCCTGGCTCAAAAATTGCAGCAAAATATGCAACAAAAAAAAGCTGCATTTCCGCAATGTGAGGCCTCAGCCTAATAGTTTTCCATTGGTTTTACGGTAATTTTTACGTAGTGTTGTGTCAGTGGAGGTGGGTCGGAACCTGTAATGTGGTTGTGACTTCTTTGCTTTATTATTTTAATTTCATTTTGTTCTATTTGCCTTGGGTTTTTTTTACTTATTTTTTTTTTTTTACATTCTGCCCCCCATAAGGTAGTAATTGACCTTTAGGGGAAATTTTAACAGTATATTTTTTTTATATATACATTTAGCCCCAGTTACAGGAGGAACACAATCTCTTGATCATAACTGCAGAGTTTATCTAGGTCTACTACAACCCTGTGTACATCAGGCATGTCAAACATGCGGCCCTTTACAGGCATATCTGCGGCCCGCACATAAGTCTCAAACTTTGTCCCTAAACGTTAGAGACAAAGTTTGAGACTTTTGAGCGGGCCGCAGATGTACAAGGAAAGTGAGCGGTGGATTGGGCCAGCCCTGCTGGACGCAGCGCTGCTCCAGCGGCTGCCCCTCACCCTTCGCAGAGAGCAGGTCTCCCTGCCTGCTCCGCTCCGCCCCCTCCTCCCTCCACGCCGCGTAACGTGGCCACGTAATCAGGCCCGCACCCGACGTGTGCCTGCGTCCTATGCGGTCTCACAAGACCGCTGCGCAGGCTGAAGAGCAGAAGCAGGTAAGCTTCTGCAGAAGAAATTGTGATTTTTCAAGTATTTAACCCCTATCCTACGGATAGGGAATAAATACTAGATTTATGATGATGGGGGGAGGGGGGTTGGAGTGCTGGGGAAGGGTTGGGGTGCTTCCCCAGCACTCCAACACAATAATGGTGTCTGCCAGCTTTAACTAAGGTGCCATTTTACCGGCAATTGCAGGCACCCGGAGCAAGATTCGGGGCCTGCGTGTATTTTTATGGCAGCCGGGAGCCTTGTGAGGCTCCAGCCTGTCATTCTATACTTTCTATTGTAGGCTACTCTATGTAGCCTGCAATAGAAATGCTGGATTTTTGCGATGCATGGTATTAGTGATCAGTCCCCTAGGCCCTAGCTGCTGTGTGCGGCCCTCGCAACAACCTCTTGTTACTCATGTGGCCCTCGGGGTACCCTGAGTTTGACATGCCTGGTGTAACTACAGCCGGCTCGCCAGTTCTGCAGCTGATTTAACTCTGTAAAGATTTACCGGTACATCCTTGCAGGGTTAGAGAAGTCTGCCTGGACGTAAATAATCTATGGGCGGTCTGGAATTGGTTAAAGGGATCCTATAATTAGAATCCTGTTTTAAGCTAAACCCACGTAAAAATAGCCTTAAGAAAGGCTATTCTTTCCCTACCTTTAGATGTCTTCTCCGTGCCACCGTTCCTTAGATATCCCGGTTTTCATCCATATGCTAATTAGTTTTCTCGCAGCACTGGGGGCAGTCCCCAGCACTCAAACAGCACTGGTGGAGTCCCCTGTGCTGAGTGAAAACTAACAAGCACCGCCTTCTTCTTGATTGCCACCTCCGCCCCTTCTTTTCTGGTCAGCCACTGGAAAATGGCTGACTGCGCATGTCCATCGGCCATTTTCCTGTGGCCTTTCCCATTCGGTCACAGGAAAATAGTGACAAACATGTGCAGTCGGTGCTTTTTGAAGATGATGTGACGGGACAAGGAAGAATAGGTGGAGGAGGCGGGGAACAAGAAGAAAGCGGCGCTGGATAGTTTTCTTGCAACACAGGGGATGCTCCCAGTGCTGTATGAGTGCTGGGGCCCGCCCCCAGTGCTGCAAGAAAACTAATTAGCATATGGACCAACACAGGAATATCTAAGGAACGGCAGCGCGGAGAAGACCTCTACAGGTAGGGGAAGAATAGCCTTTCTTAAGGCTATTCTGACATGGGTTTAGCTTAAAATGGGATTCTAATGATAGAATCCCTTTAAAGTAACATGACTGGAAAATGGTCAGTGACAGAACATCAAAGCAAATCCGGCTTAGTTGCCCATAGCAACCAATCACAGCTTTCATTTTTCAAGTGCCAAATGTGAAATATTCTTACACAATGTGACATAAGGGGGTGACATCGAAGCAAGAAAAAGCTTTTTGTGTGTTGAAATTTACAAGAACATACTCTGTTGGGTGAAAATTCAAAATCACTGGGTTTGTCATGGGAAAGGTCTGGGCTGCCCAAAGACTGTGGCAGAGACACAGGATATGAGAGCAGTCCTACCGTGTTTCACCGAAAATAAGACAGTGTCTTATATTAAATTGTCACTCTAAATATAGGACCTGTCTTATTTTCGGGTGGTGCCTTATTACAACCGGCAGTCATGCCGGCACTTCCTTAGTGGAGCGTCAGCATGACTGCCGGTTGTAGGTAGTGTAGTGTAGGGGAGGGGGAAGGTATCATACTTACCTTTTCCTTCTTCCTAGCAGCGCTGGTGCTGCTGTTCGTCCTGGAAGTGGTGAGCGGGGCTTAGCGAGGATTCGGGGGGCGGGGCTTAGTGAGACTTCGAGGGGTGGGGCTTAGCGGAGCTTTGCAAGCTCCACTTCACTGACACAGCAGCCGTGCTCTGTGCTCCGTGTGCACAGGAAAGCCGGCTGCTGCCTCTTCTGTATGGCAGCTGCTGTCTCTGCCTCTGGGATGAGCTGGGAGATCTCATCCTACAACAGCAGAGGCAGCGGCCGGCTTTGCTGTGCACACGGAGCACAGAGCATGGCTGCTGTGTCAGTAAAGTGGAGCTCGCTAAGCCCCGCCCCCGAAACCTCCACTAAGCCCCGCCCCCGAAACCTCCGCTAAGCCCCCCCCCCCCGAAACCCCGCACACCACTGCCGGGCATGCCTTTTTTTCGAGGGATGCCTTATATTACGCAATTCAACAGAAACCCCCGCATGCCTTACTTTCAGGGGGTGTCATACTTTCGGGGAAACACGGTAGAAAGTTGATCAGGCTGAATACAATAGAATTAAAGGTGCCAATAAACCATAGAGTGTTTTACAAAACTGTTTGTGTTGTAAGCCATAGAGATGACATCTTCACGAACTGAAGCCAGATGACAAACCGAAATGACTTTTACATCAACCTGCAGGGCCGATGGGAATACATTGAATTTTCTGATAGACTGGTGTTCAGCGATGAACACCAGTGGGTAGGTCAGACGTCACAGTGTTAGAATTTAGGGCTAAAATAGATCATGTGATTTTATAGAATAAACGTGTTCTGCACAATCAGCAGATGCAATGTCTACGGCCCCTTGTTTTTCCGAAGGATATTGTCAATGGTCACTACTACCTGGACATGTTAAAGGAATGGGAAGAGTACTCTTCCCATTTCGGACGTCCTCGTTGGTCCAGAGGCTGGTCTAGCACCCCAAAGCACTACAACTTAGTGGTAAGAAGCAATCAATTCACCTATACTGCTGATGTTAAAGGAATGGTTTATACCACAGACAGAGGTAGATCTGCCAAACACTATATGGTGCACCTCCACATTTCTATTTGGATGTTTGCTGATACCAGAATGATGGATAGGCCACACTGAAACAAAAATACAATAATGGCGCATTGGCCGCCACAATCATCAGGACTAACACCTTGCAACTTCTTTTAGTGGGGTACATCAAGAACTCCATCACACCCAATCACAGGATACAAACAATGTATCACTTAGACAGGGCAGTCCATATCCAAGGATAAACTGGCACATGTCTGTAGTGCAGAGATAAAACTTGGATAGATAGTAATAGATATTCTTTCTTAATATATTTGTGTTATCGGCTCGGTTATGAATATGGATGCTATAATTTTGTACCATTTTTTTTTTTAGTCCCTCTGTAAATCCCATGTAACAAGACTTTCATCAAAGTGATGCTTGGCTCACAATCTCCGTTGTTCGTGTTCATCAGGGAATCCAAACAGGGTCGGACTGGCCCGCCGGAGCACCGGGGGATCCCCCGGTGGGCCCCCGGGCCCCGACTATATTGCTAATCATTTTAGCATAGGCAGGGGCCCGATCATCAATGGGGTGGATCGGGTGGTTAGGGACCTGATCGGGCCCCTGACATTTCAATCGGGCCCCTGCCCATGTCAGAGGAGGATTAGGGGAGGCGCTTAGGGCGCCTCCCCTAATCCTAAGAACCAGCGCAAGGAGAGCAACCGCTCTCCTTGCGCTTGTTCAGGCATCTACGTATCAGCATAGGCGGCGTCATCACGCCGCCTACGCTGATACAGAGACGTCTGACAGAAGAGGATGCGGCAGCAGCAGGAGCAGCAGCGCGCGGTTGGTCGGTAAGTATAATAACAGTTTTTTTTGGTTTATAATAGGCCGCTGCCTGCTGGAGTATCTACCAGCAGGCAGCGGCCTATTACCAACCCGGACCTGTTCACTGCCGCCCCCGCTTCCCCTTGTACTTTAGGCCGCGGCGGGCGGTAGTGAATAGGCCTGGGCCAGGCCGTGACCCACTGCCGCTGATATTATACTCGGGGGTCTTTTCAGACCCCTGAGTATAATAATCGGAGTCCCAGGGGAGGTGAGAGAACATAATAAACAGTGTTACTCACCTCTCCGGGATCCGGTGTTACTCCTAGCTGGAATATTACCATATAGGCCCGAAGCCTGTTCTAGCAGTAACATATAGGCCCGAAGCCTGTGGTAGTAGTAATAACCTGTTACTGCGAGCACAGGCTTTGGGCCTGTATGGTACTGCTAGCACAGGCTTTGGGCCTATATGTTACTGCTAGCACAGGCTTTGGGCCTATATGGTAATATCCCAGACCACGTGACGTCTGACACATTACCATATAGGCCCAAAGCCTGCTAGGAGTAAAATCGGATCCCAGCGAGGTGAGTAACAGTGTTTATTATGTTCTCTCACCTCCCCTGGGGCTCCGATTATTATACTCAGGGTCTGAAAAGACCCCCGAGTATAATAATGGTTCATGGGTGTGCAACTGTGGCGCATAATAGAGCTTGAAGGGTCCACTGTGGCCCCTGTAACCTCTATTATGCCCTACAGTGGCCCCCCTGCAACCTCTATTATGCCCCACAGTCTATTGTGCCACTGTGGGGTATTATATAGGCTGCAGGGGCTGTATATATAATATATATATATTATATATATATATATATATAGGGCTTGGTTGCATGGAGAAGTGAGGAGTCAAAGATGTCTTGTGTTTCAAACTTTACAGAGTCAAGTCACAGCTGGAAGAAGTGGTCATGGCGGTCCAAAGGGAAGAGACGGGAAATGTGGGAAGACGTCTCCTGTGAGTATTACTGCACAAAATATTACTGCCTTGTATTTATTGTAATGTTGTGATTTATTGTAATGGTACTGCTAGCACCCCCAATCCCCCCGCTGTCTGAGGTGGACAATCGAGAGATGCCCCCAAATCTTTCAATTACTACAACTCCCAGCAGCTCCAGATGCCCTGGAACTCTTGAGAGTTGTAGTCCACCCACCTCATAGATAATGTCCCACTCTATTGTTATGCTGGTGCCCTTTTCTAGAGCTCCAGCATAACAATATCCAAGTTTCAGAAACCGCTGAGGACTTAGGGTATGTTCACACATCAGTATGCCATCCATCCGTTTGAATTCAGTTTGACACTTCAAAACGGACTGGTACACATACTGATCTCTACTCTGTTTCCAATTGCTACTTGTAATCCCCTTATCTGTCCTCTAGGGGACGGAGAGCGTTTGCTATCAGCATAAAAAGGTGTCAGTATACAATCAGTATGTGCATCAGTCCGTTTTGAAGTGTCAAACTGAATTCAAACGGACGGATGGCATACTGATGTGTGAACATACCCTTATCTGCCTGACAATGCCTGAAAATGGCTGACACCTGGCGGACTTCATTATGTTAATGAGGTCTGCCACTGTCTGTGTGTAACTGCC
Organism: Leptodactylus fuscus; assembly: GCF_031893055.1. Lineage (NCBI taxonomy): Eukaryota > Metazoa > Chordata > Amphibia > Anura > Leptodactylidae > Leptodactylus > Leptodactylus fuscus. The sequence goes on from NC_134267.1 coordinate 87,730,240, forward strand.
ATTTTGATAGTCCACCTCTCCGTCATTCTGGTCCCATTGTGGACCTGTATAACGGAGAGCTTGCCGCTGTTGTGAACCTAGCATAAGGCTATGGCTACACTATAACTTCTGTCATACAACCAAAGATGTGTCGCCCTGTGATTCTTTCACTCATGTTAGTGAATGGAGTCACATTGCAACCTGAGGGACCCAATGCGACTCCATTCACTAATGTGAAAGAGTCCCAAAGGGACACTGCGATCTTTGGTTGCATAAAAGAAGTAGTGTAGCCATAGCTGTTTTGCACACTGTATTGTGCGTGAAAATGCACTTTAAACGTGTATAATGGCAAAAACTGGACGGGCGATATTACATATGGCAGTAGGGTGGGCCCCTGGAAATAATCCCACTGGTGGGCCCTAGGCACCCCAGTCCGACCCTGAATCCAAACAACGGAGAGCTGGACTGCTAAAACAGTGGTTACACACAGAAATTGGTGGACCCCATTGACTATAAGGGGATACGCCATTTCAAAGCTGAATGTGATGGAGAAGAAAGTCCTCCATGCAGGATTTGTCTCTGGCAATTTTCAGCAGTGTCTGTGACAGAGTTTCTAATGGAGACTTTGGCGCAGAATTGAACCTAGCCTGAAGATTTTGGTATTGAAATGTAATACAATGGAATTTTCCCTGCAGCAAACACAAACGGGGAGATTTTAAATGAGGTGGCCCTGACTGAAACCTATGTCATCTATGCTGTCTATGAGTTGGTTCAGATTTCCAGCATCATTCATACCAGTTTTTGGATGTCAATGATAATAAATCTAGCAAGCGCCATGGCCCTGTCTCCAGCATACCCTTGCCAAGCCCCTTTCGGTTAAATTGCAACAATTCACAAGAGAACACTGGTAAGATTGATAATAAATCTGACCAAAAATGTTTGTCCATCTTTTCCTGGTAAAATCAACTGTTTTCCAGGGGTGTCTACATCAGCAAGTACCATCATGAAAAACTTTACCTTGTCAATAGTTTTAAGGATCACTGTGTAGTTATTGAAAAAATTTGTGTACGTCTTCAGCCGTGAGGAAAATTTGATAAAAACGTCACCTAAGCACTGTGCAGGCCCCCATTCCTGAAGTCGTTCAGTCAACTCGCATAACATCTGCCTGCATGAGAACATAATATTGTGATATGTGGCATCTAACATAATGTCATAACAAAAGAGCGTGAATTTGTCTATATTCATATCTATATTCATCAAACCCAATTATGCATCGGCTAGGTGGTATAATAACCAAAAAGATGAGGTCTATATCACTGTGTAAGAATATCCTATCATTTCTAACTATAGTGCAATGCAAACCTATGTGCCTCCATAGTTACAGATCACAAACGAACCTGTGTGTTGTATGAGCTGACAGTCATGAGTTACCCCATACCTCCCAACTTTTAAAGAATAGAAAGAGGGACAAAATGTGAGCAGACCGCAAATTTAGCCCCACCCACTTCTAAATTGACTCTGTTCATTCTCACCAATTTCTCGTTGGTTACACCCTGCACCCCACATCTCTACCCTCACAGTACACCCATGCACCCCACATCTCCCCCCACACAGTACACACTGCATTCCACATCTTTCTGCTCACAGTACACCCATGCACCCCACATCTCTCCCCCATTGCCCATTCTCACCCATTTCTCATTGGGTACACCCTGCACCACACATCTCTCTCCTCACAGTACACCCATGCACCCCACATCTCCCCCACACACAGTACACACTGCATCCCACATCTTTCTGCTCACAGTACACCCATGCACCCCACATCTCCCCCACACACAGTACACACTGCATTCCACATCTTTCTGCTCACAGTGCACCCATTCACCCCACCTCTCCCCCCCACATTACACCCTGCACCCCACATCTCTCCCCCCACAGTACACCCTGCACTCCACATCTCCCCCTCAGACACAGTACACTCTGCATCCCACATTACACACACACACAGTACACCCTGCATCTCACACCCTCCCCTCTCAGTACCTTAGACTACACATCTCTCCATCTCTTCTTTCCTGCACTGCCGTCATACAAAGACACGCCTACCTAGTCACATGATGTCTGACGTCACACGGGTCCTTCTGATTACAGTAGTCAAACTTTCCCCTGATCACCACCCACAGTTACAACCTTTTAACTAGAAGCGGGTGGTGATCAGGGGAAAGTTTGTTAATAAACAAAACACTTCAGGACAGAGCAGGAGATGCGATAAGCTGTGCGGGACCAGAGTTTAAAATGGGGAAAGTCCCGCTGAATGCAGGACAATTGGGGGCTATGGTTACCCAACTTTCCTGAGCAGGAGCATATATATAAATCACAGGGCCCCATAGCAAAAGGCAGGATAATTCCCCCAAAAAATATCACATATATATCATTTTACTGTAGATATAATGCTATTTCTTAAAAAAGGCAATGGGGGCTCTCTAGATGTGTATGTTGTAAGCAACTCTATGACCTGTGAAGGGAAGCAATGGCTGACTACAAACATAAGAGAGCCATGGACTGCCTAAGCTATATCATAAGCATATAGTATTCAGGTTACGTACTTGTTAACTTGTAAGATGTCAAGGATATCGGAGAAGATGATTTGCGTATTAGCGATGCTGAGGATGGCACGGTTAGATGACAAAGCAGCTTTCAGTGGGGTAACATACACATTCTTTACTATTTCTAAGATTTGCACATACTGTCTCTCGCTCCTCAAAATTTCTCGAGCAAACTTTGATCGTTTGTCTCCTTGATCTGCTTGTAACTTGTTATCCTGTACATATAACAAATGAATTATTTTCATATAATATAAATAATAGCGATTAACCAAATGTTCTCAAGTATGTGAAAATGCCCTGGACAGCCCTACTGCCTTCCGACAGACAGGTGATCTCATAGATTGCAAGCCCTTGTGGGCAGGGCCCTCTATCTCACTGTGCCAGTCAGTCATTGTTAGTATATTTGTCTGTATATTTTGTGTACTGTATGTAAATGAAAAAAAAAAAAAAAATTTTGTTTTGTATGAGGTTATGCACCAAAGTGAAAAAAGAAAGGTTGGAAAAGGTGCACTAAAATATAACTTTTATTGGTGAACTTAAAAGCCTAATAACCACACGATAAAATGGTCACACATATATAGGGCAATTAGGATCTGTGTGTGAATGCTGTCTGAATTGCTCAAACAAACAGATTGGTGTGAATCCCTGATTGGGTCCCTCCGGACTTCTACCTCAGTAATAATTCTATTGCCAGAACCTAAACTGAGGGGAACACCTACACCTCCTTTATAGGATTCTCACACAAAAGACACAGATGTCACCTGGGTCAGGCCGTGTCACATTGTATAATGACACCGCCATAACCCATGTCAGTTCGTGGGTGGTGTACCCCAAAGGTTTTGCATTCTGCTAGTGTCCGTATGGGACATAATACTGTGTGGAGGGGCCGCTATAGGACATTATACTGTGAGGAGGGGCCACTTTGGGACATTATAGTTTGTGTTAATGAGGTGTTATTCTGTGTTGGAGGGGGGCCCCCAAATCAAAAATTTGCATAGGGACAAGTCTTTGCCAGTTACACACCTGAATAGATCCTATCTTATTTAGGCTGGATAATCCCTTTAACTTTTAATTGTCTACATATTTATTTATTTAATTAATTTTTTTGGTGGGAACACCCTTGAAAGAGGGCCTTTCATGTCCTCGGAGATGGGCAGTATTATATACCGCTAGAAAGCTGACAGTGCACAGAATTTCAGGCTGAGGACACGAAAGGTCCTCTTTAAAGGGGCTCTATCATTGGGAAAAGTCATTTTTAGATAAGCACATCCTTGCATAGCCTTTAGAAAGACTATTCCACACCTACCTTTAGTATGTAAATTGCCTCAGTAGATTTTGAATAAGTCTACTTTTATGCATATGCTAATGAGCTTCCACCGTGCACCGGAATGGTCTCTGTGCACTGTCTGTCTGTGTATGTATAGCAGAGGTTGCTGTGCTGATGACTCGTCTCTGCTGTACATACACATAGTGCAGAAAGTGCACACAGACACTTCCGCTGCATGATGGAAGTTCATTAGCATATGAATAAAAACGGCCTTATTCAAAATCTACTGAGGCAATTTACATACTAAAGGTAGGTGTGGAACAGCCTTTCTAAAGACTATGCAAGGATGTGATTATCTAAAAATGACTTTTCCCAATGATAGAGCCCCTTTAACAGATTTGAGAATCTTCTGCTGTTTTGTTCTCAACAATACATTTTATTGCAATATTAGGGGAATATTGATCTTGTAAAACAACACAGCAAACAGGTAAATTGTCTGTGGTGTTTCCATCCTATAGCATAGCTTTCAGCATAGTGATAATAGTTACCAGCAACGTCAGCTGTTGGAATCTGACTTCAGATTGACTTTGGGAGTGAGAAGCTTTGTCTGTTTGGTCAACTGTAAGATCATCTTCCTGCTGCAAGAAAAATTTAGGATATTTTTTTGTCATTAACCAATAAACATATAATTTCATAGAAACCTTCTGGGAATAGCTACTTGAATATACAGGTTTTCATATGTGCAGATCCGTAGATACTAATATCTAGGCATCTCATCCTATTTCTGGATGCTGTCCAAGACATTAACCAATGTAAACCTTGCATATACAATGCAATCAATTATCAGAAAGGTTTTCAGTTCAGTGACATCCCATGTAGGTCTAAGGGGGCGTTCACATTACCATTGGTGACTGTCAGTAGTGTCCATAGCTATTGTTCGTTACAAGATTTTAGCAATGGACACTAGCTGTACCGTCAGAAATCCTTTAAAATTTCCATTCATTTCAATGGGATTTTATCTTGTGTCCATTTGTGTCCTGATGGATTGGGTGTAAACAAAGTCCATTTTTTTTCAGCGGACAAAAAATCCTACATGCAGGACTTTTCTGTCCATTAGAAAAAAAACGGGTGGCAAGTGTCTGTTATTTGTTGACATTGAAGTCTATGGGCAACGGAATTATAATTATTTTTTTTTAACTGGACACAAAGTCGCACATGCAGGAATTTGTGCCAGGTTAAAAAAAAAAAAACAGTTTTGCAGAGAGAGCAGAAGACGCTCACGGGCACTCACCGGCAGTCACTGAACGCCAGGTTTCCGTCTTCTGCCGACAGAAAACAGAAACCTGCAAAACGGAGATCGGGCGCTGGTGTGAACCCACCCTAACTGATGCTAGTGTGTCCGTTTTTTCTAATTGATCCATTAAATGGATCAGTTAAAAAAACCAGACACATTACCATCAGTTAGTGTCCATTAATGTCTGTCATCGGACACTTTCATAACGGAATTCAACGTTAGTGTGAGCACAAGTGGATTTCAGGCAACTGATATTCTCTGACATCACAAACCTATTTGTGTCAGGTAAACTACGGTGACCTATCAAGCGGATGAAAGACAGGTAACACGTGACCGCACACAGGGAAGCTGCATTACAACTGGTTTTAGCCAGGTAGACTACTGATATATCAACTCTGCCATGTAAACTGCTTGTAATATCATTCATGGGTTTCCTTCAGCAAAACTTCTGTCATATTAATTTTGCAATGATATCCACAGAGGTTGAGATATCATACAAAACATTAGAAGCTGGAGATCAAGGGGTCCATATACTCAGGAGCCCTCTCTGTTAGTGTCCACCCCAGGCTTTACCTTCAACAATGCTGACAATGTGTCCTGTGTATTTCCTTCTGACATCAGCAGTTGCTGACTGATCTCCTTGTTCTTCTTACATTTCTTTAGTAGACAAACAGCAAGGAACTCCAGCGGGTGATGCTGATACAAATAAAGAAGGGTGACATCAGCCTAATACAGACATTGGCAAGATCAGCTTTAAAAATGTCTATTAAATTTACGTACATTTTCCTCCTTAGCAAGTTCCACCAAAGCCTCAGTTAAAGCCTCGCCAACGTGTTGATGGGTCAATACCTTTCCCACAGGCATTGCATCATACATGAACTGCCCTGCATGGACAGAAATGTTATTCTTCCTCATTCACATAGCCAGGGGAAGTGTTCAGCCACTATGCATTTAGGTTTTATATATAAAAGGACCTCATACCACAAGCAGATTACCTATTATCCTTCCAGAGACATTCCTCTGCAGATCAGCTAGATAATTCTTCATTTCCCTCCTGACCACATGCAGCGCCTCTTCCATTACACTGGCCAGTCTGCACCAGGCTTGCAGTTTCACATCAGTGAAGTATAAACATGGAGGAGATTCATGGCTTCGGGGTGTGGGCAGCCATTCACTAAGGACTGAGGATATTGATATCAAGTTACTGTCAGCAATACTACTTTTAGAGTCACATATGGCTAGATTTAACTGTTATTCTGTTCTCAAACTTGTAGCTATAGAGGTATATCAATCCATAAAGACGGAATTGAGCAGTGGTAAGTCTTTGTTGTAGAATGAAGAAGCAAAGGAGGCCAATGTGGGCAGGATTAAGAATAGTCAAATTAATACCAGACTTTAACGGCTGGAGGGATCTGGCCCAGTAACAACCTATTTAAAAAAATAAAAAAAAAATCAGCGGGGGCCCACTGGGGGATTCATCAGTACCCCACTGGGCCACTCTGAGCCTGCTGACTGCGCAATGTAATGACAGGCTACAATAAAATTGCCTGACTGCTATAATACAGGTACTGCGCAACGTAAATATCAAGGGGCCCCACATAGTATAATAATATGATCCCCAGAACAGTCTCCCTCCAGTATAATGCCCAACAGTGACCATACACAGTACAATATCCTCCCCACAGTGGCCGTGCACAGTATACAATTCTCCCAAGAGCCCCCACTTCCCTCTTCAGAGTATAATAAGTGAAGAACCAGGGGAAGCGAGTACAAATAACAAACATTTATACTCACCTTGCCCAACCTCTCCTGGACATCATTGGTGCGTCCAGTGGTTTCCAGCATCCTTGTTGGGCTGCATCCGGCCTGTGAATGATGTCATGCACCCCAGGGTTAGAATTGAGGTTTGGGCCCCACGTGCATCTGCCTGCTCAAGGAAGGTGAGTAAAAATAACAAAAACTCATACTTACCATTCCTGGGGGTCCAGTGGTTCCCAGCCTGCAGCAGACACCACATGCCACAAGGGTCACCGCTGAGGCCTGTGTTTGTGCATCACCAGTGATCCCTGGGCACGTGATGTCTACTGCAGGTCAGAGAGCCCAAAGAGGACACTGGATATCAAGGAGAGGGGAGCATAAGTGCTTCTTATTTTTACTCACCTCCCATGGGCAGGCTTCTACTGAAAAGGGGCCCCGCAGCATGTACATACATGACATGAAACTAGGCCCCTTTCCATTAGTGGTGCTGTTCACAGACAGCAGTGAGGAGTGCCGATCTCTGGTGCCTAAGGTATATATTGGAGATAGTTTTTGGTGAATCATCTGTAGCTGGCTGTGGGCTACCTACTCCTCCAGGAGTGGTCGCAAAATTGAGCTACACTCCCCACTGATCAGAAATAACCCCTTAAAGTGGTAAGACACTTAATATGTGAACTACTAAACTCCCTTGGAAACTGAATGGGGCAACAGTATGCATACTTGACTACCACACCATTCAAAGCCCTCTTCCCATGATTGTGATTGACCCCCATAAATCAAACACTTACCACTTATTTTCTAGATAAGTAAAAAGGTTCCATCTTAGGACAACCCCTTCGAAAGGGAATAACATAATAAAACATGACCAAGTAATATGACTTTTATTCTAAAGTTAGTTAATTTTCACCATGGCACCAAGGATCTAAAAATGTTTATACCGCTGGTGCCGCTAGTTCTCAACAGTAGGTTTAGCTGTCAACAGCTAAGAGGCCAAATACAAGACTCAAAAGCCACATGAAGCTCCGACTATTAGGGAAGAGGATACTAAACTAAAGGAAAATGTTATTCTTAAATGTACAGTATCTTCAGTAATCCATGGTCAAGCATTATTATATAGGATTAGTCTTCACCCCATAACACAGAATAACACCCAAGGGACGCGCCTTACAAGCGAGCTGTGTACAAACTCATAGAAAGTATCTAACCCATACACATCTACCCAGGAACGGAGGAAAAAGATGGCCTGACATGTTGAGTTAACATCCAACTTTGCTGGACAAAAGGCAGTACATAACAGACAAAGTGAAGGAATAAAACAACTAACTATTGATTTCTCTTGGAATTCTTATACAGTGATTTAATTATATTAAAATATCATCACTAATAATTGAAGATTTTAACCTAAACTTACGATGATGAAATGACCCTGTAGCAATCCCACTTGGGGAACAAAACGTTATCCCAGTTATCTGAGAAAGATACCCAAGAACTTCCATTCCAGATTCTGTAATACAAAATGTAAATATGAGGGCAGGCTACATTAGGTATATACATATTCGGTAGTGACACAGATCATGTGACGCCAGAGAAGCTATGCATCATATGGGAAGATAGAATAAAATGGAAAGAATTCTAGATTTACATTAATAGGACTTCATGGATGAAAATTCATCAAATATTCTGGATTTTTGACAGTTACAGTGTATAAAATGTATATCACTGTTCAACTATGAAATAGGATAAAAGGCCTGGACCACCTACTCTGCACAATTTTCTATAAAACTGGCCCTGACAGAAGACCTGGAGCTAGTGTTCTCTAAAATGTACCATAAAGGATTATTAATGTGTCAACATGGACCACAACATACTACACTTTTTACTGTCCATGATACACAACTGGGAGAATGTACTAAAGGTGGGTTCACACTACTGTTTTTTATTGCCCTTTGCTCTCATCAGTCAGAGGATGAGAGCAATGGACATCAACAACTGATGCAGATGGAGTCCCCTCTATTTGGTATCCTCCTGTAGTCACCCTCACAGAAACATGAAGGAAGCTTTCTTCTGTCATATTTATTTAACTTTTCCTAACATGTTACTAGTAGCCGCGCTGATCTTACGTGTACACATATTTGTATGGCCTGTACCTTGCACTACTAAAGGTAGATTATTCCACAATTTATTAAAAGTTCCAATAATGATCTCTCAGGACATTGCTATCAGTTTTAATAATAACTATAGATGAGCATATTGATTCAGTCATACCTGAAGCCGCAAGTGGAACAAATATATCAATATGGCCGCCATCTTTCAGTCTCTGCACACAGCTCCCTAATTTTTCCCAAAAGTTCCTAATGTCAGAATTCAAGACACTCTTGGACGTGACTTTTACACCTGGAAAACAGAAAACACAAAAAAAATCACTGAGCCAATTGGGAACCCAAATGCATGTTTCCCCCAGTCCCAACATTTTGTATAAAAAGTCCAAATACACCACGTCTACTACATTACCCATGTCCAGTCTTGAACTGACCTCCTGCTGATCAGATTAGTCTGACAGGACCGATTCCTCATAAACCCATGCTGATTTAGTGTTATAAGATTATTTACATTGAGATACTCCAGGATAGCATCTCTGAGGAAGCCCTCAAATATCTTTCCTACCACAGAAGTCAAAGCTATAGTTTCCAGACTCACTTTTAGACCCCTATTTTAATAATGTCACCACATTTGTTATACAGTTATCCTGTGGAACAGACATTACTGAATCCTTAACCCCTTCACCACATCGGTGGATGTTGGACTTTTAAAGACAGCAATATTTGTAACTGTAGGGGCCACTATGGGACATTATACTGTGTGGAGGGACCACTGTCGCACATTATACTTGTTCAACGGGCCACTATGTGTAAATCTGACATTATACGTGTGGAGGCCAGTAAAGAGGGCATTATGCTATGCGAGGGTGGGGGCTCCCAAGTCAAACGTTTGCTATGGGGCCCAGGCTTTGCAAGTTACGCTTCTGGCTGAGCAGTATATAGAGGTTTAGAACAACATACAGTCCAATCCAGACAATGTCTTTTTCAGGAGAAACCGTGCACATTTCAGAAAGACAATGCCATATACTGCATTCATCACAACTACATGGCTTTACAGAAGAAGAGTCCAGGTGCTGATGTAGGCAATAGAAAACATTGCGTGCATTATGAATGTGACAGCTTATGAGCGACGTTCACCTGTATTACAAATTCACATGAGCAATCCTTACCCTGCATCAAGTGTATTTGCTGAGAATCTCCATCTGCAATGAGTCCAATGCTCTGTGCTGTCCGGCCATCCAGTGCTTTCTCCACACAGAAGAGCAGACTGTCAGGAGTCATTCCATAGTAGTCATATACTATAGGTATCACACTGGGTTTCACACTACCTAGAAGGACCTGCAAAAACAGCAAGAAATCAGCTTTCTAGCATCTAAAATGAGGTAAGATAGACATCAAGTACAAGTACCTCATATGCTGGAATATGAGATGATATCAACATGAGGTGAAGCGGAGCATTATAGGAGCATGGTGATGAATGTCGGTATTGAAGGCTGCGGCATAAATGGCTGGATGTAGCTGGGCTGTTCAATCCAACTACATTCTTGCTAAAAATAAAAAAAGGCTGTGAAGTACACAATACTATAGATGCTATAGGTACACAATACTATAGGTACACAATACTATAGGTACTATAGGTACACAATACTATATATGTGATAGGTACACAATACTATAGATGCTATAGGTACACAATACTATAGATGCTATAGGTACACAATACTATAGATGCTATAGGTACACAATACTATAGATACACAATACTATAGTTACACAATGCTATAGGTACACAATACTATATATCCGATAGGTACACAATACTATAGATGCTATAGGTACACAATACTATAGATACACAATACTATAGTTACACAATGCTATAGGTACACAATACTATATATCCGATAGGTACACAATACTATAGGTACACAATACTATATATGCGATAGGTACACAATACTATATATGCGATAGGTACACAATACTATAGATGCTATAGGTACACAATACTATATATGCGATAGGTACACAATACTATAGATACTATAGGTACACAATACTATAGATACACAATACTATAGATGCTATAGGTACACAATACTATATATCCGATAGGTACACAATACTATAGATGCTATAGGTACACAATACTATAGATACTATAGGTACACAATACTATAGATACACAATACTATAGATGCTATAGGTACACAATACTATATATCCGATAGGTACACAATACTATAGATGCTATAGGTACACAATACTATATATGCGATAGGTACACAATACTATAGATACTATAAGTACACAATACTATAGATACTATAGATACACAATACTATATGTACACAATACTATAGATGCTATAGGTACACAATACTATAGATTATATAGGCACACAATACTATAGATACTATAGGTACACAATACCATAGATACTGTAGAGATCATCTAATACTTCCAAGGTACATAATCTGAACTGCTTTGCATGAGAAGAAATCACACAACTTTTAGCTTTAGCAGTAGGGAAAGTCATTGAAAATCTGACTAAACTCATTCTCATTCCTGGAAATTAAAGGTGTTCACCTCTCTTTAAAAAAAAATTAAAAAAAATAAAATAATAATTAATTATTATTATATATAATATTTGCCTTGAAAACTACTGCATCAACAAAACAGTGTTTTTACCCCTGACCTTGTTATACACTGTTGTAGAGGCTGTTAGGAACGTAATTCACATTTTGTAAAGGACAATCTTGCTGCTGACAAAAATCAGCTTTTAATTTGTATACAAATGAGCTGATCGGAACACGGGGTGAAGGGTGCGGCTGTCAGTGCACCTGTTTCACCTGTAGTAGGCACACATTGGCACCTGTACATTTTTATATTAGCAGGTAGCATAAGTGACAACTACAGATGAGATTGGCAGGCCACTCCCCTTGTGCACTGAACAGTTAATTTGCATACAGATTAAAAGTTGTCACAAATTCATAAATGGGTCTTTCCTACCAACTAGTGCAGACTCCACGTTTCTCTCTCCTTTATTCCATTGTGTTTCTTCACTCCTTTATTTTCCACCTCTCATTGTCATTATTTCTTCCCAGTTTCAGACTGTTATTTTTCACAAAAAGTCTCATTGCTTCACACCTACATAACACTTATGAAGGGTACCACACAAAGTCGTTCAAAATTAGACCCATTACTCACTATGCTGAGAATGATGCCGTAACAATGATCACTTTCATACAGTCATGGCCCTAAGTGTTGGCACCCCTACAGAAAATGATTGCAATCACACATTTTGTTATACATATGTTTATTTCCTTTGTGTTTATTGGAACGCCGCAACTAAAAAGAGAAAAAAAAGCAAAAAAAATTATATAACTTTACACAAAACTCCAAAAATGGGCCAGATACAATTACTGACGCCCTAAATTGCTTCCTATGACCATCAACAAGCTTCTTACACCACTCAACTGGAATTTTGGGCCACTCTTCTTTTGCAAACTGCTCCAGGTGTCTCATATCTAAAGGGTGCCTTCTCCCAATAGCAATTTTAAGATCTCTTTATAGGTGTTCAATGAGATTTAGATCCAGACTCACTGCTGGCCATTGCAGAAGTCTCCAGCGCTTTGTTTCCATCAATTACTGGCTGGTTTTTGAAGTATGTTTGGGGTCATTGTCCTGCTGGAAGACCCATAACCTAGGATGCAAACCCAGCTTCCTGACACTTCCTGACAAGATTGTTGATATTTTTCCACAATTTTGGTTCTCAAGTCCTCAGACAGTTCTCTTCTCCTGTTTCTGTTCTCCATGCTTAGTGTGGCACAAACAGACAAGCAATGCAACAATTGGGTCAACTTCTCTCCTTTTTGTCTAGTTTCAGGTGTGCTTTTTTATATTGCCCACACCTGTTACTTGCCACAGATGAGTTTGAACAAGAATCACCTACTTGAAACAAAGTTATTTACCCACAATTTTGAAGAGCTGTCAACAATTTTGTTTGGCCCATTTTTCTTTTTTGTGTGTTATTTAAATACACACAAAAGGAAATAAACATACATATAACAAAACATAAGTAACGGCAATAATTTTCTTGGAGAAATACTTAATTTCCTTGAAAAATTTCAGGGGAGCCAACACTTACAACCATGACTGTAATTGAAGGGTAATTTTTATGCCGAAACTGCCCTACCTATAAATCATATTACCCATGTTGCTTAGATTAGATTATAACCCAAGCTAGGGTGCAAATGTACCTTTTAGGCAGAGAATTCATGGACTGCACTACAAGTTTTTTTTCCAGAGCTAATGTAAAACTTGGAGTGTGGCTTTCTTCTTCCTTCAGCCGATGTGTAAGATGTTTTTCTGAGCCTTTGTCTTGACCCTATGGAATTAACAGAATTATAACACAGAAATTTACCATTTACAGTATGTAAAATCTATAACCCTTAAAGCAATAGTCACAAAGTTAAATGATACAAATAAGACGCATAGAGAGGCAGGTTCCTGAAGAAGATGGAGGCGTCGCTGGAGAGTTCTCTCGCAGCATTGGGGACACTTCCAGTGCTGTTTGAGCGCTGGGGCCAGCCCCCAGTGCTGCTAGAGAACTCATTTGATACCGCAGAAAAACCCGGTTTTCTACCTAACGGCAGGGAATACATCTAAAGGTAGGAGACAAATAGCCTTTCATAAGGCTATTCCAATGTGTTATCGAGAAAAAAAGGGTATCCAATCATAGGATCCCTTTAAAACCTATACAGGGCTCTGGTCTTCACTGCAGGGGACCACCAGGTCGCTTCCTTTAGGAGTAGTTCTGGTATAGGTGATGCACCCGAGGGTCAGGAAACAGCATGGTCAAGTCTGGTCTGAAGGTCAGGGGCAGGCAGTGGACATGCAAGGTTATGGGAACCCAAAAGGTCATACGAGAAGAAACAACAGATCAGAGACGGTATCAGAAATGAGGAGGAGGTCACTAAATAGAAGATCAATCAGGAATACAAACATGAAAGCCTTTCAGGAACTGGATGTCTATGATCCTGTGTTGTGCAGTGCAGAGGGCTGAGCAGGTTTAAATAGACCAGAAAATTCTGAGATTGGCTGAAGGTTCCATAGGTGTGTCTGTTAACTCAAAAGTTGCTGAGAAGGAGTGCGCGCTCATGGTTTGGACAGGTCCGGGCACATGCAAGATGGTGACTACATGGAGGAGAACGGACTGCATGGCGAGAAATCGCAGTAACTGGGGAACAGTGCTGGCTAGGTATAGAAGTACAATGGTGATTGCAGACTGATACAATATGATCACACTGGCAGAACTTGCTGATCATCTTAATAGGCTCTAGCTTTTCATCTGTTGTATATAGAATTTGTCAATTTCATGTGTAAGTGTAAATTTCATGTCATAAGTTCATGTGAATGTATGCAATGCAATTAGCTCCTGATCTCCCTCTAGTGGCTGGCAGAATTATACGATTCTCTTCACTGATGGCAAGCTGGAATCTTCAGTGGAAATTTTACTACTGTATATTACACTTTACGTATGGTACATAAGACAGGACATCTCATTTATGTACATAGTAACAAAACTATTTTTTCTCACCCTGATAAGCCAGAGAGCGGCCTGTAAAGCTGCCTGGTTGGTCATACTCATTGATGTAGCTACTGTTAATCTGGAGTTTACTGCTGATCTCCAAGCTCCACTCATCCATGGTGGTCTGGTGTTGAAGAGCTCTCCTAAAAAGCATACATTGTTATGAATCTTATATCTATTACACCGGCCGAAAAAATTCTATTCATTTACCAAGAATAACATACTGCAGATGATCACTCAATTTCCCATCAGCAAGGTCCAAATAACCCCTTGTTCACGTCTGCATTTGGTAATCCATTCAGGGAGTCCACATGCGGACCCCCTCAACAGACTACCAAACGCATTTGCAAGCGCTGTGCAGTAAAAGCACACAGACCCCATAGACTATAAAGCTGCAGATTTCTGCAGGGAACATGCAGACAGGAAAGTAGTTTACAATCTAATTTCCTCTCCGAATGACACGTGCAGAGATCTTGTGGCAAGTACAGGGGCCTCAATATAGTCTATGGGGTCCGTGTGCTTTCACTGCACAGCGCTTGCAAATGCGTTTTGTAGTCCGTTCTGGGGATCCCCATGCGGACTCCCCGAACGGATTACCAAACGCAGATGTGAACGAAGGGTAAGTCTTAGGGCCTTCTCGGGGACCACCCGAGGAGGTAATAATTGGGAATGCGTGTTCCTAAGAACATTCATACCTGTCCATTTCTGTGTGGTTTGCAGCATTGACTTGGGACTGCTACAGTATGGCGATGAACAGCTGGGTTTGGATCAGTGCATTGCCTTGTTTACCCATGGTAATTTGCTGCCCGCAATATTTTACGGTGCAACATAACAGATACCATCTGATGCACAAGCTCATTTGTCAGGTGCTTACACAGGTCATTTATCGATAACTGACTCAATTCTCACCTATTGTGAAAGTGCCCTAACATCATAGAGCCTAGGCTGGCAAAGTGATCTGAGTTTTGTTGCTAGGTTAATCCTTATTATAGCTGCAGTTTCTTTGGGTATCTTTTACGGCCTAGAGGACAGTGTAGTGTGATCTAACTGTACAAGACCTTCAGATCTAGTTATAGACTGTCTTTTCGGAGTCTTGTTCGTTTCAGGTTTTGAAAGGTTAGTGACAGGATCTGGATAGTAAAGGAAGTAAACTGCTATGCTAGTGCACACTAGGTCTTATGTACATAATGATAGGGGATGTCAATTGGCTGTATTGCCAAGGTACTTTTCAGTTTGCTTTATGATAGCTGTGTTTAGTCATTGAACTAATTGGAAACCATAGAAGAGTTAAAACGTGCACATAATCTGCAATCTGAAGGCATTATGTGACTGAGCCTTCACTATGAAGGAACAAAGTCCACGGTGTATAATACACTGCACAATTTGCGTATAGCAGATTCTCTTGGTTACAGTAACTGTATACAGGCTTGTGCTTATTATTATTAGCCAAGTGCTGGAGATTTCCCTGACACCTGTTTAAGTGCGGCACGTCATGTTTTCAGACCCCAATAGAGCAGAGAGACTACAGTAGGTAGAAATTCATTATTCCTGTATATTATTCTTCTGAAGCACAACATACACATCTGTCCTGTAGAGGTTCTGTTCAGTTTTCAATCATTTTTTGCATTTTTTACTCAGTTAGAAGAGCAGAACAGTTAAAAAGATGAGTTCCAGATCTGTGAGATGATGGAACGGACTTAAAATGGTTCCAACATCTTGGCAGGAAGAGTAGCTCAGCGTGCCATGCTATATATCTTATTAAATAAGACTGAATTATTGACTGAGCCTCCAGCAGAAATGTGAACAGAGCCGTAGATTTACTGAACTTTGTTTTTGAATTTTGGGTAGATATGCGGAATTATCTGAAGATGAAAGTATCACTGATTCCATTATTAAAGTATTTTCTATCTCTTCTCACGTTTTTCCAGCGCTAGCCTTTCATGAAGCATCCGGCGCAGCCATTTCTCCTGCAGTTTTTCTTCTTGCTCCTCTCTCTTCTCCTTTGTCTCATTTAATGTGCCATATGTCTCAGCAGCTTCCCTTGGCGTCAGATAATCTAGGCTACAGGCACAGGAAATATAATGTCTCTTCCATGCACCATATTCATTGTCTGCTGGAGTATATGGCAGAAACCAGCCAAACTTTGTGCATTTTCGTATCCATAAGCAATCCTAAGAAAACACAGAAGAAAAATGATTTCCTTTTTTTGAACCACTGGTTAGACCATCAGAATGAAATTGCAATTTTTACATATTACATAGTGTATCATTATAACAAGTACACTTAAACATGGCACTTACACAGGGCACACCACAAGTAAGCTATGAAGTATACCAACTAAACTTACACCCAGAACAACAACCTTTTACCCATGATGTCAATGAAACTGTTATCTTAGAAATTGCTCTCATGCAAAACTCCCCTCCTTCTATACCACCAGTACACACTAGCCACATCAGTCCCTCTCTCCTTTCCCCCTTTCCCACATATACATATACGTACAGACTCCTATCACACACTTTTCACTCACTTTAACCAACCTAATCCCTCTATTTCTTTTATCAGTGAAACTAAACACCCACATAAATCACTGAACCATATTCTGTCTGTCTCTTTTTCTCCTCCTAGCTGATGGGACATCTCTCCAAACCCTGCCCCTCCTTCTTTCCCTAACTTTACTTCTCCCTGCACTCATAGAAGTCCCCTAACCTCATTAATATTCACTGTGTTCCCGCTCCTTATCTTTCTCCTGTCCCTTTTAAGGCTGGTCTTACACGGCTGTAATGCAAGTCCGCAAATGATCCGCAATTGAGGGTTTTCAATTGCGGACACATTATATTCAATGTGGCCTCTTACACCACCGGATATTTTATCCGTGGTGTGGCTGGGCCGCAACCGTGGTCCGCAATTTATAGCACATGTCCGTAATGGCCGTGAATTGTGGTACTGCATGCTCCTGTAGTTCTATGGAGAACAGGAGCATATTTGCACATGCGCGCGTAAGCGGTCTCAAAAAAAAAAAAAAAAAGGCCACCAGCCTGTGCACTTGGCTCTTGCCTGCGTCCCGATGGCAGAGCCAACTGCACAGGTGCCGGAGTGTGACCTCAGCTGGAAGAAAACGGCAGAAGAGGCGGTTGCTGTTGAAGATGGAGGCGTCGCTGGAGAGATTTCTCTGGCAGCATTGAGGACGCCCCTAGTGCTGTTTGAGCGCTGGGGCCCGCCCCCAGTACTGCGAGGGAGCTCATTTGCACACCAATAAAAAACGGTATTTCTACCGAACAGCGGGCCGGAGGCGACTGATAAAGGTAGGAGACGAATAGCCTTTCTCAACTAGAAAAAAAAGTGTTTAAATTATAGGATCCCTTTAAAAGTGCACTGGATGAGGCAGTTACCCCCTCCACCTGAAAATTTCAATACAGGCTGCAGTATCTCATTGACATTGACATGAGCTCTATTATTATATTTTAATTTATTTCTTTCATCTTTGTGGATTTTGGTGTAGAAAAGTTTGCTAGTTTCTGAGCTCATTTGTACAAAACTTGGAGACATTTTTTCACTACTTAGGGCTCGTTCACATCTGCGTTCTCCTGTCCGTAGTGCAGGTTTCCGTTTCCTGCCTAAAACAGAGCAGGATACGGAAACCTGCAGGAGTCTCTCTCACCCATTCATTTGAATGGGTGAGAGAGATGTCCGGCCGTGAGCGGCGGTGAGCGTTTTAGGCTCTCCGCCGCGAAACCGGGTTTTAGAATCCGGACACAGAGTCGGACATGCAGTACTCTGTGTCCGGATAAAAAAATCCGGTTTCGCGGCGGAGAGCCTAAAACGCTCACCGCCGCTCACGGCCGGACCCGGTCTATGGTTTCCGTCTTCTGGCATGCAGAAGACGGAAAGCACAGAACGGAGACCCTGAACGCAGGTGTGAACCTAGCGTAACTCTACTTCTTAGTGGGTGTCTAGCTGTCTGTAGTTATCAACTGCGATTTTTTTTATTTATTTATTTATTTTAAAGTTAAAATTGTAAAAAAAAATTACAAACTCACTGCAGAGAGTGGGTGTTGTAGAAAGTGGAGTAGCATCTCAGGATAGAAATGTTAGGCTTATTTATGTGTGACATTTTCTGAACAATTTGCAATATTTGATAAATGTGGTGCAAGTTAGCAACACTGACTTTAAAAATTCCCCTTTCAATAAATCTCCCCCAATGTGTTTTAAAAAATGGTGATGTCACATGGTCATTTTTCATGTCCATGTGAATAAGGTGTAATGATCATTTTACTAAGCACAATACCTTCAGTGCTCTGATAATATTTGTACTTATTTTATATTAATAATGAATATGCTGATGTTTAGTAAGACATTGATTCATCTCATCCCTTACCTGTTCAGACAGGAATTTCCAATGCCAACATACTTGTGCTGCAGAACACAGGTCATGAGGATTGAGGAAAGATAAGATGTACAGAGACAGAATCCTGGGTAAGACGGTGGTAAAATCTACCTTGGTAACAGGAACCTCTTCAGAAAACCAGTCTTGTATAAATCTGTAAGACAATTATTTATTCCCAAACCAATTTTGGGAGATTTTGAATGGAATTTTAAAGGCCTATATATCATAACGACCCACCCTCCTTCCCCCCCCCCCCCCAAAAAAAAAACCCATCCCATTTTCAAAGCTCAAATAATTCAAAACAGCATTTGGGAAGTTTGTTAACCCTTTAAGCATTTCACAGAAATAAAAAGAAAATATGGTGAAATTTAGACATTTTTTCAATAATGCACTTATTGAGCCCTAAATATACACATTCAAGGGATAAAAGAGAAAATGCATCACACAACCTGTTACACAATTTTACAGGAGAAAGGCAATACCCCACATGTGGATGTAAAACGGTTTTGTTACACAGCAGCTCTCTAAAAGGAAGGAGCACCAGTAGGCTTTTTAAGAGCAGATTTTGCTGATTTCAGGCGCCAAGTCTCATTTGCATCGCCCATGCAGTCCAATGGAAACCACCTAAACGTTAATTTTGGAAACTACACCCCTCAAGGAATTAATCAAAGGGTATAGGGGTATAAAAGGTAGTTTTAAAAACTAACCTAGAAATTCACAGATGGTGAGGGGGATGCCTAAATCACATTCACTGAATATCCCCCATTTATTAAATATTGTTAAAAGATGGCGTACAGCCAATATAAGAATAAAGATAAATGTCCAGCGTCAGATAGTAAATGTGACTACAGGCAGAGCTCCCACACAGCTAATGAAATCTCAGTTCTATATGCTAGCAGACCTGATGTCTGGTGATAATTCACATTTGTCTCATTGGCACCCACCATCCTTATAAATCTCATACAAATGGGGTTCAGGGGAGCCGAGATAAAGAAGGACAGCCCTACAGGCAAACCCATGGAAATAATGGATTTGTTTTGCATTTTCTGCAGTGGGTGGATATTGTTTGTTACTGCACTTCACAGTAAGTTTTACAGCTGTGTCCAAAACCTTAAAGGGGAAAACTGTAGTTTTAAAAGCTTCTGATTTACGGACATTACTGACATTATGGCGTACACATGGTAAACTTTCCCACTGTTGGGAAGCCACTGGAAAGTGAAACATTTTGCGAAAAGGAATGACATTTTGCTCAGTGGTATGATAGCTTGTTTAGAGTATAGTAACATATAGCAGATGTGTCATGCGACAAAACCAGTTGCGCAAAAAAAAATTTCACATATTGATTTTTTACACAAATACTGTGACTAGTATTTTTGTCATGTCAGCATGTAGCCATAGTTTAAATGGAGTTGTTTCTGCAACATGAGCATGGATTTCTACAAGCCCATGTAAACATAATAGACTGCAATCCATTCAAGTGTGAATACCCCCTAAATGTGTTCCATTGTTACTGAGCTGTACTCTTCACTTACTTCAATTGTGACTTGCTGCTCCTTGTTAATATGGCATGTAGAAATTGTTTGCGCTGTTTATCTGTCCATAGATCATACCAGTGTCCTATGAGATTAACTCTTTCATAAAACAGCTGCAAACAAGAAAAAGCAAAAGAATAAAATGAATGGACATCTTTTTTGATGTATAATTTATTATAGTAAGGTAAAAAAAACTCTCATAGTTATCCACTCATATCTAAATGCAGATATAATCTAAACTTTTGTTTGGCAGCCAATATGTTACTCACTTCACCTCTCTCCTGTCCATTTTTCAGTACAGGGATGTATTGAGCTAGACCTGCTCCATGGCCAATAACTTTTGGAATAATCCAATTGATAGTGGCTGATTACAAAAAAAAAAAAAAAGCTATAATACAACCCACTGCTACTGGGCCCCATCATCAAATCCACCCATGACTATGAGATGAGCCTGAGATCCTGCTAAGAAGTGGAATTTTGCTTACAGCATCTTGACATGTACTGAGTTGCAGCCTTGCTTGGGATTGGCAGGGAGAAGAGGAGCTATGGAACCGCATGTGTCCTAGGACCCTAAAAGAAGTTGGAGACCACCGCCAGAGAGACAGAACTTATACTGTGGGGGCTAGGAGACTCTGTTATATATTACTTAGTGTGACCAGAGACTGGAAGTGTATCAATCCTCTCCGGCTCAGCTACAACTGGTTACTGTGAGTTTTGTGAGCCTCTTACAGACTGTACTGTACAAAGGGAATTCTTTAAATCTTTTTGTACAGTTATAACAGTGACAAAAAAAAATACAAGAAAATGGACTATTGGTTATATTAGTAGTCACCCAGTTTCTACCTAGCCAGTGTAGTGTACAATACCTATGCCACTTAATGGGATAGTTTTCTGTATGTTTACAGTACTGATACGTGTACCTGCTTGTTGGAAGACTTGCTTGCCATAGGTGTCCAGGCACTAAATCGTGTTTGGTTGCTCACAATTTGATCCTGGTTTATGTTGTCTCTAATTGCCATTTCTGTCTCTCCTCCCTGGAGCCCAAGACTTTCCAGCTGCCATCGCTTTACACTGTGCGGACTGTATCTCCTTGGACTGGTCATAATTTCCACTACAAAGAGAGTAACTTATAAAACAGCACAGTAAACTTTCATAACGGTATATGTGATAGACATTAGATATTAACCTCTAAAACCCCCCAGACTATTCTGTTCTAAAGCAGAACATCATTTTTGACAATCATATTAACATTGTTGCACCAGATCATATAACAAAATATCTGATACAGTACCAAAATATAAAAAAAGATATCAAATGCTTGCTTCAATAAATTAACATATTGATGTGGTACGACCCTATTTATAAACAGATATATAAATATAGACAAAAGTTTTCATACCCCTTGAACTTTTTCACATTTTGTCACCTTGCAACCACAATCTTAAATATATTTTATTGAGATTTTAAGCAATCGACCAACACAAAGCAGCAGATAATTGTGAAGTTTAGTGAAAATGATGCATGGTTTTCAAAATTTAAATTAAATAAAAATCTGAAGTATTCAGCCCCCTGTACTCGGATACCCCTAAATAAAATCCAGTTTGCACAATTGCCTTCAGAAGTCACTTAATGAGTTAATAGAGTCCAGCTGTGTGTAATTTAGTCCCAGTATAAATACATCTGTTCTGTGAAGGCCTCAGTGGTTTGTTAGAGAACACTAGTGAACAAACAGCATCATGAAGACCAAGGAACTCACCCGAAGATAATGATATATATAAGAGATGGCAAAATAAAATTATGGGAATTAACTAAGCAGTATGTTCAACAGCAAATAATGACCCTCAACAAATATTAGTCTATACGATGATGCTTATAATAGGTGACACATTAACATATGTACAATGATGACGAAATAGCTAATGAATACTATAGATTGCCCATCATTCTCATTCAAGCCCAGAGGTTTCATTGTCTTCAGCCATCCCCTCTCCAAGAGTTTATGATCGAAATCCCCACCCTTTGGCAACATACGTACCAACTCTATCCCCTGAAATATTATGTGAGAATCATCTCCACCATGGCATTCCCATACATGTTGTGCTATCAGTGTATCATTATTCCAGCCTTTGTCATTCATATGGTCTCTGATCCTCCCAAGGAGCATGTGATGGAATAAACAATCCCATATGCCTTATCTTATAATTAATAAATCTGTTCCTAAATGTTCTCTTTGTATGGGAGCTCTCAAATGATTTGCAAGCAGAGAATTACAAGTGCATCTAAATAAATTAGAATATCAAAAAGTTGGGTTTTTTTTACAAACAGAATTAACTTTTTCTAGTGTTTATTTCTGTTAATGATTATGGTTTACAGCCAAGGAAAACCAAAAAGTCATTACCTCAGAAAATTTGAATAAATTAACCCAAAACAGCTGCAAAGGTCCCTTAGTTTGGTTCAGTAAGCAACACAATCATAGGGAAGACTGCTGACTGGACAGGTGTCCACAAGACAGTCAGTGTTACAATCCACAAGGAGGGAGCCTTAAAAGGTTATTACTACAGAAGCTTCCTGTTTAGAGTGCTGTATCAAAGTATATTCATGGAAAGTTGACTGTAAGGAAAAAGTGTGGTAGGAAAAGGTGCACAAGCAAGTGGGATAACTGCAGGCCTGCAAGCAGCACTTTTCCCTCCACAATTTTCATGCAGCGACCACACGGATCCCATTATAGTCTATGAAGTCTCCTTAGGCAACCTCTTTTTTATGAGGATTAGGTTTCTATTCGGGGGATCCCCAGGTCGGACTTCCCGAACGGAAAGCCATGCACAGATGTGAACCAGGAATTAGTGTTATTAAATTGACTGACAATTATCTTAACCCCTTGGGGACACAGGCCTCATTTTTCAAAACTAACAAGTGTCACTTTATAGGGAAATAACTTTGAGACACTTTAACTTACACAAGTGATATTGAGACTGTTTATTTGTGACACATCGTACTTCATGTTAGTGGTAAACATTGATCAAGAATTTTGTATTTGTTTAAAAAAAAAAATGCTGGTTTTCAGACAGATAGTCATACAACCCAAATACATTAACAGGGTTTTCCAGGCTAATAATAAGTCAATAAGTGTACACAAGTCCCTTTAGCAGTGTTTTGAGTGAGTTCTGGGTTTTTCTGTGAGATCCTAGCATCTTCTGCATTTGTTTAGAAAGGCATCTTCTTGTATTGTTTCCCTACAACTACCATGATGCTTTCGGCCACTCAGACCTGACTCACACCACCTCCCTCTACCCTCCCCTCCCCTTTTCCCTAGCTAGCACACACACTACTAGCCCTTCCTAATGCAACCACTTCTCCCACCACCACATCATACTTACCAGTCTTCTGGACAGGACGTCTCTTCATATGGGAGGTTGCCAATTCCTCTTCTTGAGTCTTCAAGCTGCCCATGCCTACATAATAGAGCTGGAGTGTCGGCATGCACAGTAGCTGACACTCTGGCTCTTATTGTTCAGGCAGGTGGCAGATGTCAAAAAGAGGAGGTGCTGGCTTCCCATATTAAGTCACATTTTGTGCCTAGAAGATCCGAACCAGAAGACACGTAAGTATGATGGGGTGGGTGGATTAGTATTGGTGAGGTTCCGTTTTCCCCCTTCCGGAAAATGTGCCTGGGACAGTTACATGACCGCTCTGACGATCTAGGTAATTGTAGCTTTTTGGTAAAATAATTTAGAAGGTAGGCAGAAAGAGGGTGTGTTTAGCTCATAATGTAAACATCTATTTATCCCAGACAATCCATTTAATAACTATTATTTACCATATCTCTACTTTATTTTGGCATCATCTTTTACACGTCCTTTAATTTATTGTAGATGGTTTACAAGTGTAACAGCAATTTTCCAGATTTACATATTTTCAAAACTGCACCATTCAAATAATTCAAAACAGAATTTGGGGAGTTTGTTAACCCTTTAAGCATTTCACAGGAATGAAAACAATAT
Organism: Leptodactylus fuscus; assembly: GCF_031893055.1. Classification (NCBI taxonomy): domain Eukaryota; kingdom Metazoa; phylum Chordata; class Amphibia; order Anura; family Leptodactylidae; genus Leptodactylus; species Leptodactylus fuscus. Next base: position 87,754,759 of record NC_134267.1, read on the forward strand.
GGGAGGTGAAATTTCGACATTTAATTTTTTTTTGCAATATATTCATGTATCCCTAATATTAACATATTCACAAGGATTTAACCACTTCAGTATCGGGCCAATTTGTGGTCCAGGACCAGACACATTTTAGGGGTTTTTTGTATGTGCGGTTGTGAGGGCTGTAACAATTTTATCATTGGATTATTCAACTAATTTCTGTGTCTTTTTTTCAGTCACACAAAGGGCTTTATTTTTATGTTGTTTTTATTTTTGCATAGGTTTGAATTTTTTGTATATTCGAGAAAATATAAACAAAAAAGGAGGGAAATTGTGTAAGTGTTTCACTTTTTTTTTTTGTTTAATAACACAAAGTGCTACTAAAAAAAACTTTATAAAATAGTTTTTCCTCTCCATTACAGTAGTACGCCTTTGCAGAAAAAGGCAACCACCTTCCAGATGTAAAAACCCAATGGGTGGTCCAGCGGTGGTTAAAAGTGAAAATGCATCTCACAGTTTGTTACACCATCTCTCCCGAGCATAGAAATACCCCACACGTGGATGTTTTTAGTTTTATTAAAAGTTTTATTGAAGATTTTACAATTTTACACAAAACCGGGGGGGGAAGGGAAAGGTGTGTGTGTGTGTGTGTGGGGGGGAACACTTTAGCATACAGAAATGTCAATTATTGGCAGAGCATGAGGGAGGAAAAGGAGGGGGGGCAAAAATGGGAGGCAGGAAAGGGCAAGTGGGCAAGAAATCAATAAACGCTCTGGTGCAGCAGAGCCTACAATCATAACATATACAAAACCCCGAAACATACGGGTATGAATCATCATATAAAGTGAAGGAGAAATCAGACAAGCAAGACGCACAGGGGACACAGAAGGAAAGAGGCAACGGAAAGAGGGAATGGAAATCGGCAGAATAATAGAAGTGGTTCCAAAGGAGCCATGTCTGTCGATGCCTGACATCATCCTGTCGGAGCTCAGCTACCAGGGTCTCCATAGTGCGCAAGGCAAGAACCTCATTCAGCCAGCAAATAAGCGAGGGAGGGGTCGTAGACTTCCATAGCCTGGGAATAACTGAGCGAGCTGCCACTAACAGAAATCCGAGAAGTCTACGGGTGGATTTGCGAAACTTCCGGGAAAACAGGGAGAGAAGCAGCGGGGCAGGATCATCTTCTAAATCTATCCCTGTCACTCGTAAGATTACTTGTCTGACCCCAGTCCAGAAGAGGTGCAAGAGAGGGCAACCCCACCAGATGTGGGCCATCGTGCCTTGATCAGAGAGGCACCTCCAGTATGTATCAGGGGTGGAGGGGTAAATATCGTGTAGGTGGGCCGGGACTCTATACCATCTGGAAAGTATTTTGTAATTAGTCTCTTGCGCCCTACACGATATAGAGAAAGTATGGCATGCACGGAAGGCCGATGACCACACCTCCGGAGGGAATGAGACTCCCAATTCCCTTTCCCAGCCAACAGTAAATGACGGAGGCGAATCCCCAGCCCCATCCAACAGAAGACCATACAGAAGAGAGATTATGTGGGAGGGAGGGGAGGTGGAAATACAGAGACGTTCAAAAGGCAGCAGGGGTCTATGGAGGTTCCGAGAAGACTTCAAAGAGGAGTAAAAGTGGAAAAGTTGGGAGTATTGCCAATGATAGGGCAGCATATCGGGACAAGAAGTTTCGGTCAGGATCTCAGTGCAGGAGAGAAGAGAGGAAGACGAAGTGACTCGCCTAAAGCGTAAGGTGGGGGAACCTGTTAGGAGTATTTAGGTTCTTTACTTTCTATTTTTCTTACCTGGGGAGTTTTTGGCTGCGCAGTGTCTGGGGTGGCATCCTGGCGCTGCGGGGTTGTCCTGTCGTGAGTATTGGTGCACACCTTCTGACTTGCACGTGCGCACTGATGGTAGGCAGCTTTATCTCCTGGTTGATTAGTCTGTCCTCCCATTTGCACCTGGGAGGAGTGGTCTCTACTCTGTATTTAAACCCATGCCTCCCATGGTTCTGTGCTGAGTGTCGCTTTTACAGAGCTAGGCCTTAGCAGGAGGAGTAGGTAGTGTTCTGGGATAGAGGAAGTTCCGTGGTTGGTTTTTTGGGAGGTTTGGGTGAACGAGTTGATTTGTGTGTTTTCCCTTCTGTGTTCACCAATCCTCCCTCTGTGTATAATTGACTGTGTGAGTGAATTGCCTTATCCTTTGATTTCTACTCAGTTTCCCTGTGTTTGTTTCCTAGTGTAAGGTTCCTTCCCATATTGGTTTGGGGGAATCCTTTCCCACATTTTTCCTGTGTGCTGCTTGTGTTGTTAGTCAGCGCACACCCTTGTCAGTCCCTGTCAGTAGCTGCTTCACTTGTTCGTTAGGGGTGACCCCCTTTAGTCTCCAGTCCCTAGAGATCTTATAGGGCATTCCTTCTCCCACTTCCCTCTAGGCCTACGGTGTCAGTGAGAGAGGAGCTGTCGGGGTCAGGCTTAGCCTGAGTACAGCCGACCCACACCCGTGAGGCAGGGACCGGGATAGCTAGTGGGAGTAGTGCAGGGCGAGATTCCCTACTGCTATCCCTTAGCCCCGTTGCAGCTACCTGGACTGACATAACAGTACACTCAGCCGGTAAAAAAAAAAAAAAAAAAGGTTCGCTTGCATTATGACGGACCTGAAACAGTTGTACCAGGCGGTGCAGCAGATTTCCACTGAGATGGAGGGGATCAAGCTACGAATGGATGCCATCCAAGCTTCTGGCGTATCTCAAGTACAGCAGTTGGCTCAACACACAGCCTCTCAGGTGGAGGGCATACAGAGGCAGGTGAGTAGCGCCCCTGTGGGTCGGCCTCTGGAGCCAAAAGTCAGCTTACCTGAACCCTTCCGAGGTAAGAGGTCAGATTTTTTCCGATTTCAAAAGGACTGTCTTTTGTATTTCCGGCTACGGCCGTTTTCCTCCGGTTCTGAGGTACAGAGAGTTGGGATTATTATTACTTTATTGAGAGATGATCCCCTCATCTGGGCACATTCGTTACCAGCCGACTCAGCTTGCTTACTAACTGTAGAGGCGTTTTTCTCCACAATGGGGTTACTGTATGACGACCCAGACAGGGTACGCACGGCTGAGTATAACCTACGACGTGTGGTGCAAGGGGATCACGCTATAGAGAAATATTGCACAGAGTTTCGTAGGTGGGCAGCAGAAGTACACTGGAATGACCCCGCTCTACTTAGTCAGTTTGAGACAGGGCTCTCAGAACAGGTTAAAGACCATCTAGTTTCTCACCCTGTTCCGGGAGATCTAGATGAGGCCATGCAGCTGGCAATTAGAGTTGGACGGCGCCTCCGGGAGCGTGGAGACAAGAGTCCTGGGGGGCTTAGCCCTCCTCAATTCTCTATTTTTAGAGAGGACCCGGGGGACCAACCCATGCAGATTGGGGCCACTGTGCGAAGTGCAAGACCCAAGAGTGAAGGGTCCCTCACAGTACGCTGTTTTGTGTGTGGAGGGATGGGACATGTAGCAAGGGTATGCCCCTCCAGAGAATGGTTCGCCAAGGAGAGTAATAACCCCAGGTCTATTGAGGGTAAAGGGAGAAAACCTACTAAGGAGGGAGGTGTGCATATTTCCTGTACTCAGACTGCCGGGTTGACCCTTGAAGGATGGGTAAATGGGCAGAAGTGCCGGATTTTGGTTGATTGTGGTTCGGCAGTCAACCTTATTGACTCAGAGTTTTGTGAGCAATTAAGGGTGAGTCCTTTGGTCTTGGAGTCTCAGATACCGGTGTGGGCTATTGATAAGACCCCTCTACAGCAAGCTGTCATCTCCAAACAGGTGGAGGGTTTGGAGTTTATTGTGGGTGGCCACAGGGAAGAGATTGACTTGTTCTTGTTATCTAAGTTACCAGCACAAGTAGTTTTGGGGTGGCCCTGGCTGAAGCAGCATAACCCTATTATCAACTGGGAGACCGAGTCAGTAGTTTCTTGGGGGCAGGGGTGTAATGGTCGATGTCTGCCCATATCCGTTATGTCTTTGTCTATAGACAATTTGCCTCAAGAAATATGTGAGTTCAGGGAGGTCTTTGAGGAAAGGGCAGCCAAGACATTACCACCACCTCGCACCTATGATTGCTCGATTAAATTTATACCAAATGCAGTGTTACCCAAGACAAGGTTGTACAATCTCACTATTCCGGAGAGGGAGGCGCTCAAAGAGTATATTGAGGGGAGTCTAGAGGTGGGGCATATTCGCCCATCTAAGTCCCCAGTAGCAGTGGGGTTTTTCTTTGTGAAGAAGAAAGATGGAGGGTTGCGCCCTTGTTTGGATTTTAGGGAGATTAACAAAATCACGGTGCGGAATCCCTATCCCATTCCGTTGATCTCGGATCTATTCAGCCAGATTACGGGAGCCCGCTGGTTTAGTAAAATAGATTTACGTGGGGCGTATAACTTGCTGAGAATCAAGAAGGGGGATGAGTGGAAAACAGCGTTTAACACACCCCTAGGACACTTTGAGAATCTTGTGATGCCTTTCGGTCTAACCAATGCGCCTGCGTTTTTTCAGAATTTTATTAATGATGTACTAAGTGCCGTCATAGGGAGGGGGGTTGTGGTCTATCTGGACGATATACTCATTTACACCCCGGATTTGGAAACTCATTGGGAGAGAGTGAGAGAGGTTTTAGATCTCCTGAGGGTTAACCAATTAAGTGCTAAGCTGGAGAAATGTGTGTTCGCGGTCAATAAATTATGTTTCCTTGGCTATATCCTATCGGACAAGGGGTTCGAGATGGACCCTGAGAAGGTCAGGGCAGTCTTGGAGTGGCCGCGACCCGAGAACCTAAAGGCGGTCCAACGGTTCTTGGGGTTCTCCAACTATTATCGCCAGTTTATCAAGGGATTTTCTGAGGTTGTGAAACCTATCTCGGACTTGACTAAGAAGGGGGCTGACTGTGCTAAGTGGTCGCCAGAGGCGCTAGCTGCGTTTGAAGAACTGAAGAAGCGATTCTCGTCCGCTCCCATTTTGAGACAGCCGGATGAGAGGTTGGCCTTCCGAGTGGAGGTGGATGCCTCCTCGGTGGGGGTGGGAGCAGTACTTTCTCAGGAGTTCGAGGAGGGTACGCATCCCTGTGCCTTCTTTTCTAAGAAATTCTCTGCCTCTGAACGGAATTATGACATCGGAGATAGGGAACTACTAGCAATAAAACTAGCGTTCGAACATTGGCGTCATTTCCTGGAGGGGGCCAGAAGGCCAGTCCAGGTATTTACTGACCACAAGAATTTGATTTATCTTGGGTCGGTGAAGAGATTAAATGCACGGCAGGCCAGATGGGCTCTATTTTTTGCGCGGTTCCATTTTAACGTGACTTATGTGCCGGGTTCAAAGAATGTTAAGGCTGATGCTTTATCCCGGTATATGTCGACTGAGGAGGAACGAGAGACGCCTGCCACTATCCTTGGGGATGGAGTGGTGGTAGCAGTATTGGGCGCGAAATTGGAGAAGGCCTTGATCGAAGCGCAACACGCTGCACCTTCCAAGATACCTAGAAACAAGCTTTTTGTCCCAACTACTCTCCGACAAAGTCTCCTGAGGGAGTGTCACGAGTCGGTTCTTGCTGGTCACCCGGGGGTTTCAGAGACCATGAGATTGGTGTCTAGGAATTTTTGGTGGCCAGGGTGGAGTAAGGAGGTCTTGCAGTTTGTTCAAAATTGTTCGGTCTGTGCAAGAGCCAAGGCGTCGCATACCCGTCCCCACGGTCTTCTACATCCATTGGAACCTCCTAAGGCACCTTGGACTCATCTGTCTATGGATTTCATCACGGGCCTTCCGGTGTCTAAGGGTTTCACGGTCATTTGGGTAGTCGTTGACCGCTTCACGAAAATGTGCCATTTGATCCCGTTTTCCAGGCTGCCATGTGCCAAGACACTATCAGAAGCGTTTATTAAAGAAATTGTAAGGTTGCATGGTCTTCCTGAGGAGATCGTTTCGGACAGGGGACCGCAATTTGTGGCTAAATTCTGGCGGGCTTTTTGCAGCAGGTTGGGAGTTACACTGTCGTTTTCCTCCGGGTTTCACCCAGAGTCTAACGGACAAACAGAGAGGAAGAATCAGGATGTGGAACAGTTTTTGAGGTGTTTTGTTCGAGAGAACCAGAATAATTGGGCTGCCTTTCTCCCCCTGGCAGAATTTTCCCTAAACAACCATGATTCCAATGCCACAGGTACCACACCTTTTTTTTTGCTCCGGTGGTAGACATCCTGTTTTCGGAGTATTTTCTTCCATTTCTTCCCCAGTTCCGGAGGAGGAGCTATTTTCTAAAAAGCTGCAAGGGGTATGGTCCCGTATCCGAGAGAATCTGGTGCGGGCGTCGCACCAGGCTAAGGTCCAGGCGGATCGGAAGAGAGGAGAGTTGCAGTTCTTCCCTGGTGAGATGGTTTGGTTGTCCACCAAGAATATCAGGTTGAAGGTTCCTAGCAAGAAGCTGGGTCCCAGGTTTGTGGGTCCTTTTAAGATCATCAAGATGGTAAATGAAGTGGCGGCGCAGCTGCAACTACCTAAAAGGTGGAAGATAAACCGGGTCTTCCATGTCTCCTTGTTAAAGAAGGCCAAGAAGGGAACGTCTCCAGTTAAGGTTCCACCAGTTTCTGAGTCCGGGGAGTATGAGATATCCCGAGTTCTGGATAGCAAATATGTTCGGGGGAAGCTACGGTATCTGGTGGCATGGAAGGGATACGGTCCTGAGGATAATTCTTGGGTCCTGGAGTCGGATATGTCAGCCCCCAGACTCGTGGAGAAATTCCACAAGGAGTTCCCGAAGAAGGATGCTCCTAGAGAATCCGGAGTCTTCTCCTTGAGGGGAGGATCCTGTTAGGAGTATTTAGGATCTTTACTTTCTATTTTTCTTACCTGGGGAGTTTTTGGCTGCGCAGTGTCTGGGGTGGCATCCTGGCGCAGCGGGGTTGTCCTGTCGTGAGTATTGGTGCACACCTTCTGACTTGCACGTGCGCACTGATGGTAGGCAGCTTTATCTCCTGGTTGATTAGTCTGTCCTCCCATTTGCACCTGGGAGGAGTGGTCTCTACTCTGTATTTAAACCCATGCCTCCCATGGTTCTGTGCTGAGTGTCGCTTTTACAGAGCTAGGCCTTAGCAGGAGGAGTAGGTAGTGTTCTGGGATAGAGGAAGTTCCGTGGTTGGTTTTTTGGGAGGTTTGGGTGAACGAGTTGATTTGTGTGTTTTCCCTTCTGTGTTCACCAATCCTCCCTCTGTGTATAATTGACTGTGTGAGTGAATTGCCTTATCCTTTGATTTCTACTCAGTTTCCCTGTGTTTGTTTCCTAGTGTAAGGTTCCTTCCCATATTGGTTTGGGGGAATCCTTTCCCACATATTTCCTGTGTGCTGCTTGTGTTGTTAGTCAGCGCACACCCTTGTCAATCCCTGTCAGTAGCAGCTTCACTTGTTCGTTAGGGGTGACCCCCTTTAGTCTCCAGTCCCTAGAGGTCTTATAGGGCATTCCTTCTCCCACTTCCCTCTAGGCCTACGGAATCAGTGAGAGAGGAGCTGTCGGGGTCAGGCTTAGCCTGAGAACAGCCGACCCACACCCGTGAGGCAGGGACCGGGATAGCTAGTGGGAGTAGTGCAGGGCGAGATTCCCTACTGCTATCCCTTAGCCCCGTTGCAGCTACCTGGACTGACATAACAGAACCTACACGGTGACATAAAAAGGAGGAGCGCAACACCACCGGAAAGTCCGGATTACCTGAAATGGGAGTCATAGGGCCATCGTTTGTAAAGAGCAGGCGCATAGCACTATACTTGCGGCACACTCCCATAGTCTGACGCGCCACATAGGGAAGTGGGTATCGTTTATCATCGGTCCAGTATCTCTCATGGAGCCAAGGAAGACACGTGGATGTTTTTATCCAATAAACTGTCTATTCACCCTCTAAATTTTCATTTTTACAAGGGGTTAAAGGAAAAAAAAACAAAAAAAACAGTTTGTTACACAATTTCTTTTGAACACAGAAATGCCCCATATGTGGCTGTAAACTGCTGTATGGCTATATGGTGGGGCTCAGAATGGAAACAGTGATATTTGGATTTCGGAGGACAGATTTTGCTGGAATGGTGTTCAGGTGCCATGTAGCATTTGCACAGACCTTAAAGTATCAATACAATGGAAAGCCCCTAAAAGTGACTCCATTTTAGAAACTACACCCTTCAATTTCTCAAGGCATATCATCATTTCGAGCCTGAGTGCTTCTCAAAAATTAATGTACAAAGTGCCCAACATTTTGTGCCCACTTTGTGTCACTAGAAACATACACTTAAACTTTTAAGCACATTATCTCAGATATAATAAAATTTGTGTGTGTGGGTGTAAACTGCTGTTTGGGCACACAGCAGGGCTCAGAAGGAAAGGAGCACTGCGCTTTTTAGCTTTTGGGGTACAGATTTAAAGGGACTTTCTGGATGCCATGTTGTTTTTGCAGAGCCATGGAGGTGCCAGTAAATTGAAATTCCCCAAGAAGTGACCCGATTTTGTAGGGGCCATTTTAGGGTCTCTGCAAATGTGACAGGACATCCAAAAATCAATCTAAATCTGCGCTCCAAAAGCCATAGTGCTCGTTCACATCTGCACCCTGCTCTGTGCCCAAACTGCATTTTTGCCTAAATGTATGAAACTGTTGTACCCAGGATATCTTACTTAACAATGCTGTATGTGGGTATCAACTGCTATTTGGGCACAGCCAGGTATGGAAGGAAAGAGTGCTATTTTGAGGCACAGTTTGATTTTTGGACTTCATGCCACTTTCGCAGAGCCACTGAATTGCTAATAAAGTGGAATCTGCAGGCATGTGACCCCACTTTAGGGCTTCAGAGGTGTAGCGAACATTTTTAACCCTTGAGTGTTGCATTAAATTTAATTTCCAGAAATTAATATGCCCCAGACACACACTCCAAAAACTGTTAAGTGGGAATTTCAGGCACAGTTTTTGGTGCGTTTATCTCCGATATAAGCTGGGCAAAGCATATTGCGCACTGAAATTACATATTCCTGGAAAAAAATTTCTTCTATCACCATCAACTGTGTATTCATTTCTGGAAAATATATTATCACAACACTTGGGGGTTAAAAATGCTCACTGTATTCCTGGATAAAATCTTTTAGTGGTATAGTTTCCAAAATGGGGTCATGTGTCAGGATATTTCACTTATCTGGAATTTCAGGAGCTCTGCAATAGAGTCATGTCATCCAAAAACCAAGCAGTCTTAATATGTGCTCCAAATAGCACACAGTGCTCCTTCCCTTCAGTGCCCAAACAGCAGTCTATACCCACATATGACATTAACTACGTTATCCTGGGTACACCAGTGTCATACATGTGGGCATAAACTGCAGTCTGGCCACAAAGCAGGGCGCAGATGTGAGCACTATGTGGTTTTTGGAGTACAGATTTAGATGTTTGGTATCTGGACGCCATGTCATATTTGCAGAGCCTCTAAGGTACCAGTAAAGTGGAATCCCCTAAGGAGTGACCCCATTTTGAAATCTGCACCCCTCAAAGAATTTATCAAGCAGTGGATTGAGCATTAGTTTCGCAGATGTGAATGCATAGCAAATGGTGAACAGTGAATATGTAAGCAGTGTGGATAGCATTGAGAACACCAAATTTCCTACTATTTAAACTGTAATTTTTATTAAGATTTTACAAACACTAAGTTACTTTTTTCTGCTGTTACTGAGTTTTACCATAGCACTGCAGTCGAGCGTGGTTCACTACATGGCGGCTCATCCTCTTACATGAAAGCTCTTTATGCAACATGAGCCTAAATTTATCACTTCACTAATACTGTAATAACCGCGAGGACTTCTCATATATACACTGAATTGGAAAAAAACCCAAAAAACCTGACAGCTGTTTTGTAGACTGGCAGGATAGCATTTCTAAACAATATACATTATGTAGATTTTCTTCCACTTACATTAGTTTTAATGCTTTAAGACAAGTAACAGTATGTGCAGTAAGATAAAAAGGAGGCAAAAACAATTCTCTCAAAATTAAAAGAAAAGATTTAAAAATCTAAAAGATGAAAATATCAGACAAGACTACTTGCTAATACTAATGAGAATTCTGATGTTAATATAAGCCTTTCCATATAGGAGCAGCATATCTATGGTATCTACCTACCGTTACCTTCTATATTCTGTGCTAAATAGTTTTCTTCTTGCCACCGGCTTAATATAAATAATCTGTGAATAAACTTTGGAGAATACCTCCATTTGTGTTATTCACTGCAGATGATAGTAAGTATTACAGTAGTTACTTTTCTACTACTGGAAGAACATGATCTTACCTCCCAGAGATCCTGCGTCTTCTACAAGGGGTGGATTCGCATTGTGTTTCCTAGGGGACATATCAACATCATGCAGACACTCCCCTGCCTCAGAGCGGACAGTAAGCCATAGCTTTTACTAACTTGTTGGTTAGGTGATCAGAACAATGAATATTTGCACAAGGATGAAGAGATCAATGCCTCAAGACAGCCTGAAGATAACTGTTCTAATACTCTCTATATTCTCCGGAAATTAAACATTCTGATTTATTTGGCCTGCACACGCTTTGTCTTGTAATATATACTGACAAGCCACAAAAATATAGACATCTTTACAAACCAGATTGATATCTTCAAATGCTTTTTTTTTCTCTAGCACTGCTCAAAATCTCATTCACACATCGCTTCCGGCCCTCTGGCTGAGATCGAATGTAGTATGTGTTCTTATGAGAAACAGTCATGTATGTGCTCCAGTAGAGTGAACAGAACACCATGGAGATGGGATCAGAGAGCCACTTGTGGAGTATCTGCTTTGTTAGTAACGGTTAGTAATTGGTTCCGCTAGTGGTTGTGGCGCTCCACAGAGTCAATAGAACACCGTGAAAATGGGCAGCAAAACAAACCAATGAGTGACATCCCCTGCGGATCCAGGTCATTGGGCGGGGAGGCGATTTGAAGGTCTTAAAGTGCAAGTGCCCTGGGGGTAAAGGTGGCTCCCAGGATGCCTGAACTCACTGGGGGTGGGATCCCATTGAGTGACATCATTTTTTACACTTTCAGAACACCCCACCTTCTGCCTGGCCTATACTGACATGGGTAATTTTTATAGAATTGGCGGATAGACAAGGTCTTCACTGGCACTCTATCCACTTATGTGTATCACTGTTTTGTCAATTTTTTTTTTTACTGTGTGTTTATGAGGATGAAGGGGTGTGGACAGCGCTTTTGTGTCCCTCCCAACGGCTAGGGGGTTGGATGGTGTGGCGATTAGGTTCCCTCCTCCCTGAGTTTTGGTTCACCTCTGCTTTTGTTGAGGTGGACATAGTTGCAGGCTCTGGGAGAACTCTTCAGGTGAGAGCCCTTGAGAAAACCAGAGCAAGTAGCCACCCTGCCCTGTCAGGAGGCAGTTATAAACCTCAGGCTGCTTGGTACCTTTTGGCCCATTAGTCTGGGACAGTCAGGAGCCTATTCACTTTTGAGATGGGCTTACCATTCAGACACATCCTGTACATTATATATATATCTTGTGGCACTCCCACTTTTTTACTTTTTTCTTGCATTGGGTGTAATGTTGGCTCAGGTTTAGAGCTTTCAAAATTTAAAAAAAAAAAAAAAAATCCCCTTCACACTTTGTAGATTTAAAGGGGCTGTCCCATCACAAGGATCCTATCTATACTGCTAGTTTATGTGGTTTTAAGACTTTTCCTGAATACATTGCTTTATCAAAACTGCTTTGTTTGGCCGCTATCTGAGATTATTCACTTCATTGTTTACACTGCGTCTCCATAACCACCGGCCTGGTGCTGAGCCTATCTGCTTGGTTGACAAGTGACGTATCTGCCTGCTATCAGATAGAGGAGGGGAGAGGTAAGTGCTCGGCAGCAGCTCTGAGCTGTTTATGAATCAAAATCAAATCAAATCAAATCAAAAAATGCTTTATTGGCACGTCCGAATAGGTATTTGGCATTGCCAAAGCTAGTAAAGTGGGCGGGGGGGGGGGAGTTGGGTTGGGTGGGTGGTGGGTATGGGGGGGTGGTTTGGGTTATAACAGTCCATGGAGTCTCATCTTCCTCTTCGTTGGTGACCGCTATATGGGGGGGGGGGGTTGAAGGTGGGGTGGGTGTATTGGGATAAATATAACAGTCCATGGAGTCTCATCTTCCTCTTCGTTGGTGACTGCTATATGGGGGGGTTGGAGGTGGGGGTGGGGCGGGTGTATTGGGATAAATATAACAGTCCGTGGAGTCTCATCTTCCTCTGGTTTGGTGACAGCTAGACACGTATTGGGCAGCGATCTCCACAGTGGCCTCTTTTTCTCCCAGTAGGATGTAGAGTTTGTTTGCCTCCGTGGTCGCCTTTATCTTGGCCTTGGTTATCATCTGTTGGTGTTTTTGGTATGGTGGTTGGCTGTTGTTTGGTTGGTGAATGTCTGGTTTGCTCGGGTGGCTTAGCCAGGCTTGGTGGTGGTAGGAGTCGGGCTTGCTCACCTGGATGTGTGCCTGGAAAGCTAGCGCCCTCTTCTGTATGGTGAGCCATAGGGGGAGTCTGCCTAGCTCTGCCCTGCAGGCTATGTTGGTGGTGTTGCGATGGACATGGAGCAGGTATTTGCAGAACTCCAGGTGGAAGTTCTCTGTTGGGCTGGAATCCCACTTTGACTGGTCTGGGTAGGTGGCTGGGCCCCAAACCTCACTGCCATAGAGAAGGATCGGGGAGATGACTGCGTCAAATATCTTCAGCCAGACCCTCACCGGTGGTTTGAAGTGGTACAGTTGTCTTCTGATGGCGTAGAAGGTTCTGCAGGCTTTTGCTTTCCGGGTTTCTATTGCTGCTTTGAAGCTTCCTGATTGGCTGAGCTCCAGCCCCAGGTAGGTGTAGCTGTTGGTTTTCTCCAGTGTGGAGCCGTTCAGTGTGAATTGTGGGGTGGTGGAGGCTTTATTGTGGCCCTTCTTCTGAAATACCATGACTTTGGTCTTCTTCTGGTTGATGGGTAGGGCCCATGTGGTGCTGAATTTTTCCAGCACTGACAGGCTTTCTTGGAGGTCTTTCTCGGTGGGGGCCAGGAGTAGGAGGTCGTCGGCGTATAGCAGGAACTTCACCTCTCGATTGTTCAGGGTGAGGCCTGGGGTTGGTGAGGCCTCCAGGGCTGTAGCCAGTTCATTGATATAGATGTTGAAGAGCGTTGGGCTCAGGCTACAGCCTTGTCTCACCCCTCGGGCCTGTTGGAAGTATGCTGTCCTTTTCCCATTCACCTTCACACTGCACTGGTTTCCGGTGTAGGAGCTCTTGATGACGTTGTACGTTCTTCCTCCTATTCCACTCTCTAGGAGTTTGAGGAGTAGGCCTGGGTGCCATACTGAGTCGAACGCCTTCTTAAAGTCCACGAAGCAGGCGAATATCTTGCCTCTTCTGGTGTTGTGGACGTGCGTCTTGATGAGGCTGTGCAGGGTGTAGATATGGTCTGTGGTGCGGTGGTTTGGCATGAACCCTGCTTGGCTCTTGCTGAGGACCCCGTGTTGTGTTGTGTCTCTGCCACAGACAAGTAACGGAGCTCCTCAGATAGGGGAGGGTGGAGGTGAGAGCTACGGGAATTCTGAGCTTTTATCTCCTGCTCTTCCACTTATCAGTTGGTTTAAATTGAATTTGGCTAATAAGGGCTGAGATAGGAAGTCTGTTACCTCTGTATGTAATGCAAACTGACTCAAATCCAGCTGTTACATCAGCTTCATACTGTGGTAATGCATTTACAACCAATCCCTCATTACTGACTGCAAACATACTGCTATGAAGGGACCTAGCAGAGCAAGTGAAACCCCGCCCACCAATGTGCCGAGAAAACCAGGAAGTGAAGAGAGCATACAGCCTGCAAGTGGTTGAATACCAGGCGAGTTGGGAATAACCCTTTAAGGGTATGATCACACTTTTCTTTTAACCATGAGGAGTTTTTTTGCAGTTTATTCATATGTTTTCACAGTTTTGAAATACATTTTTTGCAATTCAAGTTGTCTAACAGGTATATACATAGGGCTCAAAACACATGGTTGCGTTGCAGATTTTAACGCAAAGTGGGCATAGGATTCGCATGAATCCCATCCACTTTGCTGTTACTGTATAACGTGCGATTTTCCCTGGCCTAAAGGCCTCTCTGATATTTATGACATATCCAGTGTCTTAGAAGTGCAGGACTCCAGGACCGAGTTCAGAGACCAACACCTTGCAGCACCTGTGAACAGAGAGGAGGGTACTCTCACCATTCACTTTTATGAGAGTAAAGCAGCTGAAAACACTTGACTGTTTTAGGAAATGCTAGACAAAAAAAATGGAAAGAGCTGTGCAAGCAAGGGCAGCTCTCCACTCACAGAGGCTGTAGGATGGAAGTCCCTGTCATCCATTCTCAAGGTAAGTATGGCTCCAATAGGTAAATAACATCTAGAAAACATGTGTTATGGTATAGCCTCCTTTTTTTTTTTTTTTTTTTTTTTTAATTAAGATCAACTACCTTGTAAGCCTTTTCTGTAAAAAAAAAAAAAAAAAAAAAAAAAAAAAAAAGTGAGGACCATATTCCAGGACAGGGCAGAGCAAAGAAGTTAATCACTGCTTAATTCATTGTCTGTCAGTCACAAGCATCCAGCGCCATATAAAACGGTTGTCCCATAACAGCCAATGTAAGGGCTCGTTCATTCATTTGAATGGGCTTGAAAAGTCTCCGGCCGTGTGCGCCAGTGAGCGTTTTATGCGCTCTGCGGCGAAACAGTTTTTTTTAAACCGGACACAGAGTCAGACATGCAATACTCTGTGTCCGATTTTAAAAAAAAAAGAAGAAAAAAAAACACGGTTTCGCCACGGATCGCATAAAACGCTCACCAGTGTTCACGGCCGGACTCAGCATGACAGGTTTCTGTCTTCTGCATGCAGAAGACGGAAACCTGAAAACGGAGTTCAGGCGCTGGTGTGAATCCAGCGTAAGTTCCTCTAGCAAGAAGGGAGCATAGACATCCTGCTATCACTACAGCTAGGGACAAGGGAGATCTAGAAGATCATATGGAATGGATACACAAAGTATATTTCTGTATATTTATTTATACAAAGTACAACCTTTAATGCTTGAAGACGTAACACCCTTCGGCAGCATTTATATCAACAATATGATAATCAACCTATAATGAAAAACTAAATGCAATATCAAAATTTTATGTAGACCCTGAAGAATGGAAACATTTGTCTTATTTGATGGTTGACATAAAATCAAAACTAGATGGCAGAGTAAATGAACTATTGTCCAGATCCCAGACTACTCAGTGATCATGAAGCTTGCTACCAAAATAGTAGATTACATTTAAGGGAACCTGGCTCACTGAAACTGCTGATCTATCCACAGTCTGCTTGTTATAGAGCAGGAGGAGCAAAATGATGTATAATATTGTGGAAAAAGATTTTCTATAACCTGTCAATCACTGATAGCTCCGCCTATGTGACTAGAAAAAGCAGAGATTTCAGTAGATAAATGACAGGTGAATCCTATATATCCATATGCTCAGCTCCTCCTGCTCTATAGCAAATTGTCTGCAGACTGAATACTATTTTCCAGGTAACAGGTTCTCACCCCACCAAATAGGCATTTCAAAAATAAATAATAAAAAAAGCAAAAGCTTTAGTTTATGTTTATTTGGCCAATGAAATCACAAAGAAGAGCAATGTCATCAATAAGCTATAATGCTGGTATGATCAGATCTGTTTAAAGGCACAGCTCCAGCCAAAATAGACCTTATAGCTGAAGATTGGACTCCCTAATACTAACCTGCTTTGATCTTAAGGTGACTGTACACACAGAAGCTGTCAGCAGAACAAGTGTTTGACCATCAGCTATTTCTCTCAACCATCCTTTATACAAGCACACTTGGCTTGGCTGAGCATGCATGTGCTCTTAATAAGGGGAGGGGAGTAGTGGCTTATTTCCCTCAAGAGTCAAGAATCAGATATGTAAAGATTCCACGAGCCCAATACTTTTTCCTCCTGATATGTGCCAAACAAAAATTCGATGGTCGTCTGAGCCCGTCCAAAACAGAGGATTCAGCCAACCTAAGTATAAAGCGCTTGACTACCTTTGGTTACCAAAAGCTCCACATAACCAAGCCGCAGGCTATAAGCACACTTCTCTAGCAATACTCACTACAGACCATAGTGGAAGGAAAGGGAGCTGGCAAATACAAAAACAATACAAAACCTCATTTTCTGGATTTGGCTGGAAATTGCCTTTAAATAGGAAAACAAAACACATCTCCATTAAACAAAAAAATCACATAAAAGGGATTAACCTGCTTAGATTCATAAACTATATACACAATGGACACAACAGTGTGCAAATTAAAGGAGCCCCAGCCGCAGCATCTTAGTCTGAGCACATGGTAGCATTTGATTGTCTGCATGTAAACTAGGACTGACCATTCCCAAAGAGAAAATGACATTGCAATGTCCACATAGAACAATACAGGCATCAAGTTTAACTCTTCACATATCTGGACCAATCATACAGGAGATTTCTGTACAATTCTGTACATGCAACATAATAGCAAAAGGAATGAATTCAACTGAATATGTTGGAGATCATAGTCAGGAACTCATAAAAACCCGAATGTCACAAACTGGGAATGAAAACGCCAATCATGTATTTCACTTATGTGAAAATGTGAGGTATGAAAGGTATGAATACATCATTCACAAAGCAGCTTTACTGACAAATAGACACACTGTTCAATACTGGTAGCAACGACACATGATACATGGTGCTCAATAAGCATGTGATAGCTCATGTCTTCAGTTAGTTGTGGTTTTTGGGATATCCTGGACATCTGCCAGATGAAGCTTTTGTCTGAAACTAGCAGTTAAGGGTAGACAACAGATAGACATTTACTATATTTTTTACTTGGTGTTCATGTTACTGGCAACTAGAAGCAAATACGAACAGTGAATTTAACCAGCCCACAATGTACACTTGCTCCACAGACTAGGAAGGATTCAAGTTCTCAAGGAGCACAATAGCCCCCTCCACTCTTCAGGTGGTGTGCAGAGTTTACTTCCATTCTCCCTCATGGTTCCCTTGTCCTGAGATATGGCATCCAGCTGGAAAGCAAAAACTGTGAGAAGTGCTGTAAGATGCCACCTGCCACTCATCTTCTTCCCACCAAAAATAATTGCCAACGTTGACTGGTCTATTGTTGATGACAGGTAGGGCTCTCTTTACAAAGTTGCTCTCAAATGATCTTTTCAGAGGGAGGCCAGGCACTCTATTTTGCCGCCGCAAACTTTGGTCTTGGAAGTTGTATAAGCTTTAAAGAAGCTGCCCAGGCAAAAAAATAAAATTATATTTTAAATATTCTGGGGGTGGTAAAAAAAAAAAAAAAAAAAAAAAAAAAGAAAAAAAAAAAAAGAAGGTCATACCAACTTTTTATGGTGCTCTGATGCCTCCCAGCATGGTCTGGTCAGTCCATCGATGTCTTCTGGCGTCCCCGCCACACCTTACTGCTGAGGCCAATCAGTGGCCTCAGTGAGGACACGTGATGTCACTACCTGTGACATGCCAGGGTCACTTCCTGATGCCACTGATTGGCCTAAGGGATCACGTGGCTGGTGAGGCCAATCAGTGGCTTCAGTGGATTAGATCCGGGACGTCACAGCTGGCAAGGAGTTTTACTTCTAGAAGATACTGGAGCAGCAGGACCTGATACTACTGGGAGGACACTGAAGCACAGGAAACAGGCGAGTATGATTTCCCCATCTCCCCTGGCCAACTTTAATTTTTTTTTTGCCCAGACAACCTCTTTAAAAGGGATTAGAATCCCAATTTGAACTAAGCCCACATTGGAATAGCCTTATGAAGGTTATCCTACTCCCTACCTTTATTATTCTGATTCGCGCCGCTGTTCCTGAGAAGTTTCTTGTTTCTTCCTTATATAAATGAGTCTTCAGAAAGCACAGGGGACGTCCCCTGTGCTGTTCAAAGACTCTACAGCAACGCCTTCTTCTTCTCCTGACTGCCACGTCATCAGCCACATCTTCAGCCGAAACAACTGACTGCACATGTCCATCGGCCATTTTCCTGTGGCTGAATAGACGTTCATGTAAGAGGCCACATGAAAATGGCCAACATGTGCAGTCAGCTCTTTCGGCTGAAGATGCGGCCAAGAGTTGGTCGGGAGAGGATTGAGGCGTTGCTGGAGAGTTTTCGGACAGCACAGGGAACGCCCCCTGTGCTTTCTGAAGACTCATTTACATAAGGAAAAAATAAGAAACTTCTTGGGAGCAGCACGGATCAGAATAATAAAGGTAGGAGCAGGATAGCCTTTCTTAAGGCTATTCCAACATGGGTTTAGTTCAAAAAGGGATTCTAATGATAGAATCCCTTTAAGCATCCACTACTTCATAGTATGCCCCCATTATAATTCTAGTTGAGTGCCATACAAATGAATGGAGCAGGGACAGGCATTTCTGACTGCCATCTCACCCAAACTGGAGTACAACCCGGTCCTCATGAACAGGGGTGGTCCGAGCAGTTGGATCACTGCCAGTCAGCAAGTTTTCCACTAGAAATGACAAAATGAAAAGGATACATGGAGGAATTCAGTTCTTCCAGCTGGAATGCAAAAATAAAAATAAGCTAGTTATCAGAATAAAATGCATAACAGATTCATTATATCAATAGAGCAAGACAAAAACTATGAATATTATGTTCTTTAAATCTAAGCATACATGACTGCCTAGTAACACATACATCAGAGAGAAGCCTGTCCAAATTGGAATCCCTGGCCATCTTGCGTTTGTCTTCTGTCATTTCCTCCAGTTCACCATACAGATCTAAGTGCAGACGCGCTAGCTTTTCTTGCAATCCACGAACGTGTTCCATCTGTTCTATTGAGCATTCATTGCCTGCAATAACAAAGCATGAATTCCTAGGTGAAGGTACATTCCTCTGCAGTTTACCTAAACAGTGAGAAGTACGACAAGGATTCGCTCAATACATATTACGGAAACCTACAGTAATTCAGCTGGTGGTGTATAAAGGTAAATATACCACGTGTCAATTCAGGTTTAAAGGAACCTGGCCAGCAGTCCTTCTTCCCAATAAACCATTCCCATAGGTTTCTACACAATAGTAACTAGGTGAGCTGAACACAGCCTACTACCTTTGAATGTAGTCAAAATAGCTACATATTTGTGACAACCACCAAAGAGTAAAACCACTGCATATGTGGGTGTGTAAACAGGAGGAGAGACTTACATCCTCTTTGAAAAATCATCAATTACATTCCAACAGAAGAGTGAGAACAAAACATGTAACATGTCAATGTAGAAGTAACAACAACCATATATATACCCTATCAACCAGTGCATCAGATCCTGTCCACCTCCCAGGGCCAGATAAGCCAGGGAGAACTTCCAGCATTTGCCTCATATGAGAGAGTCCATTTGTTAGTCCCTAGTTTCTGGCACTGTGCAGGACTTCAGTCAGAAAGATTGTCTCAGTAGTGGAAGGATATAGCTCTGAGTCTATGAAGAGTAAGTAGGTTTGAGGCCGGGGCCCCCCAGCACGGTTTTGGAAATTGGAGCATGTCAATTATATCTATGGAAACGCCGCCGACTTTCCTGTAGATATAACTGTAACAAAGTCCGTGGAGGAAAACTCTGTGAACTTTCTGTTCAAAGTGCTACGGGAAGAACTGAGATGCGTTCTCGCCGCGGTTGTTTCTGTA
Source organism: Leptodactylus fuscus (assembly GCF_031893055.1). Taxonomy (NCBI): domain Eukaryota; kingdom Metazoa; phylum Chordata; class Amphibia; order Anura; family Leptodactylidae; genus Leptodactylus; species Leptodactylus fuscus. The sequence continues at coordinate 87,774,520 of NC_134267.1, forward strand.
GTGCACTAGCGCAGCATTTCCGGCCCGTGGGGCTTTAGCCTTATGGTCATCAGGCAACACCACACCCATGTAACCATATAGAAACTTCCTCACCTGTTCCAGAAACCTCTCAGAATTTGGCATGCTCAAATAAGCTGAAACCCCCCCACCCCCCATTTATATGCAGCTGCTACTTTAGTGTCATATAGATTGGACGGAGTCTAACTAAGGAAAGGCCATCATTATTACAGTCCCAGAAAGACCCTTTAGTCAATAAGTTCTGTCTCTTGCTGGTGACTTACCAAAAGCTTGAAGTTTGCCTGAGTGGAAGTCATTCAAGAGACTCAGAAGACCTTTTTCCATCTCCTGAACATCAGAAACATCCGTGAGGAAAGAGTGCTGAATAGGAGCAGACGTAGCACCTTTACCTTCTCCCTGAGATTTTGATTTTTCTTTAATAGCCCTAAAAAGTAGATTACAGTTTTACAATTTTATAACGTATTTTCTGCATCAATTCCTCACAGTTTACAATTTCTCTGTTATTATTCATGGAACTCTTCAATGTTGATGGTCAGGACGTAAAAATCTGTACTGCTCCCTCATGCCCTACACTAGGCATAAAGGGTGTCGGTGCCACTTTAAACTTGGTATGAGGGTAAGGACTATATAAGTGGTATATCTCGCACTAAAGTTTTGTTTAGTAATTGTATTTCTTTTTGTTAATTGTTCTCAGTTTTAAGTCCAACTCAAGTACAGACTACAACATGCACACTCACCTTTTCAACTTTGGTTTCTGCCCGGCTGACTGTGGCACAACATTTGTAAACCCAGTGCTCTTACTGAGTGGCACAGAGGTTTTCTTGGAATTTACTAGAGGTGGCGGGTGACTAGTAGAGGACTTGGGACTCCTCCTTTTCATCTTCCTCTCATCCATTGAGACAAAGCTTCCTTCCAATATTCCTGCTAGAATTAAAAAGGGGTATAAAATACAGTTGCACACAATCCACATTAAGGTCAAACTGTGATTATCCATCATGCAATGTAATACATCACTGTTCTAGGCTGCCATAATGTATAACAAAATTGCTCCCATTTTGTCCTTGGGTACAATGACCCAGGTTTACTATGCCTTATACTACAGTTTTCTGGCATACAAGGCATAAAAAAAAAAGTCAATTTTTGGCACAAAAAAATAGCACCTTTAAAAAAAAAAAAAAAAAAAAAAAAAAAAAATGCTACGGCCTTCACAACTTTCCTAAAAAGGGGGCCTGGTGATCATCATTTACACCACAAATCTGCTGTAAATGATGGGGAAAGGGGGGGAATGGAATGTATGCCAGCCTACACCTTAGCTATGAAGATGCCATCCCATCTACCCAGTGCAGTTGTATACTGGCCTCAGAAGACTTGTGAGATGACTGTATGATAGTCTAGGACCACCAGAGTAGTGGCCCATTTAACTGAGGAGTATAGGTTAATACTGTTCAGTCCATCTGGCCAGTTTCTTTAGGGTTTTGGAAAAATTCTGTTATACTTGGCAGTTTCTAGAATGTATTGGCTCTTAAGAAGTTCAGGCACCATCCCCTGCGTCCATGGCAAGACAGGTTTATGGTTGCATTTAGCCATATCCAATTCTTGTTCTTTGACCACAATCAATAATATTGCCGAGATGGAGGATGTGTTAGCCGTCATGGGCTGATGGAAGGACCCACCAATCCACCTAGCAAACATGCCCACAGAGCCAATACATTGCCAACTACTGGATCCATGCCAAGTAGTCCATCAACTCAGAAATCAGAATAAGACAAGCCTTTCTAATATAGAGGGAAAGGACTGTAGCCCTAATAACAGCAATGTACTAAGAAACCGAGATGGGAGTGGCTGCCACCGAAATCCGTGCCTACTAAAGGAATGCCCATCAGATTATCTAAATGTAACTTCATGAGGAAAGCAACAACCACCAAACATGTTCTGACACCCCCTCTGTTTGGGTATTCCCTGCATATCTATTCCACTGGTCCACTATCTATCATGACTTTCTTTGAGATATTCTAGACATTTACTCTTTGGCTTTCCTTTGGTTATCGGTTGTTTATAGTACATCATTATATAATCTCTATACCATTTTAGGATGAGCCTTTATGTACTTGTATTATTTCATTGTAAGTTTATGCAGAGTTTCTCCAATTAAGGGGTGTGGTTCTTGTAGTAGGGTCATGTTTTGCGTGACCATTTTTGTATAGCTCACATTGTCTTGTACCATTTATTATTATTGTGATTTTGTACAAATAAAAATTATATACATTTTTTATTATTCTTCTCTCGGCTACATTTTTTTGATTAGTTGTCATTAACCACCAAACATGTCCTGAATCCGAAAACTAACTAAAATAGCCAGGGGCAGGAACACAAGAAACAAGGGTGTGATCTGTGTCCATTAGGGAGATTCTCATAGTCACCTATCTGCCGTCTTCACACGCCACAGGGAACTTGGACGTGGTAGCGGGGTAACTGGCAATGTGGCTGCCAATGCAGCAAGTGGGGACAGGGTTTCCGGCTAGGCGCTCTTATAGAGCACTGCGCCCATAGGTCAGCTTGTGTCTGCCTCCTATGGACACTAGGTTAGGGTAAACCAGATTAGCGCAGCGTCTGTGGAGAGAGTATAGCCGACATGTTGCTGTGGTGAAGCCAACATGGTGCGGTGTTGCCTAATGAAATAAGGGAGAAAACTTCTTTTTCTAAGTTATTCTTTGCTACCTCTTCGGCCACTGACGCTTCATTCGCTATACAGCAGCTTACAGGGGGTCACAGCTGACAATAAAGTCCCTTTGGACAGTGATCTGACTGCTGGCTACTCAGCTTTCCTGATTCAGTAGTATGGAACTACAAGTCCCAGCATGTCATGGCAGCAAATCCACAGGTTGTTAGCAGGGATCTGAGCTGACAGGTTCAGTACATGCAGGACTGTACAATACTAGATTAACTAACAACTACACACAATTACCACAACACATGCACGATAAACGCAATGAAAACGCACCATTCAGACGTCTTCAGACCTGTTTCTGATCCGTCATTACAGTGGGCTCTCTACTAACACCCCGGATGTAGGGAAACTGAGGTTACAAGACAAAGGTTCCTAGCAAAATAAGTTACAGGGCTTAGGAAATAAAACTTGGTTTTGCTGACACCTAGTGGACGAAGCAGGGACTGCTACAGTGCTGGACATCGGCAGTGCCATGCAGTGTACGTGGTCTGCATGTTCAGGGGGTGCTCAGTCACAGTACATGTTTTACTGCTTACAGTCTTCAAAGGTCACCAAACCCAAGTATTACAGTATTAGGTCACACTGCATTCAATAGTTACACTCCCTTCACACTTACCAGTCCATCTAGCCTAAGTGTTACATTTTTCATTTCCATTCCTTTTCAAACCATAAGGGGTCAAGGGTCGGATACCATTGGAGATGTTGAAGGGAATCAAAAGGGTTCCATTGATCCCCATCTGGGCTGTGGGGCCACTATATAGAGCCATGAAGTATGTGAAAACCAAGGCCAACTGAATAAGAACCACCAGTGGAGCCTATCAAACGCTTTTTTCGTGTCTACAGAAAATAAGCAGAAGGGGTCCCCAAAATCTCTCACCCTATGGATCAAGGAAATAGATTTGATTGTGTTGCCCTGTTTTTCATTATGGGAATGTAGGTCTGGAGCAGTGGCGTAACCGGCGGGGCCCCGTGGCAAACTTTTCACATGGGCCCCCCCACCCCGACGCCAAAGACCTAGACCGACCCCCTCCTCCACATTCCTGTGCGCTCTATTATGTCCCTCAGTGGCCCCTGCACACAGTATTAGCCCCATAGTGGCCTCTGCACACAGTATTATGTCCCTTAGTGTCCCCTGCACACAGTATTGTACCCCATAGTGGCCCCTGCACACAGTATTATGTCCCATAGTGGCCTCTGCACACAGTATTATGTCCCTTAGTGGCCCCTGCACACAGTATTGTACCCCATAGTGGCCCCTGCACACAGTATTATGTCCCATAGTGGCCCCTGCACAGAGTATTGTGGCCCCTGCACACAGTATTTAGCCCCATAGTGGCCCCTGCACACAGTATTATGTCCCTTAGTCGCCCCTGCACACAGTATTATGCCCCACTGTGAACACCCATAAATAATTATTATACTCTGGGGTCTTTTCAGACCCCAGAGTATAATAATCGGAGACCCGGGGGAATAAAAACATAAAAAACCTACTGTTTCTTACCTGTCCCCGACTCCTATGCTGTCGGCATCCGCTGTTGGCCTTCTTCAATGACGTCGGACGTCACATGACCCGGAATGCAGGCCGGGGTCATAGGACGTTAGACAACTAGGCCTGAGCTGAGGCCTGCCCGGATCATGGAGAGGTAAGTAACAGTGTTTTTTATGTTTCTTTCCTCTCCTGGGCCTCCGATCATTATACTCGGGGGTCTGCAAAGACCCCCCCCCCCCCGAGTATAATGATAGTCTTTTTGGGGCCCGTGGTGTCACTTACCGATCCCAGCCCAGCCAGGATGGTTAAGTAAATAGGGCCCGTTACCGGCTGGAGTAATTCCAGCGAAAACGGCCAATTATAAAAAAACAAAAAAAAAAAACGCAGCGGTAGCGGCTGTCACCGAGCCCCCTAATGTCCCAGGCCCTGTGGCAGCCACTTCCACTGCTGTTACGGTAGTTACGCCACTGGTCTGCAGACACAATGCTAGGAAGTTTTAAGACCACATTGAGCAATGAAATTGGCCTATAGCTCCTGAATGTAGTCTGGTCCCTGCCAAGGCACAGAGGAACTGTAAATGGATGGAAAACGTAATACAAATGTTCAACGCATGGAGGAAATGGGGAGCCAGGGCATCTTTAAAGGTCTTGAAGAATTTTGAAGTAAAGCCATTGAACCCTGGGCTTTTCCCAGATTTTAATTCTCTTATTGCTTATGTGTTACATAAAGTTTCGGTTGAGGTTCCTGCACCGTTAGGGTCAATATGTGTCCACCTGCCACCAAATGAGGGGAAAAGGAGACCCCAAGGACTATTATACCCCAGATCACCCACCCATTCACCCTCTATTTACATAGGCACATACCTGTTTTATAGTGACCGTGCAGTTATTATGTCTGCTATAAAATAGATACTTTGTGATATAAATGCTGAAGGGTCCAAACCAAGCAGTCCAATCTGCTTCATAGTGATCCTCACACCTTCCATTCTGCTTCACAGAGGCCCCACACACAGTACAATCAGCTCCATAGTGGCCCCCACACAGTACAGTTTGCGCCACAGTAGCCCTTTACAGTATAATCTGTTCCATACCACCCGTGCCATAGGTTCACCATCAAGACCATAGACTATAATGGGGTCTGTGTGCTTTCCGCGTGCTGCCCGCACGAATCATGCGGGCAGGAAAGTAGATTGTGAATTATTTCCTGTCCACATGTTCCTTGCGGAGATCTGGCGGCAAGCACACAGACCCCGTTCCCATGCAGACTCCCCTTAACGGAATACCAACGAAGATGTGGATGAGGGGTTGGTCTCACAGAACGCTCCTTTTTAGGCTTGAATATGCCTTATAACACACAAACTTGGTAAATCTGGTGCGGTTTAAGACTAAACCTTAGACGTCAGTAAATCTACCCCATGACAGAATATTCATTATTTTGATTCCTTATTATGTAACAGACATGCTGTGGTTTTATGTTGTTATTTAATAAAGATATAATGTTCAAAAAAAAAAATCTGCAGATGTCACAGAATGCAAAGCCAGCGTTCAAGCCTTACCGCTTTAGAAAGGTCTCACGTTGGCCCTATCTGGAGACCATAATTGAAGAGGAGGAGGACATGGAAGAAGTCTCATTGTACTCCAGTGAGATACAAACACCCCAATATTACTTTGATAGTGATAGCATGTATGAGGAAGAGGACAACATGGAGCAAGCTCAAGAGAGCGTAAGAGAGAACATCTCCAAGACAATGCAGACTCCTTTGGGCTATCCTGTGAAGGATCAGGTGGAGGCAGCATGCCCGAGCTGCGAATCAATGACACCTCAAAGAAAATGGTGGAAACCAAAATACTGCAGGAGGCACAGAAACCCCACAGCAGCAGAGGCCCGACCATCATGGCTCCTTAGAGTAATGCTATGCTGCTGGGGAGTGAACATTGATTGAATAATTTAACACTCAACTCGGCCAGATCACGATGACTCCAGAATATCAGGGAGATAAGAACATCATCTCCAGATTTGCATCATCCTGATCTGCAAGGCTGGAGACTCTGTGAAGATCTCGTCTAAGAGTTTCCTTTCGTTGACATTGATAAATTATTATAATTTTTGATGATTAAAAAAATGTATCAATAAATTTTTTGTTTTTCGTTCACTTCTTGTGTTTTCTGACTCATATTATAGGCAGATCAGCCCTGGGGTCCCAGTTACTTATCTGACCAAGTACAATGCCTGTAAGGAGTTTGTATGTTCTTCTGTGTCTGGTGGGGTTCCTCTGGGGATGGGTTTCCTCCCAGTCCAGTAGCTCAGACCTGATAGGGAATGTAGATTGTGAGCTCTACTGGGGACAATGGGGGATTTATTAAGACTCACATTTCTGATGCCAGTCTTAAAGGGGCTCTATCAGCAAAATCATGCTGATGAGCCCCACATATGCGTGAATAGCCTTTAAAAAGGCTATTCAGGCACCGTAAATGTTATATTAAACTACCCCCCTGTCTTAAAATAAAACCCTAAAAAAGAATATGATCTACTTACGCATCGTGCACGCTGGGCAGGCATTCAGGGTGTGTCTTCTTCATCCACGCCTCTTCTTCCTCCGATGTCCTCCGATCCAGTCCTTCTCCAGCGCTCGCGAACTGACACTGATATAAAAAAAAAAATGCGCAGGCGCCTAGGCCATTTTTTTTTTTATTTTTTTTTTATCAGTGTCAGTTCGCGAGCGCCGGACGAGGACATCGGAGGAAGAAGAGGTGTGGATGAAGAAGATGGCGCACCCTGAATGCCCACCCAGCGTGCACGATGCATAAGTAGATCATATTCTTTTTTAGGGTTTTATTTTAAGACAGGGGGTAGTTTAATATAACATTTACGGTGCCTGAATAGCCTTTTTAAAGGCTATTCACGCATATGTGGGGCTCTATCAGCATGATTTTGCTGATAGAGCCCCTTTAATATACTGGCCCTGCAAGATGCGGCAGAATTATTAACCATCTCTGGCACCTTAATAATTCCAGCACATCTTGGGAGGTAGTGTGCACCATAATGGAAATCTACATCACTGAGAGAACTGGCACAAGTTATAGGAAGGGGTATTCACACTTATGCCCTGTGTCATTCTGACAGGTTTCCATCCTCAGTGCCGAACTGGACAGTGGACAGTTACCTGGCGGTCAGTCCTGTATGTCCGACCTTGTGTCTGGCCAAAAAAAAAAGTGGTTTCATCATGGAGAGGCTGCAGGCAGACACTGGCGGCTTGTTTTTAAAAACCATTCAAATGAATGGGTTTTAAAACTGACTGTTGGGTAGCCATCTCCTGTCCAGTTTCACTGGGGCTGAGGACGGAAACCTGGCAGAATGACACGGGGTGGGCACAAGTTTGAAGGCCCCCCCCTTACATGTATGTCCTCCCTCCCCCCACCTGTATGCCTTCCCTCCCCCCTACCTGTACGCCCGCCGTTTACCCTACCTATACGTCTGCCGTTTCCCCTACCTGTATGTCCGTCCCCCTACCCTGGACTTCCGATCATTATACTCTGGGGTCTGAAGAGACCCCAGAGTATAATAGCAGAATTTCTTTTGGGGTTGTCCAACAAATACACTTACCAATCCCCATTCCTGTTCACAGACACATCTGCTTCTCCTTCTGCCCTCCAGGGGGCCCCAGCAACGTGATATGGGAAGCAGAGAAAGAAGTGGGGGCAGCCATGAGCAGCAATGGGGATTGGTAAGCAAATAGGGCCAGTTACCTGCTGGGATTACTCGAGCAGGTAACAGCCTATTAGCTGGAATGCCCGCCACTTCATCTGCATGTTGTTGGCGTCGATGATCCGCCTATATTCAGCAAATTGCTGCCGTTGATGGTTTGCCTGCTCGGATGTTTTGGCAGCTCTTAAACTGTCCTGCTGCTGAACTTGTTTCTCAACGCCGTGCATGTGATTGTTCCAGAATCACAGCAGCTCGCTGGGAAGCCATATAATGACCATGTTGTTGGCGATGATAATACGCCTGCTCCGGCGTTTTGGCAGCTGTCAAGCTGGCCTGCCACTAAACTCGTTCCTTGCGCTGTGCCCGTGATTGTTCTGGCATCCCAGCAGCTCGCTGGAACACCATATAATGAGCCTGTTGTTGGCGCCAATGATCCCCCTCAGCTCCACTTGAGGAGAACTCTGTTGACTTCTAGCTACATTCATAGCTGTCGTTTTAGAATTTTGCAGCAACTTAGATTCTCTTTTTCCCAGCATGTTTAAAAGTAGCAAACTGCCAATTTGGATTAAAGGGGCTCATTCACTGGGAAAAGTCGTTTTTATCTAATCACATGCTTGCATAGGCTTTAGAAATGCTATTCCACACCTACCTTTAGTATGTAGATTGCCTCAGTGGTTTCTGAATAAGTCCGTTTTTATTAATATGCTAATGAGCCTCCAGCCAGCTCAGGAAGTTCCCAGCAGCCTCCTCTCTCCTATTATCTCCTATGTGTGTGAGGCAAACAGGAAGCTGAGTCATCAGCAGCAGCAGTCTCCCATAGGAAACAACAGGGAGAGGTGTGCACCATCTATCGTGCACCAGTCTAATTAGCATATGAATAAAAACAGTCTTATTCAGAAAACACTGAGGCAATCTACATACTAAAGGTAGGTGTGGAATAGACTTTCTAAAGGCTATGCAAGCATGTGATTAGTTAAAAATGACTTTTCCTAGTGATAGAGCCCCTTTAAAGGTGTTCTCCCATCCAGTGTGTCAGCATGTTGCCTGGAGCTGATCAGATAATATGCAAATGCATGTACACAATGGACTCAGGGTTAACTGAGTGTTTACAGAGAGATAACAGACCTGGCTGAGATAAGGTTGCTACAAGAGCAGTGTAATATAGTATGCGAACATAAATTCATAACAGTCGTGAAGCCATGTCATTTACTAGGATAAAAAAGTAGCCTACGTGTTAATCAAGGTTACAAACTATCTATGAGCTAAATTTCCTTTAAAACCAGTTCAGCGGTTTTTTGCGTGATTGAGGAACAAACATACAAACTTCCACAATTATAATATTAGTAGGACACTTTCAGGCCTTCAATTTAATAGGAACACTAGTAGTGTCATTGGCAGGGGTCTCAAACATATGGCCCCCGAGACTGTAATGTGCACAAGAGTGGTTTCTAGACCTTCTTTTGGCTTATTTTTTCTATAAAAGTTAATTTGACAATATTAAAGTTAATTTGAGCATATACCCAGTGGTCTGTGTATATGCTCAATTTCATTTGGTTCATTTACTGGTCTCTGAAATAGATAGCAAAAGAGGTCCTGGGCCCATAAGACCAGATGGGATGGTTCTCCTGTGTCTACTCTCAGTATCATCTAGACGTGATAAAATATCAGTGATTTGAGCCAAATGCTCCTATATAGCTTTCTCTATGGGAATCCAGTGTTTGTTCCTGCTTATTTTCAACTTTGGCAATCCTGGTACCTCTGGTGTCACTCAAGTCTCAGCTGCAGGAGCACAACAGCAAAGAAGGAATGGTGTACATGGAACCGCCAGCAAAATCTTGAAGAAGGTCAATAAAGAGGATTGACTGTTAGGATGCATCCACCAGTTTTTCTGACCTACCAAGTCCTGGTCATATGATACAATCCCTGGTTCCTTCTAATTTCGTTAACCTAGATAGCTGTAAATGGCTTGTGCCATGATTCTCAGCAAGCACGGCTCAACCTGCCATGAGACACACACCCACTCTCACTGAAAAATTTATAGGATACTACGCAAAAATGCTCCAAGGCCAAAAATATCTGGGTGAGATTAGTTCTGGTGCGAGAGACTACAGTGACTATGTCATCCTGGAGGGACCCAGAAAGGATTGCCCATGATACTCTGCTCAGACCAGAAAACGGTTTCGCATGAATCCCATCCACTTTGCAAGTACTGTAAAACGCCACGATTTTTCCACCGTGGGCAAATCACGGCATTTCCGGCCCATGGGGCCCCCAGCCTAAGGCTAAGGCCCCACATAGTTTTTTTTGCTGTGGGAAAAACCATGGTGAAAATGCAATTCGGTTTTTCCAGAGCACGATTTTTCCCACAGCGCTTTTCACAAAAGTCTGCAGAGTTTTCCTCTGCAGACTTATACTTCAGTTATACCTGTAGGAAAACCACTACCGTTTCTGTAGGTATGATTGACATGCTGCCATTTCCAGAATCGCAACGGTTTTGGAAATTGCAGAAAAATATGCGCAGCAAAAATGCTGCACATATTTTTCTGCAATGTGTGGATGAGATTCTAGAGAATCCCATTAACTTTGCATGGACTATAAACCGCCAGGGCAAAAACCACAGCATTTAAGCTACGTGGAGCCCCGGACTAAAGAGATTTCCAGGATAACAAAAAAAAATTACTCACCAGTCCTGGGTGCTCTGATGTCTTCCAGCATAATCCAATCCTGCTTCTCCAATGTTTTCTTCCAGAGGAAGTCCCTGCCGCATGTGACTGTTAAGGCCAATCAGTGGCCTAAGGAAAGGAACACAGGACGTCACAGTACAGCGTGGACTTCTGCCGCAAGAAAACACTGGAGCAGCAGGACCAGACAGTGTGGTAAACACCACAGCACCAGGGAAAGATGAGTATGATTTTTTTTTAATCTTCCCCTGCCTAATATATATTTTAATAAGGTGACAATATAACACTCCTGACCAGAGTATTCTGGAGTGTAATTAATGGTTGATGGCTTACAGATTTTAAAAGTCTCAATAAAAGTTATATTTTAATTAAAAAAAATAAAAAATTTGGGGGTGCCCATTACAGATATGTGTGGCTTACTACCAGCCACACCAACAAACAGATAATGCAGTTAGGTGTCACCAGTTTTTCAGTAATGCTGGACAGACCCAGGCTGTTCCTCTTACTCTCAGGATCTGCCCTGAAGTGCAGACTCTGCAGCCTCTTATGGCCCAGTAAAGAGCCCAGAACCCATACCTGGAGCTAAAGCCTACTCAAGACCTGCAGTGGAACAGACATATGTCAGAAACCTGGGGTGATATACTGTGACTCCAGCACTCTGCTTGTCACCTTATTACAAAAAAGAACAGGGAGCTGCAGGTAAGCGGACACCAGTGGGGGGGGGGGGGGGGGGAGAGGGTTAATCCGATACTGCACACTCAGCTCAACTACTCCAGAGTAGTTGAGATGAGTGCACGTCCCGATGTAGCTGGCAGATGTAGCAGTCCGATGCAGCAGACTAACACACTCAGCTCTGCTGCATCGGACTGCTAACATCGGCCAGCTCTGCACTACTCCCAACCATCCCTCCATCTACTCCTCCTGTCACACACATCTCGTGTGTAGCAGAGCTCAGCGCACACTCAGCTCTACAACAGAGTGTAGAGATGTAGCAGAGCTGAGCTCTATTACACCAGAGATGTATGTGTGTGTGTGTGTGTGTGTGTGTGTGTGTGTGTGTGTGTGTGTGTGTGTGTGTGTGTGTGTGTGTCAGGAGTAGTAGCTAGAGGGATGGTTGGCAGTAGTGCAGAGCTGTGTGTGTGACAGGAGGAGTAGTTGGAGGGATGGTTGGGTGTAGCAGAGCTGAACTCTGCTTCATCTCTGGAGTAGCCAAGCTAACCACACGGCTAGCTCTGCTTCATCTCTCCATAGGAATGCATTGACCAGCGTTGATTGGCCAGTGTACAGCATTCGGCCAATCAACGCTGGTTCTGCCTGAGGAGGTGGAGTCTAAAATCGGTCCACAGCAGTTTTCATTCTGGTCTGATTTTAGACTTCGCCTCCTCCGGCAGAACCAGCGTTGATTGGCCGAATGCTGTACACTGGCCAATCAACGCTGGTCAATGCATTCCTATGGAGAGATGAAGCAGAGCTAGCCGTGCGGTTAGCTCGGCTACTTCGGACACGAAGCAGAGTTCAGCTCTGCTACACCCAACCATCCCTCCAACTACTCCTCCTGTCACACACACAGCTCTGCACTACTGCCAACCATCCCTCTAGCTACTCCTCCTGTCACACACACACACACACATCTCTGGTGTAATAGAGCTCAGCACACACTCAGCTCTGCTACATCTCTACACTCTGTTGTAGAGCTGAGTGTGCGCTGAGCTCTGCTACACACGAGGTGTGTGACAGGAGGAGTAGATGGAGGGATGGTTGGAAGTAATGCAGAGCTGCTACACCAGAGATTTAGCAGAGCTGGCCGATGTTAGCAGTCCGATGCAGCAGAGCTGAGTGTGTTAGTCTGCTGCATCGGACTGCTACATCTGCCAGCTACATCGGGCCGTGCGCTCAGCTCAACTACTCTGGAGTAGTTGAGCTGAGTGTGCAGTATCGGATTAACCCCCTCCCCCCCACTGGTGTCCGCTTACCTGCAGCTCCCTGTTCTTTTTTGTCCGGTCCTCTGTCCAGATTTCAGAGTGCCCTGCCCCCCTCTCCTTCAACTAGTATTATAGAGAAGGCGGGGCTTAGGAGAATGTGGGCAGGGAGACATGAGTGATGAACTCATGGCTCCACGCCCACACTCTCCAGCCGCACTAAGCCCTCTAAGGGAGCTCTGAAGAGGACAGAGGACTCCGCCTCCCTAAACTAGTATTGTAGAGATGCAGGGAGTAGGCGGGGCTTAGTGCGGCTGGAGAGTGTGGGCGGGGAGACGTGAGTGCATCACTCATGTCTCCCCTCCCAGTACCTACCCACACTCTCCTAAGCCCCGCCTTCTCCATAATACTAGTCTCTGGAGGCGGGGGCAGGGTGTTCTGAAGACATGTGGACAGAGGACTGGACCAAGAAGAGGAGCTGGGAGCTGCAGCTATGCAGGTAAGTGGACAACGGTGGTGGTGGTGGGGGGGGAGGGTTTAATCACTACACAGAGTGGGGTCCAACAATTTGTGGACTACATGCTGTGTAGTGAATAGGATCGTTTTTAAAATCCAATCTCTGAATGATCGGAAATTGGATTTTAAAAACGATCCTGAAATGTCAAAATCGTCTCAACCCGAAGTGCTGGCCGATGTAGTAGTGTCCAATGTAGCATCGGTAGATCTGAGTGTGTAGCAGGTTCAGCTCTGCTTGATCTCAGCATAGGAATGCATTGACCAGCGTTGATTGGCCGAATGCCGTACTTCTGTATGGCATTCGGCCAATCAACACTGGTCAATGCATTCCTATGGGAAAAAAGTCAGCTCGCGCATATTGCAAGCTGATAGGGATCCCAGATAGAGCCCCAAAGAGCTGGGTGAGTAACATTCCCCCTAAATAAAGGTAATCCCTAGCTAACCCTGCCTGTAGATCTGTCCCTGTCTCACAGTCACATAGTTCACAGTCCAAAATTGGTCGAATGTTAAATCCACCATTCGTCTAAATTGGAGGTCACCTGATTTCAGCAGCCAATTACTTTTTCCGATTTTTTTTAACTGCCTCCGTTGTCGTAGTTCCTGTCCTACCTCCCCTGCGCAGTTATTGATGAAAAAAAAAAAACGCGCCAAGGTGGGAGGGGATACAAATTTTTACTGCATTTGCCTCCTGGTGTTCAATTCGAATCGAACACCTCGAACAGCCTGATATTTGATCGAATATGTATTCGATCGAACGGTGTTCTCTCATCTCTACTCCTGACCACAGTATTATGGAGTGTAATTAATGGTTGATGGGTTGCAGATTTTAAACAGTCTCAATAAAAGTTATATTTTAATAAAAATAAAAAATTGGAGGGGTTGCCCATTACAGATTCTAAAAAAATTTTTTGGCAGTCCTGTATCCATTGTATATAAGCCACACATATAGTTAACTTTGTTCTGTTTAGTTAGTGCTTGGAAAAGCAGGTTTTTGTTTGATGTTTTTGTACTTAAAAGTGAAGGTTTATTTTATTTTGCTATTTTTTTCAAATAAACCTGTTTGCATCAGATAGTGTCCCTGTCTCTGACTGATTGGGTCCACACCATTGCTGCTACCGAGCTACCATCCCCACATTATACAGTGTTGGCCAAAAGTATTTTTCACCCCTGCAACTCTGTCAGATAATACTCATGTTCTTCCAGAAAATGATTGCAAGCACAAACTCTTTGGTATTAATATTTTCATTTATTTTGCTTGCAATGAAAAAACACAAAAGAGAATGAAAAAAAAAAAAAAAAAAAAAAAAAAAAAAGTCAAATCATTGTTCATTTTACACAAAACTCCAAAAATGGTCCGGACAAAAGTATTGGCACCCTCAGCCTAATACTTGGTAGCACAACCTTTAGACAAAATAACTGCGAACAACCGCTTCCGGTAACCATCAATGAGTTTCTTACAATGCTCTGCTGGAATTTTAGACCATTCTTCTTTGGCAAACTGCTCCAGGTCCCTGAGATGTGAAGGAGGCCTTCTCCAAACTGCCATCAGGAGATCTCTCCACAGGTGTTCTATGGGATTCAGGTCTGGACTCATTGCTGGCCACTTTAGAAGTCTCCAGTGCTTTCTCTCAAACCATTTTCTAGTGCTTTTTGAGTGTGTTTTGGGTCATTGTCCTGCTGGAAGACCCATGACCTCTGAGGGAGATCCAGCTTTCTCACACTGGGCCCTACATTATGCTGCAAAATTTGTTGGTAGTCTTCAGACTTCATAATGCCATGCACACGGTCAAGCAGTCCAGTGTTGACCGTAGTTTTATGTTGTTATTTAATAAAGATTAGAGATGAGCGAACACTAAAATGTTCGAGGTTCGAAATTCGAATCGAACAGCCGCTCAATGTTCGTGTGTTCGAACGGGTTTCGAACCCCATTATAGTCTATGGGGAACAGATACTCGTTAAGGGGGAAACCCAAATCCGTGTCTGGAGGGTCACCAAGTCCACTATGACACCCCAGGAAATGATGCCAACACCTCTGGAATGACACTGGGACAGCAGGGGAAGCATGTCTGGGGGCATCTAACACACCAAAGACCCTCTATTACCCCAACATCACAGCCTAACAACTACACACTTTACACACTCAATACCACATCTCTGACAGTAGGAAAACACCTTGAAACATGTGTATTTGGCACTTGCAGTGAGGAGAGCTTGTCACCAGCAGTGAATTTGGCCCTTGTAGTAAGTTGAGGTTGGCACCAACATTTGTTTTGAAAATCAGGGTGGATTGAGCCTCTAACAAGCAGAGTTTGGGCAAATTCATGGTGGAGGGAGCCTCTAAACACCCCGGTTTGGGCAAATTCATGGTGGAGGGAGCCTCTAAAAACCCCAGTTTGGACCAATTCATGGTGGAGGGAGCCTCTAAAAACCCCAGTTTGGGCAAAGTCATGGTGGAGGGAGCCTCTAAACAGCCCAGTTTGGGCAAATTCATGGTGGAGGGAGCCTCTAAAAAACCCAGTTTGGACCAATTCATGGTGGAGGGAGCCTCTAACCAGCCCAGTTTGGGCAAATTCATGGTGGAGGGAGCCTCTAAAAAACCCAGTTTGGACCAATTCATGGTGGAGGGAGCCTCTAACCAGCCCAGTTTGGGCAAATTCATGGTGGAGGGAGCCTCTAAAAAACCCAGTTTGGACCAATTCATGGTGGAGGGAGCCTCTAACCAGCCCAGTTTGGGCAAATTCATGGTGGAGGGAGCCTCTAAACAGCCCAGTTTGGGCAAATTCATGGTGGAGGGAGCCTCTAACCAGCCCAGTTTGGACCAATTAATGGTGGAGGGAGCCTCTAACCAGCCCAGTTTGGACCAATTAATGGTGGAGGGAGCCTCTAACCAGCCCAGTTTGGACCAATTAATGGTGGAGGGAGCCTCTAACCAGCCCAGTTTGGACCAATTAATGGTGGAGGGAGCCTCTAACCACCCCAGTTTGGACCAATTCATGGTGGAGGGAGCCTCTAAACAGCCAAGTTTGGACCAATTCATGGTGGAGGGAGCCTCTAAAAACCCCAGTTTGGACCAATTCATGGTGGAGGGAGCCTCTAACCAGCCCAGTTTGGGCAAATTCATGGTGGAGGGAGCCTCTAAACAGCCCAGTTTGGGCAAATTCATGGTGGAGGGAGCCTCTAAAAACCCCAGTTTGGACCAATTCATGGTGGAGGGAGCCTCTAAAAACCCCAGTTTGGACCAATTCATGGTGGAGGGAGCCTCTAACCAGCCCAGTTTGGACCAATTCATGGTGGAGGGAGTCTCTAAAAACCCCAGTTTGGACCAATTCATGGTGGAGGGAGCCTCTAAACAGCCCAGTTTGGACCAATTCATGGTGGAGGGAGCCTCTAAAAACCCCAATTTGGACCAATTCATGGTGGAGGGAGCCTCTAACCAGCCCAGTTTGGACCAATTCATGGTGGAGGGAGCCTCTAACCAGCCCAGTTTGGGCAAATTCATGGTGGAGGGAGCCTCTAAAAACCCCAATTTGGACCAATTCATGGTGGAGGGAGCCTCTAAACAGCCCAGTTTTGGCAAATTCATGGTGGAGGGAGCCTCTAAAAACCCCAGTTTGGACCAATTCATGGTGGAGGGAGCCTCTAACCAGCCCAGTTTGGGCAAATTCATGGTGGAGGGAGCCTCTAACCAGCAGAGTTGTGGGAAAGCAGGGTGGAGGGAGCCTCTAACCAGCAGAGTTGGTGGAAATCAGGGTGGAGGGAGCCTCTAACCAGCAGAGTTGGGGGAAATCATGTTGGAGGGAGCCTAGTATTAGCAGAATTGTGCAACGCTTATGGTGGATGAGTATGAGGATGCGGAGGAATTGGAGAGGTTGAGTACAGACATGGAGTTTCATGTTGGGGTGCTTTACACAGGTGGGCACAAAAATGAAGGCTCTATCCAGTGGTGGTTCATTTTTATCAAAGTGAGCCGGTCGGCACTCTCAGCTGACAGACGGGTGCGCTTGTCAGTGATGATGCCACCGGCTGCACTGAACACCCTCTCAGATAGGACGCTGGCGGCAGGACAGGACAGCACCTCCAAGGCATATAGGGCAAGTTCAAGCCACAGGTCCAACTTCGACACCCAATACGTGTAGGGCGCAGAGGGGTCGGAGAGGACAGGGCTGTGGTCGGAAAGGTATTCCCGCAACATGCGCCTATACTTCTCACGCCTGGTGACACTAGGACCCTCCGTGGCGGCACTTTGGCGAGGGGGTGCCATCAAGGTGTCCCAGACCTTAGACAGTGTGCCCCTCGTTTGTGTGGACCGGTGAGAACTTGGTTGCCTACTGGAGGAACTGCCCTCCCTGCCGCCAACGTCACATGCTGGAAACATCTCCATCATATTCTGCACCAATTGCCTGTGGCAAGCATTGATGCGATTGGCCCTCCCCTCTACCGGAATAAAAGACGAGATGTTGTTTTTATACCGGGGGTCAAGGATAGCAAAGATCCAGTACTGGTTGTCCTCCATGATTTTGACAATACGCTTGTCGGTTGTAAAGCACCCCAACATGAACTCAGCCATGTCTGCCACAGTGTTAGTTGGCATGACTCCTCTGGCCCCACCGGAAAGTTCAATCTCCATTTCCTCCTCATCCTCCATGTCTACCCATCCGCGCTGCAACAATGGGACGATTCGAAGTTGCCCGGAAGCCTCCTGTATCACCATCACATCATCGGACAACTCTTCTTCCTCCTCCTCCTCCTCCTCCATTAAACGCAGTGAAGCGGACAGATGTGTGGACCTACTCTCCAGCTGTGACGGATCGGATGCTATCCCTAACTCCTCTGTGTGATCTGAGTTATCCCTGATGTCAATCAGGGATTCTCTCAGAACACACAAGAGCGGGATTGTAAGGCTCACCATCGCATCCTCAGAGCTCACCCTCCTTGTGGACTCCTCAAAGACCCGTAGGATGTCACAAAGGTCTCTCATCCATGGCCACTCATGGATGTGAAACTGAGGCAGCTGACTTTGTGGCACCCTAGGGTTTTGTAGCTGGTATTCCATCAAAGGTCTCTGCTGCTCAACCACTCTATTCAACATCTGAAACGTTGAGTTCCAGCGTGTGGGGACGTCGCACAAAAGCCGGTGTTGTGGCACATGCAGGCGTTGCTGGAGAGATTTTAAGCTAGCAGCGGCTACTGTCGACTTGCGAAAGTGGGCGCACATGCGCCGCACTTTCACCAGTAGCTCTGGAACATTGGGGTAGCTCTTTAGGAAACGTTGCACCACTAGGTTGAAGACGTGGGCCAGGCATGGAACATGTTGGAGTCCGGCAAGCTCCAGAGCTGCTACCAGGTTCCGGCCGTTATCACAAACGACCATGCCTGGGCCCAGGTGCAGCGGCTCAAACCATATTGCCGTCTCATCGAGGAGGGCATCCCTCACCTCGGAGGCAGTGTGCTGTCTGTCCCCCAAGCTGATCAGCTTCAGCACAGCCTGCTGACGTCTACCAACGCCAGTGCTGCAACGTTTCCAACTCGTAGCTGGGGTCAATCTAACAGCGGAGGAGGAGGCGGTGGCGGAGGAGGAGGCGGTGGCGGAGGAGGAGGCGGTAGAGGAGGAGGAGGAGGGGGGTGTTCTTCTCGTGTCCCTGCCAGGAATGTTAGGCGGGGAGATGAGGTACACCGGGCCAGTTTGGGAAGCAGTCCCAGCCTCAACTACATTCACCCAGTGTGCCGTCAGTGAAATGTAGCGTCCCTGTCCGCATGCACTTGTCCACGCGTCGGTGGTCAAGTGGACCTTTGTGCAAAGCGCGGAACTAAGGGCCCGCCTGATGTTGAGTGACACGTGCTGGTGCAAGGCGGGGACGGCACACCGGGAGAAGTAGTGACGGCTAGGGACGGCATAGCGAGGTGCCGCAGTTGCCATCAGGTCCAGGAAGGCGGGAGTTTCAACAAGCCGGAACGCCAACATCTCCTGGGCCAGCAGTTTAGCGATGTTGGCGTTCAAGGCTTGCGCGTGTGGGTGGTTAGCAGTGTATTTCTGCCGCCGCTCCAATGTCTGAGAGATGGTGGGTTGTTGTAAAGAAGTGCCTGATGGTGCCTTTGATGGTGCAGGAGAAGGAGATAAGACAGGACCAGGGGAGGATGAGGTAGAAGTCAACAAAGTGGCGGAGGCAGATGAAGTGGTGTCCTGGCTCGTCCTCTGGAGTGCATCGCCAGCACAGTCAGCAGTGGCAGTGGCAGAGGCAGAGGCAGTGGCAGAGGCAGTGGCAGTGGCGTGAACGGCAGGCGGCCTTTGTCCTGCCGTTGCTGCCTGCCACTGATTCCAGTGCTTGGATTCCAAATGACGGCGCATTGAAGTGGTGGACAGGTTGCTCTTCTCAGAGCCCCTAATCAATTTCGAGAGGCAAATTGTGCAGACAACACTATATCTGTCCTCGGCGCATTCCTTGAAAAAACTCCACACCTTCGAGAAACGTGCCCTCGAGGTGGGAGTTTTTCGGGGCTGGGTACGAACTGGAACATCTTGGGAGATTCCGGGTGTGGCCTGGCTTCGCCTAAGCTGCTGACCTCTGCCTCTGCCTCTAGCTACCCTTTTTGGTGCTGCACCTGCCTCAACATCCACACTACTTTCCCCGCTTGACATCCCCCCTGTCCAGGTCGGGTCAGTGTCCTCATCATCCACCACTTCCTCTTCCAACTCCTGTCTCATCTCCTCCTCCCGCACAATGCGCCGGTCAACTGGATGCCCTGACGGCAACTGCGTCACATCATCGTCGATGAGGGTGGGTTGCTGGTCATCCACCACCAAATCGAACGGAGATAGAGGAGACTCTAGTGTTTGAGCATCTGGACACAGATGCTCCTCTGTTAGGTTCGTGGAATCGTGACGTGGAGAGGCAGGTTGAGGGACAATGAAAGGAGCGGAGAACAGCTCTGGGGAGCAGGGACAGTTTGGGTTATTGTTCTGTAAAGCTTCGGAATTTTGGGAGGAAGGAAGACAAGACTGTTGGGTAATAGGAGGAGAGGAGGCAGAGTCTGACTGGCTGCTGGACAATGTGCTGTAAGCATTCTCTGACAGCCATTGCAAGACCTGTTCCTGGTTCAGCAATGCTTGCTGCCCCACAGGAGTAGGCACGGGACGCCCTGTGGCTTCACTGCTACCTTGCTCCCCAGAACCATTCCCCCGACCTCGCCCACGGCCTCGTCCACGTCCCTTTCCGGGAGCCTTGCGCATTTTGAATTCCTAGTTAGAAATTGGCACTGTATACCAGTAGTAAAAATTGTGGGTGCACGTAACCACAATATATTCTTTGAATTACCAGTCAGAAACTGGCACTATATGGCAGTAGCAAGAAATGAGGGTATTTATAACCCCAATATATTCTTTGAATTCCCAGTCAGACAATGGCACTGTATACCAGTAGTAAAAATTGTGGGTGCACGTAACCCCAATATATTCTTTGAATTCCCAGTCAGACACTGGCACTATATGGCAGTAGCAAGAAATGAGGGTATTTGTATTCCCAATATATTCTTTGAATTCCCAGTCAGACAATGGCACTGTATACCAGTAGTAAAAATTGTGGGTGCACGTAACCCCAATATATTCTTTGAATTTCCAGTCAGACACTGGCACTATATGGCAGTAGCAAGAAATGAGGGTATTTGTATTCCCAATATATTCTTTGAATTCCCAGTCAGACAATGGCACTGTATACCAGTAGTAAAAATTGTGGGTGCACGTAACCCCAATATATTCTTTGAATTACCAGTCAGAAACTGGCACTATATGGCAGTAGCAAGAAATGAGGGTATTTGTATTCCCAATATATTCTTTGAATTCCCAGTCAGACAATGGCACTGTATACCAGTAGTAAAAATTGTGGGTGCACGTAACCCCAATATATTCTTTGAATTACCAGTCAGAAACTGGCACTATATGGCAGTAGCAAGAAATGAGGGTATTTGTAACCCCAATATATTCTTTGAATTCCCAGTCAGACAATGGCACTGTATACCAGTAGTAAAAATTGTGGGTGCACGTAACCCCAATATATTCTTTGAATTCCCAGTCAGACACTGGCACTATATGGCAGTAGCAAGAAATGAGGGTATTTATAACCCCAATATATTCTTTGAATTCCCAGTCAGACAATGGCACTGTATACCAGTAGTAAAAATTGTGGGTGCACGTAACCCCAATATATTCTTTGAATTACCAGTCAGAAACTGGCACTATATGGCAGTAGCAAGAAATGAGGGTATTTGTATTCCCAATATATTCTTTGAATTCCCAGTCAGACAATGGCACTGTATACCAGTAGTAAAAATTGTGGGTGCACGTAACCCCAATATATTCTTTGAATTCCCAGTCAGACACTGGCACTATATGGCAGTAGCAAGAAATGAGGGTATTTGTATTCCCAATATATTCTTTGAATTCCCAGTCAGACAATGGCACTGTATACCAGTAGTAAAAATTGTGGGTGCACGTAACCCCAATATATTCTTTGAATTACCAGTCAGAAACTGGCACTATATGGCAGTAGCAAGAAATGAGGGTATTTGTATTCCCAATATATTCTTTGAATTCCCAGTCAGACAATGGCACTGTATACCAGTAGTAAAAATTGTGGGTGCACGTAACCCCAATATATTCTTTGAATTCCCAGTCAGACACTGGCACTATATGGCAGTAGCAAGAAATGAGGGTATTTGTATTCCCAATATATTCTTTGAATTCCCAGTCAGACAATGGCACTGTATACCAGTAGTAAAAATTGTGGGTGCACGTAACCCCAATATATTCTTTGAATTCCCAGTCAGACACTGGCACTATATGGCAGTAGCAAGAAATGAGGGTATTTATAACCCCAATATATTCTTTGAATTCCCAGTCAGACAATGGCACTGTATACCAGTAGTAAAAATTGTGGGTGCACGTAACCCCAATATATTCTTTGAATTCCCAGTCAGACACTGGCACTATATGGCAGTAGCAAGAAATGAGGGTATTTGTATTCCCAATATATTCTTTGAATTCCCAGTCAGACAATGGCACTGTATACCAGTAGTAAAAATTGTGGGTGCACGTAACCACAATATATTCTTTGAATTACCAGTCAGAAACTGGCAGTATATGGCAGTAGCAAGAAATGAGGGTATTTATAACCCCAATATATTCTTTGAATTCCCAGTCAGACAATGGCACTGTATACCAGTAGTAAAAATTGTGGGTGTATATAGCCCCAATTCTATTGCTAGGGGACTTGCAGGGTATTTCTGGGGTGAAGGTGGGGGGGGGCACACCGTTGGAACGGGTATCGGGGTATATATCGGGTATACAGGAATACACTGACAGTGTATTCCATTCAGGATCCTGGGAAAGCTGGGTTGCGGCGATTGAGCCCGTCAGTGCCACGTTACACTGACAAGCTTCTCCCTGGAATTTAGCTCTTACAAGAGCTGTTGTGGTTGTCTTCTCCTTCCTATCCTAGCCTGTCCCTGCCTACCCAGAATCTAAGCCCTAGCTAGCTGGACGGAAACCTCCGTCCTCGGTGAATTGCAAGCTCAGAATGACGCGAACCTGGGCGGCGCTGTTCTTTTAAATTAGAGGTCACATGTTTTCGGCAGCCAATGGGTTTTGCCTACTTTTTTCAACGTCACCGGTGTCGTAGTTCCTGTCCCACCTACCCTGCGCTGTTATTGGAGCAAAAAAGGCGCCAGGGAAGGTGGGAGGGGAATCGAGTAATGGCGCACTTTACCACGCGGTGTTCGATTCGAACATGCCGAACAGCCTAATATCCGATCGAACATGAGTTCGATAGAACACTGTTCGCTCATCTCTAATAAAGATATAATGTTAAAAAATAAATCTGCAGATGTCACGGAATGTTGCGGATTGTTAGCTCTGCTAGAATGTTATGACATCACGCTCCTTATATAACGGGCCCGCACGGACATTCCCTTGAGGGTTACAGTTGTTGGTGTAGTTGCGAAGTTGCAGTATTACTAAACGGTATAAACGTAGCAGTGAGTATGGAGAAAATGGAGGAATTTCCTGACCAAAAATGGATACTCATGGTCAAGAATGCAAAGCTAGCGTTTAAGCCTTATCGATTTAGAAAGGTCTCACGTTGGCCGTATCTGGAGACCATAATTGAAGAGGAGGAGGAAATGGAAGATAACATGGAAGAGGTGTCATTGTATTCCAGCGAGATAAAAACACCTCAATATTACTTTGATAGTGATAGCATGTATGAGGAAGAGGACAACATGGAGGAAGCTCAAGAGAGCGTAAGAGAGGACATCTCTGAGACAATGCAGACTCCTTTGGTGAAGGCAGCATGTCCAAGCCACGAGTCAATAACATCCGAAGGAAAATGGTGGATACCAAAATGCTGCAGGAGCAACAGAAACCGCACAGCAGCAGTGGCCCGACCATCATGGCTCCTTAAAGTAATGTTATGCTGCTGGGGAGTGAACATTGATTAAACAATTTACCACCCAACTCGGCCAGATCACGATGACTCTAGAACATCAGGGAGACAAGAACATCATCTCCAGTTTTGCATCATCCTGATCTGCCAGGCTGGAGACTCTGAAGATCTCGTCTAAGAGTTTCCTTTCATTGACAAATTATTATAATTTTTGATGATTAAAAAAAATGTATCAATAAATTTTTTTGTTTTCGTTCACTTCTTGTGATTTCTGACTCATACTATAGGCAGATCAGCCCTGGGGTCCTGGATACTTATCTGACCTAGTACAATGCCTGTTAGGAGTTTGTATGTTCTCCTGTGTCTGGTGGGGTTCCTCTGGGGATGGGTTTCCTCCGGGGACGGGTTTCCTCCGGGGACCGGTTTCCTCCCAGTCCAGTAGCTCAGACCTGATAGGGAATGTAGATTGTGAGCTCTACTGGGGACAGTGATGACAATGGGGGATTTATTAAGACTCACATTTCTGATGTCTTAATATACTGGCCCTGCAAGATGTGGCAGAATTATTAACCATCTCTGGCACCTTAATAATTCCAGCACATCTTGGGAGGTCATGTGTGCCAGAACGGAAATCTACATCACTGAGAAATCTGGCACAAGTTATAGGAAAGGGGGTGTTCACACTTACGCCCATGTCTGCCCTGTGTCATTCCGACGGGTTTCGATCCTCAGTGCCGAACTGAACAGTGGACGGCTACCCGGTGGTCAGTCCTGCATGTCCGACCGAAAAAAGTGGTTTCCTCATGGAGAGACCGCAGGCAGACACTGGTGCTTTTAAAACCCATTCAAATTTTTCTGCAATGTGTGGATGGGATTCTAGAGAACTGTAAGCCACCGGGGCAAGAACCACAGCTACGTGGAGCCCCGGACTAAAGAGGTTGACAGGATAACAAAAAAATGTTTTATATTAGGATGGGGGAGGTGAAAAACAAAAAACTACTCACCAGTCCTGGGTGCTCTGATGTCTTCCAGCGTGGTCCGATCCTGTTTCTCCAATGTTTTCTTCCAGCGGAAGTCACTGCCGCATGTGATTGTTAAGGCCAATCAGTGGTCTAAGGAAAGGAACACAGGACGTCACAGTACAGCGTGGACTTCTGCCGCAAGAAAACACTGGAGCGGCAGGACCAGACAGTGTGGGAAATACCACAGCACCAGGCAGGGGTGAACCTGCCCCTCTCGCCGCCCGAAGCGAATGAGAGAAAGCTGCCCCCCCCCCCCCGCCGGGGAGGGACGGGGCTTAGTGGAGGGGTGGGGCTTAGCGGAGGGGCGGGGCTTAACACAGTTCACAGGCATGAGAGCAGGCCTGCTCTCTGCCTGAGTGTGAGGCTTAGCGCCGTTCGCAGGCAGAGAGCAGGCCTGCTCTCTGCCTGAGTGTGAGGGGAGGCTGCCGGAGCAGCGCTGCTTCAACGGCCTCCCCAATCCACCGCTCCGTACTAAGGCAGTCCAGGACAGCTTGTCCTGGACTGGCTTAGGGGAGCAAAAATGCCGCCCTCCCTGAGGCCCTGCCATAGCGCCGCCTGAAGCGCTCGCTTCAGGTCGCCTCATGGGAGGTGCGGCACTGGCACCAGGGAAAGGTGAGTATGATTTTTTTAAAATCTTCCCCTGCCTAATATATATTGTAATAAGGTGTAAGCAGAGTGCTGGAGTCACGGTATATCACCCCAGGTTTCTGACATACAGTATGTCTGTTCCAGTACAGGTCTTGGTGGGCTTCAGCCACAGGTGTGGGTCCTGGGTTCTTTACTGAGCCTTAAAGAGGACCTTTCAGGGTTTGGGGCACAGGCAGTTCTATATACTGCTGGAAAGCCGAGAGTGCGCTGAATTCAGTGCACTGTCGGCTTTCCCGATCTGTGCCCCGGGTAAAGAGCTTTCGGTCCCGGTACCGTAGCTCTTTACAATCAGAAGAGCGTTCCTGACAGTCAGGTACGTTCTTCTTCAAAGCAGCGCCTATCGCGCTGTTCAGTGTGAGCTGCACCACCGCTTTTATTGCCTTCTCCTTCCAGCAACACCATTCAAATGAAACCCATCACACTGTGGAGAGGCAGGCTATACATCCAAGAGACCCATCTAGTCCCTACATCACTAGATGAGGGGCAGCCTGTGGTTACAAAGGCTAATCTAAAATAGATTAGTGACCCCAATGTTTCATGCTATTTCCATCACACGGATAATGTCACGTGAGGACTACAAATAGTACAGCAATGAAGCAGCATTGCATATTCTAAGGGGTAGTAAAAAGTTATCACATTGAGCTAAATGTACAAACTAAAAACCCAACACATGAGAAAAATAGGCCTGAAATTTAGACGTTTACAGGCATACACTCACACTTAAACACCCTCGTACATGTGTGTGCACATAATCACATTCAGACACCCGCATGCATGCATACACATTTAGATACATGCATATACAGATTCAGTTATTCACCGGTATACACACACCCACTTAGACATTTAGCTATATGCAGGCACACACACAGATACAATACCTACAAAGTTGTCCAGGGTTTCAGGGAATACGGGTGGAGCCTCCACTTCCGCCTCCTGCTCCATAGCCAATACTAAAAAGAACCCACTAAACAGAACCTTCCCAATAGCACCCCCTTCAGGAAGGGAGGGTGCTGCTTTTATTTAGTCAGCAGTGCTTTGCAGGCTGATTGATAAACTTCAGGTTACTAGAGATGAGCGAACACTGTTTGGATCAGCCGATCTGAACAGCACACACCCATAGAAATGAATGGAAGCACCTGTGACACTGACTTTGCCGGCGGCCGGCCGGCGTCACAGGTGCTTCCATTCATTTCTATGGGTGCGTGCTGTTCAGATCGGCTGATCTGAACAGTGTTCGCTCATCTCTACAGGTTACACAAGCTGAAAAGCCAATTACGCACCGGACCACAAGACGCACTAAGGTTTTAGAGGAGGAAAATAGGGAAAAAAAATTTTGAAGCAAAAAAATTTGTAAAATATTTAATAACATAATATAATATTTCACTATTTTACAATATGTGTTTCAACAGTAATGTTTTTGTCGTATATGTATTCTACAGATATGGGGGTGATTTGAACATATATACAGTATGTATATATATATATATATATATATATATATATATATATATATATATATATATATATACACACACACACACCGTATTTCCGTCATATAAGACAACTGGGCGTATAAGATATATATATATACACACACACACCGTATTTCCGTCATATAAGACAACTGGGCGTATAAGACGACCCCCGACTTTTCCAGTTAAAATATAGACTTTGGGATATACTTGCCGTATAAGAAAATAATCATTGGTCTCAGTTTGGTGCCATCAGCTGTACATGCTAATATCACTGTAAAAACTGGACTTCTCATGACCTGTTGTTTTAATTAAAGTTGTTTCATGCACTTTGTGCACAGGTTTGGCATCCATGGATGGAAAGAGACACCCACAACATGCTGTATTTTTCATTCTGATGTTAGGAGGCATTCAGGGTCTAAACTAATGTGGTGGATGTCAGAAGTAATACTATAGAAAGAAATAGGATCAACTCTAATTTCAGATCTCACTCCTGCAGTGAAGCTATGCAAGAAGAGAAAAAGGGGCGGGCCAGACTGGTGAAGGAGGTGTGGTTTTCTAAGCAAACTTGAAAACACACCTCCTTCACCTGTCTGGCCCGCCCCTCCTTCCCTGCGCTGTTCTCCTTTTGCTTTGCACAGACGGGACAGGACATAGACGCTGCGACCGCTGCATTCGGACTATAAGACGCACCCCCATTTTCCTCCCATATTTGGAGGAAAAATAGTGCGTCTTATAGTCCGAAAAATAACTTGGATCAGCTGTTGGCTCCGTACAGTGGTGAACCTAGCCTAAGTGCTGCCTGAGGCGGAAGATGAAAAGACTGCTCCCCTCCTCCCATCGGGATTGAATACCGGGGAAAAGGGGGGAGGGGTGCTAGTGGTAATATTACAGTGAATTTTTTGGGGGGGTTACTTACAGTAGACGTCTCTGACTCATTGTTCACATTTCCTGTCTCTTCTCTTTGGACCGCCATGACACCTTCTTCTAGCTGTGACTTGTCTCTGTAAAGTTTGCAACACGTTTGACTCCTCACTTTTCTACGCATGAATGCGTTTATAAATGCCCCAGCAGCACCCAACCTCTATTATGCCCCACAGTGGCCCCTGCAACCCCTATTATGCTGCAGAGCAGCCCCTGCAATCTCTATTATTACCCACAGTGGCACAGTAGACTGTGGGGCATAATAGAGGTTGCAGGGAGAAGCTGTGGGGCATAATAGAGGTTGAGTGGGTCACTGTGGGGAATAATAGATTTTGGGTGGGCCACTGTGGGGTGTAATAGATTTTGGGTGGGCCACTGTGGGGCATAATAGATTATAGCCCATAGTAGCCCACCCATGAACTATTATTATACTCTGGGGTCTTTTCAGACCCCTGAGTATAATAATCAGAGACTCAGGGGAGGTGAAGGAACATAAAAAAAGTGTAACACACCTCTCCAGGATCTGATGTTACTCCTAGCACAGGCTTCGGGCCTTTATGGTAGTGTCCTAAACGTGACATCCTCACATGACACCTGGAACATTACCATATAGGCCCAAAGCCTGCTTGGAGTAACATCGGATCCAGGAGAGGTGAGTTAAACAGTTTTTTATGTTCCCTCACCTCCCCTGGCGCTCCGATTATTATAAAGGGCTGAAAAGACCCCAGAGTATAATAATAGCGGCAGTTGTCAGGGTTCGCGGGCCTGGGCCTGCTCACGGCTGCCCCCCCCTTCATCCTACAGTAAAAGGGTAAGCAGGGGGCGGTCATGAGCAGGCCTGGGGAGGTAGGTAAATAGGCCGCTACCTGCTGGGGATACTCCAGCAGGTAGTGGCCTATTAGAGAAAAACAAAAAAGTATCTTTACTTACCTACCTTGCGATCCCTTGATGGAGCCCCACGCTCCACGCTCCCACTGCTGCTTCCTCTTCATTTTTTTCCGCATAGATGTCTGTGTCTCAGTGCAGCAGGCGTGATGAAGACCTATCAGCACCACCTGTGCTGAGACGCAGAGGTCAAGCTAGCCCAGGACAGGGCTGCTCAGATCTGTTTCCAAAGCGGCCTGTTTTGGGCTAGTTTAGAAAAAAAAATAAAATAAAATCACCTCCCCCTCGGAATGTGCCACCTTGCCCTGCAGGTAAAGGGTCCTGGGCAATTGCTCAGTGTGCCTTCCCCTAATGTTGGCCTTAACTATCGGGTAGCTGGTCTGTTTTGTTTTTTTACTTAACTGGTTTTATTGAAACATTTGAAGAGCTCAACGGAAAAATGGCCTAAGTCCAAAAATCAATATTGTGAGAAAAACGAAATTTAAAGTTTTAGCCTAAAGCAAACGGGCATTATTGTGGAATATATCTAACCAATGTAATCAGCTAATGAACACAGTTAATCCTAATCATAAATTGTATTATTTATTAAAAAAAATTGCAGCTTCATGTATAAATATTATTTATTTAATATTATTAATTAATTACTACTATTATTAAACGATGTAGAATAATAATTACCTGCCTCCCTTTTCGGCGCTAAATATGGCCAATAGTCGATTTAGAGCCTTTTAAACAATAAGACAAAGTTTTTACACTAATATAAACAACAGACCGGAAGTCACGATTTCAATGAAAAAATGACCAACGAGAGTGAAGTAAGTAAGTTTGTATTGGACTTAGGCCATTATTCCACTGAATGTAAATTCTTCTGCATTGAAATATATGGACTTAGGTCATTAATCCTAGGTACCTTGTAAACCCAATGCATAGAACGAGGTACAAAGAAGCTTTCTAGGTAATAATTTGAAATATGACAAAATGTGGACTTAGGCCATTTTTCCGTTGAGCTCTTCATTTGTAAAAACTGACCAAAAAGGAAGTACAATTAGAGAGTTTGTATACTAACGTGTATTACAACAGCATCAGAAAAGAGAGTATAATGCATTACGAATTTTGCATTATGTTAGAGTCTTTATCCATACCTGCTAACAATGTGGTAAAATTATGCATATAGGAAGTTAATATACAAATATATATAATTAATGGTCTAGGCAAGTGGAGCCGGAGAGTTAGGGAGCATTCACACGGCGTAACGCGGCGTTGTTTCTTACTCGATAACTCGCATAATAATCAGCGCTGCAAAACAAAATCCCATTGACTTCAATGGGTTCCGTTTAACACGCATAACGCATTAAAATCAATGGGTTAAAAAGCCTCCCATTGATTTCAATGTGTTACGCGCGTTAAACGGAACCCATTGAAGTCAATGGGATTCTGTTTTGCAGTGCTGATTCTGGCGCGAGTTATCGTGTTAGAATCAATGCCGCCATACTCCATGTGAATGCCCCCTTAGAAGAGATACCAGTCTATCTAACCAGGTGTTGAAGTGGAATCATGTTGTGGGTGAGACGTGTAGTTGATGTTATAAATTATCCCAGAATCGTGTTGTGGGGGGGCATTGGGGGATGGGGCGATTAGTTGATGTTTTGAGAGACTTGCCATGGACCACAAACTAGGTTATTTTTTGCAGTTGAACCTCTATGCTTATATACCAAGTCTTCATAGGGAATGATCTGATTAATTTGTCATTTCCACATGCTTAGAGGTGGGGGTGGGTGGGCTGTACATGGCTACAATACATTTTCAAGCAAGAAACAATATTTCTTGCAAAAACTCCGTTATGTGATAGACCAAGACTATTCATTAAGGAGACCCATTATATAGTTCTGGGAGTCCCTAGGCACCATAATGGAGATGAGTCTGGAGAGGAAGGACGTAACTCTCTTCCAGCTGGTCTGGTCTTTAGTCTGTAAGTGCATAGGTTTTGTCATAGTAGATTCAGTGAATAACCTGGATCTCTGATCAACAAAAGCCACTCTGCCTTGTGGCAGGCCCTGGTGAAATCCTCAGTGGTGCCTTAGGCTCTACTGACCAGAACGGTGTTGGATTATAGGTAGCTTGTGATCTTTGCTCTGCCAGTTCCTGCAGTGTTTTTGGAAATTGCTTAAATAGCAAATCTATCACATTTAGCAGAGATACAGACAGAAACATGTCAAAAAGCAAGGTCGGCATCAGCAACTGGAAACCTTAGTCTGCTCCTGAGGGGGCTCATTCATGTCATGTCGTTGACAGCAACACAATATTTGACACACACGGCCCCCGGAGGACTGAAGTGGAATCGAAGGCGGCAGTGGGTCAACAGTGAGGATCGGTAAGTAGAGGAGAGATCGGTTACCCAGGAGAGATACCCTGTTTCCCCGAACATAAGACACCCCCCCCCCTTCACCTTCTGGATCACATACAACCGGCAGTCATGCCGGCACTCCGCTAATTGTTCCCCACTTCGTTTGCCGATTGTTCCCCGCTCCAGCCGCTGCATAAAACATCCCCCGAAAATAAGAAAGGTCATATATTTAGTTAGCTAATTAATTATAAGTACATGTCTTATTTTCGGGGAAACAGGGTAAGTAACATTATGTTTGTCACATTAATAGTTTTTTGGTTTGTGTAATACTTTGTGGGTGGTGAAATTTTGTATCCTGACAAATTTTTGCAATATTTACAAGAAACATCGTATGGGTTTATTGGGCCAATGTGACACATTATACTGCATGAAATGGCCACTATGGGAGATTATACAATGTGGAGGCCTGAGGACGCTGATTAGTTGAAGTTCGGGCAGCCCAGACTCACTGCCCAGGACAGCAAATGCAGAACTGTCCTTCTGCGCCAAAGGGGCCCCTGCTACCCTAAGGCCCGCTGCAAGTGCACCGTTGGCCCTATGTTAAAGAAACCCTGGTGGGGGCCCACTCAGTTTCTGCATTGAGCACTTCCATTAATAGAAATAAGAGTGTTCATTGCACTTGTTATCAGTATCAGGCCCTGTTCATTTGGACCTAAACAGCAGCAACAGAATGCAAATGTTCTGCATCCACCATGTGTATGGGGGGCAGAATATAAACAAGAATCTGAGGCAAATATCTGTTTGAAATTCTTCTCTACTTTCCAAAGTCTGAACAGGTTCTATCTACTTGTTTGGAAGGGGTCCACTGAGGCTCTGTCGCCTAAGAGGCCACACAAACCTGGATCCGGCCCTGTCAGAAGGACAGTGTGTCCAAATGAGGCAGGCAAATACTGGCACATAGTCTAGAGAAGGCAGACTGAAGGAAATATATACACACAGTAGCTGAGATGTAAATACGGTGGAAGGACTAACACACCCGTACCGAAATAATCAACAAAAAGGACATATGTGTCCACATGGTAAAAGAGATGCAAACATGGTAGACACCCAAAGTCCTGTCATACAGAACAGAAAGACAAATGTCTGAATATGGCAGGCAGAGACTAGAACATAATTCAGACCTGGCAGACAGAGACTCCGGCATCTTACAGAAACATACTGACTCATTGTTCAGCCAAACTGTGGACTGTAGACATAAGGCAATTCACTGTGGGAGTGTTTTACTTGGGTCAAATTATATTCACTGAGGGGCCACATGGTGACTCAGTGGTTAGCACTGTAGCCTTGCAGCGCTGGAGTCCTGGTGTTCAAATCCCACCAAGGGCAAAAAACCATCTGCAAGGAGTTTGTATGTTCTCCCCGTGTTTTCATGGATTTTCATCCCATATTCCAAAAAGACATACTGATAGGGAAAAAATGTACGTTGTGAGCTCTATGTGGGGCTCACAATCTACATTAAAAAATATATATATATTCACTGATTGTAGTAAATAAAACATAACTTTTCTTGTTTATTACTTAAAACAAATGTCTCAAATAATGTATTAAAGATTATTTGGATAGACCAGATATCACTCAGCTAACTAGTGGTGTAGCAGAACAAATATCTGCTAATCCACAAATACCTCTACATGGACTTGGGGTAAATCAATGACAACCATATGAGACATTAACAGGGGTGATAAGTACTATTACCCCACACACACACACACACACACACACACACACACTCAAAAACGTGTAATATCCTCAATGCATTACACTAATAGGCAAGTCAGGATCAAGATCAGTTACTATCATGTATTGTCTAGCAGAGTAGATAGGGGAATAGGTACATAGTGACCAAAAGGAAACAGGGATTGGAAAAGTGAAGTGTAGCAGGTAACACTAAGGCCGGGTTCACACGATGTATTTTGGCACATTACGTGCCAAAATACATCGTGTGAACCCGGCCTGCAGATACAGGTGCAAGCACAGAAGTAACCAGGCGCCTAGGTCTGCTGGGAAAGGTGGCGCACTGGCCCGTGCAGAGCACCAGCATTACAGCTATGAGGCCCTCCAGTCTATTACACCCTACCACCAGGTCGAATAGACTGGAGGAAGACATGGTCGTACTTACCTGAGGAAAAGGGTTAAAAAAGGGAAGAAGGAGATAAAGGAAAGGGGAAGAAAGCTAGAGGAGAGGAAAAGTTTTGCAGCTTTTTATGTTGCAGATTTTACTGCGGTTTTTTTTGAGCCATAACCAGGAGTGGATTGAGCAGAAGGGACATGTATAAGAACGTCCCATATATTTCATTCCTTTCCTTTTGTAGCCTTTTGTAGCCATTCTTGGCTTTGGCTCAAAAAACCGCAGCGAAATCTGCAACATAAAATGCTGCATTTCCGCAACGTGGGGCCTCAGCCTTAAAGGCCCCAAGTTGCGGAAACACAGTACCAGCAAAGTGAATGAGATTCTGGCTAATCCAAACCATACATTGGGAAAAAAAATGTTCTGGAAAAGCTGCGTTTTGCAAGTCAATTTTACCTATGCTTGCATTTTCCTTGTAGATTTAATAGGAGGAAGAAAATGTTAAGAAAAATGCAGCAAAAAAGGCAATAAAAATGCTGCGGGAAAAAAAGATGTGCTTCCACCAATCTTATTGTAATTTTGTTCTTTTGTCTTGTTTTATCCAGAGTATATAGCAAGTATGTGATTTGGTAGCGGGACTGTTGTTTCCAGGGGTAAGACAGGCACATATAAGTAAATGGCAGTGCACTCTGCAGGTTGTGGTACAACTGGCCACAACTCTTTAATTTTCAGGATGTCATCACAAAAACAAACAAATCAAGCAAAATAAAATCATCTGACTATATATAACTATACATCTAAAGATGTCCTATGTGACCCCGTACAGGCTAATGCTTGACACTACTAACAAAACAATTCAGTCTGTACAACCTGATTTTGCAATATGTTCTTTTACTATTTAGTGACTAGTACTGCAGGTAGATACAATGCATTTGTCAGAAAAGACAATAGAAGTAGGACATTCCAGGCCGTGTTTGTCACATGAGCTGCTAAATATAATGTATTTAACCCTACTATTGCTTTTTGGTGCTTGACACACAAATCTCTAGCGTTAAAGCATGCAGAAAATCTGGATTACTATTTAACACAATTCTTCCAATATGGACAAAACCCATGCATTCACTGCACAAATATAAAAGATTGAGTGGAAAGCAAATAATTTTAAAGTAAAAGAAAACTGACAACTCCAAAATCAGCAGTTTTACCACAACAATCTTGTTTTTGCCAATATTGATAAAACTGCAAAATCCTGAGCTTGGATATACATGTTTGGTCAAATAATTATGACATTCGATGTTGTACACTGTGATCCCCAACTGGATTTGACTCCCTATGTGGTAGACAGATAAGACACAACTTTTTGTACACATAAAGGGAAATGGATGAACATGTTGAACTTATGGCTTGTACAGGAAGGGCTAAAACCTTGTTCCAACTCCATTGAGCTGTTTATTGTGTTATGTGCTCCTGTCACTTTAACTGGTGTCGATTCATACAATCAATCTGTATGATGCAGAAAACGGTATTATACACTGACTCCTTGGAGGTGGACATGCACAAGAAGTTGTTTGTTGCTCCTCCTTAAGGCTGGCATCACTCGGGATTGCTTCCTACCTACTTACAGCTTGGAAAAGAGTTTGCGAGGAGGACCACTTGTAGAAGTGGAGGATAGTTTAGATTGTAGCTTGGATACTTGTTGGACATTTTGAGAAGGAAAGTATACTCTTGTCCATTCACAGACCAATCCCACAACAAGAGTGCCCTGAGTGACAACTGGGAACGGATTGGGTAATAAAACCCTGGCAATCATTCTGGGCTATGGAACGCCCCATATACTGGGTAAGGTGCTGGATATCAAGTGTGGCCAAACTGGGCTACAGAACGTCCTTATGTGTAGGGTGAATAAGAAGAAATCTATGTTATGGACAAGGCATAAAATTTAGATGAAGGAGAAAAATGTATCCCAAATTTTATCCTTCTCTGAATTGATTCACACTTGTCATTTACCCCTGGTCTCTTATGGCTCCTCTTCATCTATCTTGTTTTTTGTGTGTCTCTCATGCTTATTGTCACAGTTGATTTTTCTTTTTACAAGGTTGTTATAGAGCCTTGGTGGCGAACCTATGGCACGTGTACCAGAGTGTGCACTCAGAGCCCTCTCTGTAGGCACGCATGTCTTTGCTCCAGCTAGGCTCCTCAATCACTCGCTAACAGGGAATCCGGGACGTCTGTTTATATATATCTTGCTGGTATATAAATTTAAATGTAATGCCAACTCTGCTTCTGAGCAACCATCATATTTAAAGTAAATTTAAAGTTTTTAAAAATATAAATAGTAGAGATGAGCAAGTACTGTTAGGATCAGCCGATCCGAACAGCACGCTCGCATAGAAATGAATGGACGTAGCCGGCACACGGGGAGTTAAGCGGCCGGCCACCGTCAAAGCGGAAGTACCAGGTGCATCCATTCATTTCTATGGAGCGTGCTGTTCGGATCGGCTGATCCGAACAGTACTCGCTCATCTCTAACATATAGAAAATATTTTAAGATAAATGAATAAAAAACAAAGACCTTAGACATCTCCATGGCCAAAAATGCCAAATTACAAACATAAAAATTCATTTTATGAATAACATAGAGGAAAAAAATCAAAATGGCCAAACAGCTGTTTGTTTTTTTTGTCATTTCGACTACCAAAAAAACAGAATAAAAATCAATCAAAATATCAGACATTCTCCAAAATACTATGAATGAAAAATACAACAGGTTCTGAAAAAAGACACCTAGAGCCCAACTATGGAACATTATGGGTAACTCCAGGAATATATATATTTTTTTATTTTTGTATTTTATTAAGATGTTATAACAAAAATACAGAATATTAGATGGTGCCACTATGAAGTACAATACGTCTCTCAAAAAGAAAGCCCTCACACAGCTTTCTGCATGGAAAAATAAAACAGTTATAGCTTTTAGGGTAAAAAAATTAAAAATTGCTGAATTGTGCAAATTTATTACACCTCATCATTTGCATATTAACTGTTTATTGAATGTTGTTCATTATGTTTAAGTGATTCTATCTATTTTTCAATAATATATTCTATATTCTTCTACTTTTTTTTTAATACTGTATACATTTGGTTTAGCCCATGTCACAAGGTATGACCTTTCACTGAGCACAAAGTAATGCAGAAGCAAATCAATGTTAGAAATCTCTTTCCAGGAACATTCCATGACAAACATCAAGACTTATCTCCTTAGAAGTGTCTACAATGTTTAAGTGTTTTACGCATCACATGCTTCTATGGAATTGACAGTTCTACTTTTTATTCCTTATTCTTCGAAAAAATTCTCTTAGAATAACCATGACTTTAAAAGGAATGGAAACTGAAGGAATTTTACTTTAACTCTTTATGGGCTTCACTTCATGGACAGATTGCTAAATCACTAAATTTTTATTTTTTATATGGAAACTCAAAGTGTGTGGTTTGTGCCAAAATGTAATTGTGTGCAACTTCCTCAGAAAAAGGAAGGGCTCTATAATATTATTACTCTGGGTTCTGCTGATCTCATGCAAATGTAAGATGACACATCAATATGCAAGTAAATCTGATTTAAGGTCCCATATACATAAATTTTAGGACATGCTATGATATCAGCACCCTCCAAACCTAGCATTTGTGTATCAAAATGTCCTGGCTATGGCACAATAATGGGCCTCAAGGTCTTTGCTTATATTGTGTGGGTTCGATAGAGCTTCCCTTTCAGAAGAAGAAAATCACATACCAAGTTGATGTCAAACAGTTTAACTTTACTTTTTTCCAGCTAGTCTGGTAGTTGCAATACACACATGGTTGAGCTGTTACTAGGGTTGAGCGATCGTGTTCGGAAAAGATAGGATTCCGATCGGCGATCGAGAAAATTTCACGATCGCGATCGGAATTCCGAACACGATCTTTTTAGGTGGGATCGAGATTGGTACTATTTCCCACAATGCTTTGCTTAGCCTTCACACTGAGTATATAGTGTATACTCAGTGTGAAGGCTCCGCTGCGGTTCCATAGGAATGAATGGAAGCAGCCGGCACACAGCCTTAACCCTCTGCGCGCCGCCTGCCTCCATTCATTCTAATGGGAGACTAAACTAACATCTCTAGTAGCTACTTACCTCCAGAGATGGCTGCTCCGGTCCCGGTGTTCTTTGCCTCGCTGCCGCTCCACGCTGCTCTTCTTGCCTCGCTGCCCCGCCTCCCAGGTTAGTGTTTAAAGAGTTAGGAACGTGGGATTTGTGGCTTAGGAGAGTGTGGGCGGGTACAGGGCGGAGAGACATGACGTCTCCCCTCTCAGTACCTGCTCACACTCTCCTAACCCGCCCACACTCTCCTAAACCTGGGAGGCAGGGGGCAGTGAGGCGAGAAGAGTAGCGTGGAGCGGCAGCGAGGCGAAGAAGAACACCGGAGCAGCCATCTCTGCAGGTAAGTGGACACCAGGGGGGACTAAGTAGCCAGAGGATTAAAAAAAAATCTTCTGGCTACTTAGAGATTCACTACACAGCGTGGATTCTAACAATTAAAGCGTTCAATTGTTAGATTCCATGCTGTATAGTGAATAGGATTGCTTTTAAAATCCGATCTCCGATTAATAAAAAAAATCCCATTGACTTGCATTGGGATCGAGATTGGGTTCGAATGAAAAATGATCGGAAATCGGATTTTAAAATCGATCCGGAACAGTCAAGATCGACCCTAGCTGTTACTTATCACCCCAGAGTACACACTAAACAAAATATCACCACACTTAATCTTAATCACTTTTGTTATATTGATGGCCTATCCCTGGGCCACTGTGGTGTATATTATACTGTGTGAGGACCACTGTGGAGCATATTGTACTTTGTCGGGGCCATCGTGAAGCAGATCTGGGGACCCTTCACTATTTATATCAGACGTGATATTAGTACAGGCTGGAATAACATTGCCCGATCACTATGAAACAGATCCTGTGAGATGTAAATTGTGAACATTAATTGTTCAAAAGTACCAAATGCAAACTATTACCTTTCAGTACAAAGTTATTTGTTTCATTGCAAGCTCTGTAAAGCCCCATTCACATGACCATATTTTGCGGGTCTGTAATTGACATGTTGGCACTTTGTCATAAATGAATGAGTTTTGGTGTCTAAAAGGTTCCCTATCACTGTTATACTGCATGAAGGGCCAGTATTGGACATTACTCTGTTTTTTGAACAGCTTGTTCCCCATAGTGCCATTAATCCGCCCCTGGTCACTAACCCGTTTTTAGTTAAGTTTTACCCATTGGTAGTTTCACAAAACTAAAAACTCCATTTAATTCTCCAGCCATCTAGTTAACCCTTTCCTCTCCATCTCTTAAATAAGCTGCCTTCAGATGTAAACTATTAGTAGGGTGTATCATTTATTACCCATACACTGACTCCTGCCTATTAGAGATGAGCGAACAGTGTTCTATCGAACTCATGTTCGATCGGATATTAGGCTGTTCGGCATGTTCGAATCGAATCGAACACCGCGTGGTAAAGTGCGCCATTACTCGATTCCCCTCCCACCTTCCCTGGCGCCTTTTTTGCTCCAATAACAGCGCAGGGTAGGTGGGACAGGAACTACGACACCGGTGACGTTGAAAAAAGTAGGCAAAACCCATTGGCTGCCGAAAACATGTGACCTCTAATTTAAAAGAACAGCGACGCCCAGCTTCGCGTCACTCTGAGCTTGCAATTCACCGGGGACGGAGGTTTCCGTCCAGCTAGCTAGGGCTTAGATTCTGGGTAGGCAGGGACAGGCTAGGATAGGAAGGAGAAGACAACCACAACAGCTCTTGTAAGAGCTAAATTCCAGGGAGAAGCTTGTCAGTGTAACGTGGCACTGACGGGCTCAATCGCCGCAACCCAGCTTTCCCAGGATCCTGAATGGAATACACTGTCAGTGTATTCCCGTATACCCGATATATACCCCCGATACCCGTTCCAACGGTGTGCCCCCCCACCTTCACCCCAGAAATACCCTGCAAGTCCCCTAGCAATAGAATTGGGGCTATATACACCCACTATTTTTGCTACTGCCATATAGTGCCATTGTCTGACTGGGAATTCAAAGAATATATTGGGGTTATAAATACCCTCATTTCTTGCTACTGCCATATAGTGCCAGTTTCTGACTGGTAATTCAAAGAATATATTGGGGTTATAAATACCCTCATTTCTTGCTACTGGTATATAGTGCCATTGTCTGACTGGGAATTCAAAGAATATATTGGGGTTATAAATACCCTCATTTCTTGCTACTGCCATATAGTGCCAGTTTCTGACTGGTAATTCAAAGAATATATTGGGGTTACGTGCACCCACAATTTTTACTACTGGTATACAGTGCCAGTTTCTGACTGGGAATTCAAAGAATATATTGGGGTTACAAATACCCTCATTTCTTGCTACTGCCATATAGTGCCAGTTTCTGACTGGTAATTCAAAGAATATATTGGGGTTACGTGCACCCACAATTTTTACTACTGGTATACAGTGCCATTGTCTGACTGGGAATTCAAAGAATATATTGGGGTTATAAATACCCTCATTTCTTGCTACTGCCATATAGTGCCAGTTTCTGACTGGTAATTCAAAGAATATATTGGGGTTACGTGCACCCACAATTTTTACTACTGGTATACAGTGCCATTGTCTGACTGGGAATTCAAAGAATATATTGGGGTTATAAATACCCTCATTTCTTGCTACTGGTATATAGTGCCATTGTCTGACTGGGAATTCAAAGAATATATTGGGGTTACGTGCACCCACAATTTTTACTACTGGTATACAGTGCCAGTTTCTGACTGGGAATTCAAAGAATATATTGGGGTTACAAATACCCTCATTTCTTGCTACTGCCATATAGTGCCAGTTTCTGACTGGTAATTCAAAGAATATATTGGGGTTACGTGCACCCACAATTTTTACTACTGGTATACAGTGCCAGTTTCTGACTGGGAATTCAAAGAATATATTGGGGTTACAAATACCCTCATTTCTTGCTACTGCCATATAGTGCCAGTTTCTGACTGGTAATTCAAAGAATATATTGGGGTTACGTGCACCCACAATTTTTACTACTGGTATACAGTGCCATTGTCTGACTGGGAATTCAAAGAATATATTGGGGTTATAAATACCCTCATTTCTTGCTACTGCCATATAGTGCCAGTTTCTGACTGGGAATTCAAAGAATATATTGGGGTTACGTGCACCCACAATTTTTACTACTGGTATACAGTGCCATTGTCTGACTGGGAATTCAAAGAATATATTGGGGTTATAAATACCCTCATTTCTTGCTACTGGTATATAGTGCCATTGTCTGACTGGGAATTCAAAGAATATATTGGGGTTACGTGCACCCACAATTTTTACTACTGGTATACAGTGCCAGTTTCTGACTGGGAATTCAAAGAATATATTGGGGTTACAAATACCCTCATTTCTTGCTACTGCCATATAGTGCCAGTTTCTGACTGGTAATTCAAAGAATATATTGGGGTTATAAATACCCTCATTTCTTGCTTCTGGTATATAGTGCCATTGTCTGACTGGGAATTCAAAGAATATATTGGGGTTACAAATACCCTCATTTCTTGCTACTGCCATATAGTGCCAGTTTCTGACTGGTAATTCAAAGAATATATTGGGGTTACAAATACCCTCATTTCTTGCTACTGCCATATAGTGCCAGTTTCTGACTGGTAATTCAAAGAATATATTGGGGTTACGTGCACCCACAATTTTTACTACTGGTATACAGTGCCATTGTCTGACTGGGAATTCAAAGAATATATTGGGGTTATAAATACCCTCATTTCTTGCTACTGCCATATAGTGCCAGTTTCTGACTGGTAATTCAAAGAATATATTGGGGTTATAAATACCCTCATTTCTTGCTACTGGTATATAGTGCCATTGTCTGACTGGGAATTCAAAGAATATATTGGGGTTACGTGCACCCACAATTTTTGCTACTGGTATATAGTGCCAATTTCTAACTGGGAATTCAAAATGCGCAAGGCTCCCGGAAAGGGACGTGGACGAGGCCGTGGGCGAGGTCGGGGGAATGGTTCTGGGGAGCAAGGTAGCAGTGAAGCCACAGGGCGTCCCGTGCCTACTCCTGTGGGGCAGCAAGCATTGCGCCACTCCACAGTGCCAGGGTTGCTTGCCACATTAACTAAACTGCAGGGTACAAACCTTAGTAGGCCCGAGAACCAGGAACAGGTCTTGCAATGGCTGTCAGAGAACGCTTACAGCACATTGTCCAGCAGCCAGTCAGACTCTGCCTCCTCTTCTCCTATTACCCAACAGTCTTGTCCTCCTTCCTCCCAAAATTCCCAAGCTTCACAGAACAATAACCCCAACTGTCCCTGCTCCCCAGAGCTGTTCTCCGCTCCTTTCATTGTCCCTCAACCTGCCTCTCCACGTCACGATTCCACGAACCTAACAGAGGAGCATCTGTGTCCAGATGCTCAAACACTAGAGTCTCCTCCATCTCCATTCGATTTGGTGGTGGATGACCAGCAACCCACCCTCATCGACGATGATGTGACGCAGTTGCCGTCAGGGCATCCAGTTGACCGGCGCATTGTGCGGGAGGAGGAGATGAGACAGGACTTGGAAGAGGAAGTGGTGGATAATGAGGACACTGACCCGACCTGGACAGGGGGGATGTCAAGCGGGGAAAGTAGTGTGGATGTTGAGGCAAGTGCAGCACCAAAAAGGGTAGCTAGAGGCAGAGGCAGAGGTCAGCAGCTTAGGCGAAGCCAGGCCACACCCGGAATCTCCCAAGATGTTCCAGTTCGTACCCAGCCCCGAAAAACTCCCACCTCGAGGGCACGTTTCTCGAAGGTGTGGAGTTTTTTCAAGGAATGCGCCGAGGACAGATATAGTGTTGTCTGCACAATTTGCCTCTCGAAATTGATTAGGGGCTCTGAGAAGAGCAACCTGTCCACCACTTCAATGCGCCGTCATTTGGAATCCAAGCACTGGAATCAGTGGCAGGCAGCAACGGCAGGACAAAGGCCGCCTGCCGTTCACGCCACTGCCACTGCCTCTGCCACTGCCTCTGCCTCTGCCACTGCCACTGATGACTGTGCTGGCGATGCACTCCAGAGGACGAGCCAGGACACCACTTCATCTGCCTCCGCCACTTTGTTGACTTCTCCCTCATCCTCCCCTGTTCCTGTCTTATCTCCTTCTCCTGCACCATCAAAGGCACCATCAGGCGCTTCTTTACAACAACCCACCATCTCTCAGACATTGGAGCGGCGGCAGAAATACACTGCTAACCACCCACACGCGCAAGCCTTGAACGCCAACATCGCTAAACTGCTGGCCCAGGAGATGTTGGCGTTCCGGCTTGTTGAAACTCCCGCCTTCCTGGACCTGATGGCAACTGCGGCACCTCGCTATGCCGTCCCTAGCCGTCACTACTTCTCCCGGTGTGCCGTCCCCGCCTTGCACCAGCACGTGTCACTCAACATCAGGCGGGCCCTTAGTTCCGCGCTTTGCACAAAGGTCCACTTGACCACCGAGGCGTGGACAAGTGCATGCGGACAGGGACGCTACATTTCACTGACGGCACACTGGGTGAATGTAGTTGAGGCTGGGACTGCTTCCCAAACTGGCCCGGTGTACCTCGTCTCCCCGCCTAACATTCCTGGCAGGGACACGAGAAGAACACCCCCCTCCTCCTCCTCTACCGCCTCCTCCTCCGCCACCGCCTCCTCCTCCGCCACCGCCTCCTCCTCCGCTGTTAGATTGACCCCAGCTACGAGTTGAAAACGTTGCAGCACTGGCGTTGGTAGACGTCAGCAGGCTGTGCTGAAGCTGATCAGCTTGGGGGACAGACAGCACACTGCCTCCGAGGTGAGGGATGCCCTCCTCGATGAGACGGCAATATGGTTTGAGCCGCTGCACCTGGGCCCAGGCATGGTCGTTTGTGATAACGGCCGGAACCTGGTAGCAGCTCTGGAGCTTGCCGGACTCCAACATGTTCCATGCCTGGCCCACGTCTTCAACCTAGTGGTGCAACGTTTCCTAAAGAGCTACCCCAATGTTCCAGAGCTACTGGTGAAAGTGCGGCGCATGTGCGCCCACTTTCGCAAGTCGACAGTAGCCGCTGCTAGCTTAAAATCTCTCCAGCAACGCCTGCATGTGCCACAACACCGGCTTTTGTGCGACGTCCCCACACGCTGGAACTCAACGTTTCAGATGTTGAATAGAGTGGTTGAGCAGCAGAGACCTTTGATGGAATACCAGCTACAAAACCCTAGGGTGCCACAAAGTCAGCTGCCTCAGTTTCTCATCCATGAGTGGCCATGGATGAGAGACCTTTGTGACATC
The DNA here is from genome assembly GCF_031893055.1 of Leptodactylus fuscus. Classification (NCBI taxonomy): domain Eukaryota; kingdom Metazoa; phylum Chordata; class Amphibia; order Anura; family Leptodactylidae; genus Leptodactylus; species Leptodactylus fuscus. The sequence continues at coordinate 87,817,852 of NC_134267.1, forward strand.
CTACGGGTGTTTGAGGAGTCCACAAGGAGGGTGAGCTCTGAGGATGCGATGGTGAGCCTTACAATCCCGCTCTTGTGTGTTCTGAGAGAATCCCTGATTGACATCAGGGATAACTCAGATCACACAGAGGAGTCAGGGATAGCATCCGATCCGTCACAGCTGGAGAGTAGGTCCACACATCTGTCCGCTTCATCGCGTTTAATGGAGGAGGAGGAGGAGGAGGAGGAAGAAGAGTTGTCCGATGATGTGATGGTGATACAGGAGGCTTCCGGGCAACTTCGAATCGTCCCATTGTTGCAGCGCGGATGGGTAGACATGGAGGATGAGGAGGAAATGGAGATTGAACTTTCCGGTGGGGCCAGAGGAGTCATGCCAACTAACACTGTGGCAGACATGGCTGAGTTCATGTTGGGGTGCTTTACAACCGACAAGCGTATTGTCAAAATCATGGAGGACAACCAGTACTGGATCTTTGCTATCCTTGACCCCCGGTATAAAAACAACATCTCGTCTTTTATTCCGGTAGAGGGGAGGGCCAATCGCATCAATGCTTGCCACAGGCAATTGGTGCAGAATATGATGGAGATGTTTCCAGCATGTGACGTTGGCGGCAGGGAGGACAGTTCCTCCAGTAGGCGACCAAGTTCTCACCGGTCCACACAAACGAGGGGCACACTGTCTAAGGTCTGGGACACCTTGATGGCACCCCCTCGCCAAAGTGCCGCCACAGAGGGTCCTAGTGTCACCAGGCGTGAGAAGTATAGGCGCATGTTGCGGGAATACCTTTCCGACCACAGCCCTGTCCTCTCCGACCCCTCTGCGCCCTACACGTATTGGGTGTCGAAGTTGGACCTGTGGCTTGAACTTGCCCTATATGCCTTGGAGGTGCTGTCCTGTCCTGCCGCCAGCGTCCTATCTGAGAGGGTGTTCAGTGCAGCCGGTGGCATCATCACTGACAAGCGCACCCGTCTGTCAGCTGAGAGTGCCGACCGGCTCACTTTGATAAAAATGAACCACCACTGGATAGAGCCTTCATTTTTGTGCCCACCTGTGTAAAGCACCCCAACATGAAACTCCATGTCTGTACTCAACCTCTCCAATTCCTCCGCATCCTCATACTCATCCACCATAAGCGTTGCACACTTCTGCTAATACTAGGCTCCCTCCAACATGATTTCCCCCAACTCTGCTGGTTAGAGGCTCCCTCCACCCTGATTTCCACCAACTCTGCTGGTTAGAGGCTCCCTCCACCCTGCTTTCCCACAACTCTGCTGGTTAGAGGCTCCCTCCACCATGAATTTGCCCAAACTGGGCTGTTTAGAGGCTCCCTCCACCATGAATTGGTCCAAATTGGGGTTTTTAGAGGCTTCCTCCACCATGAATTGGTCCAAATTGGGGTTTTTAGAGGCTCCCTCCACCATGAATTGGTCCAAACTGGGGTTTTTAGAGGCTCCCTCCACCATGAATTTGCCCAAACTGGGCTGTTTAGAGGCTCCCTCCAGCATGAATTGGTCCAAACTGGGGTTTTTAGAGGCTCCCTCCACCATGAATTGGTCCAAACTGGGGTTTTTAGAGGCTCCCTCCACCATGAATTGGTCCAAACTGGGGTTTTTAGAGGCTCCCTCCACCATGAATTGGTCCAAACTGGGCTGGTTAGAGGCTCCCTCCACCATGAATTTGCCCAAACTGGGCTGTTTAGAGGCTCCCTCCACCATGAATTGGTCCAAACTGGGCTGGTTAGAGGCTCCCTCCACCATGAATTGGTCCAAACTGGGTTTTTTAGAGGCTCCCTCCACCATGAATTGGTCCAAACTGGGGTTTTTAGAGGCTCCCTCCACCATGAATTGGTCCAAACTGGGGTTTTTAGAGGCTCCCTCCACCATGAATTGGTCCAAACTGGGGTTTTTAGAGGCTCCCTCCACCATGAATTGGTCCAAACTGGGGTTTTTAGAGGCTCCCTCCACCATGAATTGGTCCAAACTGGGGTTTTTAGAGGCTCCCTCCACCATGAATTTGCCCAAACTGGGCTGTTTAGAGGCTCCCTCCACCATGAATTGGTCCAAACTGGGTTTTTTAGAGGCTCCCTCCACAATGAATTTGCCCAAACTGGGCTGGTTAGAGGCTCCCTCCACCATGAATTGGTCCAAACTGGGCTGGTTAGAGGCTCCCTCCACCATGAATTGGTCCAAATTGGGGTTTTTAGAGGCTCCCTCCACCATGAATTGGTCCAAACTGGGCTGTTTAGAGGCTCCCTCCACCATGAATTGGTCCAAACTGGGGTTCTTAGAGGCTCCCTCCACCATGAATTGGTCCAAACTGGGCTGGTTAGAGGCTCCCTCCACCATGAATTGGTCCAAACTGGGTTTTTTAGAGGCTCCCTCCACCATGAATTTGCCCAAACTGGGCTGTTTTGAGGCTCCCTCCACCATGAATTGGTCCAAATTGGGGTTTTTAGAGGCTCCCTCCACCATGAATTTGCCCAAACTGGGCTGGTTAGAGGCTCCCTCCACCATGAATTGGTCCAAACTGGGCTGGTTAGAGGCTCCCTCCACCATGAATTGGTCCAAATTGGGGTTTTTAGAGGCTCCCTCCACCATGAATTGGTCCAAACTGGGCTGTTTAGAGGCTCCCTACACCATGAATTGGTCCAAACTGGGGTTTTTAGAGGCTCCCTCCACCATGAATTGGTCCAAACTGGGCTGGTTAGAGGCCCCCTCCACCATGAATTGGTCCAAACTGGGTTTTTTAGAGGCTCCCTCCACCATGAATTGGTCCAAACTGGGGTTTTTAGAGGCTCCCTCCACCATGAATTGGTCCAAACTGGGGTTTTTAGAGGCTCCCTCCACCATGAATTGGTCCAAACTGGGGTTTTTAGAGGCTCCCTCCACCATGAATTTGCCCAAACTGGGCTGTTTAGAGGCTCCCTCCACCATGAATTGGTCCAAACTGGGTTTTTTAGAGGCTCCCTCCACCATGAATTGGTCCAAACTGGGGTTTTTAGAGGCTCCCTCCACCATGAATTGGTCCAAACTGGGGTTTTTAGAGGCTCCCTCCACCATGAATTTGCCCAAACTGGGCTGTTTAGAGGCTCCCTCCACCATGAATTGGTCCAAATTGGGGTTTTTAGAGGCTCCCTCCACCATGAATTGGTCCAAACTGGGGTTTTTAGAGGCTCCCTCCACCATGAATTTGCCCAAACTGGGCTGTTTAGAGGCTCCCTCCAGCATGAATTGGTCCAAACTGGGGTTTTTAGAGGCTCCCTCCACCATGAATTGGTCCAAACTGGGGTTTTTAGAGGCTCCCTCCACCATGAATTGGTCCAAACTGGGGTTTTTAGAGGCTCCCTCCACCATGAATTGGTCCAAACTGGGCTGGTTAGAGGCTCCCTCCACCATGAATTTGCCCAAACTGGGCTGTTTAGAGGCTCCCTCCACCATGAATTGGTCCAAACGGGGGTTTTTAGAGGCTCCCTCCACCATGAATTTGCCCAAACTGGGCTGGTTAGAGGCTCCCTCCACCATGAATTTGCCCAAACTGGGCTGTTTAGAGGCTCCCTCCACCATGAATTGGTCCAAACTGGGTTTTTTAGAGGCTCCCTCCACCATGAATTGGTCCAAACTGGGGTTTTTAGAGGCTCCCTCCACCATGAATTGGTCCAAACTGGGGTTTTTAGAGGCTCCCTCCACCATGAATTTGCCCAAACTCTGCTGGTTAGAGGCTCAATCCACCCTGATTTTCAAAACAAATGTTGGTGCCAACCTCAACTTACTACAAGGGCCAAATTCACTGCTGGTGACAAGCTCTCCTCACTGCAAGTGCCAAATACACATGTTTCAAGGTGTTTTCCTACTGTCAGAGAGGTGGTATTGAGTGTGTAAAGTGTGTAGTTGTTAGGCTGTGATGTTGGGGTAATAGAGGGTCTTTGGTGTGTTAGATGCCCCCAGACATGCTTCCCCTGCTGTCCCAGTGTCATTCCAGAGGTGTTGGCATCATTTCCTGGGGTGTCATAGTGGACTTGGTGACCCTCCAGACACGGATTTGGGTTTCCCCCTTAACGAGTATATGTTCCCCATAGACTATAATGGGGTTCGAAACCCGTTCGAACACACGAACAGTGAGCGGCTGTTCGATTCGAATTTCGAACCTCGAACATTTTAGTGTTCGCTCATCTCTACTGCCTATCTCTCACTTTAGCAGGCCGCTTGTAGATGATACGATGCTCAAGCAGCTGAAGAAATAAATAAATCTGCATGTAGAGCAGCCATCCATATCTTACCTGGCAGAGACTGGATGAAGTGTCTCCTGCTCCTTCCCCTGTAAACTGTAGCTGTGCTCCTGGGATGTTTGAAGAGACAAGGGAATGATATTCAGGTATGTGTATCAACTAAATCTGATTTGTGAAAAACAAAAAAGATACACTAAAATATAACTTTAATTTGTCTTTTAAAAGTATCAATTAGAACAAAAGAAGCTGGTGGGCCAACCTTGGTATTTATTGATAAAATGTCTACAATGGAGAAAGTTTTTCCTTCTCATCAGATACAACGATAAACCTTTTCATATGGAAACAAATGTAAGTTTTGCTTAAACATAGAATCTGGAACAAGTAAAACTTAATACAATTTGTTACATCCTTATCTACTCCATTAGACACCTCAGTAGTTCTCATGGGTAAATGTTTCAGTAAATGTATTGAATGGACTTCCCCTTTTAGATGACATATCGCTATCTCAGCTGTCTGGCTAGTCCACATGTATACTGCCTATATAGTTTGCTGTGTTAATTCACGTGAATGGTCATGCATTAAAGCTGAATCATGAGGTTTTAGAAGAAGCCATAGTCATGAGTGAATTCTGACCTACAGCAGAACTTTGTAATATGTGTAGAGTCTACTCCCATAACCATGTTTTTGTTATAATCTGGATAATATATTACAGATTATCACATGGTCTCAAAGCCTTTAGCCTTTCCTTGTTGCTCTTCCTGTTTTCATTTACATTTGATGCATGTAACATTTTATTAATAGAGATTTTAGTATATATAAACCTTAAATTATATATTATGTTGTGTAAAAAAAGCAATGTTGTGGTTAAAATAATTGAAAAAAAAATAGGCTTAAGGATTGAGCATAATATGACTTTTATAACAATAAAACATCCTTTATATTGATGGCCCATAAAAGATACATATGAGGATTTCTCTGTTCTATAATTCCTCTTTTTTTAAATCAAAGTTACAATTTAATGTGCGATACTAGAAATAGTATAGTTCTAAAAGGTGAACAAATAAAAAATCAATATGGGCAGGAATATAGATCAATATGGTCTACCCATTTCATTCATATCTTGACTGCCTTGAATTAATAATTGGACAGACTGTTAGTAAAACCAGTATATACAGTGTAAAGAATAGTAGTATATAAATGTTAACTGCATATATAATGCTAATACAAATAATCAACATAACAAGATAAAAAAATTATCCCAAAATTTTCACTGAAATCAATATAATCTATAGTACCACCAGATGGCGCTGTATAGATGTTAGCAGAACTTCTATATTTCAGTTCTCTTCGCAGACTTTATTAAGATGTTTTAAAATGTGTTCCCCATAACAGAAAAACATTCGTGTTAAAAACATTCAGTTTACACGACATTCACAACATTAAGTCATTCATTATTATATAATCAATTATATTCCTTTAAAATAATGTCAGACTGAAACTATCTTTGGCTGAGAGTAGATGTAAATGGATGTGGATGTGGAATTTTATGCTCTATGTAAAGGGTTTTCCCAGGACATATTAAAGTAATGGTTATAACTTATGACTGATCTTTGCAGTAGACAGATCATCAATATCAGATTACAAAGGGTTAATTAATCAAATTATCATGTCTATGGCCATGATTATCCTATACGTGCATAAAACACTTTGATGAAAGCTTACAAATGCTATGGTCATTAAAGAGGTTGTCTAGGTTTAAGGCTAGACCATAAATATCTGATCAGTGGTGGCCGACAGCCGGTCCCTGGACCGATCAGCTGTATGGGGCTGTTTCTGACCCCTGTACTACAATGTGAGTTAAGCTGCAGTACTGGCATTCCACCACTATGCAGGGACTGGAGATATCTCATTCTAGCCCTGTATTGGGTATACAACGACACTGGAAATGACCTATACCAATCAGATATTTATGGCCTATCCTAAGCATAGACCATAAAATCCTAAACCTGGACAACCTCTTTAAAGTCTATGGCAAATTACTGAAAAGTTCTATGGGAAGAATATGCAAATATGTTTCTCAGGATGTAAATAGGGAAACACTGCCTCTGTATGCCGCCCTCTATAGGAAGCAGCTCCCTTGAACATCATGCCCGACTTTCTAACAAGCCTTTAATTGCAATGATGTGGGATTTTGCCAAGTCAGCATCATCCCAACTGTGGACGGCGCCGTTTTGATCTGATTGGATCTCATCAGCACAGTGATTGGGTCTCACCTCTGTCAAGTCAGTTCTCCCTAGACTGTGCTAGTGAGATCCAATCAGATCGAAATGGCACTGTCCACAGTCCACAGTCCATTGCTCTAATATCTCAAGGATAGGAGAACTAAAGGTAAAACACCACAACATCTCTAATGTAGAAAAGAACTATTGTAGTTCCCTGAGACATTTAGGGCTAGTTCCGTGTGTACACATTTCGTTGCGTCTGCTGCGACGGCATGTCGGTGCAGTGCATTCCACGATGGATTAGGCCCAAATGAATGGGCTAGAGCCTCGCGCCGTGGACGCCACGGCTGATTCAGCCGCGGAGTCTGTGGCAAGATGGGCAGCTCGCATCTTTTTTCCGCTACTAGCTTGAAGTCAATGGGAGCCATTTTTGGCAGCGGATTTTGAGGCGGATTCCACATCAAAATTCACTGCCAACTTGCCCCATGTGAACTAGCCCTTATAATATGAGCAACAAGAACTTGAAAAGGATAAGACAAGTTTCTACAACCGGAAAAATGGCAAGAGATTACCCCACTAAATGCCACTCTTCAGCCAGATGTTTCCAGTCATGCTCTGTAACCTGTTTAGAAATCATCTCCGTGAAATAACCTATTGTGACTGGTGGATTCTGTGTCTTATCCACTTATATATAATATCTGTGATCTTCAGTGTTCTGATAAGTAAGGTGGATTCTCCTACAAATCTCCTACAGGAAACAGGGAGTCTCAGAATATTATTTGGTTTAGTGGCCAGAGTCAGAATCGCAGATTTTTTGGAATTTTTGAAAATGTAGATAATAATGTAGAATAATGTTTGGTTAGTGATCAATATCAGAGAGAAAAGCATCATTATTTATTATTTAACATAGATCTGTAAATCTGTCTGGTAGATAGTGTCTTGCTATGAATGGTTACTCTGCATAAAATTTTCTTAGAAGGAATATAAAATGCAAAGTACTGAGGATGAATATACTTTTGATACAAATAAGCATGCAATGCATTATCAAAGCAAGATAAAGAGCTCAAGATCCAGACACTATAATTAAGGCATCTGGAAGTAATTTGGTGTTCCCCCATCACGGAATTGGCACAGTGACTGGTGTTATAGCTGGACTAACTACAAGCAATCAGAATGGAGATTTTACTTATAAAAATATGGTAAAACTGTTGCTATGAATATCAGACTGCCTCTCAATTGGCTATATATGGCAGGACAGTTCCTAATAGGGACACATGCAACATGAAAGGCACAAAGTCTCGTAAAAGCATAGCCATTGTGACTACGATACATACAGTGTATTGTGACACTGATCATCCATGAAACACAAATCTCTCATTCAAAATAATGGACTTATGACTAGAGATGAGCGAACACTAAAATGTTCGAGGTTCGAAATTCGATTCGAACAGCCGCTCACTGTTCGAGTGTTCGAATGGGTTTCGAACCCCATTATAGTCTATGGGGAACATAAACTCGTTAAGGGGGAAACCCAAATTCGTGTCTGGAGGGTCACCAAGTCCACTATGACACCCCAGGAAATGATACCAACACCCTGGAATGACACTGGGACAGCAGGGGAAGCATGTCTGGGGGCATAAAAGTCACTTTATTTCATGGAAATCCCTGTCAGTTTGCGATTTTCGCAAGCTAACTTTTCCCCATAGAAATGCATTGGCCAGTGCTGATTGGCCAGAGTACGGAACTCGACCAATCAGCGCTGGCTCTGCTGGAGGAGGCGGAGTCTAAGGTCGCATCTGATGTAGCAGTGCCGAGTGTGCATCAGATGTGTAGTTGAGCAAAACTGACTCAGCACTGCTAAGTCTGCATTCGCATAGGAATGCATTGGCCACCAGGAGCCACTGCAGCTACAGCCTAAGGGGGGAGGGGAACCTGGATGTACGGACTGATACTTCTCCACTCAGGACAACAGTAAACTTGCTATACTAGAGGGCCATAGCTGAAGGTCTGAGAACCCTTGCTCTGTCTGCACTATTGATGTGAGCCTCCCTCCCCCTCCCTTTACATCTGGCACACATAGACAGTGTCCCTTGGGACTAACTGACAACACTTCCACTGGTGAAGGGGTTAATGCAGTGTGTAAGGGAACTCTTCTGCTCTCTGAACCCCTTGCTCTACCTGCTGCCTGGCCTCCCTGCATTGCCTGAAGTGGAGACACCTCACCCCCCCCTGCTGTTTTGGCTCCCATCCTGACACTTTCTGCTGGGACATTCTGCTAACTCTGTGAGTACTCCCTACTGTTTTTTGGACTTTCTTACCCTCTTCAGAGACCTTTCTAGCAGGGAATTTTTTTTTTTTTTTTGTTGTCGTGCACTGCAGTGGTGTGAAGGGAGTGCTGAGCCCCTACTCCACCATCAGGGGGGGCTCCTCACCTTCCTCCACTTGCTGTGTGTTCCACGTTCTGCAGTATATCCCCACGGAACTAGCACTTCTCCCATTGCTCCTTTTGCACCTCATGGGTACCAGGTTTGATTATGGAACTGTGTGACCGCCTCATGTAAGGCCTGGTGATACTGCGAGTGTACCTTCCTTACCTTCTATGGTCGCTTCTCATTGTGATATGTCCAGAAGACGTCCTAACACCTCTACTGCTCCTTCCCGCACGCCTAGTCGCTCTCTTACTCACTCACCGTCAATCTCTACCTTCCTGTCCCGATCTGGAACCTCGGCTACTGGGTCTGGCACTGATGACATGGCTCCTCCATCTCCTCCGCTTCGCCAATCGCAGCCACCTCCTTCACTGTCTGCCACCCTCCCTGGACATGACGTGCAATCCATGGATTCGGCCTCCCTGCCCTGCTCGGCAGCCCATATTGCCTCTGCGGACTTTCAGCTACTTCGGGACCTTATTCAAGCTCTGCCCACTAAACAGGACCTGGATGCTGTAGTTTCCCGAATGGAACAATCCCAGGCACAGGCCCTCGGTGCGATCCAGTCTGATGTGTCTCAACTTACTACTAGGGCTGACGCTACTGATCAAACACTGTCCTCTTTGGAACAACGCCTGTCTGCAGTGGAGAGCAATCAAACCCACTCTGAGGCCCGCCTTCAACAAATTGCCTTGCTCCTGGATGACCAGGAGAACCGGGGTCGCAGAAATAATATTCGATTACGAGGAGTGCCAGAAAAAGGCCCTCAGGATGATCTGATCAGCCGTATTAATACCATTTTCAATATGGCGACTCAACGCCCGCTGGATGCTACCTTCATGATGGACCGTGTGCATAGAGTCCAACGTTCTGGCCCGCTTGACCCTGCTAATCCTAGAGACGTTCTGTGTAGACTACATTACTTCACGGACAAGGAACACATCCTGAGGTGTGCCTGGGATATGGGATCGGTACCTTTTGAGAATGCCTCTGTCAAGCTCTACCCAGACGTCTCATCCCGCACATTGGCTATGCGCCGTGCCCTTCAGCCGGTGTTGACTCTGATTAAGGACTGTGGAGGTTCCTATAGGTGGGGTCATCCCTTCCATTTGATTGTTCGTGTTGGCTCGTCTTCGATTGTTGTCCGTTCCCCGGCGGACTTGCCTGATTTGTTTGCCTCCCTGGATGTGCGCCCTGTCTCAGTCCCGAACTGGCTTGCTCTGGATTCCTCCCGCCCTACTATACCCAGGCGCGGCCGCGGTTCCAGGCGTTCTTCTTCGGCTGCTTCCAGAGAGAGACCTCGGCGAAACTCATCTCCACGACGTCTTCCAATACCGGATCCGCCTGGGTCTCCGCTCCGCCAACCAGATCTCTCAGCTCAGCTTCCCATTGAAGCATGAGCTCTCATACCGCCGGTCTTTGATCTGCCCACAGGACAGTGTTAATATCCTTTTATGTTGAGTGGTCTTGGACTTGTTTCGCGGTTGGTGGACATTTTCACTATGTTTATTTTGTTCTGTGACTACTCTGTTCCTCTTGATCCTGTTCCTGCTGGGCTTTATAGATGGCCCTTGTTGTTGGTATTGCTGTGTTTTTATACAATGTTGTTATTTGGACCTTAGAGTCAGTTTGTAGCCCTGTGCTTCCTATCCCTTTACACTTTGTTGGGGGTGGGGGCATAGGGTCTTCCTTACCAGGTACACTCGTGGTGCTTGCGGGCCCACTTCTCCCCCCATCTTTTCTTACTCCCTCACTCCTTCCTGTCTGTTGTTGTGCCCCTGGCCCATTTGTCTAGGGGTAGTTAGATTTGTTCTACTCTTGGTTCTTTTTCCCTTTCCTTTCTCCCCCCCCCCCTCATTCTTTACTGCTCTCCTTCCTCTACTCTGTTACTTTTCTCTCTTTTTTTTTTTTTTTTTTTCTTTCTTTCCCTCCCCTTTACCCTCTTCAATTCTTCGCCCTCTCCCCTTCCTCCCCCCCCTTTTTTTTTTTTTTTTTTCTCTCTCTGCTCCTAGGGTGTGAGCTGGGAAAGCCCGTCTCCCTCCATGCCTCCGCTTGATCGCCTTTCCTCCATCGCTGTGGGCTCCCTCAATGTGAGAGGCCTTCATAGTCCAGAGAAGCGCTCCGTACTCTTCAATCTGCTCAAAGGTAAGCGCCTTCATGTTGTGTTTTTGCAGGAAACTCACCATTGCTCTACCAAGCCATACAAGTTGACTAATGCTTGGTTTCCTCATGCATATCATAGCTCTTCTCCTGACCCGAAATCCAGAGGGACTAGTATCTTGATTTCTCGCTCCCTTCCTTGGGAACATTTGGAGACTCGCACTGATTCTGAGGGGAGACTTGTTATGGTCAAGGGTCGTATCTCCTCTCAGCTTTTTACTTTTGCCTCTTTGTATTTGCCTAACTCGGGACAGGGTCGTGCCCTTAGTTCTTACTTAGGGCTGTTGGACGGCTTTGTGGAGGGCTTCCTGGTGGCGGGGGGTGATCTTAATCTGGTCCTAGACCCTTCATTGGACTCTTCTGCTGGCGTCTCTTCTCACCCTTACTCGCTCATCAGGAGGATTAAGAGGGACCTTCATTCCCACCAGCTTGTGGACTCCTGGAGGTTACTCCACCCATTGGATAGGGATTACTCCTATTACTCTCCGGTCCATCACCGATATTCTCGTATCGACTACCTCTTTATCCGTCACCAACATCTCCACTCTTTGTTGGCTGCGGAAGTCGATAACATTACTTTCTCCGACCATGCTTTGGTTACTTTGTCTGTTTCCTTGTCCTCTCCTATTCCCTTCCAGCGTCAGTGGAAACTTAACGCATCACTTCTTGATGACGTAACCATCCTGGATGACATTAAGACCCGTTTGGGGGAATACTTTGAGAGGGAGGAATTGTCGGGGATTGCTCCTCCAATGGTGTGGGAGGCTCACAAATGTTTTATCCGGGGTATCCTGTTGCAACATGGTTCCCGCTTAAACAAGGAACGCCGGGCTTGTATTGAATCTCTGCTGCAGCGGATCCGCTCATTGGAACTTCTTCATAAACGCCAAATCACTCCTGATGTTTATTCCCAGCTTGCCAGCGCCCGAGAGGAATTGCGTACGCTCGTCACTGATAGGGTGAAGGGTACTCTAGCTAAATGCAGACGTCATTTTTATGAGTTTGGAAATAAGAGCGGGCGTTCTCTAGCTAGGGCCCTTCGGGTTCAGCAGTCCTCCACCTACGTTCCATGCATCAATTCCACCCAGGGTACTCGATTACACATGCCCCTTGATATTGCAGCTGCCTTTCGGGACTACTATGCCTCTTTGTATTCTGTAAACTCTGGCCCTTCTCCTCTCCCTGAAGCGGAGTTCCGAGATCGCATTCGTTCTTATCTCTCCTCCTCTGGTCTCCCGTCGTTGTCTCTAGAGGAATTGACGGCCTTGGAATCTCCTATTGTTGAAGAGGAAATTTCTTTAGCTATCTCCAGTATGGCAACGGGTAAGGCCCCAGGCCCAGACGGCCTTACCTTGGTATACTATAAGAAACTTGGCCCTGAACTCCGCCCCAGACTGTTGAAAGTTTTCAATTCTCTCACCGATGGCTCGGCCCTTTGTCGTGACTCCCTGTGTGCTCACATAGCGGTTATCCCCAAACCCGGAAAGGACCCTCTTCTGTGCTCTAACTACCGCCCCATTTCGCTAATCAATGTTGACCTAAAAATTTTAGCCAAGATCCTTGCGACGCGTTTATCGCCCTTGTTAGGAAATATTGTTCACGCGGATCAAGCTGGATTTTTACCCGGCCGTGAGGCTCGAGATAATACTACCAAAGCTATCAACCTCATGTATGGGGCTAAACAATCGGGCTCTCCTCTCATGCTTCTTTCAACTGACGCTGAGAAAGCCTTCGACAGGGTCAACTGGCGGTTCATGGAAGAGACCCTGTTACATATTGGTCTTGGAAATCGCATGATGAGTTGGATCATGGCTCTATACTCTCTCCCTACAGCGATGGTTAGGGTGAACGGTTTATTGTCCCAGTCCTTCCCTATCCGAAATGGCACTAGGCAAGGATGCCCCCTCTCGCCTCTCATTTTCGTCCTGACTCTTGAACCCTTCCTCCGCCAGGTTCGAGCCGACCCGAACATCTCAGGCGCTGCTCATTCTTCCTGTTTATACAAAGTGGCGGCTTATGCAGACGACTTGCTATTTTTTCTTTCCTCCCCTCATGTTTCTCTTCCAGCTCTGATGTCTGCCTTTCAGGTTTACTCGACCCTTTCGAATTTTAAAATCAACTTTTCGAAATCAGAAGCCCTTAATGTGACCCTTTCCTCCTCGGCGGCCACCTCCTTGAGTCAATCTTTCCCTTTTCATTGGGCCCCCACTTCTCTCAAATATTTGGGGGTTTATCTTACTCCGGACCCGAAAGATCTCTTTCGTTGCAACTTCCCCCCACTTCTGGCGTCTATCAGGGCTGATTGTACTCGATGGTCCGCTGGAGCCTTTACTTGGTTCGGGAGATGCGCGATTTTTAAAATGAACATTCTCCCTCGTCTTCTCTACTTGATGCAGGCGCTTCCCATTCACATCCCTCTGTCTTTTCTTAGATCCCTCACTTCCGTCCAATTGAAGTTCATCTGGTCGGGCAGACCCGCCCGAGTGAGCAAGGCTTTTCTCTTTCGTCCCAAGAGTTGCGGTGGTTTATCGCTTCCGGACCTGAAGTCCTATTACTTGGCTACCCACCTGACTCGTGTCGTGGACTGGTGTAGGCATGCTGTTTCTAAACCTTGGGTCTACATCGAACAGGCATTCTCTCCGATCCCTTTGCAGGTTGCCCCATGGCTGGACTCCTCCTCATTGTCATCTCTCTTTTCTCACCCTACCCTTGGTCCCACGCTTCGGATTTGCTCCAGGGGCCTTGTTCGCTCCACTCTCCTCCCTAAGGATTCCGCTCTTTTCCCAGTGCTGGGCAATCCTGCCTTTCCACCTGGAATGTTTGACCGAGTTTTTCGTAATTGGCGCCGTCATGGGATTTTCCGTGCCTGTCACTTCCAGGACGCTGGGGGATGGACTACACTTCTGAATTCCCAGGCCCCTCCTGAGCTGCCCCCTTTGGATGATTGGCGGGGGATGCAACTTCGTCACTTTTTACATTCTCTCCCTGCTCCTGCAGAGTTCCGCGTCGAACCTACCCCCTTGGAGAAGATTTTTGTTGGTGCTGGCCCCCTTCGCCACTCCCTCTCGCTCACTTACCGGATCCTGGTTGAACCTCCGGAGGACTTTGTTCCGCCGTTCTTGTTGAAATGGGAATCTGATTTGTCCCTTTCCCTCTCTCAGGAGCAGCGTAAGCGCATTTTTCGCCTTTCTCATACTGCTTCCATCAGCTCTCGCCACCAGGAGGCCAGCTACAAAATCTTGTCCCGATGGTATAGGGTTCCTACGAGACTCCATGCTATGTTTCCTCAGGTCTCCCCATTATGTTGGCGCTGTGGCGACGAGGAAGGCACGCTGCTACACATTTTTTGGTCCTGTCCTGCCCTTTCGTCCTTCTGGGAGGGGGTCAAGCGGATAACCCTCCAGCTTACTGAAACTTCTCACCATTTGGGCCCTGCCCTGTTCCTCCTTAATCATTGTGAGTCTTCTGTGAAGGTCTTTAAGCGTTCCCTACTTAGATTCCTGATCCTCGCTGCCCGGGCTTGTATCCCCCTTTTTTGGAAACGAGTGGATCCTCCTCCTCTCTCCCTCTGGATTTCGAAGGTCAACAAGATAATGCGCATGGAAAATCTCACGTCTTTCCTGCATGGCACGACTGAGGCGTACATCAAAACCTGGTTCTACTGGTTCAGGTTTCAACAGTCTGCAGAGTACCGGACGCTCCTGGGCTCTGACCTCTCCTCTGATTGATACTCTTGTTGTTCGTCTCAGGTATTTGACCAGTGGTTGCTCCCGAGCCCTTCCCAACTGGCTGTGGTATGGATGACCTGGCGAGCGCTCTCACTGGTTTCCTGACTGCTCACACTCACCCCTACCTACCCTTTCACCCCCCACATTTAGTCCTCTCCCCCACTCATCTGTCCCACTAACCCCTCCCTCCCCCCCCCCCTTTTTTTTCCTTTTTCTTTTTTTTTCTATGTTGCTTTCTTTGTCTTTAATTTTTTTTTTTTTTTTTTTTTTTTTTTTTTTTTAATTTTATTCTTCTGATTGTATTTTGTGTTGCACTGTGTGCTTTTTCTGTTCGCAGGGCGGGTGTTCGCCTTGTAACTTGTAATTGTTTTTTCTTTTCTTATTGTTTAAAAAAAATTTTCAATAAAAATTTGAGTTATAAAAAAGGAATGCATTGGCCAGCCTTCGGCCAATCAGCGCTGGCTCTGCCGGAGGAGGCGGAGTCTAAGGTCGGACCTGAATGGAGACTGGTGTGGAGCGATCTTAGACTCCGCCTCCTCCAGCAGAGCCAGCGCTGATTGGTCGAGTTCCGTACTCTGGCCAATCAGCGCTGGCCAATGCATTCTATTAGCCCGATGAAGTAGAGCTGAATGTGTGTGCTTAGCACACACATTCAGCTCTACTTCATCAGGCTAATAGAATACATTGGCCAATCAGCGCTGGCCAATGCATTCTATTAGCTTGATGAAGCAGAGTGTGCACAAGGGTTCAAGCGCACCCTCGGCTCTGATGTAGCAGAGCTGAGGGTGCACAAGGGTTCAAGTGCACCCTCGGCTCTCCTACATCAGAGCCGAGGGTGCGCTTGAACCCTTGTGCAGCCTCGGCTCTGCTACATCAGAGCCGAGGGTGCGCTTGAACCCTTGTGCACACTCTGCTTCATCAAGCTAATAGAATGCATTGGCCAGCACTGATTGGCCAGAGTACGGAATTCGGCCAATCAGCGCTGGCCAATGCATCCCTATGGGAAAAAGTTTATCTCACAAAAATCACAATTACACACCCGATAGAGCCCCAAAAAGTTATTTTTAATAACATTCCCCCCTAAATAAAGGTTATCCCTAGCTATCCCTGCCTGTACAGCTATCCCTGTCTCATAGTCACAAAGTTCACATTCTCATATGACCCGGATTTGAAATCCACTATTCGTCTAAAATGGAGGTCACCTGATTTCGGCAGCCAATGACTTTTTCCAATTTTTTTCAATGCCCCCGGTGTCGTAGTTCCTGTCCCACCTCCCCTGCGCTGTTATTGGTGCAAAAAAGGCGCCAGGGAAGGTGGGAGGGGAATCGAATTTTGGCGCACTTTACCACGTGGTGTTCGATTCGATTCGAACATGGCGAACACCCTGATATCCGATCGAACATGTGTTCGATAGAACACTGTTCGCTCATCTCTACTTATGACGGATGTTAAGTGTCTGCTATTTTTTTACATTAATATTAGTGTTACACATTGATCAATGTTTTTGTATTTATTTATCTCTAATACACATTATCTACCATATTGGCATAATCTCTAATCGTCCATTAAGTTATTATAGACAACTGCTTCTCAAAGTGGGCGATAATGCCCCCTTGTGGGCGCTGGAGGTCTACCGGGGGTGGTAAAAGGTGCAGAGAAAATTGGAGAGCGTTGAAGCGCTTTAGGGGGACGATGGCTGATTTGTGTTATTCTAATATTTACCTTCCCAACATCCGCTGTACTATTACGGCAGATGCCGGGTGTTTAACTATGGCGGCCGGCCGGGAGCTGGGAGGGCAGAAACCTTGAACTGAGAGACCTTGGTTTTTATCAGTCTGGAAGATCATATATGCCTAGGCCAATATGTCAGCATTGTTTAACCCCTTCTTTCCACAGCCATTTTTAGATATTTAGATTTTTGTTTTTTACTCCCTGCCTAACAAAAGCCACCACTTTTTTACTTTTCCATTCATAGAGGCATATAAGGACTTCATTTTTGTGGGACAAATTGTACTTTATAATGGCACCACTCAATATTCTGTACACCGTATTGTGAAGCTGGATATAAAATTCAGAATGTGGTGGAATTAGAGAAAAAGTGCATTTGCGCAACTTTTTCCAGGCTTCGTTTTTACAGCATTTAATGAGCAGCCAAAGTAACATATTACCTGTATTCTGTGGGTCTGTGAGAGTACGATATATTTGGTGATACCAAATTTTTGTTATGTATTAACCGATTAAAAAAAAAAAAAACTTTGAAAAAAAGTTTATTCAATTCGCCATATTGACATGTAACTTTTTTTTTTTTTACTTTTATTTTTAGACCCCCTAGGGGTCTTGAATCTATGTTGATCTGATGACTAATACAATGCATTGCGATGCACTGTACAATCCCTATTCTTCTACAACAGCCTGCCTATTGCAGCTTCTGGGAGCCTTCAACAGGCTCCCAAGTGTTATGGTAACAGATTACCGCCTCTGGATCACACTCGAATGTGCTGATCCTCCCCAAAATGCCTATGTCCATGTTCTACTAAGAAAATGGTGCATCGGTCAGGTTTGACTGAGGAGTCAGAAGGACTAATGGATGCGATCAGTGCCTGCATTGACCCAGGGCTATGTAGGTCTCTCAGCTCCTGAGCAGCTGCCATATTTAAAGCTCCTAGAGTTTTCACGAGTCATTCGCAGGACAAGATTACTAATGGTTTACTGCAAATTACTGCAAATATGGCAGATACAAGTGAAGCACGATGGAGCAGATTTATGTATGTCTAGAAGGAATACTGCCCGTGTTTACTGGAAGCTCACATTTATTATATAATGTGTTTTAATATCCGTAACAGTGGCGCAGCTTTGTTGTTGGTACCAAAAAATTTAAGAAACATGCTGTTTATGTAAGGGATAGAGCACAGTTCGACCACCCACTTCTACGAAAACATGAGAAGACGAGTTTCCTGATTAGCCAGCACAAGTCCACTCATCTTGTCGACCGAGAACTTGCAGTCCCGCATAGCACTGTCTAGCATGTGTTAAAATGACATTTAATCATGAAGCCATACTGGTTTCACCTAGTATAGGATCTTTGTGCAGGTGACAAAGGGAAGCACGTAGATGGGATGCTGTAGAACATGGAAGACTACAGCTTCTTATTGCATTACATTATTAGTCATGAAGCGACATTTCATCTAAGTGGGAAAGTTAACAGTCAGAATGTGCGTTTATAGGAAGCGAATATATTAGAACATCCTCACGAAATTGTAGATCATGATCATAATTCTTTGAAAGTTAAAATGTTTTTTGCTGTTTCTTAAAGAAAGGTTTATGTCCCTTTGTTTTTTGAGGGAAACACAGTTATGGGGCAAACGTATCTCAAAATCCTGCAGAACGTGCTCTTTCCACAACTTAAAGAAGATTTGTTTTTCAGCAAGATGGTGCACTGCTACATTCGCAACTGCAGGCCCAATGTTTTCTAAATGACACATTGCCTTCATGAGACTCCAAAACTTAGTATTTTACTCTTGGCTCCAAAGATCCCCAAAAATTACACCAAGCAAATTTTTCTGGAGGGGGTACGTCAAAGACCACTTTTTTTTGTTACCATTAGCAACTAAACTATTCAAAAACAGAATAATGACCTCATTGGAAGAAGACACTTTTTGGCATCTGTGACAAATTCAACAATCCTTTTAACTTTTTCCATACAGCAGGTGGAGGGCACATGGAGCATTTATAAGACAGTTACTAAAACTTTTAGAACTCATTTGTTTCATCATTTTTGGCATACTGTTAGTGGTTTTGCTCTGCAGTCTTTAGCTGAGTTGAACACCCAGCACAAGGATTCCACCTGGAACCCAGCAGATAGTGTAATACATTCAGCTCCTTTAGGGTATGTTCACACATCAGTATGCCATCTGTCCGTTTGAATTCAGTTTGACACTTCAAAACGGACTGATGCACATGCTGATTGTATACTGACACCTTTTTATGCTGATAGCAAACGTCCCCTAGAGGACAGATAAGGGGATTAAAAGTAGCAATTGTAAACAGAGTAGAGATAAGGAGGATATAAGGACATTTATTATATCTCCTTATCTCTACTTTGAGCGGGAACAAAGGAAATGACCGCCTCCCATTGATTTCAATGGGAGGCGGTTTTTTGAGCCGGATTCTGACGCGGATTCCAAGTCAAAATCCGGCCCAAAAGACTCCGTCTGAACCCGGCCTAAATGTTCATGTGCCTACATGATATTGTAATTCACAGGACTATTTATTAGTCTACACTAAGGGCTTATTCACATATTAGTGATTCACATTGTGTGCATCAGGGTTTTCCACTGACAGACCAAGAACATTTTCATTCTATGGTCATCTTGTGTCGGTTGGAAAAAAAAGTGATACTCTGTATTGAGTTTGAGCCCTGAAAAATGGACAAAACATGCATGGCATCTGTATTCTGTTCAAGAATTTTGTGAACCCATAAAGTACAATGGGGGTGACTTTGTCTACAACAGACAAAGCACAGAAATAGTGCCTGCCTTGCGCAATTCACTGTAGACAGCACAGACACTAAGAATATGGTTGTGTGAATTCACCCTAAGGCCCCTTGCAGATGACCATGGCCATGGTCAGTGTGTATCTGCGTATTTCACGGATAGCACACTGATCCATTCTTTTCTATGAACCCGTACACAAGACCATGAATTTTACGGTCCTGTGTGTGGGCCGACAGTCTGGGCCACAAAATATAGAACAGGTCCTATTCTTGTCCTATTTTCCCCATGTGCCGTCCGTGTTGTATATTCACGGCATGCCGGTTACAACACGGTCGTCTGCAACCAGCCTAAGACTAGTGCCACACAGGATTCCAGCCACACTGCTGCAAAGGTGATAGTGCTGGCTGGAATCCTTAGCAATAAATGACATGCCACAGTATTAAAACTCGCCGTAAAGGTCATTGCGCTGTGGGTTTTGGCTGCAACATGCAGATGAGATCACATCTACTATGTTGCCACTGTACATTGCAGCGGGTTAGTTGCCACTAAGTTAGCCATGACTACCCCACTGCAAATAACGTGTGCATCATCTAGTTTTAGGCCTTATTCACATGTAAACAGTTTTGTCAGCTTTTTTCCATCAGTGTTTGGAAACCAAAACCAGGAAGGAAGCCAAAACACTGAGCAGGTATACATTTTATCATACCTTATCTCTGTGTAGACTCCACTTTTGATTTTGGCTTTCAATCACTGATCAAAACACAGTGACGTAAATGAGAACGTACTGTGTAGTTTCATTATGGAATCTTGTGTTTTGTACAGGAACTGAATTTTCCCTTTCATGTTCAGGTCTTTGAGTCCTTGAGAATAAAAGCTCTGAAAAATACAATTGTTATTGTATGTGTTGGACAAGGCACAGACACTATCAATTATGTACGGCTAGCTATAGTGGGGGCAATACCAGAAAAACAGGGTGTTGTGATAATACGTTTGTTCTCATCTGAACAATACCGAGCTTCTCATGCTCATGCATGTCTACTAACTTAATTATTACTTTTTAACTTTTAAAATCCCATAAAAATGAGCAGAATTACCTCCGGTTTGGGCATGTTCCCTATGGTGACTGGTTTTACTAGAACATGTAATTCACATAAAGCTTTATTAAACCATAAATGATGAAATCTACTTGAGATGAGCCAAGTCCAATAATTGTCAGCCAATTACATTGTGGGAAATACACACTATGGTTAATAACTATCTAGGCAGTTTTGTTATATTATCTGCAACAAGTTAGAAAAGGGATTTCTTCTCAACTATACAGTTTTCTAGACACTTCTTGTTGTGAGCAATATATAGAATTAGGGGCCAGCTCAATGGTGTAGAGCAGTGGTTCTCAACCTTTCTAATGCCGTGACCCTGCAATACAGTTCCTCATGTTGTGGTGACCCCATTCAGTTTGGAACACGCATCCATAACGGTGTGCGTTCCAGCTGAATAGTGCTGCTGCAGACAGTAGCGTGGCTTGTCAGTGGCTAAAGCCATCGGAAATATGTATTTTCTGATGGCTTTAGGCATACCTCCCAACTTTTGAAGTTTAGAAAAAGGGATAAAACATGCGGCGTGCTGCACGCGCCGCGGCGAATTTAGCTCCACTCACTTTTTATGTTGACTCTGCCCATTCTCATTAATATTTCATGTGCTCCCACTCAGTATAATCCTCCTACAGTCACCCAGACATTATATGTCCCCTCGCCATCTCTCCCCCAGTTTCATATAACCCCTTCATCTGCCCCCAGTTTCATGTCTCCCCCTCCATCTCTGCCCCCAGTTTCATGTCCCCCCCATATCTGCCCCCAGTTTCATGTCCCCTATCTCTTCCCCAGTTTCATGTCCCCCATCTCTTCCCCAGTTTCATGTCCCCCCATCTCTGCCCCCAGTGTCATGCCGTACCCCCCCTTCATCTGCCCACAGTTTCATGTCCCCCATCTCTTCCCCCAGTTTCATGTTCCCCCATCTCTGCCCAGAGCTTCATGTCCCTCCATCTCTGCCCCCAGTGTCATGCCGTCCCCCCCTTCATCTGCCCAGAGTTTCATGTCCCTCCATCTCTGCCTCCAGTGTCATGCCGTTCCCCCCCTTCATCTGCCTCAGTGTCATGCCGTCACCCCTTTATTATGTTCCACCTTAATGTTTAAAATAAAATAAAAAACATTTATACTCACCTGCTGGGAAGTTCCTGAGCTGGCTGAAAGCTCATTAGCATATGAATAAAAACGGACTTATTCAGAGACCACTGAGGCAATTTACATACAAAAGGTAAGTGTGAAATAGACTTTCTAAAGCCTGTGTAAGCATGTGATTAGTTAAAAATGACTTTTCCTAGTGATAGAGCCCCTTTAATCGCCTCTGTGTTCAACTCATCGGCGTCCTCCGGGCGCCGATAAGATGAAACCGGGACATACCTTCCACCGACCAGGACAGTTGGGGGGTATGCTTTAGGCGACCCCTGTGTTTTGGTCTTTCGACCCCCACTGGGGTCGCGACCCACAGGTTGAGAACCGCTGGTATAGAGCCTTCACAGCTGATATAGAGAGTGTATTAAGAATGATATATAGGGGTTGTCTGAGATTAAAAAATAGTCTGCATGCAATCACAGGTATACAATTAAAATAAAAAAAAAACAAAATGAAGCTTTACATACCACTGACCCCACTTCACACCTCTCCGGTTCCACCATTCTAGTGTTTGCTGTTAGTATTTATTTACTTGGCTGCAGTGATGACATCACATAAACAACATATGACATTTCAGCCAATCATTAGTCTTAGGCCTGGTTCACATTTGTGTTCGGGGAGTCTGCTTGGGGACACCCCAAACAGAATATTGAATGCACTAAAAAGTGGTGAGCAGTGAAACCACACAGACCTCATAGATTATAATGCGATCCATGTATTCTGCGCAGGGTCTGCATGAGTCATGTGGAGAGAAAAGTACTTCAAGTAGCACTTTTCTCTCTGCATAATTTGTGTGGACACTGCGCAAAAAACACATTGACCCCATTATAGTCTATGGGGTCCATGTGCTTTCATTGCTCACCGCTTGTCAATGCGTTCGGTATTCTGTTCGGGGGGGTCCCCAAGCGGACTTTCCGAACGGAATACCAAATGCAGATGTGAACCAAGCCTTAGAGGTACGATGCTAAAGCAGGTGATTAGCCGCAGTGATCACATGTTGTCAACACATATTACAGTGAAATCAGTCAAATCCAGACTAGGAAAGCCGGGGATGTTTCAGATTCCTGACTGCTCATACTTTCAACTTTTAGAATTTAGTTCTAGCACCATGGATGACTTACATGGTATAGAGGAGGCAATGGAATAAACAGTAGAATGCAAGATGTATACCAAAAGTGACCTATATAAATAATACTGGGCAATGTTATAGTCTATGGGATCTAGGCCTATAAAAATATTTCATATGTCTGGCATACCTTGTCCAAATTATTGTAAAGCTTGTAAATGCACATTGACATTTCTAAGATACTGTATGATATCCACCTAGTTTTATTAGCATTCTGTATGCCAACTGAAAAATACAGAAGGCTTTAATAGAGCAAGGAAGAAATATATATAGAAATTATTAAAGGAGTTGTCTAACTTATTTTTTATGGTGTAATAGGGCTGTTGATGGGGCTAATAACATAATATAAAATTACTCACCGCTCCCTGGTCCTCTGTTTCCAGTTGCGGAAGGTCTGCTGTTTCATTTTTAGGCAACCCAGCTGTTAGTACCAGGTGACTGATGCAGCCAATTACAGGCCTCAGCACTGACCCCTTTACAAACAGTACCTCACAGCAGTCACATGCTATTTGTGAAGAGGTCACTGGCTGAGGCCTGTGTTTGGCTGCAGCAGTCGCCTAGCACACAGAATACTGCACCTGCTGTTAATGAAAACAGAGGAACGGGGAGTCAGTTGGCCAGTATCTGTCAGGAGCATCACTTCAGCAGCTGCTTCTTTAAGATTGCCATGACAATCTGGGGAACCTTTTGTGTTGTATACTTCCATGCCTTGGCCAAATAGCAGCTGAGTAGGCCTGTATAAGACCACTCCTTTCTGATACACGTGCCGACTAATTAGTTTACTTCATAGTTTGGCTCTCCATCTTGTCTGTGAATACTTGTTGGCTTACTAACCTATGGCTTCCTACCTGGATTCCCTTTTTGCCTCCTGATTCTGCTTTGACATTCCCGGCTGGATTTGTGAACTTTGGCTTGTTTCCCGGATATACTATATACTCGAGTATAAGCCGAATTTTTCAGCACAGTTTTTGTCAGAAAAAAGAAAAGAAGAAAAAAAAATTAATAAAAAAAAAAAAATATAAATATATATATATATATATATATATATATATATATATATATATATTAATATTAAAATTTAAAGGGGGGCGTCTAGGACCAGCTGCAATATCAATGTATAGAATCTCCCATAAGATAGGGGGGAAAAAAGAAGCTTTAAAAGAAATAAAAAAGTTAAAAGTTCTAAATCCCTCCTTTCCCTAGAATAGATACAAAAGTAGAAAATTACTGTGAAACACCAACACATTAGGTATCCCTGTGTCTGAAAGTGCCCGGTCTACTGAATATAGGGGATCTGCAGTGCTTCTATTCCGTCAAGAAGGGGTTAATAGGAGCACTGCAGATACCCTATATTCAGCCAGACTGAATTCCAAGTGGGGGGAAAAAAAAAACCAGTCCTCAAGCTCAGGAAAGGGGCAGAAAGACAACCAAAACACCCCCTCCCCTTTCCCAGCACCCAGCAACTACTGCACCCAAAAACTCCAACCATTTTAATTTTTGAAATTTTCCAGTAGCTGCTGCATTCCCCCCAGCCCCCCCCCCCCCGGCTTATACTCGAGTCAATAAGATTTCCCAGTTTTTTGTGGTAAAATTAGGGGCCTCGACTTATATTCGGGTCGGCTTATACCCAAGTATATACGGTAGCTTTTGTTGCTAATTACGTCTTCTCCTTATTTTGGAACCTGCTGGTACAACAGGTTCCAAATGACAAACCGCTAGCTATTCTCTTAAATGTGCTAGACTGTCAGGGAAGTCTGGGGCATGTTGAGAGGGTAGATTGTACAGTCCATAGTAGTAGTATTGGAAAGCTGTTGGACACCCCGGAGCATCTCGAACCGCATGAGGGGTGGAGGAGGCATAATTATCTCTAAGGGTTTTAGCCAGTAGTGTCTGAGCACCTAAATAATTTGTTAGGTGCATCTGCAGGATTGGAAAAACTGTGTTTCTGTAACATCTCTGCCTGTTCTGGTCTCTGCGCCACCCTCTGCTCGCATGCTGCTGCGCAGGAGGTGTGTGCAGTTTGATAACTTGCTTAGAGTTTTTGGTTGCATTGTCTGAACACAGTCCTATTCCTTCACCTTGTTAATTGATTTTCCACCACACCCATCTCTTTCACCTTCTTTTCCCTCTGCTCCCCTAAGAGTTAGTTTTGTTTTGCCCAGTGATTGACAGCCTGCCTTCCTATCAGGTTCAGGGCGGGTTCATCCTCCCTATTTATTCTTTGCTCACATTCACATTGTTGCTTGCTGTTGCTTTGTGCGTGCTAGCTTTTTCTCTTGCTGTTTATTCGTGTATTCTGATTCTTGACCTCTGGCTTCCCCTATTGACTACTCTTTTGGATATCGATTTTGACACTGCATAGCTCGACTGTTACTGACCCCTGGCTAGCTGACCTCCCTTTGTTGTTGTTTGTCTTGTCTGCGTTTTGTGTTTCACGTGTATAGGAAGGGTCCATCTCCAAGTTGACGCCTATTACATAGGATAGGACTAGGCAAGCAGGAAGGGGGATTGGGGGGCTTCAGACCAGGGCTCACTGTCTCTTGTGCCCCTTCCTCCAATGTTCAGCAGCTGCTGGGGAATTGTCGTTCTAGCAATTCCCTAACAGTTTCCTGACTGCTTCTTGCCCTTATCCATATAACCAATATCATGACAGATTCTCTACATTTGGTTGTACTAAAGGATAGGTAAGGGATGGGAATTTTTCAGCGGTTTTTTTGAGCCAAAGCCTGGAGTGGATTGAGCAGAAGGTTGACGTATAAGAACTTCCTATATATTTCCCATTCCTTTTGTACTGAACTGGAATAGTAGAATCCAAAGGACACTACCAAAACCCCGTATAGGTGCGCTCTCCGTTAGAGATGACAACCGGGTCTGAATATGTTGAACAAGTACTTTATTGAAGATGACGCGTTTCAGGGTCTTGGTAATTAAACAAAGTACCACCCCTTCATCAGATCTCATCCCGCCTGCGTGCAGGAAACCAGAGCCGGGCACAGGAGCTATGGCCTCCTCTCGTTTGGACGGAGCCTTCTCAGTGACACAAGCTGCCACCTCTTCACTTCCTATATACCTGACTTGTCCGCTCACTGCTCCCCCTGCATCTCCAGCACCTCTGGCACTTGTTTCCCGGTCTGTTTCATCTTCATTGATGTCCTTGTTTATCATATTCAGTCCCGGTTGTCATTTCTAATGGAGAGCGCACCTACACGGGTAGGTAGTGTCCTTGGATTCTACTATTCCAGCCCATTGCCTATATACAGCCCGATTGTTTTGACGGCTATCATCCGTTTGGTGCGACCCCCAGTCACAGTGGTGGAAACAGTCACTCCTATTATTTGATCTTCCTCATAAAAAGGAAAGAGTGGGGTCATCACGTTCCAGAGGAAGGAGCGCAGACCCACCTTATTACCAGTCATTGGTTCCTCTTTTAGGAAGCGCAAAACGTCCTTTTTCATTTTCCTCACCAAACACCATTCCTTTTGTAGCTGTTCTGGGCATTGGCTCAAAAAAACACAGAAAAATCTGCAACAAAAAATAATAAGTTAACATACTGTATGTTCACATGGTGAGAAATGAAGAGGAATTCCTCTTTATTTTCCGCTGCTGTTTTTTCGGCCGCAGACTACTCGCGATAGGATGCTGATGAGGAATCTGGATGGAATCTGTCACGAACATGACTGGCACAGGACATCACAGTGGGCAAGGATTTCCAGCAAAAAAAGACAGTGGAGCAGTAATACCGGACCACACTGCACTGGAGCATCCAGGGACAGGGGAGTATGGTCTTTTATTATTTTTTTTCACCTTCCCTGGCCTTATTTAAAAAATAATTTTTATCCTGGACAACCTCTTTAAGGTAAGAGCAAATGCTGCTGCTTGTTTCATCTTATACTGTGGTTTTTTTAACCTATACCAGGAGTGGATTGGTCGGCGGGAGACTGAGGGGAGGAGCTCCTTCTGCCACCACTTTACATGCTTATGGAGTTGGCGCTCATCTGATTGTTGGTAATCAGGACAAAGGTTTTCTTTCAGTTCCGCCGTATGTTTAGGAGAAGCCAACTATAATCAAACCTCCTATGTGACGTATTTTGTCCTGATTGGAGCAATCTGCTTGATGTTTATAATGGTACATCTATGTCTATGCTTTAAATATGTTTTTATGTAGACGTTCCTTTGCCTTGGCTTCTACACATAAAAAGAGTGTTTTTGGCCCTCCTTTATACTGATACTTTATAACTCTGGTCATCTAAAAATATTTATTTGTTTTTTGGAATAAACGCAATAGTCCATTCAATGGTAAAGATGGGGTTTTATTTACCTATGTTCTGTAGTTCTATGAAGAGGAGGAGAAGTATACTTACCTCATGTGACACTTCTTGCGAAATTTGATTGGTTCATTCATCTGCTCTGTTCACTATATATATCTGCTAATGTCAAACTGTTGATGGACACGTTTATGGCTTGAAAAAGCGCTATAAGCGTGAAACGGCTGTTGCCTTTTTCTCGCCCTTGTTTTGCTGTCATTTTCTCCCTCTGTTTTTAAGAAGTTCGAACAAAGAAACTTTTTTATGAAAAACAAGTGCCTTGGTGAGTGCCCCTATCTTTTTTTCTACATTGTGTGTCTAACATAGTAACATAGATGAAGAAGATTGCATAAAGACACTAGTACATCATGTCCAACCTATAACCCTACATAAGTGCTTTTTCCATCACACTTGAAGCTACTCTAGGCTTTAGCAAAAAAAAAAAAAAAATTCAGCAAAATCTGCATCAAAAATAAATTTTTTTGCAATGTGTGGCAATGTAAATTACAGTTTAACCCCCCCCCAAATGGTAGCAAAAACATGTTTTGTTTTGTCTGCAGCATTTTTTATTGATTTTTTTTTTTTGCTGCAATTTTCTCAGCGTTTTTCTTCCCCTATTAAATATGTATAGGATAAAAGAATAAATAAGAATAACACTGCAGCCTCTTCACACTCCTTGACATGAGCACATAACATATAAGGAATAGCTGTTGGTTTTATTCCAATACTAAAAATTCTGAACTTAGTAAAAGGAAAAAAAAAAGAAAAAAAACAACCCAATCTTTATGCAGTGACTGGCATCTAGGGCTCTCATGGCATGGATTGTATTGGCAGGTTGTTAGCAGCTGTAGAGCCTCTTCCTTGCCATGGATCTTCTGATCAGGAGCAGGTCTCCCAGCAGACTGCAGTCAGGGCTGTGTAAACACTGGAGGGATCTACAGGTGTCTGCTGAGTCCTCCTTTGTGCTGAGTCCTGGGACTGTCTGAGCACTCCTCCTGCCTCCCCTCCCTTGCAGTGTGCAGACTGTACACACAGGAGGTGGAGGAGGAGGAGGAGGAGGAGGAGGGATCCAGAAAGGCTCTTTTCCTGTTTCATTTGAAACACAAGGCTCTGCCTTACCGGCTGTGTTGCCAAGTTCCCCACTACTACTGCTGCTGTCTTTTCTTAGCAGATCGTGAAAGTTGAAGTCCCTCTGAAGATGCACTGACTTCTCTGATCTACCTCCCTGTCTGCACCATGCCTATACCAGGATAGATACTGTCTGCTGCATCCCTGGGACTTGGGTGACACCAGGACTCTGCTGCATCCCTGGTACTAGATTGGACCCCAGGACTCTGCTGCATCCCTGGCACTACATTGGACCCCAGGACTCTGCTGCATCCCTAGGACTAGAGGGAACCCAAAACTGCCTCATCCCTGGATCTAGAGGACCTAGGACTCTGCTTGGTTGCTGCAGCCTTAGAGAATCTTGGAGTGTGACTCCTGCAACTCTGGGGGTCCTAGAGAAGACCCCATAACCTGTTTCATCCCTGAGACTAGTGGAGTATCTCTGGAGTGGACCTCTGAAGTTGCTATGTGGATATTGATCTGAGTTGGATGTCTAGATCGTACTTGACAAGGAGCCTCTGTTCTGCACTGGATTTATCTCATTTTCTTTGTGTTGGTTAGGATCTGGACGTCAGGATTGGATCTATGCCCCACGAATGATCTCTGGCTCTTATTTTTAAGGAGGTTACATCAACAATATGTGCCAGGAATACAAATGAAGGGTGTTCTCCTGAAAGTCACAATAAGGCACTTGTGACCCTCTGTACCAGTTTGTTGTGTTGTGGATGTCCCACCTCTCCACAATAGCCACATAACCTGCCAAGTTCATATGCCTCTCATGCCAGAGTGTGGGATCTGACACTGGAAGGATCTACTTGGATTCACCCTGGATTCCTGAAAATAATTTACAAAGTACCTAGTACCCTCCAGCTTGTGTGATGCCATTACATCTCAGGATAGTGCAGCCCACTAAGCTGTGTAGGCTGCGAACAAGTGATGGGCAAACTCCCAGAGATGGCTCAAAGGTGGTGTTTACATCACTGCAAGAAGTCAGTGGTCATTCTTTGGTGCGGATCATCCACCAGCTGTCTGATCTGTCTCGCCATGCAGAGGACATCTTTACCAACATCCAGGAGCAAGCAATTACCCTGGGGGAGCGAAGTGCCCGCTTACAGGGCCGCCTGGCATCCCTACATCAGAGAGTCTCTCACCTGGACCACAGGAAGGTGCCAGTCCGTAAGTAAACTTGTCTTCTACCTCTTTCACCTCTTCTACTCAGGTTACTTAGATGCAAACTTGAAGAATGTTTGTTGTCTTCTATGTGTGGAGTGAGTCAGGGAGCTTTTTGTCATAATATTGCACATAATAATATGGCACAACCATTGTTATTGGGCTCATTATTGCTAATGTCATTATCATTGTTATTAAATTTGCAAGCTCAAATCTCATATTAGAAGAATTATTCTTACCAGGCCAATCCCTGTCCATGCTGTCAGTCATGTAATTATGTGTGTATGTGCCCCATCCAGTACTGAGTACACACCCATGTGCAAGCACACCCAGTTATAGACTGTTCTTAATTATTACTTACCCTGCCACCCATATGGGTTTTACATCCATGTGACATGTCTATTAAATGGTGTTCACCTAGATAACAATACACACATGACTTATACATTTACTATGTGGCAATGTCATAACACTTGCAGATGAAATTGACATATTTGTGACGACCTAAGGTAAATGTATCGAGACAGTGTTACAGCAATAAGGCTGGCTAAGGTGGCAGTCATAATCTATGCCTTTGTGCCCACAAGCTTCCCCTGCGACATAGGAACACACACACACACACACATATACATATATATATATATATATATATATATATATATATATATATATATAGTGTAATGCCGTGGATCACAGGTGTATGTGTGGGGTTGGGGGCAGGTGAATCGGTGAATTCCCAGCTCACCTTGGCATAGTGCAGTAAGTTATTGTACTTTCTGCAGTTATACTATGGCTCTGTTTACATGGTATTTCCCTAGTGTAAAGATATTACTGGGAACACTGTCTATTGCAGCTGGAGTTTGCTGTATATTTGTACTGTATTTGCCTGTCTGCCTATTATTGCTGCTACAGCTATAGGGTGCAATACTGATGATAACAAATAGAGATATGCTGTTTATGTATATACTGTATATAGGTTAACTAAAGGTGAATGTACATAGTGCTGATGTGTTGTAACATTCACACCCTGGGACTAGGTGAGGCTGGTTGGATGTCACAATCCTTCAATAACAAACAAATTAACATGTTTGAAAGGGATATAAAGAATACGACATGCCAGTAATACCTGAAATAGCAGGATGATGTTTTGGTAGCCTGTTTCCCTAATATTATGTTCTCAGACACATTTTTGACATAACTTAGTAATATAAGTCACATACTTTTGTGTGGGGTTATATCCTTGGCTATGGGGCATTTCCATCAAGATTTTTACAGTAGAAAAAAGTAAGATAATATAGTAACACATACATGCTGCATTTATTAACATGGACCATTTTCTTACAAAAATACGCATGGCAAATTCAGCAATATATTATAGACAGTTACTTCAACGTAGTCAATGTGGATGCAACAAATATCAAACAGTACTTAAAAGTTGTTTTTTTTTCTTCAAATGTAGATTGTAAGCCCTTTATAGGGCTCAAAATGTACATTTTTTCCCTATCAGTATGTCTTTGGAGTATGGGAGGAAATCCATGCAAATATGGGGAGAACATCCAAACTCCTTGCAGATGTTTATCCTTGGTAGGATTTGAACCCAGGACTCCAGTGCTGCAGTGCTAACCACTGAGCCACCATGTTACCCCAAACAGCACCTAAAAGTTGTGACAGTGACCTTGTATACTACAAATCCTTCATATGTCTATAAAGTATTAAGTATTATAAGATCATTATTAATCATAGAGGGAAATGTAGAGGACTTATCAGCTCTTTTGACATGTCTGTTTTAGTAAATACATTCCCCATAGTATTACAATTCTGAAACAAATGTTCTTATAACTCTGTGTTCTACTTACTCTGCCTCTTCCTGAATATTTATGAGTACATTGACAACCGGGTGCCACCATTTCTTTTGTCAAAAGAGGTGTGTCCTTACACCGTGCCAATGTCGGCATAGATTGGACACCCCCAATTGGTAGCACTCACTTATCAATTCATTTATAGATGTACAGGAGATGAAACTGAAGAGAAGTATCACTCAGAGGCCCATATTTACGCTGGGTTCATAGCAGCGCCCGATCTACATTTTCTGGTTTCTGACTTTGTGTCCATTTTCTGGTTTCTGACTTTGTGTACTCACGGCCAGACACTTTCCAAACCCATTCAAATGAATGGGTTTGAAAAATAACTTCAGGTTTCCATCTCTTGTTCAGTTTCGGGCAGGAAACGGAAACCTGCAAAACGGAGACCTGTGAACGAGCCCTTACTAATAGGTAGACAGTGTAAACTTGTGTAAAATTTGCCAGATTTATCACAGTGACCAATAATGACCGATGGATGATAAATCAGATGTATTTATATGTTTATACCACATTTTAGTTGGCTTACTTTAAGCCAGAATTTTTTTTTTTTTGCAAAATGTTGACCACATCTTCTTTTTCTAAAACTCTATACCCACAAGGATAGCAAGTCAAAAATTTAAGTCCAAAGTGGATACTCCACAGTGCGCCAAGATATGCTACTCTTACTCCTGTGTCTAAATCTGGGCAGAATTGTCAGAAATTATTCTCCAAAATTGTAGATGTGTCAGGAGATCTCTTTGATTGGGATCTTTATACAAGTCATAGCATGGTAACCATGTGATAAGTTATGGCTCACAGCGTGTTGACCGCTTTATTAATCACATTTTTCTCAGACGTGACAGCAGAACTGGAAGTTACACACATATGATTTTTAGGAATTGATACTTAAATATCCATGTGTATTTTTATGGTAGGACTTGACCTGGGCATCTCATTCACCAACAAGGCTATACATAATTATAAGGGACAATCTTGCTTGTCTCTTTAGCCACGAAGCACTCTTAGCTGACAAGGCTACATCTGTCTGGTGCACTGTCATTGTGCTGCATTTAAAAGTCAACATAAAACAAGGTGCGGTTACGTGCAGAAAGCAGCTGACGCCACCGTCCAGCAAGGTTCTCCAAGTGTCAGATGGGAGCTACTGGCAGAAAGCTTATCCAGCATACCTTGACCACAGGACCCCTCTTATGGAACGTCTAGAATTTCTATGAATGTATTTTCACAGGTGCAGGAAATTATCCCAGCTCCATAAAAGATTGGGATTTGGAGTCCTTTACCCTCAGAACACATGAAGAATGTAGCAATAGAAGGAAGGCAGATAAATATCCCCAGCATGTGTATTAGAAAAATAAACTCCAAGCATGGAACAAGAGGAGGGCTTTATGCAGGTTTTGTATTATCCCCTAGCAGGATGTGTCTGGCTGGCTTTGGAGGGCAGTCTTCTCTATGTAGGAGAGGTCTACATGTATTAATCTTGCACAGATTAATTATAGGTCTTTGAAAAGACTTCATTCTTAGAAGTTAAACCCTTCCAACCACTTCAAACAGGAGTAACAGAACCAATAGCCAGATTACTTTCTAACTCCCAATGTAGTGTGGAGTATCGTAGGCTAGAAGAGGGTTTTATATTCCAGAAGAGATTCCAATGTCACGGTAAAAATCACAAGCAATATGTTTCCATCATTATTTTTTCTCTGACATGTTCTGTAAAGGTTTACAGATGGTGGACTGATGCTAGCCAGTCCTTTTTTCAGTTTGGATTTCTGTATAATTTCTCTTTGATGCATGTCTGTTCTATACACAGAACCAAGTGATCTACCAATGTCTTTTTGGATTGCCTTGGAAAACGTCTATAGATTTGTAGGCTGTATGAACATTTCATTGTGGCTTGGTAACACAGTACAATATTCGATTGTCCGTTCATGATATAGTTAATTCTGTTACCACAAGACAAGACATAAGAAGATACAAGAATATTTTATGGCAATCAGATTGCAATATTATACTGTAGTCTACAGATTGTCTCCTGATACCTGTGATCATTCTAAAGGTGGCCATAGATATAAAAGAGGACCTTTCACACCTCCGCCAAGTCCTGCTCTTTGCATCATTTAATAGACACCGTTCCACTGATTCCAGCACAGTTGGAATTTTTTTGTCGCTCCCACCGTTCCTGAGCAATAAATGCTGTTAGTTTTGGTGCCTCATATGCTAATTAGACTCCTTGATGGCAAAGGACTCATGTCAGACAGGAGCAGACAAGGGGGTGTGTCTCAGAGCTCTGACACTATCAACCTCTGATTGGCGCTCAGAGTCACACCCCCTTGCTAGGCTTAAACAATCATTAATTGTTCATCTTACCCAGCAAATTATTGTTTTGTTTGAACTCATCTGTTTTCATCAACCTTAATAAAGCGGCATTCACACTGCTGCTGTCCACCCTGGGGTGTCCGTGGTAAACCCTGGTGAAACCGGACAGCGGACACAAAGGTGACCGCTCGTGAGCGTTTTCAGCATCTCTGTGTGTCTGCGGAAAAAAAACGGACACCAGGCGGAGAGGCTGAAAACGCTCACGGGTGGTCACCTTTTAAAACCCATTCAAATGAATGGGTTTTGAAGCCACCTCTCGCAAGCCGTCTGCTGTCCGGTTTCCCTGGGGTTTATCACGGACACCCCAGGGCGTACAGCAGCGGCAGTGTGAACGCTGCTTAAGAGAAAGAATAGATAATTGATAATTTGTATATATCCCCAACTTTCAGAGGACTAATAGAAGGACAAAGTCTGTGGTCTGTGCAGCATGCTGTGGCAAATTTACATATAATAAACTACAACTCTAAATCTGCCCATGTCCCCTTTGGCCTTCCAATCCCACTCTGCTTGTGCTCATATACAGTATAATGCTCCATTAGTGGCTTCAACACAGTATAATGTCCTCTTATTGCCCCAATACAGGATCATGCTGGGGATAAAGAATAACCCCCACTAACTCTGCCACAGTATAATTTCCCACAGTAGCCCCTATATAGTATAATATTTCCCTTATGGACCCCACACAGTATCATGTTCCCCTTGTGGTCCCTACAAAGTATGATTGCCCCCTAATCCCCCTCATGGTGTAACATCACTCCTGTGGACAACTTCCAACACCATATGTTACTCTGTATTCCACTCTGGTTGTTGCTGTTGCTTCTTGTGTGCAGTAGGAGTGATGTGGCGACATCTGTACATCATCTTCCTGCGTCCAAGCTTCTGCAACAGCAATAGGGGCTGATAGCTGAAGATGGGAGAAGTTGGCTCTCTGCTTCTCCATTGTACTCCACTCTATCTCTGTCCGTGGGATGAACCTGAAATCTGTGACTGTCCTCAATCCGGGATGGTTGAGAGGTATGGAAGATTATATACCTTAGTGGAGAATTTCCCTGTGTCAAACTGATTTTTTTTGGCTATAACAAACACTTAAAGGAATTATCCAAGATCAGAAATGAATGACCTATCTTTAGGGTAGATCATTGTTTTCAATTTGATGGGCATGCAATGCCAAGTCCCTATATTGGGACAGCTGTTCCGACCATAGTGTATATTATACTATCTAATGGCTGAGTTGAAGTTTTGCAGCTCAACTCTCATTCAAAGTATCTTCCAAGTGTCCCACAAAAAGACAAAAATTGATTTTAGCCAGGAGGTACCATATTTTTTGTAGAAGACATGACTTTGAGACCTAATGTTTCAAACATTCATGAATTTTCTTATGTGCTGTAGTAAGAGTCATGAGGCCGTAATGTGGCACCAGTCATCAATGTTAGATTCCTATTAATGGCTTGTTGAAATGTTACAATTGTGGCCAGTATTTTATCTGTGGGAGTATTTTTGCTTTAGAATAAGGTGATCCAGTTGCAGTAATTTCATTGATTTATTGGAGCAGCTGAAATGTCTGTCCCCACATTTGTTTATGCAAAGTCACCTCTGTCCCTGGGGAACAATCACTTAATAATTGGTCCCTTTGTTGTTTTTGTCAGCTTTTTACAGTCTGGACATTGTAACATCTGTGACCTTAACGGTCTCTTACATCTGTCTTAACACCAGATGAACCATGTTGACTTGTGGAAATACATTATGATCTGTCATGAGAAGAAAAAGAAACCCGTGAGATGTAGCCTTGGTCTAGAATCATGCGTTGGTCACTTGGTCACCAGCACACATTCTACAAATCTGCAAATCTCCACAAGACAGTCTAACTTTAATAAGTCACATGATATCCTTCCTTTACACATCTAAACTAGTCTTGGGTCTCCAGACTAGAACATTTTCTCTGTTGCACATGCCCAGTCCCCTTTATAATGTGTTTTAAAGTGCACACTTTTATTGAAGTTCTACCAAATGTTCTGTTCTGTAAAAGTAATTTTCAGACAATTTGAGTCCTGAAAGGTTGCAGGTGAGAATCCAGTATGAACGTGAGCAGGAAACGAAGCTTTTTTTAGTTGCAGAATTTGCTGTGGTTTTTTTAAGCCAAAGCCAAGAATGGCTACAAAAGGAATGGGAAATATATATATAAAATTCTTATACTTCTATCTTCTGCTCAGTCCACTCCTGGCTTTGTCTCAAAAAACTGACGCAAAATCTGCAACAAGAAAAACCGCGTTTCCGCAATGTGGGGCCTTAGCCTAAGGATGTTTATGTTATAGATGCCACAATGGCTTACTTTTGGGGATCTTGCTGCCAAGTTAATCCGCTATCTTTTGTGTGCTGATAAGCTGTTTGGTGCCCACAAGGCAAGGCTGTGTCTGCCAGAGCACCCATTTTTGCCTATGGTCACCACCCAGCACCGCCCCAACATAAGAATTGAGAGATATTCTAATAACTGGACTGATGATGTTGGATAATAAAGTGGCTAAAGAGAGACCCTGTGACCTAGAAAGGCAGCATAATGGCCATGTAACATGTTATTTGGCCTGGAGGCCCACTTAACTCCATGTCAAGATATAAAATGCTGTGAAGTATACTTTAGTTCCACAGGAATGTCTACTGAATTTTACACATTCCTAATTCAATTTATTACAAAACATATAAAAAAAGTAGAACATTGTGCCCTGTTGTGGAACATGTTTGTTAACATGAGACGTGCCTGGAAGAGATACATTGTCTCGTGCAGCAGATGTTTGTTCTAGTACTAGGGAGAGAATTAGATATCCAGGTGCTAACAGCTGCGCGGTGACCTCGGAGTGTGCAGGAGTCCGTATGTGCCTGGAATAGTGGAGATGAGAATGTGTCAGTTTACCACTTTATTCTACCTCAACAAGCTGTCACTATCATATGACATATCCCAAAATAAACACGTGAAACACTATCCGGGGCTAAAGTGAAATCAACCAACAGGTTAAACAAGTAGTGAAATATATCTACCTACCTACTAATGTATCTCCTATCTATCTGTCTGTCTATCTATCATCTATCTATCTATCTATCTATCTATCTATCTATCTATCTAGCTCATATCTATCTATCTATCTATCTATCTATCCATCCATCCATCCATTCATACATATCATATCTAATAAAAACAAAGACATATCAAACAAAGCATTAAAAAGAGTTACAATGTGGAACTGAAAGGTTAGTTAGGGTTCACACTACCGTTAGGTGTCCGTATTTGTTTTTAAACGAACACTATCATAACGGACACAAACGGACAGTAACTGATGGCTATCAGTTACTGTCCGTTATATATGTCCGTTGCCCATAGACCTCAACGTTAAAAAAAAAATAACAGACACTTGCTGTCCGTTTTTTCAAATGGACAGAAAAGTCCTGCATGTAGAAATGTTTTGTCCGCTTAAAAAAACGGACATGGTTGTAAACAGACACAAGATAAAATCCCATTGAAATGAGCGGAAATTGCAAACAGACCAGCTAGTGTCCGTTGATAAAAAATACGGACAATAGCCACGGACACTGCTGAGCGGACACTACCGATAGTGTGAATGCCCCTTACACTTGATATGAGCTAATAAACCTTGTTTTTCACCTGAGTGTTAAAATACTTGTCATTTATTTGCAGAAGCTATCAATGCATTTATCAGCTAATATCCATTTATCCATGTATAATCTATCTATCTATCTATCTATCTATCTATCTATCTATCTATCTATCTATCTATCTATCATCTATCTACAGTATCTATCTATCTATCTATCTATCTATCTATCTATCTATCTATCTATCTATCTATTATCTATCTATCTATCTATCTATCTATCTATCTATCTCCTATCTATCTATCTATCTATCTATCTATCTATCTATCTATCTATCTATCTATCTCCTATCTATCTATCTATCTATCTATCTTCTATCTATCTATCTACAGTATCTATCTATCTATCTATCTATCTATCTATCTATCATCTATCTATCTATCTAGCTATCATCTATCCATTAATCAATCTATAAGACAACAAAAAGCAACAACAATTACAATAGAAATAACGGCTGCAGATCCTTAGACGTGTTATATCCTTGTTAGTAAGTAACTTACCTTCTTCAGGTAGGGCAGTAAGAAGGTTATGCTTGTTTACTCTGAGGCTTGAGGTTTTGTGAAAGTTCACATTATATTGCAGTACTGGATTGTCATGTGTTCTACATTAGTCAGCATCACGTAAAAGGAATTTTACTGCATGTATTTTGAGCCAGATATTGTTTTAAGGGAAATTTATTTTACTGTGGAAATCTAGATGTGTTTTCCTCTGCTTGTGGTTTCTGCAGCTAACCCAAACTACTTTAGCACTCAGAACAACTGAATCTAAATGATGGAACCCGACATCGACATGGCTGTCTGTATTACCAGAATTATACCTGTTTTAGCGTTGTCTCAGTTATCTACAACTCACTTGGTATTTGTGAGTGGACTAGACACGTTAGCCATTTTAATTGATACAATTTACTGTAAAGAGACTTTTCTAGAACATTTTTATGATATGTCCCAGTCAGAGCTCTTGTAGGTTTCTGTAACAGAATTTGACCCTATTGCATGGCTACCTCTCCATAGAAAATGATGGACTGCCTCATAGTTAGTGAGGTCCTGGATGTGGAATCCCTACTACTCCCACTTTTAAGATCTGTCAGGTTTCCTGTATATATGGACACAATATATATTTGTGTTGATTTGGCCAAGCTTCCCAAGTATACGCAAAAAAAAAAAAAAAAAATTGTTGTAAACCTCAACATTTTAACAGCACTTAACTTAAGTGAAAGATTGTGTGCATCAACAAATCATAGAATATCGGGAGTTTTACCTGGAAAAGACAAGTTAGGTGCTTGTTGTTTTACTTCAGT
Source organism: Leptodactylus fuscus (assembly GCF_031893055.1). NCBI lineage: Eukaryota > Metazoa > Chordata > Amphibia > Anura > Leptodactylidae > Leptodactylus > Leptodactylus fuscus. The sequence goes on from NC_134267.1 coordinate 87,856,239, forward strand.
GAGGTTCAAAAGAGCCGTATACAGCAGGAAAGGGGCAAAGGTTTACTGCTTTCTGTAAGGGGCATGCATCATGGAAATGGAAGGATCTGCCTCAAGTTTTGTTCATCAGCTGCTTCCGGTTGGTTAATTTCCTTAACTTTGTTTATGGAGCTGCGCTCCTGCACACATCCTGCTCTATGAAAAGGATTTTAATCTTGTCATTCCACAATGTACTATATATATCCTAGTGAAAGTCTCAGTACTATATGTAGCCTGAGAACCAAATTGTACAATCTGTGAGTTTACAATAATATGTAGACTGTAGAAAATGCAAATTAACTAATGCCTGGTTCACATCTGCGTTTGGAATACCGAATGCATTGGCAAGCAGAGAGTTTATGAGAGCACATGGACCCCATAGACTATAATGGGGTGCATGTGCTTTCCGCACGGAGTCCGCACAGAACATGTGGACAGAAAAGTACTTTGTGATTTACTTTCATGTCCTCATGATTCGTGCGGGCAGTGCCATTATAGTCTATTGGGTCCGTGTGCTTTTACTGCACACTACTAGCCAATGCGTTCGGTAGTCCATTCGGGGGGCACCATGTGGACCCCTCGAACAAATTACCAAGCGTAGATGTGAGCCAGGCATAAGTTTACTTTATCTTGCTGTTTGACATGATGGATTTGATTTTATGTTTCGACCAGACAATATGTTTGATTTAGTGGACTCCCCAAATGGAATACTGAATGCAGATGTGAACCAGGCCTAATGCCCTACGTAGCAAAATTCAGCAAAAAAATGCAGCAGAAAAAAAGCGGTAGAAACACATTCCTTTTTATTGCAACGTTTTTTATTGCGTTTTCCACAGTTTTCAATAGCGGACTTTCTGTCCATATTATACCTATACAAAAAAAAGGTGCTTTTGCAGTGAGGGGCTTCAGCCTCAAAGTGATTTTTAGGAATGTATAATTAACCCTTAAAATGATAGTTTCTAATGTAATTTATGTGTATTATATTTATATTTTTTTGCAATTTTTTAGCTGTCAGTGAATGGAAATATTCTAGTTTGTATACTAAAATTATAAACTGGACATGTCTAAAAGCCCCATATACACGTAAGAGAAAGGTTGGACAAACCTGCAGATTTTGGCAGTACTTACTGAGTATCTTATGTGTAATGTGTGTGTGTATGTTGAATTTTATCATGTCTGATCCTTAGTTGTCAGTTGTCTGGCAAAGGCTTAAAGTCCCATTAAATGGGTCAATATTCAGCGCTGTTGTCAGCAACAAGCACTGCTAGAACTGACATAGGAGAGAAGAGGGTATAGCTTGGAACATTCATCTCATCACGTGCCAAGTGGTAGCATTTGGGCGGCAGCTTATAAAGGTGTATGGGTTACCTTAAAATGATGACTGCATTTGCTTTGTGCAAATTAACTTTTGTCTAGTGATGAAAGAATGGCTTCACGCTGTTGGTGCGTGCTGTGCCGAAGGAAAGAATCTTGCCTTATTAGATGCATCTATCTTTGGATCTAGCATGATAATATCATAAATTGCTAGCTAACATTTTCTTTTGACAACTGACTTTAGGTTATAAAAATGTTGAAACTTGCAACCTGTTGACAAGAACAAACAAGTACATGGTAATGTTGATTTGATTGTGTATATCAGGAATTTTCTTCAGAACGACATTCACTGTGTTTTACCTGTCAGTATAAGTGCGACTGACATTAATTCAATCCAGTGTTATCCAACCTTGTCTGACTCAGGGCACCCCTGGAAAAAAAAACAATTGTTTGGGGCACCCCAGCAAATAATTTTTACCAAAAGACAAGAAAACTGGCAAAAGGCCTGTAAACTGCAGCAGAAAAATGCTAACAATTTAGATTTTTGTGGACTTTTTAGCACGGTTTTTAATATTGCAGATGGAACACAAATTAGTTCCACTTGTAAATTTAGAAAACCTCACTAAAAAACCAAATCATAACTGCATGAATTTTTCCATTGGAGTTGTGATGCAAACTGCATCACAACTGCACTGTGTGAATGAACCTTCAAAGCTACACCATTCTATACTTTCCACACAGCACAAACAAAAACTCGCCCTTTACCATCACAAAACTTCCTTAGTGGCCCCACATAGCGCTCGCCATCACTCATCATATATCCCAAGTGGTCCTCAGACACATAATTATGCTTCCCAGTGGCCCCCAGACACCTATTAATACTCTCACTGGCCCTAGACACCAAATTATGCTCCCCAGTGGCCCCCAGGCAAATAGTAATTCTCTCCAGTAGTCACTAGGCAAGTAGTAATGTTCTCCAGTAGCCCTGAGACAAGTAATAATGTCCCCCTAGTGGCCCACAGACAAGTAATAATGTCCCCCTAGTGGCCCCCAGACAAGTAATAATGTCCCCCTAGTGGCCCCCAGACAAGTAATAATGTCCCCCTAGTGGCCCCCAGACAAGTAATAACGCCCCCTAGAAGCCCAAAACTAGTTGTTCTATATAAATAAAAAATAAATAACACTTACCCATCCTCAGCCCCCTAAAACTGTGAAGTCCTCCTGCTACTTCTCTTCAGATCAATGCAGCAGGTCATCACCAGGCATCAGTGATAGAGTAGAAAGCTAAAGCCTGCCCAGTTCTTTTCAACAACATCAGCATTCTAAGGATGCTGATGTTGTTAAAAGGGAACATGTTGCCATTTACCCTCCATAGTGTTGCGGCACTTCTGAGGGTGCCATGGTGCTGGTTGGGAATGAATGCAGTCAGTTTAGGTGCCTAATGTGATAACTAGACACTCTATCACGTGGGTGGTGTCAGGCAGGTGCAGGCAAGTGGACGTGATTCAGAGCTCCATAGTCTGCTCTTGTCTGAGATAAGTCACTTTACATTAGAGAGTCTAGTTAGCTCATCAAGCACCTAAACTAATTGAACTGATTACTCAGGAGTGGTGGATGCTGTGGTCCAGCAGCTCAGGAGCCTATTAAATTATGACAAGGGGTTAAGTTCGTGGAGTGGTAAAAGGTCCTATTTATTATAGTAAATACATAGTCAATGAGCTTATATATATGGCTAGTGGCAAGTTCTCATGATTCCTTCATACACACGCATGATCGGTTTGGTCAAGCATACATGTTTTCTTAATGGGGAGAGGGTCGTAAACTGCTGCCAGGTCAAAGGTTTGTAAATGTTTAAATTCAACATGCCTGATCCTCATGTCCCCTATAAGAAAGTTGCCCAGTCCGGCCAAAGTTGGTGAATTGGGCCAACAATGTTTGTATGTGTGTGGGCACTAGAACTAATTTATATCAGAACCACAACTATTTCTACTCTACTGAATATAAGGAAAATTGTAGCTTCTGGTATTTTTGAAGGTAAGAATGGACAGATACCTAAACTTTATTAACTTAGAAATATGACTTTTGAATCATATTATACAGTCTGTTACAATGTTTTTTTCTCACTGGTATACAATACAAAGTCTGCAATACAGTTTCCAAAAGAATGCTGTGGGATTGGCGGTAACCTTGGTTCTCATGCACAGAGAAGTAGGATGGCACTTACAAGCAAGTAACACTTTATATAAATCAGTCTGCTTACATCTCATTCCCACTGCAAGGGAATAGAATAAAATGGACCCTGTATGCTTGTGTGTCTTCTGGGTTTGTGATCGATAGTTGATGACTGTGATGATTTTATTTTCTTCTGTTTTACATGAAGGACGTATGGCTCAAAACTGCAGACAGAATACATTCACTAACATTCAATAAAAGGGCTACATAGCAAAATTCAAATACGCCATTAGACTAAATGCCAGCTTTCTTGGATGCATGGCATAGTTCAGGTTGATGCACCAGGTGGCAAAAAATACTTCCTTTTTTTTTTGTTTGGATAGACAGAAGAAAAATCCAGCAGTGGATAAAAGTATTCCAACTTTATTTGATCAGAAAAGACATGACATGTAATATTGCCACTTTATAAATCATTGGTGCGGCCCCATCTGGAATAGGCAGTTCAGTTCTGGACTCCAGTTCATGGAAAGGATGTCCTAGAATTGGAAAAGGTTAAATCTGTTTGGTCTCGTGTTTAAGGAGAGACATGATAACTCTATATAAATATATAAAAGATCCATACAAAAAATATAGGGGAAATCTGTTTGCATGTCGACATCTAGAGAAAAAAAGCCTTAACCTCCAGGGGCCTCGAGGTTTCTTTATTTTAATCTGTGGAACAGCCAATCCCTGGAGATGGTCACAGTGGACACAATTGATGGCTTTTTACAGCATAATATGTATAGAAAACTTATTTCCTTTGCTCGTCCCTTCAGTCATACCCTTTGATATCCCTTGGTTTAACTTGATGGACGTATGTTTTTTTTTTCCAGCAATACTACTACCTATATGAGACTTCAATGATCACTGACTGCAACCTGCAATAAGTAGAGATAACTCACCAGTCATGGTTTCTTCTGGCCAGCATGTAATCTGCCCGTTAGGTTAAATAATTACATTGTTAATTTCAACACATATAATATCATAAAATATAAAAAATGCTAAAATAATGCAAAAATAAATAAATAAAAACTTTAACACTGACTCGGAAAATAAGGCAGAATGGAGAAAGCAATTATTTAGTAATTCAGTAAAACAGTTTGTCTCACATTTAGTCCAGAAAGGAGCCCATGTACCTAAAATAAACCAGTAGTGCTGGCCATACATAATGTTAGATTGCCGTCACTCATCTGAAATGAACTGTGGTTGGTTGTACGACCAACTGTCCCAAAAACATGAACAACCACGAACCTTCCAATGATCATTCAACTTCCCCAAACACTTGGAAAAATAACAGGAAATGACGGACACTTTGTGTGTGTGTTAGTAGTGCAAATACATGCTCACAATAAAAAATTCTCCCATACGTCTGCCTGTCTAGCCCATACACCACAGAACACAGCAGACAGGTGGCAGAAAAGCTCCAACACAATTTTTGGTTCTGACCAACTTTAGTTGATGGCTGACTGTATGATTGATACAGACTACCATAGGTTTATGCATAACCAACAGTAGACAGTTTAAAGTCTGCCATTTTAGCTATGTAAAATCTAATGTGTAGCTTTAGTCTCCCAATTTATTATATCTCCGCGCCCCAGTCTTCAGTAGTGCAGGCTATATATTGCAGGTTGCAGGTGATAAAAAAGATAACAAGTATGCTATTCTAATCGTATGAGCAAATATTATAAGATTCACATTTAGAATTTTTTTTTTGCTTGTGTTGCCATAATTGTCAGTGATCCAGATTTACACAGTCCAAGTAAGGGAGAAGTGCCTAACTATAGCTGGTCCACAAAGCGGTTCTTCATATCAATTTCTGTCCCAAGGGAGATGTGATGGGGTCGTGGACATAAACTAAAGTATGTATATATAAGTTTTTAAATGTACAAGAGAATCATATTGCATTGATTTAAAGAAGTTGTCCAGGATAAAAAAAAATAAAAATGTTTTCATATTAGGCTAGAGAAAGTAGAAAAAAAGAATATAAAAACCATACTCACCTGTCTCCGGTGTCTCCCGACACAGTCTAGTCCTGCTGTTCTGCTGTCTTGTTTTTCCGGAAGTCCCCGATGCGCTGTAACGTCCCGTGTCCCTTACCTTAGGCCACTGATTGGCCTCAGCTGTCACATGACTGCTAAGGCCAATGGAAAGGACAGGGGATGGCATTTATGGCAGAAAAAATACCAGACGAGCAGGACCAGACCGCTCCGCACTGGGAGACACCAGAGCACGAGGATAGGCAAGTATAATTTATTTTTATTCTTTTCACCTTCCCTGGCCTAATAAAAAAAATATATTTATATATATATATATATACCATATATATATATATATATATATATATATATATATATATATATATATATATATCCTGGACAACTCTTTTAACTCTATTACTGATCTAGCAGATCTGGGTTTGTCATTGGGCCCATCACACTGTGCCATGGCTGCCAGTAATACCTTTCGTATATCTTAACTTAGTGAGAAATGATTGTAAACCAAAGAAATTGTTAAATAACAAATCCAATTGACACAGAAGGCTGCCGGTATTGTGAAGTGTCCAATAATTCATTCTTCCCATTGACTGAGGCCGTTTTGTCACTTCAGCCTAGCATCTGCTTAGCCTTTTGCCACTCAGACCTGGCACTGGTGTTGACAGCAGATGGGTGTCAGTGGAGGGAAAGCGCAGCTGGACTTGTGTAGAAACTCAGCAGGACAGCGCAAGCTGCAGCTTTTGTTCTGTCTGTATTGGGATGGATTAAGCAAAAAAGAAAACCATCATAACTAAGTATGTGCCCTGAAAGAAGCTGCTAATAGCCTTGAAAGAAACAAAGCATAGGCTGGGAGTTGTATGCCTCTAGGGACAGAGTTCTCAATACGCCTGAGTCACAGGACAGGCAGAGCTCATTCATCCTATATACAGGGGGAGAATGCACAGACCATGAGATTCTGATGGGGTTAGTCAGGTTCAGTCACTGGAACAGAGTGCAAAAAAGTAGAAAAATGTTAACTAGCGTAATGGTGATGGTGTCCAGAGATGTTACCAGAGACCAGGGCCTGCTGTAGATGTGTTATATAATATATGATGGAAAAAACAAAATGCTTCCTGATTTCTTATCCATATTCTATCATCTATAACTATACTGTATATCAATAATCATATAGTATAGGCCTGTACAAGAGTCTTGTACACAGAAGATATATGCTGCTGTAAAAATATGAATCTGCCTTTCGCACTAATGTGTGAGTGATGAAAAAGATTGTGAGTGCTGCTGGACACGTGAATGGATTGGACTACACACTATATGAATAAGGCAACCATTTTCCTCAGAATTTCAGTTAGGTTTACCCGGTGTGGGGGAAGGTAGCTCAGTAGCAGCAGTGGTGTGGACCCAACCAGTCAGAGACAGGGATACAAAATATGCAAGAAATGGGTTTATTTAGAAAAACAGGAAAATAAATAAACCTTGACTTCAGGCACAAAATGAGCAAAATAAAATATAGCCTTAACTTCTGGCAAATCAATAAGAAACAAAATCCTGCTCGTCTGAGCAACTAACTAAACAGTAATAAAAAACAAACTATACGTGTGGCTTACTAACAGCCTCACGAACAAATCAACAAGCACGACACAGTCTCACCAGACTCAGGGTTATAGGATAGACCCAGACGCCTCCTCTCACTCCCTGGATCTGCACTGTCATGCAGGATCTGCAGCCTTTTCTGGCTCAGTAATGAGCCAAGGACTTACATCTGGCGCTGAGGTGTACTCAAGACCTGTACTGGACCACACATAACATTAAAAATCTGGGGGAGATACAGCGTGATTCCAGCACTCTGCCTGTCACCTTCTCACACCAGTTAGAAGGATAATCCTCACAAAGGTGTTGCAGTTAAATTGGCTTAATATAAGTATCACCATCTTGTAGAAGTTCAGCGGTCTATGGACTCCACATTATGATGAATCCTTCTAGTAGGTGATTCCAAGTGCTAAAACCATTTTGCTTGATAATGTATCTCCTGAACAGTCTTGGATCATGTTTTGTAATCTTAACAAGATTGACTTGATAAAGAATGTCAAGGGATTAAGATTCTCTCTAGGTTTTCAGTTTCCATTGTAGAAAGCAATGAAGGAGTAAGAAGGAGAAATGTGATGAGCATACATGTAGAGTGGTGGTGCTTGACTAAGCAGATATGGCATGCTCAATATTGTCTTGCATTCCAGCCTATCACACATGGCTCAGCTGGCACGACTATTTCCTGGCTTAGGCATTTCATTTCATGTCGTTTTCAGCTAAATCATGAAAATTTGGGTCTCTTACCTGGTGTAGTCAGAAACTGGGGTAGCTATATACCACACAAATACCGATTACAGATATTTTAAGGCATACTTAAGTTTATGCACAATTTTTTTTTTCTGGAGAATTTGTGTATAGTCTTTATATTGTGATTTTAGCTCCTTTCCATCAAATGCTTCACAGAAATCCAATTTCTGTTTTGTTCGCTTGTTCCTCTCACTGCTTCACTGGTGTACGAATATAAGACTTAATTTTGTAAAGTGCTGCGGAATATGTTGACGCTATATAACTAAAATGTATTATTATATTATAAGACTCTAATAAGCTGACTCTATACATCAGGCACAAGATAAGCAAAATAAAATACAGCCTTAACTTCAGGCAAAAACAAAACCTTCTCGTCTGAGTGCTAACTAAACAGCAAATACTAACTGTATGTGTGGCTTACTACTAGCCACGCGAATCAACCAAAACAACACCGTACTGTACTCAAGGCTCTCAGTGTCAGGGCAGACCCAGCCACTTCTCCTCCCAGGATCTGCCCTGAAGTGCAGGCGCTGCAACCTTTTATGGCCCAGTAATGAGCCCAAGATCTACACCTGGGCTGCAGATTATTTGAGATCCGCCCTGGACCACACATATGTCAGGAATCTGGGGAGATATACCGTGACTCAAGCACTCTGCCTGTCACCTTGTCACACAGGTGACACCCAATACGATTCTGATACCTTAGCAGATTTGTTACATTGACCATAAGCCATGTCTTGGTCTGAGTTAGTGATGGAACTACCTAGGTCTCATGAACTACTATGTTGAGAACAGGTTTTTCTCCTAGGAACATTGTCTCATCTCAGTAACTGTTACAAGCTGATGTCTTTAGTTAACTCCTTGTTTAGCAAGCCCTGAAATCAAAGAACTTGTAGAAAAGCTCTAGTTAGCCAAATCTTTTAATCTTTTCCAAAAGGAAAGTGCTGTTTATTTTGTCCTGGTATACAATTGGAAGAACCCTTTGTAGAAGTCAACTACAGTGGATGAAAGTATAATACCAAGGCTAAGTGATTCTGCAAATGACTTTTCAGTAAGAGCCTTGAAACAAAGGAGCCGAGGATTTTGCCTTTGATTGTTCAGTTAATAAGAGTTAACATATAGGCTTGTTGACAGCTTGACAGAAACCGTTTCATTTGTGAATTTGATGACTCCCCCCCCCCCATTTCCTTACATTGCTTGATTAGAAAATCTACAGTGTAATATTAGCAAATAGTTGTAAACCCTTCTGCGTGCAGCTACATTCTGCAATACATACATTGTACATTGGACTTGACCTGTGCCACTATCCCATACCTATTCAGGTTGACCAGCACTATTCAGCACTTGACCAGTGACTAGAAATATAACACAAATGAAAACATGCGGCAACTATTGTTGAATCATTTAATAATGCGTCAAGTACTTGAGAAATAGTGCCCAATGGAAATTAATTGATTTTTCTAAACTATAATTTACAACATGGGTTTTTTAAGTAGTCGGGATTTCAGGAACAACACTAAGATGGAAGATTTTACAATATAGTTGTTCAGAGACATCGCCACTAGACACCTTGGGAAGGTCTGTGTTTAATGATCTGTCATATAATCAATAACTAAGTTCTCTCTGTGCTAATAAAGAGGAGTGACTGTATTACTATGTAACTAAGGAGAGATGGTTAATATGAGGTATATTGACGATGCAGTGCAATCTGCACCCAGCATGTTATAGAGCAGAAGGAGCTGAGCAAATTTATATATAGGCTTGTGGGAAAATATTCAGTATAAGCTGTCATTTATTCATTTATATCTTTACTCTTTCTTTGCTTAGGAGTTCAATCCTACTCAGTGGCTGCCAGCAATCTCTCTATCACTGTGCATACAAAGATACCTGACACTTAAGACCGTCCATGGGACTTCAAGTAGAGTTATGTTTTGCTGAATATTTTCCCGAATATTTTAAAACAGCTGCAAGTGGCCAAAAAACAAAAAAATGCATAGTATTCACCTCTTTTTTTTAACCCTCGAATCATCACCAGCATCCCCACTATCTTCCCCATCCTTGTATGCAGGCAGCCATCATGTGAATGCTGCAGAGGCTACGGGAGTCACATGCTGTACTATTGGCTTCCATTAATGGAGCGATAATACCACTTGTACAGTATATGGCTGCTGCGAGTGCAGTGCTCACATATTGGCCAAGTGTAGACAAAGATTGGCAGTACAGCGGAAATGCTAGAGTTGAGTCGAGGGTTATATAAGAGATGAGTGCTATGTATTTTTTTTATTATTTTAGACCATTTGCAGCTTTATTTCTCTTTAACTGGACAACCCATTTAAGAATAGGAAACCATAAACCATAGTGTATTAGGTATTATCTGGTCAATATTAGGCTGGGTTCACATCTGCGTTTGTCTCTCCGTGTCAAATCAGTTTTTTAAACCATCTCAAAATTCTCAAAAACTGATTTTGAACAGTTTAATATAACCTCCATTGATTTCAAGTGTCAATTTGTACCATTTCTGTTTGGTATCCGATCTTTTGGGCAGAGAAAAAAGTCAGACTTACAGGACTTTTTCTCAGTACAAAAAATAAGGATAGCGGACGGATAAAAGGCACAGAGTTTCTTGCTGCCTTTGGATTTGTTTATAGGAATTTACACTGACCTCCAAGTAGGCATAGACATAAATGTGGCCTTGGAATGAGTCCTAAGGAGGTTACTGTGCACAGATTGACCTCCATTCACTGGTTCCTTATCTACAATTTTCCAAACAGTGGTAAACCACAGCGCTGAAATTACAGCCACGGCTTCTGTGGATAGTGTTTTGCAAGAATATCAACAAGGGCTGATGGTTTTATTTTATGAGTATATAAAATTATGGAATTGTTTGGTTTGCAGAGTCACATGTGTCTTGAGGTGCATGTACACATTAGATGAACAGCAGCTAAATTTTCTTATTTATGTGGGATTGGGCAACCATCTAATGTGTATTGCTTGCGGCAACAGCAGAAGTTGGATCAGCATTCAACATACCCAATCCTTGGTTCTCACTGAAGTTAAAAAGGACCTTTCACCAACTCCAGGATTTACAATCTGTTGATAGGTTCTGCTCCGCTTATTCTAGCTAGAATCCCATTCACACATTGCAGAAAAATATGTGGGAAAAAATGCAATGCATTTCTGCCATGGTTTTTCCTGCTACACTTTTTTGTCCTGTCCTAAGGATCTGTCATCAATAATTAAGTTCTTTTAACTATATTTAATAAATGACTCCAATTTTCTGAAAAAATGTACATTCAGAAATGAATAAAATAAATATTTGTGTAGATTCAGTGATTGTACCTTTGGAAGTTGTGGTGGCCCAGACGTAGTGTACATGATACAGATAGAAATGGTCGTGAAGAGTCTTGTGATAACTGCTGTTCCAATGCGGGTCAGGTCTCTTACATGTGTCTCGATAAGTTTCTCTCTCAGGTCGTAATTGTGGTGTAAACTGTACACTGCTCATTTTCACAGCCATTGAGGTTGTAATAGAGAACATGTTCTCTAATCTTCTTTGTGGACTCACTTTTCTGCTTTTTTTATCTACTTTATCAGACTAAACTAAGTCTTGTGTAAACATCAGGTTCAGAAATGGATTTTTCTTCTTTAAGAGCACAAGAATAAAAGAGGACATTGCTTTTGACACAGCATTTATGGACTGGGCAGGTGCCCAGAGAGCGCTGTTTAGTGTGCCACTTCTTAGTGTTTTGGTGCCCAGCTGCGCCTGCTTTCTGTGCAGCCATTTCAGAAAGGCCGTCACTAGTTAATTGAATTAAAGGACAAATTAAAATGCTCTGCACACATCACAGGGATTGCTGGCAGAGAAGACTGTGGGAATATTATTAGTTCTGCACTTTGTCATATGGTTCACATTATGAGTTCTTTACTACTAGTACATAGTAAAATATTTTTATTATTTTTTTCTACAATTGTGAACTGTTAGCTGTACTGTATGTATTATTTTACAGACATTTTGCTCCTGGTCTATGAAGCATATTGTTTGACATTGTGTTCCTTTGAGCTTCTTTTCTTTTGTGTCTAAAGAGGACCTTTCAGCACCTCTCCCAACTCTGGCTCTGGGTCCCCCTGAGTAGTCAATGCTGTTAGTGTCAACACACAATATGCTAATTAGATTCTCTGCTGTCAAGTGGGACCACCCTCCTGACACTAGAGAGCCTGATTGGCATATTGAGTGCTGAAACCAACTTCACCGATTGCTCAAAATTGGGAGGGGCGAGAAAAACAAATCCAACTGCACCAGAATCAGTATTGGAGGATGCAAAGAGTTGAGAGTCAGTGTAAGTGGTAAAAGGTCGTCTTCAAAAGGTGTTATATAAAAAATATAACCCTTTTAAACTAAAGCCATTCACTCAATAAGCTTTTATTGTAAAGGACGTCTGCATCGACCCAGAAATATAGTATTACATGGGGGCCTTGAAATACATAGTTGGTCCAGGTCCTCCAGAATGGAAGCCAATATTAACATATGACAATAATATGCCCCAATAGAGCATGTGTCTACTTGAGAGAATCCATCTAAATATGAAAATTAGCATATGGTAAATTTTTGTTTATATAATATTTTATAGCATTCAAAAAAGGGACCCTTCTAACCCTAACCCTATGTGATATGTTTAGGGGGGACCTGACACAGAAACACAGACACAGCTGATGTGGATATGGAAACATTTTATTTCTGTTTACTTCATGGGATACAGATGGGGCATCTTAAAATATTGCTTAAACACAAAAAAAAAATTGAACAGTCACCTGGCTATGGGAAGGTGCGACTGTACTGACTCTCAGGGCTACCAATTTGTAAATGAGGAGAAACCTAACCACTATTGGTGATGCATTGTTGTGTGCAAAATACAGTATTATTCCTCTCCTGAAGGCAGCCCCAGACCATAGCGCTACCCTTCAGCCAAATTCTTCCCCCATGCCCAATCAAATGGTGAAGCATTATGATACAAATAAAAATTACAAAAACATTACAGAATGACTATTATGTGTTATGTCGAATGGAGGGTAACAGAAAATGGGGCTTTCCTGTGTTAAATAAAGTATACATATAAATTATATATATTTCTGTATTTCTATATATACACACACGTGTATTCACACACATGGATATGACCTAAAACAACAAACATTTGAGGCATAAAGATGTCTCAAAACCTAATAATATTTGTTTACATATACTGACAGTGACTTACACACCCCAAGGAAGCGGCCGAAACTTAGGAAGTGAGTGTTTTGTACATCGCAAGATAATGTTAATCATGTCAAAGTATTCCCCTGCCTCGTCTTGGTGGAGATTGTCCCGAAATGCAGTGCCCATAAAAACAATAGCTATAATGCTGCATATACAGGATAATGTGTCACTTCCCATTTCCACTTCCTACCCGTGGCATACAACAATAACAACACGTGGGAAATAAGTCTCCAGTCTGAGCCGAGGAGATTGTATTGTATTACAATGCTGGACTGATGATGTAAGCTTTTCAGTATAATCTCTTGGGTTACTAACCTCTTGCAGTGCAGCATACAGTAGTTTGACCCTGACTGAAACACTGGGGGCTCACAGATGTGATATCAAGATTCCTTGAAGACAGAACACAGGCCAGGGCATCATCTTAAAATTGGTTGTTTCCATTTCGATGGTTAATTCATCGAGACATAGACCTTTGTCCTGTGATGTTCCATGACTGAATCACTATCTGATTCATTGGAGTCCGGAGAACCTGAGACATGGCCTGAAGCTAGGTCCTGAGTCTATCACCCAAATACCACTTTTGTTGCATATTTTTTAGATAGATTCATATAATATTATTATATTATTTTATATTTTTTTAACTTAGAATTGAAATATTTAAGAGTGGGCATGTGTTTATATGAGAGATGGGTTGGAGGAGAAAATATAGCAGTCCTTTTATTGCAACCCCTTTAACCCTTCTGGATAAACCAACAGTACCCATTGGAGTTTTGTTGATCCATTAGTAAGAATTTTTATCCTGGCATCAAGTGTCTGTAGCAGGAAGCCTGGTGCACACTGTTATATGTAATTGTGTTATAGTTATATCGCTATATTATTATATTATATAGTTATTGTATATTATTATTTTATATAATATTATATATTATTATATTATATAGTTACATTATTATAGTCATCTAGTTATATTATTATTATTATTATTATTATTATTATGTAGTATTATATAGTTATATTATAGTTATATTATTATTATTATTATTATTATTATTATTATTATATAGTTATTAGATTATAGCTATATAGTTAGATAAGTTATATAAGGTAGTTATAGTATATATTGTGTCATAGTTGATTGTTACTAACTAATAGTAATAGTGAATTGAATGTCTCAGAATCTCAGTGAAAGTTCAGAATCTGTATCTGGAGACTCCTCATGAGGGTGGTGTTGAATTTGTCTAGTACTGAAGTGCTTTGCTCAGGGTCAGGGATAGAGTGCTGACAAGGTCTTGCTTGTGTTAAATAGTAATTTGAGACTCTTGAAACCTATGTGCAGTCAACCAAAGCTAGCTTATGGCTTAGCCTCAGGAAGGGTTTTAGATTTCTATGATATGTCATTAACTAGCTGTACGTTTATGTGTCACCATAAATCTATAAATCTACATCAAACATTTATAGACTGGTATTGGTTGTGTCTGTGTAGCTCTCCTTTGTGTCACTCTATATTCATTTACCTGGTTATCTAGACCTAAATCGCCTATGACTGTTTAGTAGTATGTGAGGCATGATGGTACTTGTAGTACAATAACAGTTCAAATTCACAAATACATTTCTGTCATGTGAGGAAATACTCAAGTATCTTAATAGTATTCATTATTGTTGTTGTTATTACTATTGTTAACAATAATAATAATAATAATAATAATAATAATAATAATAATATATGTGTATATAATAGAAACTCCAGCATAGTAAGGGATCCATACATTCTAAAGAGTAACAAACCCTGAGAACGGCAGTAATCCAAATAGGATTGTTACCAGCATATTTTATTTCAGAGCAGATTGTTTCTGCCTTTTCACCTTCTGACCACACACAGAGGCATGATGTGCACATTTAGGATGTATGTGGAGTGCAGAAGTCTTGTATAACTATGCATATATTACATAGAAAAAAACCCACAAAAATGATTTGAATAATATAGCCATATGGTTTGCCAAAGGTAATGATGCTGACAGTACTATGTAAGTAGATAAAGGAGGCCACATGCATTAGATGCCTCAGGTCAGTCTGCTGATTTCATTGAAACTGGTTGTTCCTCTTGAAGGGCCCATGGATAACAGTGGATTTATTTCTGGAACATGGAACCTTTATCATCACCTAATGTGTATGTGATGAAAGATGTCAGGGGAGATAAGGATTTGGCAGTTGGATTTTAACACACCCCATCTTTTGCTTTGCCAAGGCAAGTGTGCAAGTGTTGTGCAAGTGTGCATGTGTTGTTGGCTGACAGTGATCCAAAGTTTATGGAAGGCTTTAGAATAAAGGTCTAGGTTCCAGAAATTCACTGTGATGCTAGGTTCACACATGAGTTTGGATTTCCGTTCGGAGATCCACTTGGGGACTCCCATTCAGAAATCCGTGGACCCTTAGACAATATGGAGTCTGCTGGGTTTCCGTCTGGTTTCAGTTTTTCCACTTATCAGCCAGTTTAATTGAATTTGGCTGATAAGGGCTGAGATAAGGAGTCCTTTACCTCTGTATGTAATGCAAGCTGACTCAAATCCAGCTCTGCTACATCAGTTTCCACATCAGCTTCATACTGTGGTAATGCATAGCAGATAGCAGAGCAAGTGAAACCCTGCCCACCAATGTGCTGAGAAATCCAGGAAGTGAAGAGAGCACAGAGCCTTCAGGCTGCAGAACAAGAATTATGGGAATACCCTTTTAAAGAGATTTTCCCAATGTACACCTGTAGGAAAAACCATACTAAACTAAACTATCTGCACTGTAGCTGCTATCACCCACATCCTATGTGCCTTCTCTTTCAAGACCTGCACCCCAATATCACTATTATATTTTCAGCTTCAGCTAGTAGTGGCCAGAGTGGGCAGTCCTATTCAGTATGTGACAGTCGGCTTAGGAGTGAAAACTCCATTTCCTGAATGCACCTTGCTCTGTGCTTGCTTACTGGCCATTCTTCATTACAGAGATCATTTCTGTTCCAGCTGTTAGGACAGTACATGCATGGTTATGGAGCACTGATCTAGTAAGCAGCTATAGGAAAGTCAAAGACAAACTGAATTCAGGTCATAACAATTGGTAACATTGCTCGTAGGGAAAGTGGGATTTCATTGAGATTTTACTAGTGACACTTTTGCTAATTGTTTTCAATGGGTGACAGTGATATTTTGCAGAGTATTTTTATGGGAAATCTGATTGTTATTGTGGGAATACCCCTTCACATGTCAGTTATGATCATAGGACAGGTCATTGATTACTTTATAAATGCTGATGGCTTTAATGCTGATCATTAAAGGGGCTCTATCAGCAAAATTATGCTAATATAGCCCCACATATGCGTGAATAGCCTTTAAAAAGGCTATTCAGGCACCGTAAATGTTATATTAAACCCCGGTCCCGTTTTTAAATAAAAGCATTAAAACATATATGCTAATCATACCTGAATGTGCACCATGGACGGGGAAGCACGGTGCAACATCAGCTTCGGGCACGCCTACATCTTCTGTCTTCTTGTAGTGTCGCCCTCTGGTTCCGTGTCTTCTTCCGTCTTCTTGTCTTCAAATCCCGCGCCTATGTAGTAGCGCTTCCCTCCGGAGCGCTACTGCGCAGACTCACTCGCCATTTTACTTAATGGCAGTTCGCGAGTGTACTGTGCACACCGGGGTTTAATATAACATTTACGGTGCCTGAATAGCCTTTTTAAAGGCTATTCACGCATATGTGGGGCTCTATTAGCATAATTTTGCTGATAGAGCCCCTTTAAAGCTCCTTCTGTACTACAGAGAGTGTTTGCAGGTGGAAGCAGCCTAATACTGCTTGGGTTATGTTACAGTCTCAAATGAAACCAGATCTATCCATTGCATCCAGCTTGTGAGTGATTGCATAGGCTAAGAAGCAGCATTAACATTTAAAGGGCTTGTCCAGGCAAAATTGTATATGTTAAATAGGTTGGGGGAGGTGATAAAAAAAAAAAAACATACTCATCTTTCCCTGGTTCTCCAGTGCCTCCCAGAACAGTCCAGTCTTCCCTGTCCATTGTTATTTTCCGGTGGAAGTCCTCACTACACAAGACCACTTAGGCCAATCAGTGGCCTTAGCGAAGAGCACATGATGTTACTACCTGTGACGTTCTGGTGTCTCTTTCTGTGACCACTGAGGCCAATCCGCGGCGTCAGCAGAAGGGATCCGGGATGTGACAACCGGTGAGCAGCTTCACTCTGAGAAGACAGAAGGACTGGATTGTGCTGGGAGGACTCCAGAGCACTGCGGACAGGTGAGTATAAGTTCTTTTTATTTTTTTCACCTCCCCCGGCCTATTTAAAATAAAACCCTTTTTCCAGAACAACCTCTTTAACCTGTGTTCTGTTCTTCAGTGACCGACTACTCTTATTCTGATTCTTATTACAGAAATGATTAAAATCTGCTGATATCGCATTTGTCTTTCTCCTGTTAGTCCTTGGTTTCTAAGCCTGAAGAGGAAAGGGTTATGTCTGGGACTTGCAACATTTGAATGTTTTCCAGCTACTTTTGGTTTGGCTGTATATTTTCTTTTGAGTCTGGGTATTGCAGAACCACACTCTAGTACTCCGCTTTCTTCAAGGTCTGCTGGTTGAGGTCCAGATTTTCTAGAAGACAAGTATAATCACTACATTGTCTACAGTAGACATGGTTTACTTCTGGAGTCTCTTGTGATCAGATAGGGACTGTTTACATAACATGTCACTCAGTAACACTTATATAATCCAATAACATGGAATAAAACCTGTCTTTCTCTCTAGCGTTTTGACAGTTGCATATTGTTTCAGTCTAGCCAGATGTCAGTATATTACACTTTAATACCATGGTATTAAACATTTCTAACCAGGGGCGTGGGGCGGTGGGAACAGATGCTACCGTACCCTGAACCTTAAGGGGGCCTCAATGGTCTCTCTGTCATATAAAACATACCAATATTCTAAAGAGCGCAAGGTAGGTAGGGGCCCCAAAACAAACTCTGCATTGGGGTTCAGGAGCTTCAAGTTACGCTTCAGTTTGTAACACATCTGAAGAATGTGAACGTACAATTGGAGATAACCAGTATTTGCTGTTATTTGAATGCTCTGAATTGTTGCCAGCTATCATCCATTTTAATAGCTACCTCATCTGACTCCTCCACACACATGCATACTCGGCCCAGTTGAACAGTGTATGTGTGCTGAATAGGAGAGGGGAAGAGCTTATCTCCTCTAGAACTAAAAGATCTGGCGGCTGGACATCAGCCAAACCCCCCAAAATGAATAGCCTAGTCTGATTCACATCTAATGTATATGGTCAGCTCCAGGAAGAGGATGCCTGAATGGTAGGAAGACTTTGGGAATGTTTGCCCCCAATGAGAACTACTTTACCTCAAATTACTCCTCAAAGATTGTATTGCATATTTCAGGAAGGTCCTTTGGGTATACTGTTACCACATCTAAACATCCAGGTTAGACAGTCAGAATGGCTGTCATTAGAAACCTACCAGAATCCGGTTTCCGATGATCAGATATCTCGAGGGCTCTTGTAAGGAAGTGGAAAAAAGTAATTCTATTGTATTTTATTTAACTTCTGTTTAACATTACCTTTGTAGGAATTCTCCCTATAATGGTGGCAAACTCTTACATTTTACAGGGAACTACCAATGTTTTTACAAGAAATGATCAATTTCAGTCTATAATATATTCTCTGAGAGTATTAATTATTATTTAGTTTTAATATTGTGTATTTTAAAATTGTAAATAAATGTAAAAAAAAGTCTAAGGGAGCCTTCACACGGAGTTACAGTGCCCTCATTCTGATCGTAAACACATGTTCAGAATGAGCGCATAAAAAGCAGCTCCCATTGACTTGAATGGGTGCCGGCTTACGCGCGTAATACATTGAAAGCAATAGGGAAAAAAGCCTCCCATTGATTTCAATGGGGAGCGCACGTATGCCGGCTCCAATTCAAGTCAATGGGAGCTGCTTTTTATGCACTCATTCTAAACGTGTTTTTACGATCAGAATGAGTGCACCGTAACTCCATGTGAAGGCTCCTTTAGGCAAAAGCCCCATGTAGCATGCTGCAGCAAAAAAAAAAAAAAAAAAGCTGCGGGAAAAACCATGGCAGTAACGCATCGTGGGTGTTCCTGCAGCGCTTTTCACAGAAACTCTGCAGAGGCTTCCCCTGTCGACTTTCTGCTTCAATTATACCTATAGGGAAAATGCCAGAGTTTCCATAGGTATAATGGACATGCTACGATTTCCAAAACCGCAACAGTTTTGGAACTCGCAGTGTGTCTGCTGCGCGTATTTTGCCACAATGTGTGGATTCATTAAAATCTCATCCACTTTGCAGGGACTGTAAAATGGCACGTTTTTTTTTCTGCAGCCAAGGCCAAACCACAGCTTTTACGCCATGTAGGGCCCCAGCCTTAGACATTATTATTGATGCCTTATTGATGTCAGTATCAGGTCGGTTGAGGTTAGACTCCTGCCGTCCTTCCCATTGATCAGGAATAGTAATTGAAGTGGCCACAACTGTTCCATGTGTATTGGCCATGTCGGGTATTGCAGCTCAGCCTCATTTGCTTCTAAATTATATTTAATGCGCTGTAAGACCCAACTGAAAAAGGCATTGAAATCATTAATAGAATAAATGTTTTGCTATTTCATTATTTTTGTTTCTTTTCACCTGGTCTTCTTTTATTACAAAGTCTTCCTTTCAGTGAATTAAGTCTGCCCAGGGCTAGTGAGCACATTCTTGGCGGGCCTACTGGAATGTATGAAGATAATGTTAAGTCATGTCCGCTTAACAAGTATGATAAACACATTTCAGGTAAAGTTTTATCAGAGAAGTTAAATTTATAATGGAAAGACTTACTAAATTTCCCTGAAGAATTAGGTGATAACAGGCGCCACATTTTAGATGGTAAAAGGGTGCACAGTATTGGCGTAAAAGAGTCTATAATAGAGTTTTAGGCCTGGTCTACATGAGACTTTTTGTAGAAATGCTGATTATTTAACTATTAAGCCACAGCTGCAGTCCAAAGGATTAAACTTCTTTCTATGGGATTGCTTAAGGTATTTGGAACACTATTCTGGACATAAAAAATATATATGTTGTGTTTTTCTGTCTGGTTACAGACAATGGTCTGGTGCACAAAAATGTCAACCATGTCCAGCTTAAGGCCGGGGCCCCGCGGGGCGGAAACGCAGCGATTTGCCCGCGGCGGAAATGGCGCGGGAAAAATCGCGGCGTTATACAGTACTTGCAAAGTGGATGGGATTGATGCGAATCCCATCCCCACTTTGCGGAAAAAAACGCAGCATGTCAATTATTTCTACGGAAACGCAGACAGCTTTCCCGTAGATATAATTGTAACAGAAAGTCCGCGGAGGAAAACTCTGTGAACTTTCTGTTTAAAGCGCTGCCGGTAGAATCGCGATGCGTTCACGCTGCGGTTATTCCAGCAGCGCTTTAGCGCTGCGTTTCCGTCCCGTGGGGCCTTAGCCTAAGGATAAAAGGTATAAAGCAACAGGCCAGACACAACTAATATATGTGAACCCAGTCTTAAACAGAAACAGATGATTGTCCTATGTGTTAAGTGCAACTCACTGGAGGGTACTTTGCTTTCATGTAAAGATTAAAAGCTAAACTTACTAATGGGCAGGATGCCCATGCTCACGCCAATTTGGGCAGCATGCCCATATCTAAATTGACTCCTTTGAGATTTAGCCTTTGTTTAGTATTGAGTGGATATCCAGGCTTTTCTGAATGGGAGTTATTAGTGTCTTTTCTGAGGAATAAGTACATTTCCTAGAAGCAAAATTTTTGCTATAAGCAGAATATTCATTATTTTGATTCCTTGTTATGTAACGGACATGCTGTGGTTTTATGTTGTTATTTAATAAAGATAGAATCTTCAAAAAAAAAATCTGCAGATGCCACAGAATGTTGCGGATTGTTATCTCTGCTAGAATGTTATGATATCACGCACCTTATATAACGGGCCCGCACGGACATTCCCTTGAGGGTTACAGTTGTTGGTGTAGTTGAGAAGTTACAGTGTTACAGTTAGTATGGAGATTATGGAGGAGTTTCCTGACCAAAAATGGATACTCATGGTGAAGAATGCAATGCCAGCGTTCAAGCCTTATCGCTTTAGAAAGGTCTCACGTTGGCCCTATCTGGAGACCATAATTGAAGAGGAGGAGGAAATGGATGATGACATGGAAGAGGTGTCATTGTATTCCAGTGAGATAAGAACACCCCAATATTTATTTGATTCTGATAGCATGTATGAGGAAGAGGACAACAAGGAGGAAGCTCGAGAGAGCATAAGTGAGGACATCTCCGAGACAGTGCAGGCTCCTTTGGGCTATCCTGTGAAGGATCAGGTGAAGGCAGCATGTCTGAGCCGTGAGTCAGTGCCATCCCAAGAAAAATGGTGGATACCAAAATGTTGTAGGAAGAACAGAAATCCCACAGTAGCAGAGGCTCGGGCATCATGGCTCCTTAGACTAATGCTATGCTGCTGGGGAGTGAATGTTGATTAAATAAATTAACATCCAATTCGAAGAGATTATGAAGACTCCAGAACATCAGGGGCACAAGAACATCATCTCCAGATTTGCATTATCCTCATCTGCCAGGCTGGAGACTCTGTGATGATCTCGTCTAAGAGTTTAATCTCATTGCCGAATTATTATAACTTATGATGATTAAAAAATGTATCAATAATTTTTTTTGTTTTTCGTTCACTTCTTGTGTTTTCTGACTCATATATTATAGTCAGATCAGCCCTGGGGTCCTGGTTACTTATCTGACCTAGTACAATGCCTGGGATAATGGGGATAATACTGTGTGCAGGGGCCACTAAGGGACATAATACTGTGTGCAGGGGACACTATGGGACATAATACTGTGTGCAGGGGACACTATGGGACATAATACTGTGTGCAGGGGACACTATGGGGGATAATACTGTGTGCAGGGGACATTATGGGGGATAATACTGTGTGCAGGAGACACTATAGGGGATAATACTGTGTGCAGGGGACACTATGGGGTATAATACTGTGTGCAGGGGACACTATGGGGGATAATACCATGTGCAGGGGCCACTATGGGGGATAATACTGTATGCAGGGGCCACTATGGGGGATAACACTGTGTGCAGGGGCCACTATGGGGATAATACTGTGTGCAGGGGCCACTATTGGGGATAATACTGTGTGCAGGGGCCACTAAGGGACATAATACTGTGTGCAGGAGCCACTAATGGCCATAATACTGTGTGCAGGGCTTACTAAGGGACATAATAGAGTGCAGAGGAGGGGGTCGGTCGAGGTCTTCGGCGTCGGTTTGGGGGGGGGCATGTGAAAAGTTCGCCACGGGGCCCCGCCATTCCTATTTACGCCACTGAATAGGGCTGAGATGTAGTACTTAAAACATGGCCACCTATGAGCACCATAACCTGCACATTCTGTTCTTTTCTTGACCACCCATTGATATCCAACATAGGAATTGAGAAAAAACTCTGTAAAACACTTCATGTCATTTTGGGTCATCCCAAATTGATATGGGTTACTGAATATGCACCAGTGTACTCACAGCAAGTGTAATCCAGTAAATTTGCATGAGTGCAGTGATCTCAGAATTCCCATAGTAGTAGTTCTAAAAATGTATTCTCAGAATTCAGTTTGCTGTTATACACTGTGTGTGATCTATGAAATAAGCTAGATGAGTTATACGCAGCAGGCTTACTTCTAGAATGTGGCCAACAAGTGCTTATATTCAGGAGGATGCACATCTTTATTATTACACAGAGCTGAGAGACCATGTACAATTGCCTTGCAGAAAAGTCATATAGGGAAGTAGACATTTTTAATGTTGTGACATGAGCTGCATGTAGCTTTCACTATGGACCATACACAGGACCATACAAAGCCTCCAAGCTGGAACTATTTAGACATATTTCAGATTAAGAGAACAATGTTGCCTGTTTTCCAAGGGGAAATCAAAAGCGTATCTACTGGAGTGTGTGACGGCTTCCTGAACTGGCATTCACTGATTTCCGTGAGTCAAAGACATTTATTTTCCCCAGGAAGCTGTGAGGGGCAACAGGTGGAGCAAGGCAAGACTCAAAGATTGTGTGAAAAGGAGAAGATATGAACGGGTTCAGCAAATGTGCAACCATACTGACGCTCTTCTGTTTACTACTTTATTAAAACCTCATATATGACAAAAAATATATCAATGTCCTAAATGATATATAATTATATTTATTATTATTTTTGGAATTACCACCCCATAGTGTTAACTGTGATGCCATACCTATAGGATATCAACATCCTCCGTCTGAGAGCACATGTTGTAGGAAACCAATATCTGGCATGTTGGAATTTAATATATTTGATTATTTGCTCTTACTGGAGATAAGCAGTTGGTAAATATGGTAAAATTGCCCAGACTGCTCCACTCCCCCCATCCCCACCCGCCTAACGCCTGGGTGTAACTAGCAAAGACTGGGCTACATAGTAACCCCCCAGCCCACACATGATATAGCACCTTTTCTTGGCCCCAACTCTTTCCTGGCCCCCAACAATATAAAGGGGGCGTTTTAACATGTGAGGACCAGTATAGGGGTGGTACACTGTGTGTGGGCCAGTAAAGGGGGCTTTTCATCATGTGGGGAAGATTAAAAGGGGTATTTTACTGTGTAGGATTCAGTAAAAGGGGGGTTATAAAGACCTCCTATTATGTAATCCAGAAGGTAACAAAAAAAAAAGCAGGGGGGCCATGGCAGGAGCAGCTATGATGGTAATTCCGCCACTGCATCTGACCCATAGAAGTCTGTATATAATACCTTAGAATAATGGATACCTTTTTCTATATGTATACTTTTAATGGAAGCTCTGTAGGCAAACTTGTCTTATTTTCACAGTTTTTTTGTTTGTTTTTTATACAAAAAGCTTTTCAACTCCTTTTTAAGCCTTAACATTAAGGGATAATATTTCATTTATTTTAGTGTTTATTTGTCATGTAAGAGTGACCCGTGTGAGTGTGGGGACCAAAGACAAGAGCATTATTAAACCCTCTTCACATAGAAAATAATTGTCTGGGATGTCTGAGGGGTGAGAAGGTTATTCAGTTTCTCAGCATGGAGACACAAGTGCCGGGTCATTCGATATGTTCAAGCCCCACTAATGAGGCGTACAAAGGAAATTCATAATGAATGATGGATAGTGTGTTAGTCTTGTGTGTATGCATTTTATGGCTGATTTTTGCATCTAGTCATGCTAAACCACACATACAGACATGTGCATGGTTTTTGTTACCTGCAACCTTGCATTATGATGCCACAGATATGTAGTTTGCTTCTCTATCATTCTCCATAGGGCACACTTTGTCTAAGATTTTTTTTTACCTCAAAGCTTTGTTTTTAGGAGAGAAGATTTTCTTTAACCACTTCCGGACCGCCCACAGACTATAAACGTCCGGGAAGTGGTTGCCTAGTTCTGACAGGACCTACCGGTACGTCCAATCAGAACACAGTAGCTGCATGGAGATCGTGCAGCTGCTGAAGCTGGGAGCCGGATGTAACTTCAGCCGGAGATCCCAGAGAGATGGCAGGGTTTATTCCCTTCCCTGCCTTCTTGATCGCTGTGTATACAGCGCTCAATGAGCGCTGTATACACGGCTATGGGCGCCACCATGATGCGGCCGCCCTCTGACCCGGTCACGTGATCCGCCAGGATCAGTGTCTTACAAGAGCTGCTGGGTCCTACAGGACCTAGATCAGCTCTGTAAGTGTAAGAGGCTCCTTATTCCTCCTGCTGTAGCAGTCTCAGTTATAGGGGAAATCAGCCTCCCTAACAAAAAAAGTGATCAGATGTCCCCAGAGGTCTCTTTTCACCTTATGGGGACACAATCTGAAAAAAAATTAAAAATAAAATATAATAAAAAAGTTAACAAAAAATGAAAACAACACCATACAAAATAAAAGTTACCGTAACAGAGAGGTAAAACTATTTTATAAAGTTTTTCAGTAGCACTTTGTGTTATTAAATAAAAAAATAAAAAAAATAAAGTGAAAACCAGACACAATTTCCCTCCTATTATGTTTATATTTTCCCGGATACAAAAAAAAATTAAAACACATTCGAAAATAAAAAAACAAAACATAAAAATAAAGCCCTATGTGTCCCCGAAAAAAGACGCAAAAATTAGTTGAATGAGAAAAATGTTACAGCCCTCAAAACTGCACATACCAAAAAATTCGAAAATGTGTCTGGTTCTAGCAGTGTGGTTTATATTGAAATTCAGCTTATTAGGTGGATGCTATGGCATATATGCACAGATCAATCCATACAAGTATCAGACTGGTTTCATCATTTCATACCAATAAATCTACTTTATATGAATGCAAACTAGGGAAAGAAAGTATTGATTGGTTATCTTTTGTAAAATTCTAATAAAATTTGGTACATTAATACACATGAGTAGGATATTAAGACATAAAAAAAATCTTCCAAAGCCAGAAGTGGATTTAGTGAAGGGAGAAATACTTTCTATATAATTCCCATTCCATTTTGTAGCCATTCTTGGCTTAGGCTCAAAAAACCTACACTGTGCACTACCATCTCCACCAGCTCCAGCCCTACACCTGATGTAGTCATTATACTGCTAGATCTTCCAATTGGTTCAGTGAGCTGTAGGGGGTGGTGTCTGGCCCTGACGCCTGAGGGGGTGAAAAGGTTAAAGGGGCTCTATCATTGGAAAAAGTCATTTTTAACTAAGAACATCCTTGCATAGCCTTTAGAAATGCTATTTCACACCTACCATTAGTATGTAAATTGCCTCAGTGGTTTTTGAATAAGTCCATTTTTATTCATATGCTAATGAGCTTCCAGCCAGCACAGGAAGTTCCCAGCAGCACTCGTCTCTGCTATTATCTCCTATGTGTGTGTGCAAACAGGAAGCTGAGTCATCATCATCAGTAGCAGCAGCAGCTTGTGCTGTATACACCTATAGGAAACAATAGGAAAGAGGGTGCACAATGCATTGTGCACCCAGTCTAATTAGCATATGGAAAAAACTGACTTATTCAGAAACCACTGATGCAATTTACATACTAATGGTAGGTGTGGAATAGCCTTTCTAAAGGTTAAAAAAGCCTCCCAGTGATTTCAATGTGTAGCGCACGTACGACGGAACCCATTGAAGTCAATGGGATTCTGTTTTGAAGCCCTCACTCTGACACATGTTTACGTGTCAGAATGAGCGCTGCGTTACATCGTGGGAACGGGCTCTTAGTGTAAATATCTGTTATAGCTACAGGTTGTGGCAAACCCTATTGTGCTCTGCAGAATGTGGTATGTGAATAGTTATTCTCCTTCAGAATCATGCCACAAGTATTAAATTGGACGCCCATTGCACCTCAGTGACTCTGTTGTGACTTTGTACTAAAGTAGCCATGCTAAAGGTCTTAGGATGAAAAGTGATATGTCTCTGCGGTATATGTTTTTCTTATGACTAGGGTGTCCACAGAATGGCTTCAGAGAGCATCAAAATCATTGAATCTTAAAGTTAAGGAGTGCTAGAACAAAGTAAGGCATATGGGTGTCACAGTGCACAGCTGGATGTGTTTAAGTCATAGCAACTTAATTACAGCTCACTTGAAGGGAACAGTGCGGCTTCACACCTAACCCCTAGGCAGTCGTCGGGGAACAAGTTCCAACAAATGGTTGAAGTTACCTTTAAAAATCTATATTTACACATATGCATAAATTGATGATGCATTTGCTTGAATGACTAATAAAAACTTTGTCAACTACACCCTCTATTTTGCAGAAAATACTTTTTTAAAGAGACCAGATACACCAACCATAACTACTTGACCGTATATGTTCATAACCTTTTGCCCGTTGATGTTTGGAATGATGTCAGCTGAGTCAGAAAGAAAACAGTTATCACATGGTTACCGTATGTGAGGTCATAACTAAACAATTGGGGGGGGGGGGGCACGTACTTCTATTTATGGACAATGACAATGGCCTGCCTTATTTTTGGCCTGTTGGTTGATGAAATTCATGGTCCCATTGTGGGCTATAACACATTTAGATTATAACATTATATACTCTAAATGGGGTATAAGTTGCTATTAGCTGCTGTGAACAAGTTTGTATGAGAATGCCAGGGTATTATTAATATAGAACAATATAAGAAATAATGGCCATCCTAATCTCTAGATATGCCTGAGCAGCAGTCACACTGAGCGTTGTCACTTTATACAGTAAAAGCTTCAGATATTTTCTAGTGAAATATAACAATGGCATAAACAACTGAATGTAGGACATGAGGGAGGATAGAACTGAAATATCAGGAATTTCAGAATAGTTATCTCCTCCAGGAAGAACAAACAATAGCTGGGGCATGCAACCGGAGGTTTGTAGAGGACAGCAGTCATGTACTGATATTATCTATTTCTTCAAGAAGAGCCTCTCCAAGAACAATACACTGAACTGAGTAACAATACAAAAACACCTAAAAACATATATACTGTACACATATATGTAGATGAGTCAAGTTTCCTGCCTGCAGAAGTGCCTATTCTCTTGGTTATTTTTAGTTACTCATTATCAGGCACCATACAAAAAATACGTTCCCATCTGTCCCAAAATGGGAGCTCTAGGGGGTGGTGTCTGGCCCTGATGCCTGTGGGGGTGAAAAGGTTAAATAACCACTGTAATAATAATAATAATTGTGTATGTGTGTGTGTATATATATATATATATACACACACACACACACACACACACACACACAATACCAGCATATGCCACTTATAAATAGTTACTATGACACATAAGACACTAACATTATACATTATAAATTGCACATGGTAAGTGCTACAGATTTTGCATTAAGCCCTGAAATTTTAAGTTACACATCTTTGTGGCACACTTTTTATTTGACTCAAACCATCCAAGGCCAATTTTATGTTAATGTATCAGTAAGCTTTGAAAGTGTTGGAAGTTCTACAAGCACAAGAGGAATATATACACTTATTGCAGACATTGTGTTTCATTTTGAGAACAAGGATGGAAATGTTGGAAACAGTACAGGTATCACAGTAAAAACCCTTTGGAACAGCTACATTATGATACAACCCATTTCCATATGCCATCATAGAGTAGATAGATAGATAGATAGATAGATAGATAGATAGATAGGAGCGCGATAGATAGATAGATAGATAGATAGATAGATAGATAGATATGAGCGCAATAGATAGATAGATAGATAGATAGATAGATAGATAGATAGATAGATGGGCTAGTTCACACGGGGACATGAACGCTGATTTTGACAGCTGATTTCGCGGCCAAATCTGCCTCCATAAAATGTAGCCCTATGTGAATTGCTAGTTTTTTTTTTTCTGATAGCTTTTTTTATTGCTAGCTTTTTTTGCTAGCAGAAAAAGAAGCGACATGACCTTTCTTCAGGCGTTTAACGCCTGAAAAAATGAATTGGAGTCTATGGGGCGCTGAAAAAACCGCTAGCAGTTTTTGGACGCTTATTTTTGCAGCTGTTTTGGCAAAAACAGCGACTGAAACCGCTAGTGGTTTTTTATCATGTACTTTTTTGTAGTGCAAAAAAAAAAAGCTTGAAAAAAACAGCGACCGAAAAAGCGTCAAAAACAGTGTCCAAAACAGCGTCCAATGCAAAAAACAGTGTCCAAAAAAAGTGACGCTGAAAAATCAGTGACAAAATCAGCTAGGCTTTTTTCACGTGTGAACTAAACCATAGATAGATAGATCAGACGACCTCCCCTGTTGCTACTGCCTTTACCCCCTCTGGAACAACCTCACTACTTTAATAATCCTATTAATATTATAAATGTGAAAGTTTGTGAGTTTGGATGCTTGTGGGTTTGTGTATTTGGATGTTTGGATGTTTGTTCCTCAATCACGCAAAACCAGCTCGACCGATTTGGCTGAAAGTTTCCACAAACATAGTTAATACACCCGATTGCGCAATAGGCTACTTTTCGTCACAACAGCGCACATACGTTTGTGCCAGGACCCCCACAAAACCCAAACTCACACCACCATCTCTGCAATCTCACACACTTTGGACCATAGCAAGCCACAAAATTCATATTGCCCTCTGCAGCCTCGCCCCTAACCCCACACAATCTCATATACATAGACTTTACCACTTTGCCCCTCATCTTAACGATACTCCAGTAGGCTCTCTTTAACGCTCCGGAGCAGCCATGTTTGCCGACCCCCACCGCTCCGACAATCCGCGACACCGCCCACCCATGTCAATACCCCTAGGAAGTCTAATAAATGCAAAAAAAAAAAAAGTTGAAAAAAAAGTAAAAAACATATAAAAACAAATGAAAAGGATTAAAAATTCAAATCCCCCCTTTTCCCTAGAACACATATAAAAGTAGTTAAAAACTGTGAAACACATGCATGTTAGGTATCCCCGCGTCCGAAATCGCCCGCTCTACAAAGGTATACAAATATTTTTCCTGTTCGGTAAACGCCGTAGCGGGAAAAATGGTCAAAAGTGCCAAACCGCAGTTTTTTCACTCTTTTGATTCTGATAAAAATTTGAATAAAAAGTGATCAAAGCAATAACATTTCCCAAAAATGGTAGAACTAAAAAGTACACCCGACCCCGCAAAAAAAGACGCCCTATACATCCCCGTACACGGATGTATAAAAAAGTTACGACTGTTTGAATATGGTGACTTTTCTAAAAAAAAAAGTTTTATCACAGTTTTGGATTTTTTTAAGGGGTCAAAATGTAAATAAAACCATATAAATTTGGTATCCCCGGAATCGTAACGAAGCACAGAATACAGGGGACATGTCATTTTGGTTGCACAGTGAACTCCGTAAAACCAAAGCCCCTAAGAAAGTCGCAGAAATGCATTTTTTTTTTGTCAAATCCACCCCATTCAGAATTTTTTCCCTGCTTCCCAGTACATTATATAGAATAAATAATGGCGGCATCATGAAAAAAAATTTGTCCCAAGAAAAATTAAGACCTCATATGACTCTGGGAGTGGAGAAATAAAAAAGTTATGGGGTTTAGAAGGAGGGGAGTCAAAAAATGAAAAACCAAAATCAAAAAATGCCATCGACGGGAAAGGGTTAACTTCAAATACTTCTGTCCCAAAGTCACTATGTACAGTTTCTCACAACACCGTATATATAGCAGCTCAAATACAAAGTAACTGCAACACAAAAGTCTCATGTGCTCTCAGAATTATAGCAACAACAAGATACAAAGTTACATTTCATATCCCATACCTTATACACAGTACAAAAACCTTACCCACGCCTGTATATACCCACTGCCACAATCACCGCAGACGAAGTCGCGGGTACCAGCTAGTAGAACATAATTGTGTACTTTAAAAGTGAAGAAAAATATAAATAAACAACCCAGTTGTGCCCTGCTGTTCACATCATATAGTTTTAGCTGTAACACAAAATAAATGTCCGTCTGGACTTTGTCACTTTGCATTGTAAACTCTTGGTAATTATAAAACAGTGATGACTCCAGCCTGCAAACCAGTTTGGTTTCTATCTAGAACAGGATATTTTCAGGTCAATATGTATTTTGGTTGTGTCTGTTTAGTATCACCTTTGTGTGTGTTCATTTCTTTCTACAGAGTTATCATAGTTCAGCAATATGTCTGGTGTGCACACACAAGGATTACTATCAATGCTTGTGTGTATGTTTGTCTAGACAGCACATGGCATCATAACAGAAGCTGGCGGCATACCACGCAGCCTCCGTGTTTACTTATACCACTCTAAAGTCACCATCAGATATGAAAGAATAAAAAATCATCTGCAGATCTATTTCAGTTTGTGCTATATATTTTCTTCTTCCCTTCTAGTACTAGCAGTTATTCAGTGCAGATTGTCAGGTAATCTTGTAAATGCTCCATTCTACGTATGTGTTGTTGTGCCATGCAGGGCAGACTTGTACTGGTTTCTGATCAGAGGTTGTACTTGTTTTGCTCAGTGCTGAAGGTGTCATCCTACAGCGTGATATGATGCTGTGGTTTAATAGAAGTGTACGTGGTATAAAGCAAATTATTTTTCTGGTGAAATTTTCCAATGCTGACACAGAAAAAGATGGCTGTACTCCGCGTCTTATAGGCTGGCTGTTGGTTACGAGGCGCTGCGTGTGTTAATACAATTATATAGCTTGTATGAGGCCCAACCTGTTGTTATGAATACGAGGTATGTCGTAATACATACTATGTCTTCCTAGCAAACAAAAGCTCCTTGTGATTGTTGGCTGGCAGTGACAGAGCAGGTCTCTTCTGTAATGGGCCTTATCTTATGGTTCCACCCTCTATTCACAGGTTCTAAACATACTATATAAAGGCAGCAAGCAGCATCCAAGATTACAGCGACAGCAGCTGGACTGCCGGGTTACATAAAACGCCATATTATTCTGAAGGCCTGTCAGGACCGCATAATGAAGGAGTGATTGATCCCCAATTAATGATCTAGTTAATACCACGTGTGGTCAGCAAATCTTCTTTAATCCCTGGTGAATATGCACAATTGTTATCTGGAATAATACTGACAGAGAAAGAGGGTGGGGGAGATCTATCATTCCCCCTACACCACTTTAATAATATAGATTTCTGTGTAGGCCTTCTGGAGGATGTGCCGGATTTATGAGGAGGCGTGTATCTTGTCTTACATCTGGCAAATCCTAAGGAGGTGCAGGGATTATGAAGACCAACGTACACAACCCCCCTCCCCATTGTGTATTGTTAGAAAGGCTTTATTAACATAAGCGTAATGAAATTCAATTTATATGACAGAAATAAATGGCACCTAAAAGAGATTGTATTGTCTATGTTCCAGTTAAGATGGAACTTATGGAGTCGGGACTACTTTTGGGTGGATTTGGAGTCAGGAAAACATTTCTAACGCTGACTCCGGTTTAAGAAAAAAATGATTTAATGCTTCATGAAGGAGTTGGAGCAAGAGTGGGATCGGGTTGTGGAAAAATGAGAGGAGTCAGAATTGGTGGTTTGGCCTAGTGAATGCACAGCCCCGCTATATTCACCTCATGCGCAATACAGAAATATAGGACTGTGTCGATAGCTGCATTAGCTCCATACTCAGCACCTTCCCAAAGTAGAGCTCTTAAGGACATACAGTACACTTGTGTGAATGCACTGTGGTCTAATCTGTCAGCTGGACCTACATTGATCTGATATTGAAAGCCTATAAAGATAAGCCTTAAAAATCCCAGAAAACCCATTTGATTATATGATAAAATTCTGTCTGTCTTTATCCTTTACTGTGATAACTAGATGGAAAACCCATATACAGTGAGCTCCCTTTAGTGGTGGCTGCAGGTGGCTGGAATTTTACATTCTAACGTTTCGGTTTTGTAAAGGATTGAAGGGAATATGGAGATGTGTAACATAAAAAAAAAATCTAAAAAAGTGATGACACTGAGTAAAATGTAAAGAAAACAAGAATGTAATGATTTGGAAATCTCATATAACCATACATTATTCAAGAGAACATAGAACACATATCAGAAAGTGAAAGAGCTTTTTCTATTTCATTTGAAAAAATGAACTCATTTAGAAATTGATGGCAGCAACATATCTCAAAAAAGTAAGGATAGGGTTAATAAAAGGCTTGAAAATTAAGTGATATAAAAGAAAAACAGCTGGAAGGTCAATTTTCAACATGAATGTGTATATAAAGCGCATGGTAGAGAGGCAGAGACGGTCAGAGGTTCACCATTCTGTGAATAACTGCGACAATCCAGAAAGAATCCAGAAACACTGCCAATTTCTCTGGGCCAAAGCTCATTCAAAATGGACTGAGGTAATATAGAAAACTGTTCAGTGGTCACATGAATCAGACTTTAAAATTCTTTATGGAAGCCCAGGATACCATACCGTGCAGAGGGACCATCCACCTCAAGGCCGGGGCCACACGGGCTGGAAACGCCGCAATTTGCCTGCCGTTATACAGTACTTGCAGTACTTTGCAGTTCTTGCGATTCCCATCTCCACTTTGCGGAAAAAATCGCAGCAGGGACACGCTGCAATTTCCAAAAGTGTTGTGGTTTTGAAAATCGCAGCATGCCAATTATAGCTACGGAAACGCCGGTGGCTTTTCTGTAGATATAATGGTAAGAGAAAGTCTGTGGAGGAAAGCTCTGTGAACTTTCTCTTCAAAGTACTGCGGGAAGAACCGCGATGCGTGCACGCCACAGTTCTTCCTGCAGCCCTTTAGCGCTGTGTTTCCGGCCTGTAGGGCCTTAGCCTAACAGTGCACAGTACAAAAGTCTGTATTGCTAAAGGTATGGGGCTGTATTAGTGCCTATGGCATGGGTAGCTTGCACTTCTTGAAAGGCGCTATCAATGCTGTGCTGTATATAGAGGTTTCAGAAGGTCTGGCATATAATGCTAAAGAAAACGCTATAAACCACATAATGCATCCATCACAACAGTAAGGGTAAGTTCACACAGAGTTTTTTGGTCAGGATTTTGAGGCCATAATCGCCTCAAAATCCTGACCAAAAAGACGGCTCTCATTGAAATCAATGGGAGCCGCTCAGGAGCTTTTTCCGGGAGCCGGCTCCCGGAAAAAGAAGCGAGATGCTCATTCTCTGAAGACACACCCTCCTCCGGACTAGGCCCATTCATTGGGTCTAATCTGAAGCGGAGTGCGCAGCTGGATGACGGTGCTGTGCACAGGTTTTTAGTCGCAGCTACCCGGTTTTTGGATCAGAACCTGAGGCACCTCCACCTCAGGTTATGATCCAAAGAACCCCATGTGAACTTACCCTAAGGCTTTGCAGAAGAAGAGTCTGGGTACAGAACTGGCCTTCAGTCCAGACCTTTCACCAATCTCGCAAAGAAGAGGGGTTGCTACACAATGATGAGTTTTTGGTGATGTGCTGCTGCCATTAATTTCTAAATTTATATGAAATGGAAATATATATATATATAGCTTTCACCTTCTGATATGTGTTCTATGTTTTATTGAGAATAAAATATGGATATATGAGATTTCAAAATGATTGCGTTCTGGTTTTCTTTACATTTTTCACAGTCTTAACTTTTTATTTTTACTAAAAAGGGGTTGTCCAGAATATTCTTTAAATTAGGCGGGGGGGGGGGGGGGGGGGGTAAAAAAATAGTATACACACCTGTCTCTGGTGCTCCAATGCCTCCCACCTTGACCTTTTCTAATACTAAATCATTAGAAATGTTGATCCTTAAACCACTAACCTCTATACCACCCTGCGTTAAATGCATAGACAGTTGATCATGTTAATGGAGAGGTAACTGTACCATAATTATATTTCAAAGCATTTTCTGAAAAACCATCCATACTGGATGTGGATATGTCTGTGTATGTACAAACAGTGGCGGACACAAAAGGCCTTTGTACAAGAATATACATATGGGCCCTTAC
This sequence comes from Leptodactylus fuscus, assembly GCF_031893055.1. Classification (NCBI taxonomy): domain Eukaryota; kingdom Metazoa; phylum Chordata; class Amphibia; order Anura; family Leptodactylidae; genus Leptodactylus; species Leptodactylus fuscus. The sequence goes on from NC_134267.1 coordinate 87,890,889, forward strand.
TCCTGACTAGGTCAGCATGCCTCTTTTGTCCATCAGTTTACTGGTAAATTTGATACGTGCAACCTAAGGCTAGATTCACACCTGTGCTTGGTCTCCATTCATGGTTTCCTTCCACAAATCCTCTTGAAAAATGCAGAGAGAAAATTCCTGCAAGCAGCTGTTTTCTCTCCCCATTTTTCGGGCGGAAACTGGGCAGAAACCAAGACTCCATTATAGACTGTGAGGTCCACGAGTTTCCACTGTTTAAGCGGATTGGGTTTCCGTTTTTCGGATCCGCAAGCAGACCCAAAGAACAGAAACCCGAACGCAGGTGTGAACCGAGCAGAAGTGTAAAGTAGGAAGCTGCTTTTATAGTTAAAAGTGGGCCTCTGAGGAGCTGCACAGTTTGCATATGAGGTACATCTACCCTGATGTATAAATGTCCATGTGAACATAGGTTTTATAGGTTCCTTTATAATGAAAATGTCACATAATTCAGCTTTTTGTAAGGTGACAAATATGGCATGCTTTGTGTTGTTCCCCCATAGAGTTGCAGCATGACACCTGACCGTTCCAGCTCACTACAATTTTTGCAGATCTAGAGTCACGTGAAAGTTACGACATTGAAACAATGCGTGGTACGAGTTACAATATAGCCCTGGACTTCCAGCTTTTACAGCTTTTTGATCATTACGTATATTTCCACTATTTTAATGGTGTCCTGGCTCCTGATGCTTCTAACACATACTAACTAAGAAATAGCAATAAAACCATACTTTAGCATCTACCATTATTATATATGGATGTTTTGGCAGAGTATGCAGTCTTAAGAGAACCATGACTAAATCCTCTAGAAGGAAATTGAGAGGCAAAAATAGGCTATTTATTAGATTTTTTTCCTTTACTATATTTTAAATTACACATGATACAGAGCTATAAAGTGCACCAGGAATAGCATTGATATTATGTAATGCTCACCATTAAATTCCCGTCGTAAAATAACATTGGTAATAATCCATTCTTCTGCCCAAGCAAGGAATATATTTCATTGTAAAACAAATGAGTTCACTTTTGCAACTCGGCTCCTCTGAATATTGCTGCAGCAACAGAATGCTTCTCATTGGTATGCTTCTTAATAGAAACCATTCCAAAACTCAGACAGCGTGGCTCTGTTGCCATAGAAACATTGCCTATATTGAAGAGGCACCACTAACACCGCCAAGGGACTATTGCGCATTGTATGTGTGTCAATGTGGCATTAACCCCTTGGATGCTGCAAACCATGACATTCTATCTCTAAGACCAAAAAAAGTTTTCATAAGTGTAATCTGCAACATATAAGATTTTTTTTTAAATCAGAATACACTACAAGGGAGCGATCTTCAACCTGTTGCACTGCGGATGTTGTTTGCAGACGAAAACGTAAATGTAATTCAACATAAATCTTACTTGACTATTGCAGTAATGACTTTCAAAGGGAGATTAGGTATAGAAATAGCGGCCATTGTAGTCAGACCTTTCAAAACAAAAAGACGGGATCCTGCAAGAGGTTATGGTGGAATTACAAGATGAACACTGTTGGACAATAAAACGCAGTGATTGGTTTTCATTTGCATCAGCTTTTTATATTGGCCAATGCACACTACATGGAGAAGGAACGATCACTACTGCAATCTATTTTTACCCATATGGTTTCATTAATTGTTGACAGCACACCTAGTGGCGTAACTAAGGTCTAGTGGGACCCAGTGCAAACTTTTCTCCAGGGTGCTCCACAGTAGCCCACACACAGTATTATATTCTTACAGTGACCCCACACAGTAATATATGATCCACGGTGGCCCTCACAGAGTATTTTATGCTTCCAAGAGCACCCCTTCCCCCAGAGCCAGTGCTATTATTATACTCTGGAGTATCCTCAGACCAGGTTTCCCCGACCACTATCATGATGGTCCAGGGTCCCAGCTATTTCCAGTGGGCTGCGGGCCCCGTACCTCTCCAGGCTCAGTCATTACGCCACTGAGCACACCCCTGCTTGAACAAGTGGCTTTGTGCTGCTGAAAATTGAGCAAATTTTCTGCAGCATAAATTTTTTTAATCAACTCACCAATAAGCTGATGTTTTGGTTATTATAGAACTCCCATTTACATGGACCATTTATCAATAATCAGCATTCCTATGAATCCTTGTCCCTATCAATTGGCTTGTGTTGAAATAGCTTTTTTTAAGAAATAGTAGTGAATTCCTATGAATTCAGTTGATTTAAAGAGGACCTTTCACCACCTCCAACAAGTCCAACTCTTTACATCAATTAATAGGTGCTGCTTCACTGATTGTGGCACAGTTTTTGTTCCTGAGCAATCAGTGCTGTTAGTTTTGCTGTCTGATATGCTATTTAGGCTCTCTACTTTCATAAGGGCGGTGTCAGGCAGGAGAAGGCAAGTGGTGTTATTCTGAGCTCTGACACTGGCTGGTGTTGATTGGAGCTCTAAATCACACCCCTCTGTCTGAAATTGCTTACAGAGTTTACAGGGGTATTCCCATCTCAATTATCCTATTTAATCTGTTAGTGTACATAAATTCAAGAGTTTTCCTGAATTCATTGCTTTAGCTTTGTTTGCATGCTATGTTAGATTATTCCTCCCATTTTTACACATTGTTTCTTTGGTCCCTTTCTTGTATCTGATATCAGATTGGATAATGAAGTGACTCACTGCTCTCAGGGCGGGTGGGGGATTTTGAGTTCTCTCACTATCTTTCTTCTGCTGTTAGTCTGGACAATATGGTCAATTGCAGTTGCTGATAAAAGTTCCAACAGTGTCAGTTATCTGTCTATGTAAACACAAAAATAACATTGAGTTTTCTGCAAGAAGATTGTTTGTGTAAGGGCTAGTTCACACGTAGGCAAAGGGGCGGATTTTGACAGCGGATTTCGCTTCAAAGTTTTCTGCAAGAAGATTGTTTGTGTAAGGGCTAGTTCACACGTAGGCAAAGGGGCGGATTTTGACAGCGGATTTCGCTTCAAAATCTGTCCCTTTACAATGGTGGTCTATGTAGACCACCAGGCTTTTTTTTTCCGCTAGCGGCGGGCTTCTTCGCGCGGCTTCCGCCCCTGGCAGCTCCCTCCTATGTCGGCTCATTCATTTGAGCCGACAGCGGAGGGGAAAGCCGCGACCGCGATGGTCGCGGCAGGCGGGTTTTGACAAGAGAGAGATGCTGCTCACCGCGTCTCTCTCGGTGTCAAAACCCGCGAGGGCAGTTCACGTGTGAACTGACCCTAAGTGTTGTATACAAACCTATGTAATGTACTATACATTTACTGTGCTTATTATTTGATCTGCACTTACATTAGGTTTCTAGTAATCATAAAAAATAATCTCGTAAGGCAATGTCTATATCAATGAGATGCTTCATAGTGTCCTGTTCATCAAACAGTCAAAGCCACCCACAAGCTTGTTGAAGAATACAGGAAGTGAGAAGAAGAAATAGCAGGCAAAGCTGCTCAGTGAGGGAGATGGGGAAACTCAATTAAATAGCATATCAGATAAATATAGCATATAGATAAATGTCTCTGAAATCTATTTTCAACTGTCTGACACCCCCTTCCACCAACAGGTGATTATGGTGGAAAGAGGAATTGGATGGTGAAATTTCCATACTTGATGTCAATGGTATATAAGCTGCTGCCAGAGATGTCATTTAATTTAAAGTTGACCAAATTCACTGTTTAGTGTACAATAAACTCCACGTCCTGAATACATGCATGTGTATGAGGGGGTTGGAAGGAATAGCTGGCAACTGAACGAGCCTCTGGAAGTATATGATCACCTTAATAACTAAGCTGGTTCACGTATAGTTACCCTACGCCTTAACTGAAACATCTTTGTATAGTCAAATAACTATTGTTCAAAATATGCAAAAATATTAAGAGTCAGATTAATACATAGGAAAATAATTCATGCCTCTCCCTAACTAACATCTCAATCATTCCTGCCCATAAAGAGCAATATTAAATCACTGTTACTGACAGTGAATGACATCTCCAATTAAATATGAGGCAATTTGCTTCAATGGGTCTGATCTGAGATATTCTCACAATGGAGCAATCAGCAGCGAGCGGGACGTGATCTTACTAGCAGTTTATTGATATCAGGTCATTAATGGGACTTGTGCCTGTGAATCAAATATCAGTCATTGTTACTTGTCTTTACAGCGGTTACCAGATTGTAAATGCTCCTTTGTAGAATTAAGGAGCAGATCTTTTTATTCTCTCCAATCCCATTCTCCTTAAAAGAGAAATACATTTGATCTTCTCCTCCTCCATCTCCCTAAGGAGAATCTACGTGTGCGGCTTTGTCCTGTTAGTGCAATCTTTATCCTTGCAGTTAAGGATGTTATTGGTAATTTGAGTAATTGTAGGGTGACATATCGGAAGCTCGGCGTTAGCAGGGACACAGGGATCATGCCAATGAGGGGACTATACTTCTGGAGAGCAAAGAAGAAAAAGCTAAAAAGGACAAAGCATGGCTCATCTGAGATCAGAAAAGCTCCCTTCCCAGGTATTTATACTCTTTATGGCTTGTGTAATAATATAAGGATCCAGGAAGGCACTAAGTACATTTAGGGATATCCTTTGTGATAATACTAGTTATTTGCTTAGAAGAAGATGAAGTCGATTGGAATTATATAATAGGGTAACACACATATGTATAACCCCCGTTCAGGTTCATCATGTTGTAAATAGTGTTTGTATCATTTATGTTGATATAAAGGAAATAATCTACTGTACGGTGCAATTTCTAAGGCTAAGTTTGCACGCACCTTTTGTTTGTGATCTTGTCTCTATGATAAAACATTAGAATAAGTAACATAATAAGTAGCATTCATAAGAATAATCTGATTTTATCACAAAGCTGATAGGATTTCAGCGCAGGCAGCAGTTTTGAAATTGCATTGCGGTTATAAATTTACCATGGGTTTTTCCAAGTAAACCAGTTGAGTATTGGGGTACTAAATCCGATACGTAAAAATAGCGAGATTGTTGTACTTTGCAACCTGTTGTACTTTGCAACCTATTCTTAATTTCAAAGTCTTGGGCATATCTCTTCAAGTAATACATGCTGGATGTGAGGTCTATGTGCAAAATTCTTGTTTCCACTAGCTCTCATGTACTAGCATAGCTTCTGTCCTGTACAGATTCCCTTCTAGAGATCATGTCTGTACTCTCTGCTGTGGCTACTCTGCTTTTTTTCTACACTCATACACATTATGTTTAATCTTTCTTATTCCTCAGTAAAATGCTTTGTAAGTGCTTTTCTACCTATGAACAGCCTTTGTGATCTGCCTAGGGCCATTTTGACATATTCATGGGCCAAGTGCAGATATTTTGTATGTAAGCCTCCCCAGCACTAACACTTAGATATACTAAACCTGCACAAATTATAATGCCACCTCAGTGGCCCCTATATATTATAATGCCCCAAAGTGTCCCTCATGCAGTATAATGCTATTGCAGTGGCATCGCACATCCCACTGTTTTATGCCTTCTCCAGGTTGACCCTGCCGTTTCATGTCACCCTCAAGGTTGCCTCCTACTTTCATGTCCCCCTGTATAAGCTGTTGCTTGAACAAAAACCTAATACACTTTTCCCCGTTCCCCTGCTCTCTTCTGTCTACTCCCGGAAGCTTTAGGAGGCAACAGGTTTAATGTAACTTGACTACTTTGCACCTAATGCTCTCAAGACACCAGGAGCAAGAGGCAGGGGTTGAATGTTGAAGGATGGAGTGGACAGTTCCTTGCTTCGCTAAAGTATGGGGGCACTCGTCCACATTAGGGAGAGTGTTTGCCTACATAGGCAGTACGGAGACTTACAAGTCATTCCTGCTCCGCTAGGGATCATGGGTAAAAAATATGCAAATCTAGTCTCCTGGATGGAATTAGGAGAACAGAGTGCACTCTGTACACCACCCTATAGAGGGCGGCATAAAGTGTGCCATAAATGTATACAGGATGAGGGTCCCACCTCTGGGACATGCTTTTATCTTGAGAATAGGATTTCTTGGCCCCCGTTTTGTGGTCATTAAGGATGGAAAATTTGTCATGCATGAGGGCTCTAAGGAAAGATCTTTGATTATTAAAGGGGTTTTCCCATCTTCCTGCCTCACCGGTTTGCCTGTGGTCTGATCTTAAAAACCCTTACTCATTTACATCAATAAGATGTTTTAGGAGTTATTGTGCCTTAAGCATATTCAAGGAGAAAAGTGCTTACAAATAGGGCATCTGTGTACTTTTTCCATGATTGGAATATGCAAGCTTGCAAGTGCAACTGATGTTTCTGCAATGTACTAATATATTAATTCTAGGATCACCAAAGGTGGACACTGTAAGAAGTGCAAATAAATATATTAGGAATGGGTATTAAAGGCATGAACATAATGCTGTATGTCGGAGATGATTGAGAGGAAGCTTTATGTCTTTGTGTTCTAGTATTTACTCTTCGAGCAGGTTAATGGCGTCTTCCTGTAACATTATACCACTGTAGACATGTGACAATGATTTGCTGTTTACATTGGCAGTGAAGTACCTATAGCTGGATCATACATCATGCTATTTTGGCAAGATACAATTTTGTCACACAAATATAACTTTAGTTTTCTTTCAACTGTGTTGTATAAAGAGAATTCGTATAATTGTGACTGAACTTCAGGCAAGTGTTCAGAAGGTTGTCACATAAAAGATATGGGTTTCAGTGGCTAGGGAGCATTGGGGTGTTGGCTGGCGAATAAAGTTTACAATTATTGTATAATGGAAAGGTCAAAAACTCTGCTTTCTGTCACAGTATGGAGACATGTGGAGATTAGGCCCTTTTCAGTTACGTAACACTGGTAGCCCCATATAACAGGAGCTTTGCTGCCCCATCACTTCTGTATCCTTATTTACTAAACATTAAACTGCTGATATTGATCATATACTTTACCTCTTCCAACTCTTGACCAACTTACCCATATACATGCACACTGGGCTCTCTTCGGCCATACAAGTGTACAGAACAGGCAGAGGGCAGTCAGTCGCTGGCATAAAATCCAACTTCCAGGCCTTCTGTCCACTGACATCTGCGGGCCCCCACACATTATATGGTCAGCCACACATGTCATAATGAAAAAGAACTGTGTTCCAGAGACCACAGTGGAGCACATGGCAACTTTAGGGTTAAAATAAGCAAACTCAGTAAGGTAGGAAAATGACTGATGAATGTGCACCTGATATGACTGTAATATGATGAGACTCGGCCCTCAGCGGCCCTCACGTTGGGACAAGGTTCTTATGAAATAGCTCTTTGTATTGTAGTTTGTACACAAACCCCTGTTTATTATTCATGCTGTGTTTATTCTTGTGGGTGTTCAGTTTTCTTCCACTTCCCTGTGAGTGTGGGCTTGTATCGCTGCGCATTGTCATATTACGTTGGCTAACAATCATTCTAGAAGTAAACTTTAACTTCTTGTTTTCCTTAAACCTTATCTTGAGATATTGGAAGGCAAATATATGGCTTAACCTATTACCAGTTATGCAGCCGTCTATTGCCACGTAAAACTTGGTGCACATTGAAATAAATATTCGATCAGTCTGGAAGGGGAGTAGCATTGTAACTGATACTTTATTCAGGCTCACTTCTCATTAGCAGAACCTTCCCTATGTAATTCTGAGTAGTGGAGATCACTCGTGACATTAGTGAGAGCGAGTAGCTAGCTTAACTCATTAAGAAGCTTGTGAATGTATTCTTTAGAAAGTAACTAAGTAACAAGCTATACCTGTAAGTAATTATATATTACTGATAGTTTATTAATATCATTAAAATAATAATTTATTTTCAATCTAGTGTTGATAACATTTTTCGGACTTTGACGCCACAAGAAATTGGCCCCAACTCCACAGCCCTAACTAGGGTTAAGGCTGAAACCCTATGGCCAGGACCCCACGGTTTTTGGAAATCGCACCATGTCAATTATACCTATGGAAACACTGTCAGTTTCCCCATAGGTATGTAATTGTAACAGAAAGTCTGCGGAGGAAAACTCTGCAAACTTTCTGTCTGTTCTGCGTGAAGAACCACGATGCGGTGCTGATGCGGCGCCTCTTTGCTGTGGACGTCCCGTAATGCCTTAGTCTACAGCAGCTTTTTTTTTGTTGCAGAATTTGCTGGGGTTTTTTTTGTTTTTTTAAAAGAAAAAGCCAAGAATCACTACAATAGGAATAAGAAATACATAGGAAGTTCTTCTACTTCTACCTTCTGTTCAATCCTCTCTGTAACGTGGGGCCTCAACCTGAAGCGTGGATGAGTTATCCCAAAGAACCCCAGTGAATATGAGGATGTGGGGGCCATGTATGATGGCTACAGTAGAAAGTTTTCTAACTTAGGTTGTTCTCACAGTGTCTAATGCTGCGTTCACACGGAGTAACACACCGCTCATTCTGAAACGTAAACACGTGTCAGAGTGAGCGCAGTAAAACAGAATCCCATTGACTTCAATGGGTTTGGTCTTACGCGCGCTACCCATTGAGCTCAATGGGAGGCTTTTTTACCTATTGCTTTCAACGTGATATGTGCGTACAGCACGCGTAAGACCGAACCCATTGAAGTCAATGGGATTCTGTTTTACTGCGCTCACCCTGACACGTGTGAATGAGCGGCGCGTTACTCCGTGTGAACTCAGCCTAAGATAGCTTTATTGTACAGTTTTGTGTATTTCATAAATGTCATTATAGTAATTGTGAAGGTAATGTAACTTGTAAGTGCCAGATTTTCTGAAACCACATGAGACTACTTGAGCAAATGTTTTCTTTCATTTGGTTACCTCTATGAGGCACACTGCCAGGCCTGCTTCATAGAACAAACCAAACTTGGTGGAAAGTTTCAGGAGATTTACCTTATAGCTTTTCTATTTCTTGCTCAGTTCTGTGAATAGTATTATTACATTTGATGTAGGCTGTTGGGTAGGACCTTCTGAAGTATGGCAGTGTCCTCCCCCATAGCGGAGAGATAGATATACCTATCAGTCAGCGTGTTTCTCACTTCAGATCCACCAGAGGGTCTTAATATTTCACCCACATATTGAAAAAATATCCTTTGTTCTTTGACAACTGGACATTGGAAGAGATATAGAAATGTATTGGTGCTAGATGCTGCCATGAATACATTTTTATTAAGCTTATTTTCCATTTTTTCTGACATTTTTGCCAGTAACTAAACAAAACTGATCTGAGCGACTAACAAAAGGTTCTGCCACTTGTGATCAGACCTGGCATTGTGGACGTGTCAGTTTTCCTGACTTTTCTGGTTCACCAAATAACAATTCTGGTTCATGTTACTTCAAAATTCTGCCTTGTTATTCTGCCTAGAAATCCTATTAATATTATAAATGTGAAAGTTTGTGAGTTTGGATGTTTGTGGGTTTGCATGTTCGGATGTTTGTTAGTCAATCACGCAAAACCCGCTCGACTGATTTGGCTGAAATTTTCCACAAACATAGTTAATACACCCCATTGCGCAATAGGCTACTTTTCGTCACAATAGCGCACATACGTTTTTCCCAGGACCCCCACAAACATCACCATCTCTGCAATCTCACACACTTTGGACCATAGCAAGCCACAAAATTCATATTGCCCTCTGCAACCTCGCCCCTAACCCCACACAATGTCATATACATATACTTTACCTCTTTGCCCCTCACCTTAGCGATACTCCAGGAGGGTCTCTTTAACGCTCTGGAGCAGCCATGTTTGCCAACCCCCACCGCTCTGACAATCCGCGACACCGCCCACCCATGTCAATACCCCTAGGCGGTCTAATAAATGCAAAAAAAAAAGTTTAAAAAAAGTAAAAAAAATATTAAAAACAACAAAAAAAAAGGATTAAAAATTCAAATCACCCCCCTTTCCCTAGAACACATATAAAAGTAGTTAAAAACTGTGACACACATACATGTTAGGTATCCCCGCGTCCAAAATCACCCGCTCTACAAAGCTATACAAATATTTTTCCTGTTCGGTAAACGCCGTAGCCGGAAAAATGGTCAAAAGTGCCAAACCGCCGTTTTTTCACTGTTTTGATTCTGATAAAAATTTGAATAAAAAGTGATCAAAGCAATAACATTTCCTGAAAATGGTAGAACTACAAAGTACACCCAGTCCCACAAAAAAAGACGCCATATACATCCCCGTACATGCACGTATAAAAAAGTTACGGCTGTCGGAATATGGCGACTTTTCAAAAAAAATTTTTTTAACAGTTTTGGATTTGTTTTTAAGGGGTCAAAATGTAACTAAAACCATATAAATTTGGTATCCCCGGAATCGTAACGAAACACAGAATACAGGGGACATGTCATTTTGTTTGCACAGTGAACGCTGTAAAACCAAAGCCCGTAAGAAAGTCGCAGAAATGCATTTTGTCTTGAAATCCACCCCATTTTGAATTTTTTCCCTGCTTCCCAATACATTATATAGAATAAATAATGGTGGCATCATGAAGAAAAATTTGTCCCGCAAAAATTAAGACCTCATATGGCTCTGGGAGCGGAGAAATAAAAAAGTTATGGGGTTTAGAAGGAGGGGAGTCAAAAACGAAAATCAAAAAATGCCATCGGCGGGAAAGGGTTAACTTCAAATACTTCTGTCCCAAAGTCACTATGTAAAGTTTCTCACAACACCGTATAGCAGCTCAAATACAAAGTAACTTCAACACAAAAGTCTCACGTATTCTCTGAATTACAGAAAAAACACAATACAAACTTACATTTCATATCCTATACCTTATACACACTACGAAAACCTTACCCACGCCTGTATATACCCACTTCTACAATCACCGCAGACGAAGTCGCGGGTACCAGCTAGTAGAATATAAATAAATTGGTGCACCACTTGACTTTGTCGTACCAGATGATATAGTCCAGTCTGAGTCTTTGACTTAGTACAAATAAGATTTTGAAGAAATACATAGCTTTATAATATGTAGTTATCATTGCTTGCTATGGTATATACCCAAAGCTCCTATAAGCAGCAGTAACAACAGCGCTCCTCATGCCTATGGTCTGTGTCTGGTATTGCAGCCCAGCTACATTCAAGAAGGTGCAGGAATACTTACCACAGCCCCGCTGTATAATACTCTACAACCAGTTACCTATGTATTGGACAGATGTGTCTGCTGCCAGGAGACTTAAGGCTCCTCCAAAGTGTACATATGCAAATCACCATGACTGTTCCAGAAGTTGTCACCTTTGACAAGTGTGTGAACAGTCTATGTAAATGTTTCCAGGCACACAAGTCTTCCTACATTGTGGACAGGTTTTTTAACTCTTTGAGTGAGCAGAGACTGAAGCTGTCATGTGCAAATGTGAATAAAACTTCTGTACATTGTTGATCTCTTAAGTGAGTTCTGGGGTGGAGCAGTCACCAGCGAAGCTTGTCCTCATTCTTGAGAATGGAATGCTCTTTATTGAACAGATTTTGGACTCACCCATGGCCTTTACAATGAATTGTCCATTGACTGCTCTGTACATTTTCTGATGCATTTACTGTATTATAGCTGCTGCTGAAGTGTCATTGAAGACAGTGATAATGCTTTGTCTATTCATGACATGCAGAGTGCTGTGGTTTCTCAGAAAGTGACTGAAAATAATGTGGGTTTTTATTCAGTGCTGAAGCCAGCCATATGGTAAGTGCTTGCTGCATTCAGGTTATAAGGCCAACTTAAAGGGAGTCTGTTACCAGGGTGAAGCATATCAAGCCAGCAGGGGTGAACCTAGCCTGAGGTGAACTATAGAAAGGTGACCCCATCCCGAAAAAAGATACCTAACCCAGCTATCTTACGTTACGTGTTGCAGCCCTCCTAATTAAAATTTAGGGCACTCTCCATCTGCATATCAAAAATCTCCTCCTTTTTTTTTTTTGCCCACACAGGGTACACCTTTTTTCTTGGCCCCCACTAAGTATAGGCCCCATTTTTGTTCCACACAAGGTATGTGTTCCTCCATTTTTTGGCATCCCCTACAATATATGACCCCCTTTTTTTTCGCTCCAACACAGTGTACAACCTACTTTTTTAGGTCCCACACAGTATATGGCATCCTTTTTTGGTCTCTCACAATATATGACCACTTTTTTTGGTCCTCACACAATATCTGGCCCCTCCCCCCAGTTTATAGCCCCCTCTTTTGCACCTCCCCACAGTTTACAGTCCCCTCTTTGCAACCCCAAGTTTATAGCCCTCTTGTTTTGCAACCCCCAAAATATATGACTTCATTTATGGCCCCACAAAGTATTTAGCCGCCTTTTTTATGACCCCCCCAACAGTATATGACCCACTGCTTTGCCTCCCTTGACAACATATGAACCCCCTCTTAGGGTATATGATTCCTAAGGGAATAAATGGTAGAGGGAAGCATTCTTTTTTTAATCTGCTGCTACTTATTGTATTATTGCAATAGGTAGCTGTCAATATTTTTCACAGTATAATTCTCTCTACAGTGGGCCCCACACTATAATATGCTCTGGAAGCTTCAGGTAAAGTTCACAAAATTCATTTGCGTTGCTGTTATTGTACCTGGCGGTCTCTTCAGACCCCAGAGTATGATAAGTGGGGGCCTCATTTCTCCTGGCCATCCTTACATCATTTAGTTATCTCCATCATCCTGTTCTGTCTTTTAGCTGACGTGATGAATCCTCGGGTCACTGCTGAGGTCCAATCACATGCCTCAGCAGTGACACAAGATGCATGACTTCAGCCAGAAGACACATGACACATGGGTGTGCTGACATCATGAAGCCGGCATGCCCCACAAAACTACTGAGATCCAATCACCAAACCCGCCAGATGCCCAGGAGAGGAGAGTATAAGTGTTATTTTCACTCACCTCCCCTGGGCAGATTTTATTGAAAAAGGACCTGGCAGCTTATATATACATCACATGATGCCAGACCACTTTCCACTAGCGATAGGGCCAGTCTGTCACGCCGCCTATTTAACTGTTCACCCTGGTGACAGACTCATTAAAGGATTGATGGCCTTCAAAACCACAAATACAGTAAATTCTATTATGGTAGCCTTGCCAGATGCAAACTATACCAATGGGAATTTGTGTATTCCACATTATTGTAGTGACAACATATTCAGCACAAAAATTTTACCATTGAGGTTTATAATCCAGTTTTACTTGTAGCACCTGCTTGTACATGGCATCTGGAGGACACATGACTGCTGCATACAACTGGGCAGATATGGGGGGAACAAACTCCTTCTAGATGTTGTCCTACAGGCACCTGTTTGATGTCTGGACTGGCACACCAAAGTAAGATTGTGCAGAACACCATGCTTAAGAAAATGACATAGTTAACCTAGTGTAGCCATACTGTATTAGTAAATTGATACTTTGCTTATCTTAGCTGCCTCTAAAGCAGGGTCATAAAGATTTAATGTGGGGTATTTTGTGGTTAATCATTACCAACTCACATAACAACAGATTCTCTAGATTATTCCCAGATTTACCCTTCCATTTTGGAGGTTTGTGTCAAGTGTAGAGACATTTGCTTATGGCTGTCATGCAGGTTTATTTATTATGCACTCTTTATTCTTGAAGTGTGTCTCTGACATGGCTGATTGTAATCGCCTAAGCAAATGTCTGCTCTACAAGCAAATTAAAGGACTTTTAACTCCTTTAAGAACAGCCAACATTTAATGCTTTTTGTTTTTTCTTAAGAAATTATTGAAGGCAGTATGAAGCGGAGGTCCTATGAGATGCCCTGGCTTGCATGTAGGCCAAGGGCTGAATGATGATAAATATGTGAATTGGCACTTGTTTGCATTTGTCTTTTACAGAAGCTAATGCAGAGTATGTGCTAAATAAGTCCTAATTCATATTATTATTATTGTTTATTTATATAACACCATTAATTCCATGGTGCTTTACATTTGGGGGTTTACATACAGTACACAAAATATACAATCAAAAATAATACTAACCATGACCGACTGGCACAGTGGGGTAGAGGGCCCTGCCCGCGAGGGCTTACAGTCTATGAGGGAAGAGGGATAGAGACACAAGGCGAGGGGAGAGACTGTACAGATGGTGGTGTGATGAGAGTAGCGTTATTGGAGGTTGTAGGCCTTCCTGAATAGGGGAGTCTTCAGGGCCTTCTTGAAGCCTGTGATTGTGGGGGTCAGTCTTATGTGTCTTGATAAGGAGTTCCAGAGTATGGGGGAAGCACGGGAGGTCAGAGATATATGGAGGGGACAGGTTGTGGATGGCTTTATATGTTAATATTAGTAGCTTGAACTCAATATGCTGGGCAATGGGTAGCTAGTGAAGGGATTGACAGAGGGGAGCAGCCAATGAAGAACGGGGGGCGAGGTGTATTAGGCGAGCAGCACAGTTTAAGGTGGACTGGAGGGGGGCGAGAGTGTTTGCTGGGAGTCCATAGGGTAGGGTGTTACAGTAATCTAGGCGGAAGATTATGAGGGCCTGGACTAGCATTTTAGCAGTTTCTGGGATGAGAAAGGAGCGCATTTTATGAATGTTCTTGAGTTGGAGGCGGCAGGAAGTATTGAAGGTTTGAACGTGCGACTTGAAAGATAGGTTGGAGTCCAGGCAATAAACCCGTGGGACAGGGGTAAGCGTGGTTCCGTTAACTTTGATAGATGGGTCAGGTAGGGGGCCATGCAGGGTGGGGTGAAGATGATGAACTCTGTTTTCTCCATGCTGAGTTTGAGAAAGCGGGAGGAAAGAAAGGAGGCTACAGCCACTAAACAATCTGGAACTCTGGCCAACAGAGAGGTAGTGTCTGGTCCAGAGAGGTATATCTGGCTGTCATTCTCATATTGTCAGCCAAAACTAAGAGCAGAGGTAAGGAATAATGCAAATATTTGCAACAGTTCTGTGTTTCCTACCTATTTCATATTTTGGCACACAATTACTGATGCAGATCACTGACCAAAACACTGACATGTGAATGAGGACTAAAGCCTGTTGTTGTCTACTGACAGCATAATGGTCCTATTATTCATGTATGTGAAAAATGTATCTACCTGTGTATTTTTACTGACCCATAGACATAAATAACACAGACCAAACAGAGTATATCTCTGTGAATGTGTAAATAAAAGCGGGCATGTGAACGATCGCAATGAAATCAATACAGATGGAACCCATAGATTTTCACAAACCTAGACCCTAGTTCTAGAAGGTGTTTTTATTAGTGGTTTTCACGTCATTAGAAATCCTCTATGTAGCGCTTTCCTTACTTCTTTTTATAGTAGTTAGCCTTTTCTTTGACCAAATGATCTTTTCTGAATATATCCTGCTCTACAATACATTCTGACAAAATAAGATTATTTTTTATCACAGTCTTATTCAATTTGGATATATTTAGTCATCAAATCCGCTACATCATGTTTTCCCTTACCTAAAAGGAAATGTCTTTTTTTCCAGACCATTATCCACCTACCCATTTCCAAAGGGTATAAAAGTCTGGGGGCCATCTGGAAAATGTCTCTATTAGAACAAAGGCAAACAGTTTTCCATACAGATAGGCTTGTGTGTGGGATTTAAGTAAAGCTTTGACAGATGCTGAAAATAAAGCTAAGGTGTGTATCCTACCATATGATAATCACAATCATTTCTAAGTTGTGAACATCAGTTCAAAGGAAGAATATTGGCCTTTTTATTTTATTTTTATTGACGATGACTAACAAAATTTCAATTTATAAATGATATGTAGAAAATTACATAGAACTCCAGACAGATCTCAGAACACAGTTCTAGGTTAAGACCCCACGTAGTGGAACGCAGCTAAAAAAAATGCAGTGGATAAAAAAACGAAAACGGAAAAGAACTGCATTTGTTTCGCAGTATTTTTCATTGAGTTTATATCTGCAGATATTCTTCCCTTATTAAACTTATAGGGAAAATGCAAGCGTTTCTGCAGGTATAAGTGACAAACTGCGATTTTTATAATGGCGTTTTTAATAACGCAGCTTATCCGCAGCGTTTTTTTCTGCAAGGTTGGATGGAATTATCTAGAATTTCTTTCACTTTGCAGTTACTGTATAATGCAACTTTTTTTTCTGCTGCATTTACACAACGTGGGGCTTTAGCCTTAGGGCCATTCACACGGAGGAAAATGGTGAGGAATTTGGTGTGGAATTTCAGCGGTGAAAAAAAGCCTCCCATTGACTTCAATGGGTCCCTTTTTCTGCTAGCTGAATAAAAAGCTAGCAGAACCCATTGAAGTCAATGGGAGGCTTTTTTTAGCGCTGAAATTCCACACCAAATTCATCACCATTTTCCTCCATTTGAATGGACCCTTAAGCAGAATTATCTCAGATAACCTTTTTCTTCTTGCTACCACGACGAAGGTGACCTTAGTCATTACAGTAATACTAGAGCTTACTAGGGCTTACGCGCGTATCACATTGAAAGCAATAGGTTAAAAAGCTTCCCATTGATTTAAATGAGGAGCGCGCGTATGCCGGCACCCATTCAAGTCAATGGGATTTGTTTTTTACACCGCTGACTCTGAAAGAGTTTTACGTTCAGAATGAGCGAGCGTTTACTCCGTGTGCAGGCTCCCTAAAGCTAGATTCACACTAGCATTGGAGTCTACGCCGTAGAATCCTCTTAAAATTGAGAAGAGAAAAGTCCTGAGAGGAGGACTTTTTCTCCACTGGTTTCAGAATAAAATCATAGACCAGACGGTAACTCAGTGGAGCCCATTATAGTCTATGGAGTCCTGGGGTTTCTATGTGTATCCGCTTTTTGAGGGTTTCTGTATTTCAGGTCCCTATGTATACCCAAAGGATAGAAACCCAAACGTTAGCGTAAACCTGGCGTTAAGTCCAACGTTGCGGAAACACAGTTTTCTTGGTTGCAGATTTTGTTGCAGTTTTATGAGCCAATGTCAGGTGTGGATTGAGCAGAAGGTGGAAATAAAAGTATTTTCTATATATTTACCATTCCTTTTGCAGTCATTCTTGGCTTTGGCTCAATTAAAAGGTAGCAAAATCTGCTACATAATAAAGCTGCGTTTCCACAACGTGGGGGAATAAGGTCGAGGCCCCACGTTGCAAATATGCCGTGGTGTTTTACGTTACCTGCAAAGTGGATGGGATTCTGGCTAATCAGAATGCAGAAAAATATCCTGAGAGGACATGCTGCGATTTCAAAAATCATTGTGTTTTTGTAAATCGCAGCATGTCAATTATACCTACTAAAACGCTGGCGGATTCTGTATTGTTATAATAGCAGCAAAAAGTACTCAGAGGAAAACACTTTTCACAAAAAGTCAGTGGACTTTCTGCTGCTATTATAACTATATGGAAACCACCAGTGTTTCAGTAGGTGTAATTGACCATTGACTATTAGGCTCCGTTCCCACGGAGTAACGCGCCGCGCATTCAGACACGTATACACGTGTCAGAGTGTGAGCGCTCAAAAGAGATCCCATTCACTTCAATGAGTGTCGGCTTACGGGCGCTACACATTGAAATCAATGGGAGGCTTTTTAACCCATAAGTTTCAATGTGTAGTGCGCGTGAGCCGGCACACATTGAAGTGAATGGGATCTGTTTTCAGCGCTCACACTCTGACACGTGTATACGTGTCTGAAGGCGCGGCGTGTTACTCCGTGGGAACGGAGCCTTATAGCTAAAGGGAAACCACTGTTGCAGTTATGGAAATTGCAGCATGTCATTTATACCTACGGAAATGTCAGCGGTTTTCCTGTAGTTATAATTGAAGCAGAAAGTCTGCAGAGGAAAACTCTGCGGACTTTCTGTGAAAAGTGCTTCGGAGAAAAACCCCAGTGTGTTTTCTCCACGGTTTTTCATGCAGCACTTTTTCGCTGTGACCCGCTACATCAGTCACTGTGATAAATCTGGCTCATTCCTGTCTAAATCTGCCCCAATGCTTGGAATAGTTTGTATCACTGAATAAAGTAAAACTTTGTGAGCTTTATGATAATGGTGATAACAGAAGACTGAAAATCTTCTATTATTTGTTCTAAAGCAGAGGAGGAAATCTGAAGCCACCATTGTTTTGTGGAGATATTGCAGGTGCTGAAATGTTATAGCAGATGGTGTCTAGTATCTGCAGAGAATAAAAGCAACAAATCATTCACACTTTCCTAGGTGTGAAGCCTGCAGCTGACTGACAAGTAAGGAGCACGGGGTCAGCAGCAATCTTAACACATTGTCTGTGGCTTTAAATATTTCCCGATCATTCCCGACAAGTATTTACTTCTGCTCACGCTTCTTGGCCTTCAGTCTAAGCACTAAGGCTCATGATTTCTGATATTTTTCTGGCCACATTTATACACTGCCATTTGGTTCAGGTATTACTTTCTTTTTTTGATACAAAATCATGGGTACATCCTAAAACAAAGAACACAGAGGACTTCTATGTCTCCCCTGCCTGGAGTTTTAGCTTAAAACCAACTAAAAATGTTTTGGTTTTTTAAAAACAAAAAAATACAATCTAAACAAAACTTTGAGTTTTTGGCAAACAGCTATCACTCCAGAAACTTGGCCAAGTGTGCATATGTTCTGAAGAAACCAGACACCAGACACCTCTAGTGGCAGCTTTTTTCTCCTGAAAAAAAAAGGATTGGGCATTTTGAAATCCATCTGCTGTGATGGGACAGTCACTGTATGACCAGCTCTTATACAGTATATACACACTGTATGTCCAGCTTAAGTGATACCATTGTATAAAGAACGAAGCATAGAGTCTTTAAATTTTTTCTTAGAAGGTCCAAGAGATGGGACCCCAAGGCACCATCTTAAAATATAGTAGAATATTTTGCTCAACTGTCAGGTACAGCAATCAGGTACACTATTGACTTTGCAAGGAAACCCGTCACGCGACTCTTATAAAAGTCATGAACGTCTATGGGTCTCTTCATATGGCTCAATTGGTGTCCGTTTTGACAAAGATAGAGGATGTCAGTTGAAAAATTGTCTGAAAATTTCACCACATCCACCAGCTCCAGTTATTACTGTCTGTTAATAGCTGCTGCTCCACTTATTCTGGCACAGATGGATTTTTTTCTGTAGCCCCCACTGTCTGGTGTGTTGTCTGATATGCTATGTAAGCTCTGTACTGTCAGGAGGGCGTGGTCAGAGAGGAGCAGACAAGGGGGTGTGATTCTGAGATTTGACACTGGCTGTTTCTGATTGGAGCTCTGAGTCCCTCCTAGTTCACTAGAATCCCATCCACTTTGCAGGGATTGTAAAACACTGTGGTTTTAGCTGTGGCGTTTACACCATGTGGGGCACCGGCCTTATGATTGTTTTGCACCTGAGATGCGACTGTTTCATGGACCCCTCATACATTTGAGTGTATTGAGGAATCCATGTAAACGGACAAATAATTGGACATGACTCTAAAAACATCAGTCATGTGAATAGCTGCCATTCAAGTAAAGTGAATTTAATGCAACCACGTGATGGCTGATAAAAATAAGATGTCACAGTAGTAGTAGTAGTTATGCATCAATAACACTTTCAAGTTAGGGTCCATTCACCCGGAGTAAACACACGCTCATTTTGGCGAAATACACATGTAAAAATAAGACTCCCATTGACTTCAATGACATTTTACATGTGTATTTTGACGTCTTTTTTTAAAAAAAAAAACGAGGAAAAAAATGTCATTGAAGTCAATGGGAGTCTTATTTTTACACGTGTATTTTTTACACGTGTATTTTGTCAAAAAGAGCATGCATTTACTCCGTGTGAATGGACCCTTAAATATGATTGCTTATTTTAGTTGGAGTTTGACTTGAGTTAGGAATGATTTTCCCCGTATGTGTGTCACAGACACGTGCTCTCTGTGTTATTGAAGGACTACACACAGTACTACTGATTCTCCAATGGGAATTAGCAGACATCTTTTTTTTTCTTTTTTTTTTTAATGGGTCATTGGTCAATGGATAAAAACAGAGGCATGGTTTATACCAGCCTGATGAAGGGATAGTTCTAGTATCCCGAAAGCTCGCAATTTGTCATCATTTTTTTAAGTTAGCCATTAATAAAGGTATCAACTACTGAAGACTTCTCTCAAAAAACATTTTTTCATATCCACTGACTAACACGATATAAAGATATTTTTCCTTATACGCTTTATTTTGTTCAGTTTTGTGAGCCAATCATGGCCATTAAACGTGTACGGCTAAAAATGGATCATGTATAAGCTTGGATTATCTGATTCAAGTCAATAAAGCTGACAGGGATAGCACAATAAGATATATGAAT
The DNA here is from genome assembly GCF_031893055.1 of Leptodactylus fuscus. Classification (NCBI taxonomy): domain Eukaryota; kingdom Metazoa; phylum Chordata; class Amphibia; order Anura; family Leptodactylidae; genus Leptodactylus; species Leptodactylus fuscus. The sequence goes on from NC_134267.1 coordinate 87,911,174, forward strand.
TAGCTGAGGATTTGAGAATTTGTTTCAACTTATATGACATTAAAGAAGAATTTTAACAACCTGTTGCAGCTCTATGGGTGAATTGTGACTCCCTGAATTGTTCATGAGCCTCTGGGTGTCATCGGCTGATATAATAACATCTATAATTCAAAACCTGTGTGTTTGAACAGCGGCAAGCGCTTATTTGAATGTATTGTACAAAGGCTCCTTTCTTCATGTTTGTAAGTCTAGAGGCCTCCCCTCTAATTTATGATCAGCAGATGACTTCCATGCAGTGCAGAGAGCTGAGCCTTTGTAACATCTCTCAGGCTTGGATTACAGCAAGTGCATGAGGGACTCCTATTCTGCTTCTACTGACTGGTCAAGGCATCTTTGTGACGTAATAATAATAATAATAGTCTGCTTTTCGCCAGAGGGTTGGAGCGTCAGCACTGATCACTATAGCTGTGTACAAAGGATTCTATTGTTCAGCCTCACAAGTTGAGATGTCAGTTATTCTCTGTAGCACATATCTCCTTTAATGTACACTCCCTATAACATATATTCCCAAGGTAGGTTTTAAATCTTAGAACTGGTTGGGCTGGGTTCACACAAAGTATAATTACAACGTTCTGCTGTACCCCCTTATGTCTCTTGTGAGTAGTAATTTATGGAGTTATCTCTCACTCATGTTTGTGTGTATACACTACATGAAAACTAAATGTGTGATCCATTCATGGTGTTCATTGATTTTATTATACAAGAGTACACAAAATAAAAAGGCAAATATGAAATTTGTGAATTAATTTATTACGCTATAATGTCACTCTTTGTTGGTACGTGAACCCTATGATTTGTAAAGTGCTATGGAATATGTTGGTGCTATGTAAATAAAATGCCTTTAACCAGTGATCCTTCATTCACATCTGTATTCGGTATTCTGTTCGGGAAGTCCGCATGTGGCCCCCCCCCCGAATGGAATACCGAACGCAACTGCAAGCGGTGTGCAGTGAAAGCACATGGACCCTATAGACTATTATGGGGTCCGTGTGCCTGCCGCACGCTGCCCGCACGCATCATGCGGACAGGAAAGTAGATTGTGAAGTACTTTCCTGTCCACATGATCCCTGCAGAGATCTGGTGGCAAGCACACGGACACCATTATAGTCTATGTGGATCCGTGTGCTTTCACTGGCACATCGCTTGCAGTTGCATTTGGTATTTCATTTGTGCGGGTCCCCATGCGGACTCCCCTGGACGGAATACCAACGCAGATGTGAACGAGGCCGCCCAAGGACTATTTATGTCCAGGCAATCCACTCTTAACTCTGCACGGATTTACCCATAAGTCCTTGCAATGTTAAGTAGCTGCACGAAATTGTAGAGAAGGCAGGGGCGGTTTATTACTGTTCCTGCCTTCCGGATTGCTGAATACACAGCTATGACAGCCATAATGTGGTTCCCCTCTGACCCGATGATGCCGTCATCCACCAGGGATCAGAGACTGTAGGAGCTGGCCAATTTTGCCATGGTATTTTACAGTACCTGCAAAGTAGATAAGATTTTTGCTAATCCAATTCACATATTGTAGAAAAATAACTTCAGTGGACATGTTACGATTTCAAAAACCGCATACTGCTTGTATGGATGTGTATATATAAAGAAAAACATGCAAAAATTAAAAATAATGTAAAAGTAAAGCCCCATGTGTCAATGATAAAAGACGCAAAAATATTTGAATAACCAGATTGAAAAAATCACTTGACCTCAAAACCACATGTACGAAAAAACGCAAAAATGTGTCTGGTCCTGAGCAGGGAAATAGCCATGTATTGAAGAGGTTAAATGAGTTTTTCATCAAATAATGATGGCCTATTCTATTGAAAGGGTATAAGTATTAAGGAACCATTATATACCACCATCACATCACCTTCAGATCAGCTCTCTTTATAATGTCATTGAAGGCTCAATTTCTGTTTCAGTGATACATAGACAGAGTTTCAGCATTACATTTAGTATAGGCATGTTCTGCTCCTGTGGTTTTTGTAGGCCTCAACGAACTCAATGTGAACTTTAAAATGGTGTGTTATTTCTCGAAACCCTCCTTTTACGTCTCTCCAGACAGCACACAGAGAGGAACTTTACTCCATCAATTTCAATTATAGGATTTTACGTTGACTGATTTTTTTTTTTTTTTCTGATCAAGTTTATATTTGAATGACCCCAAGATTATTATTTATAATGTCTACAATCCACTTATATGATCATAGAACTACACATTATCCTAATAAGTAGTAAGTCACTTCAGTTGGCCAATTGGGGGCCCATACCCATTGTAATAGTTACAGCTAACTAGTCCTGAAGAGCCACAATTCCATTCTATATGGTCACAAAAATAGAAAGCAGCAACAGCCGCGGTGTCAGTGTTTTCAATATGTGGATTAGCCTCCCCCCTAGTGGACAAATGTGGGAATGTATCTTATAGTTTCCATCCAATACATGTGTATGTACTGGAAATCCATTCTAAGTAATTTGAATAAAGTATGGAATCTACTCCATGAAATATTAAACAGTACTGTATATAATAATGTGAAGCTTCATATTGCAGCCCATTTATATGGCGCAGTATATACTATTCAGACACAGGGGGGACGATTTAATAAGATTGGCGTATTGTACACCAGCATTAACAAAGGCCCCGACTGGCTCAGGAAACAAGTGATTATGGAGAGGTTCTCCCCCATTATTGTCTAGATAAGACTTGTTACATTTTGCTATTGTTGCTCACAATATTTGTATTAAATGGCAGAAGAATGTTATTTTTGTACATTGCAGTTCATAAAGTGGAATTTTTATGTTATCTGTGATGACACAGGTTGAATTACCGTATCTGTTTGTATTGCATGTAGTCAATGCCATGATAGAATAAAATAAGAGTAAGGCCCCATGCACAAGTCCGTTTTTAGAACAATGGAAGTCAATGCGTATATTTATGGGGTTTTTTAACTGACAGTGAATAACTTCAATTGAGAAACAGGACATGTCCTATTTGTGTCAATTTTTCTGGCCTGACAAACCCACATACAACTTTGTGAGGGCGGGTTCACACCTGCGCCTGGTCTCCGCTTTGTGGGATTCCGTCTTCTGCCAACAGGAGATGGAAACCCTGCATTCAGTGTCTACCCGTGAGCACCCGTGAGCGTCTTCTGGTCTCCGCAACAAAACCATTATTTTTTAACCGGACACAAAGTCTTGCTTGTCCCACTTTGTGACCGGTTAAAAAAACTGGTTTTGCCGTGGAGTGGCAGAAGACGCTCACGGGCGGACACTTTGCAAACCCATTCTGGGCTTGAAAACTGACTGCCGGTTTCCGTCCCTTGTCTAGTTTCTCAGGCAGAAGACGGAAACCTGAAAGCGGAAATCGGGCACCCTGAACCCGCCCTGATCAGTTTTTAACATCTGTTTTTTTGGGCAATGTATTAGTTTCATTAACGATAAAAACAAATTGCTTAGGTAAGAAAAAAGACCAATGAAGCTCATCTGTTTTTAGTCACAGTAAACTGATGTAAAACTGACACAAAACAGGCAATAAAGGTGGGGTTCCAAGTTGCAAAAAAAGTACCTGCAAAGTGGATGAGATTCTGGTTAATCTCATTCATACAAGATAAAGAGAAATGGAGAGTTTGTTTTTCACAGCTACCATATCAAAAAACCTGCGAAACCTGCGCGTCACATTCAAATGAATGTGTTGCCAAAACAGTCATGTGATGGCCATTTTTACTGTCGTGTGAAGAAGTCCTTTGTCTGCTGGATATAGAGTTGAATGCAATCTCTGCAGACATTATGGGCTGGGGGACAGGTGGGCTGTAGTGCTCTCCATTGAACTTCTATCTATTCCCATGTACATAAGTATTCTTAAATTTGTAGATAATTAAATGTTAAACATTTTTACAAATATAAGTAATTAAATATTTTGCAGGGTTTTAAAGATTTTCTCTACTATCTGTTGATCACAGCTTTGTTGTCTTGATCGGTTGCTAGTGGACACGACCATGAATGAATGCAGGAAATTTTTAAGGTCAGAAAATCCGCCATGATTTCCTTATTGCGGCCAGAATATCTTCTGATAGGTGTAATGTTCCTGCCTGATACTCCAGCTACAATAAGAAAGTCATGGCTGGCTGGGTTCCTGATAAGTCCCAGACCATAGAAAGTTTCTGCATTTGTTGTCGTATCCATTGGCAACCGATCAAGACAATAGATGTCATCACTAAGATAGTAGAGAAAATCTTTAAAACGCTGCAAAATTTTTAATTACTTATATTTGCAAAAATGTTTAAATTTTAATTATCTACAAATATAGATATAGTTATGTTTATGGGAATACCCCTTTAAGGAAGAACAAACATTTTTGTTGTTTGGTCCATTTGTAATGGACATTTTGTAGTTAGTTTTCTTGCAAATCTCTTTCTTTTTATTTATTAGTGGTTTTTGGAGATGAGCGAACAGTAAAATGTTCGAGATTCGATATTCATTTCGAGTAGCCCCTCAATATTTGACTACTCGAATCGAATATCGAACCCTATTATAGTCTATGGGGGGAAAATGCTCGTTTCAGGGGTAGGCAACGTTCAATCAAATTATTCTTACCAAGTCCACGAGTGAGGGTCGGGCTGGATCCTCCAAGAAGTCTTCTCCGTGCAGCGTCCCCGCGGCGTCTTCTGGCTCTGAATTCACTCTGCCAGGCATTGGGCCTGGGCAGAGCCGACTGCGCATGTCCGCACTACAAGCGGACATGTGCAGTCGGCTCTGCCCAGGCTCGATGCCTGGCAGAGTGAATGAAGAGCTGGAAGACGCCGCGGGGACGCTGCACGGAGAGGACTTCTAAAGGTAGGAGAAGAACAAGCGTTGATTGGCCGACTGTATAGCATTCGGCCAATCAATGCTGGTTCTGCATTGAACTTTTCCATTTGAATAGCGAGTGGTACTCGATCGAGTACGAGTATTTTGAATATCGTAGTATTCAATCGATTACCTACTCGATCGAATACTACTCGCTCATCTCTAGTGGTTTTATATTCTTACTCTTCCATTTATACAGTATCTTCAGTGTGGATCGCAAGTCACTCTCTGGATAAGGCCACATGTAGCAAATTGTAGCTAAAAAACAAAAACTCAAAAAGCAGAAACTATTGTGATGTTCTTCATTTTTGACCACTCCCTTTACAGTAGTGCTTTTTTTGCGCAGTGGGGAATCAGATTAAATAAAATCCCATTCACTATACTGGCAGTGTAAGCTGCAGCGATTTTCTGCTGTGTTTCTACAATGCGTGGCCTTGGCTTCTATGAGATCTTCAGTATGTATCTCATAGACACAGAGACTGACTTCCAAACCACACTAAAGATGCCGTATGATTCAGAGAGTGAGTGCAGTCACATGCTATAACCAAAGTAAGAAGCAGGGGCTGATTTTTAGAAGAAAATTAACTTCACAACTAGTAAGTGGCTATTATAAAGCAGAGGAAAAGATAGGAACAAGTTCCCAGATTGTTTCTCTAAGTCAATTTGTACCTAAGGCTGTTAAAGAAGTGAAGATCCACGGACTATAAGATTGTCGTGAAAGGGTTAGACAAAGATGGACACAGTAATTGCTGTAAGTCCGGTAAGCATGGGCGAGGCTCATCCTGCTGAGTGCAGCTGACTCAGAGACTGAAATTACAGGGAGCGGACAGAACACAACTGAATTAAAAGATGTACAATGTTGGACTAGCAACAAACCTTTTATACAAGGGTATTGGCTGGAGTTTACAGCCTGAATTATACGGTGCATTGTGGTTTGCACAGACTAAATGTAGTGGACTAGGCTACATTACTTCTTCTGTTTCCGGAACGCTTATATGTAAACTATATCTCTTTCTTCAAGTGGGAGGTAACCTTTCCAGTTTCGCCGAAAAAGTACTAGGTTACCGCTGACTTGAAGAATCAGAGCAGATTACATATAATCTCAGGGGCTAACCTGAAAGACATTGTTCAGGTTAGCATTGTGTTGGTGTATTTTACAGTACCAGCAGAATGAATGAGATTTGGTTAATGTTTAATGTTTAATCCCATCAACACGCTGCGGAAATGTGACGTTTATTTCAGCTGCTGAACTGCAAATGATTTCCCTTTAGATTTAATGGGGAGTAAACGTGAAGGAAAATGCAGCAAAAACTCAAAACTGTGATATATTGTCACCATGGTTTCTCCCGCAGCACTTTTTTGCTGTGACCCACTACCTTAGGCTAAGTCCCCATGTTGCAGTTTTTGTTGAAAATTCTGCTGTGGCTTTTTAGCCAAAGTCAGGAGTTGCTTGAAAATGAATGGAAAATATAAAGGAAGTTCTTATGCTTCTTCCTGCTGTTAGATCTACTTGTCACTTTGGCTCATAACAATGCAGCAGAATCTGCAAGAAAAAAAATGCTGCATTTTCACAATGTTTGGCCTTAGCCTTAGGCCTAGTTCACATGGAGTTAAATGAACTCCGCGTGTACACATTCCATTGCGGATAGCCACGACGGGATGCTGGTGCAATGCACTGGCATCCCGTTGCAGCATTCCGCGATGGATTAGGCCCAAATGAATGGGCCGAAACCTTGCACCACGGATGCCGCGACTGATTCAGCCGTGGAATCCGCGGCAAGATAGGGCAGCTGGCTTGAGGCGGATTCCGCGTGAAAATCCGCTGCCAACTTCCCACATGTGAACACGCCCTTAAGCTGAAGCTGTGGAAACCTGCAAATTCTGGCTAATCTCATCCACACATTGCAGAAAAATATCTGCAGCAGAAAAGCTGGGTTTTCAAAAACGGCCACGTTTTTGAAAATTCGACCATGTCAGTTATACTTGCAGAAACTCTGGTATTTTCCATATGGAGTCTGAAAACTCTGTGAAACGCAATGAAAAAGGCTATTATTTTTTCTTTTTTTCTGCATTTCACTATGTGGGGCCTTAGGCAGAAATGCATAGCACAGAAAGTCCGTAGAGTTTTCCTTTGTGAATTTTTTGCTTCCATTATATCTATAGGGAAAATGCCGGTATTTGTGTAGGTATAATTGGCATGCTGCAATTTCCAAAAATGCTGTGGTTTTAGATATCGCAGCATTTCCTCTGTGCATATTTTTCTGCAATGTTTGGATGGGGTTCACATAAATTCCATCTACTTTGAAGGGACTGTGAAACGCTACAGCCAATCTGTGGCATTTATGCCATGTGGGGCCCCGGCCTTAAAGTTATTTGCAGTTACTATGTGTTGTGGAATTTGGTATTGAATTGCACAAAGCATTTAAGTTGTCACACATAGATAAATAAATATTTCCAAAAGTTCACCTGAGAATTTAAAATTTTAAGATAATTGAGGAAGGTCCTGTAGAAAATAAATGAAACAATAAATTATCATAAATGAAATTATGAAAAGTTTCTTTAACTATTCGTTCATATCAGCGTTTGAATTCCGTCTGGGGGGAGTCTGCAAGTGCAAGCGCTGGTGCAGCAAAAGCACACGGACCCCATAGATATATTGGGGCTTGCCGCGAGACCTCCGCAGGGATCTTGCGGACAGGAAAGTAGTTCACCATCTACTTTCCTGTCCGCATGATTCGTGCGTGCAGTGAGCAGCAAGCACACGGATTCCATTATGGTCTATGGGGTCCATGTGCTTTTACAGCACAGCGCTTGCAATTGCATTTGTAATCAGTTCGGGGGGTCCACATGCGGCCTTCCCTGGAGGGAATCCAAACGCTGATGTGAACGAGGGGTTAGACTACATCTTGTATCCATGGGCAGCCGAGCACGTCCTATTTTATCACGGTCTGTTAAAATGGATCATAAAACAACGGCAGTGTGAACAGACCCATTGAAACGAATGTGTTTTAAAAATGTCTGCGTGACGTGCTTTCACATTTTATGTTTGTGCGAATAAGGCGTTACTGTTCCACACAAGTGAATGAGATCAGTTTATATATTTGTAGTAATTTTTTAAACTAAGGCCCCATTCAGATCACGTTTTAGCTGATCTGGCTGCAAAAAAAAGGCACAAACAGATAACCATCCATTTATTTAAAAATCTATGTTACAAAGAATAATAGATCCGTTTCTGTCCGGATTTTTAGATGGACGCTGAAACTTAGCATCTATTTGCATCAGTTTTTGCATCTGCTAAACAGATATAAAAAACGTGATCTGAATGGAACCTAAGGCTGAGGCCCCACATTGCGGAAACACAGCTTTTTTATGTTGCAGGTTTTGCTATGTTTTTTTGAGCCAAAGCCATCTATCATCAGCTAAATGAGGTTGTCCAGCATATTTTTTTTTATTAGGCCAGTGGAGATGAAAATAAATAAAATCCCCAAAACCTACTCACCTATCCCTGGTGCTCCGGCATCCCTCCCAGTGCGGTCCGCTCCTGCTGCTCGGCTCTCTTCTTTTCCCAGAAGTCCCTGCCGGCTGTGATGTCCTGGTTCCCTTTCTTTAGGTTGCTGATTGGCCTTAGCAGTCATATGCAGTGGAGACACTCAGGAGCTACAGCACCGAATCACACTGGGAGTCTCCCCGGACGGAATACCAACGCTAATGCAAGCGCTGTGCAGTTAAGCACACGGAGCCCATAGACTATAATGGGCTCCGTGTGCTTGCCGCGCACTGCCCACACAATTCATTCGTGCAGGCAGTGTGCGGCAAGCACACGGAGCCCATTATAGTCTATGGGCTCCATGTGTTTTGCACATGGGAGACACTGGAGAAGTATGTTTTTTTGTTTTGTTTTGTTTTATTGCTCTCACCTACCCCAGCGTATTTATAAAAAAAATAAATTCTAGAACACCCCTTTAACTCACTGTATCCATATTGAGATAATGGCAGGAGGTTTTGTGTGCCTCATACATAATGCTGACATACTTGTGTCCACAAATATCTGTCTTTCTAATCATGTTTGGCCATTCTCTTTATGTTCATTGGAAATGCATTATTTACTTTTGCTGTTTGCATTACCTCATAGGGCGATTTCACTGCAGATCAGCTAACTAAATGATTAACTCAGAGCATGACAGTTGCTGGATTCATTGTACTCTGCTGCTAAGGGTAAAGGTCATTACAGTATGCCGGGCTGATTCATGGAGTGGGGTAATCTGATCCTGGAGTTACTTCATTGATTCCTTATGTATTCATCACACTCACAATATGAAATACATCTTTTATAAAGCCAAAATCATGCAGAGCTTAATAGTACGAGTATACTAAAGTGTATAGTTAGCAGAACTAAAGCCAAGTACTGTCCCATATTATATGTGGATATTAGCATCCGGGAATTACCATTCTCTAAGCCGTTGCTGTAGAATGTGTGATGTACATCCAGGTAAATCATTGAGCATAAAAGTAAAGCAGATATATGCCAAGCTGCATGTACAGAACTCTTGAACAAAGAGGTGAAACTAGATTTTTATACTTAACTGGCACAAGGACTATTTAAGACCAGGGCCCCACATTGCCAAATACGGCGTTTTACATTACCTGCAAAGTGCATGGGATTCAGGCTAATGTCATCCAAACATTGCAGCATTTCCCTCTGGATTTTTCTCTGCAGTTTCAAGAACACTCACATTTCTGAACATCGCAGCATGTCAGTTATACCTGCAGAGGATACCCTAAGGATCTTCCAGGATCTCTCCAGTACATATCGCTTCCCACATACAGATTTTTATAAATACCTGCAGATCAGAGATATCCTTAGACCATCCCTTCTCGCAACCCACTTTTCCTCCCACCTCTCACTTTATGGCCAATCCAGGGAAACCCAAGGGGACTGGATCCTTTCATTGCGCACTTATATGTGGGTCTCCGGGCGTTAAACCTGGGTTCATTCTCAGATGGGAGGCCGATTTAAATCTGCAACTATATCTATCGGACTGTTATACAGGACTTCTCTGGGAAGCTAAAATCATTAAAAATGCAACGTACTGGGAGGGAACCCAGAAACTCATGCTTTGATGATACAGAACCCCTCTCCAACTATCTACATTTATACCAGATTACTCCCCTCTGTGTTGGCGTGACTATGGACTACCTGGCTCTTACTTACACATGTAGAGGGACTGCCCTTCTGCGCATACCTTTTGGCTGGCAGGTTTTTTCGGTTTATCTCCAGTTTAGTTATTTAGTTGATATCCAGATCCTGGAGAAGTAACACCCCACTGACACTCAGGGAGTTGACCAAATTCGATCATGTGATGGAAAGCATGACACACAAACATTAGGATACTCTTAGCAATTCTGTAGTGGACACTGTGTTTATGTTACTTCACATGTTGTACTGTGTTACCACTTTAATGTTGCACTTTGCTGCTCCTTCGTGTTATCTTTTCAGTACCTGGTTCAGCTCATTGTTACACTATTTTCTGTACTGAATGTTTTATATTTATTTGATAACTAAAAATCCTTTAATAAAAATATTAATTAAAAAAAAAAAATCATACCTAAAGAAACGCTGGAGTTTTCCATGTAGACATAATAGGAGCAGAAAAACACTAGAAAAAAAAAACGTGGACTTTCCCACAGCATTTTTTGGCTTTGGCTCACTATGTGGGGCCTTAGGGTAAGTTCATACGGGGTTTTTTGATCCGGAACCAAAAAACGAATGGGCCTGGTCGGGAGGAGGGAGTGTCGGCCTCCTACTCAGGTTCTGATCCAAAAAATCCCGTGTGAACTTACCCTAAAGGAACACTAAACTTAAAATGAATGATAGACAAAAACAAACATTTACAGTGGTACTCCTCATGGTTTATCAGCATTTTCTCTATGGCAGAAATCCTGCAGAGAAAGAAGGGGTTAAACTCTAAGGGGGCTTTCATACTTGCGCCCCTGTCTGTCAGCCATGTTTCCGTCCTAATCCCCAGAGAAACTGGATAGAAACTGAAGAGGGCTTGCCGACGGTTTTCTTTTTAAAGCAAACCGCCGGTGACCGTATGCGGCCTCTCCACCGTGAAACCGTTTTTTTTTTGCGACGGCCACAAAGTTCTGCATGTCCGACTTTGTGTCTGTGCAAAAAAAAAAAAAAAAAAGACTCTGTGGACTTTGTTTCCATTATACCTAAACAGCAACAGAAACAACAATGAAGTCTGGCATCTTGTTAAAATTCACAATAAATACTTTTGTATTAAATTTTATACCACAATTTATAGATGCATCCCAATTAAAGGGGCTCTATCAGCAAAATTATGCTGTACGAGCCCCACATATGCGTGAATAGCCTTTAAAAAGGCTATTCAGGCTCCGCTAATCTTATTTTAAACCCGCCTCCCGTTTTAAAATAAAACTATAAAAACATATATGTAAATCATACCTTAGTGTGCACGCTGGGCGGTCGTACACGATCCGACGTAATCTTCTGGCACTCCTTCCTCTTCTTTCTTCTTCTTTTGGCGACGCCCTGGCTCTTCCCCGGCTTCGTTGTCGTCTTCTTCCGGCGGTTCAAATCTGGTGCATGTGCATTGAGAAAAATGCAGCCGGAGCGTGCACAGTAGCTCCGGAGGGAGCGCTACTGCGCACGTGCCGGATTTGAACCAATAGGATTGGAAGAAGACAGCGATGAAGCCAGAGAAGAGCCGAAGGAAGAAGAAAGAAGAGGAAAGTGTGCCACGACTGCCCAGCGTGCATGCTAAGGTGTGATTTACATATATGTTTTTATAGTTTTATTTTAAAATGGGCGGGGGGTTTAAAATAAGATTAGCGGTGCCTGAATAGCCTATTTAAAGGCTATTCATGCATATGAGGGGCTCATACAGCAAAATTTTGCTGATAGAGCCCCTTTAAGATTAGATGAAAAAGATCAACACAAGATAAAAATCCCTCTAAAAATAAAGTAAGATGTCATGTCTATTATACTTGCATAATTTCTTAATGATACTCAATTATCTTTCACACATTGCTAGTTACTCTTATATCACCATGCCAAATATATCCCTCTAGTAATATTACCATGGAAGCAATCTCCACTACATCTTATGCTACTATAACATCTACACTAGAAATAATTACTATAGGAGAACTTACTGAAAGGTTTAGTCACAGTGGTTTTTATCCCATGTAGTTTGTTATACCTATAGGGAAACCGACAGCAATTCTGTAGGTATAGTTGACAAGGTGGGATTTCTAAAATGGCGATGTTTTTGGAAATCGCAGCATTTCCACTGCGGGTATTTTTCTGCAATGTGTGGATGGAATTTGCTAGAAACCCATCCACTTTGCAGTGACTGTAAAATGCCATGGCCAAACCGTGGTGTCTACACCATGTGGGGCCCCGGCCTAAAACTATTGGGGTCACACGGAGGAAAATGGTGAGGAATTTGGTGTGGAATTTTCAATTCAATGGAATTCAGAACCCATTGAAATCAATGGGAGGCTTTTTTTTTTTTCAGCGTGGAAAATTCCACACCAAATTCCTCCCCACTTTCCTCCGTGTGAGTAGACCCTTGGAAAAACGCAAGTGTTTCCACAAGTAAAATTGACATGCTGTGTTTCTAAGGATGCAACTTTTCTGCAGTGTTTTTATTTTTATTTTTTTTGGACTTTGCTGGTACTGTAAAACGCAATGTTTTTTTTCTGCTGCATGTCCACAATGCAGGGCCTTACCCTAAAGCAGGAAAATTGTAAGCAATAAATATAAATGCACTATAAATGTTGGGCAAATCCTGCAAATATTAGTATACAGGTGTAAAAATGTGGTTTTTCTATTATTCCCGTGTGAAGTTTCTGTGCTGAGAACAAACAATTGTTGGTATGTGGGCTATGATATAATATACAGACATACAGTGTGTATTGTACTAGAGAATGTACTGTACTGTACAGTGTTAGGAATGTCAGGCATGTCACCTGTCACATCTGTCTTATTTCCTCGCAGGTGTTACAATTCAACCTAATGCACATAATGTAGCGCTGTGAAAAGGAACAGTTCACTGCTGTAGATGCATAAGAGTTCTGTTGACTTTTTCCACACACATTTTTGTATCCTATGATATGTAGAAGTATATATATATATATATATATATATAATAATAATAATTAATAATTAATAATATAAGTTTGCAGCCAGGGGTTCAAACTCCTGATGCACAAGGGGGCGATAATCCTACTGTCACAGTTGACCCACTATTCGAGCCAGAGAGGTAGAGTTATGCAAAGGTAAAAATAGGTGAATTCCCCCGAACGGAAATCTGAACGCAGATGTGAACCTAGCCTAAGCCATATTTACTAGCCTGAACACAGCTATTCCTGGCCATGGACTCCTAGCTTATAGTTATCTACAAGTCCCTGCCTCCCTGTGAAATACTGTAACCTCTACGGGACAGTATGGTGCTGGGGGGCAGAGACAACTGATATAGATAGCTATAGTGCTAGGAATCCGTGTCCTGGCATGGCATTCATATTATTCAATACAGCTAACACACAGGACGAGTTTCACGGATGAAACTCGGTTGTGTAAAAGCAGCCTGAACCTTTATTATTAGACAGAAATGCTCCTATTGCAGCATTGGACTATGAAAAGACAGATAAGCAAGGTGTGAAATAGTATAGACTAAACATATATCAGTGCTACTTTCTGGACTTTGTGAAACGCCAGTGTCAATATTGGCATGAATGTGTACATTAGTCTGAGTAAACAGTGTGATGTAGACTTGGATCTAATATTGTTACAAAGATATTTAAGGCAGGACATATGGTGGAGTGGGCTACATTGCATGTTTATATGGTGACTATGTTGCAGAGAATCCTGCTTGTGCCACTGTTGTGCTATGGGACTAACCAGGGAGTGGTCTGTACTATGTGCTGTCAATCCCTGTGGGGAAATCACTGTGCTCACTTGACACTACAGGGAAAACACACTGCTATCATCTCTGGCTGGCTTCATGCTTTGGGGCAGCACATAACATCTACCTGGCTAAAGTTGGAAATAGCGAGCTGAATCGCAGCCTGCCAGTGACTGCTGCAGCACTGCTGAATCACAGATCTGCATTGACGTAGACTGTGAAATTACCCCGAATGCCTTATCTTTACAAGCTGGATTTGTATGTGGTCTCTCCTCATAGAAGCAGGTGCGGTTACTGTTGATAAAACAAGTTTTTGCCAATGTGGAAACTGCTGGGATGTGTGACATAGGAGACGGATAAGGCACTGCTGCTTTGTATTCGAAAAGCAGCTATTATACTAGAAGTGGTTGTCACCCTAGGATATCCTCTCAAAGGGCTGTACACTATTTTTAACAGAGGACGGCAAGTAACAGAATATATTTTTTCTTTTTCCAACTTAAAATGTTTTATTCAAGACATTTGGATTTTTTGCTAAGAAGCTTACAATTAAACGACTTGGCATACGATCTATAGTCTCCTTGGTGAAGTGTCACATCCCATGCAAACAGCATGAGAAAGGAGGCTGGTTCGGGAAGTTTTAGGGCTAAGAGAAACTCTCAGGGTTCCCTGTCTACTGCTGTCAGCTGGATAAACTTCTCCTCCTTGTCTCGGAGAACCAAAAAGTTATTTCGCAGTGATGGAGAGCTTTCTTCAGGCAGGAGGAAAACTGAGGATGAGCCTGGGTCTTGGGAATTTCAAAGACGCAGCAGAAAAGGTAATTCATTAAAAAATAGGAAAATGATCGAACCGATTTGTGAGATTTTTGCATTTCTTTGAATGTCACCTTGGTCTCTTTGATGACATTTGAGGTTACTAGACTAGAGGGCCACTATGCAGTACTGGGAACACTTTGCTGGTTTGTGTGATTTATTATTTGATGTACAGCAGTATAGGATAGTGTCACTGCACTCTATGGTGCTCTATTATTTATCTCATTTTCAGGACAGACTACAATTACTGTTATTACATATTTGTGTTATATATTATAATAATAATAATAATAATTAATGAAAAAATATTATTAGTGTTGTCAAAAGAAGCAGTTTGCTGAGCCTAGTGTCCTCTGTGTATAAGGGCCGCTATGTAAAATACAGAATACCAGTTCAGGAAAATGTATCTATTGCCATGTAATGTATCCAAGGGATTACCCAGGATTGGAAAACATGGCTTTCTTTCAGAAAGAGCTCCATTTACATTGATGAAATGGCCCCTTCAAATAATGTGATGTCATTGCCCGAGAAGAGGAAATGGAGCTCTCTCCAAAAAAATAGACATTTTTTCTAATCCTAGATTGGAAATGATTGCCATATTTATGAGTGGAGTGCTTAGCAGAGCAGAGAATGGGGCTGCAGACTGAGGCATCAGAAAGCTCATCCAATGGGTTCAGCACAGGACGGCATTTTGCAGTTTGTTGTATATGTAATGCAGTAAATGCAGCTTTCATAGAACTGTCTAAAATTTAGGTCAAGAAATAAATACAAAACTGCTTTTTAGCCCATCAAGCATGCACCAGAAATGGTTTCAGACATGTTTATAGTCTTTAAATAGTATAAGCTATGGTGGAGCTATTGAACAGGCGGACTGTATTGGCGAACTGTAGCAATATGAAGCACATAAGGTTATTAATTTGGTAACCCCACGTACCTCACATACTAAGCAACCCATGTACCACAAATTGCATACCTCATGTTTCTCATTTTATCCTCATTGGTGTTCAGCTTGAACCTCCGCCTAACAGCAGACCTAGGTGACTCAATCTTTATGATGCATTCAGAAGCAAAATGGAAAAAAGCTGTTGCATTTCTTACAGATAAAACAAATTTAGTTAATGTTTCTCCTTAAAGGAGTTTTACCATCTAAGGGTAAGTTCACACAGGGTGTTTTTGGTCAGGATTTTGAGGCCGTATCCGCCTCAAAATCCTGACCAAAAAGACGGCTCTCATTGAAATCAATTGGAGCCAGTCAGTTCTTTTTTCTGGGAGTCGTTTCTTCCGGCTCCCAGAAAAAAAAGAAGCGACATGCTCATTCTTCAGACTGATTCGCCTGAAGACACTCCCGACTAGGCCCATTCATTGGGCCTAATCCGGAGCGGAGTGCACGACTGGATGCCTGTGCAGTGTATCGGCATTCAGTAGCAGCTACTTGCGGCCTCTCCCTCCTCTCTCTTGCTGAACCTGGCCTTGAGAAGGATCACCATACTTATGAAGATCAGATAATTTGTACATGCTTGTAGAGAGGCTCCGTGTTATCTGTGTGTTTGCAATTAGCTGAAAGATTGTCCTGCCTGCCAGCAAGAGCAATGAGTGACGTCATTGTCCTATAGGTTCGTGGTTATAGCAACGCTGTGTAAACAATGGGAGGAATAAGGTCACATAGCAGGCAAACAAAGCAGCATTTCTAAAGCAATATATTTAGGAAAAGTCTTCAATTTACATAAGCCACCAGCGTAGATAGGATCCTTGAGATGGGACAACAACCTTAATAGTGAGATTCATACCATATTTCAGATAAAAATCATTTAGTTAAGCAAATTCTTTTTGTTTTACAAATGGACTTATAATAAATAAATTATGAAATGCAATATCAAAATGATCATGTATTGTAACTATCCTGGGCCAAAGTGCTTGTTATCAACTTACCTGAGCGTTATTTAGTTTCCTAAGCTTTGACTCACACTTTATCTGAGTGTTACGCCTATACTTTTCTATGTGGTTAGGCATTGACTACCAGATACTGTGTCTAGAGTAAATAAATAGCACATGCTCTTATACTGTAACCCCACAGCTGATCAAGCTTACTATTTTTATCATTATGATGCTCAAAATAATCTCAGATTCAACATCTGCTAAAGGCCTGTCTTGTAAGGTAAACAGGACAGCTCTTAAGTGATTGTTACAATGCACTTAATCGTTTAAGTGTTAAGAGTTTAGAAGCTAGTGAAATTGCCTGCAGCGACACGTGCAAACATTTAGCATAGAAGGCGAAACAGAGTAGCGGTCATATTGCCACTACATGTAAGCGGTGTAGCCCATTACAAAAAGGGTTTGGTAATAGATGCATCTGTCACCTGGTGTATGAGGGTGTCCTGTGCGCCCTCTGCAACAAAAGGCACTGAATGGCACATGGTTAGTGGGGGATTGTTGCTTGGTTTTCTGCTGGGGCCCAAGAGCTTTGGCGTTCACAAGACGGAAGAATCAGCTTGGTAGTAGTCAGAATTATTATCTTGAAGATTCAGTCAGAAATTTTAGGTGGAGAACTTCATTCTGCTACAACATATCTATTATTCTGGACCTGAATATATATATATATATATATATATATATATATACTGTATATATATCATTTTCAAGTAGCATATTTGCAATAACAAAAGGTAACTTTGCTTTGTTTGTCAGTAGATATAAAGCACTGAATAATGGTTAAGCTTTCTGACCTGCAGCTTTTGTAGAAGGATATGTGAATTTAGAATTCTAGCAAAATCTGAACATTTGTTCAATAATAAAAATAATATGTTGAAACTGTTTATGGCACAACTTAAAAAGTAACAAATTCAGACCTACAATTTATTTAAATATATTGTAATTTGCTAAACATAGAATCTCTGAGGTTTCCAAAACCGCTCATGGTGAACATTGAAAGCTTTGCCTCGCTAAGTTGAATTCATCTGTGTATGTGGCTTTGAACTATTGGCAAGTGTATAAAGACAAGTTCAGCAAGGCCTTTCCACTTCATTCACCTTTCAAAATGGACATGAATAATGGGCGCCGCACAATGAAAAGTCATCACATTAAGGTTGCTGCTCTTTAATATTGATATATGTTATTAAACTCTTAAAGGGACACTCCAGTGCATTTGTTTTTTTAGCTACAGCTAGGCTGAAACTATGTTGTGTTATAGGACAGTGACCACACTAGCAAATCTACAACAGAATGGCTGAAAAAGCAATACCATGGTTGAAAAGGTTAAAATACATTGCGTTGTATTGTTTCCTAGCACCAGATCCCACCATCACAAGTGCGCAGTATGAATCTCTATACTGTTCCCATCACCAGTAAGATCACCTTTAATACTGACATGCCGGTGATACATTGCTGATATAGCATCAGCACTTCTGGCTCATGCATTTTCATGGATATGGAGATATATATTGAATACAGTGACAAATACTGTAGTATTATAGCAGGGTCTGGTATTGGTATAAAACAATGTGATCATTTTGTAAACATAAGGAGAAAGGTTCGGTTGCTAAAAGGTATTTACTACCTTTCCCAGATTATAAATCCCTGGGCGTGTAGTGCGTAAGTCGTAGAGGATGCTTATATACATAATATGCAAAGCCCAAGGCATCGGCCACTTGTTTGCCTACAGTATTTGGTAGCTTATTTTGTAGGATGTGTATTTTTCAAATGGCCTGTATTTAGATTCTTGTATCTTTCCGCTTGCCTTGTAGTCATTACAAAGCATTGTCCATGTAAATAGTAGGCTAGATGTCTCAGTAAATCATTGCACTGAGGTAGTTAGGTGTGTCAGTAGGTAATATTCAGCTGATAAGGTTTTATAGAGAGTTGATGGTTTTGGTTGACTCCTAGATACAGTGTGGATATAGGAATCTTGGTGATTTAATGTATGTTATGTTTACTACTAATCTGTACACATTATAAGTAGCAGTGCGTGGCGAGGAGAGGTATGCTCTCTCTATAGGTCTTGCAAAATCTATAGTGGGAGAGAGATTGTAATGCACTTCTACAGATCTGCTTCTTATCACAGATACTATTTTGCTATATTTTTTTTGGGTGGGGGAGCTGAAATGGAATATTTTTTTTCTGTTTATCCACCAGAAGAATTTCAGTATTGCACCACTACAAGATTAATTATTTTGAGAAAGATAATGAAGAATGTGAGTGAAGCCACATGGCCGAATCCAGGACACTTTAAAAATGTCCCCGAATATAAACTAACCACAGGGTGTTCTGGTGCGGCCACCCTATTGCACTGCCTACTACTGCTGGCATGGACATGGTAGGGATCTCTCTCTGCCTGGCTTCTCTTTTATTACAAAGCTTGTGAAGACAGTGGCTTAGTATTAGCTCTTATTTGATTTCTCATGTAATATTTCCTTTCATTAATTTTGCCTCAGGAGAAACTTTAATCCATAATTTTGGAAATCCATCTGAGTTGCGACTATAAAATGTCCTTAAGATCTTTCTAGTCTTCTCAAGCATCTCCAACACAGTCATTTATAGTGAAATACAGGATGTCAATACATTACACTGAAACTTCTAGGAGCGATCCAGCATTTCCTGACTAGACGTCACACCTGAACACACATTTCTTCCATGACTGTCCTGTCCTGAATGCTTTTAGTTAATATTGATCTCAATTGTTTGCTGCACTTTGAAGAAGTTTGCCTTTACTGGGCAGAGCTCCAGTTCATAAAAATAACCTCATCTGCTTAACAACATCTTTTATCTAGAACAATAACTGAAGTTTATGCCAGAATTCAACATTTATATACTAGAAATGTAATAAAATATCAGCCTTTTCATAGGATGTGCCATACATTCGATTCAATACAAGCAATCCAGGTCATCTAGCTCATATAAAGCACCACTTACTTTTTATGTAAAGCTGGCCATAGACATTAAGGGCCCATTCACATGGTGGAGTTTGGAGAGGGTTTGAGGCAATGGGACTTAATGGAGATTTATGAAAACTGGCCTTATAAACCCATGGCAGTAGCAGATTCCTCAGGATAGGAACAAAGGATTGAGTAGGTTGAAATCCAACTTGCCCAATCCTTCTTTTTCTCAATATTTGCCATTTGGGACTTAATACACATTAGCTAGCTGACCTACACATGCATACGCACCTTAAATTTTGGTTGGAAATAAAGGCAATGTGAACTTACCCTTTTTTTCGGCCAGACACAAGGTCGGACATGCAGGACTGACCACCAGGTAGCTGTCCACTGTCCAGTTTGGCAGTGAGCGTGGAAAACCGTCGGAATGACACTGTAAGGATTGGAGTCAGGGGCAGACAGTGCAAAGTGACACAGCTGGGAAAGCAACACTGTGCAACTAATGACAAAAGGGGTCGCAGGCCCTGCAGCTATAACTATGCTGTAATATCTGAGATGAGGCAGACCCATGCACTTCCTAATTGAAGTGCGCCTACCAAGGCTCCTGACACTTCTATCCGGCGGCTAGGATAAGGGGAGAGGAGGCCCTGAAAGTCCTAGGGACTGGAGTCATGGGGTCACACCTAAACAGAAAGCACAGTGTAACTGCAATGCAAAACAAAAGACTAAAACAGCATGGAACCAGGGAGGACCACAAGTCCCAGCAAGACACAGAAGAGAAGGCGAGGTCAGACGAGCAATAGGTCGAGCCAGGAGATATACTAAAGGTACCAAATCAAAAGACAAGGGAGAGTCAAAAATACAAGCTGGGCAGATTAACCAAGAGAACAGACCGAATATTAACAGACAGGGAATCAGACTGAGCAGGGGGACCAGGAACCACAAAGTGAATGGCTGGCAAGGATCCATGCCTGGGTGGAGTTTAAATAGCAGCAGAGAACACACCTGATGGCTAATGACATGGAGACTGAAGGCAAGGAAAAGATTAACCCTTAATGACCTAAGCACACCCAATAGAACTCCTAACACGTTTCCCAGGGAGACGCCGCGCAGCAAGGAGACCGCGGCGACTCCGTATCCTAACAGACACAGGGCAGACACGGGCATAAGTGTGAATGCCCCTTCCTATAACTTGTGCCAGATTTCTCAGTGATGTAGATTTCTATTCTGGCGCACACGACCTCCTGAGATGTGCTGGAATTATTAAGATGCCAGAGAAGGTTAATAATTCTGCCACATCTTGCAGGGCCAGTATATTAAGGTTGGCATCAGAAATATGAGTCTTAATAAATCCCCCATTGTCATCTCTGTCCCCAGTAGAGCTCACAATCTACATTCCCTATCAGGTCTGAGCTACGGGACTGGGAGGAAACCGGTCCCCGGAGGAAACAACCCACCAGACACAGGAGAACATACAAGCTCCTTACAGGCATTGTACTTCGTCAGATAAGTATCCAGGACCCCAGGGCTGATCTGCCTATAATATATGAGTCAGAAAAACCAAGAAGTGAACGAAAAACAAAAAAATTAATTGATACATTTTTTAATCATTATAAATTATAATAATTCGTCAATGAAGGCAAACTCTTAGATGAGATCTTCACAGAGTCTCCAGCCTGGCAGATCAGGATAATGCAAATCTGGAGATGATGTTCTTGTCCCCCTGATGTTCTGGAGTATCATGATCTGGCCAAGTTGGGTATTAAATTATTCAATCAACGTTCACTCCCCAGCAGCATAACATTACTCTAAGGAACCATGATGGTCGGGCCTCTGCTGCTGTGCGGTTTCTGTTCCTCCTGCAGCATTTTGGTAGCCACCATTTTCTTTGGGGTGTCATTGATTCGCGGTTCGGACATGCTGCATTCACCTGATCCTTCATAGGATAGTCCAATGGAGCCTGCACTGTCTTGTAGACGTCCTCACTTATGCTCTCTCGAGCTTCCTCCATGTTGTTCTCTTCCTCATACATGCTGTCAGAATCAAAGTAATATTGGGG
Organism: Leptodactylus fuscus; assembly: GCF_031893055.1. Classification (NCBI taxonomy): domain Eukaryota; kingdom Metazoa; phylum Chordata; class Amphibia; order Anura; family Leptodactylidae; genus Leptodactylus; species Leptodactylus fuscus. Next base: position 87,932,727 of record NC_134267.1, read on the forward strand.
TGTTCTTATCTCACTGGAATACAATGAGATCTCTTCCATGTCATCTTCCATTTCCTCCTCCTCTTCAATTATGGTGTCCAGATAGGGCCAACGTGAGATCTTTCTAAAGCGATAAGGCTTGAACGCTGGCTTTGCATTCTTGACCATGAATGTCCATTTTTGGTCAGGAAACTCCTCCATATTCTCCATACTCACTGATATGTTTATACTGCAACTTCTCAACTACACCAACAACTGTAACCCTCAAGGGAATGTCCGTGCGGGCCCTTTATATAAGGTCCGTGAAGTCATAACATTCTAGCAGAGCTAACAATCCGCAACATTCCGTGACATCTGCAGATTTTTTATTTTTTTTTGAACATTATATCTTTATTAAATAACTACATAAAACCGCAACATGTCTTTTACATAATAAGGAATCAAAATAATGAATATTCTGTAATGGGGCAGATTTACTGACGTCTAAGGTTTAGTCTTAAACCGCACCAGATTTACCAAGGTGCTTATTGTTGTCTGGCGTGTTGTTGCACTGGCTAGTTTACATTACTCCACTTATTATTTGGCTTTAAAGTTCTTGCCACACTTTTAGTGCACAAAGTTGCAATTTAGGCCACACCCCTTCTTAATAGGTCACGCCCAATTTTGCATTAATTAATGTGAAGCATGACAGGTTAGACAGATTTTGGTTCAAATTACAACATTTTGTTTAATAAATCTCCTCCAGTAAAGTCATCAGATCACATCAATCCAGCATAAAGAAGTATCTGAAATAATTGAGTAGAATCAGGTTCCACCATATCAATGTGCTCTCCATATAGCATAGTGCCCCATTAGTGCCCTCATACAGTATAATGCCCCATTAGTGCCCCATATATTATAATGCACAATTTGTACCTACTATGCAGTATCGTGCCTATTGAGTGCCCCAATACAGTATAATGCTTTATTAGTGCTCCCATGCAGTATAAAGCTCCATGGTGCCTGCCATACAATATGATACCCCATTAATACCCTGTAAAATACAATGCCACATTTGTACCTACTATGCAATATAATGCCTCATTAGTGCCCCCATACAGTCCAATGTTACATTAGTGCCCCCTACAGTGCTCCATTTATACCATCTACACAATATAATGCCCCAATAGTGACCCAGTACAGTACAATGTTCCATTAGAAATGGCTTCCAGAAAAAAGACCTGAGCGGCTCCCATTGATTTCAATGTGAGCCGTCTTTTTGGCCATGGTTTTGAGGCTGCATTCGCCTCAAAACCCTTAGGGCTAGTTCACACGTGAACAAAGGGGCGGATTTTGACAGCGGATTTCGCTTCAAAATCCGCCCCTTTACAATGGTGGTCTATGTAGACCACCGGGCTTTTTTTTTCCGCTAGCGGCGGGCTGCCGCTAGCGGAGAAAAGAAAGGACATGCCCTTTCTTCAGGCGGAAGCCGCGCGGGCTCAGCCCGCTCATTCATTTGAACCGACAGCGGAGGGGAAAGCTGCGACCGCGATGGTCGCGGCAGGCGGGTTTTGACAAGAGAGAGACGCGGCTCACCGCGTCTCTCTCCGTGTCAAAACCCGCGCAGGCAGTTCACATGTGAACTGACCCTCAGGGTCAGTGCACACGGAGTTTTTTGCCGCTGATTTTGACACTGAATTCGCTTCAAAATCAGCCATCCTAATAGAGTTCTATTGGGAGGCTTTTTTTCCAGGCTGATTTTGAGGCGGATTCAGTGTCAAAATCAGCGCCAAAAAACTCATTGTGCACTGAGTCTTAGGTTCAGGATCAGGTTTTGTTGACGCTGCAGCACTCATGGGAGCCCTGCAGCCTCTTCAGTGCTAACCACACACAGCGCTGTCCATTTGTACACTGGTTGTGCTTAGTATCACAGCTTGTCTTATTCACTTGAATGGGTTTTAGCTGCTATCAGGCTATGTGGCCAATGAACATGACATTACATGTGAGCAGAAGCTGAAACAGATGATCCACAGCTGGCACCAGGTGTCAATCCCACACAGATCTTTAATGGAGGACGTATCCCAAGTATAGGTCTTCAGTTGAAAAGTTCTGGAAAAGCCCTTTAAACTGTGGTTCAGAGTCTTATAGCTTTCCTAATTTTATTATATCACTTGGAGTTTCCATTTGCGGCTGCAGTCCCCTATTATTGTCTTTTAGTGGCTTCAAACTGGAACTTTAACTTTGGAGAATTCATCATACATTTTGAGCCAGAATAGCCATATTCCTATTTTATCATATGCATTTTGAAGCAGGCCCTTCAAAAACATTCACAAATCATGAGCTCAACCTATTCTGTACCTGTAAAGCTACAGTGACTTGTTCAAATGATATCTTTGTATTTCCATGATAATAAGCGCTGACAGGATTAAAGTCCATTGGCTCACACCCAAAGTATTTTTGCTTTACTCTAGATATCTAGAGGCATGTTTTCATTGAATACTCTATTTAATATACTTGGCCCATTTCATAGGAATTTTTTTTTTAGAGGTTGTTAATGCTTATTTGCATGGGAAGTTCACCTATTTCTTTACATTATGCACAGGTTTACATACCTTATAGACTGCAAAATGCAAACATTACATTTCTACAATACCTTTTAAAGAATGCAAAGCCTTGTGTTTGGACTACACATGACTATGTGACTGCGTAGACTGTGGAGCACACAATGTTAACAAGATATTAAGAAAATGCGATAGATAGATAGATAGATAGATAGATAGATAGATAGATAGATAGATAGATAGATAATTTGTGTGTAAGTCTTGCCTGGACTTTAGAAAAAGTGTTGACTTTGGTGGACATTAGAGATGAACGAGTAGTATTCGATCAAATACCTCCCCGCCATTGGTATCCGTGTAAGTGGCTGAACACCAAGGGGTTAAACACATCGAATATTCGATGTGCTTAACCTCTTGGTGTTCGGCCGCTTACATGGATACCTATGGCAAGGAGGTATTCGATATAGAATAGAAATAGAAATACTACTCGCTCATCTCTAGTGGACATCTACCTGCTTTAAATATTGTGTCTGGAAGTTCTAGTGGCTTGAGACACAGCACCAGATCTTATCTAGAGATGTGAAGGAACATGAAACAACATACATACACAGTATGGGTAGAATGGGAAAAATTGTAACTGCAACTTGTCTTTAGGGTAAAATATACCGAAATCTTGAGCAAAATAGCACAGTTTGGTACATCTTGTTTTAGACAAGCTGTTTCTGACTCTTAAAAAGGCTGGTGACTTCCCAGAAAAAGGTGTAGTTTTCGGGAACGGGAGGGATGGTGATACAAATGCATCAAATTGCGCCAATTTTGAAGTAAAATTCTACCCCCAACTAATAGGTGGCATAGAATAGACAGTTTATGAAGATGCACCAGAGTTATCCTTCATCTGCTACAATGATAGATTTGTCACATTATAGTAAACCTTTAGTGAATGGGGCCAATGTGTATATGAAGAAGACTATTCTTACAGGAATCTGAAGGAGTTTTCCTTTCTCTTGGGGTATTGTTTTAAGATGACCATTTGCACGCAATATTTTGCTTGGATGGGAAAAAAAAGTCTTCAAAGTGTAGTAAAATATGTCTCTGCTTTTCCCCGAAATGTGGTTTTCCATTCTGCTTACTCAGTACTGGATTGTAGTTGCATGTCCAGCCGTAATCTTCTATTGCTGGTAAATGTCAGCATACCAAGTCTTGGACTTGTTTGTGTGTGGTCCTTCACAGTTTGGTTATAGTAGGGAGAGGAGGAGATATGCATAGCAGGTATTTGTTTTACCTGGTCAACAGGGTGAGCAGGATTCTTTGCATATAATTGGTGTATGGTGTCTTCCATGTAATGTTACACATTATTCCTGTACAATATTGGGGGAATACTTAGTCTGCTTCACGTCTACGTCTAGAGAAGAGTCCTTAAATCTTTAGTGTATCAGGTAAGTATGTGTGATGTTTGTTTAATATTGTAATTTTATGTGCCCATGTAGACACTGACACTGAAGGTGTATATGGACTTCAGTAACAATGATTGTATAGCATACATATAATGTACATAGTATGGAAACAGTGTTGTTTTACATTAAAAAGTAATCTCTGTTAAATTAGTAGGCTACTTTAAATCTATTGTTTTTAGTATGTTGTTCTGATCCATCTGATGAAATGTAAAGTATAATAACACACTACTGTTTGGATCTAATCTTAAAACAGTATGTTGCAATATGCTGTACAATTGCTGCAATATGCTGTATATTTTTCACTGTCTTCCTGGAAGTTTTAATGTCTGTTGCTCTGATCCCCTGACAAAAGACAGGAACTAATGTTTAAAAACTCCAGCTTGGAGCCAGCCTTATTGAAAAGCAAATCCTTTTTTTAAGTATTTCATATGATAGTGAAAAAATGTATGATCAATTTAAAAATGTGGTAAAATTATTTATAAGACCGTAAGATCTTTATGGGTGGGTATGCATGGCCAATTAGATGGCAACCTTGTTATAAAATAGACTGGTGCACCTACTAATGAAATATTGCAGTAGATTTCTTCTAAAGAATTCACAGACAGTCATAGGATGCCGAAAAGTCAGGAGGCCATGCTGTATGTCCTGTTATGTGGCTACAATAGCGCCTCTTTCTTACTCTTATAAGGGCACCTAAGTTAAAGTGATCTGTCTGTTACACATTCCATGAAACCAGCAAGTTTTTCTGGTGATCTTAAGTGTTCAATGATATCTGCCAAATGTTAGTGACACTGTTTGATGGCCTGAGCCTTCAATGATAAGAAAAGTAGAAAAGTATTGTTTCTCTGCTGGCAGTCTGAAGAGGGCAAAGTGTTGTACTTTCTGCCAGTGTTGGTGTGGCACCTGCCTGTGTCCAGCTATCCCTTAATTCAGTTTCTAATAAAACATAGCTGTAGTTGTGGAGAGTTTTGCCTGTCCTTTCTCTGGTTGCTAATGACAAAGAATTGTTGGCAAAGTCTGTTAGGACTGTGTAAATTCTCATCTAACCGGTTTCTTAATGTAGTAGCCATTGAAAAGAATCCTACGGGATAGTCCTGTCTACTCTTCATTGTGCTAGAAAAACAGGTTTGGACAATGTTATCAGATTAAGATGGACATTTCTATCAGTACAATCGCCATACATAGGCCGCCATTTCTATCAGTACAATCGCCATACATAGGCCGCCATTTCCAATGTCAAGTTTGATCGTATTGAAATATGTATTGGAATGTTGGCTGACCAATATTTACTGATATTGATAATGATGATGGATGATATGTTGCTGTATACGTCTGTTGACCATTTATCTGCCTTTAGCAATATATGTGTGCTGCCTATACTGCACCTGCCCCACTTTCTCCCACAAGGTCGGAGAATCACCTAGATTACTTCTTACTTTCTAGAGAGATGTCAATATATCATTCGTTGTTACAGAAAATCAGGGTCCACATGTCACTCGGATTCCCTACAGGGCAGATCTGTAAGGACAACATGTGCCATCATATGAAGCATGGTAATCTAACTTACAAGCAATACATCTAGGGGGGTATACCAGCATAATATGGCATTTGAAAGAGCATGCTACAATTTTTTTATGTAATTAAAAAAAATTTCCATGTAAAATTGAAGACACAAGTAGTACTCCATGGACCGTAGAACATTCTGTTATGGCTCTGTTATGCATTGGGCTGTGAATGAGACCTAAATCTTAATAGTTAAGAGCAGACAAATAATGGTGACAGAGCAGTAAATGTGAATATGAAGATTTCAGACCTTTGGAATTCTATTTTCATGGAAATGTGGCTGAGTTTTGAGTATATTTCCTCTGGCAGATTCCAAGAGAACTGTCTTTGTCTGAACCCTTTGGCCATAGAGCAGGTGAAGCATGAACGTAAAGGCAGCAGGAACTGTCTGTAATCTTAGCCTTTGGATACACTTTACTTCAGTGTCCATTCATCCTTTGGAATGTTTTGTTTCTTTTCAGACATATTTTTTGTGTTTCTGTATAATTTTACCTTCTTTTTCTCTATTCAGGGCACTATAATAAGTGAGAACTAGAACTAATAAGGGCACTATAATAAAGGAGAACTATTATAAATCGTTACAAAAATGCCCACTTATATTATTTTGTAAAGGGCACAAAGGTGGGCAGAAGGGCATTTTTACTTTGCAGGGGCATAATAATAGGCATTATCACTATGTGGGGCTGATGTTAGGGCATCATTGCTGTGTAGGGGCACAGAGGTGAGCTTTAATACCTACATGAGGCATTACTAAATCACCATTTTAGTTATACAATCACACTTTATTAGGATAAAAGTGTCTGCTCACTATTATTCTATTCTATTATTATTATTATTATTATTATTATTATTGAGTACAAAATGTAGCACTATTATTGTGTGGTGCATTACTATTATCTGCAACACAAGTAATGTTTTGGGCAAATATTAGGCACTATCTAGCATTATTTGTTCTCAGGGACAACAGTGTAACTCTGTAGAAGTGTTATGTCACTGTACAGGTGCATAGCCAAACATCGGTATTCAGCTAATAGTTTAACAGGTCTAACGGGATATGCTGCGGAAAAAACCTGCATTTTGCAGCACCTGCAAAGTGAATGAGATTCTGGCTAACCCCATCTACACATTGCAGAAAAAAAAAACACCGTGGGAAAGCTGCATTTAAAAAAAAAAAATGGTTGACATAGGTTTAATAAGGGAAGATATCTGTATAGAAAAACTCAACAAAAACAGAATGAAAAACTCTGCGGTAAAAAGTGTGATGCATATTTTTAACTGTGTTTCACTACATGGAGCCTAAAAGGAGATTGTAAACTTATAATAAGGCCTGGTTAACATCTGCGCACGGGTTTCCATTCAGGGTTGTCCCAGAGCGGAAACCTAATCCACATAAAAAAGCGGTTACCTTAGGAAACCCGCGGACTCCATAGACTGTAATGGGATCTGTGTGGTTTCCGCTCTGTTTCCGCACAAAAAATGCGGAGAGCAAAGCGCTGCTTGCACAAATAAACCCTTTGGTTAAAAAAGGGAGGGCTCCTGTCAAAGTGACAGGTATCCTGGTGATCGTTTTATAAAACTTCTATTATTGACCTTGGTGAAACGTCAGTAAAAACAAAACATATCCCTTATTTCACCAGACATTCGGATAACGTATTTGCTACAACCCCACTATCTAATAGTAAATCTATACTTGCAGCGGTTGATACAGAGTTTATATGATGAGCAGCCCTTTTAACTCTAGTCCATATAGAAAGCTCTGACCAAAGCATTGTATTACAATGTGCTGGGAGGACTGTAAAACCAGTCAGGCATTCCAGAATGAGAAAACAAAAAAACATGATCCACAAAGAGCTGTGTTAGTGTTTCACAACAAACAGTTGAGTTGGATTAAGAGCGATTTACCATTCCCGCCTCTGCCCAATTGACATCCCTAAACCCTGTGCACACAACAGGAAAAATGCTGACGGATAAGAGTGAACAATTGACCAGGGGCTGGTGCTATCACTGCTCATACAGAACAGGAACTTTTTCCACTGTCTTCTCCCACTATCTGTCTCTCTCTTTACTTGGTTAATATTTTTGGAATGGGGAAGAGTCAGCTGGAGAGGAAAGCTGAGGGTTACAGGCCAACCGGCTGGCTCGGATAACATAGGATTGGATGGCAGCTTCCTTTCTCAGCACGAGCTGGAGTGGTGCCATGGTTTTGTGTGTGTAAGTGTGTGCACGCTGAATGAGACAGCTAGGAAACAGCTGTATGTAGCACAGCAGCTCCATGTACTTGGAGAGCTCCTCGCTTCCCTAGCGTTACGTGGAATGGACGCACAATGTTTTGTCTGAAAGGTGAGGTGTTTTTATTTCTCTTTGATTTTGCTGAATTCAAAAGGAAAGCTTTGTCTTTTGTTTGGATTTCTTGCTTCCAAGCGGTCAAACTTTTCAGACAGCCTGGCTACAGTAGGAGCCTCCATTGTTCTCATTGTCCATGTTATAGTCTAGAAAAGCTCCACTAAAATCTCTTTAGATTTAGGTGTAGCCCTCTGTTACATTATTGTTTGACAGAAGAGCTAACTGTTTATTGCCATTGCCTTGTACAATTTCAGGGTTAATAGTTGCTTGGGATGCTCACCATGGTTGCGTTTAACCTTCCTTTGTGAAGTTCATCTTGTACTTTGAGTAGCGTTTTACTACACTACGAGCTATTTAGTGCCAGCACATTATACTTCCTAGCTTTACTGAAAACCTTGAATAGTTCTTTTGTTTGCATTTACTCCATGTTTTTTTGGGAATGACAGTAATATTCTAGATCTGACATAGACAACTTGCACTTTAATTGCTATTTACTATAGGATTATTATTATTTGTAGTAACTACCTTCTGATTTATCTGGTGGAGTCTCAGAACCTGGAAACCTAAAACATGTATCCCAGATAATAAGATCATAAAAAGATAAAATGAATGTATACGCTATGTGTCATTATAAACTAGCATACTTGCTGCTGGCACTGAAGCAGATGACATGTTTGGAGTGGTATGACGCTTTGGGTAACTAACAGGACAAGCTCATAGAGTCACCTAATTCCATTTATAGACTCCAGTTGTTCCCATTTTTCAGCATTCTTAAGCTACCATGATACATGATACGTTGACTGAAAAAGCCAACAGAAGGGAGATGTAGAAAACAGATGAATAGTTAAACTTATGGAAGAAAACGCATCTGCAAAGTGTTTGTGAAAGAAAACTAATGCTGTTGATGCATTCATCTTGGTTAGCTAAAGTTTCCTCACATATGATCATAATGTGTACCATCTGCGTGGCTTACTGTTCCTTCCTCCTAAGAGAGAAGCAGAATGAACATTAAGCAGTGCATTGAGCAGAATTGTTTAGTCTTACCCATTGGTGTTTTACATACATGAAGACAATGCTACAAAATGCTATACTGTGGATGGGTCATCAGTATATGATCTATTGGGGTCTGACTCCTGGACCCTGCACAGATTATCTGTTTCAGTAGGCTTTAGGTGTCAGAATCTGTAGCAGTGGACGTTCACTGTATACTGGTGATTCCAGGGAAGAACAGTGTCGCTCCTATTACTTGAATAGGGGAACCTGTATGTACTCCCTGAACACTGCTGGAACTTCCATGCACAGGCGCTGCCGAAACTACTGATCTAGGCAGGCTCCACGTGTTGGACCTCAACAGATCACATACAGATGATATATCTTGTGGATTTGGCATCAGGCAACCCCTTTAAGACTCCACTATAAGTTCTAAGATATTTCTAATACATCTTGTTTGGACAGTCAAGCCTTGAGCATTTATTAACATTAGATGGGTGTAAATCAGACAAACCAACATCTAGCTCACCTGATACCCTTGATAGGCTTGTAGGGTCACATGTCCCCAATCTCCTGTCAGGGGAGAGTTGGATGGACAGCATGCGCATTAGATGGCCAGTTACTCCTGCCAAATTCAGCAGCTTTAGCATAAAATGAAGCTGAAGTATTATGGGGGTAGGAATGCTTCTAGAGGATAGAAGCATCATAAGAAGGTATGGTGGTTTCATAGAATGGAGAAATACAGTGGACCAGATTTTCTAATACTGTCTAAAAGTTAGACAAATTTCTGATTCGGTTTGAACAATATTTTGTATTCTTAGACTGTCTAATCTTAAGTTTTCCCCTCCTATTAGTTAGTGCATTTGGGGCATATTTTTGTCACACAGAGGAAGTTAGGCCACCCCTCTTCATGTGAAGCCACACTCCCTTTTCGGTCAAATCTGAAAAAAAGTGTCTAACACACTTGATAAATGTGGCGCACCGCATGCTACACAGATTTTACTCCAGAATACTGGTGCATTTTGCTTAATAAACCAGCTCCAAAGTATTGTGCTGCCATTTAGCTTGCCTGCCAAAATAGCAAGTGTAGTACCTGTGGGGTAAAGTGACCACTGACTTGCAGAATTACCAGTCTTTATCAGAGTAAGGCTTCCAAGATACATCTCAAGTAACTCTTGTACTAAGTGCTTTAATTCCTAAAGGACTAGTGTAGTGGTTTAGAGAACAAGCCTCCATTCAGATTTATTCTTAGAAGTCACAACTACGAGATAAAGCTCTAAGATTCTCCAGTACAGAGGAAGAAATAATTGACCATATGCTTCTAAATTGTACATGCCGGATCTGCTGCGTGATGCGAAAATGTGATATGTCACAAGTTATGATAAAGCTGCCACCACAATAGCATCAATATCGTAATCCTGGTGGCCGTCAAGGTGATTTTTAGAAGTTTGGGGTTAAATCTAGAACCAGGGAAAGGAATGTAGCATATAAAAGGTTAGATGTCTTGCAAAACAGCTGAGAGCAAATCTATCCAGATGTTGGCTGCTTAGAAGCCAAGAAGTTTTCTAAGTTGCATGTCTTCATGACTAATTAAATTCCTATACCAAGAGATGCTTGTGCTTTCTTATAAGTAGCCTGCCTTGGAATCTTCTTATCTGATTTGTAAGCGATAAATAATCTTACGAAAGAAAGTATACTGATTCATAGAATGTGAATATAAGACACATGGATAGGGGTACGTTAAATATAAAATAGGTACAACAGAATGTAGAATATTAGTTTATATACATCAGGCCAAAGGTCTATGGCTTCATGACCATAGTAATGTGGGGGTCTTGGGGAAATCGAAGGGATGGCATCCACATTATGTCAGGAAACAAACATGGACCTGCTCCATTTATGCGGCTTGGTCTTGCGGCCCTCACACACATTCGTGAAAACTACAGATATGTGTATGGGGCCATAGAAATAAATGGGTCTGTATTTAATTTTCTACAATTACTAACGTGTAATTGTGGATAATATATGACAATAAACTACAGCTTTGTACATGGGGCCTAAAAAGTGTTAATGCTCATAGTAACTTGTGAAAATCTGGACTTAATGTTAAATAGCAAATGTGATGGGTTTCTATGGGCAACACTAACTTATTATTAGAACGTTTTTTGTATCGGAGACTCTTTACAGTGCTCTAGCAAAGCTAGTACAAGAAAAAAGTGGAGCAGATGCCTGTAAAAACTCCAGTAAGAGTCTAACACTAACGTCAGGGTCCTAAGTTGTGCCCCAACTGGCCATTATGGGTGACTCCACCTTTGCTATGTGATAACTTACAAAAAGGTTTCCCACTAGGACCCGTTGAATTAAAAAAAGCACCTTCCGCATGGAGCAATGGTTCACAATTAGTGACAAAATTATAGCGCTAAATATTAGGATCTATATTAACCCTTAAAAATACTCAGTTGCTTTTTACACCCCCACCTTTCTATGTCGCTGTACAATACTAATCTTTATCAGGATACGGGCTTAAGCAGACTAGACATGTTCTAAACGTAGTCACTGATTTACAGATATGTCTCAGACATTTACAGCCCAGGAATCGGTGTTATTGCTGGGAACCAGCCTCTTTTCTGACTGTTCCTCAAGATGATTCATACCTAGGGTTCAAAGGTGATATGAATCAGAGCTCTGAGATAGGTGATGTTTCAGTTGTTTATCCTGCACGATAAAGCAGACTGCCATGGATTTTACTAACGTTTAATACTAATACTCCAGGCATTTCTTATAGACAATATTGTATTATTACTGTCCTGATTAAAATAACAGTTGAGCTCCGCTAGAGACCATTAGAATTAGGGTATCATCAAGATAAGCTAGGCCCCAAGATGTGAATACACAGTGGTTGTGGCCATGGCGGAAACACCGCTGGAAAAATGCCATGATTTACAGTACCTGCAAAGTGGATGGGATTCTGCTAATCCCATCCACACATTGCAGAAAACTATCTGCAGCGGAATTGGTGCGATTTAAAGAACGATTGTGTTACTGTAAATCGCAGAATGTCAGTTATACCTACGGAAATGCTGGCGGTTTCTGTATAGGTATAATAGACACCAAAAGTCCACAGAGGAAAACCGTGCAGACTTTCAGGGAAAAACGTGGTAGAAAAAAAAACGCAATGTACCTCTCCATGGGGTTTTAGCCTTAACAGTGCCCAGAAAAGACTATTGTTGGAATAATCTACTGTGCCCCATATAAATTCTGTGATCCCCCCTCTGCCCTCTCTGCAGTCAAAAAGTTGCACATGTGCTTCTGGCACAACACATGCTATATTTAGACTCCGGCTAGCTAGAGGGACGTATATCAGATGTTCTCTTTAACTCATCTCTATTGGGCAGTAGAAGTCTTAGAGTGGTCTGGGTCTGAGAGTGGTCTGGTTTGATGCACTTGGGTTGGTTTAACCTATTACTTAAGAAAGGCTATTCTTCGATTACCTTTATTATTCTGATCTGTGCCACCTCCTTAGAAATATCTTCTTTTTTCCGTCTGTAAAGAAGTTTTCTCTTAGCACTGTGGGCGTCCCCAGTGCTGCTTGAAAACTCTCCAGCGACGGCCTCTGTCGTCCTCTCCGCCTCCTTCTCATGCGATCCTCTTCTCTTTGTTCCAAAGCGCCGACTGCGCATGCCTGTCTGCCATTTTCCTGTGTAGTCATCATCATACCAATACCAGTGCTGCAAAACTGCTCCCATTTAAATAGGTGCTTGGTGTAAGACCCCCACCAATCTGATAATGAATAACAAATGCTAACAATAGGTCATCAATATGAAAATCCCACTGAAGCCCGGAAAACCATATTAAGACCCACATGGTGGTAAAAGGTGGACATTTACTATAAAGGACCTTTACTTCTAAAATTCAGAAAAGTAAAAGTTAGCATCTGAGTTCTTCCCAATGAAGAGGTTAATGTCCCTTCCTTGCTCTGTCTTGTGGTTGCTGCTGAGTCATTAAACTTGTCTGAGTAGTTTTAGCGGAGGAAGCCTGGCAATAAGTGTTCAATTGTTAGTGAGAGCAGCAGAGGTAGAGTCCACAGACTCAGGACAGAACCTTGAGCGAGGGCAACATAAATTATTATAGTAAAAGAAATGATGTATTTTCCTTCCCAGCCATATTTTATGCTCAGCCTCTTTATCTACATACACTGTAATGATAACCTTATGAACCCACTCGCCATGTACTGTGGGGTTTCACAACTAAATCACTCGATGGCTCATATTATAACAAGATGTGCTCTATATTCCCATTCCCTTATCCACCCACTCCATTCCATGGTCTACTAGAACAGCATTTAGCAACACTTTATTAGAGGAACAGAGCTTGTCTCCATAAAACCTCTTTAAAATCCAGACATAAGAAATTGTTGTTTTGTTTTCTTTTTTAGCATTTTCGGCATTGCAGGAAGCTGACAAAGTCTGTTGCGAGACCTAGAATGATAGAATATTACAAGATAGATTAGGAGTGTAAAAAGACAGTGCACAGCTTTGTGCTTTCTTCCTACTGTACTGATCCTGGAAATCCCGTCTCTTCTGTTTTTATGAATGTAAATTGAATCTATGGTGTGTTTCGAAACACTTGCTGGCAAGGTGTATTTCATGAAATAGTGTGTCCTAGCAACAGGATAAGTCGCTTTGACACAAAGGAAGGAGGAGAAAGAGGGATTATATTAATTTGCACTTTGTTTCTATAACCACTATGTTTGACTGTAGTCTTGTGAAAATGCATGCACCATACCTGGTGGTAAAACAAAAGTGCCACCTATTGGGCTTTCAAGTAGTCTTGCGATATGAGCTGGAACGTAAACCAAATCAAGAATTTTCTTTCGGGAGGAAAATACACCAATCCAGAAACAGCTGTTCTGGATTTCTTGCTTCTCTTCAGTGCAGAGTAGGGTCCTGGTGAACGCGGTATAACGTGAAACTCCAGGCTCCAATGTGAAATCTGTGCCAGATCCAGCAAATTAGGAAGTAGACCCTATTGCATCACCTAGGGCCCCTTCACACGGAGTAAACGCGCGTGTATTTTGGCAAAATACACGTGTAAAAAAATACACGTGTAAAATAAGACTCCCATTGACTTCAATGACATTTTTTTACACGTGTAAAAAAACACGTCAAAATACACATGGAAAATGTCATTGAAGTCAATGGGAGTCTTATTTTACACGTGTATTTTGCCAAAATACACGCGTGTTTATGCGTGTGAAGGGGCCCTAAGTCTCCTGGGCCCTGGTGCAAATAAACCCCCTCATATCACACCCTTGACTGGTTAGCTAAGTCAGATGCTATTGATATAGGTCAGGAGGAGTACTTTGTCTTATTGAAGAGACCACACTATCAGCACAGGGAGACTTACACTCACCGGCCACTTTATTAGGTACACCTGTCCAACTGCTCGTTAACACTTAATTTCTAATCAGCCAATCACATGGCGGCAACTCAGTGCATTTAGGCATGTAGACATGGTCAAGACAATCTCCTGCAGTTCAAACCGAGCATCAGTATGGGGAAGAAAGGTGATTTGAGTGCCTTTGAACGTGGCATGGTTGTTGGTGCCAGAAGGGCTGGTCTGAGTATTTCAGAAACTGCTGATCTACTGGGATTTTCACGCACAACCATCTCTAGGGTTTACAGAGAATGGTCCGAAAAAGAAAAAACATCCAGTGAGCGGCAGTTCTGTGGGCGGAAATGCGTTGTTGATGCCAGAGGTCAGAGGAGAATGGCCAGACTGGTTCGAGCTGATAGAAAGGCAACAGTGACTCAAATAGCCACCCGTTACAACCAAGGTAGCCAGAAGAGCATCTCTGAACGCACAGTACGTCGAACTTTGAGGCAGATGGGCTACAGCAGCAGAAGACCACACCGGGTGCCACTCCTTTCAGCTAAGAACAGAAAACTGAGGCTACAATTTGCACAAGCTCATCGAAATTGGACAATTGAAGATTGGAAAAACGTTGCCTGGTCTGATGAGTCTCGATTTCTGCTGCGACATTCGCATGGTAGGGTCAGAATTTGGCGTCAACAACATGAAAGCATGGATCCATCCTGCCTTGTATCAACGGTTCAGGCTGGTGGTGGTGGTGTCATGGTGTGGGGAATATTTTCTTGGTACTCTTTGGGCCCCTTGGTACCAATTGAGCATCGTTGCAACGCCAAAGCCTACCTGAGTATTGTTGCTGACCATGTCCATCCCTTTATGACCACAATGTACCCAACATCTGATGGCTACTTTCAGCAGGATAATGCGCCATGTCATAAAGCTGGAATCATCTCAGACTGGTTTCTTGAACATGACAATGAGTTCACTGTACTCCAATGGCCTCCACAGTCACCAGATCTCAATCCAATAGAGCATCTTTGGGATGTGGTGGAACGGGAGATTCTCATCATGGATGTGCAGCCGACAAATCTGCGGCAACTGTGTGATGCCATCATGTCAATATGGACCAAAATCTCCGAGGAATGCTTCCAGCACCTTGTTGAATCTATGCCATGAAGAATTGAGGCAGTTCTGAAGGCAAAAGGGGGTCCAACCCGTTACTAGCATGGTGTACCTAATAAAGTGGCCGGTGAGTGTATAAGCTATGTTTGCTCTCCTAGGAATTCTGGGAAAATGTATGAAATTAAATGTTCCTGGATAGAAAAAGGAATACTGCTGTAGTACCACCTTCCTTATAACTCAGTGGTAGACTTATTGAAAAACCTTGTGGTGTGACTTGAGATGGAATCTTGTGAAACACATAAGTAACAAGATGAGCAGGTGAATCTTCTTGGTGCTTTATTTTGGTTCAGCGAAATAAATTTTCTCCTTTCCTCTTTGGGAAAAATTACCTTTGTATAAAAAAACTGTTCAGATCAAATGATAATATTCTGGAGAATTCTCTTATTCCGGCCTAAATTGCAATATGTAAGCCCGGCTTTAGCAAGAACTCTCATACTAATATGTTAAGTAGACACATACATTCCTTTCATGTCAGTGGCGCGACATATGGAAGTAGATAACAGTCTGGTGCGCCAAGTGTCCTTGTCTACTTGTCTGGCAGGTGAAGTGGTCTGCTATCTAAGTCTGATATATGCGTTTTCTCCTAACCCCAATACAAATACCATTAGTAAGGTTAGGTTCACATCTGCGTTAGAGCCTCCATTGGAAACTCCATTGCAGAGACTGATGAAAATTGTTGTAGAAAAATGCCCTACGAGGTTGAATTTTGTCTCTGCTGCTTTCAGTTTTGAAACGGCAGACACCCAGCAAAGCATTATCATCAATAGGGTCAATGGTCTCCATGTGTAACCTCTGTCATAGCACAGTTCCCAGAGGGCTAATGTAATATCTGTGTAGGATGCTTTGTCCTACACACGAGACTGGCCATTAGTTCCTGGCCACAAATTTGTACAAATGTGAAAGATAGACCACAGTGGTGAAAAGCAGGATAAGTGGCAGTATACAGCGTAATAAGAGGATACAGCAGTAAAAGAGGTAGAATATAGCAGAATAAGAGGCAAAATATAACATTATAAGAGGCAGTAGAATACAGCTGTATAAAGCAGAATAAGAGGCAGAATACCACAGAATAGGAGGCAGAATACAGGTATTATTAAATAGACCTACCTATGGTCGTGGAGGTCCAAAGCAAAATTCTCACCTGAAAGTGGGTCCGGCCTTCAGAATGTTTGGAAACCATTGTACCAGATTATTTGTAATACAACAAATATGAAAATAATTGTCCAGAAGTTGGCTAGATCTTAAAATAACAAATCATTTATTTACCTTTTAAACCCATGGCACTCTGTTCTTTAGCATCACCGCTGCAATGACATATGGCCCTGGCACCTGCCAATATCTAGTGCTGTGCTGACTATAGTAAGGTCAACATGTAAGGTCAAAGTGTCATGGCTGAGAGAAGTGGTTGGCTGCCACAGTCACACGTCTGGATGTCTCATCTTTAGTACAGTATTATGATAAAGAGTGGATAAAGGAGTATTGAAGGGGAGCCCATTAAGCATTTTGGCTATTCAAACAGAAACTTGACACAGTTGTGAATTATTCTGCAATAGGTTGTAAAGGCAGCAAGTCTCCTTAGTAACCAGATAGATGATTATAATTATTAACAACATATGGTAATTACCTTTATGCAAGAGGATTGCTTGACTAAGCCAATTATCATGTATAATGACAAGCTAGAAAAGCACTTTACACAGCTTTTATTGTTTTAGGATCTTACAGGTTAAGATATCAGTGCCGTAGAATAAGAAGAGGGACTTATTCATAGAAACATCCACATAGTCTAAGGTCTAGTGTGATCTGTTGGCTGCACATGGCTTAAATCCTTTTTAGGTTGAGGCCTCACTTTATGGAAACGCTGCTTTTTTATTGCAGATTTTGCGGTGTGTGTGTTTTTGTTTTTTTTGTTTTTTTTTTACCTAAACCTAGTATTGGCTACAGAAGGAATGGGAATTAGCTCAGAAGCCATCATACTTCTCCCTTCTGTTCAATCCAGTCCTGGCTTTGGCTCAAAGAAATGCAGCAAAAAAATCTGCATTTCCACAAAGTGGGGCCTTAGCCTTAGGCTTCTTTCATATGGTCAGTGTTTTGTCATTGATTTTCATCAGTGATTGCGTGCCAAAATTAGGAGTGGGTTAAAAACATATCATGACTTTAGCACGGTTAGAATTTTTTTTTTTTAGTCCCCACCATTCCTGAGCAATGAGTGCAGTTAGTTTTGTACTTAGTCTGTACTGTCAGGTTGGCAGTGTCAGAGAGAAGCAGGAAAGGAGGCGTGATTCAGAGCTCCAACCAGAGGTGGACAGTGTCAGAGCTCCTTGTGTGATCCTTCCTGATACCAACCACTTGACAGTAGGAAACCTAAATTAGCATATCAGGCACCAAAACTAACTGCACTGATTTCTTGAGAATTTTCATGGCCATAAGCAGTAATAACTTGGAGTTGACTCACTGAGGTCTATGGGAGAGTTTTCTAATCATGCTCATTTGGGACAAGGGGGCATAAATAAGCTGTGAATTCAACTGCTGATCCATAGTGGATAGAATAATTGGTCAGTGATGTTATCTATAGAGGTGTTACCTTGTATTGTGATCTAGTCTGTCTTGTTTGTGCATTAAATAAGTTGTCTAGAAAGAAGACAACTACAGAATTCACAATTGTCAGTATATATAATGAATACTAGTAATTAGGATTAGTGGCCAGACTGAAAATTGCACGATTTAGTACTTTTTTTTTATATAGATTGTGACATGAAAAATAAAAATCACAAATTCTTTAAAACAGTGTTTAATTTAATATCAATGTACCAATCTAATTGATAATAACTACCTATGTGTATAGCTTAAACCAAGGGGAATCCCTAAGCAAGTACTTTGAAATTGGTTTGACAATTTTGTTTTTGTCCTGCGTCTAAATGTAAAAAAGACCTCTAAAAATCACACTTCTGGTGGCTATATATGTTTCCATAATCTTCTCTAGTAATGCCATCTGTGGTCATGGCCCTGCTAATAAGTATTAGGAACACAGCACTGTAATCTAAGATTAGTCTTAACAAATGCATGAGAATTGCCCAAGACCACAAGCGTCTCTTCTTAAGAATGAAACTTTTCACTGACCTGTAGCTCATTTTTGCATCTCTGATATCGAGAAAGATGATCTCTAGAGTTTAGTCCACGATGGCTACTCATTTATAAGAAAATACATAATTTACACAAGAAGATCTTACAATTGGCAAAATCAGTCAGTCATTATGATTTGACACTGTTTGGAAACCTTTAGCAAGGCAAAGAGAGAGTGTGGAAGATGCTGAAGAACGCAATTCTTTTTGGAATCTATGATCTCTGAAGCTGCTCTGCTCCTTTTGTCCATGGATTTGTGAGCATAAAGAAGAAAAAGACTGGCCACTCCTGCTCCAGGCCTCCCACTGGGAATACTAGGCCATCCTCAGTGTAAGGAACATTGCAGAATGATTGCATACGTTCATTGCTTGCCTGCAGACCCAATGGTGGGCTGCCTGCACAGAGTGAAGTGGCAGACCTATTGCGATGAAGAAGAACAGGAACTCATTCCTCTCTACACATTCAAAATGGGAAATTCTGCCACCAAGAAACATGGAAGGAAAAAGTTGCACAGCGAAGATGAAAATGAGTTCTGGCCAAGTAAGATCTTTATCTAATGAATTCATGATATGCAATAAGGTGTATGTGCAGCATTAAAAGTATTAATGGTATAAAATGTCGTATAAATATCAAATATTCTTTAGTTCTTTATAGCGCGGTGCTTTTAAATAATTTTTTGATACATTTTATACGCATAGATATAAGAGACTAGGCATCATCTCAGATGGTCCACTTTGGTTTTCAATGTAACATTTTGTATCTTTAAATCTAGTACAATAATTGCGATGTACAAGAATACAGAATTTACAGTCATGTAGTATATGGAGACAGCTGTGTCCATAATCTCAGAATGGAAAGTGTGGGATTCCAAAAATTACATTGCAGTTTTTTATGCTGCATAAGATTCAAAGGTAATTCTCTGGCTGACGGAGGACCACAATATATGTTCACAGCTGAGAGGAGGAGGAGGGGGAGGAAGAGGAGGAGGAGGAGAGGTGCATGAATGTGCTCAGCTGGCTGGAAGGTGCTCTCTTTATGTGCACTGCTCTGTAATATACATCATGCTGCTCCACAGTTCATGCTCAAAAAAGCATGAGAGGAACCTGCTTTTAGGATAAAAATCCTCACTGCAATAAACTGCTGGGCTGGTGGCACCTAACCCAGAAATAATGGCCAAGTCAAGAAGAGCTCATGACTGTTTTGACATAATATCTATTTTGGCTATTAGTCCAGCTGTAATGAAAAGAACCTGTCCACCAACACAAACCCAGTTACCTCCTTCGACCACCTCCCTAGTGATCTAATCCCTTCTGTTGCTCTTACAATTCTGTTTAAGGATGCGAATTGATAAACCATTTATTTCCGTATTGTACACGTTTTCTGCTCTAATTTGTAATTCTTCTTTTTAGAACAGTTGACCTTTAACCCCTTTAACCCCTTTAACCCTAGTTAGTAGACGGACAAGTCCACCCACTTTTACTTTTTGTCTCAACAGGATATTGTAAAAATAACAAGGCAGGCTTTCATTTCTCCCCATATTTCATATTGGTGTTGTACAGAAATAAGAATGGGATGATGAATGGGGTTTTTTGGGGTTCAATGTCTAATGACATACCTCCATCAAAGGATTTAAAGGTTGTAGACTTTGCACGCCATTCCCTGTACCCCTCTGAAGTCAGCATTGTTTCTTACGCTAGGTTCCTGTACATGTTATATTATTTGTTACAGAGAAAATGTTATTCATTGCAATTACAAGGTCAGCTCATTAAGGCAAATGTTCGTTGTGAGCTCATTACATCAGATTTCCATGCACTGGCAGATCTTTCATCTTCCCAGCTGCTTCCCATCCCTTATTGCCTCTAGAGACATCAGCGTTGGATACCATTGACAGGTTTAATGGTATGACTCAGGATTGTCTCAAAAATGATAATAAAACATTGATCTTTCAATATAGTCCATTCAAGAAAACCAAAACAATTGGTCTTTCATATTAATGTATGGATCCAAGTTGAAACATTAAATACAAATGAGATGTCTATTTTATTCCACATAATAGGTCATAGGGCTTATGTTTCCTTAAAAGGCTGTACATGGAAGCATATACAGTTCTGCTGAGGTCTGTCCCATTGAGTTGACAAGGTTTAAAACTGACAAAAATTTGATTAAGAAAAATGAACACAAAGTGTTGAACACCATCATAAACATTCACATATATTACGGGAAACGATCATTTGCTGACACACTACTGACACTTCATTGATCCCTGAAGAAGTGAAGCCCCCCTCCCCCACCCCAGGCCAGGATCAGTATTCTTTGTTGCATATGTAATATAAAAAGTCATTGACATTGTACAATATACTCAATTTCTTGTATGGATGTTGACAAAGCTAGACACTGTATATAAAATATGTAAGGTGATGTTTGTAATCTTGTTTCGTAACAGGTTATTTTAAAGCCTTTTGGACCTGTTTAGCAATATTGTGGAACAACAGAATTATTTTTCTTTTGCAGAATCTTAAAAAAACAAACAAAAAAAACACTCTGCCTATGGGAATTGTAGACATACAGAGGTACAGTCGAGTCCACTTCGATCTTGGATGTTGCTTTGTAACTCTGTATAACTGGGAGTCTTTGTGGAACTAAAATACAGTGCCCCATTGAAACCTATGTGGCAGTACTGTAATACCTACACTACAGTTTGTACGGTATCGGTGACCTGTGGGGGTCACAGGTATCAGACCCCTGCAGATCTAATATTGATGGCCTATCCTAAAGATAGGCCATCAATGTTAAAAGTGGCATAACCCCTTTAATACTGGTGTTGATGATGATCTTGGACCTGGTTGGTTGAACGTTTCTTTGGCTGACTGTTACCTTCCCTGACCGTGACTTCTCCATAGACGTACCAGGTTGGCTCAGCCAAGTGTATGTGTGTTCTACATGGGGAGATGGAAAAATAATACTACCAGACTTCCTTTAACATTTATTTATAACATTTTTACATCACTATGTTCTGTCATTCCATGTAAATGGCTTGCATTCAGTGTTTTACATACACAATTTCCCAGACTGTAAATGTATAGGCACTATCCACCTGTGCAGTTTCCATAGAAAGGCTTAGTTTTCTCTAATGACAGTATTACTCAACAGAAACCGGTTAGACCGGAGTAGTTTCTGTACCTTCATTTTCAAAACAAAGCAGCAAGGCTTCCTGGACTTTCTCAACATCCTTTTATTAAGCTGAGTAGCGGCAAACCAGTTAAATACTATATTTGCTGCGGTTTTTTTTTTTTTTTTTTAAGCTAAACATTATGCTTGGTATCAGTCAATGGGCATATTGTCTGCACGAGACCTACATGTAATAGAAACCTGTTTGAATCAAGACTAGTACAAAACATGGTTTACAAATTCAATAGATCTTCACATAAAGAAGTGGAATCTATTAATAAAAAAAAAAAAAAAAAATGACAGAAAACTAGACAGGTTACCAAGAGTATATCCATGCATTTCTTTTAAAGACATCAATTCATGTGAGAAATGTAGAAAAATGGCAAGTTTTTACCCTACTGCTATATCCCCAACACATCCTGCTCTGTCCTATGGCAGATAATTGTTGTCATACGGACATTATATGTGGACACGTATCATGATTTCCATGCATTAAAATAAAATATTATAACAATCCCCTGGAAATGGATAATACCCCCTTGTGTACATCTGTAAATTAATAATGCCCCTGCATGCCTCCTCAAAGTAACAATCCTCTTGTGTGCCCAACAATAAATCTTCTGTGTACCCCCTTAGGCCCCATTCGCACATATTAAGAGGGGACGGATTTTTGCACGGAATCCTCGTCATAATCTGCTCCCTCACAGTGGTTATCTATGTAGACCACTAGCTTCCGCTCACTGAAAAAAGAAGCGAGCTGCCCTTTCTTCAGGCGGATTCCGTGGCTCGTTGTGCCACGGCATCCGCCTCACGGCAGCACCCTCCCGGCTAGGCCCATTCATGGGCCTATAACAGAGCGGAGTGCTGCCACAGGGACCTTTTCTGATTATCTGGTGGCGATCCATTTCACCATTTCTGGAAACAGATCGTCATTACTACTCCCCTCCCCATCCACTCCACTCATACTTACTATCCATGGCTTCTTCCAGCAAGACGGCTCCTCCCTCTGTACTGTTGCTTGTAAATCACCTCTACTGTGTGTCCATGCATGCGCAGTAGAGGTGACTCATCGCTGGAGAGGAAGAGTGCGCACAGACACAGTACAGAAGGAGGAGGGGCCATTTTACAGGAAGAAGCGTGGAGGGCAAGTATGTAATATGGGTTAGGCGTTGGGCTGAGTAGGTAGGGAAGGACATCCAGGATAGGAAGGATAACTAGAGAGACAGGGAGGGGTTTATGGGTGCAGTAGATGCTGGGGAAGGGGAGGGGGTGTTTTTGTTGTCTGTCTGCCCTTTCCTTGAGCTTGAGGACTGTTTTTTTTCCCCCACTTGGAATTCAGCCTGGCTGAATATAGGGTATCTGCAGTGCTCCTATTAACCCCTTCCCGACGGAACAGGAGAACTGCAGATACCCTATATTCAGTAGACCAGGCACTTTCAGACACAGGGATACCTAATGTGTATGTGTTTCACAGTCATTTTCTACTTTTATATGTATTCTAGGGAAAGGAGGGATTTCTATGCTGAAAAACTCGGCTTATACTCGAGTATATACGGTGTATATATATATATATATATATATATATGTATATATATATATATATATATATATATATATATACATATATATATACATATATATATGTGCTATCTAACATCTAGCCTAGACAACAGTGAATGTAACATTGGATGAATGTTGGGGTTATCTGTAGCTACTACTGAAGTTTGTGTTGTGAACAGTCCTAGGCTTTGAACAATTGCTCGTGTAATAAGGCATGCTTGGGGAATCTAGTAAGTTGAGCATACAATGCCTTGGCAGAACATATTTTATGTTGTCAACCCACACCATGTTTATCTTCGCAAGTCCGCTCATAAATATTGTATGTCCGTGAAGACTTGTTATCCATGAATGAGTATGGTATTGCTCGCCGTGGTCACTAGAGGGCTATTTACACGCATAGCTGCAAGTTTATCATGAAAAATTAGGGTGAAGAAAACAAGGCGTGCTAATGGCGTCAGCGTGCATGAGAACACTTCAATGTGTGTGTTAGAGCTTCACTGAAAAGTTATCCAAGTGAAGTTATCTAAACTTACTGAGGTAAGAAATGTGGGTTACCTAAGACACAAAAATACTATGGGTCATGTGTTAAAAAGTCAGTAAATGTCTGGCTTTGTTGATCATTTTATCAATCAGAATCCATCTTTTATTATAACTAGCCAGGAGAGCTGTCAATCACTGTGTAGTGTGTAGGTGTGGTAAGCAGGACTCTCACTATCTCTATAGGAGTCCTGCCAGAATTTATTCTGCTCTTCATTCTGGAATCCTGCTTAAAATCCTAAAAAATCCTATGTATGACATAGCTCGGCTTCCTTTATCATACGCTATTTTGAGATAGGACTGCAGAAGCCGCCTGCCTGGTTTGCTTTACAGCACTATGTAGTGAATGTTTGGTCATTCGGAAAGAATGTACAAAAGTGTCTGCCGCCATCGAGCCCCGCTAATCCGCAACTTCTAGGTGAGAACTTCAGCAGAAAGGAGAACCCCTTTACAAGCCATACTTTAGCAATACTTAGTATTGGAGAATAATATTCAAGATGTTAAAGGAAGTTGTAAAAACTTTACCCAAAATATGCAGCGATACAATAATACCAGTGTAAATATAGACATAGGCATCACAGAATCTTTGCAAAGCTTTATCATACAAATCTTTAGATACTTCGTGTGCTACTACAAGGAACTATAGTAAGGCAAGGGGTAGGAGATATGTTCCCTAGTAAGAACTTTGTGTTGGGGGTACAATATTTCTGTAATATACTATCTGATGGATCATGACAATTTAGATTTTTTTAAAGAATTTGGTATAAAACCTATTTATACTATACTATATTATGCCTGTTACATAGATTCGATAGGGGTCTCATAACATTGTAAAGGTGCCATATTATGGCTCTAAAAATCTGAAGGCTGCATGGAACCCAAAGGTAACGGAAAAACTAAAGATCTCTCCCTAAATGCATTTTATTCTGCACTTGTAGTGTAACTTCTGTTATAGCTATGTAATATTACACTGTATGTGCTAGTTCTTCCAGTGTGGGTTGCAGTATTGTACTGATTTTTGCAGCGTAAAAGACTTGCATTCCCTCTTCACAGTATGAATGAATTTATTATTTTCAGGATACACTGAAGGTGGCTTTCCCATTCACTTCAATCTTGTCCCCTGACTTGAAGACAATAGCCTTACCCCCAACCCTCTTGTGAATGTGAAGGAATTGACAAGTGATTCTTTGCTTCTGTATTCTGTCCATGTGCACCTCAAGTCTTTTTAAGAGTGCTGACTGGTTGATATTAACATATGAATAGGGGAATCCATGCATATGAATGGCCGATTTATTGTTTATCCCAAAGAATTCAGCAGTACATGGGTGTAAATTAACCCCGCCGATGGACCATCAGCACATTCCTCTGCATTCATGTGCCATTCTTCTTTTACAGATTAGTGTATAATACATACAGTAGATACATTTTATCTAATGTATCTATTGGAGATGTGGGCCGAAGTCCTATCTAATGTACGTGACCAGCCGAACAGTTGAGTATATACAGTCCTATGAAAAAGTTTGGGCACCCCTATTAATCTTAATCATTTTTTGTTCTAAATATTTTGGTGTTTGCAACAGCCATTTCAGTTTGATATATCTAATAACTGATGGACACAGTAATATTTCAGGATTGAAATGAGGTTTATTGTACTAACAGAAAATGTGCAATATGCATTAAACCAAAATTTGACCGGTGCAAAAGTATGGGCACCCTTATCATTTTATTGATTTGAATTCCCCTAACTACTTTTTACTGACTTACTGAAGCACAAAATTGGTTTTGTAACCTCAGTGAGCTTTGAACTTCATAGCCAGATGTATCCAATCATAAGAAAAGGTATTTAAGGTGGCCAATTGCAAGTTGATCTCCTATTTGAATCTCCTCTGAAGAGTGGCATCATGGGCTACTCAAAACAACTCTCAAATGATCTGAAAACAAAGATTGTTCAACATAGTTGTTCAGGGGAAGGATACAAAAAGTTGTCTCAGAGATTTAACCTGTCAGTTTCCACTGTGAGGAACATAGTAAGGAAATGGAAGACCACAGGGACAGTTCTTGTTAAGCCCAGAAGTGGCAGGCCAAGAAAAATATCAGAAAGGCAGAGAAGAAGAATGGTGAGAACAGTCAAGGACAATCCACAGACCACCTCCAAAGAGCTGCAGCATCATCTTGCTGCAGATGGTGTCACTGTGCATCGGTCAACTATACAGCGCACTTTGCACAAATAGAAGCTGTATGGGAGAGTGATGAGAAAGAAGCCGTTTCTGCACGTACGCCACAAATAGAGTTGCCTGAGGTATGAAAAAGCACATTTGGACAAGGCAGCTTCATTTTGGAAACAAAAATTGAGTTGTTTGGTTATAAAAAAAAAGGCGTTATGCATGGCGTCCAAAAAGAAACAGCATTCCAAGAAAAACACATGCTACCCACTGTAAAATTTGGTGGAGGTTCCATCATGCTTTGGGGCTGTGTGGCCAATGCCGGCGTCGGGAATCTTGTTAAAGTTGAGGGTCGCATGGATTCCACTCAGTATCAGCAGATTCTTGAGAATAATGTTCAAGAATCAGTGACGAAGTTGAAGTTACGCCGGGGATGGATATTTCAGCAAGACAATGATCCAAAACACCGCTCCAAATCCTCAGGCATTCATGCAGAGGAACAATTACAATGTTCTGGAATGGCCATCCCAGTCCCCAGACCTGAATATCATTGAACATCTGTGGGATGATTTGAAGCGGGCTGTCCATGCTCGGCGACCATCTAACTTAACTGAACTTGAATTGTTTGTCCAAAATACCTTTATCCAGGATCCAGGAACTGATTAAAAGCTACAGGAAGCGACTAGAGGCTGTTATCTTTGCAAAAGGAGGATGTACTAAATATTAATGTCACTTTTCTGTTGAGGTGCCCATACTTTTGCACCGGTCAAATTTTGGTTTAATGCATATTGCGCATTTTCTGTTAGTACAATAAACCTCATTTCAATCCTGAAATATTACTGTGTCCATCAGTTATTAGATATATCAAACTGAAATGGCTGTTGCAAATACCAAAATATTTAGAACTAAAAATGATTAAGATTAATAGGGGTGCCCAAACTTTTTCATAGGACTGTAAGAAGTACAGAAGCACAATCCATCTATTTATCTAACTTTCTATCAGTGCAGAGAGAGCATATGTATGGGGGTGTCAGGAGAGATGGCTGTGGAGCAGAAGTTATCTGATA
This sequence comes from Leptodactylus fuscus, assembly GCF_031893055.1. NCBI lineage: Eukaryota > Metazoa > Chordata > Amphibia > Anura > Leptodactylidae > Leptodactylus > Leptodactylus fuscus. Next base: position 87,959,759 of record NC_134267.1, read on the forward strand.
TATACGGCCAGTCTAACAGCTACAGGAGCATAATTTATCTAATGTAGAGATCTAGTTATTTAACATTCAATCCCTTAGAGCCCAGAGTGCATGTTTATGGGGTGTCAGGAGAAATATCTGTGTGCTGAAAGTCATCTTATGTATATGGCTAGCCTAGAAGTTTTGTGTATACAACACATAGCACAGTTTATCTAATTTAACACATTTTTCTAATTTTCTGTCTAGCAGTGCTTGTGTATGGGGTTATCAGGAGAGGTACCTGTGGGGCAAAGACTAAATCATGTGACCAACTTAATTTAGTAAATATAACATATTGTAGCACATTTTAATTTAATCTGGTTTTCTAACCTTCTATCTATTTGAGCCAACACTACATGTGTATAGGGGTGCCAGGAGATATAAGAGTGGGACAAAAGATATGGAATATATATGGCCAACATAAGATCTTGGGCTGGAGTATTTTAAAGTTTAGTATAGGCTAGTGGCGCAACTAGGAATGGCAGGGCCCTGTGGCGATCTTTTGACATAAACCCCCTGACCGGCACCGAAGACCCTGACCTTTACAGACCCCAGAGTATAATAATCAGAGTCTGAGAGGGGATACCAACATAAAAAAAACACTGTTACTTACCTATCCCTGGCTTCACTACACTTGTCAGTGGTGTCGGCCAACGTTCAGGATGTCACATGACGCCGGGACGTCAGGGAAATATAAGAAGTAGGCCTGAAGCCTGTCTTCAAGGTAAGTAACACTGTTTTTTTAATGTTCCCTCACCTCTCCCAGGCCTCTGATCATTACAATTGAGGGTCTGAAATAGTGTCATCACTATTGGCATCACTTACCGATCCAAGCCCCTGCCAGGATCGGTAAGTAAATAGGGCCCATTACCGTCTTGGGCAACTCCAGCCGGTAACGGCTTATTAAGGAAAAAAAAAAGGCAGCGGTAGCGGCTGTCGCCAGGATTCCTAATGTTCCGGGCACTGCTACCCTGGTAGTTACACCCCCTGGTATAGGCTATTACTATTCAATTTACTATTTTATAGATTAGTAGCCCCTGCACATTCTTCTTGTAACGAGTGCTTAAATTACTTTGACTACTAAATATGGTGTACAGAATTGTATGTCAAATTTAGTACAATTTTCAGTGTACAATGACACAGCTGAAGTCAGGCCCCCTTTCCACTGTGCTACACTCCCTCTTAGCAACACCCCTTTTAGATGTGCTTAAAAAGAGGGTCTGAAATTATAAATGTGGTGTAAGATATATTTTATGGGGAACTTTGATTATTAAAAAGCGACCTTCTCAGAGCCACCAGAATTCATGAATATTTTTTTGAGAAAATCAATGCTAAACTATCTGTTCCGTGCAGCGAGGCCACTTTTATCCGAGACTGTTTTGAGGCTCACATCCTCTAGATGGCAGAATTCCACTTCTCAATATTTGGTGCTGTGAAGTTTACATCAGGACATCCAATCCTTGCTGATAAACTATAGTAACAATGAAGGGGTTTATACTGGGTTTCATTTTAAAATTCAAGGTAAAATTGTAAAACATTGGACACTTATGACAGAAGGGATGTATATAACAACATAAATAGTCTTTACCATGTAGTTAAGTGGTGTACTTGTTTTTGTGCGTAGTTACATTTTCAGAGCTAGAATTGAGTAGTAAATAATGTTATGTGATATTGTCATTGACATCCGATCTGGGAGAGGAAATGATTGGGCTTTGTGCAGAGAATCCTAGATCATGGGAACACTATACTGATGTATTACTTCACCCTCAGCCCTACCATTGACAGCAACTCGGGAGAAGAAATTAGAGGACGTCCACTGAAGTGAAGACACTGAAGTGCTTATACTGTGTGTGTGTAATATATATATATATATATATATATATATATATATATATATATATATATATATGTAAATTATAAGTAAAAACAGTTGCCAGATTACAGAAATGTTTGCTTATTAATAAAACAGACGTCAAGCGTGATTTACAGCTACATATAAATATCCCAACCAAAACCAGTGATTTATCTGGAAACCACCATCACAGTCATAGGATCATATGGAAGATGAGAATCTCCTGTTTCAAATGACACAAAGCGAGATGTTTGAATTGACCCTCCGCCATCCTTATTTTCTTGTCACATCAAGAGACAGTTCTCAATAGAGAAGCAGAGGAAACAGTGGAAAAATACAGAATTTCAGAGAAAGCATGGTGGGGGTGGTGTGGGTGGTTTGAGGTATAACAGTCCATGGAGTCTCATCTTCCTCTTCGTTGGTGACCGTTATATGGGGAGGTGGGGTGGGGCGGGGCGGTTGGTTTGGGGTATAACAGTCTGTGGAGTCTCATCTTCCTCTTCGTTGGTGACTGCTATATGGGGAGGTGGGGTGGGGTGGGGCGGGTGTTTTGGGATAAATATAACAGTCCGTGGAGTCTCATCTTCCTCTTATTTGGTGACAGCTGGACACGTATTGGGCAGCGATCTCCACAGTGGCCTCTTCTTCTCCCAGTAGGATGTAGAGTTTCCTCTTCTCATCTGCAGATATGAAGTCTGGGATGTGGGCAGAGAGTCTTTGGTAGTAGACGGCCCTCACAGCTGAGTATTTGGTGCAGTGTAGCAGGAAGTGGGTCTCGTCTTCTAGGACCCCCTGGTCACAGTGCTGGCACAGTCTCTTCTCCCGTGGCTTGTACGTCTGCCTGTATCGCCCCGTCTCTATCTCTAGGTTGTGGGCGCTCAGTCTGTACAGGCTCAGGGTCTGTCTGTGCTTGGGGTGGCGTATTCTCTCCAGGTAGGTGGCCATGGTGTAGTCCCTTTGTAGGGATTGGTACACGGTGAGTTTCTTGGAGTTATTTATTTCGTTTCTCCATTCTTCAATGTACCGCTCTCTGTTTGCCTCTGTGGTCGCCTTTATTTCGGCCTTGGTTATCATCTGTTGGTGTTTTTGGTTTGGTGGTTGGCTGCTGTTTGGTTGGTGAATGTCTGGTTTGCTCGGGTGGCTTAGCCATGCTTGGTGGTGGTAGGAGTCGCTCCCCTGGATGTGTGCCTGGAAAGCTAGCACCCTCTTCTGTATGGTGAGCCATAGGGGGAGTCTGCCTAGCTCTGCCCTGCAGGCCATGTTGGTGGTGTTGCGATGGACATGGAGCAGGTATTTGCAGAACTCCAAGTGGAAGTTCTCTGTTGGGCTGGAATCCCACTTTGACTGGTCTGGGTAGGTATATTCCTATAATGGGGGGGATTTTAGCCCAATAGTAGTACAGGTGCTTGGCGGACAGAAACACAAACCCCCATTTCTTAACAAGTAAAAGGCTCCTTTTTATTACATACCAAAGAAAAATGTGGACAAACTTAAAGAGGACCTTTCATGGTTTGGGGCACAGGCAGTTCTGTATACTTCTGGAAAGCCGACAGTGTGCTTTCCCGATCTGTGCCCCAGATAAAGAGCTTTCGGTCCCGGTACCATAACTCTTTACAGTCAGAAGGGCGTTCCTGACAGTCAGTCAGGTACGTTCTTTCTTCAAAGCAGCGCCTATCGCGCTGTACTGTATGTGTGGGGAGGAACGCCCCCTCCCCTCCTGATAATACTCGTCTATGGACAAGCACTGTGAGCAGAGGGAGGGGGAGTTCCTCCCCGCTCACACTGTACAGCGCGATAGGCGCTGCTATGGAGAAGGACGTACCTGACTGACTGTCAGGAATGCCCTTCTGACTGTAAAGCGCTACGGTACCGGGACTGATAGCTCTTTACCTGGGGCACAGATCGGGAAAGCCGACAATGCGCTGAATTCAGCGCACTGTCGACTTTCCAGCAGTATATAGAACTGCCGGTGCCCCAAACCATGAAAGGTCCTCTTTAAGAAGCTTCCTTCAGTAACTTGTCAACAATCAAATGTGGCAAGAAAAAGTCTTTAATTTAGGCAAAGTGCCCAAGATAAATCAGATTAGTCTCCCCAGCTTTGTTGGGACTCTTTCAGGGGCTTCTCCTTCCACAGAGAAAGGTTCTCCTTTCTGCGTCTTATTCTCAGATACACACCACCACCGCACTTGCACTGTCCAGGCTACATTCACACCTGCGACGGATACTGGTCTGTCAAAAATCAGCGTGTATGGCCGACCTTTTCAGTTTGTAAACGACGGACATCTGAGCTCTGTGTGTAACCGCTGTTTTAGTGGTCTACCTCTCTGTTGTTTGGGTTCCATGGTAGACCCAAACAGAGAGACAGCACAAGTGTGAACCTAGTATCATTGTCTTTAATTAGGGCAGGTAGAAAGAAAACCCTAGGTGGAGTATTGGAGTGACCTTCCTGTGGTCACTCTGAAATCCTGGACCTAAATTCCATTCACTTAAGAAAACACTCAGCAGCATATTGTTACCAGTGCATATCGTCGGTGATACATACACATCATCCATGATTTTTCCTCTTGGATTACTACACAGGGTATATCTCAGTATATAGATGTAGCAGCTCCGTTCCTCTATATTATAGGTGATGATTGTTTCTGGAGACTCCTCTTGTGGAGCACTGGTGACAGAAGACATGCTGGAAGCATACAGGGAGCAGATGGCTGCCACACAATCCTATTAAATTATTAAGCGAGTGGCCCTAGAGAGGTGACAGGAGCATGTATATAGTAGCAGAAGAAAAAAAAATGTCTTAGGTGTGTTGTCATCATCACCAGCAGAAGACTTATCCTGACTCAGGCTTTCAGAATGTGGCGTCTTCAGTTATAAACAAATGAGCTGGCGGCTGGAGAAATTCTTCTAGGATATAAGAGTGCTATGTAATGGTGTAGTAGGGTCAAGTGTCTGAATGGACAAGGAATGCTCTGTACAGTTTGTGGTTTAGGCATCTGAGAAACAGAAAAAAGCTGGCAATGTTGCGAATGACAAACTAAAATATTGTGTGAACACTATGTTATCGTAAGCATACTTCAGGTGTTCCCAGTGGTTCTTCAGGACCAGTTGACAGCATTATTATGGGAATTATTCTAGTTTACATGATTTATGTCCATAGTAGATGCACTTTACTTTACTTCTGAAGTCTTTCCATGTTGCTGCACTCACGTTGTTCCCTTGAATAGTGCTAGGCTCCAATACCAGGCTCAGCTAAAGGACAAGAATGGTGCTGTTTTTGGAGGAAAGCAACCAAGTGTTCGTACTATAAAACAAACCCTTTCATAGTTTGTCTTCAGTTAGAGATATTATGGGCTATACATTTTTTCATACAGAGGACACCAGTTTTCTGGCATGAATGTGGAACTTTCTTGGTGCATGACCAGGTTGCATCAAAATGCACCACTTTATCAATTTTGTGCCTACCGAGCTACGGCTTTGAAAAGTGGAAGTGGTTCAGAGATCAAAGGCAGATATAACTGGTGAGTTATACCTGAAATCTAGCCAAGATTAGCATAGATTTCATTTCTGGTAAACAGGATCTCCTGTGGTGCTCCAGCATTATTAAGATGCTAGACCTGGTGCCTCTGCTGCCAGCACTTAAAGCGTTAAGATTGATTGGCACTTGATGTACTGCTCATGACAAATCACACCCAGATAGAAATGGTTAATGCTGCAAAACTCATCAAATAGTTCAGTCTCAGGCAGATCTGTAGGGAAATACAGTTGTGGTCTGACTGGTTATTGGCATAAGAGAGTGTAAAAGTCCTTTCACCACTTCCCTATAAAAGGACTCTCAAAGGCTGAGGCCCCACATTATGGAAACACAGCTTTTTTTTGTTGCAGATTTTGTTGCCTTTTTGAGCCAAAGCCAGGAATGGCTACAAAAGGAATGGGAAATATATAGGAAGTTCTTGTGCTTCTACCTTCTGCTCAATCTGCTCCTGGCTTTTCCACGGACTGGAAACGCCACAATTTGCCCACGGCAGAAACGCCGCGGCAAAAATTGCAGCATTTTACAATACTTGCAAAGTGGATGGGATTCATGCGAATCCCATCCCCACTTTGTGGGGAAAAAAAAAAAAAATCGCAGCGCGGATATGCTTCGATTTCCAAAACAGTTGCAGTTTTGAAAATCACAGCATGTCAATTATATCTACGCAAATGCCGGTGTCTTCCCCGTAGATATAATTGCAACAGAAAGTTAGTGCAGGAAAACTCTGTGAACTTTCTGTTCAAAGTGCTGCAGGAAGAACCGCGATGCGTTCACGCTGCAGTTGTTCCCGCAGTGCTTTAGCGCTGCATTTCCGGCCTGTGGGGCCTTAGCCTTAGACATGCGTCTACGACGCAGTCAAATACATTTTGCAAAGTTGACAGACTATGAAGGGGGACATATCATTGAACTGAAAGGACCAGGATGGTTGTTTCAAAATTGCTCTCAACAACTAATAGCTAAGTAAGAATGGCCTAGATGGCAGGCAATGTTTACATGAGAGCATGCACACACAGTGAACAGGCTCTGGATGGCCCAGGCAGACCAAAAGTAGAGATCATTTGATCTGGTGACAAACATGTGCAACTCCCACAATTTCTTTGTCTGCCATCCAGGCACAAGTGGTACCTTCATTACACACCTGGACCATTTTGAGGCTCTTTCAGAAGGAAATTTGGTGTCCTGCTGTTTCCATTTCCATTGCCATCATTTCCTTCGTATGCAGAAGTGTCATGAGCAAGAAAGTTGTACTTCTATAAACTGGAACTGTATTGCCTTTAGCGACGAATTTAAGTACTGTTGGGATCCGAAAACAGTTGGGCTTGTGGTAGGCCCTTTTATCCTGCCTTTGCATTGACAACACCCTCATTGCACCAACGCGCTCATTTGGGTTGACATGCTGGATCTTGGTAAAAGTCTCCCTTTAAGTGGAAGATTTACCAACAACTGTTTTTCCTTTTATAGCAATTAGACAGAAAGCGCTTGGGTAAGGACAGACAGTCAGGGTTTTTGAAGCAGCGTCTACGTGGAAAATAAAGTTGAAGAAATATCCCATGCCCCTTCAAATGTTCTCACCCTTTATGATTCATAGTTGGTTTTGACTAAAAAAAAAAAAATTAGTTTAATGGAACCTGAATGTGTGTCCTTACCCGAAAATCCTTTTTCCACACTCAATACAAACTTGCCCTGTCTAAAACTTTTCCTTCATATTTTAATGAGAATATCTCTACAGGGTTATCACCTTTTCTAAGAGAGGAATATAATGAGAATTAGCATAAAAATCAGCATATGCATATGAGGCAGTTACAAGCTCATGGCAGTTTTTTTCACCTGTAGGTGTTAAGAGATTCCATTTTTATAATGAGTATCATCCTGGCTCCATTTACCAGATTTTGTATTTCTACAAACTGTATATCTTGGGACAAGGATGCTAAGACCTCATTGATTTCAAGTTACTTAGAGTTGAAAGTTCATTCACACAGATTGCTACATTGATTTTTTTTTTCCCCCACTAGTTGGAATCAAACAATCCATTGCCCGGATTAAAGTGATTTTTTTTTCCTCTTGACAGGCCACCTGCTTTACACTTCACTAATCTTCACACACTGATATATACTAAAATATACTCTACACCTACATGCAGGGTTAAAAACAAAATAATAATAAAATAATAAAAATAATAATACAGACCTTACTAGAACTACTACCTAAGGCTGACTGAGCAGGACCTCCATCCATCCCACATAGACAATGAAGGCCATGTGAACATGGCAGTGGAACGGATTACTTTTGGCATTCAGGCGCTGCATTGACAGAGTATCTCATATTACAGAGAAACCCTCAGAATTTTTTTTTTAAAATGTAGATTGTGAGCCCCACATAGAGCTCACAATGTACATTTTTCCCTATCAGTATGTCTTTTAATTTTTTTTTGGAATATGGGATGGAAATCTATGCAAACACAGGGAGAACATACAAACTCCTTGCAGATGGTTTTATGCCCTTGGCGGGATTTGAACACCAGGACTCCAGCGCTGCAAGGCTGCAGTGCTAACCACTGAGCCACTGTGTGGCCCCCCCTCAGAATTTTTTAACCCCATTCCATTGTAATTATAATAGGGTTGTTAGCCATGTAGTTAAAAAATACACATCCAAGTCCTCTATTCCAATGTTTGAGGAATAAAGTGCAGTCATCTGTCTCTAAGAAAAAATAATGGTATGATATGTTTTTAGTCCCATGAATTGCATCTGCAGAACTGAAAGTGACTGATATCAGTCATGTGACCCTCACACATGTCATATGACCCCTGACAATCCTAATTGTCCAGGATATCAGTATGTTGAACAGCAGAACACATATAGTATTACTACAGCATCATCTCATCCTGTCTGTGGAGATTATTATTTTAGGCTACATTCATGTGTGTAGGCGTCTCCAGCATTAAGTGTAGTAGAAATCCCAGACAAAAAGTCCTATAAAGTCAAAAGATATCTGTAAAAAAACAAAAAACAAAACAAAACACAACTGACAGTCCTGTGATGGACCAGAAAAAAAAACAGATAAAATAATGCAGGTATCAAACTAATATTGTATTCTTATTTCTGTGGTTTGGGCGTTTTATTGATTTTATTTTTAGTTAACTTTTATTGACAACATCAAACCTCATGACAAACATGAGCGGGAGACAGACAGCCATGTAAACACACATAGTAAATGAATACACTAAAGATCTGTGCCTACCACGAGTCCTATTTAGTTATGTCATGGATATGTTCTGTATGCCAACCAAGCACTTGTATCTAACCCAATAGCGTACATCATGTATAGTCTTATTCTATTCGCCTATAGATGTATTAGACAGGACTTATTCATGAGCTATATCATTCTACTGTGCAGAAAGGGGTCTGCACTGATATAATAAATGTATATTAGCAGAATTTTAAATGTATGCACATTAGAAAATTGTATAATATCCCATTCTATGGATTATAAATAATATAAAAAAATATGGAATACCACTTTATCTTTACCATTTTAGGGGCTCTTCAGAAATGCGAAAATAAAGTGTACTGGAGAAGGCACAGGTTGGTCCCATATAATTTCAAGTTCCTGCCCATGCTATATGGCAACGTGTATCGGTGGTCACACAACATATCAGAAATTTAACGCTGCCCTTTGTTCATTCCTATAATTTTTATTATCACAGTCCAGGAAAACCAACTGAATCATGGGGGTCAAGTAACTATTCCCCTATTTGGTGCGGTTTGGTCATTTACAAATCTATACTGGCCTCTGACCCAACCCCTATCCACTTCTGATTCCTCTTTTATAGGAGTGTGACATATCACACATAACGTACCCTTTCAAAGAAATGTTTTTTTTCCACAATTCCTTAGTGTTTGCTAGGAAGAAATATAGGTTTGTTGCATCTAGATTACATGCAAAAGCTATTGTTGAGTCAAAACAGTGGTGAATTTCACATCCTGGGAAACCTATAAGGGATGGTGTTAGAGAAGAAGCGCTTTCTAACCAGTTAATAGTAAGGCAGCTCTGCCAGGACTGGATCGCTTACAGTCTATAAATGTATTTCCATTGACATTTAAAGGACACATAACCTTTCCTGCTGTCTCTGTTAATTAAACACAGCCCCAATTAAATTGGAACACAATGTTATTTTCATCTGTGACGTGACCGCCCTGTGCCTGTCTGTGTATAATCAATCACTATACGCATAGTCCTATCATTTAGTCCATAGTGAGCACCAGCGATGGGTAAATCATGTTAAGCTTGTACTGCCCAATGCAAACAACTAGAAGTATAAAACAGCCCATATACACTCACCGGCCACTTTATTAGGTACACCTGTCCAACTGCTCGTTAACACTTAATTTCTAATCAGCCAATCACATGGCGGCAACTCAGTGCATTTAGGCATGTAGACATGGTCAAGACAATCTCCTGCAGTTCAAACCGAGCATCAGTATGGGGAAGAAAGGTGATTTGAGTGCCTTTGAACGTGGCATGGTTGTTGGTGCCAGAAGGGCTGGTCTGAATATTTCAGAAACTGCTGATCTACTGGGATTTTCACGCACAACCATCTCTAGGGTTTACAGAGAATGGTCCGAAAAAGAAAAAACATCCAGTGAGCGGCAGTTCTGTAGGCGGAAATGCGTTGTTGATGCCAGAGGTCAGAGGAGAATGGCCAGACTGGTTCGAGCTGATAGAAAGGCAACAGTAACTCAAATAGCCACCCGTTACAACCAAGGTAGCCAGAAGAGCATCTCTGAACGCACAGTACGTCGAACTTTGAGGCAGATGGGCTACAGCAGCAGAAGACCACACCGGGTGCCACTCCTTTCAGCTAAGAACAGGAAACTGAGGCTACAATTTGCACAAGCTCATCGAAATTGGACAATTGAAGATTGGAAAAACGTTGCCTGGTCTGATGAGTCTCGATTTCTGCTGCGACATTCGGATGGTAGGGTCAGAATTTGGCGTCAACAACATGAAAGCATGGATCCATCCTGCCTTGTATCAACGGTTCAGGCTGGTGGTGGTGGTATCATGGTGTGGGGAATATTTTCTTGGCAGTCTTTGGGCCCCTTGGTACCAATTGAGCATCGTTGCAACGCCAAAGCCTACCTGAGTATTGTTGCTGACCATGTCCATCTCTTTATGACCACAATGTACCCAACATCTGATGGCTACTTTCAGCAGGATAATGCGCTATGTCATAAAGCTGGAATCATCTCAGACTGGTTTCTTGAACATGACAATGAGTTCACTGTACTCCAATGGCCTCCACAGTCACCAGATCTCAATCCAATAGAGCATCTTTGGGATGTGGTGGAACGGGAGATTCGCATCATGGATGTGCAGCCGACAAATCTGCGGCAACTGTGTGATGCCATCATGTCAATATGGACCAAAATCTCTGAGGAATGCTTCCAGCACCTTGTTGAATCTATGCCACGAAGAATTGAGGCAGTTCTGAAGGCAAAAGGGGGTCCAACCCGTTACTAGCATGGTGTACCTAATAAAGTGGCCGGTGAGTGTATATCATATGTTGCAAGTTGTCCGAACCAGACAATTTTAGGAAGTTCAACAGGGGATTTCTTCTTTGTCCTGTTCAGTAAATATGCACAACTCTGATGAGCTGAGTGTCAATGTATATAGGAGAACTGGGTGAGGTTGCAGTCGAAGATATAGCTGTATTATTTGTATGGGCAGTTTAAGAAGCAGATCTCAGGGGATTTGTTTCTCCTGGCATTAGGAAATTGTTTATTGATTAAACTAAATCTGATTAAATTAATATTCTCTCTATGCCATAAAACAGGCCTAGATGGCCATAACTGTGGCCCTTTTTTTGCCCCAAAGATGCACTTTCCTCCTTCACTGCCCCACTCACTACTTTAGGAAAAAGAGTGGAATGGGCCAGGCATCAAGGTGGGCTGAGGCCAGAATACTGGCATGAGTTATACCAAAACTCTAGGAAAATCCATCAGAGACTTACATTTCAGTTCCAGCGCATGGGTGCTCGGGAGATGTCCCAGAATTATTAAGATGCTAGACTCTGGCACATACAGAACTAGTGGGGGAATTGATTAAAGGGATCCTATCATTAGAATCCCTTTTTTTCTAACTAACATGTAGGAATAGCCTACAGGAAAAGGCTATTCTTCTCCTACCTTTAGATGTCTTCTCCGCGCCGCCGTTCGGTATATAATCCGGTATTCGTCGGTATGCAAATGAGTTCTCTCACAGCACTGGGGGCGTCCCCAATGCTGCGAGAGAACTCTGCAGCGCCGCCTCCATCTTCTTCAGGAACCAGTCTCTATGCGTTGTATTCCGGCCTGGCTTTCAATCTTCTACGCATCCGCAGTCGGCTCTGCCAGCGGGCCTCAGACTGCACCTGCGCGCGGCCATTTTTTTGTGGCTGCTTACTACAAGAGCTTGCGTAAACGGCCACAAAAAAAATAGCCGCATGTAGGTGCAGTTGGCTCTGCCCAAGGCCCGCTGGCAGAGCCGACTGCGGATGCATAGATGATTGAAAGCCAGGCCGGAATACGACGCGTAGAAATCGGTTCCTGAAGAAGATGAAGGAGGCGCTGGAGAGTTCTACCATAGCTTTGGGGTTGCCCTCAGTACTGTTTGAGCGTTGGGGCCCATCCCCCAGTGCTGCGAGAGAACAAATTTGCATACTGACAAAAACTGGATTATATACCGAACGGTGGCGCAGAGAAGACATCTAAAGGTAGGAGAAGAATGGCCTTTCTTAAGGCTATTCCTATGTGAAAAAAAAAGGGATTCTAATGATAGAATCCGTTTAAGACTGGTGTACGAAATGCTAGTTTTAATAAATTCCTGGCAGTGTCTCAAGGACCTCACCTGTTCATGCATTACGTGGTTCACCATTCATGTATAGGGTACATTTATAGTCAGACATGGTTTCCTCGGATGGTAACAGCTGATTGTTGAGGGTTAGAGGATCCAGGTACATAAAAGATCATAACTACTTCCCAACAACCAGCAACAAAAGATTGGAGATTTGAAAAGTCATTGTAAGAAATTTTGGGGATTGGCCAAAATCAAGATCAGGAAAGAGTTTTTTCCTTGTGTGAACAAGGTGAGTGTTGCCTAGTGACATATTTACTGAGAACCGTGCAACTGGCCATTGTGAACACCAATACCAGTAGTAGCATTTACATTTACCAATTCTATTACTGATGGTATTTATACATGCTCAGTCCAGTGGATCAATGATATACAACACATTGGGCAGTTACTGCGTTTACGCTAGTTAATACAATTGTTCAGAAATTAATAAATCTCAGTGCTAATTGGGCAGTATAAAAAAGCCATAAAAGCCACTGTGTATCTTTACTGCTGCAGTGCACAGACTGCTATGAATTGGTTCTATATGTCCATGCTGATAAATATTCCAGTGTGGCCTTATCATTCATTTCCTTTCACTGCAGTCCCTGTAAGTTGTCATTTGTGGAAGGTATAAGAGGGTCCACAATTAGAACAAACAAGGGCAGTGATATGAAAGGGGTCTTTGTCACCCTGGGACATTTGTGATAAGAGGCAGATGAATGTTCAGAGCTTGTGTTTTGTTGCTTGCACACATTGTATAAGATACCATTCAGGGGAGTACAATAGATAAATTAACATAAAAGTAGGCTATTTTCGGCACCAGTTGTATGTATGTATGTAATATATATGTGTATGTATTTATGTATGTGAATTTGGACTAAATTATTACATATATTTTTCCATATTCCTTTCTTTGCCACTAAAATCAGCTGACCTTCAGTGAATTGCTGTTGCTATGAATGTAAGGTATGCTTGTACATAGCAACCTGCTGGATCCTCTCCTGACTGCAATGTTTCTGGGTCAATTATCATCTTAATATAGGGCGGCTGCAGGCATCCTGTGCGCGATTGTGGAAGTGTTTGTCCCAGATGGCTGCATTGAGCAGGTCATGTGGAAATGTGAAATGTGAATGTAGGAGAAGGGTGATGGGAAATGTCAGTAATATTAGCAAAGTAATCAGGCGATAGCTCCATTAAATATTAAAGCTTGTCTTTATTAGCCAGGGTGTAGTTTGGAACAACATGTTATACGGTACTTGTTTTATAATGGTTCTCATTGACATTATTGCTACTATTACAATATTTAACCTTAGTCCTATATACTTCATAGCACTAGATATATTTGCATTAGGATAAAAGTATTGTCTTTAGAGACATTTTTGTAATTGGTACAATGATATATAGATTATAATATATTATTATATGGTACAATTATATATATAATATATAAAATATAGTATAATTTATATCGCTACATTGTTGTTTTCATGATCAAATGAGTATAATATGCAAGCTAACAAAGAATTTAAAAAAAAAAATAAATACTATTTATCATATGATGATAAAATACAAAGATATTTTGGCCAGATATATAAATGGTGTCTTTTTTCTAATTTTGTACCTCTTTACAGTCAATGGCAGATGCATAGATGTAAACTCTTACTTGACGGGAAAGAAAAGCCCCAATTGTTAAAGGATGCTCAGCTATTCAGCAAATACCTTGCACTCGCCATAATGGGCCTACTTACTTGAGTGACCTTGTGCCCTCTCCTTGTGTTTGTCTGGGAAGCCATCACATGTAAAGTGTCTGAGTGGCACAGGAACTACAACAAACTCGTTGAATAAGCTTAGCAAAGATTGAATGTTAATGGTTTGGGGTTTCTTAACCATTGGTTAAAATAAAATATTCCATAATGTCTTTGGAGTTTCTCTCTAACAGTCTGCCATCAGACAGTATTCTGCACATCCAGCGTCAAGTTACATTTTTTTAGTTATATTTATGGACTTCTAGTTAGTTTAGGACGTTAAACATAAAATTTTGGTAAAATAGATTGTAATTCTTAGTCTTTTAACAATTTGAAAAAAAATGTATAAAAATACTACATATAAAATTAAGTAGCCATTAAAGTATTTGTTTTTCTTTGAAAAGTGGGTCAGATCTGGTGACTTTACATCAGTGGTGGTTGCAGACAATACACCTGCCTGTTTAGTACTACACTTTCCTTTAAATGTTTCTAGTAGCAAGGTTTTCCTAAAACCTACTCCTCACTAGTCAGTGAAGAAGAAAAGTCATGTAAATGATAGCAGCATGGCCACGTAGAATCAACCAACAAGTAGAAATGAGCTATCATATCTTTCCAGCCCCACAGAACAGACAAAGTGCTGCATGGCTTTCATGGAGGTAGGGGCGGGCTTGGATAACAATAGCTGAAAGCCAATACTGCCCCTTTCAGTGCTGAGCCCTGTGCTGGAGCTAAGGAACTTCAGTAGCAGGGAATTGAGCTGAGAGAACTCTGGGGATGGTGGAAAGGTGGGGGGTAGTGGAGGCGAGATGACAGTCTGCTGAGAGAAGGGGGGAGTGTAGATGCAATGAGGCAGAAAGTCTAAAGCACAAGTGAGTTAAGGCTTCACTCAGGTCTTTCCATACAAGCATCTTTTCTCCACATCTGCTATTGTGACTCGGAGATTATACTATGGAAAAGGATTTTTGGGGTCAAAGCTTACCAGCAAGTTTTAGGGTAGGATGCTGCGCCTGTAAAGACTCATAAGAGGAGAGTGGTGGTCTCAGCACTTGGACGCACCTGCAACCGGTCTATGGGCTTTGAACTTTGAAGCTCCTCAGAAATGGTTGTGTTTATCAACACTAAGCTGAAGTCACTCATCAGTCTGTTCAAGAAGAAGAGTAAGTATTCCTTTTAACATGTGCCCTGGCCTGAGGGACTTTTCTCAAGGCTCTATCAATAATGGTGGGGTTGGTTAGTCGTCTTGATTATTATTAACATCATGCTTTGTGTGCTAATGCAGATTTATAGGAGCTACCGTAGTAGGAGGTTTGCTCCACCTTGCACTTTTCCACCATTAACTCGCCTCACACGTGTCATCTTGATGCAGTTTTTTTAATGCATTTTTTTAAACCAAAGCTATAAATGGATTAAAAATAGACAGAAGATGAATCTCTCCTATTTGCTTCCCCTTATCCCGTGATCCTTTCTTGACAATGGTTAACAAACTGCATCAAAACGGCACGTGTGAAGGCACGCTCATATTTTCAGGATACATTTCTCTAGGTTAAATTCTTTAGTTAATCTTTAGCAGATTAAATTACCATTGTAATGCATGCTTATAAGGTCTGTCAGCATTCATTTTTTATTGCCTTTGGTTTGTATATGGGTTATTTATATATAGGTGTATCTATGGTGTATGTTGTATTGTAATACTGCATTAGTATTACATTTAGATTTATAGTATGTTGTATTTGTATCACATATATTCAGTACCTAAATGCATGGGTTGGTACCACATATTATCCAATGTACAGAGGTGTACAGTTCTATCACTTGTTTTATTAGTGAATGCCTCTTTCAGAGCTGGGCGTCTAGATTGTGAAGCATGCTCCATAGAGATAACTAATAGATGGAATTAATTTGCAGACGGCGCTCCAACCTCTCAGCGTGCCCATGAAAAGCTTTGCTGATTTAGACTCGGTAATGCTGCTAGCCTAGCCTAGAGATTTGTTTAGAGATCCTCCCTAAGCACAAGTTATAGAACAATAGAGCAGCGAGCAGCGTGCTACTCTAGGCTGGACTGACAATGAGCACTTGCTGCAGAGTTGTTACTATGGTTCAGAGCGTTGAGCAAATATTTCATATCACCATTACTGTGCTTACTGATGATATCTTGAATACTGTTTTGAGGTCTTCAAAGAAACAGAGACTGTGGTTGTGATCTTGGGGGGTTGTTATGGTGAGCTGTAAAGGCATCTGGGAGTTCACAGCCATTTAAGCCCCTGGGTGCCAAGTGTCATCCTACAACAGATATATCAAATTCCACCTTGTTGTACTGGTTACACGTAGATAACCTGTTTTTACATATGAATCTCCCTAATATACAGTAGTGCATAGTAAGCCTTCAATCTGAGCTGACATTCACAAAAACCTAGTTGTAGTATTAATTTTGCAAAGGCACTAATATTGTTCTCAATATTGTTAATAGGGTCGCTATAGCTTTATACGCCTAACCTAAAACTAGATATGCATGGATAGATATCATCAATGTGACTGATCATTGTTCCGGCGATAGATTACTTATTAGGGTAGGTTTAGAGAATAACAGACTCATTTAGCCAAGTGATTTAAGAAAAGAGGAGGGTTATTGGGTATATATTTGTATACATGAATTTAGTCATGACTGTATAACTTTGGGACTATATACATTGAGCTTTGTAAAGATAAGCAAGGTAGTGGATAAATAATACCAACACCATTTTAGTAAATATCTATATAGGGCTATATAAGCTTTTTTACTTGTTGATCACTTTTGATGGTTAGATTATATGCCTAGAATATCTTTGCATATAATGCAGTAAAAATGTTTTCCTAGGTAACTTCAAAGCCTTCAGACTTACCAGTTACTACGGTATATAACCATAGACAAAAGTACGGCAAGACAATTGCACTTAGTATCATTTACAACGGTATGTAGTAGTTTGTCCCTACCTAGAGGCTTCTTTCTCATGGCCACCAGCCTAGAGTCCAGCATGTTACTTATGGCTTTGCTATGTTCTTTGACTAATTGATCCTTTACTTATATCCTAAATTGTAAGCATAAACTGTTTATTGGCAGAACAAAATAACATTTCCCTTTAAAGAATACACCGCTTCAACTTTACAAGCAGCCTAACAAATAGCGGACCTTTCTAACCCCGTCATAAAACATGGATGGCTTGTAGCCACCTTGCAGAGTAGACAGAGCGTTTGGCTAGTAAAAAGCTAGTTATTTATCAGTAGAATACACCGCTCACTATTACATGCTCCTGTTCCTGTAGGCTCTGGGTTTAGTACATGCTAATTTCTGCAATATGACACTTCTCTATCCATATGGCAGTACTGTAGTTTCCATTGTCACTTGCTGCCTGCACCTGACACATGCCTCTTGGGATAATGTGACTGTAGTATTTTATGTGTATGTACGGTATATCCCTGACAGCAGTGGAAAGCAATCTGGGGCACTAGTTTGAGTATTGCGTTGTTTTATATTGTAGATAGGAGAAGTGATCTATTTAGAAGGCTATTCTTTCTTGGGAAGATGGTTCCTCCCTGTTTAATATTGGTTGCCTTTCAGATAAAATACATATTTGATAGCAGATGGAATGGCTTGTCTTGAAATGTAATTCAGTGTGTAAACACAGTAAACACTCTGCTGTGTGAACTGATTTACTGCCATTTGGTTTCTGTGTGACAGTCCCAGCCAAATTTTTTGACATTTTGAGTTTTTATTACATTTTACAAAATTATATCATATATTGAGAAATCATGCAAACCATCAGTGGGATCAATACGTCATACCTCTCATTTCTCTTGTTTGTCGTGTAAAATACAGGCCAGTGAATGCTGGCTCACCTCATCACTTAATCCTGCTTATCTTGGTTTTAACGTTATCCAGCATCTTTCTAGTTGACCAATTTATTACCTGTTGACCAAATTTTTTTTAATGTAGTCTACATATATAGTTATTTATAACCACAAATTATTGATTTCTATCAGTTCTTCATCCTTTCAGTTAAGATTTAAGAAGGCAAATTTAATGACTATTTTAAGATTATGTTGATTTATGTTCTCCCTTAGAATCTCTGAGTATTCTTTAACCTTGAACTAGTGAACAAAATTGCTGAGTACTTAGATCTCAGTTTCTAGGGCCATTAATCTGAAATTAAGCCATATGCTGTACCAAATATTTGATACAGCTCACTGGACAGTGTTGCTGGCCGCATCATGGACATGGTGCCATGCCAGCTGCTTCTTCATTTATCAGCTTCCTCAAGCAGAATACCAACTGGGAAGATGCACAATCACTTCCAGACACTTGCAGAAACCACATCCAAGCAAACAGGTCACTTAAAGCTGACCGTACAAATTATTGTTGGTTAAACCTTCCAATTTCTGCAGGAGAGGCCAATGATCAAATATATATATATAGATATATATTTGAACAATGTAACAGTACTCTGGGGGGGATATTGGAAAGAAGATTCGGACAGGTTGTATTTCAGAAGACACTGTAAGATGCTGTCCAAGCAGTCTGCACTTTGCACTCTTCCCACTCTCTAACCATACAGACTTATGATGGTCAAGAGATATGTTTGAGGCTGTTGGACATCTGATGAATATTACAGTCTTTACACTAAAACATGTAATGCTACCTTACCTAAAGACCTATAAGCCAAGCAACACTGCATTACACTGTATGGACCTTATCCCCTTGCAATGTGTTTTGAGAACATATGCTCTGTAACAATATATAATACTTAATACACGTATCAGTGTAATTTTTCATATCTTTGTAAAGCTTGTTTACCTATGGTGCTTTGAGATCAGTTACAGTATCTAATCAAAGTTTTTTCATTTCTCTAGCGGTTTCCAATCTAGATGATGAAAGTAAGTGGACGGTCCATTACACAGCATCTTGGCACCAACAGGAGAATGTCTTCCTTCCACCATCCAGACCTGCATGTGTAGAGGATCTGCACAGGCAAGCCAAAGTCAACCTGAAGACAGTGCTGCGAGGTAAGGACTGTGCTGCTTCTATACATGTGGAACCTGTCAGGTCCCAAATCAATAAAAGTGCCTTGTAGGGACCTATAATTGGAGCAGAAACATACCTTTGTGGCCCTAAAACCAATGCAGATTTTTTTATGGACCTGAAATCAGGCTGCGAGTGCAGTGGCAATGGGACAGGTTTGTTTACAGGTAACTGCAAGTCTTCTGGATCTTCTCTGGAATTACTGCCCAATGCAGCTCTTTTAGGTTTCTACCTCAATCACAGCCATCTACAGGCAGATTTGCCAAATCAGGCCCACCCCTCATGCACATGCAGGTTGGTTTGCCTATTCATAAAAATAGATTATATCTACTTTGTTTCTGCAGCTTGTAGCTACAAAGGTATTTTCCTGTTCCCATTAAAGGCCACTACAGCACCTTTATAGGTTTCAGATTGCGAAGTTCCATGCAGATAAAAAAAAAAAACAACTGATGTTAAAACTGTAAATAAAAGCAATCTGATACAAATTAAATAGTAATTTTAGTCAATTTAAGTCGTGTACAGAGAAATCTCTTAGAAAAGTAGTCCTTTGGAAGGAGGGTGGTGTTCTCAAAGAAAATCATCGTTATGCTTAGTACATGGTAAAACTGAAAATCTTAAAGATGAAATATGATCGGGGGAAGGGGTGGTCTTCTCAGCATCTCATTGACCTATGAACTCTCTTGGTCATCTAACCTATCGTCACATTGTGTAAGGTAATACAATGTCAGTATATCTTAGATACTGTCCAGTGTACTTTAGTTGCATCTATTGTTGTGTATCTGTAGATTATTGATTTATACTACCGTACTATAGCCATCTTGCCTCTATGTGAGTCCTATAACTCTTCTAGACCATTGTCATAGTTCCTTCCACTACATGAAATATAGATATACCTTTCATTATTCTAGATGTTCTTAATGTTGTTGTTTCAGTATTTGATTAAAGCATGTCGAAACCTAAGGGAAACCCCACTAAGGTTGTGTAATGTATATTGCTATTGAGTGAAGAATAAAAGGCCCATTTAGGTTTTGTATTTCTTTAACATGTAACTGGGAGGAAATCTAATGAATCTCTAACTACTGCATAGGCTTATATGATTGGTCTCAGCACTGGGGATACTAATCCTGCTTAAAAGCTTATTCTGTCTTACTACTAATCTTACGTTACACTGAAGGACTGGGATTTAAGAGTAGGTTGCTTCTTCTTGAGGTGGAGGAGTCACCGTCAGGTCTGCACAGATGCTGTGCTTTTCCTAACAAGTGTGGCACTTATCACTATGGGAACATGTAATAACTTAGGGAAATCCAGTCTGATCCATATGAGGTGTCCTTAGAAACACATATGGCTACTTTATCTGCTTTGACATTTGCCTTTAAAGTGTGACATAATACAATTGTAGACTGAATTGTAGGAAATACAGACTTGTATTATCTGTATTATCTGCAAAGGATTATTTATGATGGATAGTGGAAAGAAAACGTATTGTTATATTACAAAACAAAAGATGCCAAAGTTGTTCTCACCTAGTACAATAAGGAATGGAACATAATAGACAATACTGTTTACAGATATTCTAAAGATGGTTACAGAAATAAGAATTATCAAAAGATCCTGGAACATCTGTAATGCTCTTGAAAAGAGGGGGGGGCATCCCAAACTTTCAGAATCGTCGATAAAACTCCCAGGCATGGCAGAATGCCACCCAAATTTAGTGTTCAAAATAACCCTCTTATATTGCAATCTGCTGCTGCATTAAACAATAAAAAACCATTATACTACCGAGAGATAAGTCCAATGAGTCTCATTACACTCATCTCTGGTGCTTCCAGTGCACATGCTGTTCTTCAGTGAATGCAGAGACGTACACTTCGACTTCACTGCGTATGCGCCTGAGGTTTGTGCACGCACTGAAGCTGAGGTATTCTATTATAGCTTCACTGAAGAACTGTGCTGGCGAAGGGAATACAGCCAGTAGGTGAGTATAGAGCATTTTCATTTTTAATGCGGCTTAAATAAATCCCATCGGTGCACCCTTAAAGGGATCCTATCATTCAGAAGTAATTTTTTGTCCATAACACGTCAGAATAGCCTTAAAGGCTATTTGTCACCTACCTTTAGATGTCTTCTCTGTGCCGCCATTCGCTGGTATGCAAATGAATTCTCTCGCAGCACTGGGGGCGGGCCCCAGTGCTCAAAAAGCCCCTGTGTGAGCCTTCAATTAATAATGCCCCGTGTGTGCCCTCAAAAATTAATGGTGCTCCTGAAGTAATAATGTTTATTGTACCCCATAATAATGCCTGGATGCACCTTAAATTAGTACTAACCAAGTCCCCAGTGGCTTATGCCCTAATGGCCCTTATATTATGCCTAAATAGACCTTATATTATGCTCCATGCATAAATACTACTCCCTAACACTGCCTTATATTAAAGGTGTTAGCCATCTCCTCTGCTGCTATATATATATATATATATATATATATATATATATATATATAGGTTGCAACTGCGATGTCACATTGATGATTGGCTGTAGCAATCCTGTGTGAATGTGACGTCACTGCTGCAGCCACTCAGAGCAATGGAGGAGGAGGGCTGAACAGCGCAGGAATGGAGGGGAGGATGCAACCCCTTTTATAATGTCACCTTATAGAAGATAATTTATAAATGAGGTCTTATTATATTATTGTCCACACAACATTTTAATTATGGTCCTGAATTGTGGAATAAGAAATTACTCTCGACCCTCTGATGCAGGGCACCTGAACCTCCTTCCTTCTCCCTCTTGTTATAAAATGAAAGCTGCAAGTCACTTCATGCCTACAAAGCACTGAGACAGACACAGTGATCTGCTCCAAAATGCAGACGTGCTGTGGTGACAGTGCCTCGTAGGTTGGAGTGGCTCGCAGCCTACAAGTTAAGAATGGTAGAGCAGGAAGCCAGCAGTCTCCTCCTCTACCAAATAGTTGTATCGGTGACTTTCAGATGTCGATATAATTGACATTGCTGGTTTCTTATTGCCACCCCTCTAGCTATGCATCTGTCTACAGATACTGTAAAATTATGTTTTGATACTGTACAAAGTAGGTTAGCTTTCACATTTTTTGCTGATGTCATTGGTAAAAGAGCCAATTGTAATATTGGTTATCAGACAAGAGACTACTGCAATGCTATCTGAAGGGATGGGAAAATTAGCAATTACGGTATGTCTCTTTATTAACAAGTGTCCTGTGGGTGAGCCTACACAACAAATCCAGGGCCGCCTCTGAAGCTCCACTCATGGTGGCCCATGGCCCATGCTGAACTAAACTTTGCTGGCATAACACTTCCCTAAGAAACTAGAAAGTCACCTATACATGTTCCATAATACAATTGTCTACAGAGTCCTTTTTGTGGTTTCTCTACAACATTGTTAACATATGGTATGCTGCTTGCTTTCTAGAAGTTGTTTTTATATCACGCAATACTAATAGCCATTTTGCTATAGAAGGTTTCGGTATGAAAACCAGCAGCACTAAACTAGTGTTTAGTAAGGCTTGTAACAATGGGAAAAAAAACACCACCTGTCAATTTGGTTTATGTGGCTAAGATATGGTGCCAACGCAGGAGTTCGTAGACAGGCAGCAAGTTCCATGTTCATCCATCAACTCTGACTTTCCATTGTGTTAAGCTCATTCCTGTAGACATTTGGCAGTAGAGCCAAGGCTGAAGGTAGCAGTTCTTCACTGCTCGGGTATGACCATGAAAGAGTAGCTGTTATGAATCTTTTTATTATGTGACTTGCCCCAGACTGCCCTCTGTTAAATCATGTGTGAATAAGACCAGTCTGCTGATTAATATATGCAGTTCTCTATCCCCATGTCTCACTTAGTGCAACGAGTCATTCACTTGTATTAATCTGTGGGAATAGACATACTTAAAGCAACAACACGCAAACTGAGTATAAGCAACTCCTGTATACAAAAATATAAACTTATGCCCAAATGTACTGGAGCAGATACAAAAAATATACAGGCATGTGGATGAGGATTTACTACAGTCAAAACAACTGTTGTAGTAAATTTACACTTTTGTATAACACATGGAGGACTGGAAAGGTTTTAAAGAATTTGAAGTGGCCTGCTAGTTACATAACAATACAGATATTACATAAAAGTATGGGGAGAATTTTTAGCAAATGGCAGTGGACAACTGTAGGGGTTAAAGTTACTTTTTTAGTATCTTTTACACTGCATATATGGTAAATGTTAGGCACGGGAATATTAGAGGTTGTGCCATTAATACAAATACCTGTAAGTAAACAGAATATACATTTTAGACAGTCTTTCTAAAGTAACATTATTAAAAAAGAAATGATTGACCTTATCTCTTCTTCTGCTAAGGAGGAAAGCAGCTGAGAGTGGTGAGGTGCTTATCTAATGTCTATTTCCCTCATTGCCTGAGCCCTGAATCAGAATGGCTACCATTTAGGGTTATATAATGCTGCTGCTCATGCTAGGCTTTCTGTCTGAAAAGCAGAAAGTAAGCCTATGTCCTATTTAAATAATATCAACTAAGGTCACAGCAGAAGCTGTACTGTATTCTACCGGGCATACATGACTAACAGATCCTGGCTAGAATGACATGCAAATTAAGCTTCAATATTAACATTTTTTTTATTGATGGCACAACCCCTTTAAGGTCACATAAACCATACATTCTGAGTCATATGGAGTCAGTCCAAAAGTCCCCTAATGTCTGTCTTTAGTTTAAATGCCTCTTTTTTTCCTATCCTCAAGAGGTAAGCCACTGCAAACATGTCTATCAGTGGGAGAGCTGGGAGAAATGGCTTTTGTCCCTGTTCATTTAAAGTACCGTAGTCGGAGAGTAATAAAGCGCTTACAGGCTTTTATAAATCAGTTATGAGAACATCAATGTTACTGTCAGAGATATAGAATTCCCAGGCACCAGGCATTTACAGGTGCAGACATTAAAGCAAACATCACATTGTTCAGCCATGTGAAAAAGACTCCTTGTTTTTACTATAACACAGAACGTCTCAGTGCTTTTGGAACTAGTTTGTTTAAAGAGATTGTGTTTTCACAATATAGGACAATATATCAATCTTGTGGCCTTTGTCATTTTAATATAGGCACTACATTTCTGTATATGGATGCATCTGCACCAAAGGATGAAGTAGTGACTCACTTCTATCCGGCCATCCTTTTTATTACTGTACCATTCTTGGCCAGACATGTTGTTCACTTCTTAATGGCAACATTTATTCATTTATTATTTTATTAAACTAGTGCCATTTTATCAGGGTGGCTCCATGCCAACAAATAAGCCAACTGCTTAATGTATTAGTTTTAGTTAGATCTTTAAACACAAAGTGGAATTTAAAGGCGATGTCTGCCTTTGCTACCCTCTTTATCTTATTGCTACCACGCATCTAAAATAAAAAATAAATTATATATACACACACACACACACACACACACACACTGTTGGCCAAAAGTATTGGCACCCCTGCAATTCTGTCAGATAATACTCAGTTTCTTCCAGAAAATGATTGCAAGCACAAACTCTTTGGTATTAATATCTTCATTTATTTTGCTTGCAATGAAAAAACACAAAAGAGAATAGAAAAAAAGTCAAATCATTGATCATTTTACACAAAACTCGAAAAATGGGCTGGACAAAAGTATTGGCACCCTCAGCCTAATACTTGGTAGGACAACCTTTAGACAAAATAACTGCGAACAACCGCTTCCGGTAACCATCAATGAGTTTCTAACAATGCTCTGCTGGAATTTTAGACCATTCTTCTTTGGCAAACTGCTCCAGGTCCCTGAGATTTGAAGGAGGGACCATGTTCTTTTCTTTGAAGGCCTCTTTTTTTCCCCCTAAAAACTCTATGTTGATGCCTTTTCCCAAAAAGCTCTACTTTTGTCTCATCTGACCAGAGAACCTTCTTCCAAAACGTTTTTGGCTTTCTCAGGTAAGTTTTGGCAAACTCCAGCCTGACTTTTTTATGTCTCTGGTTAAGATGTGGGGTCTTCCTGGGTATCCTACCATGCAGTCCCTTTTCATTCAGACGCCAACGGATAGTACGGGTTGACACTGTTGTACACTCGGACTGCAGGGCAGCTTGAACTTGTTTGGATGTTAGTCAAGGTTCTTTATCCCCCATCCGCACAATCTTGCATTGAAATCTCTCGTCAATTTTTCTTTTCCGTCCACATTTAGGGAGGTTAGCCACAGTGCCATGGGCTTTAAACTTCTTGATGACACTGTGCACAGTAGACACAGGAACATTCAGGTCTTTGGAGATGGACTTGTAGCCTTGAGATTGCTCATGCTTCCTCACAATTTTGCTTCTGAAGTCCTCAGACAGTTCTTTGGTCTTCTTTCTTTTCTCCATGCTCAATGTGGTACACACAAGGACACAGGACAGAGGTTGAGTCAACTTTAATCCATTTCAACTGGCTGCAAGTGTGATTTAGTTATTGCCACCACCTGTTAGGTGCCTCAGGTAAGTAACAGGTGCTGGTAATTAAACAAATTAGAGATGCATCACATGATTTTCCAAAGAGTGCCAATACTTTTGTCCACCCCCTTTTTTATGCTTGGTGTGGAATTATATCCAATTTGGCTTTTTGACAATTCTCTTTGTGGTTTTCCTTTGAAGACAATTTAAATGAAGATAATAATACCAAAGAATTTGTGATTGCAATCATTTTCTGGAAGAAAACGAGTATTATCTGACAGAATTGCAGGGGTGCCAATACTTTTGGCCCACACTGTATATGTCTTGAGCCATTAGAAACTTAAAAAAAAAAAAAAAAAAAAAAAATATATATATATATATATATATATATATATATATATATATATATATGTGTCTGTCTGTCTGTATCACACATATCATTAGCCACATCACTATTTTCTACATAAGAAACTTTCATCTGAGGCCTTTTAAGGCCTGCTGATTTTAAGCAGATTCCGTATTTTCCCTGCATATGTCCGCCAATCATACCACCATCATCCCCTCCAGCTTTATTTCCATTGTCATCCCAGGAATTTACAGAATATCCACAAGCACTTGTGACATTGTAAACATAAAGTGTGCTTCCTCCTCATAGCCCTGCTCACCTGCATAGTGGAGATGGTATACACTAAACTTCCTATAACAGAAAATATATCCCTCAGTTTCCCACCAGAGAAAGGAGGGGGTTGGGCAACAAAAGACCGGAACCAAATGACTAAGCAGATAGGATGTTATTGAGGAATAAAAACCACCATTGCTTGTGAGACGTGAGCTCCACGAACCCCTATACTGCACTTGGACCCTTATGAATAGGAAATACATGTTAGTGTCTGAGATGCATACAATACACCCATTCATTTACACTCCAGCTTAGCTGCTTCAAACAGATGTGATGACATAATGCACGAGACTGAATTGACTAAGGGTTTTAGTGTCTGATTTAGAGATATTAGGTTTTGCTTTCATTCAGCTTAGCTTCATCACTAGTCATATTGGCATAATAAATATCTAGTATTGGGTTCAGTTCTAGGTGGCGTCCTACTTACACATTGTATAGCTATAAACATTTACCATTTCACATCTTTATTTCCGGATGTGATGGCTGAAAGCCGTCCTGTAGAATTTACATTCCAAAGCTTCTTTGCCATCAGCCATTCCAAATAACTGAATATTTCTTCTAAAGCAATATTCTAGGGTATATACACCAAATACAATAAGGTATTCAAGACCAGACATGTTAATGGTGTTAGAATCCATAGCCGAGCTGCATGACAAATCTATAGTAACTGTTAGAGATGAGCGAACACTAAAATGTTCGAGGTTCGAAATTCGATTCGAACAGCCGCTCACTGTTCGAGTGTTCGAATGGGTTTCGAACCCCATTATAGTCTATGGGGAACATAAACTCGTTAAGGGGGAAACCCAAATTCGTGTCTGGAGGGTCACCAAGTCCACTATGACACCCCAGGAAATGATACCAACACCCTGGAATGACACTGGGACAGCAGGGGAAGCATGTCTGGGGGCATAAAAGTCACTTTATTTCATGGAAATCCCTGTCAGTTTGCGATTTTCGCAAGCTAACTTTTCCCCATAGAAATGCATTGGCCAGTGCTGATTGGCCAGAGTACGGAACTCGACCAATCAGCGCTGGCTCTGCTGGAGGAGGCGGAGTCTAAGATAGCTCCACACCAGTCTCCATTCAGGTCCGACCTTAGACTCCGCCTCCTCCGGCAGAGCCAGCGCTGATTGGCCGAAGGCTGGCCAATGCATTCCTATGCGAATGCAGACTTAGCAGTGCTGAGTCAGTTTTGCTCAACTACACATCTGATGCACACTCGGCACTGCTACATCAGATGTAGCAATCTGATGTAGCAGAGCCGAGGGTGCACTAGAACCCCTGTGCAAACTCAGTTCACGCTAATAGAATGCATTGGCCAGCGCTGATTGGCCAATGCATTCTATTAGCCCGATGAAGTAGAGCTGAATGTGTGTGCTAAGCACACACATTCAGCACTGCTTCATCAAGCCAATACAATGCATTAGCCAGTGCTGATTGGCCAGAGTACGGAATTCGGCCAATCAGCGCTGGCCAATGCATTCTATTAGCCCGATGAAGTAGAGCTGAATGTGTGTGCTAAGCACACACATTCAGCACTGCTTCATCAAGCCAATACAATGCATTAGCCAGTGCTGATTGGCCAGAGTACGGAATTCGGCCAATCAGCGCTGGCTCTGCTGGAGGAGGCGGAGTCTAAGGTCGCTCCACACCAGTCTCCATTCAGGTCCGACCTTAGACTCCGCCTCCTCCGGCAGAGCCAGCGCTGATTGGCCGAAGGCTGGCCAATGCATTCCTATGCGAATGCAGACTTAGCAGTGCTGAGTCAGTTTTGCTCAACTACACATCTGATGCACACTCGGCACTGCTACATCAGATGTAGCAATCTGATGTAGCAGAGCCGAGGGTGCACTAGAACCCCTGTGCAAACTCAGTTCACGCTAATAGAATGCATTGGCCAGCGCTGATTGGCCAATGCATTCTATTAGCCCGATGAAGTAGAGCTGAATGTGTGTGCTAAGCACACACATTCAGCACTGCTTCATCAAGCCAATACAATGCATTAGCCAGTGCTGATTGGCCAGAGTACGGAATTCGGCCAATCAGCGCTGGCTCTGCTGGAGGAGGCGGAGTCTAAGGTCGGACCTGAATGGAGACTGGTGTGGAGCGATCTTAGACTCCGCCTCCTCCAGCAGAGCCAGCGCTGATTGGCCGAATTCCGTACTCTGGCCAATCAGCACTGGCTAATGCATTGTATTGGCGTGATGAAGCAGTGCTGAATGTGTGTGCTTAGCACACACATTCAGCTCTACTTCATCGGGCTAATAGAATGCATTGGCCAGCGCTGATTGGCCGAATTCCGTACTCTGGCCAATCAGTGCTGGCCAATGCATTCTATTAGCTTGATGAAGCAGAGTGTGCACAAGGGTTCAAGCGCACCCTCGGCTCTGATGTAGCAGAGCCGAGGCTGCACAAGGGTTCAAGCGCACCCTCGGCTCTGATGTAGGAGAGCCGAGGGTGCACTTGAACCCTTGTGCAGCCTCGGCTCTGCTACATCAGAGCCGAGGGTGCGCTTGAACCCTTGTGCACACTCTGCTTCATCAAGCTAATAGAATGCATTGGCCAGCGTTGATTGGCCAATGTATTCTATTAGCCTGATGAAGTAGAGCTGAATGTGTGTGCTAAGCACACACATTCAGCTCTACTTCATCGGGCTAATAGAATGCATTGGCCAGCGCTGATTGGCCAGAGTACGGAACTCGACCAATCAGCGCTGGCTCTGCTGGAGGAGGCGGAGTCTAAGATCGCTCCACACCAGTCTCCATTCAGGTCCGACCTTAGACTCCGCCTCCTCCAGCAGAGCCAGCGCTGATTGGCCGAATTCCGTACTCTGGCCAATCAGCACTGGCTAATGCATTGTATTGGCTTGATGAAGCAGTGCTGAATGTGTGTGCTTAGCACACACATTCAGCTCTACTTCATCGGGCTAATAGAATGCATTGGCCAATCAGCGCTGGCCAATGCATTCTATTAGCGTGAACTGAGTTTGCACAGGGGTTCTAGTGCACCCTCGGCTCTGCTACATCAGATTGCTACATCTGATGTAGCAGTGCCGAGTGTGCATCAGATGTGTAGTTGAGCAAAACTGACTCAGCACTGCTAAGTCTCTGCATTCGCATAGGAATGCATTGGCCAGCCTTCGGCCAATCAGCGCTGGCTCTGCCGGAGGAGGCGGAGTCTAAGGTCGGACCTGAATGGAGACTGGTGTGGAGCGATCTTAGACTCCGCCTCCTCCAGCAGAGCCAGCGCTGATTGGTCGAGTTCCGTACTCTGGCCAATCAGCGCTGGCCAATGCATTCTATTAGCCCGATGAAGTAGAGCTGAATGTGTGTGCTTAGCACACACATTCAGCTCTACTTCATCAGGCTAATAGAATACATTGGCCAATCAGCGCTGGCCAATGCATTCTATTAGCTTGATGAAGCAGAGTGTGCACAAGGGTTCAAGCGCACCCTCGGCTCTGATGTAGCAGAGCTGAGGGTGCACAAGGGTTCAAGTGCACCCTCGGCTCTCCTACATCAGAGCCGAGGGTGCGCTTGAACCCTTGTGCAGCCTCGGCTCTGCTACATCAGAGCCGAGGGTGCGCTTGAACCCTTGTGCACACTCTGCTTCATCAAGCTAATAGAATGCATTGGCCAGCACTGATTGGCCAGAGTACGGAATTCGGCCAATCAGCGCTGGCCAATGCATCCCTATGGGAAAAAGTTTATCTCACAAAAATCACAATTACACACCCGATAGAGCCCCAAAAAGTTATTTTTAATAACATTCCCCCCTAAATAAAGGTTATCCCTAGCTATCCCTGCCTGTACAGCTATCCCTGTCTCATAGTCACAAAGTTCACATTCTCATATGACCCGGATTTGAAATCCACTATTCGTCTAAAATGGAGGTCACCTGATTTCGGCAGCCAATGACTTTTTCCAATTTTTTTCAATGCCCCCAGTGTCGTAGTTCCTGTCCCACCTCCCCTGCGCTGTTATTGGTGCAAAAAAGGCGCCAGGGAAGGTGGGAGGGGAATCGAATTTTGGCGCACTTTACCACGTGGTGTTCGATTCGATTCGAACATTGCGAACACCCTGATATCCGATCGAACATGTGTTCGATAGAACACTGTTCGCTCATCTCTAGTAACTGTGTATAGTAACTATTTTTTCTAGATTTTTCTTCTATTAAATACCTAAGAATACTTATATTGTTTTACTTCCTCCTTGTGTAGAATGTGACAAGCTCCGAAGGGATGGATATCGAAGCTCACAATACTACTCTCAAGGACCAACATTCTCCTCATCCCCAGACATGGTTTGCGCAAGTTACCAGGAAGATGATGATGATGAACACAGTCGAAAGGTATCCTCATACTAACTTTCCTCACAAGTAGGGTTCGGTGTTCATATGCCATTGTTCTAGCCCCATGCTTTCATGCAGAAGAGCCAGAAAAGCAGCTACATGCCACCTCTTGCCCTATTATAGCATATTCCTCTTTGTGTCTAGTTGCTTTCTTTTTGTTAGTGCTTTTATTTTCTTTCGAGACGTTCTTTGAAGTGCTTTCATAAGTCATGGCTGAATGTTTGGAGCACCTGTGTCACATCTCTGCCCACAAATATTCTGGTTTACCATAGAGAGAAAGAGGTAGAAGTAATGGGAAGCAAGGGGCAAGAAGAGTAGATATAGAGGACATTGGATAACATGTTATAAAATACCCCTAGAGGTCCTCTAATACTCCTTAATAATATACCTTCATGAGTTTTTCCTGATCTTACGGATTGGCACTTAAAGGAGATTGTTTATTTGTAAACTTCTTACCGATATAGGCGTTCCTGGGCTAAATCCCATCCACAGAGCACTTACCATAGGGATATGTATAACCAAGCAACATTTGTTCCATTCACCAAGGTTCCTTTGACCAGCTCATAGGGTCTGTATTCAGAATAAGCATTTATAAAAGTTATATAAACCTCTTCATGCTTATTTCAGTATTCTGTTCTACATATTGTAATGGATTAACTTTACTGCTTCACTGTGTTGTAGCTCTTCATGTTTCAATCTGTCACCTACAAGCTCCCATATACAGAATGCTGACAGATGGAGTGTTAGGCAGCATACTGTATATAGCCATCTCACTCACTAAACCTTCATTTCTGCAGGATTTTGGCCATCCGTTAAATTAACCATAGCGAGGATGAGTTACATTTATGTATCCAATGTTTGTATGACAATTAGGAAAAAAGCAAATATCTTTATTTAGATGATTTTTCCCTAAAACTTCCTGTATGTGGTAGTCTGTGTAGCATTAGATGACTAGAGGAAAGACACTTTGTATCTTTGTCTTTATCCATTGTATATTTGCTGTCTCTGGCATCTTTTTACTCATTCTCTCCTTTTCTGTACAGTCTAATGTGTTAGGATGCATCTGTCAGTCTTGCCATAGTGTCTGCTGTTGCTTGGTGCCCTGGAACATGAAGGTACACCAGCTGTAGCTCAGACGCTCCCATTCAGATGGGTGCTGTAAATCTGTAGAATTAGATAGACAACCAATCCTCCTTCACCAGCGTTGCTCTCAGGATAAGGCCATGATTACAAGGGAAACCACAAAAAAACCTGATTCTGTATACAACTGTATATCACAAGGAAATCCCATTGAGAAGACGGAGGAATTCAGTAGTATACATAACCTCCAATAGACATGAAGTGTGATGTGCATAGGAAAATTACTTCTACTACAAGCTGCAAACACCAATACTCTCATCAATAGTAGCATTGGAAACAGGAAAGATTTCTGAATCTGGTATGTTGTATGTGAAGATCTCTCTTCTTTGTCATTCCATTGTATGACTTGATACTATAGACTGACAATAACCTATGTCCTCATACACATCTGTAAATGTGTATTGGGAGTGGGAAGGACGGATCTACATTTTCCCACGAGAGTTGAGAATTGTGTCTCTCTTATGCCCAACACCCCTTAAGGGTCAGATTACAGAGAGCACAGACCTTCCTTGTCTGCAGCCGATCGATTGATGACACTTACTGCTCTCATGTACATTTCTGGTTCAATCATGACCCTCTTCTGGAAACGCTGATCTGTTTGTAGTAGAATAGCATGAAATACTGTAGTTAGACCCTTAATCTAGATGGTTCTGTGGTAGGCTTAGAGCTAAGAGTATTATGCCTTGGTTCAAGCAATACCTATGATCTATGAAGTTATGACTTGATCTACAACTATGTTGTGATATATGTGTGTATGATAAATCTATCATGCATATAAAACCCTATAATATGGCAACCATGGGACCTCATTCCCAACGTAATTGTAAATTACGTTGCAAGAAACCTTGGACGAAACGACATATCACAGGAGCTGTAGAGGCACATGCTAAGCCAGCGCAACAAAGTGAATCTTTGCCATTGATGAAGGAAAGCCGGTTATTAGTCTAGCATCACAAATTATAGTATATGTAGTATCATTATATTATCAATATTGCAATTGCACACGTTAATCTAGTTTAATCAGTTGGCTACACATGTTTCCATGTACTAACCTAATGTACTCATGGTAACTCTCGCAAATTCCAAATGTGTACATTATGTAACAGCCATATACTGTACATGACTGAATTCTGCAGTGGTCATGATGTATTGGTATAGTCAGAATCCAACAATTGCATTGGATTATGGCTTCCTAGTTTGTATATTTTGAACGTCATGTCTGCTGCATGAACTGTAACTGCTGGGCAAGGGCGTTACCTTATAGATGCACCTTTATGCATCAAATATGGAAATTGTTGTTTCACTTATTGTACCACACAACAGTACAGTGAAAGCAAAGCATCATGGTCTGTAATTGGGTAGCATTAAAGTGCATTGTCTGAATGTACAATAACTTTTATATAAGTTACCTTCAGAATATAAATCCTATCATGAGGTCTTCAGAAAGTGCTACAGAATGATGGTGTATAGCAGTATATATATTATGTAGGGTTCTCCATTACAATCTTAGTTTCTTTGGCACATTCATGTTTATCACAGTTCTTTTTTTTTGTTAGAAAAATTTTAACTTTTTAATAAATAATCAGTAGTACTAATATTTAATAATACCCAGACTAAAAGAATCATATTGGGTATGAAAAATCCTATTTTAGCACAAATATCTTCCTAGTAACTTAAATAGTTACACAATTTTTAACACTGCGATTTCTACACAAACTCTCTCACTACTATATGCTGATGGTCCTTAGATGTTAGAAAGATAGAATGGTACCTAAAATGATATAATTTTAACAAAATAGCAATTTATACCCTGTACAGGGGTTTATCTACCAGGGTAGCAGCGGTAGCTGCTGCCACAGGGCCCGGAACATTAGGGGGCCTGGCAACAGCTCCCAATGCTGCGTTTTTTGTTTTGTTTTTTTAAAATTGGCTGTTACGGGCTCTGTTTACTTACCCATCCTGGTTCCTGCTTACGGCTGTCGTTTCCTCTCCTTCTGCAGAGGCCACTGTGAGCAGGAGCTGGGATCAGTAATTGAGGCCGCGGGCCCCATGAACACTATTAGTATACTCGAGGGTCTTTTCAGACTCCCATGTATAATGTTTGGAAGTCCAAGAGAGATGAGGGAACATAAAAAACAATGTTACTTACCTGTCCTGGCTCTGGGCAGGCTTCGTGCGTACATGTGTGAAGTCCAATTATGTGTCGCGACGCAAGCCCAGCTCAAGTGACGTCCCGTATGTCATTGAAGACAGCCAACATCTGCAGGGACTGCACCAGAACCTGGGAGAGGGAAGTAACAGTGTTTTTTTTATGTTTGTATCTTCCCCTGGATCTCTGATTATTATACTCTGGGATCTGAAGAGAGTATAATAACTGTTCATGGGTGTCCACAATGGGGCATTATACTGTGTGCAGGGGCCACAGTGGGGCATAATACCGTGTGCAGGAGTGATGGAGGGGAGAGTCAGTCAGTCGGGGTCTATGGCGGGGGTTCGCCACAGGGCCCGGGCATTCCTAGTTATGACACTGTAAGGGTACATTCACACTGAGTAAACGCTAGCTTATTCTGAACGTAAAACACGTTCAGAATAAGCGGCGTCTAAAGCAGCTCCATTCATTTCTATGGGAGCGGGGATACGAGCGCTCCCCATAGAAATGAATGGGCTGCTTCTTTCACTCCGTGCAGTCCCATTGAAGTGAATGGGGAGTGCCGGCGTATACGGCAAGCTCTGCTCATGCCGGAGCGTACACGCCGGCACTCCCCATTCACTTCAATGGGACTGCACGGAGTGAAAGAAGCAGCCCATTCATTTCTATGGGGAGCGCTCGTATCCCCGCTCCCATAGAAATGAATGGAGCTGCTTTAGACGCCGCTTATTCTGAACGTGTTTTACGTTCAGAATAAGCTAGCGTTTACTCAGTGTGAATGTACCCTAACACTGTAACAATACTGCAGGCATATACTGTGACAACTCAGGGGTATTTTAGCTCGCAGGTTCGCCATGACTGCATCTAGATTAGGGGTTCTTAACCTTGTTTGAGGTACCGAACCCACCAGTTTCATATGCACATTCACCGAACCCTTCTTTAGTGATAAATCAAATATGATTTATTTCCAAATTCAAGACATAGGTACCGTATTTTTCGGACTATAAGACGCACTTTTTTCCCCCCAAATTTGGGGGGAAAAGAAGGGTGCGTCTTATAGTCTGAATGTGGCGCCTGGCATCCGCTGTAATAGAGAGGCGGAAGCCGGCAAGTGATAGACGCCGGGGCCTGAGACATCTCTGCGCTCCTCTGTCCTGCATGAAGGGAAGAGGAGCGCAGTGATGTCTCAGGCCCCGGCACCTGTGATGGCTTCTATCCCTCCCCGGCATCCGCCTCTCTAGTACAGCGGATGCCGGGTCAGTATCGGTGGCCTCTTCTCCCCCGGGGCCGGTCCCCACCGGCCCCGTACCTGTGACGTTGCAGGCCGGCTCCTGTGCGACGATATCGCAGGAGCCGACCTGTTCGGGTGACAGCCGGGAGCCTAATGAGGCTCCCCGGCCTGTCACGGCTATATTAGTATTGCGGCTGGTCTCTATGACCAGCCGTAATACTAATAGACAGAATGTCCCATAGACGGCGATACAGTTGTATTGCCGTCTATGGGACTTGCAATCAAGTGACCGCAGGTTCAAGCCCCCGGGGGGTGGGGGGAATAAAATAGTAAAAAAAAAACAAAAAACCAGCTTTAAAAATATATAATAAAAATATAAAATAAAAGTTCTAAATCACCTCCTGTTTTTTTTTCAATACAAGGTGATCTAAGAAATAGACATTCCCCAAAATGGTATAACTAAAAAGTACATCTGGCCCCGCAAAAAAAAACGCCCTATACATCCCCGTACAGCTGCAGGGTCACCTGTCAATGTGGCCTTGCAGATGTTGCAAAACTACAACTCCCATATATTAAATATTTTACCAGTTTTTGCTTCAAAATTTTTTTTCCCTATTTTCCTCCTCTAAAACCTAGGTGCGTCTTATAGTCCGAAAAATACGGTATATGTTTTTTTACTGGTACACAAAATGAACCGTGCATATGGCCTAGGGTTCAATTGAACCCTGGTTAAGAACCACTGATCTAGATGGTTGTGTATCAGAAACCTTCAGTAAATTCTGAATTTGGTTTAAAATGGACCTCAGTCAGCTTTATTCTCCTGTTTTCACAGCAAAACAGCTTGTACATCATATCACACAATAAATCCTCAGCCATCTGGCTACTGACTACACATTCATTGTTCCTCACTATGAGGCCCTGGGCCTTCTATCTCTACAAAGTGGATCTCAGCAACTCACATGGTTCTGGCTCACTCGGGCCCTGGCACACAGTCTGTCTTCCCCAGACAGCGAGCATTATAGGAAGGGTTGTCAGCTTATTTGTAGAGCCTCCACATGGCTGCTTATTAACAACCCAATTTCCAGAGACTTA
This sequence comes from Leptodactylus fuscus, assembly GCF_031893055.1. Classification (NCBI taxonomy): domain Eukaryota; kingdom Metazoa; phylum Chordata; class Amphibia; order Anura; family Leptodactylidae; genus Leptodactylus; species Leptodactylus fuscus. The sequence continues at coordinate 87,995,942 of NC_134267.1, forward strand.
TCTTATCCACCCAGCTTTAACATGGAGAAATATACATCTTTCTCCAGTGACACAAACATGCTACTCCAGCAGTCACACTGCCACAAAAAAAAAAAAAAAAAAAAATTATATATATACACGGTTGCGAACGGCAATGACACCATGCAGACAGGTAATAGGATAAACAAGTCCAGAGGGTTTTATTTGGGATTTCGGCATGAAACACTGTGCCAGCAAAGTAACAACACAACAAAGAAAACCTAAGCCTTGTCCGGCTCTACCTAAACAGCAGGTTACCTCTCTGACCTAGAGCAGGTGGAGTCCCCACATTAGCAGGTCAAAGTCCACACTATACCTGTTTGTCTCAGGGGTGTTTTCCTCACACCCTCCGTGTGTGTATTAGGGCCCATAACTGAGCTTCCTTCGACCGTCAATAGCCCTAAGGAAGCCTCACCTGTGAATGCCCCGACTCAGGGCAAAACCCGTGGTGGAGTAAGGGTGCGGACTGGAAGGCTCCCACTACCAACCTGCCCTCCAGTCCAGAAAAGACAGCCCATAATATGGAACAAGAGCTCTAGCAGACTATGCTCTGCTAGAACAGGATTGCTCTGGCTTTCCTTTATCTCGCCTGGCTGAGGAAACCAGTCGAGATATACACTCCGTCCACCACCTTACCGTACACTTTACCACTATATATATATATATATATATATATATATATATATATATACACACACACATATATTGTGTGTATGTATGTGGTTTTGTAATATAGTACATCAGGGATTTCCATCTTGTGGCCCTTCACAATTATAGAAAACATTAAATTAAATATCATTGCCATCTGTATTAGCGGAAATAAATTTTCAGACCTTTTAAAGACCTGCACACAAACCCATTGAAATCAATGGGCCATGCCTACTTTATGTTATTTAAAGCTGCTCCCTAGAGATGAGCGAGTACTGTTTGGATCAGCCGATCCGAACAGCACGCTCGCATAGAAATGAATGGACATAGCCGGCACGCGGGGGGCTAAGCGGCCGGCCGCCGTCAAAGCGGAAGTACCAGGTGCATCCATTCATTTCTATGGAGCGTGCTGTTCGGATCGGCTGATCTGAACAGTACTCGCTCATCTCTACTGCTCCCTGGTCCTCCTGAACTGCAATGTTGGAGCATATTCAATTCTGATCCATTTTTTTCCAGATCAGAAAAGGCAATTCAATGTACAGTTTGAAATTTCATTGACGTGTACACAAAGGCTTTTCGACTGTGTATTATTTTTTTTGTTTAACCAGGGACCATGGGCGTTTGCATGGGCCCTAATAACAATACAACATCTGATGCAAGAGGCCTTACTAGTTTTATCTTTGTTGGATAGTCTGAGTCACAAGTCAACAAAATCCAATGTTTCTCCTAATAAAAAAATTATGGGAATGGCAATGTACTAATACCCAACGGTGTCCATGTACCATTAATTGTAGACAGAGTCCATATTTATTGGCTGATATTGTGCCTAGCAATACAATATTAACATATGGGGACAACCATTTTGCCTCCAAATCATTTTATGGCACACAACATTGGATCATAGCTTCTGTTTTTTCTCTTGACTCATGTAATAGGTGAACACTGATAAGATTTAGGGTAAAAGTACAATAAATATGTTTTCTTTACTGTAAATGATATTCAATGTTCATGATCTTTCTCCATGTATGCTAAATAATATCTATCATATGATAATGCAAATGGTTTATATTCACCTTACAGTTTTCAGTTTCTTCGAGTGAAGAGGAAAGGCTTCTGACTGGGAAAAGACCAAAAACCCCTGTAACTAATGAGTTCTCGGATACTCACACCAATTGGACCAAGTCACTCCCACTCCCCACTCCAGAGGAGAAGATGCGACAAGTGGCTCAGGCTGTGCACACTGATGTGGTGCCCATAAACATAACTGGTATGATAGGACTATATTACATAATAGGTTAGAAAGAGATTGTATGTATATGAATGAAGAGGCTGCTTGCTGACAAAGTCCACTCCTGGTATTCTGGACATTTGCAGATGGACATACAAATTAATTACAGATTTCTTGAGAAATTAGTATTAATATTAGTATTAGACAATGAATGAATTGTTAAATGGATGTTTGTGTGTGGACAAGTGTATGGATTATCTTCTGTATCCTTACAACCTTTTCCAAATACGCATATAGCACTTTGCCTTTTAAGTCTGCATAAAAAAAAATCTGTTAAAGGTCTTGTGTTTTATTAAGTCTTTATTTGTTCACTAGTATCTGAAGCCACTTGCAAAATTCTGCTGGTTGCTCTTTATAAACAGACAACAGTTTAAGGAGAACCTTTCAGCACCTCCACCACTCCAAGTTCTTACACCTGTTAATAAGCGCTGTTCCTCTGATTCCAGCACAATTGCAATTTTCTCTCCAGATCCCACCATTCCCAAGTATCAAGCACAGTTAGTGTAATCTCTGTAATGTCAGAAAGGCGGTGTCCGGCAGGGGAATGTGATTCAGAGCCAGCCATTGTCAGTGGTCAGAATCACACCCCTTGTCTGTTTCTGCCTGACACCGCACTCCTGACAGTAGCATATCAGGTACCAAAACTAACAGCATTGATTTCTTGGGAATGATGGGGGCTAGTTAAAAAATTCCAACTACCTGAATCAGAAGAGCAGTATCTATTAACTAATGTAAAGAGCTGGACTTGTTGGAGGTGGTGAAAGGTACGCTAACTTCATATCATTGTCAGACGGGACTTGATGGCATAGGTCATATGATTGACATATAGTCATGTGAAAGTGCTCTGCACTCTGCGAACAGGAAACCAGATGGGTTCTGAATTTAATAGAGGCGAAGATAACGTGACTCAAATGCTCCATGCACATGACTGTAGGTTTTATTCCCCTTTGTGGATAAATGTATCGACCCATTCATTTCTATGGCCTCATACACAAATCTGCAGTATTTCTGGATGCGTGTCCAGACCATAGAAAAGAGCCTCAAAATATGGAGCCTATACTGAACAACGGAGAGCCCATTGCAGGTGTGAACCTAGCCTGAGGCCACATGTTTAAAAGCTGCATTTGTTGCTATAGATTTAGCTTCTGAGGGTTTTTTTTGTTTTTTTTTTAGCCAAAGCCAAAATTGGCTTCTGAAGAAATGAACAATATATATAAAGCACTTACACTTTTCCTTTCTGCTGAATCAACTCCTAATTTTGGCTCAAAAAAACAACAACAACTTTTCTGCAATGTGTGTCCTCAGACAAAACCAGTAAACCAAAGTATTTCTCAAATAGGTAGTTTTACTGCCATCATATGCTCACCTTATGCACTGGCTGGAAAATGACATGGCCGATCACTGGAGACTCTCTGCTTTCTACAAAGGACAACTTTTCAAACAGAAATCATTTCTATACTTTACCACTGAATCAGTACAGATAGATAGGTCAGTAAAGGCAGAACCATAACTAGGACCCGGTATTGACTAGAGATATATGCATCTATTGCTTTTGCTACCTCCTAACTATACATGAGTCCCCCTTTGACAACAATAACAAAGGATTAAGTCCCGCCCTTCCTATTTCCGGTCGAAGATCTCTTTCCGGTTTTGAGAGTTTGCCATGTCTAGCAGGGGTATAGGCATACTGTTTCGTGGTTACGACGAGCCTGCTGCAGAACCTCATTTGCTAAATGCTATACAGTATATATATTTATTTGCCGAATGCTATATATATGTATAGCATTCGGCAAATGAACACTGATTCTGCAGCAGGCACGTCCTTGCCACGGGCAGGCAAGAGTTTTTCTCATTGGAATGAATAGTCCGATGTTAGACTCCGCCTTCTCAGACGAGCCTCTGGCAGAACCAGCGTTGATTGGCCAAATCACTGGCAACTGGCCAATCAACGCTGGTCTATTCATTTCAATGAGAAAAAGTCAACTGGTAACAGCATACTTACCTGCTTGTAGCAAGGACGAGCCTGCTACACAATCAGCCTTCATTTGCCGAATGCTATACACTGTATAGCATTCAGAAAATGAGGTTCTGCAGCAGGCTCGTCGTAACCCGAGGACCATACCCTGAAGTACATACCCAGCCCTGGTTAATTCACTAAGGAACAGGAAGTCTTCTTGCCGCCCTTCCATTGCGCATGTGCCAACCGGAAGTTCGCAGGGGGACTCATGTATATAAGCCGCCTGGGCATCTGCATTAGTTTTACTCCCTCTGGTGGATCACGAGTCACCTTGCAAAGGGAGGACTTGTTAAAGCATTTATCCTTATATTAAGAAAATTTCCAGAAACCTCAAAAGCTCCTTGGAATTTATTATTTTTTCCTTCTATAGAAAGTCCTTAATGAGACAGTTCAGTCGTATTTGCAGACAGAGGCATGAGAGTATGCAATAGAAGCTGTATAACTAATAGACAAATAGCTTACCCGACACTTACCCGAGGATTTCCCACTGGCCAACATTCAGCAGAATTAAACATGCAAGTCACATTGCCATGGGGTTTGCATTTACAGCCATGTGAATGCAGGTTCATTCACTTTCTCTTACAAAACAATATAATGGCCTGAGCAATGGGGAGTGGTTGGATTATTGGGGGAGGGTGGGAGCTGTGCTGCATGATAATTGTGGTGTTGTGAGCATGTTCATGCAGAAGACCTAAGGCCGGCTGACACAAAGCCTGAATGTGCTGAAGAATGTGCTATCTGCCCCTGCTACCCCTCTCTTCTGCCTGTGGCACCATAGGCTTATTAAAATACACCTTATATAGGGAAAGGTGGACCAGGTAAAAAATCAGCCATGTATTTGTACCCTAAGTGACATGGCCGTAAGGATATGGCAGTGTATTACCCAGTCGCATATACCATTTCAGCATGGACAACCACATGCAGACATATATGGTCTATACATGTTAGATCATTGGACAGATTGTATCTGTGGTTAGATTCACATATAGTCATCAGGTTTGTCTTGGATATAATATATTCGTGGTAAAGATTGGAACTTAAAACTATCTACAGCATTCATTTTTATATACATTATGTATACAGATACACAGCATATCCGCACAGACACTTCTCATGTATTTGATCTAATCTAGGCTAGGTCTGTCTTTGTCTGCTCATATATGAACTGATATAGACACTACAATAAATCAATAATGATTCGCTAGAAGAAGTTCAATAACCCATTTTCCTGAATGAACAATATATATTGGCCAAGTGTGATACAGATCAACCCACATTGAGTGCGTTATTGGGCAATTAACCCATTGGTGTTCAGGCTGTATGCATGCGGCTGTAAAGGTGCTAACTCATTGCATGTTTCATATATACTTCATTAAAATATTAGATAAATATGTTTTTAATGAAGGGCGCTGAAATGCAATGCATGAGGATTAAGGGTATATTCAAATGGGGCAGATTTGATGCAGGAATTTCTTCAAGTCTTTTATATAAATCAGAATAGGGCTTGCAGAAATCTATGTCCGTGCTGTAGGACAACTTGTGTCAGATGTTTCTGCAGCTAATCTGCTGTGTGTGAACATACGCTAAGGCTTTGTATGCATTTGAACAGTGGGAAGTATGTGCCTGAAGTGGACATAGCCTGACAGTTCACTATTATTTAGGATTCATTGTTGAGAGCACAATGTCACAATAAGGTTTCCCTATGCCCATGAATTGTGGCGTTAATACTATTTCACCTAGCAAGTAAACTCATTAACAGCTTTCGTTCAGTTTGGTGCAATTTTCGTTGGATTTTTTTTCAGCTAAAGGGAAGAAACCTATGACAGTATTGTGGGCAGAATCTGCCCCCAAATATGCGGCAAATTCCTACCTGTGAATGTACCCTTGTGGTCCAGAAAATCCAACAGCTCTGCAGCCATGTGCAAGAGGCCTGAAGGGATTTTCTTAGAACATACATTGATGGCGTATCGGCCTTGGGACCACTTGGTTGGATGTTTTATTATTTGAAAGATATTTATCTGCAGATCAGATAAAATCTGTTTCTAATCTGATGTCTATGGTTGTCATACACATAAGGGAAACAGCAGATTCTACTAAACTAAGTCGTATCTGCCAATGATTTGCAGATAAATACAACAGCATCAAGATTTTCCTAGTTCAGAGTGGAGCATGTAAAATCTTGATTCCATCTATTCCATTTTGTTGACTGGAATTGCACCAAGTACTGAAAACTTAGCTGCTAAAGTGTTTTCTATGTCTTCCACTTCCATTGTTACACATATATTTCCAGATTTGTCTCTATATTAGTATTAAATATTGGTATTACATTGTTAGTTATACTTTTATGTCAGTTTTTTGTTCTTAGACCACCATCACCAATAGGTCATACTGTGGTTTGGAAACCTTATTGTGGCATTAGATCCCTTTTATGTACTCTTCTGCTGTAATACATATACTAACATCATTCATTAATACCTTCTGCGTTATTGTCTTAATAATTTAGGGGTAACCGATGCATGATGTTAGAGTGCTTGGATTTAATGTTGCCTTGCTTGTTCTACTACTCTGTATCAGGGGAGAATTTCGACCGCCAAGCCAACTTCCGGCGGTCTCTTATTCATACTGACACTGTGGTAAGACGTCCGAAGAATGTCAAAAGGAGAAAGACTATAACAGGCGTCCCAGACAACATACAAAAGGAGCTAGGTATGGCTCATCAGAAGTGTATCCCACCAGCGGCCATCACTCTCATTGCTCACCACTATCAGCTTAATTGCATCTTATGCCACCCATAAACCTGTACAGTCTGATAGCCTTACAGGAGATAGCAAGGTGACCGTTATGCTAAAGGAAAATATCTACTAACCACTTACACTAAACTACTACAACCCTGAAAGTGTTACACTTACAACTGTCCTTCATTGCACAGAATAATAACTTCTGTATTATAACTAATAGCTCCAGCTAATAACATACTGACTGCCACCGCAACTGTCAGGTCATGTACTGTGCTAACTCTGCTCTATGTACTTCTTGGTGAAGCACATCCCATAGACATGGCATGGCAAGCACTGGTGTCTGTGTGCACGTTCTCAACATAGTCTTAAGTGGCTGGCGTGATTCTGTAATTACCTGTATGTGCTGAGCATGAGGTGGTTGTTGCTGTTTTGTGTGTACAGATGTAGTTTGTAGCAACAACCCACAAAAAATGCGGAAATAAGAGTCCAAATTAGACCTCCTCCATCTAAAGCGGAGATTTGGCTTCTACATGTAGAGGTGTTGTCCAGTTTTGAGTAATAATATAATATATAAAAATATATATCAATTTCCTTGCATGTATTGGTGCTGACAACTACTGAAGATCTACATAGTTTTTGTGCCAGATGTTTTGGATAACGTTGTTTTACAGTATACGCCATGATTTGGCTTAAGGATAATAAAATCATTCCTTACCACTGAATGCTCTTCTTATCTACCTGCACCGTTCAGTAACTATGAAAACATTTCGCATTGAAGGGGGTTGTCAGGGATTTTAAACAAACTGCAATAAGGCTGAGGCCCCACGCAGCGAATCGCTGCAAAAACGGTTTTCCGAGTGACAACCAAAAACGATGCGTGAAAAACTGCAGCGGAAATGCATCACTGTTTTTCCCACAGCACTTTTCACAGAAAATCTGCCGAGTTTTCCTCTGTGGACTTTCTACTTCAATTATACCTATATGGAAACCACCGTCATTTCCATAGTGTTTTTGAAATTGTGACTTTTCTGCTGCAGATTTTTTTTACTGTAATGTATGGATGGAATTAACCTGAATCCCATCCACTTTGCAGGTAATGTAAAATGCAGTGTTTTCGCAACATGAGGTTTTAGCCTAAAGTTAGCTCTGCTGCATATAAAGCTCACATTTCCAACTTTGTTTTAACTAGTGATATCTCAAGTTACTTTATAAGGCCCTATTCACATGTGCATTCGGGTTTCCATTCGGGGAGTATGCTTGGGGACCCCCAGATGGAAACCTATGGACATAAAAAAAAAAAAAAAAAGCTGTTACCTAAGGAAACCCTCAAACCCCATAGACTATACTGAGGTCCGTGTGGTTTTCATTTGGTTTCCCTACGAAACATGTGGATAGAAAAGTGTTGCTTGCAGGACATTTCTCTCCGCATTTTTCGTGCAGAAACCACATTCCTAGGAGCATGCTTTACTAGTAATTGCTGTGAATATTTCCCCATGTAAATAGGGCCTTTAGTGATGATACAACCATCTACAGTGTGTGGCCACTGACACCAGTGATGAGCTACAGCAGTCTTGTGATTTTACACAACATAATACCTGGAACAAATAGAGACCAGCAAGGACCAGCACTGGAGCAGTTGTGTGTGTAGGTTTAGGGGGTGTTCACACTTGCGTCCCTGTGTGCCCTGTGTCGGTTTGTTTGAATGGGTTTTTAAAGCAAACCTCCGGTGTCCATATGCAGCCTCTCCCCGCAGGAAAACCGTTTTTTTTTTTTTGGCCAGACACAAAGTCCTGCATGTCTGATTTTGTGTCCGGCCAAAAAAAAAAAACAGTTTCCTGCAGAGAGGCCACAGGCGGACACCGTCGGTTTGCTTTAAAAACCCATTGGAATGAATGGGTTTTAAAACTGACTGCTGGGAAGCCATCCCCTATGCAGTTTCCCGGGAAATAGGACAGAAACCTAGCGGACTGACACAGGGCGCAGGTGTGAACGCCCCCTAACATAGACTGCTGTACAGTGTTTGGTGTAAAGAGGGCACATACAAAAGCAGATTAAGAGAATGTGCTGTACATATGCTGAACCATCGGCAGACTAAGGCCCCATGCACACAAGAGTAGTTGTCTACCATATATTGACCATAATAGCTGATCCACAATTCCGGATAGTATATGGACCCATTCATTTCTCTGGCCCCATGCACATGTCCGTAGTTTTTTACTGATCAGTGTCTGGATCATAGAAACTATTTGCATATTATAGAGCAGGTTCTATTCTTCTTCATATTTGGGGCACAGACCCAAATATAAGTGTAAGGGATCATACAAGTCTTTTTGCAGATTCATGATTGCAGATAACATACTGATGCAATGCGGACATGTTTTTATTTTTTGCAAATTATGGATTAGTATTTGCATACAGTAAAAACCACTATGGTTGTGTGCGTGTTAAAAGAGAACCTTTCGTCACTTGGGGCACAGGCAGTTTTATATACTGCTAGAAAGCCGACAGTGTGCTGAATTCAGCGCACTGTCGACTTTCATGATCTGTGCCCCAGGTGAAGAGATTTCGGTGCCGTTACCGTAGCTCTTCACCGTCAGAAAGGCGTTCCTGACAGTCAGTCAGGAACGCCCTTCCTCACAGCAGCGCCTATAGCGCTGTACTGTGACAGCGGGGAGGAACACATCCTCCCTCTCCTCACAGTACTCGTCCATAGATGAGTACTGGGGAGGGCCGGGCGTTCCTCCCCGCTGTCACAGTACATCGCTATATGCGCTGCTGTGAGGAAGGGCGTTCCTGACTGACTGTCAGGAACGCCCTTCTGACGGAGAAGAGCTACGGGACCGGCACCGATAGCCCTTCACCTGGGGCACAGATCGTGAAAGCCGCCAGCGCACTGAATTGAGCACTCTGTCAGCTTTCTAGCGGAATATAAAACCGCATGTGCCCCAAGTGATGAAAGGTCCTGTTTAATGAAGGTCTGTATGTACAGTAACTAGAATTACTAGATTTATGTGAGTACAAGATAACTAAGGCAAAAAAAATTACATAGGTCTTCAAAAGTAATATGTAAATTATCATTATGTACACTGTTTCAATTACTTTACTTTGAGTGTCTAAAATTGTTTAATACGGTAATTAATGGCAATATTTGTATCATAAATAGCCTAATTGTTAATATTTTGATTCAACAGCAAGTGTGGGGCAGATAGGTTTCAGAGGACATTCTATGCACATACCAGAGAATTATGAAGTGCTAGATGATTTAGAAGCATGTCGCTCTCCTACGCAAAGGTCGGAAACCAGGGACTTCAGCTGCCAGACTGATGAGATAAAGATAGTGCCCCCCTCAGTCCGAAGAATCAGAGCCCAGAAAGGACAAGGCATAGCAGCTTTGATGTCTAATTCTTCAGGAAACATGTCTTCTCTGAGTGACCCCGCTGGATATAGTCCACGTTCGAATGGTGACTTGAATTTCCGAAGCTTGCCAAGAACAGGGGCTAGAGTTTCTATACAATCTCTGGAGCAAAAGTCAGAAGGTTCCAGCCATCCTATGGAAGACTCATACATTACATTGCCACGCCAGTTAAGCAAATTACAGGTTGATGACAGTGTAGTGCATCTACGCAATAACCCCAGAACTGGTTCAATACAGAGGCCAAAGTCCCAAGAAGTTCGAGGCTCAGAAAGAGAAATGTTTTCTAATCCAGCATGTATGGTGTCACCTCATGCCGCATATTCAACGAGTATCATCCCTAATGCTATGTTGTCATCTTCTTCAGAAGTTATTGCCATTCATACATCTCAGAGCACTGGACACCTGGAAAGCAAAGGGATAGCTCACTGTTCACATAAAAAAAGTGTACGCAGGGATCATGTCAACCTTAAGGATGATCACCACTCCTCTAGTGGTAACTGGAGTGAAAGCAGTTCAGCCCGCCACTCTCAAACGTCAGATACACTTTCCCCAAGTGCCATAACAATTATTTCTCTGAGTGATACAAACATCATGAAGAATGGTTCCCAAACTATGTCTTACAGAGTAAATGATGCCTTTAATAGTCCCTCACAGGACAGTGATACCCGCAGCGATTCCAGCTACTCTGATGGTCGACAAAGAAACGGCAGCGTGACCAGCAGTACTACTAGTGCTGACCAGTGGTCCTCGGAAATGAGGGAACATGACAGTTGTGCTCTGCTAAGGAAAACCTCATCTGCAGTGTCTGGCTCTCCAGTGAGTAACATGAGCACCTGTAGTTCAGAGAGAAAAGCAGATTCCAGCTCACTTTACTCTGTAGACCATGATGGCTATTACACTTCAATGCACATGGATTCTGGGATAGGTCCAGGCAATCAGAACCATCACAATTGCACTCAGAACCCCTGCAATAGTGTCATTAATATCTTAGATAAGAAGGATCCTATGAATATGGATGAAAGGTCAAGCTACAGTGATAAATCTCTAACACGTAGCATATCATTGAAAAAGTCTAAAAAGCCTCCGCCGCCTCCTTCTAGAACTGATTCCCTTAGACGTCCAGGAAAGAAAAATCTCCAAGCAAATGGCCAGGTACTCAACGAAAAGCTTATTGCTACTCTCCAGCAGTCACTACAGCTAAACTTGAAGAGTAAAAGTAGTGGCTCGCCATCTCAAAGCCCATGCAGTGACTATGAGGATCCCTGGGTATTGCGTTCTCGCAGTCAAAGTACAGTAAGTGCAAGCAGCAGCAACATGTCTGCTACTGCTCCCAATATGTACTCCATTTGTCCGGTGACCCCCTCTCAGAGTGATACTAGTAGTATAAAGTCAGAGTATGCTGATCACTGGAGCTACTACCTGGATGATCAACCAAAATCTACAACTCAGTCTCCTAACAAGTCAGCTAAGGATTGCAGTGCAAGAACTGTCAGTCAACAGATACGTACTGAACTTACTAAGCAGAGCAATTCTTCTCCAGAAAAGGCTTGCAGAGTGACATCTCCATCCAGTGGCTATTCAAGCCAATCAAACACTCCGACCAACCTGACGCCTGTACCACTCTTATTAAGAAACGCGTCACCGGGAAGTGGGAAAAGCAAAGCAAAACCCAAAGTGCCTGAAAGAAGATCATCTCTGATCTCTTCAGTTTCCATTTCTTCATCATCAACATCTCTTTCTTCAAACACATCAGACACTGTACAACAGAACGTTAAAAAACCTAATCTAGTCCAGTCTTCTCTAACTCCTCCCCTTACACCAGACCCACCCCCTCCACCAGTAATGGAGGTGAATGTTGATGGTTGTCTGCCACCTTCTCCACATTTTCCACCTCCACCACCAGAGACTGCAGTGTTCCAGGCAATTGAAGACAATCTGTGGCTTTCACGTTCTAAATCTGATCAATGTTCACCTTTGACTTGCCCTCCACTCCCTCCACCCCTACCCATCCTCCACTCCAAAGCCCCTCTAGTTCCTCCATCACTAAAAACAAAAGCACTGAAAAATAACACTGAACGACTAACAAAAGTGGATGTTGAGAATCTTAACAGCATCCACAACAAACAAGACCTGATAAAGCCAAACACTCCTCTTGTTACTGCTCAGGCATTGCAAATGATACAGTTAAGGTCTGTTAAAAAATCATCACAACTGGAGAATGAAAAAATAACTGAACAGGTGCTACATCCCAAACGTCACAATGAGACGTCACCCTTATTTTCACGGCCATCATTTGAGCCATCTGCTTCTCTAGATTCCAGATTAAGCGTAAGCGTCAAAGAAAATAAAAATTCCAACTTGCCAAGCGAGCAGCTTCAATACTCTGATTCTCAGAGCTGTTCAGATACGTTTACAACTGGTGAAACAACAAACCTAGAATGCAGAGAGGAAGAATATCAGAATTCAGCATACAATGGAAACAAAACTATCTTGTCCGAAATGTCATCTCCAGAAGAGAAACCAAGTACTTCCCAAAGTACACCAAATGCATCTCCCAACAAGAAGCCGCCTCCTGTTTCAAAGAAACCCAAATTGTTCCTTATCGTTCCACCTCCGCAGCTTGATTTGGCAGCAGAAAAAATAGCTCAAGTCAATGAAAATGTGAGAAGCATGCCAAAACCCTCCGAAAAGGATTCTGTAAGCGAACATTGCGAGGAGGTAAATGGTCGTATAGCTGATGAGAACAATTCAGAGGAGACTGCTGGCTCGGCTTGTCAAGCAAGGGAAGCGAGTTTATCCCCCTGCAAAGTTGAGGAAGATAAAACATTTTTCAGACGGTCTCCAGTTTTGGAAACTTCTGATCACCAGGAAGAAGACCTCTGGGCCACAATGTCTGATGAGATACTTATTTCAGATACCAAGACAGAGAGTACGAACTGTGACCAAAAGACTTCACAGGAAGAAGAAAATGGTAAGAAATGTCCCCTTTTATCTCCACCCTGTCTCTAAATAACTTTTACATGATAACCTCCCTGTGGCCAATGTAAGATTTCTAAGAACTCTTTGTGTACACTAAATGTAAAATGTGGCCAACATAGTTTTAGTTTTTTTTTACTTTTCCCTTGTTTTTTCCTCAAGCTTTTGTCCATTTATTTATTTTTTTACTATCATTATTTTTATTTTCGTGTAGCAGATGTCTTTGAGAACAAAGCTGCAAGTTCACCACTTCCACAGACTAATGATTGCATAGATGGCAATGGAGGTGTATTAACTCCGACAAGACCGAGGACCACTGAGGACCTGTTTGCAGCCATCCATAGGTAGAGTAGTTTTTTCTTTGCTTTTCTATGCTCCTCGTAGAACCATTTTCAGATAACGCTTTTTCACTTGCCGTTGTAACCTGTTTCATATAACACAACCAATGTTTTTGGAGGGCAGGCGTAACCATTTTACATTCATTATTGTCTGGTCATTATTTTTTTTTGCTTTCCTGTATCTTTGTGGCATTGCTTCCGTGCTAAGGAATGTCTATGATTCTGGGCTACTTTATATGTCTATGTATTCACTTTTACACAAAATGCTGGAGAACAAGAGATTGACATATTAGCTTTATATCATATTTATAATCGTATATAAGGTTTAGTATATGAAGTGATGTTCCTACTATGCCATAGGCGGCCATGATTTAATTTTTGCATTGCTGTAATAGATCAAGAGGCATAAAATTAAGTGTCTTTAAATTAAAATTGATATGTAGGTCAAATATATGATTATGCAAATTGATCATATAAATCATCTGTCAATATTATTACTGGCTGAATGCATTGAGCTTTTAGCTAACATAAAATCTAGCATAGCTTTCTCTACAAATAAATGCTTCAATATTAAAAAAAATAATGGCTATAGTTGCCAGGGACAGTCATTTGTGTGGGCAGTCACTGTTGTTTGGTCAGATCTGCAGATTCATAGGCAAGTTCCAGCTATTCTTTCAGCCACATATTTTACTTTTATTTTGTTACTTTCCATAATTCCCAATCACAGTTACTATTATTTTTTTGATGATTGGATACTATTTGATAATAAATGTACACATTGTAAAAGGAATGTGAAAAATATTCATTGTACATTTCTCTCTTTTTCTTATTTTTAATCTACTAATATTCCCCTCCCTCAATTTTCCCCCCCGTCAATATCCCCTCTACACTCTGCTGGTTGTATAACGCAGTTGGGAGCAAAGCTTCAACGCCAGTGCCTCATGGCAAGCATGGCAGAATCTGGCAAGTAGAACTGTACACAGGACCCATGGAGCTCTGTGTATAACCAATGTTGGATTATTGTATGTCTAATTCATTCCAACATCATTGAAAACCCCTTATGTGACAGCATTGTGGACTTGTATCCCTCAGCTAGCTATGCATTTGGAGAACATTACCTCTCATTGATCATCATGTTTTGACTGTATAAACTACAAGTAAAATATTATATGTCAGTTTAGTTGCTGCATATTTCATATATAAAAGATGTTGCTATGTTTGTTACGAAGGCAAATACGTATATCTATATGTTAAATGTGCAGTTCCATTTACATTTAGGAAAATCACCGCTCAGTCTTATACGTCTATAGATATATGTTCTTATTTGTGTGTATATATTTCTGAGTATTTATATAAGTGTTTACACTTATAGGTGTGCAAATGACCTCATATTGGGGCTAGTTATAGGGTCATATTGACTGTGATGCCCACTTATGGGATTTCCAGCTACCTGGAAAATATGGCAGCAATTGCATGTAGGAGGATGCCACATGTGTCTAGGCAAATCCTATTGCAGTCTTCCCTTGGAGATATATGTGAATTATGGCAAGAGCAGTTTACCCAGTAGATTCTGGGACCCCCTGCTGTCACACATATGTATTAAGCTTTTTATAACTACCAATTACAATGTAATATGTCGTCAGTGGGTTGTTCCTATGGCATATACTGTAACAAAGCTGGTGTAAACCTAGATTTTCCGGGGTATGGGTCTGCCAAATAAATACTCATATAATATATTTGCGGTAGCTTGACCACATAGTGGGCCACAGCAAAAAAATGTTGCGGTTTTCCAACAGATCTTTTCACAGAAAGTCCACAGACTTTCTACTTCCATTATACCTATAGGGAAACCGCAATGGTTTTGGAAAATCGCAGCATTTCCGTAGTGCCTATTTTTTGGAAAAGTGAGGATGGGATTCGCTAAAAGAATAATTTTAATATAACTTTTAATGAATACTATTAAAAATCTGGGGTGTACCAAACCATATAAATATCAATGCTCCAAAATAAACACAGAACCCAAATGTGTTACTGATGGACTATAGTCTTCAGATGATATGGTAACAATACCGTCCGAGAACCCTCATGACCATAAGACTCAAACCAACAATATCATAGTATTAGTATCAGTAGTATTATAATGTCAAATTATTTGTACAACACTTGCGTACCCAACACGTTTCCTTAAGTTATAGAATTGGATCATCAGAGGACAAATATCAAAATTGTTTGCCTGACCGAAAAGCATAATTAACCTAGCCATTACATGTGATAGAGATAAGTGTAAACTTGCAATTGGTGGCAGGGTAAGGCTTAGACTCACGACTGCAGCGACTGGTAGTGATTGACGAGGGCAATTGGACCATCAAAAACCAGATGATGAAGGTCAAATACTGTAGATGTCCTATTAATATGTATAGGTGTATAGTGTATAGGTGCTTGAATCAGTATGATGGTACAATAGGACACACGCCCAGCTTAAAGTCAAAGGTGCCATCCAAACCAAAGTTGTTAGATAGTCCCTTAAAGGCTATTAATTACCTGGCCAACTAGTGAGTGATAGCCGCTCAGAATCATATTCCTGGTGCCAATGTACTCAAAGGTTGGCAAAAACATGGTTATCACACACTTGATGCCATAGGGCATGCACACAGGTTGCCTTGTGCCGGATGCCTAATACACAAACATGCATGTTCATGACATCATTGTGCCTGCACATAAGTCCAACAGATAGGATAGCAGTTTATGACACAGCATGCGCAAACCCAAATTAAAGAATAAAGTACAAGCACCAGCTGGGAAGAATAAGCCAATAAAGCACGTCTTATAGTGAATCCATCAAACGTAAAGGGGAATTTATGACAAAGTATTTAAAATAGGAGACATGGGGCAGATGGCATCGAAAGAAAAAAGGCAATGATGTACTAGAAAGCAGAAAAATGAAGCGAGTGGCTCTCATAAAGTCAATGAGAGCTGGTTTGGGCAGTGGATTTTGAGGCGAATTCCGTGTCAAAATCCGCTGCCAAGAAACTCTGTGTGAACTTACCCTTATGGTCACAGCTATCATTTACATGTACATAAGACACAGAATCCACCAGTCATGGTATTTAATTTCACACTTACGCTGGGTTCACACTAGCGCCCGGACTCTGTTCTAAGCTTTCCGCATGCAGAAGACGGAAAGCTGTCAGACTGGGTCCGGCCGTGTGCGCCGGTGAGCGTTTTATGCTCTCTGCCGCAAAACCGTTTTTTTTTAAACCAGACACAGAGTATTGCATGTCCGACTCTGTGTCAGATTTAAAAAAAAAAAAAAAAAAAACGGTTTCGCTGGCGGAGAGCATAAAATGCTCACCGGCGCTCACGGCCGGACATCTTTCAAACCTATTCAAATGAATGGGTATGAAAGAGTCCTGCAGGTTTCCGTCTCCTGCTCAGTTTTGTGCAGGAAACGGAAACCTGTATGAACTGAGACCTGGCGCAGATGTGAACGAGCCCTTATCTACTTTCCTCTCTCATAACTCCCAGATTTGATAGGCGTGACAAAGACAGAATGTGTGCTATGCGCGCTGCGGCAAATTTAGCCCCACCCACTTTCACTTTGACTCTGCCCATTCCCATCCATTTCTCTTTGTGCCCCCTCACAGTATAACACCCGTACAGTTGTGCTGACATGGTATGTTCCCACATTATAATGTCCATTGCCCTGACATTGTAATGTCCACCTCCATCTGTCCCCCACAGTAGAAAGTCCCTCTCACCACAATATTCAGTCACCCTCCAGTTATCAGCACAGTATTCAGTCACTCTCCACATGCCCCATCAGTTTAATGTCCCCTTCCAGCTGCCACCACAGCAAGTGACATCACTACATCACATCTACTGCTCCCAGAGCAGAGGCAGGGCCGAATGATGAAGCAGGGAACAGGCAGCTCCCTGCTTTTCTATTGCAGGAGAGACATCTCACCTGCTGACTGGGGTAGCGGGGACAACACCCGGAATCCAGGATTGTCTCGCTGATTCTGGGACGGTTGGGAGGTATGCTCTCGGCAGAAAGACCTCTGAACAGGTTATCGGACATGGCTAGAAAACACTCCCATAGAAGTCAATAGAGTCTGCTGTGAACCATTGTGTCTGCAGTTCATAGTTCATCTCCAGGAAATGGGAATCACAATCTATTTTAGGTTTAACGGCAAGAGTTGGAACTGCAGGACCTTTAGGATTTTTTTTTTTTTAAACTATAGATAATGTTGTAAATTGAATTCAGCATCACTAAAAATTCCTAAGAAATACATTTAATATAAAAACATGAATTATACAATAAGTCATTTCCTGGTGACACTTTCTCTATAAATGATAATTTTGGTTTAAAATGACTGAACCCCACATGTGGATCACTAATATGGAAAACTTAGAAATTAAAAATTAGATCCAAAATAACATTTTTTACACCAGCGAAGAGAAAGGGCTGTGAAGCAGCTCAGTACAGAATGGTTCTAGAGTCCTCCTTTATTGCACTTGTGAATGTAGTGCACATGTGGGGGGGAGTAGCTTTTATAGCTATAATATTATTACATCCATGGGGAAAGGTATATTTTAACTCCTGCACCGACCTTAGTGTCAGCACTGCGTGCAGTCACCACTAAGGGGAGTTTATTGCATACTCTGTATGTAATTAACACAGTACTTAACATTCTCATAAATATAAAACATTATTAAGAAATGAATTAACCTAGAATATTATATTTACACATCAGGAAACTCAATTTAAAGGCAATCCTGAGGTTATGCGGTTCTAATAGCTGAAGTTGACTTGGTGTGTTACTGCCATCTAGTGGTAAAATACAATATACTGTAGTGTGTACAGTATGTCTGTAATATATTGCTCCCGTATTTACAAGATGGAATAGACTTATTGATGATGAATTAGAAGATGCCCTAAAATCTAAATAAATGTAAAAATAATATTTCTATGTCATATCTTTCCCTAGTTTAGGCATAGCTCATTTTAGGATAAGGATGCCTGTACCCCTCTAAGTGGAGCTGCACCTTCAACATATACTGTCATTTGATCTGGGTCCAGATTTAACTGTTTAACTATGTAACATCTTCTCCGAATACGTATGTATGTAATATGTATATTTATAATATATATTTTGTACTAAGGATTTTCTTTTCCTTTAATAATAGATCCAAAAGAAAAGTTCTTGGCCGCAAAGATTCTGATGATGACCGTTGCAGAAATCATTCTCCTTCACCTCCTGTCACTCCAACAGGAAATGTCCCAAATGTTAGTTCTTTTAAACAGCCAGGAGCAATCCAAAGAAGTATCCGGAAGTCGAGTACAAGCAGTGACAACTTCAAAGCTTTGTTACTGAAAAAGGGAAGCCGATCTGAGAGTGGCTCGCGAATGTCTGCCGCAGAAATGCTAAAACACACTGACCCAAGGTTTCAAAGGTCAAGATCTGACTCCTCCCTGGAATTGCCTGATAGCCCAACGTTGGCATCCCCAAATAAGAACAGAAGAGCCCAGGAAGAATGGGCAAAGAGTGAGGGATTGATGCCAAGGAGCATGTCTGTTTCTGGAACCAGGTACAGCCGGTCCAGGACACCACCATCAGCAGCCAGCAGCAAGTACAATGTCCGAAGCCGCCTCCAGAGCAGCCCCATGACAGTCATTTGTGAAGGAGAAGGAGAAACTGCTGATCTTTCAGAAAATAGCTTTACCAAGGCACCACTGAGATGCACAATGAGCGTGGACAGGTTTCATAGAACGGCCTATGAACTGAATGACTCTATAGGCGCTGACAATTCCAATACTAAGGTCCACATAGACTTGATGAGCAGACTTCTGGACGTTAGCCCAGGCAAAGACAATGGTTCTATAGAAGACAATAGCTAAAAGACATTGCGGGATAGAGCTTAATAAAATATATCATAGCAATCTTAAGGAAGCAATGAAAAAACTCTGATCACAAGAGCTGTAGCTCATTGCCATGCACTTGACATCTGTACAGTAACCGCTTTAGCACTGCAGTCTCTGTGAGGTAGGATTTAGCAGGGGTGACTTAGTATGCAGCACCTGCAAGACAAAGTGATGGAACCAAAGGTGTGAAGGAGAAGAAATCCCTGTGCCTAGAACGGAGAATGAACAGCCAGGCACACAGTAGTATATTGCATAGACTGTCTAGCTATAGGTGTATCAAGCTTAGAGACATCTACTAAACAGGGTATTATGGGCCATAGATGCTCTGCTCGCATGACTTGCTCTGGAGTCTGACCAGAGCTTTTTACATTGAGTGCAATTGGTGGGCTGGTAGAGGGCTAACCCATTCCAGTTGCTGAATTGTAATTCCTCTGGTACTGTTTTTCTGGTTCCTTTTCTTTACTATTATTTTATAGTTGAGTCACATGTCTTTTGTATTTTCAGCTGCTGTGCAGCGGTACAAGCCCAAGTTTCTCCTATGTAGAACTTCATGCAACACTAAAAGGCGCTGAAGTTTCCAATGCAAGCCCAATATTACAAAGCTACTTAAGAAATAGATTAGAGTCTAGAAAAGTCTTATGTGGGGAGAGAAAACTATATAGCCAGAGGTTTGCAGTGATCTACGCATATTACCGCCATGCTGCAAGGGGCACCGCCATTCCTTTAGCTGGTAGCACCTGCGGTGCGGTGTGTTGCGGCTATCTCCATTGTGACGCAGCACAGCCGCATTTTCGGTTTCTTTGGCAACACTACATTACTTCTCAGACTGAGAACTTGCACTACAGAACTATATATTTACCTTCACATGAATTTAACAAGTGAACACCACTGGTTTTTCTTATCTAAAATATCTAAAACTGCTAAATTTTGGTTACCAAAGAATAATTTCTATTTCCTTTTTAGTTTTGAAATGCGATTATGCGTGTACAATTTCTTAACGGTTTTTACTTGTTAAAAAAAAGAGAAAAAAAAAAGTTTTACAATTTGGACAAACTGAGTTTGTTTTTTACTGTTTTATAGCATCATTTTGATGTATCGTGTAGTTTTTATATTATTTGTATATATTAGAACTTCTAAAACTTCACTTTTTAACCCACATTTACAATTTGTACATTTTTGAACAATTTAGATACAATGTGCAGTTAACCCTTATGCTGCTGGAGGAGGTTACACGACCTTGTGAGTTACTGTGCTGCGACCTCCTGCGGCAAATAAATGAGTTAATTTATTTTAGTACTTCTGTGAAATGTGGCTGTGACTCCCATCCTTGGTAATACTGTAAGCATTCAGGGGCCTTCAACATATTAAGACAATGCTGTGACTGTGCTTCAAATAAAGCATGGCTGAAAGGACATTGCGTTTGTCTTTATTTGTTCTGCTGTTTGTAATGAATACACTTTATCCAGATGACCTCTGTATCTTCTGTTACAGCCAAATTTACTGTATCTTAAAGCAAAACTAAACTTTTATTCATAAACCCATAGTGCCGATGAAGATACCAAACAGTGTAACATACTTTGTTAAAGGAAATGTGTCATGAAAAATGAACCCATTGTTTACATCTAGAGATGAGCGAACACTGTTCAGATCAGCCGATCCGAACAGCACGCACCCATAGAAATGAATGGAAGCACCTGTGACGCTGACTTTGCCGGCGGCCGGCCGGCGTCACAGATGCTTCCATTCATTTCTAAGGGTGCGTGCTGTTCGGATCGGCATATCTATTTACATCACATTTAAACCTATTTTTTTGGGATGTGCTCTGTGTCCTGCCCATTACAGGCCCTACTTCCGTGGCTCCTTTCATTAAATGAATAGGAGTCATGGAAGCAAGGGCCAGTAAAAAGGCAAGGAATAGGACCTGTTCTATATTTTGCGGCCTGGACTATCGGCCGCACATGGGACCATGAAATTCACAGTCGTGTGTGCGGGCCCATTGAAATGAATGGGTCAGTGTGCTCTCCCTGAAATAGACAGCGCACTGAAGACAGCCACGGTCATCTACAACCAGCCTAAGGGTGCATTCACACTACGTATACTGAAGCTTATTCTGAATGTAAAACACGTTCAGAATAAGCGGCGTATAAAGCAGTTCCATTCATTTCTATGGAAGCCGGCATACGAGCGCTCCCCATAGAAATGAATGGGCTGCTTCTTTCACTACGAGCAGTCCCATTGAAGTGAATGGGAAGTGCCGGTGTATACGGCTCGGCATGAGCAGAGCTTACTGTACACGCCGCCACTTCCCATTCACTTCAATGGGACTGCTCGTACTGAAAGAAGCAGCCCATTCATTTCTATGGGGAGCGCTCGTATGCCGGCTTCCATAGAAATGAATGGAGCTGCTTTATACGCCACTTATTCTGAACGTGTTTTACGTCCAGAATAAGCTTCAGTATACGTAGTGTGAATGCACCCTAAGATTGCGATTGGAGAGAGATTTGCCGCCTTGGACTCTATAGTTGATGATAGTCCAGAAGGGTAAGATGATTATACGGGGAATCCGCCTCAAAATCCACTGCCAGAAACAGCTAGCTAGTAGCGGAAAAAAGAAGTGACATGCCCCTTCTTCCTGTGGATTCCGCGGTGACCCAGCCATGGCATCTGCGGTGTGAGACTCCCTCCCGATTAGGCCCATTCATTCGGCTAGCCGAGCGGTATGTTCACACACGGAATCAATTTTTGCCCGTGTGAACGTATCCTTAATATGATATTTGATGATTTATGTGATACATATAACTCCAAAAGAACTTCAGCCCAGACTCTAATGCCATGGCTACAAAAGGAATTATTTATATGATCTTCAGGTGCCTTATTTCCACTTCTAGGGAAATATACATATTATTTGCTTTGACATAGATCATTTTCTCAGATTTTTCTTTTATTTTATTCTTTTCTACTATAGAGACAGACTCTTGGTCTGACCATTCCCCAATTACAATGACACTTGCAATAGAAACAAAGGTTACTTTCACACATATATGGCGAACCTATAGATGTAAGCAGGAGAACGCGATTAAGAGATATTTTCGATTTAAAGGGGTTTCCTAGGCAGATTTTTTTTTTTTTTTTTTTTTCGAAAGGTCTGTTAGTGCTAGTAATGGGTTAATAAGTACACCCATATACCTTAAGCCTGCATTCACACAGAGTTTTTTGGTCAGGAATTTGGTCAGTAAACTGACTCAAATTCCTCCTCCTAAAAACGCCTCACCATAGGACTGTATGGTGAGGCGTTTTTTGGAGGAGGAATTTCAGTCAGTTTTCTGACCAAATTCCTGACCAAAAATCCATGTGAATGCAGCCTTAAGGGTGCACTCACACTAAGTATACGCTGAGCTGATTGTGAACGTAAAACTCGTTCAGAATCAGCGCGTACAAAGCAGATCCTATTCATTTCAATGGAGGCCGGCATACGAGCGCTCCCCATTGAAATGAATGGGCTGCTTTTTTCCCTATTGGTTTCAATGTGACACGCGCGTATCTCATTGAAACCAATAGAGAAAAAAGCAGCCCATTCATTTCAATGGGGAGCGCTCGTATGCCGGCTCCCATTGAAATGAATGGGATCTGCTTTGTACGCGCTGATTCTGAACTTGTTTTACGTTCAGAATCAGCTCAACGTATACTTAGTGTGAATGCACCCTTAGGAGTGTTTGGAGTGATTTCTGGGTGTCTCTAGGAGGTGCTGGCATCCTCTGCATTTGTGTACGTGGTTTAACTCGCTGCTGGGCAGATTTCACTCCCCCTACCTGTCTCCCTAGCTAAGCTTTCCTGCCCACTACTAGTCCCTCCCCATCTCACTCGCTAAGCTATTACTAGCCCCGCCCACCCTCCCCCAGTCTCCCTAGCTAGCCTATTTCCGCCCATTACTAGCCCCTTCCAACCTCCCCCAGTCTCCCAAGCAAAACTATTCTGCCCACCACTAGCTCTTCCCCTGTGCCCCTAGCTAAGCTATTCTGCCCACCATTGTAAGAGGGGAGGAGCCGTTCCTGGACACAGGAAGGCTTGGCAAGTATTGATGGAAATTGGGGGGGAGGAGTAATGGTGACATTCCATTGCGGAATCGGTGAAACGGAATGTCAGTGGATTATCAGAAAGTGTCCCTGGGGCTGTCTAGGGATATGGGCAATTATAGATTTTTTTTTAAAAGTAAATTAGAAGTTAGGCTGGGAGGGGGTTTAGTTTAACGGGTTAATTTTTAGTTTATCCTGGATAACCTCTTTAATTCTGGCTCCAAACAGGACCCGGCCGTATTACGGAATGCCCATAAGGCACAGATGATACAGCAAATCAGTAGTAGTTACCCCTCATCAGTAATAGCCCCCCTCATAAATAATAGTGCTCCCTTATAAATAGTCCACCTTATTAATAATAGCCCTCTCAATAGAGGGTTTTAAACCTGCTGGTGTCCAAATTTGTCTGGTCGTCGGACAGTGTTGTGATACACCATAGGGCATTGGAGGGGGATAATGCTGATTTTCTGATTGCAGACGGAGTTCATCTTAAGATCCAAGATGGTTTGGAGAAGACGTGCTTGTTGTTGGGTGGTGGAGGTCACAACCAGGTGTAGCCTTGCACTGCCTGCTCAGCGGTGGTAATTTCCATGCCCTCTTGTATCAAGGTAAATGGCCTTACATGCCTGTTGCCTCACAATGATCGCCAGGTGAAGAAGAGGAGCTGCGGCATGGAACGGTTTACTATTGTTATGATCGTTGTTATGGTGTTAGACAATTAAGGCTGCAGCCTAACCATCACTAACCATCACTACAGGCTCAAGTGTCTTTATTCGGTCCAGGCTACAGGTGCAAGAGTCACCCAAGGTATTTGTGATCATGTCTGTCCGGGCAGTCAACAGGGGAATACATACAGGCCAGAAAATTCTGTTTGTACATTGTTCAGAACCCTGTCCGGACTCCAAACAGATCTACTGTCCTGTATACAGTATGGGACAGGAGCCACAGGAAGTCAGGGGCTCACATACAGTAGATCACTAGGATGTAGGGAGTCAGATTCAGTCTCAGAAATACAGGCATTACACATCAGATTTTCTGGGCTGTATTTGCTTTTGTGTAGAGGTATATCACTTCCCTCAGTATTTCTTACACTGCTACCTATCCTATCCTATTAATATTATAAAGGTGAAAGTTTGTGAGTTTGGATGTTTGTGGGTTTGTGTGTTTGGATGTTTGTTCCTCAATCACGCAAAACCCGCTCCACCGATTTGGCTGAAATTTTCCACAAACATAGTTACTACACTGGATTGCGCAATAGGCTACTTTTCGTCACAATAGTGCACATACGTTTTTCCCAGGACCCCCACAAAACCCAAACTCACATCACTATCTCTGCAATCTCACACACTTTGGACCATAGCAAGCCACAAAATTCATATTGCCCTCTACAGCAGAGGTCAGCAACCCCTGGCACACATGCCAAGAGTGGCACTCCTGCCATATTTCACTGGCACGCCAGCAGCAAAGGATCTGCAAGAGTTAAATGAAGTCCGAGCGTCCCTTCAGTGCTCTGCTAGAGCTGAGGCATAAGGACACTCCCCTTTGAGAGGGGTGCAGGAAACCCAGGGGGTGGAGCTTAATCACTCAGGTCTCTGCCTGCTATAGTGATAGCTCCTGTCGTCTGCATCCTGCAAAGATTCCCGAGGAGAAGAGGAAGCTGCTAGCAAAGTGAAAGTAAGAAACACACAGTCTCCTTCCTTTAGTTCCTATTCTCATTAATGTCAGGCATTTGGGGTTATTAGTTTAGTGTTAGAAACTCCATGTGCCTCACATTAATAGGAATAAACCCTATCATGTCCCTCATATTAACCCCTGTGTGCCCCATATAAAGGTTACTAATATGTGAGACATATGGAGGTACTAATAAAAGACCTCAATAATGAAGATACTTAATTATTACCTCCAAGTCTCTCACATATCAGTAACTCTTACACAAGGGTTAATGTGAGGGACATGATGGGGTTAATTGCTATTAATAAGAGGCACATGGAGTTACTAAACTGTCATGCACAGGGCCAGACTTTCATCTACAATTGGTCCTGTACATTTCAATGGGCCCATACACATAGATCCTGTTTTTGAGCTGTAAAATATAGAGCAGGTCCTATATTTGTCCTATACTTTCCCTACACCTGTCCGTATTTGCAGCCCTGTCAATTTATTTTTAATCTATAGGTCAGTGAAAACCATATCCGTGCCATTTGTGTGCAGGAGGCCTAAGGCTGAAGCACCACGTTGCGTTAACACAGCGTTTTGGTTGCAAATTTTGCTGCGGTTTTATGAGCCAAAGTCACCGATGTACCGTTTCAACACACCACGAACACGTAACGGTCGATAATAATGTCACCAATCTGCCTTACTGCCCACCTTAGAATTACCCGGCGTCCCTTCACATAAACTAGAACTCAAGATTGGCGTCCCTTTTCTACTCATACGTAATCTCGATGCACCCTGATTGTGTAATGGCACGAGGCTACGTGTCACACTACTAGGAACAAATATCAATCAAGCCACTATTCTTACAGGAGCAGCTAAAGGTGACAGTGTGTTAATCCCACGCATTCCAATTATACCATATAATTTCCCATTTCAATTCAAATGACTACAATTTCCCCTTAAGTTGGCTTTTACAATGACCATTAATAAATCCCAAGGACAAACGCTGAAAGTAGCAGGAATACATTTGGCCACACCAGGCTTCTCACATGGACAACTTTATGTTGCTTGCTCAAGAGTATCCTGTGCCCAAAACTTACATGTACTGGCGGAAAATAACAAATCATACAATGTCGTGTATCGAAGTATATTAACTTGTAATACCTCTGTCCAAAACACACTATGTACAGTTTCTCAGAACACCGTATAGCAGCTGAAATACAAATTACATTCAACACAAAAGTCTCACGTATTCTCAGAATTACAGAAACAACAAGGTACAAAGTTACATTTCATATCCCATACCTTATACACAGTACGAAAACCTTACCCGAGCCTGTATATACCCACTTCTACAATCACTGCAGACGAAGTCGCGGGTACCAGCTAGTTTTCAATAATTTTTACTCACCTGTCCATGCTCAGGTACTGGCCCCATTCCAGGGTGTACTGTAGCTGATGCTGAGTAATGCACAGACGCTGTATGTTATGTCCTGCTGTTCTTCAGTATCATGATGTAAGTGCAGCGCCACCTAGAGGCTAAAGCAGAGGCCGTACTGCACAGGAGTGTGGACAGGTGAGTAAAAATGATCAGCCACTATCTATTGCTGTAACTCAATATGTAGCAACTGATTTTAAAAAATGTCATTGCCTCAGGTCACCTCATGGAAGATTCGTAACAGCTGTAAGGGATAAAGGCAAAGTTACACAAAAAAGGTAGACGGCTTGTAAATACTGATGTCTACATGGAAAGGAACATGCTTATCATCAAAGGTGATACAATAGCCACAATGGACAGCGTTAGAGAAATGGGGTGGGAAGGGGAAACAGGTTCCAAAACGGGGAAGAGGAAACCATAAATAACCCAAGGTCACATCAAACAATAATATGTACAGTCTCTTGGTTGGGATCTGGGTTCTCATTTTGAAGATGTTGCTGGAAGACGACATTTGAAAATGACCCTTACTAAAACAGCCATCATTAGGGGAGGTCAATTTGGGCAATAGCCAAGGGGCTCATGCACCATGCATTGATGTTTAAGCTGGTGTCGTCTGAAGTTTATCAACCTGCAACACACTCCTGACTAGGTAAGAGTAGGTCCCGAAGTATGATAAAGGCTACAGGGAGATGCAGAAAAATAATAAACAACTGGATGTCAGGGCTTCACCATGGCGTCCGGACTTTTGTTCTGGTGTTTTCAGCCGTCTTCTTTCTTTTGGGTGACAACAGCAGCTTTTGGTGATATCTGAAGCCTGTGGCAGGGCTTCAGAAGGCAGGTTAATGTCATGAAGTTTGCAGTAAAGTGTCATGACATTGATTTGCCCCACGTCTCAGGACATAGCTGTACCCGGGCTTGCTGACGACCAGTGTTCGGGAGTATCCTACTGAGTTTGGATGTTTGTGACTTTGGATGTTTGTTCCTCAATCACGCTAAAAATTTTCCACAAACATAGTTTTCGCTTGGGATTGAAACATAGGCTACTTTTGGTGCCGCTAAACAACATGCTTTCTTGCCAGGACAGTCACAAAAGCAGGACTACCAACTCCAGCTGTAGAATCACACACACTTCCTCGCATTTCCAGCCACAAACTACCTGCACACTCCTTATTGTCACCTCAAGGGTAGTCCTAACCCCACTTAATGATATTTACATGTATTTGCTGACCTTACACAGTCACGTTACGGTAATATACCTCAGCAGCCTACCAAAGCTGACGCTCCCGGACCGCCATGTTTGCTGAACATCAGCGCGACACTGCTTGGGCAGTGAGATGAACTACACTGCACCGAGGAGGCCGCATGCACACTTCCTGCGTACACGTCACTACAGCGCACACACAGCCTGAGCTGCACGCCAGCATTCCACAGTCATCCCCGACCCTCAAATATACCTTACCTGGCTTGCTTTTTCCGCAATCCTACTGCTTTCCACGATCTCCACGCTCAGCGGTAAGTTTGCAGCACACATTCTTCAACGGACAGCTGCTCCATATATGAGATACCCTGCTCTTTGTCCTGTGTCCTCCGCCCCAGCCATACAACACAGCCGGGCGGCCAGCCGGCACATTACATTAGCTGCTATCTGCCGAGTGTCTTGCAGTGCCCTGTTCCTCAGTTGCTCCTCCAGCCACTACCACATACAACCTCACTGCATGTTCCAGCGTATAACACGACTTTACCCCCCCCCCAACTTTTCAGAAAACGTAGGGGTCGTCTTATATGCCGGGTATACGGTGGGGCAAGGGGAGCACGATCGCAACCTTCCTGCCACCGCGGGCTTCCTGCAGTGGCAGGAGTGGAGCGATGCTGTGGCCCTGCCCTCCACGACATCCTCCCGGGAATGTAAAAGTACAGCCATCCGCTTTGATGCGGAGCGGTCACCATAGCAACCGGCTATCCGCTACATGCGGAAGCCCGATGCTAATGGCTGCAATCTCCCATAGACGGCAATACACTTGGATTGCCGTCTATGGGCACTTACAATCAAATGATTGCAGGTTCCCACCAACTATAAAAACACCTCCCCGGGCCTGATACATACAGTCCTATGAAAAAGTTTGTGCACCCCTATTAATCTTAATCATTTTTAGTTCTAAATATTTTGGTGTTTGCAGCAGCCATTTCAGTTTGATATATCTAATAACTGATGGACACAGTAATATTTCAGGATTGAAATGAGGTTTATTGTACTAACAGAAAATGTGCAATATGCATTAAACCAAAATGTGACCGGTGCAAAAGTATGGGCACCTCAACAGAAAAGTGACATTAATATTTAGTACATCCTCCTTTTGCAACGATAACAGCCTCTAGTCGCTTCCTGTAGCTTTTAATCAGTTCCTGGATCTTGGATGAAGGTATTTTGGACCATTCCTCTTTACAAAACAATTCAAGTTCAGTTAAGTTTGATGGTCGCCGAGCATGGACAGCCCGCTCTCAAATGATCTGAAAAGAAAGATTGTTCAACATAGTTGTTCAGGGGAAGGATACAAAAAGTTGTCTCAGAGAATTAACCTGTCAGTTTCCACTGTGAGGAACATAGTAAGGAAATGGAAGACCACAGGGACAGTTCTTGTTAAGCCCAGAAGTGTCAGGCCAAGAAAAATATCAGAAAGGCAGAGAAGAAGAATGGTGAGAACAGTCAAGGACAATCCACAGACCACCTCCAAAGAACTGCAGCATCATCTTGCTGCAGATGGTGTCACTGTGCATCGGTCAACAATACAGCGCACTTTGCACAAGGAGAAGCTGTATGGGATAGTGATGAGAAAGAAGCCGTTTCTGCAAGCACGCCACAAACAGAGTCGCCTGAGGTATGCAAAAGCACATTTGGAGAAGCCAGCTTCATTTTGGAAGAAGGTCCTGTGGACTGATGAAACAAAGATTGAGTTGTTTGGTCATACAAAAAGACGTTATGCATGGCGTCCAAAAAAAACTGCATTCCAAGAAAAACACTTGCTACCCACTGTAAAATTTGGTGGAGGTTCCATCATGCTTTGGGCTGTGTGGCCAATGCCGGCACCGGGAATCTTGTTAAAGTTGAGGGTCGCATGGATTTCACTCAGTATCAGCAGATTCTTGAGAATAATGTTCAAGAATCAGTGACGATGTTGAAGTTACGCCGGGGATAGATATTTCAGCAAGACAATGATTCAAAACACCGCTCCAAATCGACTCAGGCATTCATGCAGAGGAACAATTACAATGTTCTGGAATGGCCATCCCAGTCCCCAGATCTGAATATCATTGAACATCTTTGGGATGATTTGAGAGCGGGCTGTCCATGTTCGGCGACCATCAAACTTAACTGAACTTGAATTGTTTTGTAAAGAGGAATGGTCCAAAATACCTTCATCCAGGATCCAGGAACTGATTAAAAGCTACAGGAAGGAACTAAAGGCTGTTATCTTTGCAAAAGGAGGATCTACTAAATATTAATGTCACTTTTCTGTTGAGGTGCCCATACTTTTGCACCGGTCAAATTTTGGTTTAATGCATATTGCACATTTTCTGTTAGTACAATAAACCTCATTTCAATCCTGAAATATTACTGTGTCCATCAGTTATTAGATATATCAAACTGAAATGGCTGTTGCAAACACCAAAATATTTAGAACTAAAAATGATTAAGATTAATAGGGGTGCCCAAACTTTTTCATAGGACTGTATACATATTAGTTACCATAGAAGTATATTAACTTAAAATACCTCGCTCCTGAATACAGCATTTCAACTTTACCATATACCAGCTGAAATAAAAAAAACTTTCTCTCAAAATAACAACAAATTGTCTGTATTATTACATGCACAATCTAAAATATCACATTTGCTATCCCAGCCAGATTTTTAAAGTACTCTCACAGTTTCACACATCTGTCTACGCCCAATTCTCAAATCACCGCAGACGAAGTCGCGGGTAAAAGCTAGTTTAAAATACAAGTAATTAAATAGTATTTAAAATATTTGTCAGGTATTCGTATTTTGTAATTAAAATACTTTTTTGTATTCAGTATTTTGTATTTGTGATTAAAATACTTTTAGGAAGTATTTTACATATTTTAATTACTGTCTAAATTCAAAACAAATGTTGGATTTAAATAACCCGCCTCACCGCACTTAAAAAAAACAACACGTCATCACTCTCGTTTCTTGAATCTCGTGCGAGGTGCGATGAGAGGAGGGAAAATTCCAGCGTGTTCCAGCAACGCAAGTCCGCTTTGTAGTGATGTGTGATTTATTTTCACTGTTTAATCATCCCGATCGCATAATCCATTCCGTAAAATTACTTTAAAAATGGAGGAAAATCGTAATACCAGTGAAGGGGACGCAACCAACAATGATTCAGATCTCGAAGACCCACATCTCCCTGTAATTTTGGACGGAACTTTTTTTCAAAATTAACAAGACTAAGGCTTCGTTCCTACGGAGTAAAGCACCACGCATTCAGATACGTATACACGTGTCAGAGTGTGACCGCTCAAAACAGATCCCATTCACTTCAATGTGTGCCGGCTCACGCGTGCTACACATTGAAATCAATGGGTTAAGAAGCCTCCCATTGATTTCAATGTGTAGTGCCCGTAAGCCACCACACATTGCAGTGAATAGGGTCTGTTTTGAGCGGTCACACTCTGACACGTGTATACGTGTCTGAATGCGCGGCGCGTTACTCCATGGGAACGGAGCCTTAATCCGAAGCAGCAGGGGCAGGACAAAAAGTGTCTGCTTACTGCAAGGCCTGTCCAAACAAGTTACTCACGGGTCAAATAAACTCAACGTCCAACTTCCTTAAGCACTTTAGGGTAAGTTATTTAATTACATTATGGTTTGGTTTTTATTTTACAATCCCCAACCCCGAAGCAAATTTTTAAAACCGGACATACGGGTTAGAGGTGCGTGAGTTGAAAGTGATAAAAGCCGTTTCCTTTTTTTTTGGACGATTTATTTCTTACCACACTATTAAAAATTTAAATAAAAAGCTGATTTCAATTTAAAAATTAAATATAATTATATAAAATATAAAAAACAAAACAAAATGAATATCCTTTTATAAAACCTATGTTCAATTGTTCCATTTTTTGTTTTTATTAAATTTTTTGTTTTAATTTTTAAAATATTTTAGTATTTTTAAAATACTTTTGAAGTAGTATTTAGTATTTCTATTTAAAATACTTCGGGTTGAATGTATTTAGTATTTCTATTTAAAATACTTCAGTCATAAGTCATTATTTTGTATTTAAAATACTTTCCCAAAGTACCATATATTCTCGAGTATAAGCCGAGTTTTTCAGCACAGTTTGTTACAGACCCGGCATAAAGACATGGGGGCTGGTGCCGGGCCGGGCCGCAGCATCGCCACGCTCCTGGCAGAAGTAGCGGGTCCTTCTAGCAGAAGTACCGTAAGTACTTCTGTAGTTTGAAATGAACAGCATCACCACCGCCCCGGTGTCTGTATGCCGGGTCTGTAACTACGGTCGTCATTAGAATCAGCACCTCCACTGTAACTCTTACAGTGGTAATGCCGGAGTTACAGTGGAGATGCCCTCTGCTGTGGGGAAGCGGCAGGCGCCGCCATGTCCCTGGAGAGAGGAGAGAGCGGCCCTGAGGCGCTGAGGGAGATCCCCGACCTCCGGAGCTGAAGGGGAGATACCCGGCTGCCAGCAGGAGCGCGTACCTGAAGGAAGACCTCGGCTGTCGGATCTGAAGGGGAACTGCCGCCGGCAGAAGCGCTGAGAGGAAATCCAAGCAGCCGAGTCTGCCTTGGATTCCCCTCAGCGCTTTTGCCGGTGGCCGGCCACAGTTCCCCTTCAGGTCGAGGTCTTCCTTCAGGTCCGCGCTCCTGCCTGCAGCCGGGAACTCCCCTCAGCGTCTCTGTAAAGGCTCCCCAGCTGCAGTGCTTTTCTTTTGCAGGCTGCTCTATGCAGCCTGCAAAACAAAATGATGATTTTTGCAATGTATTGCAATGCATTAGCATTGTAATGCATTGCATTAGTGATCAGACCCCTGGGGTTCAAGACCCCTAGGGGGTCTAATAAATGCAAAAAAAAAAAAAATTAAGTAAAAAAAATAAATAAAGTATAAAAAATTCTAATCACCCCCCCCCCCTCCTTTTCCTAGAACACAAACTAATACTGTGAAACACATACACATTAGGTAGCCCTGTGTCCAAAAACGCCCGCTCTACCAATCTATAAAAATATTTTTCCTGTACGGTAAACGCTGTAGCTGGAAAAAAAGTTGTCTAACTGCCCCTTCCCCGAGACTGTTTTTTTTTCCCCCCACTTGGAATTCAGTCTGACTATAGCCAGGCTAAATATAGGGTATCTGCAGTGCTCCTGTTCCGTCGTGAAGGGGTTAATAGGAGCACTGCAGATACCCTATATTCAGCCAGGCTGAATTCCAAGTGGGGGAAAAAAACCCAGTCATCAAGCTCAGGGAAGGGGCAGACAGACAACCAAAACACCCCCTCCCCTTTCCCAGCACCTACTGCACCCAAAAACTCTGACCATTTAAATTTTTGAAATTTTCCAGTAGCTGCTGCAATTCCCTCCTAGGTTTATACTCAAGTCAATAAACAGTTTTTTTGTGGTAAAATTAGGGGGGTCGGCTTATACTCGAGTATATACAGTATTTTCCCTAACACTGCTGACGACACAGCAGTGAGCTGCAAGTAATGCTACAGGCACAGCTCCTTTGGCCATGGCATTACAGGGCCGTACTATTACCGTGCTAAGCGTTAACTATATGCTCAGCGTGGTGTAGCAGTACGGTGCAGAACGGGAAGGGGTTATTACATACACTAAAAAAATTGAATAGTAAGTTCAATAATAAATATTACATTACCAAGTGAGACAGGCACTATTGAGTGATACACTGTAAAAGAACAGTAGAGTGCAGATGTTGTACAGCATCTTACATGCTGAAGAGGGAGCTGTTGGTTTATATGTTGGATCAATCACAGAACAGCAGCTTATACTGTGTTACTAAATAATATAAATTCCTTACAATATATTCAGAGTTTAAAGTAGAGGCGCAAAATCGGACAGGAATAGGACCACAGCCCATACACGTGACAGAGTCATTTGCGGTCATTGTGTGCAGACCCATAGAAATAAAAAAAAACCTGACCGGTCATATGGTCGTTCGCAAGGGTTCTAAGGCTGATGCCCCTCCTTGCAGAAACATTGCTTTTTTTGCAGATTTTTATGCTTTTTTTTTTTTTTTTTTTTTTTTTTTAATCCAAGAGTGGCTTAAAACATCTCTGCTTGTTCAGGTCTCTGTGCCACCATACTCTCGCATGCTGAGGCGCAGGAGGTGAGGTCAGTTTGATTCATTGCTTAGTGTTTTTCATGGCACTGTGTGAACACTGCTCTATCTATCTCTGTAATTGAATTTCCACCACACTCATCTCCTGAACCTTGTTCCCTATGATCATCAAATATTTAATTCTAGCCTGTCTTCCAAACAAGCCTAGGGCAGGTCTTGGGCTTCCTATGTACTGGAGATCAGCCCTCATAGACTTGCTGGCTATTGTGACTTTGTCCCTGCTAAGCTCCTCTTCTGCTACTATTGTATTACTGACCTCTGGCTTACCTTTTGACTACTCTCTTGAATTTTGATTCTCTACTGCATTGCTCGACTGTTACTGGATCCTTGGCTAGCTGACCTCCCTTTGTTGTTTGTCTAGGTAGGGCTCGTCGACCAGTTGTCGCCTATTGCTTAGGATAGTACCGGCAAGTAGGAAGGGATAGCAGGGGTTTCAGCTTAGGACTCACTGGCTATTGCGCCCCTCCCCCCAGGGTTCACCAGCAGCTTCTGGGGAATTGCTACTATAGCAATTCCCTTACATGGCTACAAAAGGAAGTAGTTCTACCTTCTGCTCAAAAATGACAGCATAGTTTGCAACAACAAAATAGCTGCGTTTCTGCAACAAGGTGCCTCACCCTAAAGGGAGGAAACAGAATATGTTGTAGTCATTTGGTTAGACAGCAGAGACTATAACCAGCTGCCCATTGAGATGTTCCCTTCTTGTTGAATAAACACACAGGACAACCAATTATCTCTTTAAGTGGATGGGGGTTGGTCACAGCTTTATTTATATTCTCTTTGTAACCATCAACTTGGTCATGACTCGGTATGTTGGCTGCAGGTCTCCCTGCAGGCTAGTCCACATTTACGTCCGTCAACAGTTCAGTACTGCCAAGGAGGAAGCCCTGTCCACCCAATAAAAAAAAGGCGTGCTCGACCCCATCCTGCAAACCAGATAGAAAGATATCGAGGCCAATATCATTCAGATGAACACCATCCGGTCTCATCAACCATTGGAATGAACAAACTGAGAGAAGCATTTCTTAAACACTGAATGGAACTGAAAAATTGTCACCATATGCCTCGAGGTATGGGTCAAAAACGCAGCCTCCTGTACATGGACTGCAAGAACATCCCTTACCGAATGGACTGGGCAAACCACCCACACACCTGATGGCGGAAGAAGCTCCCCAACCCATAATGTGCCAATAAATGCAAGGGAAAAGGCGGTAGAAAAAAGAAATGCCTCATATGGAGACGAACAAACCTGGTCAGCCACCGCCACCAACTTCAAAACAATCCAATCCAAAACAATCCTTTCCCGAGACCAGCCCTTCAAGGCCAATATGTACCAATACAATGGAAACCCCCCAAAGTGATCCCATTTTAGGAATTACACCCTCAAGGAATCTTTCAAGGGGTGTTATCATTTTGAGCCTAAGAGTGCTCCCCAGAAAAAAGGTGAAAGTTTAAATTTTTAAAGAGATATGCAATTTCAGCAATATGTTGCGCCCACTTTGTGTTATCAGAGACATGCACTCCTAAAGCTATTAAATGGGCTATCCTGGGTAAAATAATAAGATATATACATGAGTGTAAACTGCTGCTTGGGCACACAGCAGGGCTCAGAAGAGAATGAGCACTACCCTTTTTAGCTTTTGGAATTTAGATTTAGAGGGACTTTCAGGACAATATGTTGTGTTTGCAGAGCCCTGGAGGTGCCAATAAATTGGAATTCCCAAAAAAGTGGCCCCTTTTTGTCGAGGCAATTTTAAGGTCTCTGCAAATGTGACATGGAGTCCAAAAACCACTAATATAAATCTGCAATCCAAAAGCACATAGCGCTCCACCATATCTACACCCTGCTCTGTGCCAAACCAGTAGTTTATGCCCACATGTATGACACTGGTGTACCCAGGATAATGCACTTAATGTCATATGTGGGTATAAACTGCTGTTTGGGCACAGCTGGGCACATAAGGGAAGGAGCGCTCTTTTTTGTTTTTGGAGCAGTTTGGTTTTTGGACATCATGCTAGTGTTGCAGAGCCCCTTAATTGCCAGTAAAGTGGAATCCACAGACGTGAGCCAATTTTGGAAACTACACCACTGTAGAGAATTCTAAAGTGGCGTAGCAAGCATTTTTAACCCTTGAGTGTTGCATTAATTTAATTTCCAGAAATGAACGCACAGCTGATAATGAAAAGTGAAAATTGTAATTTTTCCAGAGAAACACCATTTCAATTTCCGATATTTTGTGCCCAGCTTGTGTCAGCAGAGACGCACACTCCAAAAACTCTTAAGTGGGTATCCCAGGCACAACAGCTTTTGGAGTGTTTGTCTCTGATACAAGCTGGGCAAAACGTATTGCGCACTGAATTTACATATTCCTGGAAAAATTTTCTCCTTTCACCATAAGCTGTATATTCATTTCTGAAACTAAATTAATGTAACACTTGAGGTTTAAAATGCTCTCTGTACCTCTGGATAAATTCCTTCAGGGGTGTAGTTTCCAGGATGGGGTCACATGCCAGGGGATTTCACTTCACTAGCATTTCAGGGCTCTGCAAATTGCCATGACGTCAAACCATGTGAATCTGTGCTCCAAAAACCACATGAAGCTCATGCCTTTCTGTGCCACGCTGTGCACAGAAGCACTTTATGTCCACATATAACATTAACTACGTTTTTCTGGGTACAACACTGTCATACATGTTGGCATAAACTACAGTTTGGGCACACAGCAGTGCACAGAAGAGACGGTGCACTACATTTAGATGTTTGGTATCTGGATGTTTGGTATTTATTTTATATAAATATACACTGTCTACTAATAAGTATTTGGACACCTGTGGTAGAATAGAAAAACAACATTTATTCATATTCAATAGTTGGTAGAACCCAGCAGATGCTTCCTTACGGATGGTATTGATGGACACAATACTCCTGGATGCCTGGTGAAACTCCTGGTGTATGTGAGCCATCGGTTGGGTGCGGTTTCTCTGGCCAGCACTCGTCGGTCTCTATCTCCCAGTTTCGGGAATCTAATCTGCCGACTTGGGACACATTCCGACAATCACCGTTCACCTTTCACTTCGTAATCACATAGGCCACTGTCGATTTTAGGTAATTCAGTTTTCTTGCTATGTCCCTTAAGGATCGACCATTTCTGTGGTACCCCACAATTAACCCATTCTCGAAATTGGACAACTCTACACTTCATGGCATCTTGCATGCAACTAATGCCAATGCACTAATAGCAGTGCTGTTTCCTATTTAACAGCGGAAGGCGTGACGTACATCACGACTGCAGATATCTTCATTTGGATGGGTGTCCAAATACTTGTTGATAGACAGTGTATAAATGGATTAAATATGGCTGTTCCATATAAAATCCCCTCAAAAGAAAGGGACACTCTCTCCATCTGGTGACAAGGCTTCTACACTGTAAGAACTGTGAATATGTGGAATAACCTTCCACTGGAACTGGTCACAGCCATCATAGTTGGCAGCTGCAAAAAAGGATTAGATGCCTTTTTAGAGCAAAATATCTTACTGATGCTTACGGAGATGTAAAGAATGTCATAGCCTTTCCATCCCTTGGTTGAATTTGATGGACATATATCTTTTTTCAACCATACTGTGTTACTATGATTTATGTTTTATATCTGGCATAAAATTAAATTTAAAAAAAAAAACTATTAAAAAATCTGTCTTTTTTTTTTTATATACATAAGCTTTCCTCCTACTTCTGACCCACATGTTCTTTCTTAGAAGAGGAAACCTATTAAAATGTTCATGGAACTTAATGTTATTAGTCTTGATAAGACCTCGGCCTGATTGAGGATCATGTAACCTCTGTATGAATGCAGAGCTGTGCCCTTAGTGAGGTTATTTTTTATAATGTTCACTTTTTTTCTATAAGGAGATATTGGGCAATATCCTATTATTGTTTAGTATGCCTTATTTGTTATACATATACAGATGAAGTACATTTGTCTTTGCTTCTCCATAGTTATTTCCAAATAACCACACGAAGCAATGAAAAGCAATGTGAGGTCTCATTAGTAAAAGCAGATGTGTGCTGTATGCTTTCTCCTTTATCCTGAATTTCCATCTCTGACTTAAGACGGATCATCTCTAGCACAAACATTTGTTCAGTTTGTACTTGCTTAAACAAGAAGATATTAACTAAAGGTTTATAAGAATTCATCTGTTGAGATGTAAGACTACGTATGCATCCACATTTCTATACACAGAAGGCAACGTAGCCCAATTCTAATTTACATCATGTTATTGCACGTCATTGTCTTAGCCTCACTACGGGAACAGAGATTAATTTTCTTTTCTTAGATTATTTCTTTGAAAAGCTGACATTTTCATATTAAATAATGTTATTAATTTTGCAAGAGTAGAAGTAAGGCTAGCTTCACATCTGCAGTGTAGAAACCGCCGAAAATCAGCGGAGAGAAAAGTCGAGAACATGAGGTTTCAATATAAAAATGACGGTAACCGGACAGACACCTGGTATACCAAATTATAGTCAGGGAACCCAAATGATGGAGTGCCCAGCACGGGTGTGATCCTAGCCTAACTGGTCCTGATTCAGGTAAAATGGCCCGGTCCTAACATGTTAATATTATATATATGTTAATGTAATATATTAGACAGGTGATTGGTTATTATGACTAGATCCCAATCTTTCACCAAATATGTTGTTACAAAGTTCTCACCATTCAAAGCTGAGCACATGGATTCCCATCTCCCATCAGTACCGAGTAGTAACTCACTGCAGCCAACAGTTTTTCTCAAATTCAAATTTAGGAATCCACTTGGTTGTCAGTGGTTTTTAACATAAAAGTGTACCTCCATTCATAAAACAACTCAATAGTACATGCTGTTATAGTTGAGTTCCAAGAGCAAATTTCAGCAAAAACCAGACTTGAGGTTCCGTTGAACCATTGACATGATGGGAAATACCTGTTCACCTAGATCAAGGGTGCCCAATACGTTGATCGCAATCTACTCGTAGATCGCAAAGGACGTATGGGTTGATCGCAGGATGCAGGGATCCCCCGTGTCTGCTTGTTCACAGTGCAGGCTGAGAGTCGTCTCTGGAGCCTGCCAGTGTCCAGAGATAACTCTCAAACTGCGCTGTGAACAAACAGACACCGGGGATCCCTGGGCGGCCACAGAACACCGCTGTCTCCTGCTCGCACTATCCGCCCGGCCCTGCCCACAGACACACCGGCCCAGCCCAGAAGCCCTCCCAGTCCCGCCCATAGTCCCACCCCGGCCCTGCCCACAGGCCCGGCCCCGCCCTAGTAGATCTTTTGCCTTGGTCAGCTAATAAAGTAGCTCACACGCTGAAAAAGTGTGAGCACCCCTGACCTAGATGATCTTCCCAAGAACCACCTCAGCACTGAAGTTTTCCACCACTGGACACTTGGGACAATCTTTTAGAAACATGACTGGCATCCCCGCAGTAAAAACATAAACCCTATTGACTCTGGAAAATTCTCAGGTTATAATTTGACACAATGGATCCTAGTTGTATCAGTTCAGAGTGTAAATCAGGGAAGGCCATGTCTGCAGGAGTGAAATAATGACACAAACTTGTTGCTGGTTATTACCTAAAGAACAAGATGTTTACCTGCCAACCTGAGAAGCCTCTGCATTGTCAAAGTTTTCTGGTCTTGTCCAATTACTAACCAAGGAGGCCTATTTAAACTTACTCCCTCCTCAGCCACCTGTCTGAAATTATTTTTGTAGTTATGCAGACATTGCCGCAGCTCAGATGGCAATAGTAGTAATGGCAATAGACAATAATCAGAGGATGGCAGTAGTAGTCGCAAATGCTGCGCCACTCGATAGGTCAGGTGCCCGCAACAACTCTCCCAGCTCACCTCAGCTCCTTGCTTGGATGCTGATGAGGGGGGAATGCTGTGCTACCAGATGTTGGTGGTAGTAGTTGCCCTGGGGGACTTCCAGTTGGAGAGGTGTCTTCTCTTACTCTTACTTGGAGCCAGTGTGGTGGAGTTCAGAAGGTCCCTGAGTTTATTTAATGAACAACTCAAGAGGCAGCAGTACTATTGAAGCAGGTTTAACTTTACTCAGCAAGCTGTAAACTGTGAAACATGAAGCTTCCAAATTGGGGTAGTAGCCTCCCACTGTAAAGTTCTCTCAGCCTGGGTCTCGAGGGAATGTCAATGATGATAAGACTCTTATGCTGTACTCGACTTCATTAAGTCTATCTCCATATCTCAGGTACCTGCAGCAGCAGGATCGGTTTTAGACAAAGTGGGGCCCTGGGCAAAATTAAAAGTGGGGCCCCAAATGTTGAAATATTGGACCTACTGTATAGTCATACAGTTAATTCGATGTACTGCACTGCCTACTGGTATTTACTGGAGTGTTCCTAAGGTCTTTAAGGCCAGGGCCCCACATTGAGAAAACGTGTTTTGGGCACAGTAGAAACACTGCGGCAAATGTAGCGTTTTACTGTACCTGCAAAGTGAAGGGGATTCTGGCTAATCCCATACACACATTGCAAAGTATGTCAATTATACTGGTGGAAACACTGGCATTTTCCATAGGAGCAGAATGTCCGCAGAGGCAAACTCAGAGAACATAATAAGAAACGCAAAGTGCATTATATAGGATATGGCGGTGGGCGCTGCAGCACATTTGTTCGTGGCCATATTCAGGCTGCCAAGGCTTGGCGTTTCACAATAAGATTCAACAAGACAACTTGTAGAGAGAACATATTAGTAAACGCCCGACATCCCCGTACCTAGTCTTCTGTACAGATTGCAGATACTTCCCAAATAGGATAAGTATCCGCTGTTCATATCCCATTGCAGGATTTTCTTGATCTACTCTCCAACAAACAATGCTCAGAATGATCTGCAGCATAAACAGACATGAGGCTGGTGTGAGATATTCTGCACCTCAGGTCAGATCAGGATTTATTTAGATCTCATCTACTTTGCTGCTACTGTACACTGCAGCAAATAAGCCGCCGACAAGTCTGCAGTGTCTAATCCTCTGCATGTACGTCCCGTGTAGAATTACTGTAAAAGGGGCTTTCCTATAACTATATCTTGTCATCTGTCCACAGAGTTGGTGACATGGCTGATCGGTGGGTGGGGTCCTATGATTGAAATCACCATCAATTACACCCACAATGTTCTCCTACTGTATATCAATGGTTTGATGTTCATGTGCATTGCCATTCCATTTAAATGGCAAATATATAAGAAACTCTTACACTTCTACCTTCTGCTCAATTATGTCCTGGCTTTGGCTCAAAAAACTGCAACAAAATCTGCAACAAAAAAAGCTGCGTTTCCGCAACGTGGGGAATTAGCCGAAGGCGGAGGGGGTGTGTGTGTTGGGACGTGTGAGGGTGGGTAATTGGGGGGGGGCAGAAATGTCCGGGAGAGAATGGGTGATTAGAGGGTATAACAGTCCATGGGGTTTCATCTTCCCCTCATTTGGTGACAGCTGGACACGTATTGGGCAGCGATCTCCAGAGTGGACTCCTCTTCTCCCAGTAGGATGTAGAGTTTCCTCTTCTCGTTTGCAGATGTGAAGTCTGGGATGTGGGCAGAGAGTCTTTGGAAGTAGACGGTCCTCACATATTATTATGTTCCTTCACCTCCCTTGGGGCTCCGATTTTTATACTCGGGGGTCTGAAAAGACCCTTGAGTATAATAATAGTGGTAGTGGGATTGCAGCCTGGGCCCAGGCCTGCTCACTGCCGACCTCCACAGCCTATAGTAGAAGGGGAAGCGGGGGTGGCAGTGAGCAGGCCCGGGGAGGTAGGTAAGTAGGCCTCTCTCTGCTGGGGGATACTCCAGCAGGTAGCGGTCTATTATAAAACAAACAAAAAAACAAAAAAAGGTTTGATACTTACCGACCTCGCTGCTGCTCCCGCGCTGTCTCCTCTTCACCTGGCAATACAACATCTGCGGATCAGCACAGGCGGCGTCATCACATAGGGGTCTAAACCAGCGCAAAAGAGGGCCTGCTTGGGTTGTTTTTAGAGCAGTCTTCTCCTGCGCTAGTTTAGGAAAAAGTAAAAAAAAACAAAAAAAACAGCTGCCGCCTCCCCCCGAAGTGCCGCCTGTGGCCGTCGCCTCATTAGAGGTGCAGCGCTGACCCCATTATAGGTTATGGGGTCAGCGGGTTTCCTTGTTTAACTGCTTTTTTTATGTGGACAGTTTTATGTTCAGGGGGTCCCCAAGTGCAGATATGAACCGGGCCTGAGCATCACATTATAAAATACAGTACTAGTATGTATAATGGTAGACGTGTATAGAAGCAAACAGATAGATAGATAGATAGATAGATAGATAGATAGATAGACAGACTTACATTTGGCTGAATTGCTGGGTGCACAGGACATGGAGGACACTCCTGTGCAGCTCTGTCTGGCAGTGGAAAAAGCTGTGACATCACACAGGACGTCTCCCCTCACACTCCGATGCTGTGAGGAGGAGGGGGAGGGGCAGCACAGGGTACTGCTCAGTGCAGGAAGCTTTTACAAGAGGCGATCTGAAGCCCCTGCATCTAGCGATGATTTATCTGCTACCAATGGCTTGTCCTAACAGTAGGGAAAGTATGGGGCCCCAAAGGGTGTGGGGGCCCTAGGTAATTGCCCAGTTTTCCCCCCCTGATGCTAGCC
The DNA here is from genome assembly GCF_031893055.1 of Leptodactylus fuscus. Classification (NCBI taxonomy): domain Eukaryota; kingdom Metazoa; phylum Chordata; class Amphibia; order Anura; family Leptodactylidae; genus Leptodactylus; species Leptodactylus fuscus. The sequence goes on from NC_134267.1 coordinate 88,038,528, forward strand.
CTGTGCAGCAGAACATACTGTACTAGGGGCTGTACTCTGAGCAGCCCTTGCAGGGGTCTGGCTACCATTAGTAGTAGTTCCCAGATAACAACTCCTGACACAGGACTCCTCTCCTCCTGGAACAGTGTCCAAGTACTTAACTGCAGGATTTCCCTATCTCAGGGCTGTCTTTTGATGAGCTTTGGGCTTGAATCTTATCCTTATGGTGCTGGACGGAAGCCAATGGGTTTTAGTGCAACAAACCTAGCATACCCTGTCACCACAAACTGCTAGACTGAGATCCCAATGGGTTCCCTGAGACAAAAGTCTCCTCAGACCCTGGCTAAGTGACCTGTGATAGGCCAGGGCCGTACCAAGTGTGGGGGACCAAACAGTAGGGAGGAAAACAGGGAATACAATGGTAGAGCTGCAAAGCAACACATATAACACAGAACATATTGTCAGGACATACAAACATACCCAGTGGCAGAAAGACAATAGAAACAGGAGCATCTGGGATGCTGCAATCTTGTTTACGCAGCATCTCCATCAGCACTGGAACTGACCGGCCGTATTTGAGCCTTTATCGAGACTAAACCAAAACCCCCCTTCCCCTCTACTAAAACCCTTGTGTATGTGTGATCTTCACATAAATACGGACCAAGTTACCTTTGAATGGGTGGGGTCGGCCACAGCTTTATTAAATATATATTATCTGACATAAGCAGTAACCCCTGTTCCCCTCCTCCTCAGCGAACGTTTTGGTGTGTGCTCCCCGGTGGGGCACGTCGCTGGTACTCTACCTCGCTTAGAAAGGGGGCCAAGGTCCTGCTACTATGCCTGTTGTGACAACAATTTAATGCAAATATATATTTACAGCATGTCATTTGCTAACAGAAAGAAGAAACAAACAAAACTTTTATCTGCACGGTACATAGTTACATAGTCAATGAGGTTGGATAAGGACATTATTCCCTACAAACGCTACAGTGTTGATCCAGAGGAAGGCGAAAAACCCCATGAGGCTCATGCCAATTTGCCCTATTTCAGGGGGAAAATTCCTTCCCGACTCCAAATCTGGCAGTCAGTATGAAAACCCTGGATCAACGTGTCCTTAAAATTCTAGAGTCCATAACCTGTTATATTTTACTCTTCAAGAAAAAGGCATCCAAGGAAAGAGGGGTACAATCATAAATGAAAAGAAAATGACTTAGGGGCTCGGTTTAGGTGTGGGTGGGTGGGGGGTTGCTTTGTCAGTTCTGGCCGGAATTCAAAAGGAAGTTCACCGCCCAGAGCTGCCCTGGATACTCCTGTGGGAGGCACCCCCCCCCCCCCCGGGCCACCAATGAATGGGAAAAAACTCCCCTTGAGGGGAAGGGCATAGGTCACAACGGCCGCTCAATATCCAGCTGGCTTATACAGCCAGCCGGCTTGCAAGAAGAGCTATTTTAGTTGTTAGTTCAGATGCTTAATAATTTTCTATCAGTACAAAGTTTTGATTTAAACCCAGGTTCAGGTGGTACAGGGTATCTTGTTGGCTTTATTTGATTTTCCTCAGGTGAGTCCCCTTTGTAGGAAATATGGAAAGGTGGAAAGGCTGAGGCCCCACATTGAGGAAACGAAGATTTTGTTGTGTTTTTTCAGCAAAAGTCAGGAGTAGGGGAAGGGAGAAGCATAAGAGCTTCCTGTATAGTTCCCATTTCTTTTGTAGCCACTCGAAGGTTTGGCAAAATCATCAGCAAAAAAGCTGTTTCCACAACATGGGGTCTTAGCCTTGCATAATTTTTTGTCCTGCAAGTTTTTTTACCCCTTTCAGGAGAGACTTTGAAGCATTATCAGGATGGTTTCAGGATAATTTATCACATTGACCCCTGCTTTACTCCTTCTCCATCATTAGGACTTGTTGCAGCAACCAAGCGGAGGAGAACAGAGAGTGTGGAAAGAGACGACACCAGCTGTGCCGCCTGCTAGGCCAGATACGCTACTCACACACTCCGATTCCTCCCCGATTCTGTGGATATGGGGGTCCTGCTGTTCTACCTGTTGGATGCGGTAGTGTTCTTTGTCTTCCCCCAGGGTACGCCTTGTTGGAAAGGGGACCTCTCAATACTGAGCCGTGTGTATGTTGTTCAGGAGGTACCCTGATAGTGGTGCAAGCAACGACTCAGGAGTCCAGCAGTTGTAGGGTAAACCAAATAACTTTTATTGAACAACGCCAACAGATGCTCCAGCAGCTTTGCAAGATGTACAGTATACAGCACACAGTTCAATATGAAATATCCACAATTTAAGAGTTCAGCCAAGGCAAAATAGACACTGTAGTACTTGACGTACTTTTCTCCTCTCCTCCTCTCGTACCACTCCCTAACTCAGCAGATAGGGGACTGAAGCGGGGCTAAGAGTCCTACTAGGGAAACCGGATGCCTGGAAGGCAGGCCCGTATACAATACTCTTGTCAGGTACCTCTGTAGCTCCTATTGGCACGGACACCAATGTCTCTCGGGAACCACCAAAGTTCTCTAACTAACTCCCGGGCAGCCTCCGGACGTACCTTGGAACAAAATGGCTTGACTCCTAGCACTTGGGCTGAAGACTGAAAGGACTTAGCTGAATTCTTTCACTGTTTCTCACAGTAGGCAAGATTGAAGATGACTGATGCTGGAACTCTGCTCTCTACAACTAGATACTGGCTCTGATCTGGACTTGAGCTAATCCTGGACTAACCTTGGCAACAGCTACCAGAGAATATAAACCCTTTCTTAGAACCCCGCTCAGTGGCCTGTGATTGGTCATGAGGTAGTACAGCATTATATGAAAGTGCATAGATACAGTACAATGGCAGACTTATTGCATTTACCATAGACTTATATAAGACAAGACAAACAGGACAACCCCGTGGTACATGTAACAAACACAAAACATAGCAGCATGCTCTGGAATGCTGCACTGTCCACATGGGCTTTTAAGAAAACATTGTTCAGTTTCCTAGGGTCAGCAGCTCAAGCACTTCCTCTATGGTGCTCCCATATAAAGGCCCTTTCACACAAATATGTCCCATCTGTGGAAAACTGTCTGTAAGTAGGCTTTATTTCCCATACCGTACTCAGCTGTGTGCATAGGAGTCATTGCATAATAGTCAGTCATGATGCACTGGGCTCCCGAATGGCTCAATCACTACAGTAATGAAAGATTTATGTCAGTCCATTACTGTAGCGATTGGGCTGCTCAGCCAAGTTCAGTCCGGTTTCTACTGTCCACACACGGACTGTTCTCCATGGATTCGACTCAGTCATGTGAAAGGACCCTAAAGCACACAGACATGCTGTGCTAGCTTTTTGGATACAGAGGACATGTGGAAATTCATTTGAAAGTATTTAGTTATTGGTCTACCAAGCTTTCAATTGTGCTTTTGTAGTAAGTTGGCTATATTTCCTGTATCCATTCATTTGCAAAAATGATACATAAAGCAGCTATCTTCTTTAAAAGAAGTCTACTACCAAAACAGTTCATATGCACATGGGTGAATTGCGAGCTGAAAGTGGACTTTTGTATAGGCAGGCTCAGTGTAAGTAGGCAGAGTCAATACAAGTAGGCAGGGCCAGCACAAGTAATTCCTACATGTAAGGCAGTCCTGTGTAAAGTCATTTTGCACAGGATTGCTTTACATGGAGGGAGAGGCAGCAGTCCTATATAAGTTACCATGTCAGACTGAAACTTTAACTTATACAGGACTGCTGCCTCTCCCTCCATGTAAAGCAGATATAGAGCTAATGTAATGCCATGATGCCTACGTGACTGATTAGGCCCAATCACAAGCCTCAGCGGTCTCAGGCATCCTTCATGACGTCTCTAAGATGAGCAGAGGCCAGAAGATCCGCATTGGAGCCCAGGAAAGGTGAGTAACACTGTTTATTATGTTTGTCACCTCCCCTAGGTTTCAGCATATTATACTCTGGGATCTGAAGAGTATAATCGTAGTTTTGGTTATGACCTGCGCAGTCCAAATGAAGCTGCTGGGTGAACTTCGTGCAATGAATAATGTGCGATTCGTCCAACACATACTCTCAGGGTCGCCCAGTGGCCGCCGCTCTGAAGGTATAGGGTGAGGGTTGCCAGCCTTGCTGCACTCTGCAACAAAAGTCAAGGTAAGGGCCGGACCTCAAGTCAGGTAGTTTGACAGCCCACCATATCCAAGTTGGCCCACCAGGAATTTTCCCAGTGATATACATGGCCAATGCGCTCCTGCCAATGCAGCCATTAGCAGTGGTGCATAGGGCAATGCATAAGCTTTTATACCTTTCCTGTGCTTCTGTGATATGTCATATATTCGAATGGAAATGAGCTAACTAGTGACCATGGGCATTCCTACAAGAATGTTATGTGTATGCTTTGATGGTCAGTGTGAGAACTGGAGTATTCAAGGATTTTCTTGCATATGAATATGTAGGGAAGCATAGAAAATTTACCACCATTTTTTAAAATAAAGATTGTTGTAGCTTGAAAGCATATGTCAATCAAGGGATTTTATGTGATATTAGCAGGATCAGACTTTTTGCAGGGTACTATTGGGGTGCACATATTAAGGTGCTGGGCAGCCCATCTAATCTAATAGTGTGGAGCATGATCAACAGGCTGTTCTTTGGCACGGTGCCCCTCACATTATCATGTGCCGTATATACGTTTTATTTGTGTGATAATGCATGTTCATAGATGGAATGAAGGTGGCCCACCAATACAATGCTGTATGTGTGAGTGGTAGCACAGAAAGGCTGAGTGCTCTCTGTTGAAGAGTACAGAATATTACAAGGGTATAATAGAGCAATGGTGGATGGATGTGAATACTGTTTTGCTGCTTCTCTATTACGAAGTTTAATTATTTAACATGTTTTAGGATTTATATTACTCTGAGGCAAAGGAGATAGCATCATATTTCCATTTCACCTCTCACAACAATGAAGACACTGTGCTGCTGCATAAATACATTGCTGGCAGATTCACAACTCACCAATCTAAGCATAGGAGCTGGGGAGGTGACAGACTATCAAGGAAATCTGAGCAATCTTACAGAAAGCCAAGTGCCCCTAGTACAGCTGAGACTCTGCCAGGATTGTATTCTAAGTGCTTCCTCATTACTTTGTCAGCAAGGAATAGGATTTTATAATGTCAGATGTATTCTGTAAAGGTCAAATGTGTTTGTGGATCTACTTCTCTATAATGTTACTTATTGAATGTGGTCTTTATACTGCGGGTAAGTGGTTCGCTTTTTTCAGTGTTGACCTGTGGACTAATCTTGACCTGAGTCCTTGGGACATTACAATATTTATGATTGTTTACGTATTTTAGTTACTTATATAGCACCAACATATTCTGCCGCTCTTTACAGATACTGTTATCACTGTCACAATCTAAATTCTCTATCAGTATGTCTTTGTATGTGGGTGGCATTTTTTCTCATGCAGGGATAACAGGCAGAATCATCCAGGTTCTTTTGTCTCTCAAGTGTTCTTCTTGGTCAGAGAATCCTTTCCATTTCAGAAGACATTCTAGCTTTTTCAGCTGGCAGGCCAGGCACGATGATAGTGTGCCACACATTTTTCTTAAAATCTGTAATTGTAATTTGGTGCTGCATCTGCTCCCATAAAGGGATACTTTTGGTGTTTTTTTTTTCATAAAGTCAATTCTTTATCACTTCACTTTTCAAGTGGCAGGTGCGTTGACAGTGTGCCACAAATACTTTTTAAATTTTTGAATGTACTATTATGTCATTGACAAAAACTCATAATAGCACATCATGAAGAGGAACTGAGCCAGGCTATCAGGAGAGGTTGTCAGCTGGTACAGCCTGCTTTAATAGCCATGAGTGGTGAAAACCCCACTTGCAGCCATTCAACCCCTTAGATAATTATGGTGGCATCTAAGTGGTTTTTTTTTTATCCTCCTCATCGGCAACTCCATAATACACTTGGGAGTGTTGATGCATTGTCATATTGACAAGGGGCTGCCAGAGTAAGTAATGTCTTACTAGGAATAATTTTGCTTTTTATTTTTTATACTACATTAGTTTGCAGTGCAGAAGCATTGCAATGTACTATAATAGCAATCATACCACCAAGCTTTCAAATCCCAGTATTGAGATTATGTGTAAATGTTAAAAATTGAATGTTGTACCATTTTTCCGATATTTGTTAAAAAAAATAATTAAAAAAATTGCCATATTTGGTAGTGATGTGTCTATAACAGTACATGTTATAAAAATAGAACATTATTTATCCTGGTAATAAGATGTTAAGTTCTGTAAAAAAAAAAAAACAAAAAAAAAACAACATTTTTGATCACCTTGCCTCCAAAAAAAATATATAAAAAATTATCAAAAATTCACAAACCCAAAAAATCATATATAAATGGTACCAATTGAAATGACACACATTGCTGCAAAAACAAGTCCTCAAACAGCTCCAATGATGGCACAATACAAAGGTTACAGCTCTGAGACTATGGTACTACTAAAAAGTTATTTTTGGCAAGTAAGTGATTTTATTGTTTAAACATAGTACAAGTTAAAAACAATATAGGGTCAGTGCACACTGAGTTTTTTTGGCGCTGATTTTGATGCTGAATCTGCCTCAAAATCAGCCTGCAAAAAAAAGCCTCCCAATAGAAGTCCCACTCACTTCAGTGTGAGCACTGGAGATAACCAAGTGCTCAACCAACCACCACCAGTCCTGGTCAAAATTCTGTTTGGCTGTGCTCAGCTTGAATGTGGAGTGCGAGAAGGGTTCACTTTTTGGGATAACCCCTTTAAGAATCAAAATAGATTGGGGTTGGGAGTATTTATGCACTTGCCTGGTCCCAGGGATAATTTTGATGAACCAGGGGTTCCAGTGATTTCAAGACTCCCTTGGTTATGTGACCAGAGCAGAGCAGAGTGACCCAGGGAGCCAAATTAACACATGACCCAGGGGTCGTGACATTGGCAGAACCTCCAGGTGTATGAAAAACATCCAGGTACAGGTAAGAGAATAAATGCTTAACGGACAATCCCTCTTAATGGGTTAAAATGTAAATTTAAAAAAATTTCACTCCCCATTACAGAAGGTTTACTGCATAAAGAAATTAAACACAATAACAACTATGCATATTTAGTATTGACCAGTGCTTTAAAACTAATTTATTATTTATCCGCAAATGTCAATAAAAAATGGGAGGCTGAGCTTATGGCATAATGTTTCCCTTACTGTAAAAAATATTCAGTGTCACATTCTCTCTTATTAATCTGAGGTCAACTCTTGCAATGTTAAAGGAATTCTCTGCTCATATGACTTATTAGGGCGTATGGGTATCATAGAAATGAGTCTTGGTCATGCTTTCTATCAACCAAAAAAGAAAGCCAGTCCACAAAGTTACTCTAACTGAATTTTTTGGATGCAACTGGCTGGAACAGTAACTTCTCAATATGATTATCATTAGAGATGAGCGAACAGTGTTCTATCGAACACATGTTCGATCGGATATCAGGGTGTTCGCCATGTTCGAATCGAATCGAACACCGCGTGGTAAAGTGCGCCAAAATTCGATTCCCCTCCCACCTTCCCTGGCGCTTTTTTTTGCACCAATAACAGCGCAGGGTAGGTGGGACAGGAACTACGACACCGGGGGCATTGAAAAAAATTGGAAAAAGTCATTGGCTGCCGAAATCAGGTGACCTCCATTTTAGACGAATAGTGGATTTCAAATCCGGGTCATATGAGAATGTGAACTTTGTGACTATGAGACAGGGATAGCTGTACAGGCAGGGATAGCTAGGGATAACCCTTATTTAGGGGGGAATGTTATTAAAAATAACTTTTTGGGGCTCTATCGGGTGTGTAATTGTGATTTTTGTGAGATAAACTTTTTCCCATAGGGATGCATTGGCCAGCGCTGATTGGCCGAATTCCGTACTTTGGCCAATCAGCGCTGGCTCTGCTGGAGGAGGCGGAGTCTAATATCGCTCCACACCAGTCTCCATTCTGGTCCGACCTTAGACTCCGCCTCCTCCAGCAGAGCCAGCGCTGATTGGCCGAATTCCGTACTCTGGCCAATCAGTGCTGGCCAATGCATTCTATTGGCGTGATGAAGCAGTGCGGAATGTGTGTGCTTAGCTCAACTACACCGGTGGAGTAGTTGAGCTAAGCACACAGATTCAGCTCTGCTTCAATCAGCGCTGGCCAATGCATTCTATTAGCTTGATGAAGCAGAGTGTGCACAAGGGTTCAAGCGCACCCTCAGCTCTGATGTAGCAGAGCCGAGGCTGCACAAGGGTTCAAGCGCACCCTCAGCTCTGATGTAGCACCGGCGTAGTTGAGCTAAACACACACATTCAGCACTGCTTCATCACGCCAATAGAATGCATTGGCCAGTGCTGATTGAAGCAGAGCTGAATCTGTGTGCTTAGCTCAACTACTCCACCGGCGTAGTTGAGCTAAACACACACATTCAGCACTGCTTCATCACGCCAATAGAATGCACTGGCCAGCGCTGATTGGCCAGAGTATGGAATTCGGCCAATCAGCGCTGGCTCTGCTGGAGGAGGCGGAGTCTAAGATCGCTCCACACCAGTCTCCATTCTGGTCCGACCTTAGACTCCGCCTCCTCCAGCCGAGCCAGCGCTGATTGCCCCAATTCCGTACTCTGGCCAATCAGCACTGGCTAATGCATTGTATTGGCGTGATGAAGCAGTGCTGAATGTGTGTGTTTAGCTGAACTACACACAGATTCAGCTCTGCTTCAATCAGCGCTGGCCAATGCATTCTATTAGCTTGATGAAGCAGAGTGTGCACAAGGGTTCAAGCGCACCCTCGGCTCTGATGTAGCAGAGCCGAGGCTGCACAAGGGTTCAAGCGCACCCTCGGCTCTGATGTAGCAGAGCCGAGGCTGCACAAGGGTTCAAGCGCACCCTCGGCTCTGATGTAGCAGAGCCGAGGGTGCACAAGGGTTCAAGTGCACCCTCGGCTCTGCTACATCAGAGCCGAGGGTGCGCTTGAACCCTTGTGCAGCCTCGGCTCTGCTACATCAGAGCCGAGGGTGCGCTTGAACCCTTGTGCACACTCTGCTTCATCAAGCTAATAGAATGCATTGGCCAGCGCTGATTGAAGCAGAGCTGAATCTGTGTGCTTAGCTCAACTACTCCACCGGTGTAGTTGAGCTAAACACACACATTCAGCACTGCTTCATCACGCCAATAGAATGCATTGGCCAGCACTGATTGGCCAGAGTACGGAATTCGGCCAATCAGCGCTGGCTCTGCTGGAGGAGGCGGAGTCTAAGGTCGGACCAGAATGGAGACTGGTGTGGAGCGATCTTAGACTCCGCCTCCTCCAGCAGAGCCAGCGCTGATTGGTCGAGTTCTGTACTCTGGCCAATCAGCGCTGGCCAATGCATTCTATTAGCCCGATGAAGTAGAGCTGAATGTGTGTGCTTAGCACACACATTCAGCTCTACTTCATCGGGCTAATAGAATGCATTGGCCAATCAGCGCTGGCCAATGCATTCTATTAGCGTGAACTGAGTTTGCACAGGGGTTCTAGTGCACCCTCGGCTCTGCTACATCAGATTGCTACATCTGATGTAGCAGTGCCGAGTGTGCATCAGATGTGTAGTTGAGCAGAACTGGCTCAGCACTGCTAAGTCTCTGCATTCGCATAGGAATGCATTGGCCAGCCTTCGGCCAATCAGCGCTGGCTCTGCCGGAGGAGGCGGAGTCTAAGGTCGGACCTGAATGGAGACTGGTGTGGAGCGATCTTAGACTCCGCCTCCTCCAGCAGAGCCAGCGCTGATTGGTCGAGTTCCGTACTCTGGCCAATCAGCACTGGCCAATGCATTTCTATGGGGAAAAGTTAGCTTGCGAAAATCGCAAACTGACAGGGATTTCCATGAAATAAAGTGACTTTTATGCCCCCAGACATGCTTCCCCTGCTGTCCCAGTGTCATTCCAGGGTGTTGGTATCATTTCCTGGGGTGTCATAGTGGACTTGGTGACCCTCCAGACACGGATTTGGGTTTCCCCCTTAACGAGTATATGTTCCCCATAGACTATAATGGGGTTCGAAACCCATTCGAACACTCGAACAGTGAGCGGCTGTTCGAATCGAATTTCGAACCTCGAACATTTTAGTGTTCGCTCATCTCTAATTATCATATGACAATATGATATGAATATAGTAGACTATTCATAGTGTATCCTGCCATATTATATACCAAAGATTATATAAGTTGTATCTCTAATTCACTTTGATACATGGGTTTAATAACGATCACTATTCATTGAATAACAGAATCCTAATATGCATTAAAAACTAAAATTCAGGGTTCTGAGCTAATTGTAAATGTTCTAATTATCCCTTAGGCCCAGTGACAGATCTACCGTAATAGCAGCCATAGCGACTGCTATGGGACCCGTGACTTTAGGGAGCCCAGTTGGCCCCCTGCTGTTTTTTTTTTTTTTATAATGGGCTCCTGTCTTCACTTTCCCTTCAGTCTCCAGAAGGTCCCATGTCCTGATGTTATTCATCATCAGCGAAGTAATGTGCAAAGCACATGGACCCCTACCCCTGGTGCCGATAAATGTGGCTTTTTACAATGTGGAGGCCAGGAGAGGGGTTGTTATACTGTATGAGGCCAGTAAAAGGGGTTTATACAATTTAGGCATCCTAAGTGTTGGTGCTAAATTGTGTGGGGGCTAGAGGGGGCCCAGTGAAAAGATTGCTATGGGGCCTAGTCTTTGCTAGTTACAGCCCTGGTTATGCCTTATAGGAGACTATATGGTGCCACACAGAGATTGGTGAAATGTCACACTATCTTCCCTTTCCAGTTTCCCTGCGTGGAAATTAAACACAAGCCCCTGAAGTGCAAGAAAAATACAATCAAGCCTGGTCATTGGTACCAGATTTAGCTGGGCCCATTATTTGAAACATTGAAAACCTGGGGTTATCTTGTGCAAAAGTGTTAGGAGTATATCATGGGTGAGGGGATGATGTCAAGAGTCCTACTAGTAAACAGACTGTAACAGTCAAGAAAATTGCACAATAGAATACTGGTGTTCCAACTAATGTGCATGAATGGACAATTCATTGTTCTTTAACCACACAGAAACCAATGCTGGGGCCACACGGTGGCTCAGTGGTTAGCACTGCAGCCTTGCAGTGCTGGGTCCTGGTGTTCAAATTCCACCAAGGGCAAAAAACCATCTGCAAGGAGTTTGTATGTTCTGCCCGTGTTTGCATGGATTTCCATCCCGTATTCCAAAAAGACATACTGATAGGGAAAAATGTACATTGTGAGCTCTATGTGGGGCTCACAATCTACAAAAAAAAGAAAAGAAACCAATGCAGTACAATATTAAATAAATTCAAATATAAGACATGAAGATTATAGAAACTCCCAAGTACTATTCAAAACTGGCACTATTTGTAGCACTAAGCATTGAGTTTAACTGATGAGTTAAATGAATGCTGCACGATGGACGCTATGAGCAACTAAGATAGTTTTGCTTTGGACCATTTTGACCTCTTAAAGCGTCGTAATTAGAGATGAGCGAGTACAGTTCGGATCAGCCGATCCGAACAGCACGCTCGCATAGAAATGAATGGACGTAGCCGGCACGCGGGGGGTTAAGCGGCCGGCCGCCGTCAAAGCGGAAGTACCATGTGCATCCATTCATTTCTATGGAGCTTGCTGTTCAGATCGGCTGATCCGAACAGTACTCGCTCATCTCTAGTCGTAATAGTATGGCACTATTATTTGTGAGTTAATGCAATATTATTATGACAGAAGTCATCTAAGGGGTTTCATTGGTTATTCTAATGACCCATACACACAGAACCATAGAATCCTATGTTAGTTTGAGTCATTAGACCTCTGGTTTGGATGGGATGTACCACTGTAATACAGTCACTAGAATACAATGTCCCTCTTTTGATTCTTACTTAGAAATATTTACCAACATAATAAGAATATGCCAATGTGTGGAGTGACAGCATTGCTTGGCCTTAGGCTCGGTTCACATCTGCATTTGGGAACCCTCCCGTACGGAATACCAAATGCATTAAAAAGCGGTGAGCAATGAAAACACACGGACCCCATTATAGTCAATGAGGTCCATGTGATTTCATTGCTCACCGCATTTTAACAAACAAAATACCGAATGCAGATGTGGGCCTAGAGTGCTTAGCTTTATAGTGTTCCAGTAAATAGTCTTATTCTCTTATATTTACTGTACATATTTGCAAATATTGAACAAAAAAAACATGACTGATATTAATGGCCATTAGGAATGCATACACACAGTTTATATAATGCTTTCTGGGAAGGAACCGTAACCAGCATTAAAAATACATGAATGGTTTACCTCTGATGAAATGTGCCGAGACAACAGACAACTGAGCGGTGACATAATGTAAGAGGTCTAAGTGAAGAAAATGGAGACATCATTTTTGTGCTTTAGACATCATTTTCTGATATAGGATTTGTCTTATATTTCACATAAACGAATCCTGATCTTCTTTTTCAGTGATCTGTAATGTAGATGGCGACTAAAATCTTGGCAGCACTTCATTTTTCTAAGGTCAGAAAGGGCATGACATAATATATGAGCAGGGCTACCATTAGAACTACAGTGTGTTGTCCCTATACATATAAATGATCATGGTCTCATAGGTTCCTTTTTACATTTACCATCCTCCATCTTGGACCCATTGTGTACTTGGGATAATAATATGTCCTTCTTGGGTCAGGGGATAATCATACACATTAGGGAGAGTATGTGCGTACATAGGTGTACGGAGACTTACAAGTCATTTCTGCTCCGCTAGGGATTCTGGGTAAAAAATATGCAAATCTATTCTCCAGGATGTAATTAGGAGAACAGTGCCTCTGTACGCTGCCCTCTAGGGGGCAGCCTCCTTAACATCATGCATGACTCAGTTAATAAGCCTACTGACATGATGCGAGGTTTATTCTCCTAATTACATCCTGGAGAATAGATTTGCATATTTTTTACCCATTCTTCTTGGTAATATAGGGGGCCTAGACGAATATTTTCATGGGTCACAGGCACAAAGAAACAGAAAAATAGTTGAGGGTGTTACATGTTGTCCCCATATGGAACAAGGGCATGATAACTGGGCAAAAGGTAAGAGGTGATATTGTGGTGATTTACCCCTACTTACACGTAGACTTTAACCACTTAATTCAACAAAGTTGCTAGGTACTGTCAGTTGTTACGTGTGCAGACACAAAAATGGGTAGATTTTGTTGCATGTGTTACTATTGACTTTATTTGCTTAGACTGGATTATTGGCATTCTGATTTATCTCTGGGAATCAGTTAGTATCAGCTTTACGATTGTTATAGATTTGTTAAAGTAATCTCACTGCTCCTGTACGCCTCAAAACTGCTTGAGCAGCACGTCCACTCCGAACTCTCCTTCTATCTCTCGTCCAACCTGCTCTTTGACAGACTTCAGTCAGGCTTCAGACCCCGTCACTCCACTGAAACTGCCATAACAGAAGTCACTAATGACCTGCTAACCGCCAAAGCCAAGCGCCATTACTCTGTCCTCCTCCTCCTCGACCTCTCCTCTGCCTGACACTGTTGACCACTCCCTCCTGTTAGAAATTCTCTCATCCCTTGGTATCTCAAACCTGGCCCATTCCTGGATCTCATCATACCTCACCGACCGCACATTCAGTGTCTCCCACTCGCACACCACCTCCTCACCATGCCCTCTCTCTGTAGGTGTCCTCCAAGGCTCTGTCCTAGGACCCCTCCTATTCTTCATCTACACCCTTGGCCTAAGCCAACTCATAGAATCTCATGGTTTCCAGTACCATTGCTATGTTGATGACACCCAAATATACATCTCTGGACCAGACATTACCTCCCTGCTGGCCAGAGTTCCAGATTGTTTAACGGCTGTAGCCTCTTTCCTCTCCTCCCGATTTCTCAAACTCAATATGGAGAAAATGGAGTTCATCATCTTTGCCCCACCCCGTATGGCCCCTCCATGTGACCCATCTATCAAAGTCAACGGAACCACAATTACCCCTGTCTCACAGGCCCGATGCCTTGGGGTAACACTGGACCCCGACCTATCCTTCAAATCACACGTTCAAATCCTCAACACTTCCTGCCGCCTCCAACTGAAGAACATCCACTGAATCCGCTCCTTCCTCACCCCTGAAACTAAGACGCTCGTCCAGGCCCTCATAATCTCCCGCCTAGACTACTGCAACACCCTTCTCCATGGACTCCCAGCTAACACCCTCACCCCCCTCCAGTCCACCTTAAACTGCGCTACTCGCTTAATTCACCATTCATCAGCTGCTCCCCTCTGCCAGTCCCCCACTGGCTACCCATAGCCTAGCAAATTGAATTCAAGCTACTAACATTAACATACAAAGCGATCCACAACCTGTTGCCTCCATATATCTCTGACCTAATCTCCGGCTACCTGCCCACACGTAACCTCAGATCCTCCAATGACCTCCTACTCCGCTCTCATCCGCTCCTCACACAACCGTTTCCAAGATTTCTCCCGTGCATCCCCCATACTCTGGAACTCCTTACCAAGACACATAAGACTGACCCCCACAATCACAAGCTTCAAGAAGGCCCTGAAGACTCACCTATTCAGGAAGGCCTACAACCTCCAATAACACTATCACCGTGCCACCATCTGTACAGTCTCCCCCCTCTCCTTCTGTCTCTGTCTGTACCTTGACTCTACCTTGTAAGCCCTTGTGGGCAGGGCCCTCTACCCCACTGTGCTAGTCGGTCATTGTTAGTATTATATCTACCTGTATATTTTGTGTACTGTATGTAACCCCCAAATGTAAAGCACCATGGAATTAATGGTGCGATATAAATAAATAATAATAATAATAATAATAAGTAATCTCCACAATAGTAGCATAGTTGAAGGGCGCTACCATCAGAGAAAAGATTTTTAGTTAAAGAGATGCAATATGTTGGCTAACTGGAAAAGTTGGAAGTGCAAGCTATGTAAACAAATTAGTTTTCTTCAATAATGGATGAAGCTACTAGTCAGCCAGTAAAAGGTATTGTAAAAGAGGTTTTCCAGGCTTAGTAAATTGATGAATCCATATAAGGGTTTTTTAGGACTAAGAAAATGTGACTAAAGGTAAGAAATACTTGTTATATGAATGAACAAACAAAATGGAGTACCTTTATGTGTATATTGACCATTTTTACCATTCTTCATATATTCAGGCTCAAGTAATGCTTCCTCGTTGTGGGAGTGTCGGTGCTTTTCCAGGCAGCCCTACACAGCAGTCGCTCACTGAACCTTGTGTGTGTCGCTTTGTATATTATATAATAATAATAATACATTATATATATATATAAATTTGGGTATATGAGTTTACTTATGTATGTATTTACATATATATACATATATATATATACAGTATATATTTACATGTCCATGCATATATCTATATATAACATATATAAAATATACATGTGTATCTGTATACATATTTATCTATGTGTTTGTATCTACTGTATATATGAGTATGCATGTGTATCTATATATATATTGACTGTGAATATCTGTAGAGCACTGTGTATTATATTAGCCCTAAACATGTAAGTAAGAGAAAGAAATAAAATGTGTGTATAAAACCTCCAAAATAGACTTGCCCCCAATATCCCCCAACACAAATTGCTACAGACATGCACACACACAATATAGTGACAGATGCTGAGAAACAGTGTAAGTACTACAACTAAGGGGGCGTTCACACTATCGTCAGTGTCCGACAGGTAGTGTCCGCTGCTAGTGTCCGTTCAAATTCTTGCGCGGACATTAGGTGCGGACACTAGCTTTGTCCGTGACACTTTTCATTCATTTAAATGGCGATCGGGTGCGTTCTTTTGCACTCCGTGCCTGTCCTTGCTGAGGCTGTGTTCACAGAGTGTGTATTTGCTCAAAAATCTGAAAAATTAATGTGTTTTTCAAAGTCACGTGTATGTAGTTTTCCAATTAAAAATTGTGCTTTTTGAGCAAAAACGCACGTGAGCACATCCTTACTGGGAAGTCTTGGAACCAGATTTTGTAACAAAAGCAGATGGGGTGACAGAGTTAGGGAGCGTTCTCACTACCGTCATTGTCCGACAGGTAGTGTCCGCTGTTAGTGTCCGATCAAAATCTTGCACGGACATTAGCAGCGGACACTAGCTGTGTCCGTGACACTTTTCATTCATTTAAATTGGGTGCGTTCTTTTGCACTCTGTGCCTGTCCTTAACTGTCCGTTTGTAAAGATGTCCGACTTTTCAAGCGGACAGAAAAAACCTACATGTCGGGTTTTTCTGTCCGCTTGAAAAGTCGAACATCTATACAAACAGACAGTTAAGATTCTGCATGATGCCAGTGATCAAGCATTCACATTTGTTGCAGGGAGAAGGAACACATGTTTATGAAACTCAGTTTATGACACCCATATACCCCCCCCCCACACACACAGTATATGACCCCTTTTTTTAAAGCCCACCTGCAGTATATGACCCCCTTTTATCCCCAAACACAGAGTAATGGCCGATATTGTTTACTCAACTGTACACACTCCAGTCCTGGTAGCCATCCACTCCCGCCTTCAGGGTAAACGGTAGCCAACACTGAAGAACTCCAGGATGGTGTATGTATCATCCTGGCATTCTCCATGACATCAGTGTAGTGCCACCTAGAGGAGACTACGGAGGGTGGCCAGGACAGGAGTGTAGCTGTCGATGTGTATCACCTAAAGGGTCTTGGTGTGTCACAGTGTCATAGGTTCTCCATCATTGCACTACCAAATTAAACAGTTGACCCAAAGGGTCTTCTACTCCTAGCAACCTTTTTAACTGTGATTAGGTGACGTGGTCACTTATACAATCTATTGCATTAAATCTTACATCTATATTTTAGATTACTGTAAACTGATGCACCTTAAAGGCTATATTCCGGGATAGATAACCCCTCTTCATGCAATCTCTATGGTGCATTACACACAATTCTCTGACCACACTGACAAGCATCCAGTATTCAGTTCATCTGGCAAATGGCAGCAGTGGACCCCCCACATGATCAGCTTCCCAAATGATCTGCAGTCCAAAACAGGATTGTTCAATCCAGACTGCCCTTTATTTTCAGGGTGTGCCAGAGCTTTACAGCACATATGTATGCAGAGTTAGTATTGTTGTCATTGTTGTAGCTATTATAAGCATTGCAGCCCTAAATTCTGAATGTTGCATGATCTTTATACAATAAAAAAAATTATGCAGTTGCAGATTGTGCAATCTATATTGTAAAAAGCCCTTACATTGGAAGCTACTACATAATTACTTGTCCATGGACTTCAAGGTCCAGCCGAAGTCCAGTTGCAAAATCTGTACATTCTGAAGTCTTAATGTTATTTGCTTGATCTACGTGCTCTTTCTTCATATGGAGGCACTGGATCCTGGTAGATACTGATACAAGAATCACTTGATGCCTTTAGGATTGCCTCTTCATAGGGGGGTGGTAAGCATATAGTCAGAAAAGAGGCATCTGGTACCAATGTACAGTACTGAAAAGGCTCTGTACTCCAGGGTAAAGTGGGGAAGAAGTCCATTTCTCTGTCTGGAAGACTCTCCTGTAGACTTATAGCAAAAATTTGACCTTGTGGGATCTTACGACGGCACTTTCGATATAGGAAAAGTGCACAGAACCCTATGACCAGCAATGCTGTTGTAGGAAGTATGATGCATAGGAATGGCTGTAGGTCTTCTTTGGTGGAACTGATTTGATTGTGATGCTTGCTCTGAAAAAAGAAAGAAGAGATACATCAAATAATAATAATGCTCGCAAAGCTCAAGGAACTGAAGCAACGTTGTAAAGAAGACTGGGTCACAATTCCTCCAGCACCATGTGAGAGACTTAGAAAATCATGATTACTTGAAGTTATTGCTCCGAAATATGTCATTAATATGAAAAATCCATTTGAGACCTGAAAACAAAGACTAAGGTCCCCACATTATACAAAAGTTGCTATTTTGTTGCAAATTTTGATGCATTTTTTTTTAGCCAAAACCAGAAGTGGATATAACAGGAGGGAAAAGTATAAGAGCTTCCTTTTGTATTCTCCATTCCTTTTCAAGCTACTCTTGACTTTGGCTCAAAAAAACACAGCAAAATCTGCAACAAAAAAAGCATTTCCGCAAAGTGGGGCCTAAGCCAGTGTCCTGGAAATGATGATATGGCCCTCACAGAGCCCTGATCTATCTGGGATTACATGAAGAGACAGAAGGATTTCAGCAAGCCCTACAGTCCCAGAAGATCTGTGGTTAGTTCTCCAATCTCACTGCTGAGTTCCTTCAAACTTTTTGAGGGAACCTAGAGGTGCAGCATCCCATTGGACACTTCTTAAACTGGTTTTATTTTGTTATGTTAGTGCCACTGAGACTGTATATCCTATCCTACTAATATTATAAAAGTGAATGTTTGGATGTTTGTGTGTTTGTTACTCTTTCACACAAAAACAGCTGAATGGATTTGGATGAAATTTGACACACAGATAGTTTGTAACCTCGATTAACACATAGGCTACATTTTATCCCGGTAAATGACATGGCTTCATGACTGTTATGAATTTATGTTCATATACAATATTACATTGCTCTTGCCTGCAGCTTTTCTCAGCTTCTGATAAAGCCTGGTCTGTTATCTCTCTATGTAAACACACAGATATCAGTGAGTCCATTGTGTACAAGCAATTGCATATTATCTGGTCTGCTCCAGTGCTGAGACATGGTGTCCCAGAGAGCTGCTGAGATGCTGGAACAATCACAGGCACGGTGTGAGGAATGAGTTCAGCAGCAGGACAGCTTGAGATCTTCCGAAATGCTGGAATACGCGAACCATCGACAGCAGCAATTTTCTGAATATAGGTGGATCATCGACACCAACAACACGCAGACGAAGTTGCGGGCAGAGGCTAGTATGTGTATATCTGTTATTTTCTGCTTTCTCTATAATTGTACTGTTTAGCAGTTTCCCTTATGTTATTTTCCCCACTGAATCCTTCCACTGTGTCTGGCTATCTGAGGGAAACAACTTCTCAACAGCAAACCACCTACATTCTTGAGACAGGGAAAATAACCAACCTTTGGAGAAAGTCTAGGTTGTGGAACCAGCAGGAACTCATTCATCTCCTGATATCTGGGTTCCTGGGCCTTCATATAACTCAGCCTCCATAGGGTGAGGCAGATTCTTCATATTATGGGAATGGAGAAGGGCACTAGACCACCATCTAATACTGGGCATTCCTCATCCTGCGTCCAGGATTAGCCACCATAGTCGAATTACTAAAAAAAAGTACAACCCCCATTGGGAAGTTGCATGTGTTACCACAGTAAAGTTCATCTTTGTACAGTTGCACCACTGCTTCCTTAGTCATTCCTGCGCTTGCTATCATTGCCATTCTGAACACCACAACAAAGTTCAGGGTACAAGAGGACCCCTCTTCAATTGGAAGCACCTTGGGGGAAACCACAACCACCATCAGGTACCTTGCAGCCCCCCTCTTGTATCCCAGTCTGGGAGGTGAGATGAGGACTTGGTCAAATATCTTTGGCCTACCTTTGACATCACCATTACAACTACTATTCCCATCTTCCGATTCCCTCTAATTGGGTCCGCTGCAATACAACAGAAGAATTGATATTGTTTTGAAGACAAAATATTAATTCAATTTCTCTCTTGTTCATACAATTTGACAAAAATAAACTATTACGTTTTTTGGAAGAATTATTACGTTGCCGCATTTTTTATTCGCATACTTGCCTAAAACATTTATGCAGTAATGTAAAATGTAATTATTTATTCACATATACCTGTATATACAGGTATATAACATATATATTTACTGTACTTTATACTGGCTATGCCCAAAGTCTGGAGCACTGCCATAATGTCATGGGTATGATGGTCTGAAATCCATAAGACAGGACTAACTCTACTGATGCTTAGTTATAATGGATATTATTTCATACACTTTACCATTCACTATTTTATAGCCTTGTAGCTTTACAGTCACCCCCTGGTTCACTAAGCTGGGGCTACTTGGAGTTAAGTCTTACTATAAAATGGGGGTCTGGGGAGGACAGTCACTAGTCCAGGGGTAGCACAAATGAGGGTAATTGTAGTCCATGTTTGTATCAGAAGGTTTCTATGGCTTCTGATTTTTGGAATGTGTCATAAGTGCCTTGCTGGGCATTCTCCATGTCCGTACATAGCTGACACATTCTAGCCAGATAAAATGTTGATGTTGATGTAGGTGGTGATCTGAATCCATGACAATACCCAACCTGATAGAAATCAGAACAGGAGAATCTATTAGTGCGACCTCCAAGCAACCATCCCGGTATACACTAGAAAATGGTTTTCAGGCTTGTAACAACCAGTAAAGGGATTTTTGTTGAAGTTTTTTTTTTTCTGTAACTTCCCCTTTAGAGTGTTATTGATCAAGTTAACTGTTTCTAGAGTGGTCAGAGGCAAACCACGCTCAGGAGAGAGAACATAAAGTGCAGGCTGCAGTGGGAGACTCCTGAAGATGGCAGAGAATTTTGAGAATGGAATTGAGCAGGTAAGTATTACTTTGGTGGTTGCTAGGGTGCCTGGTGAAAACAAGTGTTTCAGATTTTTCTTGCTGATTCATTTGAAAGCCACTAAGTTACTATGAAAGATGGCATCGGGTTAGCCACCAGTGAGTTTGCCGTGGATAACCAGTTGCAATCTTCTGTAGCAACTTGGATGACATTTAAAGAACTCTTAGCCCTCGTTCACATCTGCATTTGTATTCCGTTCAGGGGAGTCCGCATGGGGACCCCCTGAACGGAATACCAAATGCAATTGCAAGTGCTGGTGCAGTAAAAGCACATGGACCCCATAGACTATAATGGGGTCCGTGTGCTTGTCGCCAGGGATCTTGCGGATAGGAAAGTAGCTTCCAATCTACTTTCCTGTCTGCATCATTCGTGCGGGCAGTGGGCAGCAAGCACATGGACGCCATTATAGTCTATGGGGCCCGTGTGCTTTTACAGCACAGCGCTGTAAAGCACATGCGGTCTCCCCCGAACAGAATACCAACACAGATGTGAACAGGGCATAACTCTCAGCGCAAAGTGAATAAGCTGACTGGTGAGGGTGCCGGGTGTCCTACCCCCCACCAATCAGTTATTGTTGACCCCATTTCTTTGGTGTAAATCTGCCCACAGAGAGTGCCATTCTAAAACTAACTAAAAAAAAATAAAAATTAACATTTCAGTTTAAACTTGGCCTCTAGGAGACATTGCGGGTAGCTATGGCCGCATTAAAGATTGTTCCCAATGAGCAATGTTTGGTGTGATCATTCCATTATTGTTGGAGGCAGTGGGGTAACTACCGTAGAGGCAGCGGAGGTGGCTGCCACAGGGCCCGGGCCATTAGGGATCGGCAAGTGACACCGTGGGCCCCACAAACACTATCATTATACTCGGGGGTCTTTGCAGACCCCCGAGTATAATGATCGGTGGACCAGGAGAGGTAAGGGAACCTAAAAAATACTGTTACTTACCTCTCCACGATCCTGCCTCCCGGGCCTGCTTCCCGGGTCATGTGACTTCCGATGTGATTAAAGCAGGACAAGAGCGGCGGCCGACAGCCTAGGAGCCGGGGGACAGGTAAGCAACTGTTTCTGTTTTTTTAATGTTTTTATTCTCCGGGGTCTCTGATTATTAATCTCTGGGGTCTGAAAAGACCCCAGAGTATAATAATTGTTTATGGGTGTCCATAGTGGGACATAATACTGTGTGCAGGGGCCACTATGGGGTACAATACTGTGTGCAGGGACCACTATGGGGCATAATACTGTGTGCAGGGACCACTATGGGGCATAATACTGTATGCATGGGACACTATTGGGGATAATACTGTGTGCAGGGGACACTATGGGGGATAATACTATGTGCATGGGACACTATTGGGGATAATACTGTGTGCAGGGCCCACTATAGAGGATAATACTGTGTGCAGGGACCACTATGGGGGATAATACTGTGTGCAGGGACCACTATGGGGGATAATACTGTGGGCAGGGGCCACTATGGGGGATAATACTGTGGGCAGGGGCCACTATGGGGTACAATACTGTGTGCAGGGGCCACTATGGGGGATAATACTGTGTGCAGGAGCCACTATAGGGGATAATACTGTGTGTGCAGGGGACACTATGGGGGATAATACTGTGTGCAGGGGACACTATGGGGGATAATACTGTGTGTAGGGGCCACTATAGGGGATAATACTGTGTGTGCAGGGGACACTATGGGGGATAATACTGTGTGCAGGGGACACTATGGGGGATAATACTATGTGCATGGGACACTATGGGGGATAATACTGTGTGTAGGGGCCACTATAGGGGATAATACTGTGTGTGCAGGGGACACTATGGGGGATAATACTGTGTGCAGGGGCCACTATTGGGGATAATACTGTGTGTAGGGGCCACTATGGGGGATAATACTGTGTGCAGGGGCCACTATGGGGGATAATACTGTGTGCAGGGGCCACTATTGGGGATAATACTGTGTGCAGGGGCCACTAAGGGACATAATACTGTGTGAAGGGGCCACTAATGGACATAATACTGTGTGCAGGGCCTACTAAGGGAGGAGGAGGAGGGGGTAGGTCGAGGTCTTCGGCATCGGTTTGGGGGGGGGGGCATGTCAAAAGTTCGACACAGGGCCCCGCCATTCCTAGTTACGCCACTGGTCGGAGGCACATTCTCCAATTACACATTTTCACGACTGCCAACTGATCTCTGCATATGTGGGCCAAAATACTTATTTCCAATTATTGACCAGATAATTGGCCTTGTAAAGATACATGTGAGATACTTCACATGGCCCAAGGCAGGCCCAATGCATTGACTTATGAAGGGTAAGTGGCTGCCTTGAGGCTACTGTGGGGCACTTTTTAGGCTCATTACACTAGGTTCCTGACTGCAGTCTTATCTTTATCTCACGTATCATCCTATCCTATCATAATGGCCCTGGCTAAAGTTTTTGATGGCTTATTTTACAATACTCAATACTATATGTAGAAATTCAGATTCAGCAACATGAAATCACTTGTTGGGTTGTGAAAATTGTGGTTAGATTTTGGTACACAATTCAGTTTGTGTCACTCATGTGACACTACCATTGGCGTCCGCTCAGCAATGTCCGTGGTTATTGTCCATACAAGATTTTAGCAACGGACCGTTGGTCCATCTAGCCATCAGTTACTATCCGTTTGTATCCGTTATGATAGGTGTCAGTTTTTTTGTTGTTGTTTTTTTTTTTTTTTTAAATGGACACTGTCTGAGTAGACACCAACAGTAGTGTGAACCCTACCTTAGTATTCATGTGATCTGTTCAGGTTAATAATGCCCAAATAACCATAATAGTAATAATAATGTACCATATAAAGCTAATACCTTTACAGTCTGCCGGAATCCATTTTTGTCACTGAAGGTAGACTAAAATACTAATGCTCACCATATCCAGGCAAGTAAATAGAGGGCAGTCTCAGTTTGTATGTCATCTCTTGTTTGTATCATTTAACCAATTCATCACTGTAAACTCGGTATAATAAAACTGTCTGGCCCTCATGTCTTTATGTGTATAGACAGAACATAGCTATTGATTCTTATTACTGACATAGAGAAAACATTTCACAGCAGCTGGATGGATTGGATTTGGTTGGTTTATCTCTGTGACTGCATTCAACCCCATGTCTATAGTGTACTGCATAACTATCTATCTGTCTGTCCATCCGTCTATCTATCTATCTATCTATCTATCTATCTATCTATCTATCTATCTATCTCCTATCTATCTATCTATCTATCTATCTATCTATCTATCTATCTATCTATCTCCTATCTATCTATCTATCTATCTATCTGTCTGTCTGTCTGTCTGTCTGTCTGTCTGTCTGTCTGTCTGTCTATCATGAAACAGAAAAAGTCTGAAGCAGCACAATGTATTACAAAAGCAATGGTGCAAGCTCTTATAGGATCCAGGTAAAAAAAAAAAGTCCTCTAATAAATAGAAAGAAAAACAGCCGCTCTCCAGGATCTTCAATCATATAACAAAATAGATTGTATTGTTTGCATATAAGTTTTCTTGAATCAGTTTTTTTTTAAATAAAAAATTAGCTTTAAAATGATTAGAATATAGACATTTTAACCCCTTAGAGACACAGCCCAAAAGTGCGTTAAGGAACAGACCTCTTTTTTTCAAAACTGACATGTATCACTTTAAATGGCAATAACTTTGAGACGCTTTAACGTACACAAGTGATTTTGAGATTGTTTTCTCGTAACACATTATACTTCATGTTAGTGGTAAACACTAATCAATATTTTTGTATTTACTTATAAAAAAAAAAATAGGAAATTAGATGGAAATTTTTTAAAAAATTGCAATTTTCAAAGTGTGAAATTCTCTGCTTTTCAGGCAGATAGTCATACCATCCAAATACATGAATAAATATTATCTCCCATATCTCTGCTTTATATCGGCATCATCTTTTGTCTTTTAATTTATTTTGGACGTTACAAGATTTACAAGTGTAACAGCGATTTTCCAGATTTCCAGAAGAAAATTCCCCAAACTAATTTTTTAGGGACCGCTTCAGTTCTGAAAGGAATTATAAAGGCCTATATAATAGAAACCCCCATAAATCACCCCATTTTCAAAACTGCACCTCTCAAATCATTCAAAACAGCATTTGGGATGTTTGTTAACCCTTTAAGCATTTCATAAAAATAAAAATAATATGTAGGTGATAATACATTCACTAATACATTCATTTAGACCTAAAATTAAGGGTTAAAGGAGAAAATGCATCTGGCAGTTTATTGTGCAATTTCTCCCGTGTACAGAAATACCCCACATGTGGGTGTAAACTGATTTTTGGCAGACGGCAGTGCATGGAAGGGAAGGAGCAACACAGGGGGTATGAAAAGCAGATTGTGCTGGAATATTTTTAATGCACCATGTCTCATTTGCAGAGCCCCTAGAGGACCAAAACAATGGAAACCCCCCAAAAGTGACCCATTTTAGAAACTACACCCCTCACAGAATTCATCAAGGGGGATAGACTATAATGAGCATTTTGACCCTACAGCTGTTTCACAGATTTTACTAACATTGGAATGTGTAAATGAAAAATGACTGAAATGTCACTTTATCCCCAAAGTTTTCATTATCACAAGGGGTTAATGGAGAAAAAGCCCCCCGACAGTTTGTTGAACAATTTCTCCTGAACACGGAAATACCCCATATGTGGCCATAATCTGCTGTATGGGAACATGGCGGGGCTTGGAATGGAAAGAGCGCTATTTGGCTTTTGGAGGGCAGATTTTGCTGGAATAGTTTTCAGGTGCCATGTCGCATCTGCTGAGCCCCTAAAGTATCAATACAATGGAAACCCCTCAAAAGTTACCCCATTTTAGAAACTACACCCGTCAAGGAATATAGCAAGGGGTATTATCATTTTGAGACTAAAAATGCTTCCCAAAAATTGAAAATTGAAATTTTTAAAGAAATATGCCATTTCAGTGCCCAATATGTTGCACCCACTTTGTGTTGTCAGAGACCTGCACTCCTAAAACTATTAAGGGGCCATCCCGAGGGGCAAAAAATGATATATGTGGGTGTAAACTGCGCACTGCGCTTTTTAGCTTTTGGGTACTGATTTAGAGGGATTTTCTGGGCGCTATGTTGTTTTTGCAGAGCCCTGGAGGTGACAGTAAACTGGAATTCCCCAAGAAGTGACCCTATTTTGTAGGGGCAATTTTAGGGTCTCTGCAAAAGTGTCATGGCATCCAAAAACCAAACCGTCTAAGTCAGTTTATACCCACATATGAAATTACGTACATTATCCAGGGTACACCAATGTCATACATGTACCCTAATATCAGTTTATACTCACATATGACATTACGTGTATTATCCGGGGGTACACCAGTATCATACATGTGGCATAAACTGCAGTTTGGGCACACAGCAGGGCGCAGAAGGGAAGGAGCACGATGCGGCTTTTGGAGTACAGATTCAGATGTTTGGTATCTGAACGCCATATCATCTTTGTAGAGCCTGTAAGGTACCAGAAAAGTGGATTCCCCAAAAAGAGTGAACTCATTTTGAAAATTGCACCCCTCAAAGAATTTATCAGGGGGTATAGTGAGTATTAGTATTCCAGACGTGACTGCACAGCGGATGGCGAAGAGGGAATATGGAATCGGTGTGGAGTACATTGCAAACGCCGAATTCCCTACTATGTCCCAGTAGCTCCTATGATTGGGGGAGTCACTCTGGGGGTCATTTTGGGGGTCACTTCTGTTGTCTTTTCCCTCATAAGCTGTAAATCTGGGATGTCCCCTGATATTCGCTCGCACAGCTTATATATTCCCTTCCTGCCGCAGCCAGTTGTGTTCTAATAATTTGATGATTTAGGGGGTTTTGTCTTCACATTAATAGATGCTATATTTTCTTTATTTTTCTGGAGACGTGGCCATATAAGGGCTTGTTGTTTGCGGGATGAGATACATTTTGTAATGACACCATTTCTGGGTGCCTACAACTTACTGAATACATTTTATTAACTCTTTTTTGCTGGATTTAAAAAAAAAAAAATCAATTCCGGTATTGCGTTTTACCTTTTAAATTTTTTGCCATACAGAGTACAGTATAAATAACATGTGACCTTTATTCTGCGGGTCGGTATGATTACGGCGTGCAGCGTACAGTATAAGTAACATGTGTCCTTTATTCTGCGGGTCGGTACGGTTACGGCGATACCTCATTTATATTATTTTTTTATGCAATACTAATTCTGCAGAAGAAAAACACATTTGGGGACATAAATCAGTGATTTTTGCATCGTCATCTTCTGAGAGGCGTAACATTTTTATTTTTCAGTTCACAGTATTGGTTGGGGGCTTATTTTTTGCAGGACAACCTGCGCTTTTTATTGGTACTATTGTGGGGTGCATATGACTTTTTGATCACTTTTTATAGAATATTTTGTAAGGTGAGATGGCGAAAAATCACTACTTCCGGCAGTTTTTTTCCTTCTTTTCCACTGTTCACCGTATACATTAAATATTGCTTCCGTTTTATTGTACAGATTGTTATGGACGTGGCGATACCAAATATGTATTGTTTTTATTCATTTTTATTTTTTTTATATAATTCATTTTCTAAAGAAAAAAATAAATTTTTGGGGCTTTATAACTTTATTAATTGTTTGAAAACACTATTTTTTTCACTTTTTTTTTTTTTTTTACTTTTTCATGTGTCTCTATGGGACTCTTGGATCGGTGATGATTTCATCACTAATCCTGTATTATGCTCTGTGAGACACAGGCTGCATGTGTCTCACAGGGCATAACAGGAAGTACGCTGTGCAGGCGGCACAGACTCACTTCCAGAAGACCTGGCAGCATCAACCAGGTAACGGGGGCTCAGGGCAGCCTGGGGTCACTAACCAGACCCCAGACTGCATAGTAGACATACCGGCACCCCCCAGATCTTGCCGCGGGGGGGTGCCGGGGGGGGGGAGGGGGGAGGACAGAAACGCCGGCAACCGCTTGTTTGCCGATTCCGCCTGCTCAGCTAGTGGGCGGGTGAGCGCTCCATGACGTAGAATTACGTCATGGTGCGCGAAGTACCTAGCGCCCATGAAGCAATAGTACGTCATGGGTTGCTAAGGGGTTAATATATGGTGGGGTCTATGATACAGTTTAGGCTAGGCTCACACTAGCATTGTGATCTACTAAAACAGCGGTTACATATGGACACTGGCAGACCACATTCACTATAATGGGGTCCACTGAGTGTCTGCCATTTTCAAACTGAAAACGGTGGATAAAAAAATCCTCTGTGCAGTGTCTGTAGTTTCTGCGGCAAATTCTCCAATGGATATGTGAACCCAGCCTTTTAATGAGATGTACAATGAATAGAGGTAACAGTGCTATATAATAGAGATATCCAAAGCATAGTCGTTACTGTCCTATATAACAGACATGTGCAATGCATAGAGGTGGTAATTCTATATAATAATGATGTGCAATGCATATAGGCGATGATGCTATTTAATAGAGATGTACAATACGTATAGGCGATGATGTTATATAACAGAGATGTACAATATATATAGGCGCTGATGCTATATAATAGAGATGTACAATGCATATAGGCGATGATGCTATAAAGTACACAGGGGTGATGATAGAAAATATTGCATTATAATGCACAGGGGCCAAGATGTAATACACCTGGGTAATGATTATTTGCATTACATTATACATGATTAATGCTATATAATAATGTAGTACAAAGCATAGAGGTGATGATGTTGTATAATAAATTATTTTACAATACATAATAATGGATTACAATATACAGAAGTGACAGGGATGTATAATAATAAAATAAGGGTACATATGTATTACAACGAGCATGAATAGCATATTATATAACAATAATAATAATAATAATAATAATAATAATAATAATATACTGCAATATACAGAGGTGGTGATTTTATATTATAATGTAATATAATGCCATCATGCATTATAATTCAGGGGTAACAGCTCAGAGGGTTGTAAGCTATGTATATAATGTTCAAAATTTGCTGCTATAGGCCAAACACATTATAAAATGATATGCCGTGAGCCTTATTTAGGATTTCATGAGAAATTTCTAGCACAGTTTAGTGCTCGGATCTGTCAGTATGTTATCTTCTGTTTTCATTTTGAATGAATCAATAGTTGGAGTTATTTTGTGTTATATCTTACACTATTGCGCACGCAAGAGCATGTAGTTGCTGACCCTAATATCTTATCCCTAAATGTATTTTATTAATGCCAGGCATTATTATTTGTTAACTTTGCTTTGGTAAGTTACATGAAATGTTGTATGTTCGATGGAGATAAGTTACTTTCTTTACACAGGAACTTCTGCCAGCATTATCAGCTTTAGCTATTAGCACTGGGCATATCTCTGGTTTATGGAATTGTCCTTGGACTTGTTAGTATTTATACTATAGAATTATGAGATTTATAATTGTTGATCTATAAATCCTCTTTTTAATACAATTGTCTTTCTTGTGTACGGTATATCCATCTCCTGTGTTCAGGTCATACAATTATAATGACTAGTTTAGACAGAATATTCTATCACAATAGTTTACCATTCCATATAATATCATGTATTATTATGTAGGTTACTTCAACATATTAATGCAGAATAATCTAGAATATATTGTGCTTTATAAATGTATGAAGTCCTTTTATCCTTATTCATGTCCTATAGTATAAAACACATACCAAACTTCTGATAAGTTTATTGATGTACTTCCTGTACTTTGTGTTTTATTTTTGCATAAATATTGTCATTATAGGTTTCTAATTTCTATGTTATATAAATTGATAGCTACAAACACATATATACAGAGACATGGAAATACTGGATCTCTAAATGAAATAAATGAAATAATAAATGTATTATTACTATTAGTAGTAGTAATAATAGTAATAATAATAGAAAATTAAATCTCAGTAATGAATAGAAATATAATAGATATACATATTTGCTTTAGGATTAAATATATGATCCTTTTACACTAAACTATAAAAAAGCTGCAATATTAAAAACCACGCAAAGCTTATATCAATAGTTCTAAGATGACTATAGATATACAAAAAATGAAAATTCCTGACCCTATATAAGTCTACAGAACATAGTAATGAACTACATGTGAGCAGCGTACCTACCTGCAACTTTGTTTCAACCAGGGGAACCGCAGGCTCACTGGTCATCCACTCATAGGTGCCCCTTCCTGCATGTCCAAATTTACTCCAGCTACTATCCAAGAGCCAACGCATTGTGACAAGTGATGCTTCTGTTGCCTAAATTCCAAACCACAAATGGCTGATTTTCCCACAATCCCAGTCTTCGTCTGCCCCAACACAACTGGAGGCCTGGAAGCTAATGATCATTGGTTTAAATTCTCTCACTGTTATTAACAACAGTGAAAAAACCCAGCCAGGCTACACCATCAGCCCAAGTCAATCTCTGTGGATTTGTTACACTGGCCTACATTACCAGAAAGCTGGCATCAGGTATCAGGGAAGGGCAGAGATGTGATTGGTTAGTACTCCGCATTAAGATTATTAAGATTATTAAAGGAGAATTGCCAAGCACATGGTCTGATTCTAGACAAATAAC
Organism: Leptodactylus fuscus; assembly: GCF_031893055.1. Classification (NCBI taxonomy): domain Eukaryota; kingdom Metazoa; phylum Chordata; class Amphibia; order Anura; family Leptodactylidae; genus Leptodactylus; species Leptodactylus fuscus. The sequence continues at coordinate 88,068,850 of NC_134267.1, forward strand.
CTTGTACATTTAGATTCTGTAGTAAAAAAAAAAAAAAAAAGAGTCAGCATATTAACCCCTTGTAAGGAAAACAACAAAATGTGTTTCCCTGTAAAGTTGTAGTGTGTGATGCACAGATGTATACACTGAATGCTCTACAGGGAAGAGCAGGAAAGGTCAGAGGCAGCAAGGACATGGGCTAAGTGACATGCTGAATTATTTAGAACCATTAGCGATTCGATGTTAATGATAAATCTGCGGAAAGCTTTTAGCCTATAAGAGCTTTTCGCTATTTGGAAGATATGATTACGATAAGACTGCAAAAATCATGGACTAGTAGTGCTAACAGTCCACCCTAATGACTAGGGTTAACTCATTCCTTGCTGCTTTTATTTACTTACCTGTATTATGTCACTGCGGTATTTACGTACAATATGCCATGTTCTCATTAATGCCCCATTTGAGCAGTTACTGATGTGTCATGCCGATATATTGTGTACAGCTCTCCAATACTTGCCAGCATAGGACCCATAAAAGGGATAATGAATCTGAAAAGAGAAGGCAATAGATACACAGCATACAGCTGGATTGTCACATGCAGTTTTTGTGTCTGTTTTGATTCAGTTTTAGAAGTGGATACAAGAGGAAGAGAGTACTTGTGTTTTATTATTATATTTATTTATATGTTCATATAATCCTTTTTAACTTTTGTGTTTGTCAAAAAACCGGATCATATACTATGTGAAGATATGTGAATACAGCCTTTGTATAGATTGCTTTATAGAACTCCCCATCTGTTTACTGTGTTGTTGCTGTAAGCGGAGCAATATGAAATGACTGAATGCTTTGGCTGTAGAGCATAAAATAGATATTATAATGCAATTTCCATTGAATGCCTTTGTTTCCTATGTTTTCACCTATAAATAAATAATACAAACATATATAAAACATAACTGTTCTGAATGGAAACATTAAATATTAAATAATACTTTTAAGAAATAAAAAGATTTTACCCATAAAATTACAATGTATTCCTACAGGAATTCAACTCTCATCTCTCTGTAATTATTGTATGCATACAGATAGTGGTTTCCTAAAAAGTGTATGTACTATATCTCTAAAATGTTAGATCTAGAACCCACAGATGAGCGAATGGATTCAGATTAATCCGGATTCAACCCGGATTTTCAAAAAGTTTCTGGCTCGACTTGAACCTGAAATTTTGGGGGTTTGTCCCCCACGAATGACTATTATATTCTGAGGTCTACTAGTTGACTCTTCCCATAAGGCATGTTACATAGTTTTTTAAGCTTGGTGGATCTGTAGAGGATATTACATTGATATCAAGCCCACTGACACACACACACAATTTTTGCTCATTCGCATCGTTAGGTCTCATGTATCTCACTTGCTCACAAGACATAAGGTCAGTTGAATGAAATCATGGCCATGGCCTCTCCTCTTAATATATGCATGTTTTTCCAAATTTAATAGCCACTTTGGCTACAAATTCTCTTTTGGATAGGTTTTCTATCATCTATCATCATTTCTATCATGTACCAGTGCTGTGGTATCAATTTACATGCCATGTACAGCATTCTAGCCACGTATCTCAGAATAATAGGTTAGACACAAACAGTGCAATTCAACATTAACTATACAAACTCTACTAACTATTTTTGCCACCATACACCAGAAACTTGCCAGCCTATGTTATATTAGAATTTGTGAGTATACTATATACTGTATAGCACATATAAATGTGAAAGTTTACAAGCTTCTGTTAAGGAATCCTCTATAGTATTTTCTCCCACAACATCTCCTCCAAGGGGCCAAGATCTATCTCCCATCCCTCCCTAATCATTAGCAGGTGGCTAACCAACACCCCAATATATACTGAGTGGTTCCTTTAAGTGACCAAACCTTATGAAGTAATACTAATGTAGGGAAACATTGTGTGGATATTTGACATTTCTGTATCTCTAGTATCCAGTTTAGAGAACTCCTTGTAACAAGGTTTTCTTAAGGTCCCCACAATCTTGCCCCATCCATGAAGGTGCTGAGTTTGGGAGTATTCTATAAACCCGAGGATTAGGTAGTGTTAAGCCACTTTCTGCACCTCTGCAGAGTCTCCCGTCTGATGTTGGTGGAAATTATTTCTCCAGTTCAGACCATGGAAAAGTCAGTTGATTTTAATGAAAGTATCTAAAAAGAGCAGAGCGTTATGGAGCAAGTAGAAGATGTGTGGCATCCAGACCATTTTGATAAGGTTAATTCTCCCCACCACTGAGAGTTTCACCTAGGCATCCAGTTTTTGTTTGAATTGGAGCCAGTAATGGAGACAAGTTAACTATCTCATAGTCTGACAGTTGTAAAGAAGGCAACACTCCCAAATATTTGAACTCGACACTATTTGTAGACTCGAAAAAGTGTAAGCTTCAATATTGTTTAGAGAATCCAGGGGCAACAAGTGGTCTTGGTCTAGAGTGGAATTTGTCTTTACTACTAAATTGCTTTCTTTGTGATGATGCAAAAACCACTGGAGGGAATTTACAAAAAATGGCACAAAAGTAGCACAAAGGTTTGTGCCAAAAATGCACCACTTTGTACATTTTATGAAGGATGGAGCAGGACAGAGACAACTTGGCCCAATAGATTTATTATACCTCCCACACAAAATCTCTGTGAGTCTGTGATAGGAGCACAATCCTATTTTGCACACAGGACCTTGCAAGATCAAGTCAGATCCTTTCAACAATTTAAGAGCATTTTACACCAGTTGTGGGAATGAAAAATGGCGGAATAAATACCAGTTTTAATAAAATTCCCTTTGTGTGCATTATTAGCTGTATGCAGAGATGGAGTTGAACACTACAGCAGGGCAAAAGATGTTTAGGCAGAACACAACAGCCAGGACACAGCGCATATAAGGGGTTAAGAACTTAAGACATCTCCATATGATGACGTCACAAATGATTTTGTTAGCTTTGCCCTAGTTTGATAATGCTTACTTTTTATAAATTGTGTCTATTTGTGTTTATAGTCAGGCTTTGTCCTTTTCTGATATTATCACAATCATTTATATCTTTATTACTAGTTTGTATTCTGCTGTGATGGTATCCCAATAGTCTGTGTCGACATACTGCATTGTATTGTTGTATCAATATTGATAATGTGGTTTTTTAAATTATATTGCAATTGTTTTCACAATATTTCTAAACTATATTCTATATTGATTATATCACACTAGCATACAGTATATCTTTATTTGTATATCACTGAATAGATGTAGGTTAAACCCTCAGATTAATTTCTCTGGCACATTCAATAAACTTGGCTGATTTATTTAATCCAATGAAGCAATCACTTTTGATACTTCAAAAAGGATTTTGTAAAGACTTCACCAATTCCAACTCTTTGCATCTTTCAATAGGAGATGAATCACTGATTCTGGCTCACTTGGAATTGTTTTCTCTAGCCCCAACCATTCCTGCACAATCCTATTTAGTCTCTCTACTATCAGGTTAGCAGGACCTGGTTTAGTATAGATAGAGACCGCCCACCTGACAGTAGAGAGCCTATCAGGCACCAAAAGTACCTGCGTTGATTGCTTAGATATGGTAGGGGTTAGAGCAAAAATTCCAACTGCACTGAAATCAGTGGCATCTATTGAAGGATGCAAAGAGTTGAAGTTGGTGGAGGTGGTGAAAGGTCCTCTTTAAGCATAAATATTGTATTATTAGATGACAAGTTTCGTATAAATTATGTTAGTGCTGTACTCTATCCATTGACTGTTGTTACATATGTTCATAGGTGAATAGGCCGAACCCACTAGGAGACACCTACCACAGAGACCCCTTTTCAGTAATGTGCTGTTCATTTGTCTTTGGGTCCCAGTCATCATCACATATCCTGCAACATTACCAGTTTGATATAGGTCTAAAAGTTGATCTTGTGAGGTTTTTATAATGCAATTGATGGAAGAAATGTTTTAGTTTCCTCTAAAGAGACCAAGACACTTAGGTCTTACCAGTAATAAGACTCCACTGGTAATGCACAAAGTTACAATATGATGGCCCATGCCATGTCATAATGCATTCTCATGTAATGGTTTAGTAAACAAAGCTTGTGAAGGAGGAAATTACACTTTTTAATTATTATATTTTAATACTACTTATTTTCACTACTAAAGATTGTCACTGATTATTATGCTAATCAGAGAACTAAGGCTTCATATGCTGGGGCTGAAGTAAAAGGATATAATATTCTGACATTTTCAATGTTTTTATACGCCTTTTTCATGCTCAGTCAAATAGTTTAATAGTCTCTATTCCTTTGAGGAGTTTTCTGACTACAACCACCCACAAAGAGCACTGCTATATGACAAATACATGTATCCAGTGAATGGAAGAGGAGAGTTGTGACCTGGAAACAGAAGTAAGGGTAAGTACACATGGGTTTATTTGGTCCAGAACCTGAGGCGAAGAAATGCAAAGCACCAGCATCCGTTCGTGTACTCCGCTCTGTATTAGGCCCAAATGAATGGGCCTAGTCAGGAGGGAGGTGTCTTCAAGCTAATCCACCTGAAAGAATGAACATGTTACTTCTTTTTTCCAGGAGCTGGTACAAACGGCTCCCGGATACGGCCTCAAAATCCTGACCAAAAAACCCCATGTGAACTTACCCTTAAGCTTATACTAAATACCCAACAACACTTGAAGTGTCTTACCCTTACTTCACATCTGCGTTTGGTAATCCGTTCCGGGAGTCTGCATGGTGGACCCACCGAACGGAATACCAAACGCATTTGCAAGCGGTGTGCAGTGAAAGCACACAGACCCCTTAGACTATAATAGGGTCTGTGAGCTTGCCGCAAGATCTCCGCACGAGTCATGCAGACAGAAAAGTAGATTGTAAAGTACTTTCCTATCCACATGTTCCCTGCTTTCACTGTACTTCACTTGTAAATGCGTTCGGTAGTCCGTTCGGGGGGTCCCCATGCGTACTCCCCAAACAGAATGAGGCCTTAAACATAACCAAACTTTATATTTAGCCAACCCTATAAATATTCACTAGATACAAGTTTTTGGGAACCAAAAACTATCTTAAAGAGGACCTTTCATCAGATCGGGCACATGCAGTTTTATACACTGCTGGAAAGCTGACAGTGCGCTGAATTCAGGCTTTCCCGATCTGTGCCCGGTGTAAAGCGCTATCAGTCCCGGTACCGTAGCGCTTTACAGTCAGAAGGGCGTTTCTGACACTTAGCCAGGGACGCCCTTTCCAGCAGTATATAAAACTGCCTGTGCCCGATCTGATGAAAGGTCCTCTTTAAGGACCAGGCCTCATTTTCCAAATCTGACATGTGTAACTTTGAGACAATTTAACTTACATAAGTGATTTTGAGATTTTCTATGTATAAAAAAAAATAGGAAATTTGATGGAAATTTGGAAAAAAAAAATCACAATTTTCAAAATGTGAAATGCTCTGTTTTTAATATGTCCATAGATATAATTGACATGCTGCGATTTGGAAAGCCGCACTACGTTTTTTACTGCAAAGTGTGCATGGGATTTGCATGAATCCCATCCCCTTTGCTTGCACTGTAAAACGCCGCGATTTTTCCTGCAGCGTCTCCGCTGTGGGTAAATCGCGGCGTTTACATCCAGTGGGGCCCCGGCCTTAAGTAAATTTTAGTATCACATGAATTCTCTCTGTCTTGGATAGAGTGCAATATTGCATCTGCCTACACTGACAATAACTGACCTGCTACACATATTCGTTGGAAATTCACTGGCACATAGATTAATTCCATAATCTATATCCTCACGTCACCACAGACCTATATTCTCTATTTGACCTATTTATTTAGCCTGTATAGGCTAAATCAGCTTGGATGGTAGTAGTGTGCTAGCGGGGAGTGAGACACAAGAGCACTCACTGCAGACAGGACTGTATTATCTTGTTATTAAGCAGAGCTCTGGATTAAATACCTAGAAACCCAGCCAAATATCACAGCAGCAGCCTTTTTTCCAATGACAGTTCTCAGTCAGCCGGCTTCTGCAGATTACAGATGTAATTAAAAAGAGAATCCCTCTGTCCAGCAGGGCTAAACAGCTGGAGGATGGTGACTTTCCCATTATACCAATAATATTGCATACCCTCAACCTAGGTAGCACCGTACAGGTATTTCTTGTAACCAACCCTATATTCACATATGATTTCTGTAAGTCTATGTATAACTAGGACATAGGTAAACTGATGCAAGGGCTCATTCCCAAATACATACAAAAACGCAGTGTGAGAGCGTGAAGGGTGTGGTCTGGAAAGACAGGTACATTTCAGCCAGGCACTTAAAGGGTGTATGGTAAAAACTCACACCAGGGAGGTCAGCTGACTAATCAGGCCCTAATAACAGTCTGAGTGTGAAGACTAGCAGTGTGGCACCACACAGACAGAGTTGAACTGGCCAAACCAGACCTCCAACAGGTACTATGCCACCCGTTGTTGTTGCCAAGGTGGGAAAATGGTAGCCAGTCTCCTGTATAGTCAGGGAAAAGTTTCCTTACGTTTAAGTTAGTTTTCTCAGCCGAAAAGGGAGTTTGTTTTTGTTTATCCCGTGGCTTTGCAAAAGCAGTGTATGCGTTACATGTGAATAAAGCCTGAACCTGTGTGCAATCCAGTGTCTTTGTCCCTGTATCCTGCACTGCTACAAGCATCTACCTGAGTGGTTCCCCACATATGGTGCTTCGGATGTGGGCAAAAGTGCAGTGAGACATACACAAGCGGAAATAGAAAGCCACTGCTATGGAAGAGATTGCGAAACAGCTGAAACTGGCTAATCAGCAGCAGCAAGAGACTAACAAGCTGTTGCAGCAGAGACATGCAGAGGCCAATGCAGTGCAACAAGAGACTAGCAAGCTAGGGACCACACGATGGCTCAGTGGTTAGCACTGTAGCCTTGCAGCGCTGGAGTCCTGGTGTTCAAATCCTACCAAGGGCAAAAAAACATCTGCAAGGAGTTTGTATGTTCTCCCCGTGTTTGCGTGAATTTCCATCCCATATTCCAAAGACATACTGATAGGGAAAAATGTACATTGTGAGCTCTATGTGGGGCTTATAATCTACATTGGAAAAAAAAAAGAGACTAACAAGCTGTTGCAGCAGAGGCCAATGCAGTGCAACAAGAGACTAACAGGCTGTTGTAGCAGAGGCTACTGCAGCGCAACAAGAGGCTAACAGGGTGTTGCAGCAGAGGCTAATGCAGCGCAACAAGAGGCTAACAGGCTGTTGAAGCAGAGACATACAGAGGCCTGTCAGCAGCAGCAGCAAGCCAATGCAGCGCTACAGGAGACCGTCTTTTAGCCAAGCAGATGTCCATGTTGCTGCCTGCTCAGCAAAAGGCCGACCCAGCAAAGCCAGAGCGGGATGCCAGAAAAGAGGTCCGTAAAGCGTTGATGTCAGAGGACGACGTAGAGGCCTATCTGACTGGGTTTGAAAGAATGGCCACCCGTGAGAGGCTTCCACCGCAGCTCTGGGCAGAGGTGTTGGCCCCTTTTTTAGTTGCTGAGCCTCAGCAAGCTTATTTTGACCAGAGTGAACAGGATGCATGTGATTACCAGCGCGTGAAGGCAGAGATCCTGGCCCGACTGGGTGTGGACCAGAATGTCTAGGCTCAAAGAGGGAATACCAAGAGGCGTTACCACCAAGGTCCCAAATGCACCACCTTGTCCAACTTGTCTGGAAGTGGCTCCAGCTGGAGACATTGACTTGAGCGCAGACTGTGGAGCGGATTGCCGTAGACCAGTACCTGAGGTCTTTACCAAGTAAGTTCCAGAGGTGGGTGGGGCATGGAGACCCAGAAACGCCACTGCATTGGTGGGGTTGGTGGAGCGATACTAGGCTACACAGTCCCTTGCGAAGGGGCACCCCCAAATCCCACAAGCTCCCAAGGCCCAGAGGGCCAATTTATCTCAACCTCCCCAGGATAAGGTAGTAACCCAGGGGAGAAGGACCGTCATCTGCTGGCAGTTCCAGGAGCCGGGCCATATTGCGGCTAATTGTCCCAGTGCCACTGAACCCATGGACTGCAGCCTGGGCCGGAGGGTGTCCCTCTATACTGCACCTGTTTACACTGCTTCCACCCCAGGCACTGTTGATGAGCGCCACCTGTGCCAGGTGACCGTGGCTGGGTGCTTAGTGGTGGCACTACTGGATTCTGGCAGTCAGGTGACCCTTGTTAATGGGAACTTTGTTAACCACGGGACTGTCACTGGATGCACAGTCGGGGTCCTGTGCATACATGGAGATATACGGGACTACCCAACCATGACTGTCTCCATCCAGACCCCCTGTGGAGAGAGCCGACACGAGGTAGGGGTTGTTAAGGACTTGCCCCATGACCTCATGGTCGGGACTTTCCCCTATTTTGGACTCAGCAAGGGTCAGAGGATTTGACCCCACAAATACCACAAGTGTTGTCTGGTCAGGTCCTTGAGCCTGAACCTAATGACCAGGACTCGGGTTCCTGCCGCAGGGGTGACCATGTTAAAAAAGGATTGTGGCTCTATGTCTCCCCTAGAGGTAATGGCAGGTGAAGTCGAGGAGGCTGGTACTGAACTTCAGATATCAGATTTGAAAGTGTCGCATGATAACTTTGGTACTGCACAACACCAGGATCCCACTTTGCAAAGGGCCTGGGAAAATGTTAGTGTTATCAATGGTGTATCTCAGCGCCCAGGCGCTGATAAGGTGTTCCCCCACATGGTTGTCAAACAGGAGTTGTTATACCGAGTTGACAGGGTGCGAGGTGAGACCTTAGAGCAATTACTGGTACCCCAGCCTTATCGCCGGACAGTCCTGGAGTTGACACATAAACAGTGTCAACAGTGTGCTAGGGGGTCCCCTAGGTGCCACAAAAACACTGGACCGCATATTTCAACGTTTTTATTGGCCGGGGGGTATATCATAAGATTAAAGTATTTTGCGAAACATGTCCAGAGTGTGAGTTGCATGCCCCCATGGCCCATTTTTCGAAGCCCCCTGGTACCTCTGCCCATTATTGAGCTGCCCTTTGAAACGATTGCCATGGACTTGGTAGGTCCTTTAGTAAAGTCCGCTCGAGGGCATCAGCATATTCTGGTAGTCATGGACTATGCTACCTGATATCCGGAAGCCATCCCTCTATGGCACACGTTAGCAAAGTTGATAGCCAAAGAGTTGTTCGCCGTGTTTTGCCGAGTGGGACTACCCAAGGAGATCCTCACAGATCAGGGTACCCCATTTATGTCTAAAGTCACCAGGGAATTGTGGAAACGTTTTAATATCAAACAGTTGCGTATATCTGTTTACCATCCCCAGACAGACGGGTTAGTAGAACGGTTTAACAAAACCTTAAAAAATATGCTGAAAAAGGTGGTCAGCAAGGATGGAAAAGACTGGGATGTTCTGTTACCCTATTTGATGTTTGTCATCCGTGAGGTACCGCAGGCTTCCACTGGGTTTTCCCCTTTTGAGTTGGTTTACGGCAGACATCCTAGGGGTCTCTTGGACATCGCCAAAGAGACATGGGAGCAAGAACCCACCCCCCACAAAAGTGTTATTGAACATATTGCTGGTATGCAGGACAGGATAGCGGAAGTCATGCCCATGGTTAGAGAGCATCTGCAGGAGGTCCAAAAGGCTCAGAGCCGTGTTTACAATAGGTTCGGCGAGGGTGAGGACCTTTAAACCCGGTGACCGAGTACTTGTACTCATTCCCACAGTGGAGAGTAAGTTTCTTGCCAAATGGCAAGGCCCCTATGAGGTAATGGAAAAGATAGGGGAAGTGAACTACAAGGTTCGTCAGCCAGGTAGGAGAAAACCTGAACAGGTTTATCATGTAAACCTGCTAAAGGCGTGGAAAGACAGAGAGAGTCTGCTTACAGAAAACCAGGAGAGTCTGCTTACAGAAAGGTCTCCAGCTAAACTGTCTCCCGTGAAATCCCCACAGGCTGTAGTTGGGACTACAGAAGTAGCAGCAGGGGTAGGAATATCAGAGACCCTCACAAAAATCCAGCAACAAGAGTGCAAAGAGTTTGTAGCTAGGAATACAGGTGTTCTCTGAGCAACTCGGGCATACATCTCTAATCAAGAGATTAGTGCGTGTGCGAGATTAGTGCGTGTGAAAGTGCGGGTGAGGCCTTACCGGGTCCCCGAGGCTCGCTGACAGGCCATTTCAGGGGAGGTGCAGAAAATGCTGAAATTGAGAGTTATCGAGCAGTCCAAAAGTGAATGGGCCAGTCCCATTGTTCTAGTACCCAAACCAGATGGGACATTGCGTTTCTGCAATGTCTAAAGGAAACTAAATGAGGTGTCTAAGTTTGATGCCTACCCCATGCCTCGAGTAGACAAACTTATTGAAAGACTGGGAGGGGCCTGGTACTTCTCTACGCTTGATGTCACTAAGGGATATTGGCAGGTACCCCTGACAGATAGCGCCAAAGAAAAGAATGCCTTTATCACCCCTGAGGGAGGTTTTCACTATGTTGTGTTACCGTTCAGGCTCCATGGGGCCCAGCTACATTCTAACGGTTAATGGACATAGTGTTGAAACCTCATAGAAAATACGCCTCAGCTTATCTGGATGACATCATTTTCAGCAATGACTGGGAGAGTCATTTGGCCAAGGTACAAGCTGTAGTGGATTCTTTGAGAGCAGCCGGTCTGACTGCCAACCCCAAAAAGTGTGCTCTGGGGATGGAGGAGACACGCTATTTGGGGTTTGTGATTGGCCGTGGTATAATCAAACCCCAGGTCAACAAGGTCGACGCTATCCGGAATGGCCTCGACCTCTGAGCACCAAACAAGTTAGGTCATTCCTGGACATTGTTGGGTATTACAGACGGTTTATACCCAACTTTGCCACAGTATCTGCTTCCCTGACAGACCTTCTAAAGGGTAAAAGGTCTGTTGTGATGCAGTGGAATGACCAGGCTGAAAGTGCTTTTCAGGTGCTAAAGATGGCCTTGTGTGGATCGCCTGTCCTAATTACGCCCAACTTCAGGAGGGAGTTTGTGGTCCAGACGGACGCATCAGATGTAGGGCTGGGAGCTGCCCTGTCTCAGGAGGTGAATGGAGAAGAGCATCCAGTCACCTACCTGAGCAGGAAACGCACGCCAGCAGAAAAGAACTACAGCATAGTGGAGAAAGAGTGCCTGGCCATAAAATGGGCATTAGAGGCCACAAGGTACTATCTGCTTGGGAAGCAGTTCCGTTTAGTGACCGACCACTCACCCCTCACTTGGATGAGCAGGACCAAGGACAAGAATGCCAGGGTGACTAGATGGTTCTTGTCACTTCAGAACTTTAGGTTCACAGTGGAGCACAGAGCCGGGAAACTGCAAGGCAATGCGGATGCCTTGTCCCGAACTTATTGTTTGGTGGCTGGAGTTCGCCCCGAGGGGTCAGAACTGAGGGGGGGGGGGGGGGGTGTTTATGAGAGAGTGAAGGGTGTGGTCTTGGAGGACAGGTACATTGCAGCCAGGCACTGAAAGGGTGTATGGTAAAAACTCACACCAGGGAAGTCAGCTGACTAATCAGGCCCTAATAACAGTGAGTGTGAAGACTAGCAGGGTGGCACCACACTGACTGAGTTGACCTGTCCAGACCGGACCTCCAAAGCAGGTACTGTGCCACCCATTGTTGTTGCCAAGGTGGGAAACTGGTTACCAGTCTCCTGTATAGTCAGGGAAAAGTTTCCTTACGTTTAAGTTAGTTTTCTCAGCCGAGAAGGAGTTTGTTTTTGTTTATCCTGTGGCTTTGCAAAAGCAGTGTATGCGTTACATGTGAATAAAGCCTGAACCTGTGTGCAATCCAGTGTCTGTGTCCCTGTTTCCTGCACTGCTACAAGCATCTACCTGAGCGATTCCTCACAGCAGAGATCTGCGTAATCCACAACTAGCCTGTTACATGTATTTGCCATAAATAACTAGTGTAATAGGTTGTTACTAGAGATGAGCAACCCAATTTGGCACAATCTGGGTTTGACCCAAATATTTTAAATTATTCGGTTTTTAATGAAACAGAATAAATGGCAATTTGTCTTGGAGGAAATAAAATGGCCGCCACCACATGTATTGCACAGTAAAAATACAGAAGTCTTGTGAGTCTCTGTGATGTTCTGGTGCCACCTCACAGCCTCCTAGCCAATAGTAAGTGGTAGGTGGACATCTTACAGTGCTGATGTCATATACAGTATATAAAAGTTTGTGTGGAATGGAACACAAGGCAATTCATTGATGGTGGAACTAGAGGATGGATTTGTTACTCATCAGTGCATGAAACAGAACTCTTCACTAGAGATGAGCGAGTACTATTCGAAACGGCCGTTTCGAATAGCACACACCCATAGGAATGAAGGGAAGCGGCTGGCACACAGACTTTGCCGGCGGCTTAACCCCCTGCGTGCCGGCTGCGTCCATTCATTCCTATGGGTGCGTGCTATTCGAAACAGCCGTTTTGAATAGTACTCGCTCATCTCTACTCTTCACACCTTCTAGATTTTTATATTGAACACCAGATATCCTGATGGTCTATAGTAGGTGCATGTTCATACTTCTAGCATAAAAATGAAACATGGCGTTCAAATGTAGTAGTAAGCACTTTGATATGCTAAAGGAGCTGTCCGAGATAAACTACAAATTAACCCCTAAACTAACCCCCACCTAACTTCTAATTTACTTCTACTAAAAAAAAGAAAGTATAATTACCCATATTCCTGAGGCAGTCTTAGTTACTTGAGAAGGGCTAGCAGTGGGCAGGATAGCTTAGCTAGGGAAACAGGGAGGGGGCGTAATGGAGTGAGAGAGGGGGGAGTAGAGACAGGGAGGGAGTGTAGAAGATACACAGGAAGTTACATAGCAGGAAGCTAACTTCAAGTAAACAAAGTCAGAGGATGCCAGGAGCTCCCGCAGACACCCTGAAATCACTCAAAACACTGCTAAAAGTATATGGGTGTACTTTTGACCCACTAATAGTACTAATAGACCTTTATAATAATAATAATTTTTACCCTGAAAACCCCTTTAAGTATGTTAATGGCTTTATACATGTATTGAAAAAAAAGTCACATTCAACATTAGAGTCTTACTTTTATTGTAGAAGACAAATAGAATTCAATTAAATGAATGTTAAATTATTTTATATATATCTGAACAAAATATACACAAAGATACATTTGGCAGAAAAATTACACCAACAACAGTATTGCAATGACAAAAGACATGAAAGTTTCATTCAATGAAAAGAAAATCATTAATTTGTAAGAATAGCATGCAAAACCGAGAGGAAAAACAAAACAAAACACTGTTCAGCCTTCTTATAGACAGCTCAGCAAACACTAAAGGATCGGAAAGAAACAAGTCTGGCTGTACTTGGCACTACAAGGACAATTACTGCGGTGGATCCTCGAACTCGCGTGGATCTTACAAGAGAATTAAAAATCATGACTTACATACAGTAGATACAAGCATATGTGAAAATAAGAAACCTTAAAATTTCCCGTTCTCAAAATCTTAAAAAAAATACAAGCAAATATTTCTGAAGAATCACAACAAGAAACATCTACTGTACAAACTGGTCAGTGGTGGATAGTTTATGGAGAGTGAAACATTAAAGGGAACCTATAACCTGGAAAATACTGTTCAATCTGCAGTCAGCATGTTGGGGAGCTGGAGGAGCTGAGCAGGGTGATGTATAGTTTTGCATGGAAAAATTTTGTATGACTTGACCTTTATCTATTGAAGTCTCTGTTCTTACTAAGATGTGAAGTCAAGGAGGTGGTCATATGAATGATACAGAGATAGGACCACATACTTGACATGGTAGAAAGGAGCAGAGAATTCAATGGATAAATGGCAGCTTATACTGAATCTTTTCCCACAAAACTATACATCAGTCCGCTAGTTCTTTCTGCTCTATACCATACTGCCTGTAGATTGGACTGTATTTCTCATGTGACAGATTCTCTATAACATAACTTCAGTGCACACTTGTTCAAGAATAATGAGGCATGAAAACTGAAAAATAAATGTGCGATAGGTGGCATTGATAGGCGGAGTATCGCAAGCAAAGCTATTGACAAGTCTATAAAATAAAAAAAAGTAAAAAGGAGAGGTGCAAGTTATCAGCAGTAAGTAATCCATTTTAGTATGTATTTCATGGTCAAACTGTAATGCCAGTATCAGAATTTGGGGTGGAGTTGTCTGAGATACAGAAATTTTTCAGTTTCTAAGCTATTTTCTCCATTGCACGTCACCCTTAGGTCCTGCACACCAGAGGACCAGGAATGGCGGGCGATTACTGTAGAGAAATGCTTGGTTTGCCAGATACTTTAGAACTAAGTTTAAGGGCTAGTTCACACGTGGGCAAAGGAGCGGATTTCGCTTCAAAATCCGCCCCTTTACAATGGTGGTCTATGCAGACCGTCGGGCTTCTTTTTTCCGCTAGCGGCAGGCTGCTGCTAGTGGAGAAAAGAAGCAACAAGTTCTATCTTCAGGTGGAAGCCGCGGCTCGCTGGGCCGCGGCTTCCGCCTAGCGGCAGCACCCTCCTGTTCTGGCTCGTTCATTTGAGCCGACATAGGACGGGAAAGCTGTGACCGCGATGGCGTCTCTCTCTGTGTCAAAACCCGCGCGGACGGTTCACATGTGAACTGACCCTAAGACTACAATAACCTTATATCCATGTAGACAATAAGTCATACCATAACCTACCGCACTGGAGGTGCTGACAGTGTGATACTATTGAAATCTATAAGGCCCCGTTCACATCTGTGTTCTGTCCTTTCCGTTCCCCTATCTGCATGTAAGCAGCACTTTTCTCTCTGCATTTTTCATGCAGAAACCACACTGACCCCATTATAGTCTGTGGGTTTCCTTAGGTAATCACTTTTTGATGCAAATAGGTTTCCAATCGAGGGATCCCCAAGCGGAATCCCCGAACAGAAACCAGAAAGCAGATGAGAACGGGGCCTTAGGACCAAGGCATATATATTTCTGGTCTATGAGAATGTTTTCTTAAAGAGATTAAGGCCAAATAACAAAAAAATAACATAAAAATGACAATCTATAATTGAAGAAGTTTAAAGTGAGCCAGCACTGTTGGGCAACTTGTATAAAAACCATAACAACATAGGGCAAAACTGCCATTTACAAAAATATTTACTCCCATTTTCACTCCCCGCACATGCTTTGTAAATGCTTTATGCAACTATTTTGTAAGCAGGGGCTGAGCTATATATGAAACTCTGAGCAGGTATAACATTTACAGCACGATATTCTGAGTCCCTAAAAAAGTTTCTATCCATGTTTAGTAAGGCAAGGTAGGGTCAGTGGTTTGCCAGGTAATGACATAACCAGCTCAGCCTTTGGGTGCCTACAAGTCTTTCATCTGGACAAAAGTATGTGTATTCCCAGAATGCCATAGGCCTCACAGGCCCAGTGTGTCCACAGTATTCTGGTCAAGCTTGACGATGGGTGCCAATGTAGCCTTGCTTAGGGCAAACAAAAACACAGCATATTACGTCATATATCTGGTTTTTATATAGCGAAAAAAAAAGAAATAAAAACTATGTGTCTAGTACTTTGTAAGCAGCAAAGTCAATAATGTGTAATTCAACAGTGCCCAATGCCAAAATCGCTGTATACAGCTGTATAAAATGTGAGCAGGCCACAGCGCTTTTAGAAAGTATATTCTTAGGAACTTTAACCATTATCTTGAAGTGAATAAAGTTAAAGGCATTTCACTTAGCACCTACTTAGCCAATATGCAGGAGCTATAAGAAAACATCAAGGATCTCCATGTATTTACAGCACTTGTGAACTGGCAGAGTTCCTGATGTATATAATCCATGTACTTGGAGGATAGGGATGCTTTTTAATGGATAACTGACCATCAAAAATTTACTTTATCCCTTCATGTAAGAACTTATTGAAAAGCTCTTACTATACCTATATCAGTCATCATTGTCCTCTTATATATAAGTATAACGCTAGCCATCAGCAGATAACACAGTGATGAACATTAGGCATTTGCATCTTAGTATGAACACTGCTAGAACTCCAATATATTTCTAAAAGGCTACATGTACCTATATGCAGAGAATGGCTTTAAAAGAAGACCTGACATGTAAATTCACTCAGGGAAAATTAAATGTTACCACCAACTTGGAGAATAAGAGGAGTAATAGGATCAGGTTTCTAGTTTTGTATCTGAAGTAACCATTTTAACTTGAAACCTCTGTACTGTAGCTTGCAACCTTAACTACCGGTAATAAACATCTCCTAAATCAAATAAGAAGATGCTGAAGATCTAAAACAAAATAATTTATATATATATCTATATATATAGAGAGAGAGAGAAAAAAGGACGGAAGGAAGGACGGAAGGAAGGAAGGACGGGCGGACGGACGGAAGGAAGGAAGGAAGGAAATCACATACCTAGTCTGGTGATGACAGTAGCATGTACAGGGTTAAAAATGTATACACCATGAACCAGAAAAAACAGCATGGAGCTGCTCCTAGTCAGCCAGGCAGTACATGCATTTCACCAATATGGCGGTTTAAAATTCTAGCATATGCATGAGAACTATACTGTAACCTTTGCTCAGTACTCTTGCCATGGTTCTCTTGGGTTCCAAATGTCTAGTAGGCTGCTCTATTCTAGTCATCCAAAACACTGAAAACCTCAAAGGACAGGTTGGGCACTCATCTTAATAAATGAATTTCTGTACTTACCTTACTTTAGAAAGATAAACTAAGCGGACCCATCCTCAGACATGATATATAATTATGGTATATAGTTTACGTAATTATTGTACCATACGATCATTATTATTATAGAACATTCAATTCTTAGCAATGCTTTACATGAACATTTTAATTTAGCATAATATTGGCTAAGAGAATCCTAGTTTAGTTATATTATTGGTTAACTTTTACCAATATATACCATAATATATATATATATATATATATATATATATATATATATTTGCTATGAATGATGGATGAACAGTAGAGTGCATAATACAATCATTTACAGACCGTTAACCTTCATCATCCAACTTTCTATTTAGGCAATACATGTATACCTATATACATACATACGTGTAGTCGCTAACATCACCACAATTGCCTCTTGCTGTATACTCTCCAATACAAAAACTATGCATATAGAGAATCTCCCAATACATCAGCTGATGAGCCCCTAAACACTACAATGTTGCTTCTCCAATACTTATTCTACTCGGAAAGATGAAAGTTCAGCTTGTGGACAGAGGAATGCCTCCCCTCAGTCAATGCCAGGTCATTAGATTTTGCAACCAACTGAGACTAATTTTGCTCTGTCTGGACAATCCCTATGAAAGGCTAGATATTTTTCTATGACACAAAAAAAGTCCAAAATCCTTGACAGCACAGACAGAATACACCTAGCATATTTTTACTTCATTTCTTACTTGTACTGTGGTCTTTATGGAAAAATGAGAAACAGAAAAAAAAACTCTGAAATGCATTATGGTTAGGGTAATAAATAGAGATGAGCGAATAGTATTCGATTGAATAGTTGCATTCGATCGAATACTTCCCCTGCATAGTTATTGGTGTACTTGGTCGAATACCATGCGGTATTCGATTCCCCTCCCACCTTCCCTGGCGCTTTTTTTTTTTACAACAATATAGTCTATGCAGGGGGAGGTATTCGATCGAATATACTCGCTTATCTCTAGTAATAAACTGTAGAAGAGTGAATATACTTAAGTGTATAGCGAATACAGCATGGTCTCTTGTAATGCCAACTACATACTGGCAAATAAAGGAGCAGAGCTGACTGTGCTTATTCCCACTCTTCTACCAGCAAAAAGCCAGCCTGGCACTACAAGTAAGAGTTGAGGTTGGGCTACTAAAAATAAGATAAGCTAAGCAGGACACAAAGGTAATACGTTCTTATTTGTCGTGTTGCTTTAAACAGAGTACTGTAATGTCTCGGCAAGAAACATGACTACATACATACATGAAATAATACAATTATTAGACATTCTTAGAAATGGACAAGACCAAGTTATAAATGTAAAGCAGGATAGGCAAAATATTTAAGAACTGTAAATATTCATGATGTATTCTACTTACAAAATGTAATAAATCTTAATCAGAATAGATTTTGAGATAGGAATTTCATATGTAAAAATAATAGTGTCACCCTACAATGAACTTATAAAATAATGTCATAAATTCTACCGACTCTACCCAACCATTCCCTGACTGCTTGACGCACACGTATGTCATTGACATGACAGGTCAGCTGGCTGATGCAAGGAAACACGGCAGGTTGCAGAGCAGCAAACATCTGGTCTGGCAGAATTTGGATTTGATTGAGAATAGTTAACACCATGTTGGTCCATGCCTAAAATACAAAAAAGTATTGGTTTATACAGCTCCAGTATATTCAGTCATCTGTACAATGCAATAAAAAAACAGTAATGCAATGCTAGTACATTGAAATCACAAATAGGCTTAAAGGGTTAACACAAGAACAAATTGGAAGGTGAAAGATACAGTAGGTGAGAAAGGTCTTCCCATATAACTGTAGGAATTTTTAGTTTCCGTGTTGTTTTAAAAGGGACAGAGCCACTGAAACACAGCTCCTGATCTGGGTGACTCAACATGACCATGGTGTAATATCAGGGGTCCTCAAATTACGGCCCGCGGCCACATGCCGTTCGTATGTGCACGTGACCTACATTGACTGCAAAGTGTGACCTCTTCCCCCAATGCAGGAACGATGACGTATGTCATCAGCTCCTGCAGTCAGAAGAAGGAGGACTCCTGGCAGCTCTTCATGGGTAAGTATAATACTGTGTGTGTGGGTGGGGCGTACTGAGGAGCATATAATACGGTGTAGGGGGGGCGTACTGAGGAGCATATAATACTGTGTGTGCGTGGGGGGCGTACTGAGGAGCATATAATACTGTGTGTGCGTGGGGGGCGTACTGAGGAGCATATAATACAGTGTGGGGGTGGGGTGTACTGAGGAGGATATAATCCTGTGTGGGGGGCGTACTGAGGAGCATATAATACTGTGTGTGCGTGGGGGCGTACTGAGGAGCATATAATACAGTGTGGGGGTGGGGTGTACAGAGGAGCAGATAATACTGTGTGGGGGGCCTTCTGTGGAACATATAATACGGTGGGGGAGCTACTGTGGAGCGTATCATTTTAATTTTTTTAAACTATATTTCGGCCCTCCAATGCTCTGTGGGACAGTGAACTAGCCTCCTTTTTAAAAAGTTTGAGGACCCCTGTATTATTTGGTTACTTATTCAACTGATTAGCCATTATCTAATACCACATTACCTCTGCAGCCATATGCTAGTAACAGCTGATCACAAATGGGTCCTCATTTAGAAAATAGGTTCTCCTTAAGGCTAAGCCTTTACTTAAAAAAATATTCTTGCTCTCAGATCGTAGAAAAGTGGTTTTACAACCTACAGCTATATGTTTTCTGTTCAAGGGCTCCCCTCTCTCTTCAACTCTTTCTAGGCCAATGTAATACAGCAAAGTTGGATTACCTGTATTTGCGCTTCTGCATCCCTTGTCGAAATATTGAATGTGCTAACTGTGGATCCAGAACGAGATCTCTTCTCCTGCCTTAATATCTCAGGGCCAGCACTGAAAGAGTGTCTCATCTGAGTCTGGTCAACAAGATGTTGGGGCCTTTGTGGCATAGGTGATTCTGGCCCTCTGGAAGATATCATTTCTCCCTTTTTATCCACCTTTGTGTCTTTCACAAACGTAGTCAAGTTATGTTGTTGCTTTCTCTTTTTGTATTCGGTCATGAGTTTTGCTATTGTTTTATCGGTAGCTATGGTGTAGATTTTGTTGCCAGCATTCTCCCACCATTCTTTCTTTCTGCCCTGATCCCTTTTCTCTAGCTTTGGACTTTGAGGCATTGATACAGCAAAACCTCTTGGTGGTAAACCATCAATCGGGTGTTCCTTATTTAGATATCGGTCATCTTCAGATGGTGTTTCCTTTCCTGAGAGACCTCCAGTTGATGGGGTTGAGGTTTCCGATTGAAATGATGGTAGGATAAAGAACGGATCTCCCTTGATACCTGGATGATCATCATTATTCTCCAGGTCCAGATGCATCTGAATGTAGTTATTACAAAGTTCCATGCACAGCTTGTGAAGTCTTTTAACCAGCCAAGCCCAGTCTGCATTACTGACAGGTTGAACACTCAGTGATGGAACTCGAGCCCTCCATTGTCGTTTCTCCTTTCCTCTTGGAGGACTGACTTGAGCTGTTTCTTCAAATATGTCTTCATCCTCTGATGAACACTGTTGAGAGGAATCTGTACTATGCTCCTCTTCTTCAAAAAGTATCTTCTTTACAACATCAGCAGTTATATTGTCTTGATTGGTCAACAAGGCACAAATTAAAGCCTGGAAGTAGATGTTAAAGCTCATTGCCGACTGTCGATAAAGATTTGCCGCTCCACCAATGCCAGAAACTTTCATTAGTAAGCATTTCAAGCCAGGACGTGCATCAAATTCCCTGGCAGTCCTATAGGAGTCCAACAACAGGTCAAAAATAACAGCCAAGTTTTGCATTGAAATGTATCTTAGAAATCCAACCGTTTTGGCGTCGGGCGGAGAAGCAGATTTATCCTCAGTCACCGTAGGGCATTTTACAAATTCCTCCAACAGAATGTCATATAGGTTTTGTAGCAGAACTTGATGAGAAAGCAAACTGACTACAATTGTCCTAAACGGAATACTTTAAGAGAGAGATAAATGACATTAGAAGGGCATATCGGTATTAGCATTGCAGATCATTTCTAATTTGTTGGACATTAAATATTGTATTACATTAAAGATTGTTTACTAATATATTGATTCCCATTACTTTTTATATACTGATTTTACTTATAAGTGAAATTGTAGGTGTGAGGTTACTTTTGATAGTTGTAGAATTAAATTCTAGCCTTCAGTTTCACTCCAGATGACCCTGTTGCTGAAACACAATATCATGTTAAGCCTTTCTAGATGGTGCTGAATCTTTTTCTTATCATTATGATAACACATTCAAAAAAGAAAAAGTTGCCTGCTGCACCTTCCTACTGGTACTGTTTGGGCCCATAAACAGGTGCCACCCTCTATAAAATCTATAGTCTCATAGGTTATAAGGATAGGACAACCATCTTAGCCTTATTTAGCAGTGTTCAGAAACAGGTAAGCCCCTTCCAAAAAAAGGGGCAGATCTATTATGCCTTGTATAACAGTTTTCTGTTGTGCAAGGTATTAATAGTTGCAATTTTTTTTGCACAAAAATCTGGTAAGGGCAGAGGATGTGCATCATTTATCATAAATGATGCACACCGTCCACCAGCTCTAGGGCTATAAAGATTCCCCCTGGAGCACACAGCCAAGCAGAAGGTGAGCGTCATTTATGAAGAAGCATTTGACTCATCATAAATCCTTCACCAGCTCCTGGGCAATGAAAACTGGCGTTAGTAATGCTAGTCTTCATTAATCTGCCCAAATGTCTCCACTTTCTGTATGTATGTATGTATGTATGTATGTAGTTATACGCGCGTATCACATTGAAACCAATAGGGAAAAAAGCAGCCCATTCATTTCAATGGGGAGCGCTCGTATGCCAGCTCCCATTGAAATGAATGGGATCTGCTTTGTACGCGCTGATTCTGAACGTGTTTTACGTTCAGAATCAGCTCAGCGTATACTTAGTGTGAATGCACCCTAATAGTTAGCAGGACTGGATTGGTACCTGAAAGAGGCCCTTGGAAAAAATCTAAAAGTGACCTCATTTTACAATTTTATAGGTGGGTTCAGTGCAAGTAGGTGGAGTCATCAGAAGTGGGTGGGGAAAGTTGCTTTACACAAAGGGATAGGACTGCTGCCTCTCCCTCCATGTAAAGCAATTTTGTGCATAATTACAGTACATAGGACTGTTTTATATGGAGGAATAGGCAGTGTA
This sequence comes from Leptodactylus fuscus, assembly GCF_031893055.1. Lineage (NCBI taxonomy): Eukaryota > Metazoa > Chordata > Amphibia > Anura > Leptodactylidae > Leptodactylus > Leptodactylus fuscus. The sequence continues at coordinate 88,090,865 of NC_134267.1, forward strand.
CCTTATGTAACCAAGTGGAACTCAAACTGTAATTTACACAGGACTGCTGCCTTTTACTCCATTTAAAGTAGATATTCTTGCATAAAGTATACAAGGAAGAGGCCTGAAGAGAACACCAGCAGACCACCAGATGCCACGAGAATGCCTGTGGAGGTGAGGAAAAATAACAAAGTGAGTATAAGTTATACTCACTTTGCCTTACCCCTCCTGGGCAGCATGCGGTGCTTTCTCTTCCCCACCAGGAGTCCTCTTCAAGACTCTCCCAGTCTCTGGCTGACATGTGCCCCGGAGTCAGGAGTGAGGCCTGTGATTGGGCGCATAATGTCTAATGCCTGAGACAACGCCAGGGACCACTGGATGTCCAGGAGAGGTAAGTATAAGTGCTTGTTATTTTTCCTGACCTCCCCTAGACCTCCATATATGATACTATAGTGACTGACTCCAAAGAATAATATATAATGTGTAACAAACACCAAAAAATTTTGAGCCAGAGTTTGCTGGCTAAGTGGTCTATATTCAGTATATAGCCAGTTTATCCACCAGAACATTTGCTGTGGTATATATTGCCAATCTGCAACTTGTAGTAGGAGCTTGGGATAAGTGCAATACAATCTATAATGGATGGTCTTGGGTGACACATCTACTGCTATATATTGAGATTGTTTGGTAATTTGTGCTACATAGCTATATGTATGGTTTGATTTTAGTGCTCTTCCACATTTACAGTTTTTATACATATAGATAATCAGCATCCATTAATGAATACATTTAGTTGGCAAAATTCCCGCAACGACTTTCATGTTTAGCGCTGGTTTGGCATTTAGTGCCAAATACATGTAAGTCTATGCACGGTACACAGTTGTAATGAAAATGCTCCAACTGTAAGAGAAGGCTAATATACTCCTTATTATAGGGGGAAAAGAGTGATAACTGCTGACCTATGATCAAGGCAGATACAGCTTTAGACATAATAGCTCCAAGCAACATAAAGATCTTACCCCAGCTTTCTGTTTAGTAGCACAGCGTTAGTTACAGGCAGGAAAGAAAAAGGCAGAGAGTTAAAAGCTGAACATGCAAAAATTACACCAAGACACATAACAAAGGGCAACGGCGATAACATGAACCGGTGATGGACAGCACAGTCTCTATCTATACATTACGCTGCCCATGACAGGTGACAGTGTTATCAGAATTTGATCACAAATATTACATCACACGAAAGAGAATAGAAGTCACTTATATGTTTTAAAGAAGTAAACTATAAGGAGTTTTCTTAATGTCTTCTATTGTCTTTTCAGAAAGCAGAATTAAGGGCATAGGTTTTTTTTAAGGCATAAGGGTTTTAGATATTAAGAGACTATGTATCAATTTATAATCATAGAATTGATCACATTATAGAGGTTTCCGTAACCATTAAACAAAAGTGCACAAGGACTATTTGCTCTGTCTGTGTAGGTTGAAGGCCAGCACATATAGGAATAAATGACCTTTCCAGTTTACCAACCTACTCCTTGCTATCATGAGAATGCCAAGTAGCAAAAGCCATGCCATGTAATAGGAATGTACAGAGAATCAGTGTACTGTCCCTAAGTACATGTGCAATATTAGCACAATAGATCAAAGCCAAATATTTATAAAAGCTTGGAAAAGCAGAAATAAGCCTATAACTATATAAAGAGCTAGTATGTCACAAGAGCGAAACAATGTAAACAATATACTGTACACAATACACAAAATAAAACTTATTATGCTTCCTGTCTGCGGGGAAATCGTTTTTTTAGCCGGACACAAAGTCCTGCAAAAACGGTTTCCCCGCAGACAGGCCGCAGGCGTACACCGGCGGTCACCTTTACAAACCCATTCAAGTGAATGTGTTTTAAAGATGACCACTGGATTTCCGTCCCCTGTCCAGTTTCATTGGGGCTGAGAATGGAAACCCGGCAGAATGCACACATCGGACATGGGCGCAAGTGTGAAAGCCCCCTTAGTGGTCAAACTATTGACTGGCCAGTAACCGCTAGATAAGAAAAGCTCGCCGCAAATTCCTAATTATGCTGCAGCAGTTTGTACAGAATTGCTGGAAATCTTAAAGGGATGTTCCAGGTTCTTCTCCGGCTCCAGGGTAAATGGAGCATCACTGCTTATTACTAATATGTGGACAAAAGGTCAACAAAGATCGGGGACCCGAAAATACACTTTTCTGTTGGATCACCAAGCAAACAGAGACATGAGTATCCTTGTTTTGCTATTCTAAGCCAAAACAGGGGGAAAATTGAATTCAAACACCCCTTTAATTGTAAAAGTCATAGAGCTACCCCATGAGATAACATTTTATATCTCTATATTTTCCCCAACTTTCAGATTACAGAAAGAGGGCCCTGGCAAAACTGCATATAAACCACACCTCTACCCATGCCCCCTTTGACCTTGTACAGTCCTACACAGTTCCATTGTACCCCAACAGAGTATAATGCCCCTTTGGTGGCCCAAACTCAAAACTTGTCCTTTGTACACCTGAAGAAGAAACCAGCTTCCGGTTTCGAAACGCTTTAATAAATGAATGCAACAAGAACTACGGTTGGTAAGCGCGGATCCTTTTATCCATTTGATACTTCTGTAGAAGTTGGTTGGATAGGTCCTTTTCTGTATAAAACAAAAAGGCATGACTTCTGAAGGGAGCATGTGCTTTATAACAACAGGTGTGAAATGACTTCAGAAAGTGAGTCAATTCCCACCTCAGCCCCTTGCCTGAGAGTAAAAGGGGAAATACAAATACTCCATGTGGTTGCTCTCCTACTTTAGCACCTGGCACCAGAATAAAGTTGCCAATGACTCACCCACTCTCTACTGACAATGACAGAGCACTGCTGAGACTTTCCCAGTATATACAGCAAAGCCGACATTATGAGTTACAGGAAAAATAAAACATCAGCACACTGCATCTGACCTAGTGGCCAACAGAAATCTTGTTTCTATAATATGTGTTTATACATTCCCTTAAGAAATGTTTAGCATTTACCATTTAAGGTTTTCTACCTCAGATAACTTTATTTCAACTTTCATTTATTAACACAAAGTACATCAACAAAAAAGATGCAACAAATAAGGGTAGACTAGCAGATATGGAATTCTAAACATCTGCAATGTTAGTCCGCATCATGTGACTATTCTCTGGCATCTAGCATCTGATGAGAAATGGACTAAAGTGTAAAGATATGGAAACTGTATTGCGACATCTCTTTGGACTGTTTCTAATAGGTAGAGAGATTTAAATCCTAACCTATCTATCTATCTACCTACCTACTTATGAATCTCATATATGCCAACTCTCCTAAAACGTCTTGGAGGTCTTGCAAAAAGGGGTCACCTCCTGAAGGACTGAAAGATTGGGCAGAATGGTTCCTCTTCCACCAGGTTCTGAATCATGTTACATATAATGTGAGTACATTATGTGCCAGTCATGTCATAAGAGAAGGGTGTGACTGTTACTTTTGCGTGTCCATATTACAAAAAATATAAAAAGGGATGTGTCACATCAGGCTTTACTAAAAGTGGCATGGCCATTCCTGGATGTGTCTTATGCAAAATATGGCAAGTATGATCTACCTTACCTTTTCTGTGTGTGCCCATTGGGCTTCTCATCTGGAGGCAGCTCAATAATAAGTACACATGACTGGGCATGTTCAAAGCCCTCCTTATTGTTTGGGGTTTTTGGTGAGCACTGGGCATCTAACATGAACACCTGTCAATAAAAATAATATCAAGGATTATTGTTGCAAAATGATAATAAACCAATGGTGCAAAATATAATTATTAAATCTTAAAGAGGGATTTTCACCACCTGGGGCACATGCAGTTTCAGAAACCGCTAGAAAGCAGGGGCACAGATCGGGGCACAGATCGGGAAAGCGCTATCGGTGCCGGGACCATAGCTCTTCACTGTCAGAAGGGCGTTTCTGACAGTCAGGAACGCCCTTCCTCACAGCAGTGCCTATAGCGCTGTAATGTGAGAGCGATGAGGAACGTCCCACCAGTACTCGTCTATGGACAAGTACTATAAGGAGGGTAGGGAGGTGTTCCTCCCAGGTGGTGAAAGGTCCTCTTTAAGGTTAAGTTCATTTTGAAAAGTGGATTTTTTATTTTAATAGAAGTCAGTAGCAGATTTTTTCCACCATCTGATTTTTCAGCTTCAGAAAAAAAAAAATAATTAAGACCTATTCTTAGAAGGATTCCACCTTGCAAAGCCCATTGAAATGAATGGAAAGCCAGAAAAACCTTCTCCAAAAAAATTTAGCTCTTTTCTCTACCTATTATTTATTTAAATGAGCTTTGCAAAGAGGAATCTACCATAAGATGGCATCTGCCACGATTCTTCATTTTTCCTCAACCTGAAAAATCAGCCAGAGGAAAAAATCTGCTGCTGAAGAGCACTGAAATAAATGTGAGAGTAGTGATGTGTTTTCTGAGGTGGATACAACCTTAAAATCTGGCTGCAAAAACCTGTGTGAACATACCCTAAGAGATTTTATATATGTACATACATAGATTGTACAACAAGAACTAGACAGCAATCCATAAACAGAAAAATATATACTGTACTAGCTCAAGATGTGATGTTTCAGTCCTATCAAGACTTTTTTCAGGCACGCTAACCAGCTCCTGGCAGAAGAATGTGAATTTCTCAACAGCAGTAAGTCAACATGGTCATAGCATGCGTTATGTAGTGTGCAGATGCAATAAAACATCCTATTACACCATCCTATGTGCTATTACTCTAAGTTATACTTACCTGTTGTGTCATGGCCCGGATTCTCCAGTATTCGGCTTCTGCATTGGGGGATAAAGACGGTGCTGCCACCTTTACTTCGCAGGCGTCTCCAGAAAAACTTTCTGACCCACTATGGAAATAACCTAGTAGATTCTGCAAGATGATGGATATTTTGTTATGCATGAACAGTGACATGGCTTATTTTTTTTAATTAAAATAAATGACTCCTCTTGTCTCACCTTCATAGGTTCTAATGTAGCAGAAAATGCATCCTGCAAAGCACAACAAGCCAATCTCCACATCTCCTCTGTAAAGACTGGTCCTGCAGTTACCAATACATATCTATAAACAGAGAAAAAGACTATAGGATGAGACCAGAAAACAAAAAATTGTTACAGAAATATACATTGTAAGTATTGGAGAAAACAGGTAAAAGCGATCTGCTTTCAGCTCCCAACATGTGATCATTTAACTATCAAGCGATACCCACCTAATACAGGAACAGCCCACTCGAGAGATGGTTTCAGTGGGTTCAGCCACACATGACACAAGCAGCTTAAATAATTCTTTCAGCATTGTGTTAATCATATTCTCATATCCAATGTCTGCAATAATAATAATAATAATAATAATAATAGAAAAAAATAAAAATGAACATATTATTAGGTCTGTATGCATGCAAGTCTGCAGAATCCAAAATTAATATTATTCATCATGTAGATGAACACTATAAGATAACATCTATAAATCTTGGAAGGTGGAGATGCAAAATACAAAAAATAGTTGCTAAGTCCTAACGCCCAAACTACCATTCATCCTTGCAAGGGTTAACATAGAAAAGTAAGTTATAACAAATTCAGTTTTGTAATGCACTTTATTAAATGAACCTCACAAAACATTTTACGTAACATAGATATATTTGGAATCACCATATTCATTATAACCCATTCAATAAAATGAACCCAATATTTAGAATGATTGCTAAATGGTGTAAATAAAAATATTGAAATTGTTTTTTTTTTTATTTAACCAGTAACAGTTAGAGTTGAGCGAGTACTGTTCGGATCAGCGATCCGAACAGCACGCACGCATTGAAATGAATGGAAGCACCTGGTGCTTCCGGTTTGACGGCAGCTGGCCGCTTAACCCGCCGCGTGCATTGATTTCAATGCGTGCGTGCTGTTCGGATCGGCTGATCCGAACAGTACTCTCTCAACTCTAGTAACAATCTGAGGTCCAATATTATTATAGGGGGGTCTGAACAGATTTAGCTGTGCCCTTTTATAAAGGTCACTCCTATTTTTTACTGTGATCTGCCATTGGCAAATCACCTTCTAAAGGGCTGTCCTAGCTTGTGGTCTGGGGTTGGGACCCACAAAATCTGTCTATATGAGGCCCTGTAATTCTTGATAAGAGCCCTGTTTCTATTACCTACGGTATATCACTCTCAATTATAATAGAAGCTCTTACATGGAATGATATTATGAAATTATAAATGATGTAAAAAAAGTGAATATTTAAAAATATAAACCTCACAAAAAAATATTACAGCAACTCCTCACAATGGACTGAACAAACAAACAAAAATAATTGAATAGATCGGTAGGTAATGCACCCAGGGGTATACAAAACAAATAAAGAAAAAAAGTGCACTAAAATTTTACTTTTATTAATGTTCATTAAAAGCTAGCTATCCATATGATAAAAATGGTAGAAAAAGGGCTAAACTGCGTGTATGACAAACAGGCTGTTATACTAAATTAGTGGTTTAGGAAATATCTTGGGTACTAGGTAACCTCCTATAACTTTGCTGAATCCATTGCCTGGATCCTAGTTAGCATGATTCCCTAGAAGGAGATCCCCTTTCACCCATAGAACTCCAATACACCACACAAACTACTAGCACTGAGTCCAATACAGCAGACCTAGTACTACATGCAGTTGTACTCAAGCCAGAGTATTGATTAGCTGGCTAGAGCCGCATTCTCACATGCAGGTACTGACACATAGGCCTAAACTACTCTGCCTAATGCTTTTCCCCGGCTACTCCAGATCATCAGAGGCATTGGATGGTTAACTAAAGGCCCCCCAGCGTACCGAATTCATGGGTTAACACCAGAAAACAAAACAGATGCGCTACATGTGTTGAGCACTCGGTCAGCTGTGATGTTTAGCCACCATTCCTCACAATGCTTCTCTGCCTGTAAGGTAACTGGCTGCAGCAGCTTCTTTAGCTCAACCTGCAATATGAGACCCAAGAATATGAGTCCAGCCCCTTACTGAAGCTACACTCCTCATAGCAAGAAATGGGTGACAAGGCAAGGGCCTCCAATTAGGAAAAATAGGCCAACCCTAGACATTGGCAGAGAATGGTACAGATTTTGACTTGGACAGTCAAGGATGTAAATTGGCGTCAAGGTTGGCAGGCCTTTTGACTTAGCAGACTTAGGGATTTCTCTGTTGCAGTTTTCATTTTTTCATCTGAAATGAAGGTTGCAGGTTATGTTTTTGTTCTGAGGGTAGGGAAGTGTATGGTGGGGCCCTAGTGTTTACAGGTACAATACTTATTTTTTAGGCATATCAGGGAACTTCACAAAGAGATCTGTTCAACAATTATATAATATTTTGGTATACTCCATAGAACAAGGCATTAGCTCTGTTAGTAATAACCACACTTTCCTTCTGCTACTTGTTTGAATGGCACCAACAGTATAACAAAAGGAGACTTCCCCTCTGTTTAAGTACAGAGACACCACAGTCAAGATTGATATTGATAATAAGGATAATAAGCAACGGCAAACCTGGGCTCTACTGCAGGACGTCAAAGGTGGTAAATTGCAGCCATAACCTGCTGATGTCGGCACCACCACAGCCTGTTTTCTTGTGGCATCCAAAATGTGCCAGCTAAAGTTATGTCCATCTGTGAGAAAGGGTTATCCCCTTCCTTTTCGGTGCCGTACTATTACGGTATTATTAATGCTAAGCGTCGTAATAGTACAGCGTTGTAATACTGCACACAACAAACCCTATATTTCACCTGAATTTATGAAGCTTTGAATGTGTTCAACTACTAGTTCACAAGACAATCCAATTGCGTGTTTGAAGTTGGCAGAAGCTGCATCCCAATAAGCATGGTCACCCTGGCTGCGTCCCAGCCACATGGACATGACCGGTAATAACAGGTGTACAACAGCGTAAATAGCAAATCCAGGTCCTGCAAGACAAAAGTAGTCTGTAAGTATGAGCAACCTAATCTTATTGGACAATTGCTGTAAGGTTTATAAGCAAAAATGATTTAAGGCAAAACATTTACAAATATAGCATACATGTCATAGAATGAGAAATAGAAGCCCTCCTTGAAACCACAAGCTTCTCTTTGACACAGTATAATTTCTAGTATCATACTTTCTGATAACCACTAAAACACACTGGGTGTTTGACATCTTATCCATGCACAAGCATTTTTATGCAGTGGTCAAATATTACACAAATCCAACTGTGAATGGGACACTTTCAAGTTCACCATGACTGCCAGGCTGGAGTCACATCTGTATTGAGTCTCCATATGAGACTTTGCCTAAAATCAGCAGAGAGAAAAGTCATGCAAGGAAAACCCCATTATAGTCTATGGGGTCAGTAGGTATCTGCGGGTACTGCTTTGTAATCCGAATAACAGAGAGCCAAATGCTGGTATGAATCTAGCTTCTGAGTGACATAATTCTGTATGGAAGTCTGTAACTTAGAGTCTCAATGCTAGTCTATTACAAATATTTTATAAACTAATATTTTACCTACATCAATATTATTATTGCTTTTACTGTCAGTTTAACCTTAATAAAAATGGATCGCTACTGTCTACATGTTCTTTATTTATACTTACAATGAAACCTCTCCAGAAGAGAGGTTTCATTGCAAATACAAATTTCCCCATTTTTTCAGTGACTAAGTTTCCGCCAGCTACACTCTATGAAAGCTGCCTCTAAAAAGCCGACACAACTGGTTCCACTGTGAGACCAGTAAGGTGCAGCGCTGTGCCGTGCTGCATCACTGGAGCAAAGCAGGAACAAGACATTTGCAAGGGACATGAAAGAAACATTTGCCAGCATCACTCTAATGCAGAGAGCCCATGTCATGCCCAATACATAACTGCTAAACATTGGAGAATGCATTATCCCACTGAGGTGCCAAACATGCATGCCAATAGATTCAATTTTGCTGGAACTATTCCAAAAACTGGAACACAAACACAGTTTTTATGTGGTCCAAACCAAATTGGGTATTCTGGTGGGCATTAATATAATTATATTTAAATTTGAAATAATAAAAAATTCAAGTTTTTTTTTTTTTTAAAATGTAGATTGTGAGCCCTACATAGAGCTCACAATGTACATTTTTCCCTATCAGTATGTCTTTTTGGAATATGGGATGGAAATCCATGCAAACACAGGGAGAACATACAAACTCCTTGCAGATGGTTTTTTGCCCTTGGTGGGATTTGAACACCAGGTCCCAGCGCTGCAAGGCTGCAGTGCTAACCACTGAGCCACCGTGTGGCCCCAAAAATTCAAGTTTTTTGTGTCAAATATAAGGATTTAAAAATTTTAGAGAGGTTTTAAAGATTTTCACAAATCATCTTAACATTCTGTTGTCTTGAAGATTTACCGATTGATACGACCATGAATGCAGGAACGTTGGTCTTGCATTTGTCAGAAACCCAATTATTGTTCCGTTATTGTGGTTGGGTTATCTCCTCATGTATGCACTATCCCTGCCCGATAACCTGTCCACAAAAAGGAAATCATAGCTTGGTTTCTGACAACTGCCAGAGGTTTCACTGTATGTGCATTTACCTGGCACTTTGGCAACTTCCCTCAATAGCTCAAACAGTAAATCCAAGGTGGGCGGTTGATGTTGACGGGGGCAATTTGAAACAGCAGCTGTAAGTTGTTCTAGAAGGTTTATCCATACATCAATAAGACCTAAAGGAAGACAAACAGTCAGCACTCAAGATCATACCATATAATTTACTTTTTTTTTTCTTTTTATTGGTGCTCCCCTTGTGGTCCATACGTCATGCAATCTATTTTATTTAGGAAATGTAAAATGTCTAAGAAAAAAAAAAGTGACAATGACCAATGAAATTCATGTGTTGTTTTCACTGACAGTTAAAAACTGATGACATCAATAATGGAAAAATGGAACAGAACTGATGCCAAACAGAATCCCTATAATGGAGCATAATGGTTTCAGGAGATCCCAGAAATGAAGCATGTTACTTACCATCATATAATGCATATACCGTATATACTCGAGTATAAGCCGACTTTTTCAGCACAGTTTTTGTGCTGAAAAAGCCCCCCTCGGCTCATACTCGAGTCAAGCAAAAAAAAAATAATAATTTTGAGGGGGGGGGGGGGTTGTCTATGACCAGCCGCAATAGTAATTTATAGAATCTCCCATGAAATAGTGAAAAAAAAAGCTTTAAAGAAAATATAATAAAAAAATAAAATAAATAAAAGTTCTAAATCCCTCCTTTCCTTAGAATACATGTAAAAGTAGAAAATGACTGTGAAACACACACACATTAGGTATCCCTGTGTCTGAGAGTGCCCGGTCTACTGAATATAGGGGATCTGCAGTGCTCCTGTTCCGTCGCGAAGGGGTTAATAGGAGCACTGCAGATACCCTATAGTCAGCCAGGCTGAATTCCAAGTGGGGGAAAAAACCCAGTCCTCAAGCTCAGGGAAGGGGAGGACAGACAACCAAAACACCCCCTCCCCTTCCCCAGCAACTACGGCACCCAAAAACTCCGACCATTTTAATTTTTGAAATTTTCCAGTAGCTGCTGCATTTCCCCCCCCTCGGCTTATACTCGAGTCAATAAGTTTTCCCAGTTTTTTGTGGTAAAATTAGGGGCCTTGGCTTATATTCGGGTCGGCTTATACTCTAGTATATATGGTATATCAAACATACACACACATGCTTAATTATTTTTACATATGTCCATATGTAGGAATGCATTGCCACCATTCAACTTACATATGACAAAGGACTTAAAAATATACAAAATTCTAATCAGATACCTTTTAGTAAATCAGAAATTACATTAGAAAGCAGACAACATTTAATAAATAATTTTAATTTTAATTTAGTCAAATATTTCTATTTGACTACTATTTACAGCTATATGAGTTGTCACTTCTGAATTATCTTTAGAAATATACTGCAATTCCTGTTGATACTCTGCACAAATGCACCGCAAGCACCACCAATATCTAGGAGAGTAAAAATAATACTAAAAACTAATACAATTATTAAATATTACCTGCTTTTCCATTTATTATTATACAACTTTTTCACATTTTGAGTACCCTCTTAAAGGGGCTCTATCACGCATCGTGCACGCTGGGCGGGCATTCAGGGTGCGCCGTCTTCTTCATCCACGCCTCTTCTTCCTTCGATGTCCTCCAGTCCCGTCCTCCTCGCTTGCGAACTGACACACAAATGGCCTGGGCGCCTGCGCAGTAGCTGTAGTAGAAGCCGCATGCTACTGCGCATGCGCCCAGGCCATTTTTTAATATCAGTGTCAGTTTGCGAGCGCCGGAGGAGGACGGGACCAGAGGACATCGGAGGAAGAAGAGGCGTGGATGAAGAAGAAGACACACCCTGAATGCCTGCCCACAGTGCACGATGTGTAAGTAGATAACATTCTTTTTTAGGGTTTTATTTTAAAACGGGGGGGGGGGGGGGGGGGGTAGTTTAATATAACATTTACGGTGCCTGAATAGCCCTTTTAAAGGCTATTCATGCATATGTGGGGCTCTAGCAGCATGATTTTGCTGATAGAGCCCCTTTAAAAAGTGTACGTCCAGAATTGTAATTAGCAGCATCTTCATGTGGAAGCCTCGATATTCCCCATACAAGTGCATAGTCCAACCTTTGACTCTTCCCAACCAGTCTCCCATCACAAGACTGACTGTGACAGTGAGAGATGTGATTGGCTGCAATTCAGGATGTACACATATAAATCGCTGTTATACTGCCCCTCTGTTATTCCTCCTATAAATTCAAGAATACATTGACAAATCAGTATTACCAGATGTTTGATCCTGCACAGTCTGGACTGGACAATGTCTAAATGACACACAAATGATAACACATAACCATAGTCAATTTATTTATGAATTTCTAGGAAGAATTACAGAGGAACAATACAATAGATTTATCAGTTTTAGTAAATACTTGTATTCCCCATAACACAATTTTACAGCACATGTTCTTAACATTCTGTGTTGTGGGATATGGGATGTAGATGGAAAGAGAAGTTCTAGCACAGACATGTATTAGAGAAGGTTACTACATAACCTACCAGTGTCATCATCAAACTCGGATAATACAGCGTCAATACCATCTTCACTGCTTGCTGACCTTTCTTGAACTCGGTGGGGTAAAGTGTTCAGACGCCCACACAAGAAGATTGGCTTCATTGGCATCTTGTAGATTTTAGCCAGTAACTACATGTTAAATAAAACATGGTTCTTTTACTATGTGGTGACTTTATAAAAAAAAAAATATACACTGTAAAATATTCTTAAAGCTTCTGTTTTGCAGAGAAAAAAATGCTGTCCTTTGGCACACATTTTTTTTAGGGTTAGGTCTGAAAGCGGTCTTCTTTTTCAGGTATAATTTACATATCTCTAAATACTTAAAGGGGTTTTCCAGGCCAAACTTTTTTTTTTTTAAAAAAAAGGTCTGTTCATGCTATTAATGATTCAGTAAGTGCACTCAAATACCTTTAGTAGTGTTTTGAGTGATTTCTGGGTTTCTGTGGGAGCGCCTGGTATTTTCTGCATTTGTTTACATGATGTAGCTTCTTGCTGTCTTAGCTAACGCATCATAGTACTCGTAGACTAACTTACACCATCTCCCTCTCACTATGTACTCCTCCCTCTTACACCCCCTCTCTGTCTCTGTAGCTATCCCGCCCACTACTAGCCCTTTCCACCTAACTCAGCCCATCCCTCCACCCCTTTCTTCCAGACTTCCTCCTGCGGGACGGCTCCTCCCTCTCTTCTGACTCTGCCAGCGCGCGCAATAGTCCCGATGCTGCGATGCAGCCGGCAATTCACCTTTACTGCCCAGGCATGAGAGGCTAGTGCTACCACACCTACACAGTAGAGGAGGATCGCCAAGCTGTAGTGCAGCACGTCGGCAGAGTCAGAAAGGAGTGAGGCACTGTCCCACAGGAGGAAATCTGAAAGGAAGACAGGTAAGTATGATGGGGTGGGGTGGAGTATTAGTGACAATTTTGATAAATTATGGAATTTAGAAAGTAGGCGGGGAAAGATGTTTAGATTAGTGTAGGAATTAAATTTTATCCCTCACAACTCCTTTAACATACTCTATGAATTCACTGTAAACCATGTGTAGCAATGCTTACTGCCTGCAGAGTACAAGGAAACTAAAATGCTGCTTTACCTGAGAACATTTTCTTAAATAATCCAAAGCTGGTAGGCAAAGGTCTGTGGAGGATGACGCAGTAGATGGTACGCAGTCACCAATTTCTTTCACGTCATTCTCACCTGAATCAATATTAAATACCAACATCATTCTGAGCACCAGAAAAAGCAGAACCACTACCAGTAAATGTGAATATATGTTAAGGCAGTGAAAGAGTTGTATTATCTAACTGTTCAATGGTTGATAGGAGTATAACACTGCAGAATATTCATCTTGACCTGATCACTATTGTATTATGCCCAGTGTTTACAAGCTCAGCAGCTCAGGAAGGGGGGACTGCTGCAGTGTGATTAAAAGCTCTGCTGTAAGGCCCTTGAAAATAATGGGGAGAGAACTCTGTATATCATGCAGGAGATATCACATTGAACACAAACTTACAGTAGGTGCACTGCCATGAATTTGTGGTCACAAATTTGGAAGATAGAAGTTTCTACCTGGACTCTACATGATAGTTAGTACAGTACAGTGATGCATATTCGGCCACTGGGTGAGTGTATTTATATGCATTTTATAGTTTTGTATCCCTACCAACCTCCTTATATAGCATTACTGTCAGTCAATAACCAGTGGTTAAACTGTGGAATGTACCTAATCCTTTCACAAACTTCATAAGGCACATAATATAATCCGTGGCTGCATTGGCAAAAACTTGAATGTTGTCTGTATTGAGAAATGCTTCAAACACATCAAACACCGGAGCCTGGCGTTTTCCTAGGAGAAAAAAAACAAGTAAGACAATAGGTTAGAGAACTAAAAGGAACAGTCCAGCAATCATGATTCTTAGGGATATTCACAAGTAGGAATATGACGCTGAATTTGAAGTGGAATCAGCCTCTAAATTCACCATGAATTTAGTCTGAAATCTGTTTCTTATTCATTTCAAAGCACGGCAGTAGCTGACTGCTGGTTCTTCGGGCAGATTCCGACTGAGAACTCCCATTGAAATGAATGGGAGGCAGAAAATACACCTTTTCTTTTGGTGCGTAGTCTGTCAAACTCTGCTCACAGAATATGGCTCTGCCTGAAAAAAGCAAAATTCTGCGCCACTCTAAATTCCACTTTAAATTCAGTGTCAAAATTCACATCTGTTTTTGTAAAGCAGAAAAAAATCTGCTTCAAATTCCTCTTTGTAGTGTATGTTCATACAAAGGAATTTGGCAGTGAATTTGAGATGGATTCCACTTCAAATTCTGCCTGAAACCAGCCTGCATTCATTTCAATAGGAAACAGAGGTTGATTTTTTCAGCCAGAGAAAAAATAAACATCATGTTCAATCTTCAGGTGAATTCCACCTGATAACTCCCATTTAAAGAGGACATTTCACCTCCTGGGGCACATGCGGTTTAATACACTGCTAGAAAGCTTTCCCGTTCTGTGTCCCCAGTGAAGAGCTATAGGTGCCGGTACCCTCTCTCTTCACTGTCAGAAGGGTGTTCCTGACAGTCAGGAATGCCCTTCCTCACAGCAGCGTCTATAGCGCTGTAATGTGAGAAGGGGAGCATTCCTTACCGCCCAGCGATGACGCTGAGGGGTGAGGATCGCCCACCCCCCCATACCAGTCTATGGACGAGTATTATCAGGAGGGGAGGGAGGCGTACCTCACCACTTCCACAGTACAGCGTAATAAACGCTACTGTGAGGAAGGGCGTTCCTGACTGACTGTCAATCACTGACAATGATGAGGTACGGTATCGGCACTGATAGCTCTTCACCGGGGGCACAGAATGGGGAAGCCGAGTGCGTTGTATTAAACCGCATGTGTCCCAGATGGTGAAAGGTCCTCTTTAAGTGAATGAGAGGTGGAAAATTCTGCCTCGCAGATGCGGCAACTGACATGGAATTTGGTCAAGTGGAAAAATTTTGAGACAAATTCCTGAAGCTGAATTTTTCAGCTAGAGAAAAATCTGCTGTGTTTACCCTAACCTTATCACCAGGACATCATGGAAACACAAAAAAAAGTAGAAAAACATTATTCCCCAATAAAAAACATTTTCTTGAAAAAAATCTGCTTCTGGTTCATTGTGAAAGTGCCATTCAGCTTTTTTCATTCATAGGCGCACATATCTTATTGGCTAGGGGGCTGATGAAATGATCATGCAACGTCCACTTAGAGTCACTAAATGACTAGGTCATTTCTGGCTTTACTTGCAGCTCATCCCCTCCTTTCTAGTCCACCAATACAGCCCTAACATTTCAGCGATGGCAACAGTTTAAAAGCCATGAAACATGAAGCATTTTGCAGAAATTGTACTTTGGCTCGGTTCACATCTGCGCACAGGTTTCCGTTCAGGAGGTCTGCTTGGAGAAACCTAATCCGCACAAAAAGCCCAGTCCGCTTGGTTTTTGTTCGGTTTCCGCCCGAAAAAGGTGAAAAATGCGTAGAGAAGACTGCTTGCACTGCTTCTCTCTTTGCATTTTTCATGCTGCGAGGCCAACGGAGTGCCTGTACGGAGACTGGGCGCAGATGTGAACCAAGCTTTAAATGTTTTATTTAGCACTGAACATACCCATTGAGTATTCTCCTACAAGATACTCTTTAACATCAGACTTGCTGCTGTGAACGGTTTCCAGGGCACTAAACAAAGGTCTCCATCCAGACTGGATTCGAGGAGAGCACACTTCCACCAGCTCGCCAATCGATGTGACAACCTAAAAGTTGTACAAACAAATACACTAATCTTGTATTGATCACTGATTGTCCTTTAATATTCAATATCAAAAGTGGAAATAAAAGCTAAAATTTCATATTTTAGGATAAGTTCACAGAGCCGAAATTCTGCCTTGCATTCATTTCTATGGGAAAAAAATTCCTTTAAAAAATGTATTTTATTAAAAAAATAAAAAAAAATCAGCTAGAAGAAAAAGCAGCATGCTGTCTGATCTTAAAGGGGGGAGTCACTGGCAATAGACCAACTTCATCGCCACTGAGTCATGTGATTTGAAGAAGCATTCCATGTCAATTACCTGTGTTGGAGCGGAAGGAGGCGCAGTGACGGAAAGGGGGGAAGGGTGCAATAATGCTTCAAATCAAATTAATTGGGGGACACCTGGGTCCATCATCAGGGATCCTGGGACCAGGTAAGTAAATTACTACTCCCCAGACACTCACTCTCAGGTGGATCCCACTGGAACCCCCATTGAGGTGAACCAGTGACAGTGAGGTAACAGAAGATCTCTACGATGAATTTTGCATACTGGGTCCTGCTGCAAAATCTCCATTTGAACTTAACCTTACAAATACATTTATATGTTAGTTTAATATTACCATCTTGTGGATGGCAGGATCTGTAAATGACATCCAAGTGACATTTTCTGCAGTCCTTCTATAATGCATTTATTTACTCACTCAGTCCCTACTGTAATACAACATAGGTCTCATGCACACAACAGAGTGTGCAGGTAGAGTCTCCCGATGGGGGAGTCTGGGTCCGATGTGCTGTTCCGATAACTATAGAGCTAGTTATATCCTGCTTTGTAACATCGCAACACAGCAGAACAGAACCCCCAACTGAAGTCAATAGGAGACAGATTGCATTTAGCTGACACTCCGATTACATCCAAGTGTCATTTGAGTGCTTTCAACTATGACATCGTTCCCACCTAGGCATGCACACTCTGTCGTGTGCATGTAGCCGTACAGTATATTCAGATTTTTCAATCTATATGAAGTGCGGATATATTTATCTATATATTAAATATGTAAATTTTAATAATATGATGTACTGTGGCAACTATTTCAGATGGAAAATTACATTTTACTTAGGTAGTCAGTAAGTAGAATCGTTGCACTCATACTCATGGATCTTGGCTGCTTCAAGCACTTAAGATTTAGAACTGCATTTTAATCTCAATTTGTACATATAAGTCACCTGGTCCTGGACATCTTCATCACATAACTCTAGCTGCATGATCCGCTCAAAAGGACGGAAGAGCGCTTCATTAAAGTGAAAGTGTGGCGGCTCATTCCAGTCAGTCAGGACCTCCGTCATAATGTCATGTATGAAGGAGACAGCTTTCTTGGAGACACGTCTTTCTTTGTGACAGGCTGCCTAACATAACAGGGAAGTGATTAGTATTGTAGCACTGAAGAAAAGCATCAAAATTACAGGAAATGACAAAACATTCAGATATAAGAGGAGATCACAGTTATAACGTCTGCGAGCTTAGACCACCATTGATTTTCAGTAACAAAAAAGCTTTAATGGAAATTTAAACCCCTTTGGCATTTTTCAGAGATTTCTATTACTGGGTATATATTCTATACATTGCATCATTCAAACAAAATGGCAGTGTGTTACATGTGGTTAGAATGCAATGTGCTTGTTCCATAAATAAGTTAACCAGCGCATGCGCACTACGAATTCCTTGCTTTGAGTGGAAAATACTTTTTTATTCAGTGCCTGCGCCAGTTTAGCTAGTTTTGGAGATGCCTGAGGTATTATTCACGTCAGTCAAGCAAAGATGGGTTGTGCCATCCTTAAATCAGCCAAAAACTTGGCAGCTCTGGAAGGGGCGATCAAATTCTTCAGTCCTATTTAGTACATGGTGATGGCAAATATACTGTGGGTGAAGGTGGATGATGAATGTGCTCAGTGCTTATGGCTCATTGGGAAGTATAGGATGGTGCATCATTTGGGGTCACATTTGTAAGTGCCACTATATTCCGTATTGATACGGATTTTGGTAAGGTTTTACAAAAAAAAAAAATATGTTTCACCTGTAAATTCAAAGAGATAAAAAACTAACAGATCAAACCGGAGTCTGAAAAGGTTGGGTACACTGGTTTGTGTAAAGTATGCAATCCTATATAACGTAAAGTAATGAATATCTTTATAGTTACCTCTACAAAATGAGGTGCCACTATACTCCAACATCGCATAATGTGAAGAAGAGGACGAGATTTGCTTCGGATGATGCGTAACATGACATCGCCAAGACGGAAGAGGTGTAGAGCACTTCTTTTATCCTGAGTAGATTTAATCTCACCTGTAAATTAAAAAATTCCCTCTTACAATCACCAGGGCCACCAGAATACCTCCCTCCTAAAATTCTATTCCTAAGTGTCCTTTTATACATAAGTGTGCATCCTTCAGAAATTAATTTTAAATTAACCTGAGGAAGAAGCCGAGAGCTTCGAAAGCTTGTAATCTGTCATCAATATTAGTTAGCCATAAAAAAGGCATCAACTACTGAAGACTCTCAAGTTTTTTGTTTTTTATATTTCCTAGTTAAAATATTCACTGAGGAGAAGACAAAGTGGTGAATGCCTTATGCATCCCTTGTGATAAATTAAAGGGGTTATCCAGGCAAAAATGGACAACCCCTTTAACTTTTAAATCAGCTGGGGTCAGTGAAAAAACTAAAAATTGATACTCTGTCCCGATGTCCTCCTGGCGCATTCTGGTCCTGCCGAATGGGTCTTCTCCGGAGTTCCACTAAAGCCACTGATTGGCTTCAGAGGTCACATGACCGTTGAGGCCAATCAGCGAAGGGCATGCATTATCACTACCTGCGACATCAAGGGTCTCTTTCTGAGGCCTGCTGAGGCCACAGAACCCAAGAAGAGACCCAAGAGAAACCGCCAGAGCAGAAGAACCGGGACTTTAGTATGCATTTTTTTTCACTGCCCCAAATGATTTAAAAGTTTAAAGGTTGTCCAATTTTGCCTGGACAACCCCTTTAACTACTGCAGTGAAGTCAATCGAAGATTAATCTTTCCATCTTTCCAAGAAGATATTACTTATCAAACGTTTCCATTCCAATAAAGGTCTTACCTGGCATTGCAAGGGAATAATCCACTGTATCAGTGACTGAATGAAAAAGCTGAGCCTGGGATGCCTTCTTTAACTGGTAGAGAAACCCACTCAGTGCAACCAGATTGAGTTTATCAGCAGCACCTTCAAATAGTCTGCGAATAATTGAAAATGCAATTTTACATTACCAAGTACTAGACAAGCTTGTGGTTGAACCATAAATTATAAAATAGTGTCATAAATACAGAAAATACAAATAAAGTATCTCACTTGTCTGCTTGTGTGGACAAAGTGCAAACAGCTTTTGCGGCATTGGTTGCACTCATCAAGGTATTTCCACGAAAGTCAAATGACCGGCCCTTGTTACCCTCCTTGATAAGCTCTTGGATTGGGACTGGCTGGATGATGGGACTCTTTCCAAGTGAAGCCTCCTGTTCTTTAGTATGTTCTTGTGAAAAGTCAGAGGAGAGGCCCTGTGAATCTGTGGACTGAGACTGGGTGATTGTCAGTGGCAGCTGCGATGTCCCCTCACTAAAGTGCGTGTGCTCCAAGGTGCTGATATATTCACACACCCTGCCAGGAAGAACAGAGTATTACCTTTGAATAAAGTCTACTTGGAACATTAGAAAATAAAGAATTTTAAAATTTTGCATGAAAAAAAATATTTTGTATTGATATTTAATCCCACCAAATACACAGATTACAGCAAAGTCTACCTGAACACATGTGGCCAGCAGTCCTGATTGTGACTTCCCATCTCCAAACCAACATTAAGTATGGCATCCATACATAGAACATGGGCATTGTGTAGACGGTACCCTCCATGTTTACCCATCTGCTCCAGTTTTTGCTCTACTTTTTGCTTTACTGTTTTAAAAACAAAGAGAGGACAGATATCAAATCCGGTCATTTAAAAAAAATCACAATGTAGAGTTTTCCATCTTTTTGATCTTCCATTCATTAAAAATAAAGCACAATAATCCTTCAAGAGACCCACCAGACAGGGTTAGACAACCCCAGCAGCCCTGGGATCAGTGAGCCACCCATTGTACGTACACTTCCTGTTCTAGGGGGATATCCATTATGATACACTGAAGACTCAGATGGGAGCCAGGCCTTGTTGTAAAAGATCCTGAGGGGCACTATATATTTATCCAGGCGTGGATTGACTCTATAATATATGTTATTGTCAGTATTTACTAACCCTCAGCATCAGAGCTCCCTGTATTTCAGGTGACTGAGAAGTACAGTTATAAAATGTCAGTATACTAAAATTCTGCCCCCGTTCCCCTATACATTTTTTGTTTTGTCTTGGTACCAGCACGCCTCCCATTTGCCCCAGGTCTTTTGACTGAGGCCATATGGTAAGGTGAACTTTTTCTTTAGATCTGTTCACATGGTGGGGTGGCCAAGAGCCTGGGAGCTTAGCATGACAGCAGGGGGGCTATTAGTAAGCTGGGTCACTACACTGCGGGTGTGGTGTTGAAGTGGTGGTGGTTACTGTGCAGCACTGTACAGTAGGGATCCACTAAACAGGACAATGTGACGTGCCTAATGGGCATACACACCTTGATAAAGATCCTTGTGTTCATTTGTGTAGATTTTGCTGTGACAGATAGAGCAAATGTACACTATTGGGAAGTGCAGGCCACATCTTTTTTGTAAATGTTGGGATACAAATGTATGGCTGAAACCAGTTCTAACATTAATGTTATAAAATCTAGACTGCTTTCAGACTGTTCTTTACACTACAAAGCCATGGATGTTGTAAATCATAGTCTTTTTCCCATGTGCCATCTGTTTTCATTTTGCACCCGCTGTATATTTTTCAGCAATCGCCTAGCAATGTATCTGTGATAAATGAACAGCACACTGGCAGAAGATGGATGGCATTTTATTCTCACACCCATAGACTTGCATGGCTGAGAAGAGTAGAGAAATGACAATTGCATGCCACTATTTTTTTTTTTTTTTTCATTGCCTCACAGTCCGTGAAAAACAGTGGGCGCGTGAATTGCACCACTGACAGCAATGCAACTGTGTAAAGACAAATTTTTTATTCCCCATGTGTCTCATGGGTTACTACTGTACTACTGGCAAGAGTTGAACAGTTTGTGCACAGACTGTATAGAGACCTCTACATGAGTTCCCTTCTGTATGGACAAAAAGATTTGGACATTATCTATTTTCCCACGCACACTCTATTCTCTGAAACTCTGACAACCAGATTGATGTTCTGAGACTATAGAAAATTAGAATGTGACCGTTGTTGTGTGTATATGCTCCCATTCTGCACAATATAGTTACCTTGTGAAATTGTGTCATTTTGTTCCACATTTTCCTTGTCGTCCTTCTCCTCCTGCACACAGGACGCTGCAGCCATTTGAGCTAATGCTGATGCACAGTTGGCAGCCACCCCTGTAAATGACAAGGCAAATAAAGCCTATAGCAAACATTTTAGCCTGTTCATAAAATAGAGAGATGGGTGGGAAGTTTTACATACAAATACACGTACACACACGTCAATTTATGACAACAGAAAACAACCTGGGGAAGACTTTACAATACTGCCCAATGTGATAACCACATTTAGGACACTTTAAGACTGAGAGTTCATGTTATATGTAGAAGCAAGAACAGAATCAGATCCTGTTCTTCATCAGAAAGAATTAACCTACTGCTTTACCCTGACATTAACCCTTTCTTAGATCCAGATATTCAGCTACAATCAGGAGCATCCAAATACAGCACAAAAGGGTTTCCCTGTAAGGAGGTGTTCACACTTGCACCGCTGTCTGCCCACCATTATTCTAATTAGGGCCTTGTTATGTATTTTGCATTTGGGCAATGCTTAGGAGTATTTGAGTCCAGTGGGGGTCCTATTAGTGATTGATAGCCATCACTGTATGCAAAATCTTTGTGACTCAACTGCTCCTTCCAAGTATACAGTAGAAAGAACTATGAAATACATTAATAAATGACAAGTTATAGTGATTCTTTTCCCACAAAACTACATATCAGTCTGCTGATCTCCTCCTGCTCTGTAGCATAATGGCTGCAGATTAGACTGCATTTCTTGCTAATGGGTTGCCTTTAAGCAAGACATAACTGATACGAACCCAACTTTCTATTCCAGATAATATACAATGGCATAAAGCAGTAAATTAATATTCTAAACAAGTAACCATATATTCCCACATTACAGAAAGAAATTACTATAGATAATAGAAAAATACCTAAGGCACAGCTGAGACGAGCAGCTTTTCTGAGACCATCAAGGCTCATACAAATAGAATCTCTTTCTTTCTGATTTTGTTCCTTCACACCTTCTGCACCCAAAATAAATGACAATCCTTTTGAGCTCCCTGCCATACGCCCAGTTAATGGAGCCGATAATGTATCTATTAAGTTCTTCCAGCATCCAATAAGTATAAACCGTGCAAAAGCAACACCTGAGACAGGAGAAACAATGATATGAGAGATCACCATAGTAGTTTGGTATTTAACCTATGTACTGTAAAATGCTAAACATGCATTGCAGAAGAACGGTCATTGTAAAGGATCGTTCACATCTGCGCCCGGTCTCTGTTCATACAGGTTTCCGTTTCCTGCACAAAACAGAGCAGGAGACAGAAAGCTGTAGGACTCTTTCAAACCCCTAATAAAAGCTGGTCTGTCTCTTATAGCAAGAAGTAACTGCTGTGGATTCCTGCTATTTTTTGGGTGGACACCCCTGAGAAAAGCTGGTTTGCACGTATATAGCAGGAGGTAACTGCTCTGTATTCCTGCAAATTTGTGTGTGTGTGTGTGGGGGGGGCACACCCCAAAGAAAAGCTGGTTTGCACGTATATAGCAAGAAGTAACTGCTGTGGATTCCTGCTATTTTGTGGGGGGCCACCCCTACCAAAAGCTGGTGTGCATGTATATAGCAACAAGTAACTGTTCTGTATCCCTGTTTTCCAGCGTCTGTGGAAAGCTGGACTCCTTTCCCTGCAGTGTATAGCTCTGAGAAGAACTGTTGTTGTTCTTCGTTTTTTCCCTGCCTATCTGAAGCTAATGCCTATCTAGCCCTCAGCAGATATGTTTCTCTCCCTATCTCTCACTGCAAAATGACACGAATATGGCAGCGGCCGTTCTTATGAATGGGAGGTCACATATTTTCGGCAGCCAATGGCTTTTTCAAATTTTTTCACTGCCTCCGTTGTTGTAGTTGCTGTCCCACCTCCCCTGCACAGTTATTGGTGCAAAAAACATGCCAGGGAAGGTGGGAGGGGACACAAATGTTTACTGCGTATGCCACGTGGTATTCGATTGGGAACGAATACCTTGAACGGCCTGATATTCGATCAAATACCTAGTCGATTAAACGGTGTTCGCTCATCTCTACTCAGAACCCTACATGTTATCCCCACCTTGCAGATAGATAGGCACTGATTCCTAAGGGGAAAATTTTGATTGATTCAGGTGACCCTAGACTATCTATACAGGCTGGGTAGATATGCTGGGTTCTGGTGACAAACTCCCTTTAACACATTCATTTGCCATACAGAGAAGTTCACTGGCACATAAATATCCAATACAATATTAGGAATATATATTTTAACCAGATTAGTTGGATGTTTATACTGTATGTTAAAGGGGCTTGGAAAACCCACTTTCAAATACTGTTTTATTATTTTGAGTTTATAGATGAATTTTGACTTAAGGTTAGATTATGTTATTTTCCTCAGTAATACAAATACAAACAAGCTAAGGCACCATGCACATTAGCGTTTTCCATTCTGCACACCTGCAACAGTTGTTGGGTCCATATTCTTGTCAGGAGGGAGGGGAGATTGTGTTGCCATACATGCTTGAAGCTGTCCACCGATGGCACTGCTCCCCAAACCATCGATATCTTGATTATAAAAACAAAATCATAATAACGTAAAATGTCTACAAATAATGGCACAGAAATACAAAGTACATGAGTACAAGGTATAAATTAGAAATGTTTTGTACATTCTATTTACTTATTTTGTTTTACAGTTACTTATTGCTACTCATTCGTGATGGCAGAATTCTATTATAAAGCATACATGGAGAAATACATGTCCAAGAACTATTTTCTCATAATCACAACAACCCCTTCATCTTCTGTATGAGTATGTGTGTGGCCCCTAATACATGGTTAATACTGCTGACAGATTAGCTCTTCCAGCAAAGTCCATGCAAACCCTGCTGCCATAACAGCTGATCTGTAAGGGGTCCAGCCCATGTGTCACAACCCCAACAGATCAGAAAACTGATACGGTATGGATAGTATATCTGTATTAAACATGCATTAGGGGCACAAAACTATAATGTGAAAACCTAGCTTAATTTGTGTTTGTACATTTAAAGGAGATGTCTGATGAGGTCAAACCTTTGTCCACAGATTGTGTCTCTACACAGTCTAGCACTGTCAGCACATGCCATTTGACATGTCAATTCACCTGCCATTATAATGCCATTATATTCCGCTGCTCACAATCTAAATTCCCTGAAGTGTGGGAGAAAGCCAGAGTACCAGGAGGAAACCCATGCAAATACAGGGAAAACATACAAACTCCTTGCAGATGTTGTTCTTGTTTGGAATCGAAAAGACTCCAGTGTTGCAGGAGTGATATTCTCTGAGCCACTGTGCTGCCCATACATTTAGAGAAGGAACTACAGCCCGAAGCAGAGCACTAAGAAACTTGTCCAAGACATACAGTATAATATTCCATGTACTAAGCAACAAACAGAACAGATTCACTGAATAATAGATGACTCACTTATGAGCATAGTAATAAGGGGTAGACATTGCCCTTCTGGGGTTCCCCAGTAACCAGACTCTCCAAGCATGTTCCTGTCCAGGATTTGATGATACAGTTCCTCAATCCAAGCCTGGGAGAACACTATGACCACGCCACTGGACTGTACGTGCTTCATGAATTCTTTCTGCACAAAACATACAAAATAAATCTGGTCATATTGCCATTGACTAAACGCTAGAAATTTCTTGCAAGAGTCACTCAGTAGCCACGTGTCGCTCTTACCTCTCTACATGCACCCCCTTATCTTTTGGTGGTTTTAAGATCTCTGTGTACCTTGGCATCTGACATCAAAGATCATATGCGTGACACCAGTTAACACTAGAGAACTGGGCTTTGCCACAGAAACATCATTGCACTTTTCACACTTGCAGTTTGTTAGGTTGGGCTGTCTGCTCTTTTTCAGCTGGCCGCACATACATTTCACGTAAATCTACACGTCAGCAATAAGTGCTGTGCTCAATATATTCCTGACAAGAAACTGACTCTTCTTCCAACATATCCCTGCCAACATTTAAGACAGACATTTCGATTTGTATGTGCCATGAACCATAAAAACGTCAGAAAACTGTGGTTGTCAGACATCAACCTACATAAACAGCCACATGTTCTAAATCTTTGCTAGAAAATAGGCCCAGCTAGTGATATGGTTTTCATATGATAGTAAAATTTCACTTACAACTGTCACTGGAGCCAAGGCAGTTTTCTTCCTGTAATAATCACTGTTGGCAAGTTTTAGGTTCAGCAGAAGAGTATAATAGGAGGCAACATATAAACTGTCTGCGTTCAGGAGGGTTTGGGCGCATGCTCCACCATTAGATTCAAAGCCAGGAGAATGCATGACACCTGTAAAAAACATAATGGCAGAGTAAAGGGATTTTATTAAACACACAACATATCCAAGAGAAAGACTGATAGTAAGGCCAAATTCACACGTCTACGTTCAGGACAGGATCACAGGAGCTCAGAGGGACTAAACTAAAGGCAGACAGGGACATAGGGTGAGATTTATCAAGCAATTATGGTGCAATTGGTGACAAAAAAAAATTGTCTAAGGCTATAAGGCCCCACAGCCGAAAAACAGTGTGGAAAAGAATGAGTTTTTCACAGAAATTCCATACATTTTTCCTTCTATTATAATTTTACGGAAAATGCCGGCCTTTCCATAGATTTTGAAATCGCAGCATATCTGCTGTGGATTTTTTTCTGCAGTGTGTGGATGGGATTAGCCAGAATCCCATCCACTTTGCAGACACTGTAAAGGGCCACCACATTTATCAATTTTTTTTTAGACACTTATGACTTGTGCACCAAAGGGAGAATGGCTTTATGGGAAGGGATGTGACACTGTGACCTGTGGCACTGTGGTGCAAAAAGGTGCTAAAATTTGGCACACTTTCGTGGTGTAAACTAAGCCAGCTAATATGTAGAGTAAAGTGATACTAGACAGCCTAAGAATACAACAAATTTATCAAACAGCATCAGACTTTTTGATAACTGTGTCAGTGTAAGACTACACTCTCTAACTTTTAGGCTAAGGCCCCACTTTGCAGAAACATAGCATTTTTATTTATTTTTTTTGTAGATTTTGCTGCGTTTCTTTTGTGCCACAGGCAGGAATGGAATGAGCAAAAGTAACTAGTACTTTATAATAAAATATTTTAAAACGTTAAAAGAGCTGCACAACATGAAGCCTCAGCCTTAGACAATATTAATAAATCTGCCCCACCGTGTCCACCTGAAAGATGGAAAATAACTGGGACATATCACAGGTTAGGTTGGGTTTGTGAAGACCCAATGAGATCATGAAATTCTAGGTTAAGGGTTTGTTACCAACTGCTATGTGTCAATTAAAATGGAATCCACAACATTGTGTCAGATCAGTTGCATAAAGGACACCACTGGTGCTAGATGGACTCTACTCACTTACAATTGGATATTTCTGGGTTACATAAAGTGTGGTCAATTTTGCCTATTGTTCCAAGAGCCTATGAATGGGCACTGTATTCATATTGTGTTGATCTGCACCTACATAGCGACTGTCGCACCTCCACAAGATATATCATAAATGTCTGGCAGATGCATCTTTCACCTCTGAAATTACAACTATGTAGAGAACAGGATTCCTCTCACTTGGCAAATCACAGCTGCACGCAGGTAGAGAGGGAATAAAAAGGTTATCTGGGCTCTCTCCAGTCACTTTTGCTGGAGTCTCCAAAACAGTTAAGCTAAGGCCCCACGTAGCATCCCGCATCAAAAAAAAGCGCTACGGGAGAAACTGCAGCAGCAATACACAGCAATTTTCCCCGCTGCACTTTTTCACAGGTTTCCTCTGCAGACTTTCTGCTTCAATTATACTTATAGGAAAACCACCAGCGTTTCCATACGTATATTTGACATACTGCGATTTCTGAAATCACAGCATGTCCATAGCGTATTTTCCCATGACTGTGGGGATGGGATTTGCTACAATCCCAACAACTACACCGTGACTGTAAAATGTCCTGGTTTTGTATGCGACCTTTTCACAGTGGACATGACGCATCTTTTACACAACATGGGGCCCCGGCCTTAAGCACAAAAACAGCCAGTACCCTGTTTTGGAGATAAAGGTGGGACATGCATCTGTCCAATGGGTAATCCATAAACATCTAAGTTGGAAATACGCCTTTAAAGGTAAAAAGTTTAAAATCATAACACTGAAAAATAGCTAAGCAAGTCTCACTGTGGAGGTACACAATAATACACAATTATTTCAGAATACTTACCAGCTTGTAAACTTGAACAAAATGTTGACGCAAAATTCTGCAAAGTGGAATCCACTTCCTCCATCCTCTGCAGCGTCAGGAGTCGAGGGATAAGACCTTCAAGAGATTGTACAAAGAGTCTTGCACTTTGCTGATCTGCCTCCTGGTTTTTCAGTAGTTTTAAGGACAATGCAGCAGTCCGTAATGATCTATGGGCTGGACAGTCTCTGGGTGTCTGGTCTTCATCTGCCAGGGAGCAGTTATCAGAACCAATGTCAGAAACATCAGATCTACCGGAATCCTTTTCTGCAGCCATTGAATATTGATCACATGAATCAAACTCAGTCCTGGACAGATCCTGTTCATCAACACTAAAATTACTCTCACTGTATCTCGACCCATAAGATCTTGTCCTGCTGTCAACAGACAAGAAATTTGTTATGTCAGGAAAAACGGTCACATGACTCCTTTGAACAACATCCGGTTGGTCTACGACATCCAGCTCCGTATCTTTATTACGATTAAGAGACGGAGACTGTGCATTATTTCCTTGCCCATCAAGGTTATCTTCTGGAGTAGTCTGGCCTAAATCTCCTTCTAATGTGGTCTGTCCAGTATCTGTGGTCACGCTAATGCTAATGTCAGGACTCTTCTCTGTTCCAAGCTCCCATGGTGTATGTTCAGATGACAGAATGCGTCTTTGCCACCGGAAATCTGCCTCATTGATTTCCATGGATTCCCTGCTTGATTCTGCTCCATCTCTCAGCTCCTCAAGACGCCTTAGTAGATGCTGAACATGAACTTCTTTAAGACCTTTCCCTTGGCTCATTTCATCTAAAGCACCAAGTAATGCACAGACACATGACACTGAGGCATAACAAGCTTCAATGCCTCCTTTCATACATGCTTCTGCCATTCCATCCATGATCCTACAAATAAATTAAACATTTTTTGATGTTGTGCCTTAAAAATGCTTGAAGTCTTACCCATCTCTATTCACATAGGAGTTAATCACTATATAATAAAAATACAAGACATTCTATTCACACATATACTGAAACCAAGAAATTATATATTAAAGCATAGGTTGAACATTGGGTTACAGAATCTATGTAACAGGTTGAGCAGCTTTGTAAAAACAGTGTATTATTATCTTGACTATGTGAATTACAGCCTACTTATAGTCCAGAGCTGCATTCACAATCCTGCTCAATACTAATATGAATAATATCATCCCAATTACAGTATAAATCACCAGAGTGCACACTGTGGAGACAGTGAACATTAGGAAATGCTGGAATAAGTTACTTTATCAGTCCTCAAAACAATTCTAGCCAAAATTGGGCTATACCACATACCATTAATAAAGCAATGAAATTTCATAGCATAACCTTTTCTGTATTACATCTACATGGCTTAAATAGGTTGTCTTGTCATGGCAACCCCTTTCTTTAATGATATTTTAGGGCATATGAATGTCTTAAATTAGGCTCCTCCATTTTGGACCTACTTTGATGACACAGATTGAATGGATTTGAAAAGTGACCTCCCGTGTACGTCTTCTGCCTCTCCGCGGCGAGGTTAAAGAAAAAACGGTTCCTCCACAGAGAGCCAGAAGACGTACACGGGCGTTCACTTTGCAAACCCATTCAAGTGAATAAGTTTGAAAACTGACCACCGGGTTTCCATCCTCTGTCCAGTTTCTCGCACATTAAACTGGGGACAGCTGGAGCGGGCATTAAACTGTGGAGGTAGCTGGAGGGGGAACCTGTCTCCCTCTAGTTGCCCCCAGTTTAATGTCCCACTTTATCTGCCATTAATTTATTGTTCCCCTCCAATACCCCTACTGCTAACGTCCCCCTCCAGCTGCTCCAGTTTCATGTCCCCCTCTAGTTGCCCCCAGGTTTATGTCCTGTACCAGCTGCCATTCATTTATTGCCCCCCTCCAATTACTGCCACTGTTTAATGTCACCCTCCAGCTGCTCAAGTTTCATGCCCCCTCTAGTTTCTACCAGTTTATACTGGGGCACCAGGAGAGGGACTTAATACTGTGGGGCAGTTGGAAGGGAACATTATAATGTGGGGACATATAATATACGGGTGACTGTAGGAGGATTATACTGTGTGGGGGCACATGAAAAGATGATTGAGAATGGGCGGAGTCAACATAGAAGTGGATGAAGCTAAATTTGCCGCAATGCGGCCCTCTAGAATAGTTTTAATTTCTTATGCGGCCCCATGATAAAATTAATTGCCCACGCCTGGTCTAGGCTGTGCTTGAAGTATGCACAATAACATGTATGTGCTGTTTCTACTCCCATATGCTTGTCATTTTTGGCACATAATGTTGCATGAAGATTTAGACACATTTATGAAGAAAATACGCCAAAAAGAATAATCGTTTATGCCTAGTTTGCCTATTTCAATTTTCAAGCTTAAAACCTGAAAAACTGCAAAATGGTATTAAATTAGAACCAAAATTATAGTCGGTGTAAAGTTATATAAAAGGGTTGACTGTGATAAATCAGGTATATTTTTAAAGATTGTCCAGTCTATGGTTTACACCATCTTACTATTAGACAAGATGGTAAATCTACTGCAGTGTATGTCCTTCACACTAGTGTCCATCTTTGACCACTTATAAAGTATGATCATAACATTGAAGAGCCCATACTAAAATATGTCTTTATATTGGGAGTTACAACATAGAATCTATTATCAGAACCCCAGTGACAAACACAATATTTCCATGTCACCGTCAAGCGTTACCACCTATGGAAATACTTACAGCTTGAGCAGGTCCAGATGTGACTTTCTCTTTGATATGGACCTTTTCCTGGTTTCTGGCTCAGAAGTGCATGGTCCAGCAAGATCGAAAAGTCTTTGAGGACTGCTAAGTATCTAGAGGAAGAGAGATAAACTGACTGGCTATGAAACATGTACTGGGAACACTCCTGCAATAGTTCAATGTTGTGTGATTCAGGTGCAGCCCACGAAATCTATGAGTCTATGTGAAAATTTCCACTGCTTCTCTGCCTGAGAGCATCTCAAAGCAAGGTCAATAATGTAACAGGAGAATGTCACGGACACAGCTATTTGTTTTAATGGTTCCGCTGACTCAATGTACATTTTCCAAGACATAGAACACAATACACCAGATGGCTATACTTAAAGCAATGGCAAAATAAATACAATGTTAAGCACTGCCAATGTACAGGAGTTTATCCATGTGCATAGGTCACTGTCACAGTGGGTTTGTCTCATAAATCTGTGCCGGGCTTTCAAAGACAGATATAAAAGTAATTCCGGAGTTCAGTTGTGTCAAGCAATTGTGCTGGATGCAATGGTTACTAAACATATATGGCTTTACAGTTCCCTTGGTTACCTATAGATAGGGAAATGAGATCATATCACTGGCTGCAGAAAAAGAATATAATATAGACATGCATGCTCAGCTCAGTGAGGCGTGTATGACTTTTCAATGAGGAGAGTGGAATAAGCCAGTGCTAAAAACCTTTGGAGCCAGCTTTTCTTCCCTAAAAACAAAATGATGGGTTAAAATCCAAACAAATTCTTTTCCCTGCCATCTGGGGAAAGTCAGGACAGTCTACAATACACATTAGGGTCTTTGTTTATTTGGTTATGTTTGTGACACCCCTGCACTTAGGTTGCAATCCGAAATTCCAACCTTGTAATTTTTGTTCTACTGATTGGACCTCTGCTGGTTTTTCTTATGTTTGTAACTGTTTTTTTTTTTACATTACATTGTAAAATTTTTCTTTGTTTTCTCTTTTCAATAAAAATCATATTTAAAATACAATACACATTAGGCTCCATTCATATCACATATTTTTTACATCCATTTAGCAGGTCTGTTTAATGGATCAAAAAAAAACAAAAAAAAAACACAAGCAGACGGCCATTATTTCATATTGAAATTGAAATCAATCTTAAGCAAAAATTGATCCATTTCTATACCTTCTATACATTTTTTGGATGAACACTTAAAAAGGGCTGAAATGGATCAGTCTTTTTTTTTTTAGCTTGATCTCTATGTAAAGAGTTGGCAACCCATCTGCATCTGTTGACATCTGTTTTTTACATACATTCAATGGATCCGTAAAAAAACATGATCTGAATAGACTTAAACAACAATCTAATGACTTCTGAGATATTTTACTGCCAATGTTTATCCAAGTAGTTGACTGCTTTCATTCTTATGCAAGTAAGAAGTGCCACCATATACATGCCCTGTAGCGAAGAATTCATAGTACGAGCCATGCACAGTTTTGTGGGTTTTAAGGAATTCATGAAAGAGTTCCATAATTACATATCATTACACGTAACCTTCAGTGACTCATTCCTTTATTTTCTCTATATCGTAGAGAAGAAAGCCAGAGTTTAGGCAGTGAATAAAAGAAGCAGATTACTGCAATTCCTCCTCTATAAACATTCATTAGCAGTCTTAACTGGAGACCTCCATATGCTTAATGCAGACAAGTAAAGAATAAAGAGGAATTCATTCCTTGTTCAGTTGAGGAGCGGTAAAATTTACTAGATTCGTACTTACCTCCTTCATAATTTTTATAGCTTCCACACGATTCTGGGGTGGTGCGTATAGTAGAATGCGGTGATAGAGCGACTGCAGGACAGGTCTCATGGATTCAACAGAACCCATTAGGCGAACTAACTCAGCGGCAATGTAATAAATGGTTCTGGCCACTGGTCCACTCAGAGCTGGTGCTGTAGAAGAACATGCTGACCCCCGACCCTGGTCCGCTACGCCCGTTGATTGACATTCTGAATCAGCAAAGGTGTTATTGTGGGCAGAAGTTATTGTTTTGTCATGGACTGGATTTCCAAGGATCACTACCAATGCTGGACAGAGATGCTTCCTGGAAAATAAAAATCATATACCTTACTACTTACAATAACACTTTAATGCATAGTAAAATCCTTTTCATTTTTATTTTTGAATGACTACTTACCATATTAAGTCCATAAAGCCTTTGTGGTTGTGCATTGTAGGAGATGAACTGTTCAGCATAGACAATATACATTCCAAATATAGGAGCTGCAAGGGGTGATTCTCACTGCAAACATACACAGATGGGTGACTGCATGTTCTAAAAAGTTTCAACATTTGTTAACAGTTTTGATATTGCAGCACAGACCTGACGCTCCAAGCAACACCCTAAAACCGATATTGGGGTCTCCAGCTATAGATTTAACCTGCAAGGTCGTACAGTGTCACTGAAAAGCACAGAGTCCGAATAATTCCTATTTATGCCCAGTCAATGCACGCTAATGGAAAATCCTTTGCCATTGGTTTGGCACTTAGGGTCCGTGAACATGTAAGTGTATTCATCGGAAGATTTTTCCAAGCATATATGGCAATTGTGCAAAACAGATGTGATATGAAGTGAGATTTAATGATTTCTAAAAGTGTGTTGTTAAAATCCAGGAAATGTGTAAAATTTATAACACATAACACTAACAACACTAGAAAAAGGCTATATCATACTTACTTAATAACTGCCTGCAACTTGTCACACAGGACAGTCAGGACAGATACAACATCATCACACAGCGACTCTACGGAGGGTCCAGATTCTAGGTTATAGATGAAAGCATCAAGGAACACAATAGAAAATACACTTTAGAACCTCTAGTTGTGGCTGCATATTATCCTGCTGTTTATGAGCTTATTCTAGTTCCCATCTACACGTCTGAAAAATAACGATAGGATAACTGTCTCCCTATGAAACTAGCTCTTGTGTGTGACTGTATACATATGTATATGTATGATGGCAAGGGTGCTGACAAAGTGATGGCTGCTTTCTTGAGCTGCTGAATACATTGCTGCTATGTAAGCAACAGGAAATAAAAAATATTAGCATCACTTATGTGTATCAGTCTGTTTTCCTCTTCTGTGCCATGGGAATTGTGCCAATCCACCTCTGCACCTACAATCGGAGTCATACGTGACGGATTGCTGAAGATACACTCAGTGGCACAACTATGAAGGATCAAAAGTTTGTATTCACAATTGAGCCCCAAAGTCGGAGGACGTCTATACGGACCCACTGTCTAATAAGAGGAGGTCAATACCATGAATGCAAAATGATAATTAAGGGCTGTTATATATTATTGGATTACATCCACGTGTCTTAAATAAATTTCCTTGTATTTTTAAGAAGCCAAGTCCTCCAATATTATGGGTCACGTGTGAGTAAGAATTATACATCACCCAAGTATATGTATTTTACAAGAGTCCTGTAATATATTTTGCATGTACTCTAAGCTACCTCTCAGGCATGCCGGTACACCAACTGGTACTACTTCCACATACTCAAAAATAAAAAAAAAGAAGAAAATAAAAATATTTTATGGATAAAAACTCCCAAATCAGTGACAGATATCACAAGCTGGAGTATATGAAGACTACAGTGAATCTGAGCTTCAAGTTACTCCTCTGACATTGCCTGACACAGGGACTTCTTCAATGGAAAATAATTTTGGGATATGGAGCAACAAATGGCATCCCACCATATAAAATGTCACAGGGGCTCAGTGTATTTTGTACAGGCGCGCCATGCACGTGATTCAAAGGTGTTGTCTCTTCAATGTGGTTGTCAGACAGGAAGTGCGTAGTAACCAATATTCTAAAGTTACTATTGACTATAGAGCAGGAAAAGAGCCATGATGCCTTAGGCTAAGTACACATTGCCATTGTTTGAAAATGTTGTTCTGCTCCGGCATGTTATCAAAACAACGGACTGAAAAGCCGAAAGAATGATACATACATAAGGAGCTCCTGTATCAGTTACTGTTCTGAAACATTAAAAACAACATGTAAGTTTTGTTTTTTTTGTTTATTATTTTGCATGCAGAACTTTTTATTCCTTTCCCCTGGTTTTTAACATTACAAATAATGGAGACGACTGCAGGGAGATGTGCTCAACTGCATCAGTCATTCGATTAGCTTTTCAGTCCATTGTTTTGATCATATGACGTGCGTTGCTTTGTTTTCTTGTTCTCTAAACTAAATCGGATTAAGACAACCTTCACACAATTATTTCATAATTGCATAATGTAATGCTTTGCGTTTTTATAGAGATTTTTGGCCTTGGAGTTTTCCTATAGCATTTTTACTCCTATTAATTTCTGCTTCATTTCCATTGTTTTTTCCGCAGAATGGCCTTAGCCTAAGGCCGGGGGCCCCATATGGCGTAACTGCTGCAGTTTACCCATGGAGGAAAAAAAAGCAGTGTTTTATAGTCACTTTGTAGTGGATAATATTCTAGCAAATCCCATACCCACAGAGTGTTAAAATAGCATTGCGTTTTTGTAAATCATACCTACGGAAACACTGGCAGTTTTCTTATAGGTATAATTGAAGAGGAAAGTCCGCAGAGGAAACCTCTCTGAACTTTCTGTGAAATGCTCTGCGGGAATAACCACAATGCACTGCCATCACGTTTTTCCCGCAGCGCTTTGTTGCTGTAGGATGCTACGTGTGTCCATCACATACAGAGGTGAATAAATTTGGGAACAGAGGTATGTTCTTAGTCATAGATTGTTTACTGTCTACAACACTTACTAGTTACTATGATTTAGCAGGTAAAACTTACATACCTTGGCTACGGAATTCTAAAAGAGCTTCATGGATTTCTGTATTCTGCAAAAGATACATTATTTTATCTCCTGAAAATGCAATTATCAAAATAAAATAAAATTATAGCCACAGTCTCTTAAGACAACTTGTACTAAAGACTTGAAATATGCATTACTCAATGAATACTGTAGGTGTGCTCTTTAACAAGAGAGCAATGAGAAAAACTAAGTTCTCTGTAGATCTAATTTTGCTTATAGGTGTTGTCCTGTTATGGACATTCATTCTGTGTCCTGTCAATAGAGGATATGTGTCCAATCATTGGGAGACTGGTCGCTGGATCCTCCAGTGATCAGAAGGACTGGGAACTGAAAGTCTTCCAATTGCTAATTCCTCCCATTTGCTATTCCTCCCAATTATGCCATTGGAGATGGTGTTCCTTGAAATATCTACACACATAGATATCTGCACAGATAAACGTACACACCTGCCACTATTAGAGGGGTTTTTACCATGAAAAAAACTTTAATCAAACTAGTAGACAATTAAAAGTCAACCAAATTTTGCTATATATATATATATATATATATATATATATATATATATATATATATATATATTTTATTTTATTACTTTTTTTTGGTTTGTGTAGTGGCCCCATCAGAGTTGTCCAGTTTTGCACTGGTGTATTTTGTATGTTGTTTGTGTGTGTCCATAAGCATCATGTGATCATGTGTATCTCAGTTTGGATATCAGTGAAAAACCTGCGATCGGTTGTTATGGAGACCTGGAGTAAAGCTGTGTGACTGTGATCTTGTGTAACAGTGTCATACACCGTGCCTTGCCCCTTTAAAGCTGACATACAGCAGTGAAGAAAAATGGCTGGGTTGCTATGGAAACCTGGAGTAAAGCTCTGATGTGTAATACTGTGTGCTGCGGCACGTATCTAATCCTCTGGCGTGTGTTACTGTGTTCAGAGGAGCGTATCCAGTCCTCCAGCATGTGGTACTGTGTGCTGAGGCTCGTATCGAATCCTCCGGCTTGTGGTACTGTGTGCAGAGGCGCGCATCTAATTCTCCGGCGTGTGGTACTGTGTGCAGAGGTGCGTATCTAATCCTCTGATGCGTGTATCTCAGTTTTGATATCAGTGGATTGTGCATGTGGAGTGACTGTGTGTATGGTAGTTGAAATATGAGTGAAAGACTTGCAGGTTTGTATTGGCTAATGCGGTCATTGTTTTACGGATAGTGTATCTCCAGAATGGTATGGCCAAGACAGTTGAGGCTCAGTTTTAAACTTTCCCGTACACCTGATGTATCTGTGTGCCAAATCTGGTGAGGATCGGTCCAGTCATTTGGTCGCTCATATAAAATCGACAGACAAAAACTCATTTTTATACATGTAACATTAAAAATGTTACTTTGGCAACTAAAAGTGATTGAAACTTTTGCAGAGTTCTCTAACTATTTTACTAGGCGACAGGCTTTTGTCTTGATCGATTGCCATTGGATATGATCATGAATGCAGAAACCTGTTATGGTCTGGCACTTGTCAGAAACCCAGCCACAATTTCCTTATTGTCTCCAGGTTCTCTTCTTATTCATGTAGTGTCTCTGCATGATAACCCGCCCACAATTAGAGAATAATGGCTGGGTTTATAGTCAGTGTCAGACCACAGAAAGCTCCTGCATTAATGGCTGCATTCATTGGCAACTGATCAAGACATCAGACTGTCACCCAGTAAAATGGTTAGAGAACTCTGCAAAAGTTTTAATCACTTATAGTTACCATAATGTAAAACTATGAATTTTCTACAAGTTTAAGGCCCTATGCAAACAACCAACTATATTTCCACTGTGAATTTACAGCAGAATGCACTCAGAGGGATAAGATGCATTCACGTCTATGGAGGCTTCCCTAGACATCCAATCCAATCTGTTCTGATGACACAAATGATCATAGGGTAAGCCCTATCCTACTAGGTTGTGTGCATGGGGTCTTAATATGGTTATGTTCATGGAAAAAACCCTGTAACCAGATCCAGTTCCAAAAGATCTATATTGTCCCCATGAGAAGAATATATGGTAGGAAAGGACAGACAACACTAGGAAAGCAATGCAGTTATGGGCTTGTGATTTCAAACAATGATAATCCAGCAGATAAACTATTATAAGAATATCATTGCATGGCCTTTTTGAAAAATTCCTGTATGTTCTCATTAGAATGAAAATTGCAATAGTAGAATAAATTGGAAGACTTTTTCACAGTTTTTCTCACTAGACTAAGATTTAGTTTGGGTTACTTTATATAGTTATTTTATTGATTTGCAGAAAACAAGGACAATATCATAATATCATATATGATATATATACTATATTATAGGGGATAATAGATTGCTTGCTTTGTTGTGAAATATCATAACCAGTACAGTTGTATGTCTGACAAATTTTAACAATATGACATATGTAAAGCTGCAAATCTCTTAATTTATGGAATATATAAAGCATATAATATAACAAAATGACATCTCACCGGACTGTCCTGCTTTTGGCGTAATTGTAAGGTCAGGTCACTTAACATTTGACTGAGTGTTGCCCGCACAGCCGTGTTTATGCTCCGCTGATGACAACTTGATACATAGGTCTCAATACAGATCTGAATGGGAAAAGGGAACAACAGAACCATCTCCAACATGAGTAAAAGACAGGTACAAGTAATATATATATATATATATATATATATATATATATATATATATATATATATATATATATCATGCATATGTTTATAGGAAGTAAGAACATTAAACCTTAGATTTTCGTCATCTATAAAATGGAAGACCAGCTAAAGAATAATTTACGTTGAAGCAGGATACCTCTAAGAAAGTAGTGGGATGTAAAGGACCAAGGGTAATGCGATGGCATAAAGCAATTAGGATGTGTGCAATGGATTCTTTTATCATTTCATGAATTCGAGAGGCTCCTTTTTTATGGCAAGCCAAACACAACTACAGATGGAAGAAAATAAAAAGAAGTAAAAGCGTAATGCAAACAGAAAAACTAAGACATGCAACACAGAAATGAGATGCACAAATATGGATCCAGGTGCACAAAAGAAATATATCCTAGTATTAAATAGGCGCTGAGGCTGAATAACTTCACATTTAAGCAATATGTGGTAGGACAGTCTACATAGTATACTGCAAGCAGTCCATTTGAGTACATCTCTAAAGCATAATCCATTACAAGAAGCCACACATCAGCTAGAAGACTCTTTGCACAGAAAATAAAGCAGCCCACAAATATCTCTCATGAAATAAAATAATGAGAGTCATTCTTATTATCAATAAGCCAATAGATGTGATACAGCCACCATATAAATGAGACAAATGTTATCCCATTCTTTATTATCCCAACAGAAGTCTAGGGAAGAAAGATACATTAGGCATGCTGCATTTTATCATGCCCAACTCTCTGTTTAAGTGGGAGATAAGACATCACCAGATGCAAGATTGCGGATAATTTACTTCCATTTCTAGTCTGTTTTTAACACGCACGGATACAGTTTTAGCTTAGGCTTACACAGCAGAATTTGAGTTTTGCTCTGCCAAAGCCTGGGCCTTCTGATGTTGTCAGAGAAACACAGCAGGTCTATCTATATTTTGGAAAATTGTCCAAATTGGCAAATAGTTATGTGTGCATCCCTGCAATACCTGATGTTTACCAAGTCTTATCTTACAAAATGTATATGACAAACTCTACCAAAAAAAACACCACATGAAGCACCTTAACTTACCATAGGCATCTTATTACTTCCTGCACATACCTGTACTTAAATCATTTATAAAACACTGGGGAAAACTAGCAAGTAACTAGCAAGTAAGGAAGATCAATTTCCTTAAAGTGCGATATATAATGTAGCGGATAGTAATGGACTGGAATAATGCGACAGTACTTAAAGCATACCTTCAATTATAAACAACTTCAAGATCAAGTGAGAAGCTTCTTTTTTTTGTAGATTGTGAGACCCATATACAGATCACAATATACTTTTTTTTTCCTATCAGTATGTCTTTGTAGAATGGGAGGAAATCCATGCAAACATGGGTTAAACATACAAACTCCTTGCAGATGTTGTTCCTGGCGGGATTCGAACCCAGGACTCCAGCACTGCAAGGCTGCAGTGATAACCACTGAGCCACCGTGTTGCCCCCGAATATAAGAAACTTTGTAATATAGCTTGTGTTTTTTCTCCACATGTCAGACTGAGGTATTTTCTACATATTAGTCTATGAAGAGGGAAGGGGTAAGATGAGGCTGCTAGAAAAAAAACACCTAAAATAAATGCTGCTGCACTCTGCTACTTTGTGCACTTTTAACATTTCAGTGCTTGTAAATAAGAAGCTACCAGTGCACAGAATGAAGCAACAAATCAATTAACCAGCCTGCAGCAACCTTCTAGCTTTCCCCCTTCCTTCTCCATAGAGTTCTGTGTGTGTGAGGCTGCATACGTACGGTATGTAAACAGTATAATTGTAGATAAGGAGCAGGAGAACAGCTTAATAAGTGATGAAGGAAAAAGATCCCATAAATAAAATATATTACAACATATATTCACCTACACTACTCATTTCTGAAAAATTGTTTTTAATTGGAGATATGCTTTAAATGTGTCACCAAGTTTTATAAATTTATTTATTTATTTTTTTCATTTTCCATGTCACTATCTATATTTTGCCTAATCCTAATATTAGATATGTTTTCAATAGAGGTGTTATCTTCTATTGTAATCCTAAAATTAATATTAATTCATATAATAATTGTTATTAAGAACAGAGGAAAAGCTCAGGCAAGATTGCACCCTCATAATCAAATACAGAAAATAGAATAAAAAAATTGGTTTTACAGTTTAGCCAGTTTAGTAATTATTCAATCCCATAAGACTTTTAACACATCTGTCGAGACCCTTTAGTGCCCAGTATAGCATGAGAGACTATACTATTTAGTTTCACAGGGGTAACAGAAACGCATTGCAATGAGTGAATGACAATGCCAGATCCTTACAATCGTGTGCAGTTTCCCATAGTGTTATCTTTATTTGTAAATGTTAGAAAAGAGTTAATTGCAAGATTGTTACACTGAACGCAGAAAGAAATAGACAAGCACTGTGAATTATACAAGGTGGTAGATTTATTAGTATTAATAGATTTGCTTTATCTGCCATAACTTACTTCAGCAATCTTCAGCACTGAGCTACCATTCAGCTCAAATGTGGACGTATATGTGATGCAGAGTAAGACCTACACAAATAATAATAAGGTTAGTAAACCAAATAGATACCCAAACTCATTCAGCATTTATTAATATTTAATACTTAGAGAGAGATGATAATATCATTACAGATCCCATGGAGACACTGATTTCTATGACTCTGCTGGTGACTAACCTGTGTGTATGCCATTTGTGACCCCAGCTTTGCAATGTGGAGACATGAGAAGTGAAGGGCTACCAAATTATATATATATCTAATGGTGATTCTGGATTCTAGGTGAGCATGCTCTGTAATAATTTATTATATCATGAGCCTTAAAATGGTTATCCAGAATTAGAAGCTGATGACAAAGGAGCAGGACACAGATAGCGACAGCTATGGTGGTGTCAGGTTCTCAGACCTACTGATCTGAGATTGAAGACCTATATTTAGGACATTTTAGTTTCGAAAACCCTTTTAAACTTGCCTCACTGTTTATATATAGTACAGGTCCAAAGCTCCTGAACCCTAAGGGTATGTTCACACAGAGTTTTTTGCAGACGGATTTTGACACGGAATCCGCCTGCAAAAAAGGCTCTCATTGACATCAATGGGAGCCACTCGCTTTTTTTTCCACTAGCTAATAGCGGAAAAAAGAAGCAACATGCCCTATCCTTCTGTGGATTCCACGGCTGAGTCAACTGCGGCATTCACAACTCGAGACACACTCTGGTTTAGACCCATTCATTTGGGCCTAATCAGAAGCGGGATGGCGTGACAAAATGCCGATTCAGTGCATTGGCATCCCGTTACAGCTAGCCATGCCAAAAAACTTTTCTGCTGTGTGAATTAACCGTAACGGGACACGCTACATACACAGAGCAATATCTTAACTATGCCGTGCACTTTGAATATTCTCACATAAATGTGGATAAAAAATAAATGAAGTAGTCCATTTTTTCACAGCCATTTGTATCCATCTGGGACCCATTTTCACAGATCCCAGATCCCACAGATTCAAGTCTACTGACAGATCTCTGAAAAACTTACAATAATAGGGCATATCTTATTTTTTTATTTTATTTTTTGATATTTATGAGAAGGATGATTAAGGTGTGTTGTGCACTGCCCCTACAGGTGCAGAACTAGGCAGAATACAGTTTTGGTCAGTTTTACCCAGAGTATTACCCATAGTAATAAGAATGCCTCATCTTTATGTAGTCACATAATATGTAAATAACATAGTAAAGATTCAGCTTCTTAATTTAGAGAAACGTGTATGAGGGAACACAATTTTCTGCCATTTGCATTGAATGCTTGTATGTGCAGACAGACACACTAGATAACATTCATCGCTGCTGGCTATATATGTAGTGTTTGTGTGAATGTTTTTCCATAATTCAGCAGATTATTGCCATTGACATGTTAGCAGGTGTTACCATCTATTATACTGCGATTCTGAGCCAACCACATGCAGAAGACATCTGTCACATGATGGCGAGGAATAAGAGCTCTATTGCTATGAACCTGACAAGTTATTCTGGTTTTTAAGTACACAGTGTGGACTGATTTTCACATAGCACTTTATAGCTTCCGTGTGATTTCTACACAGGGACACAATACCATTCACGCATTTACAGAACAGTTTCCTGATAGTGTTTTACTGTGGTCACTGTTACTGTGGTTTACTGTGTGTCTGTCAGAGGCTACCAGCTGCTGAACGTGTAGCTGAACAGCTGGTAGCCTCTGACAGACACCTATGATGGTGGTATATCTCTCTAGAGAACTAAGGATTAGCCATGTTGAAATTCAACAGTCTAATCCTTCCTTTTGCAGACTAGGTTGAGCAAACATATACAGAGACATATGCAATACAATTATATGGTTGGCCGGTTCTGCCAAAAATCAACAGTTTGGCCAACCAATATTCTAATGTGTATGGTCACCTTCAGTATTTACTGTAACTTGTCTGCAATGTGATAGCGGTAAGGGCCTCATGACGCAGTAGAATCTGGCATTGAATTTGATGCAGATTCCACTCCAAAATCAGGGACAGATTCTGTCATGAATCTACCTTCCATTGTATTCAATGGGAGGCAGAGACTGAAGCATGATGCTGAAAAAGTAATCATGCTGTCTATCTTGCCACACATTCCGTGGCTAATATAGTTGAAGAGCCCTAGGCTTTTCATTTGACCTTAGAAAGGAAAGGGATAAAGAGGGATGCCAACCTCAAATTCTTCTTCACTTTCTGCTACCCGTGGTTTTGGCCAAAAGTGTCCAAGTTCTCAAAATCAATGTTTAATGATGTCCTTTACACGGACTAGAAAACTCTTTTTAAAGAGTTTGTCCTTTTTGTTAGAAGGCTCAGCTAACAATAAATAAAATGTTCAATATCCTTGTAGAGCCACTACATATGAAATATAGTGCTATGTGAAATTACAGGAGTGTCCATGTAACAGGTGGACAGGTTTTTCAGAGTGAGAGATGCTCTGAGTAGACTGTCGCTAATAAGTAAAGGGTCCTGAACAAGTTTAACTTGAATGACTTATATGGGTATATCATGCCACAAGCACTCCCCATGATCACTAAAATGAGTGGACACCATAAGTTTTTACCAGACCCAGGACTGCTTGGTCCTGACTCTGGTATTGCAGCAAAGCCCCATTATGTGATACACTTTCCCCAGTCACATGCTGAATGTTCATTCGGTGTATGTATGGGGAAAAATTTATGGGGTATGTTAAATATTAACTTCCTGGTCTATCGTTCTCAAGGAAGATAAGAAGCATCAAGCAGCAGCAAATTCCCCTTTACCCACTTGGAACACATGAAGAATCAGCCAGAATGAGTATGTGTTTGTATAAGGTGTTTAGGACGAATACCTGTCAGACAAACAAGCTACGGAAAGTGTATGGCAGGTTTTAAAATTTTTTAAACTGTTCCTTAAATGTTCTAGAATCTATATAACAGGTTATAATTATACATCTCTTTTATATATAGAGTTCCATTTTTAATATATAAAATTTAGAATAATAAACCTACCCATCCAAACTTGTAGACTCACAACCTGCAGCTTTTTGGCAGAAATATATTCATACATATTATAATATTTAAGTACTTACTTTCATAACTTCAACTTGTAGATCTTCATGTAGAGATGGGGTGACTTTTACCGCATTCAGCATCTGGTTAAGTAGCTGCCGCTCATCAGATTCTGTTTCCACGGATACAAATCTGTCATCTGCAAGAAGTTTCTATAGAAAAATGCAGCATAAAAGCAATGAGTCAGATCTGAGGTCACTAATTCTTGTGATTTGTGCGACCAGTCATCCGAGCCTAAAATTTATTCTCCTAGTTTTTCACATCCTAATGTAATCTATGGTCTATAAAAAAAAATGTCTAGACAATCATTTTATACATCTCATAAAAGGTTATGTTATTGATTGAGATGTTTTCAGGGCTTCATTTATGTATAAGTATCAAAAATGTCAGCACATTACGTTAAAGTATCATTTCAGACAAAGGCATTTATGGCATAACTTTAGGATGTGCTGAAGTGTCTGGTAGGTGGGAGACCTGCCTAGGAGAACAGGAGTCCCCTGAAGTTTGCAATACAAGATGGCCAGTAGTAATCGCTGATAGGAAGAAATGCCAGGAAAAGAAGAGTACACCAAGGGATATTCTGTGTAAATTGTTTAATAAGGATATTACCTACATTATCCCCAGAAGGTCACTTAGATTATCATTGTGGTCAGGGGTCTTTATTGTGGTAAATGGCTTCAAACTGTTTGTAGTGATGTAGAAATGACAGGACACCCCTCTGGAGACTGACAAATGCATTTATACCCTCATAAAAGATTCAGACACTATTTATACCCCTTGGTTTTCGTTATGTTACCTGCATGCCAGCTAGTGCTTGTTGGGCTAACTTCATATTCTTTGACTCCAGCGCAAGTTGAAGGGGGAGAAGGCATCTTTGCCTTAAAAAAGCAATGAAAAACACCAAATAAATCTGAATCACAAAAAATAAGCTTACTTGACAGATAATCTC
Organism: Leptodactylus fuscus; assembly: GCF_031893055.1. NCBI lineage: Eukaryota > Metazoa > Chordata > Amphibia > Anura > Leptodactylidae > Leptodactylus > Leptodactylus fuscus. The sequence goes on from NC_134267.1 coordinate 88,135,406, forward strand.
ATAAATAGCTTACTGCCAACTACCTTTGCAAGTCAGTCTCAGATTAAATATTATCACAGATATGTTTAATAACCTGGGGTTATCATAAAAACATTTCAATTATTATCTTTAGCTGACATATTGTTTCACAGTCAGCTATAGGGAAGACATGAATATATATATATATATATATATATATATATATATATATATATATATATATATATATATATATATATATATATATATACACACACATATGTACAGTGCCTTGTGAAAGTATTCGGCCCCCTTGAACTTTTCAACCTTTTGTCACATTTCAGGCTTCAAACATAAAGATATAAAATTAAAATTTTTGGGGGAAGAATCAACAAAAAGTGAGACACAATTGTGAAGTGGAACGAAATTTATTGGATATTTTAAACTTTTTTTAAAAAAAGGAAAAACTGAAAAGTGGGGCGCGCAATATTATTTGGCCCCTTTACTTTCAGAGCAGTAAAATCACTCTGTTCAGTTCAGGCAGGATCTCTGAATGATCCAATGTTGTCCTAAATGACTTATAAATGATGATAAATAGAATCCACCTGTGTGTAACCAAGTCTCCGTATAAAAGCACATGCTCTGTGATAGTCTCAGGGTTCTGTTTAAAGTGCAGAGAGCATCATGAAGACCAAGGAACACACCAGGCAGGTCCAAGATATTGTTGTGGAGAAGTTTAAAGCCGTATTTGGATACAAAAAGATTTCCCAAGCTTTAAACATCCCAAGGAGCGCTGTGCAAGCAATCATATTGAAATGGAAGAAGTATCAGACCACTGCAAATCTACCAAGACCCGGCCGTCCCTCTAAACTTTCAGCTCAAACAAGGAGAAGACGCAGCCAAGAAGCCCATGATCACTCTGGATGAACTACGGAGATCTACAGCTGAGGTGGGAGAGTCTGTCCATAGGACAACAATCAGTAATACACTGCATATATCTGGCCTTTATGGAAGAGTGGCAAGAAGAAAGCCATTTCTCAAAGATATCCATAAAAAGTCTTGTTTAAAGTTTGCCACAAGCCACCTAGGAGACACCAAACATGTGGAAGAAGGTGCTCTGGTCAGATGAAACCAAAATCCAACTTTATGGCCACAATGCAAAACTATATGTTTGGCGTAAAAGCAACACAGCTCATCACCCTGAACACACCATCCCCACTGTCAAACACGGTGGTGGCAGCATCATGGTTTGGGCCTGCTTTTCTTCAGCAGGGACAGGGAAGATGGTTAAAATTGATGGGAAGATGGATGGAGTCAAATACAGGACCATTCTGGAAGAAAACCTGTGTGAGTCCGCAAAAGACCTGAGACTGGGACGGAGATTTATCTTCCAAAAAGGCAATGATCCAAAACATAAAGCAAAATCTACAATGGAATGGTTCACAAATAAACGTATCCAGGTGTTAGAATGGCCAAGTCAAAGTCCAGACCTGAATCCAATCGAGAATCTGTGGAAAGAGCTGAAAACTGCTGTTCACAAACACTCTCCATCCAACCTCACTGAGCTCCAGCTGTTTTGCAAGGAAGAATGGGCAAGAATTCCAGTCTCTCGATGTGCAAAACTGATAGAGACATACCCCAAGTGACTTGCAGCTGTAATCGCAGCAAAAGGTGGCGCTACAAAGTATTAACACAAGGGGGCCGAATAATATTGCACACTCAAATTTCCAGTTTTTTCTTTGTTAAAAAAGTTTAAAATATCCAATAAATTTCATTCGACTTCACAATTGTGTCCCACTTGTTGTGGATTCTTCCCCCCCCAAAATTAAAATCTTATATCTTTATTTTTGAAGCCTGAAATGTGGCAAAAGGTTGAAAAGTTCAAGGGGGCCGAATACTTTCGCAAGGCACTGTGTGTGTATATATGTATAAAAAATACAGCACTCTGGAAATAGTGAAAAAAAATTCACTGATGCAACAATTCGATTCGTAATACATGAAAAAGATTCGTAATAAGCTGAAACTGGGCTAAATAAAGTAAATTTTTTACTATGTTTGCAGTGTGGCCTACTTTTTATATAGTTTTATATAGTTTTTTTAGATAGTACTTTTTAATCTCTAAACATGTTTACAGGGTTCCCACACTGAAGAGCTTCTTTTACAGTCCCTGTGTCCTAAAGAATTATGAGTATTATGATGAGAACAATCATAATTGTTAAAAAAATATTTTATTTTCTTAAAAATTTTAAAAAATACCTCATTATTTAACATATGTCCTAAAACAATTCCATTATGTAAATTTATGTTCCCAGCACATCAGCATCCACTATACAGTATAAGCCATTTATATGAGGCAACCTAATACAATAAAAGAACTAAAGTTAAATGCTTGGTAAATATTGGTACTCGGAGCATGACAGGATTTGGAAACCGCTCATATCTCACACAGCTACTGTCTATTTGAAGAGTCTGTCTATTTTACATCAGCTATCAAATAATTCTTTGCAGAAATGATGTCTTGATAGTAGCTGGGAGGAGTGGGCACATCTGTACAGAAGTGGATCAGCACCCCAGTTTTCTGTCTATATTGTATATTGTTCATTCTTTACCGCCTATAAGTGCACTGGACACAGTCAGATACAAATAAAGTAGAGAAAGCACTCATATGGTTAAATAACATAACTGCAACACTCTCAAGTCCTATGAAAGATACTAATACATTGGCAGCAGGACTACATGAGCGGTAAGGTAGGGATCCGTAGATGATCCAGGACAATGACAATCTATGACTATGTCCAATACTGACTACAAGACCGGTGAAGGTATTGGTTGTAATGTGCACCAATAGGTTATCAGTAGTTCCTTTCAGTCCTGTAAATTGCAATTTGAGCCCTCCGAGGATGAGGCTTGTTTTTCTAGCATAAAACAGACTGTATTCAGATTTGGTCAACCTATAGGCCAAGTCAACACCTTGTACCTTGTCATATGCTTGTGAAACCTTTCCTAAACAATTTTTGCAGCATGTTGGAGTGCATCTTCCTGCTGTAAGAAGCCATTGACATTATGGAAACCGGTTGTCGTGAAAGGGTATACCTGGTCTGCAACACTGTTAAAGGGAGTCTGTCAGGTGAAAATGCTTCCTAAACCTATAGTCGTGCTATGTAGGGGCCATTTTATAGAAGCAGAAATTTTTGACAAACAAAATGTTGAAGCAAGGTACACTAGGGTGCCCAGAACATCATACTTCCTCACTCAGCTGGGCTTTTTCTAATACTGAATTATAGTGCCCTTTGTAAGTAAGTTATGCACACTCCTGCTGGTTCATGCAATGTAAAAAACATGATTTAACAGTCCAGGCCACCTTCTTCCAATAAACAATGATCTAGTGGCTGATGTGCCCATTTTTTGTGCATTTGGTGACAAAGAGGCATTATCATATCGACTGTGACCAGCAGCACCATAAGCAAGCTGTGATGTACTCTCTGTTCTGAAACCTTTCTTCTATAGCTATTCTGCTACATTAGCTCATCTGTGGGGTCAGATTAGGTAGGCTAGCCCCTCACACTTTAGATACCAATGGCCACAACACCAATTCAATGACTGCCATTTTTGGAGCTACTTTTGATAACTACTAACCACTGAGTACCAGGAATACCCCACAAGACCGGGTAGTCTGGAGACACTCTGACTTTGCATCACAATTTGGTCCTTGTCAAAGGTGCTCAGATTCTTTTGCTTTCCCATATTTTTTATCAACAATGCATCAACTTAAAGAATGGATTGTTTAGTTGCTGAACCATGTGTCCCACCCCTTGTCACAAAATAATCAGTGGTATTCACCTCATTAAAATAGGACATTTCACAACTTCTACTAACTTTTAGCATGTTAATAGGCACTGCTCCACTTATTCCTACACAGTTGGAATTATTTCTCTAGCCCTCGCAGATCCTGAGCCATCATTGCTGTTAGTTTTGGTGCCTGAAATGTCATATAGGTTCTGTACTGTCAGGTGGGCAGTGTCAGGCAAGAGCAGACAAGGGGGTGTGATTCAGAGATCCAATGACAGTGTCAGGCAAGAGAAAGATAGGGGTATGATCAGGGGTGAACCTGCCCTTTTTGCCGCCCGAGGCGGACGACAGAAACTGCCGCCCCTCACCCCCCCGGAAGAGGGGGCAGAGCGGGGCGTGGCGGAGAGAAGGGGGCGAAGCAAAGGGGGCGGGGCGAAGGGGGCGGGGCGACGCGGCGTTCGTAGGCAGAGAGCAGGCGGCCTCCGTAATCCACCGCTCGGTGCTAAGCCAGTCCAGGACAGCTTGTCCTGGACTGGCTTAGGTAAGCAAAAATGCCGCCCTCCCTGGGGCCCTGGCATAGTGCCGCCTGAAGCGGTCGCTTCAGGTCGTCTCATGGGAGGTGTGGCGCTGGGTATGATACTTTGCTCTAACACTGAGCACCAGACTGGAATCAGTGGAGCAACACCTATTAATTGATATAGAGAGTTGGACGTTGGGGAGGTGGTGAAAGGTCCTCTTTAAGATTTTGGCATATTTATATAGAGAGAAAGCAACATACTCTTACCTTAGTTGGTATGGAGGGATCTTTGCTATACCCTCTGGAGCTTCTAGTACATCTGTATATTGTAAAAATAAAACACACAAATTAATGAGAAAAAAGTCATTCAAATGAATGTTTTACTGCGACAAACAATGTCTGCAGATTCAGAATAAACAGAACATATTTAATACTACTATTAAGAATAATAAGTGCAACAAGACTGCAACTGAAAAGAGCAATGGTGCAGGAGAAAAATGGGTTATATAGATTCGGTAGGGCTGGGCAAATAAATTCATTCACCATTTCAAAGAAGCTCAAATGTGATTTTCATCAGCATTGTGAATTAAATATTACCCCCACCCCAGAGTCTGATACATTCCATGGCGGCATTCTCCTTCCACTCCAAGATATGATTAACAGTGTCTTCACTGTAGTCCATAGGTGGCAGTATGAGGAAGTCTGTATTGGATACATATGACTACTCTTTTTTTCATAAGCTTGAAAAGAAGACACAGATTAGAGATAATATTTTTGGTAAAACTTCCCAGCCCTAAGATCAGGGATACTTAACGCTGTCAGACAGTATTACTGGAAGAGGGACACTGCACTTTTCAGCTTTCACAAATACTTTACACACCTCTCCTTGGGCCTCCGTTTAAAGCAAAGGCAGATCTGGTCCTCCATTTACAGGTCCCCAGGCTGTTTGCACCATGTAACTGCTGTCACGGGCCATTTTGTAGAAATAAGGCCTGTGATTGACTATAGTGGTCACTCAGCACAAACAGAACTTCACTAGTGATGTCAGCCGGGGGACATATAGACAGGATACGGATCCTGCACCTACCGAAAACATTAGCCCAGGGAGAGTAGCGTTCTTTTTTTAAGGCCATTATAGGTGCGCTAGAAATGCAAATGTACGTGACATCTCATTTGGAACATATTATGACCAGTGTTATTAGGAACCTGCCCCGATTAACATAACTTAGAAACCATATAATCCATGGTCACAATAAATCTACTGGGACGACCATTTCCAGTGGGATCCTGAACAGGGAAGACCCATCTATGACATCCACATACCCTAACAAGACACTTGAGTATTTTCAGGACCCCAGAGAAAGTGAGCAACCATCATGATGCGAGTGTGAGGTGCGAGTCATATATTAATCATTTATTGCATATCCTGTAGATATGTAATCGCGTTGAAGATGGGAAAACTCCTTGAAATCTTTATTAAAATCTGAGAAAGACTGGAGCTAGATGGTGATCTTCACACAGTAACATCACTGCCTCCTGGGGTGAAAATATTAAAACACACTGTCAGTAAACAGATTTCTAAAAGAAAAAAAAAAATTAAGAGATTATAAAGGGCCTTACAAACTAAGGGTAAAGTTACACAGAGTGTTTTGCAGGTGGATTTTTGAGACAGAATCTGCCTAAAAAAACAAAACACCTCCCAACTCTCCTATTCATTTCAGTGGGAGACAGGCAGTTGATCTTTCCTCATTCTGTTTTTTTCTCAAAATCTGCCAACATAAAAAAAAAACAAACACTTTTTAACTTACCCTAAGGCCGGTTGCAGACGACCGTGGTGTGGGTCAGTGCGATATCCGTGTAATTCACGATCGCACACTGATCTATTCTTTTCTATGGTCCCGTGCACATGACTGTGACACATGCTGTATGCTCAGTGGGAGCCATACCAAACATCAAAACAGGATCCTGAGCATTGCACATAGGTATCTGTTTGGGGTCATTCACACAGCAGAAAATAAAGATCCCTCTTCACTTCCCAGCTACCTACGGCAGAATGGCGATGTAGAGCATCAGCATTCCATCGTGGCTTTCTGCCAAGGTGAATGGACAGGTCAGCAGGGAGTCTCAGGCAGCGGGTCCATAGCTAGATCAGCCATGGCATCCGCAACAAGATCAAGCAAGATGCTTGTTTTTTCAGCATCTTGCTGTGAAAAAAAATGCATTGAAAAAAATTGCAAAAAAAAATTGCATTGAAAAAAAATGGGAGGCACAATCTGAGCAGAATCTGCTGCTGAATTCCTACATGTGAACAGCACCTAAGTCAGTTAGTGGACTGAGCAGAATGTGTGACCACCACTGTGTTCAACTATAATAATAGAGTAAAAAGAACATAGGACCCCTCTTCTACTGATACCTACGGGTCCCACTGGTGGGGCCTACAGCAATAACACATTTATTAGCTAATAGCTTCTGCCCGTGACTTCGTCTGCGGGTTGTTGTTGGCGAGCCGCTTCTAATTAGGCAAATGTGGTTGGCGGTGATCCGCCTGCGTCCGCGTGTCGGCTCTGCTACATCTGTGCATATGCGCAGCAGCTCCAAATTTGACACAGTTCGTCCTTCCCCCCCAGCACAGTCCAAAGACCACATGCCCCTGTGTTACGCACACACACTGCTAGCGCGCTGCCTCAGCTCTGCTACATCTGCAGATTTTGAATACAGGGCTTGTGTCGCGTAAGAGTGTCTGAGCAGCTTGTGTGTTAGACATGGCTGAACAGCTGTTGCTGAAATGTGCAACAGTTCTCCCCCCTCCGAGGCAGAACAACAGATTCCCCGTTCTACTTACTGAAACTCTACAGCTGATATACTCCTGTTGTCCACACACAGCCTGTATGTTCTGTAGTCTCCTGATCCTCTATGAGACTCCATTTTCTTCAGCTTTCACACTGTCTGGCTGCCTCCAGTTTAGCTCCGCCCCCAAATTAGCATGCATCTCCGCCCACCACATAGCGTGATCCTATGGGATGGCTGAAGGGGCTGTGATGACGTCATCAAAGGTCCTCAAACGTAGTGTGTGTCTAAATTCGTGCTTAATGGTCATGTTGTGATGTCATTTAAAAGCAGCCTATATTTTAATCGGGGTTCCTATATATGCATGTGCTAAATTTCAGCCAAATCCGTTCAGCCGTTTTTGCGTGATTGAGTAACAAACATACAAACTTGCACATTTATAATATTAGTAGGGTAGGATCCCGTGTAAAGGCAATACCCAACAGACCCTATTATGAGCATTGGAGGAAAAAAAATAGTTATGAGAATGTAAATTAAATCATTGGAGAGCTGAAAAAAAAAACCAGACATCAAAAAAGAAAAAGTCAGCAAAAAAACAATACACATGAAAAATTAATGACAGCCACTGGTATAGACTGAACTGACACCTATAGTTAGAAGTTAAGAGTGCGGCAGATGGACACAGACTAATGATGTCATTCCCCATTATCTTTATGTCACAGTGATGGGTATGAAAGGAGTGCAGGAGCAACGAAACCATATTTGTTGTAATTCTTTGTTTTACATTTTTATGTATTCCTGTTATTATGGCTGCAGGAGAGATAAGATAATATTTGTTATTCCAACATCTATACACAGGTCACTCATAACAGTGATCTAAAGGATCAGGCCATTAGATGCCGAGTAGTAGTGATCTGCATACAGAGTAACCCAGGGAGCGAATACATCAGATGCTCCCAGCACCCTGCCCTATGTTACTGGAGGAAGTCAGTGATGTCATCACAATGTCACATGTCTCCATAACAACAACACCAAGATGGGGAAATTGTTTCCCCATTGACCCCTAATGTTAAAATTTGTGGCCAGTTTGAGCCCAGTGTTTAGTGCTTGTCTATGTCAGGGCACAGTGTTTGGACAATCTCAATGACAGTGCAATGATCTGCAGTGTATAGAGGATAGGAATAGGCATGTAGCAGTCTGGAATCTGTAGTGCCAGTCACATTGTATCTGTAGCAGAGGGATGTGATCCACTTGGATCTACCGTCACTATCTAAATAGTATACATTACTAAAATTGTATTTAGGTTCCTTGAAGAAGTTGGAACTGTGGCCTTCAGAAATCATAGCAAACTGCACTTCTTTAGTCATTTTACTTGTGTAAAGCCTTACACATTGTCCGGTGACCCAATACACATATATTACACATATATTACCATACTTTCTCCTCCATCACACAATAATCTATCAGGCTTCCCGGCTGAATATACATACAACGCCATATGAATCCTCCAGGCTGCCATAAACAGCTGCAGTTTATACTCTGCAGGTACATTACCCAACATTGCTCTGTTCGCAGGTCAGTACTACTAGTAAAGGGAGTGACAATATATATAAGCCATGCATCGGGGACTTATATGTAGGCAGATCCCTATACAAACAATACACAATACAATGGATTCAGTTATGATCATACAAGCCTGATGATGTTTCCAAGTTGATGATCTGTCACATCACCAGGATCCACCTCAGCAGGTAGAGCTTAGTACATATGTGTATATGTACATGTATGTAAGTTTAGGATGGACCCAGCAGATGTTCAGGTGGTAGCATTTCTTACCATGGCCTCCACCACATCAGTACAGGTAAGAGGACATGTCATGATGTAGCATACAGCTGACAGCAAGGATCCTCTGCACCTGCTGCAGATATGTAAACAGCCATCATATAACATAGGCCAGGACACTCACCGATTGCCAGGGCACAGTTATCCTTGATAGCCCTGTGCTTGTTGCCAGTGGCTTCCTTCAGCAGCTTTCTCAGAATCTCTTCCATGTTTCCAGGCTGTGATAGGGATGATGATGCTAAGCCCAGGGTTTAATGATGTCCCAGCCCCCTCTCATAGGACGTCTCAGTGCGCAGCATCCCTGGCTCCCAACTGCTGATGAATCATCTCATGGCTCCATAGAGGCTCAGCCATCGCAGCTGAGCGGCAGGGGGCAGCTCGTGCTCATGGAGGGGCGGGAGGGGTGGAGGGAAGGCTCCCCCCGCTAATTATTCTATTAGGAAATCCTCGCTCAGTCTTTTACAGCAGAGAAGAAACCATTGAGGAGGAGGAGGAGGGAGCGGCGCGGGATTTCCTGTGGGAGGATTGTGTACGTATTGGCTGTGGGATCTAGGTGTGTGCCTGAGCATGCTCAGGAGGACGGCACCTGCCGGGGTATCCGTGTACAGGCTGCACACCCTGCTAATAATGGACAGATAGAGTCATTCATTATATACTATTAACCAAAACATACTGTCGGCTCCAACTAGAGTACCCCCAGAGTCAGGGTCCCCAATACTGCACCAAGGCAAAGGCTCTAGTCAGCCACACCGCACAGAAACCACAAGAGCAAATGTACCAGCCCTGTAACTTTGTAATCTGCAGGCTGTCAGCTTGTACAGCAGATTTGTTATGGCAAAGGTGAGAGTGCAGACCCCCCCCCACCACCTCCTATTTCAGCAAGGTTTGCCATCCATGACATCAGAGTAAGGCTGGGTTCACACCTACACTCAGTGGGCATTTGGGTATTCTGTTAAAGTGCATTCACACAGAGGAAAATGGTACTGACTTTGGTGTGGAATCCGCCTCATTCAGCGCTGAAAAAAATGCCTCCCAATGACGTCAATGGAAAAGGAACAAATTAAAGTCAATGGGAGGCTTTTTTTTTCAGCGCTGAACCTGATGCGGATTGCACACCAAATTCAGCGCCATTTTCCTCCGTGTGAATGCACCATTACCCATTCTGCTTTAAAAATGCAAGCAGCACTTTTCTCTCAGCATGTTTTGTGCAGAAACCACACGGACCCCATTATAGTCTAACCACTAACCACAGTTAACCACTTTTTAATGCGTTCAGTATTCCATTCGGGGGTCCCCGAGCGAACTCTATACAACGGAATGTGAACTGGCCTCTATGTTAATGGACCTTAGCTTTGTCCATGTACCATACACACGGCCATGTATTATCAGAGGGCTGTGAGCAGGGACAAAAGACAGGACCTATTCCTGTCCATTTTGTAGTCCGAACTCATTACATAAAGTGACTGTGTTAGTGGTTGGCATCCGTGAGCCATAGGTAGATGCAGACTTTTTTTGCATGTAGCCTAAGCCCCTGAAGAACAATCAGAAGCAGAGTCATCCTGTAGGAACTCCGTCTTTAAAGGGGCTGTATCAGCAACATTATGCTGATAGAGACCCACATATGCGTGAATAGCCTTTATTATATTAAACTACCCCCCCCCCCCATTTTAAAATAAAACCCTAAAAAAGAATATGTTGTACTTATCTATCGTGCACGGTGGGCAGGCATTCAGGGTCCGACGGCATCTTCAGCCACGCCTCCTCTTCCAGCAATGTCCTCGGGTCCCGTCTTCCTCAAGACGCTCGCAAACTGCCATTGATAAATAATGTCGCGGGTGCATGCGCTGTGGCAGTAGTAGTAGGATATCGCTGGAAGAGGAGGTATGGTAAGTACAACATATTCTTTTTTAGGGTTTTATTGTAAAACTGGGGGGTAGTTTAATATAACTTTAGCGGTGCCTGAATAGCCTTTTTAAAGGCTATTCACGCATATGTGGGGCTCTATCAGCATGATTTTGCTGATAGAGCCCCTTTAACCCCTTCCCGACATGCGCCGTAATAGTACGGCGCGTGTCGGGTCTGTAACTATGGCGACCGCCCGGGAGCCGGGCGGCCGTCATAGCCGCCGGGTGTCTACTGCTTTAAGCCCCCGGACCGATCGGAGGCATTAACCCCTCCGGCGCTGCTGTCAAAGGCGCCGGAGGCGCCATCTTCCCAGCGGCGCATGGGCGCCGCCATTTTGGCAGGGATCGCCGGCTCCTGGAGCATGCTCCAGGGCCGACCCCCCCCCGTTGCCATGACAGCCGGGAGCCTTGTTAAAGGCTCCCAGCCGATCTGCAAATTCTCTCTTTTGCAGGCTGGTGTATACAGCCTGCAAAAGAGATGATGATTTTTTGCAATGCATTAGCATTGTAATGCATTGCATTAGTGATCAGACCCCCTGGGGTTCAACACCGCTAGGGGGTCTAATAAATGCAAAAAAAAAATAAAAAAAAAATAAAAAAATATAAAAATTATTAAAAGTTCAAATCACCCCCCTTTCCCTAGAACAAATATAAAAGTAGTTAAAAACTGTGAAACACATACATGTTAGGTATCCCCGCGTCCGAAATCGCCCGCTCTACAAATCTATAAAAATATTTTTCCTGTTCGGTAAACGCCGTAGCAGGAAAAATAGTCAAAAGTGCCAAACCGCCATTTTTTCACTGTTTTAATTCTGATAAAAATTTGAATAAAAAGTGATCAAAGCAATAACATTTCCCGAAAATGGTAGAACTAAAAAGTACACCCGGCCCCGCAAAAAAAGACGCCCTATGCATCCCCGTACACCTATGTATAAAAAAGTTACGGCCGTCGGAATATGGCGACTTTTAGAAAAAAAAAATTTTAACACCGTTTTGGAATTTTTTTTAGGGGTCAAAATGTAAATAAAACCATATAAATTTGGTATCCCTGGAACCGTACCGAAACACAGAATACAGGGGACATGTCATTTTGGCTGCACAGTGAACGCCGTAAACCAAAGCCCGTAAGAAAGTCGCAGAAATGCATGTTTTCTTCAAATCCACCCCATTCTGAATTTTTTTCCTGCTTCCCAGTACATTATATAGAATAATTAATGGTGGCATCATGAAGAAAAAATTGTCCCGCAAAAATTAAGACCTCATATGACTCTGGGAGCGGAGAAATAAAAAAGTTATGGGGTTTAGAAGGAGGGGAGTCAAAAACGAAAATCAAAAAATGCCATCGGCGGGAAGGGGTTAAAACATTAAGCCCTAATAAGAAATGACCATTGACTCAGCCAGAACTACCGTAAATCACTCAGTAGTGACTTCAGGAGTTTCCTGAGTTCATACATTACTGAGACAGCTTGTTCAGCCCTTTAGTATAACACTTCCGTGGTAAGTACAAAGGAAAGCCTGGTATTCCTCTTCTTTCATTTCCACTTTCTCTGAATAACAGCAGCGAAAATGTCTCAGGAATTAGGTAAAGTGTGTGGAAAATCTAAATCTGCAAACACTATTCTCTGATCTTAGGTTAGATAGTCACATTCTTGGAACCTAGTTACTATTTAGAGGGGACCTGTCACATGTCTGAGAAGCCTAATGGTAACAATGTGTAACATAATGAAGAAGGTCTTGTACATTTTGGAGATTGTGTAGGGAGGTAGCATGAAATTGCCAAAAAGAAAGCAGAGGTATGTCCATGTGAAAGTCACAGTCAAATCAAGGAAGTCACCCCAAATAGGGGGTAATCCAGGAGTGCAAGCCAAGGTAGGAAACCAGGAGTTCCGCAAACAGGGTAAGGTACTGAAAATAAGTTCTGAGAACACAGAGCCTTATTATTGAGGAGTATTTTTATCCACTGAGTATGAAGTACACAGCAACGGAAAGAAATGATACGTAGGCATAATAATGCTAAGCAGACTATTTAAGCAGAGAAACCCTTTTTTTTTTTTTTGCAAACAGAATTTTGAGGCAGAATCCACCTCAAAAACACCTCCCAACTCTCTCATACATTTCAATGGGAATCAGGCAGATTTTTTTTTCTAACTGATTTTTCAAGCAGTGTCTGCCTTGCAAATCCATTGAAATGAATGTGAGGCAGAAAAAAAATGCTAGCTAGGATATTTCATTTTTTTGCAAAAACAAAAGTTCCAAAATCATGCTGCAAAACAATGCTAGTGTTTTTTTTTTCTGCCTTCCATGGTTTAAAATGTTGACCAGTGTAGGACTGAGATGCCTAGGGCCCACAGATAGGACCCCTGCAGACTTGATGTACCAAGACAGCACAGCTACAGATAATGACAATGCCTTGCTGCTCACCTTCCATACTATACGCACCTCTGAACTACCTAAACCCACAGCTACACTCTTTATGGCATGCTAGCAGTGGGGCTCCAGAAATTGTTAACTTTACCTGTAGCTGCACTGTCCTGGAAAAGATGGTGTGCAGAGGTCTTGGCTTTCGGACCCCCACAGATGTAATATTGATGGCCTATCCAAAAGACAGGCCTCAAAGTTAGAAAGATGGATAAACTCTTTAAAGAGGATGTACAGGAACTGGAGCAAACCCATGTGGCAGGAGAGGTGTAAAAATAACAAAACGTGAATAATTCTCACCTGTCCCCAGTACTCCATTGTCCGCCACCAGTGTCCATAAGTATTGTGCCAACACCTTCTTGCTGGGAGTCCTGCAGGGACAGGGATGTTTATTTGTTTTTGTTTTTTTATTTTACACCTCCGTGGCCCAATTTATGGAAATCTCTTTAAAGCGGTTGACACGGCCTGATTTCACCGGTCTCCCCCATACTGTATGGGGACCACAGATGGGGCCATTATATTGAGTGGGGGCGGTGATCAGGTTAACATTCTGTTGGAGGGACATTAAAGTGTGTGGGGAGAATAATAAAGCGGTTGCCGGGTTTATTTTTTTTTTATGATCTATGCTCAGGATAGTCCAGAAATACCTAATTGGTAGGGGTCTAAATACCTAATTGGTAAAGGCCATCAGCTTTATGGAGCTGCTTTGGGCGCCTGACCTGTACACAATACGGGGCCGGAAGCAGAAAGCTCTGCTACACCTCAGGGTAAGTTCACATGGGGTCTTTTGGATCGGAACCTGAGACGGAGGCCGCCTCAGGTTCTGATCCAAAAACCAGGTAGCCGCAACTGAAATCTGGTGCATTGCACCGGCATCCAGCCACGCACTCCGCTCCGGATTAGGCCCAATGAATAGGCCTAGTCCGGAGGAAGATGTGTCTTCAGGTCGAATCACGAGGCAACTCCGCCTGAAGAATGAGCATCTCGCTTCTTTTTTCTGGGAGCTGGAAGAAACAGCTCCCAGAAAAAAGACCTGAGCGCCTCCCATTTTTTTGGTCACGGTTTTGAAGCGAATACAGCCTCAAAACCCTGACCAAAAACTCCATGTGAACCTACCCTTACGCTGGGTTCACACCAGCACCTGAACTCCATTTTCTGGTTTCTGTCTTCTGCATGCAGAAGATGGAAACCTGTCATGCCGAGTCCAACTGTGAGCGCTGGTGAGCGTTTTCTGCGCTCTGCAGCGAAACCGTCTTTTTAAAACCGGACACAGAGTACTGCATGTCCTACTCTGTGTCCGGTTTTAAAAAAACGGTTTTGCCACGGAGCGCATAAAACGCTCACCGGCATACACAGCCAGAGACTTTTCAAGCCCATTCAAATGAATGGGATTGAAACATGCCGTCAGGTATTCATCTCCTGAATTAGGAAGCTTTTTTTGGACCTTGCCGCGTTTTTTGTAGCTTTTTTTGGAGCGTCCTTTTTGTAAAAACCGCTTCAAAAAAGCCAGGCTGTTTTCCCCTCTCGTAAAGTGAATGGGCCAAAAAAAGCGACACTTTTTTTTGCAAAAAAACGCGTGGAAAAAAATGTGCGTTTTTCGCCTCCCATTCACTTTTATTGCTTTCTTCAGACGGAAAACGCCTGAAGAAAGGTCATGTCGCTTCTTTTTTTCTGCTAGCAGAAAAAAAAGCTAGCAGTCTACATAGACCACTATTGTAAAGGGGTGGATTTTGAAGCGAAATCCGCTGTCAAAATGACACTGGGTTCACACCTGCGTTCATGTCTCCGTTCTATGGTTTCCGTCTTCTGCATGGCAGAAGACGGAAACCATAGACCGGGTCCGGCCGTGCGCGGCGGTGAGCGTTTTAGGCTCTCCGCCGCGAAACCAGATTTTTTTATCCGGACACAGAGTAGTGCATGTCCGACTCTGTGTCCGGATTATAAAACCCGGTTTCGCGGCGGAGAGCGCAAAACGCTCACCGCCGCTCACAGCCGGACAGCTTTCTCACCCATTCAAATGAATGGGTGAGAAAGTCTCCTGCAGGCTTCCGTCTCCTGCATCTGTTTTATGCAGGAAACGGAAACCTGCAATAAGGACACATGAACGCAGATGTGAACGAGCCCTTAGCCTCTTTGCCCCCCCGTGTGAACTGCATTGATTTTCATTTTATGGCATTCATTGCACAGCCAAAATGAGATACCACCTGTATCATATGTGTCAGTATGATTAAAGAGATACCAAACCTATGAATCTCAGCAAATTCTACAACATAAAAAAAAACAACTGTTTTTCTGCAACATGGGGCCACAGCCATATAGTTTATTGTTTTGTTTTTTACGTTTTATCACGTTAAAAAACAAACAAACTTAGAAACATCGAAAAAAAATTGGAGTCACCTTATTCTGACACTTGTAACTTCTTTGTATTTCCATGTATGAACCTGCATAAGGCATGTTTTATTGTGGGGCCAGATGTACTTTTTATTTATATCATTTTGGGGAATATATATTGTTTTGATCATTTTTTATTTACATTTTTATGGGGGGAGGGGCAAAAAAAACTGTGGTAGTCTTGTAGGGAAAAAAGGGGCAATTTAGATTTCTTTTTAATTTGTTTTGTATTTTCATAAACTTTTATTTTTAAAATAACCCCAGGGGGTCTGATCACTTATACAATGCATTGTAAAATCCCTATGCTTGTATTACAGGCTGGCCGCCATATATCATAGTAGTAATAATACCGTAATAGTACAGCAGATGTCAGGGAAGGGTTCAATGAAACACCTGGTTTACTGGCTGCTAGTATATAGGTGAGATGCTTAGTAGCAGTGGCGTAACTACCGCCATAGCAGCAGAGGCAGCTGCCACAGGGCCTGGGACATTAGGGGCCTGGTGACAGCCGCTACCGCTGCTATCATTATACTCGGGGGGGGGGGGTCTTTTCCGACCCCCGAGTATAATGTTCGGTGGACCGGGAGAGGTAAGAAACATAAAAAACACTGTTACTTACCTCTCCACGATCTGGGCAGGCTTCCGCCTAGTCGTCTGAGGTCTCATGACCCTGGCCTGCGTCCCGGGTCATGTGACGTCTGACATCGTTGAAGATGGACTACTTCAGAGGCCGACAGTGTAGGAGACCGGAGATAGGTGAGTAACAGAGGTTTTTTATGTTTTTCTCCCCCCTGGGTCACCGATTATTATACTCTGGGGTCTGAAAAGACCCCAGAGTATAATAATTGTTTATAGGTGTCCACAGTGGGACATAATACTGTGTGCAGGGGCCACTATGGGGTACAATACTGTGTGCAGGGGCCACTATGGGGTACAATACTGTGTGCAGGGGCCACTATGGGGTACAATACTGTGTGCAGGGGCCACTATGGGGTACAATACTGTGTGCAGGGGCCACTATGGGGGATAATACTGTGTGCAGGGGCCACTATGGGGTACAATACTGTGTGCAGGGGCCACTATGGGGTACAATGCTGTGTGCAGGGGCCACTATGGGGTACAATACTGTGTGCAGGGGCCACTATGGGGTACAATACTGTGTGCAGGGGCCACTATGGGGTACAATACTGTGTAGGGGGGCACTATGGGGGATAATACTGTGTGTGGGGGCCACTATGGGGGATAATACTGTGTGTGGGGGCCACTATGGGGGATAATACTGTGTGCAGGGGCCACTATGGGGCATAATAGTGTGTGCAGGGGCCACTAAGGGACATAATACTGTGTGCAGGGGCCACTATGGGGCATAATAGAGTGCGCAGGAATGCATAGGAGGGGGTCAGTTGAGGTCTTCGGTGTCGATCGAGGGGGGCCCCATGTCAAAAGTTCGCCAGGGGGCCCCACCATTCCTACGCCACTGCTTAGTAAAAATGTCCTGCTCGTAGTTCTACTTAAAAACTGCATGCAGTTCTTCAGTGGGTTCTGTGTGAATCCAGCCCTAAATGGTGGGCAGTGCTTGAGGTTACTTAGGTTCCAGCTTCTAGAGCTTCCCTGCTTTGTGTTCATATCTCCGCACACACCCACTTTGGAGTGTACATACACATCTCACACGGGATGAGTCATAGTTTTCCTTCCAGATAAAGCCAGATGCTCAGTTCTGCAAGAAGTCAGACAAATAAATGCTGGCTATGAACACTACATCCTGTGATGTCTCTAATAAAACAATATGCGCAGTATAACAACGTCACAATAAAAACAACACTATTAAAGTGACACTCCCAGGGCTTTATTCTTTTTTGTCTGTTAGAAAGGAACATGATAAAAATTGTAATGGAGGTAGCCATATTCACATGATCATATAAAGTGAGAGGCTGTCAAAAACGGATAGAGCAGTCTGTTTTGTTTTTTAATGCCATTTGGCATCTGTTCAATTTTCTCTTTTTGTTTCTGCCCATTCTGTTTCCTTATGGCAACCGTTTTTTACTATCCATTAGGCACCGTTCACACGAGGCAAGAGGGGGCGGATTTTGGCGCGGAATCCACGTCATAATCCGCCCTCTCACAATGGTGGTCTTTGTAGACCGCTAGCGTTCTTTTTTCCGCTAGCGGCATGTTGCTGCTAGCGGAAAAAAGAAACGAGTTGCCCTTTCTTCAGACGGATTCTGAGGCTGAATCAGCCGCGGTGTCCGCCTCGCGACAGCATCCTCCAGACTAGGCCCATTCATTTGCACTGCAGCGGTATCCGCGACGGAATATGCACACGCGTATTCACGTGTGAACTAGCCCTTAAATAAAATGAATTCATTTCATTTTTTTTTAACCTAACCCAGTGAAAATAGTTAAAATAAGGTCACATGATGAGCTTGATGCCATTATTTCTGGCATTACATTGAGCTTTCTCTGATTCCTTAGCTTATTTGCAATTCTTTCTGGTCTTTGCTAGCTTTGCCTACCTCACCCAGGGAACATATGATAATGCTGTGAGTGTAATCCACTCTAAGTATCACCATATTGAATTCCAAATTATTACAATTGGTATGTGATCCAGCTCAGAGAATCACACAGTCACAACTATATTGTGTGTATAACGGATTCTGTTTAATAGAGGGTAAGTTTTAAATATAGGGTGGGCTATAAGTATGGATATACCCAGATAAAATGGAAGTGGTTGCTGATATCACCTTATCATATTAGTACATGGAAAGAGAGAAACATTTGAGGCCAGGTGATGCTCATGGCGGCCATCTGCAAAGCTTAATGGGAAGTGGGTCATGTGACACATCAAACACATGGAGAATTTCACAAGAAAAACAACAGTGTGCTCATTTTTAATGTAGCTTTATTCATTATCGAGTTATTGACACATTTGTGACATGGAGTAACATCAGTAACCCACTAAAGGATGTGCTCAAAGTGCTGTATGTGCTCAAAGATCCATGGGAGCACTTTGCATTTCCTACATAGATTAGGCATGAGGAAGATAACAGTTTGTTATATCTACAATAAAAGACTTTGTGTTTCACTGCAAAAATAGAGTGTGCAGCAGAATTTTCTTTTTGGGATTCCTACTGGACAATTTCTGCGAATTCACAGGAATTGTTCATCTGTGACTAACTTTGAAAAAAAAATCAGAAGAACTTTCGGTTCGGTCATGGATATAGGCTTCCCTTTTGGAACAATAACCCATGTACATAGTAGGGCTAAGACAACAGCCCGGTCCACACTATTGTCACCTAAGGTAGTGGATCCTAATAAATCACCTGTTATTGGTACCTTTGATTTCCAGAATAAGAACGTCAGAAATATTCTGAAGCGATACTGGCAGATTCTTCTAGCTGATCAAGACATTCATGGCACACTGGCTTCCCATCCTCAGATCGCATACAGACGAGGGCGCAATTTGCAAGATTGACTGGTCCACAGTTTTCTGACAACCAAAAAGGGCATTTAACTGTGGACACTGCAGTATATGTGATTTTATAAATCGGAACAAGAAGTTCAGTAGTGTCTCAACCGGTCTTAAATATAGATGTAGAGACTTTATCAGTTGCACTACAATGGGTATAATTTATCTCGTCTGTTGCCCATGTCCATGAAATCATGTGGGTAAAACACATACAAGACAATTCAGGAATCGAACAGTGGATATTTAGAGGAGGCTCTACGAGAAAATAGATTAAACTTGTAATCAGTGGCGTAACTAGGAATGGCGGGGCCCCGTGGCGAACTTTTGACATGGCCCCCCCGACCGACGCTGAAGACCTCGACCAACTGACCCCTACCACCACCGCCACCCTCCCGCGCATTTCTGCACACACTATATTGGCCTCCATATTGGCCCCTGCACACAGTATTGTGTCCCCATAGTGGCTCCTGCACACAGTATTATGTCCCCATAGTGGTGCCTGCACACAGTATTATGTTCCCATAGTGGCCCCTGCACACAGTATTATGTCCCCATAGTGGCCCCTGCACACAGTATTATGTCCCATAGTGGCCTCAGTACACAGTATTATGTCCCTATAGTGGCCCCTGCACACAGTATTATGTCCCTATAGTGGACACCCATGAACAATTATTATACTCTGGGGTCTTTTCAGACCCCAGAGTATAATAATCGGAGACCCAAGGGGGGGATACAAACATAAAAATCTCTCTTACTTACCTTTCTCCCGACTCCCCTCCTCTCCGTCGGCCATTTTCCGGGACGTCATGTGACAGGGCCCTGCGTCGCAGGTCATATGACGTCACGCAAGTAGGCCGAAGCCTGCGCGGAGCCTGGAGAGGTAAGTAACAGTGTTTTTTATGTTTCTTACCTCTCCGGGCCTCCGATCGTTATAATCGGGGGTCCGAAAAGACCCCCGAGTATAACAGTGCTTGTGGGGCCTGCGGTGTCACTTACCGATCCCGGCCCCTGCCAGGATCGGTAAGTATATGGGGCCCGTTACCGGCTGGAGTAATTCCAGCCGGTAACGGCCTATTAAAAAAAACAAAAAACGCAGCGGTAGCGGCTGTCACCGGGCCCCCTAATGTCCCGGGCCCTGTGGCAGCTGCTACTGCTGCTACCACGGTAGTTACGCCACTGCTTGTAATCTATTTAATATGATAGGCTTGTATTAACCCTTTTGCTTTGTGCCTTTTTGGTTACTCTGCTAATATACTTAGTAACATATACACCATACATGTACAGTGTATTTTATTAAGATTGTAAGTGACAGACCAATGCAAAATAGCAGATAATTGTGAAGTGGAATGAGAATGATGCATGGTTTCAAAATTTTAACCCCTTAAGGACCAGGCCATTTTTTGGTTTCGCATTTTCGTTTTTCCCTCCTCACATTTCAAGAGCCATAACTTTTTCATTTTTCAGTTCACAGAGTCACATGATGGCTTATTGTTTGCGGGACAAATTGTACTTTGTAATGGCATCATTCAATATGCTGTGCAATGTACTGGGAAGCTGGAAAAAAATTCAGAATGAGGTGCAATTGGAGAAAAAATGCATTTGCGCCATTTTCTTATGGGTTTAATTTTTACAGCGTTCACTGTTTGGTACAAATGACATGTTACCTGTGTTCTACGTGTCAGTACGAACGCGGTGATACCAAATTTATATAGTATTTGAAATGTTTTGATACTTTTAAAAAAATGATAAACTTTGCAAAATAGAAAAAAAATTTTGTGTCATCATGTTCTAACACCTGTAACTTTTTCATATTTCCATGTATGGAGCTGGTTGTGGTGTCTTTTTATGCGGGACAAGATGACGTTTCTATTGATACCATTTAGGGAAAGATCTGATGGTTTGATCACTTTTTATTCAATTTTTTATAGGAGGCAAAGTGTTGAAAAAAACGCTTTTTGGCTGTTTTTATTTTTTTTGCCGCTACGCCGTTCGCAGTACGGGATAAATGTTTTAATATTCTAATAGTTCGGGCATTTTGGAGCGCGGGGATACCTAATATGTTTATGTTTAATGTTCTTTAATTACTTTTATAGCTAATCTAGGGAAAGGGGGGTGATTTGAACTTTTATATTTTTTTTATTTTTTTAATATTTTTAAAAACTTTTTTTTTTCTTCTGTTACATTTATGATCAGACCCCTTAGGTACCTTGAAACCTAGGGGGTCTGATCGCTCATACTATTCACTGCAATACTACAGTACTGCAGTGAATAGCAGAATCGCAGCACTTCTATTAGACGATGCCTCTGGCATCGTCTAATAGATCTCGGGCAGAGACAAGCCTGGAAGCCTTCAATAGGCTTCCGGCTGTCATAGCAACTGATCACCGCCCTCATGTGACGTTCAGGAGGGCGGCGATCGGGGAAACATGGCGGCGCCCATGCCGCCTGCGCTGTTTACACGCTGCGGTCGCGTTTGACCGCAGTGTGTAAAGGGTTAACAGCAGCGATCGGCTCGGGCAGCGACCGCTGCTGTTATTGGCAGGTCCTGGCTGTATTATACAGCCGGCATCTGCCGTGTATGGAGCGAGCTCAGCGTGTGAGCTCGCTCTATACATCCCCATGCGACCCATGACGTACAGTTACGTCAAGGGTCGCTAAGGGGTTAATCAATTAATCTGAAAAGTGTGATGTGCAAAAGTATTCAGCCCCCTATATCAATACTTTGCAGAGCCAAGTTTGGCTGCAATTAAAGCTGCTTTTGGGGTATGTCTACCAGCTTTGCGCATCATGGTCAGAATTCCAGGAGAGAAGAGTTACAAAATTTTGAAAGTGAAAGGAATTGGAGGAAAACCAATTATATATGTGTGTGTGTGTGTGTGTGTGTGTGTGTGTGTGTGTGTGTGTGTGTTATACACGTATACGTGTTCTAGGGAATTTGTATTTTTAATACTTTTTTTTACCTTTTTTTTTGCAATTTTTAGACCCCTAAGGATCTTGAACCCCAAGGGGTCTGATCACTAATGCAAGTCATTACAATGCTAATACATTGCAATAGAACATAATTTCTTTTGCAGACTACATAGAGTAGCCTGCAAAAGAAAATGATTCCAGACAGGCTTGGAAGCCTTCACAAGGGTCCTGGCTGTCATGCCAACGGGAGGCCGGCCCCGGAGCTTACTCCAGGTGCCAGTGATCCCCGGCAAAATGGTGTCACCCACGTGCTCTAGCTCAGCTACATCTCCGGTGTAGCAGAAGCGTGCGCTCAACACTGCTACATCTGAGATCGGACTGTGGACCGATCTTAGACTCCGCTTCCTCCGCCACTCAGCTCTGCTACATCTCTGGTGTAGCGCTCAACGCACACTCAGCTCTGCTATATTTCTGGATGTAGCAGAGCTCAGCACACACTCAGCTCTGCTACATCTCTGGTGTAGCAGAGCTCAGCGCACACTCAGCTCTGCTACATCTAGGGTGTAGCAGAGCTCAGCGCACACTCAGCTCTGCTACATCTCAGGAGTAGTAGAGCTCAGCGTACACTCAGCTCTGCTGCATCTCTGGTGTAGAAGAGCTCAGCACACACTCAGCTCTGCTACACATCTCTGGATGTAGCAGTGCGCAGCGCACACTCAGCTCTGCTACATCTCGGGTGTAGCAGAGCTCAGCGCACACTCAGCTCTGCTACATCTCGGGTATAGCAGAGCTCAGCGCACACTCAGCTCTGCTACATCTCTGGATGTAGCAGAGCTCAGCGCACGGCCAGCTCTGCTACATCTCCGGTGTAGCAGAGCTGTGCACTCAACACTGCTACATCCGAGATCAGGCCAGAATGGAGACTGCTGTGGACCGATCTTAGACTCCGCCTCCTCCGGCAGAACCAGCGTTGATTGGCCAAATGCTGTACTCTGTATGGCATTCGGCCAATCAATGCTGGTCAATGCATTCCTATGGGAAAAAGTCAGCTCCTGCATATCGCAAGCTGACAGGGATCCCGACAAGATAGTCGCGTAATACAGGTACTTGGGCATGTTAGATGCCCCCAGGCATGCTTCCTCTACTGTCCCAGTTGCATTCCAGGGTGTTGGCATAATTTCCTGGGGTATCATAGTGGACTTGGTGACTCTTCTGAGTCGAAGTGTAGCTTCCCCTGAAACGAAGCATTTTTCCCCATAGACTATAATGGGGTTCGATATTCGTTCGAGTAGTTGAATATTGAGGGGCTATTTGAAACGAACATCAAATCTCAAATATTTCACTGTTCGCTCATCTCTATTTTTGACTCCCCTCCTTCCAAACCCCATAACTTTTTTATTTCTCCACTCTATGAGGTCTTAATCTTTGCGAGACAAGTTTTTCTTCATGTTGCTACCATTAATTGTTCTGTATAATGTACTGGGAAGCTGGAAAATGTTTTAAAATGGGGTGGATTTGAAGAAAAAATGCATTTGTGCGACTTTCTTACGGGGCTTCGGTTTTACAGTGTTCACTGTGCAGCCAAAATGACGTGATCTTTATTCTGTTTTGGTACGATTCTAGGGATACCAAATTTGTATGATTTTATTTACATTTTTAACCCCTTAACAAAAATCCAAAACTATGTTAAACATTTTTTTTCTAAATGTCTCCATGTTCTGACACCCGTTACTTTTTTTATACTTCCGTGTACAGGGATGCATAGGGTGTCTTTTTTTGCAGGGCCGGGTGTACTTTTTAGTTATACCATTTTGGGGAATTGCTAATGCTTTGATCACTTTAAAAAAAAATTTTTATTAAAGGCAAAATACTGAAGAAACGGCAGTTTGGCACTGTGGACTTTTGTTCCCGCTACGGCGTATACTGTACAGGAAAAATATTTTTATAGATTTGTAGAGTGGGCATTTTCGGACACAGGGGTCCCTAACATGTATGTGTTTCACAGTATTTAACTACTTTTATATGTGTTCTAGGGAAAAGGGGGTGATTTGAACTTTTAATATTTAAATTTTTTTAAAATATTTTTTTTTTTACTTTTTAAAAAATATTTTATTTTGCATTTGTTAAACCCCATAGGGGTCTCGAAGCTTGGGGGGTCTGATCACTAATACAATGCATTACAATGCTAAGGCATTGCAATACATTGCAAAATACTGGCGCTTCTATTGCAATTGCTACCTAGTGTAGCCTACAATAGAAGCAACAGAATGACAGGCTGAGGAGCCTTCACTAGGCTCCCGGCTGTCACAGCAATTTGACGTCGGCCCCGGGTTATTACTCAGGGTGCCGGCGATCACAGCAAAAATGGCAGCGCCCACGCACGAAAATGGCGTCTCGGTCAGCTTTGACCGAGTCGTCGGAGGGGTTAATGCCCCGGATCGGTGCGGGCACTGACCGGGGGCATTAACGCTGGGTGTCTACTGTATGGTGGCCGCCCGTCTCTTGGGCAGCCGCCACACTTAAACACCCGGCAAGGGGTTAAAAAGTACATAAAATTGACTACAACAGCATTGTGAAGATCTTTCACCTTTCTCAAGTTAAATGGCACCAAAGGTAATATATACATAGATAGACAATTCAAGAAAGTGTAAAGAATAGGTGAACCATATGTGATCTTCTAGGAGTCTGCTCTAATCCGCTCTAGCTGCCCCTTTAAAAGGTTCAATAAATAACTTTATCTTCTTTAGTCACTAATGTGCTATGCTTACATTTCTTTGTGATATTGGTGATGCAATCACTCACAATAAAGCATGATTAGTCAAGGATGAGCAGCACGAATACTTTTCGAATAGCACGCTCCCATAGGAATGAATGGATGCAGCTGGCACACAGCCTGTGCCGGCGTCTGGCCGCTTACCCCCCTGTGCGCCAGCTGCGTCCATTCATTCTAATGGGATTGTGCTATTTGAAACGGCAGTTTCGAATAGTACTCGCTTATCTCACTAGATAACATCTCTAGTAGCTAACACCTGCACACTTCCGCTGCCGCTCCTTGTTCTTCTCGGTCCGTGCGCGCCCCTGCCTCCCAGGTTAGTGTTACAGACCTAGGAAGAAGGCGGGGCTTGTAGTTGCTTAGGAGAGTGTGGGCGGGTACTGGGAGGGGAGACGTGAGTGATGCACTCACGTCTCCCCGCCCTGTACCCGCCCACACTCTCCTAAGCAACTACAAGTCCCGCCTTCTCCCAGCATCAGTCACACTAGCCTGGGAGGTGGGGGCGCGCACAGCGCTCTGCTGGCGTGCGCAGAAAGAGAGGAGAGGAGAGAACAACGGCCCGGAACTGGGGAGCGGCGTACACATCGGGAGAGGAGGCAGGAGCAGTTCTGTGTAGGTAAGTGGGGGGGGGGGACTCAGTGGCCGGCAGATTTTCTAATAACTTCACAGTGTGCAGGCTTCAATTTTTGGACTCCACGCTGTGTAGTGAACTGGATCGTTTTTTAAAATCCGATCTTCGATTATTAAAAAAATCCCATTGACTTGCATTGGGATTGGAATTGGGATCGGGTTCGAATGGAAAATGATCGGAAATTGGATTTTAAAATTGATCCTGAAATCTCAAGATCGGCTCAACCCTAGTTGTTACTTTACCAGAGGACGACAACAGATCTGGCATACAAGCTGCAACAGAAGTGTGAACATGACCTAATGAGGAGAGTGCTACACAGAAACTCCCCAACAGAATTTGCAAGTGTCAGTCCATTATTAGGTTTAGTAACCAAAGAAAAAATTGCAGGATATACTACATTTTTAAAATATACAGTGACATGAAAAATTAAAAATAAAATCATCACGAATTCCTAAAAACTATGTTTCACATAAAAACTAAGTTTACAAAATAGGCCATTTTTGGTGACAAATCCCCCTTAAAGTATAAATATTGTTGCACACACTCTTGTTTCTTGTGATGAATAAAGTGTTCTTTTATTCATACATTATTCCGTGACAGAAAAGGTGCTTAAGGGCGGGTTCACATCTGCGCTCATGCGCGCTTTAAGCAATCCTGCTGGGTTTCCATCTTCTGCCCCGAGAAACTGGACAGGGGACAGAAACCCGGCAGTCAGTTTTCAAACCCATCCTGCTTGTCCAACTTTGTGTCCGGTTAAAAAAAACGGTTTCACCGCGGACAGGTACAAAACGCTCACGGGCGCTCACTTTTCAAACCAATTCACTTGAATGGGTTTGAAAACTGACTGCCGGGTTTCTGTCCCCTGTCCAGTTTCTCGGGGCAGAAGAAAGAAAACCCAGCAAGATTGCGTAAAGCGTGCACGGGCGCAGATGTGAACCCTCCCTAACATATACATTCATTAACAATGCCATACTATGTAGTATATGGTAGAGTGGAGCTATAGATCAAAAATTGCAAAGGTTTCGTCAACTGGCCTTCATATGGATAGATCCATCCACTGGAATAAGGGAAATAAAGGGAAATAAAGTCTTTCCTTAGCACTCCAGCTAATAGGCTATTACCTGCACGCGTAATCCCTGCAGGTAACTGGCCCTATTTGCTTACTGATCCCCATTCCTGCCTATAATATATGAGTCAGAAAAAACAAGAAGTGAACGAAAAACAAAAAAATTTATTGATACATTTTTTAATCATTATAAATTATAATAATTTGTCAATCAAAGCAAACTCTTAGGCCGGGTTCACACGGAGTTACGTGCCGCGAGATTTGGCACGTAGACGCCGCGTGACCCTTTGCGTGCCGTACACGCTCCCATTGAGTTCAATGGGAGCGGGGAGCGTATGCGCCGCGCTAGTTTGCGGCCGTGAATAAATGCACGGCCGCAAACTAGCACGGCGCATACAATCCCCGCTCCCATTGAACTCAATGGGAGCGTGTACGGCACGCAAAGGGTCACGCGGCGTCTACGTGCCAAATCTCGTGGCACGTAACTCCGTGTGAACCCGGCCTTAGATGAGATCTTCATAGAGTCTCCAGCCTGGCAGATCAGGATGATGCAAATCTGGAGATGATGTTCTTGTCTCCCTGATGTTCTGGAGTCATCATGATCTGGCCAAGTTGGGTATTAAATTATTCAATCAACGTTCACTCCCCAGCAGCATAGCATTACTCTAAGGAGCCATGATGGACGGGCCTCTGCTGTTGTGGGGTTTCTGTTGCTCCTGCAGCATTTTGGTATCCACCATTTTCCTTCGGATGTTATTGATTCGCGTCTTGGACATGCTGCTTTCACCTGATCCTTCATAAGATCGTTCAAAGGAGCCTGCACTGTCTCGTAGATGTCCTCACTTATGCTATCTCGAGCTTCCTCCTTGTTGTCCTCTTCCTCATACATGCTGTCAGAATCAAAGTAATATTGAGGTGTTCTTATCTCACTGGAATACAATGACACCTCTTCCATGTCATCTTCCATTTCCTCCTCCTCTTCAATTATGGTCTCCAGATAGGGCCAACGTGAGATCTTTCTAAAGCGATAAGGCTTGAACGCTGGCTTTGCATTCTTGACCATGAATGTCCGTTTTTGGTCAGGAAACGCCTCCATATTCTCCATACTCACTGATATGTTTATACTGCAACTTCTCAACTACACCAACAACTGTAACCCTCAAGGGAATGTCCGTGCGGGCCCTTTATATAAGGTCCGTGAAGTCATAACATTCTAGCAGAGCTAACAATCCGCAACATTCCGTGACATCTGCAGATTTTTTATTTTGAACATTATATCTTTATTAAATAACAGCATAAAACCACAGCAGATCTGTTACATAATAAGGAATCAAAATAATGAATATTCTGTCAAGGGGTAGATTTACTGACGTCTAAGGTTTAGGGAGCGTTCACACTACCGTCGGCGTCCGACAGCTAGTGTCCGCTGCTAATGTCCGTGCAAAATCATGTGCAGACATTAGCATCAGACACTAGCTGTGTCCATGACATTTTGCATTGATTTAAATGGACATCGGGTGCGTTCTTTTACTGTCTGTGGGTGTCCTTAACTGTCCGTTCCCAAAGATGTCCGACTTTTCAAGCAGACAGCAAAAACCTACATATCGGGTTTTGCTGTCCGCTTGAAAAGTCAGACATCTTAAGGAAAGGACAGTTAAGGACACCCACGGACAGTAATAGAACGCACCCGATGTCCATTTAAAGAGGACCTTTCATCAGATTGGGCACAGGCAGTTCTATATACTGCTGGAAAGCTGACAGTGCGCTGAATTCAGCGCACTGTCGGCTTTCCCAATCTGTGACCCGGGTAAAGCGCTATCGGTCCCGGTACCGTAGCGCTTTACAGTCAGAAGGGCGTTTATGACAGTTAGCCAGGGACGCCCTTCTGCCCAGCGGCGCCTATCGCGCTGTACTGTGGAGCGGGGAGAAACTCCCCCCTCCCTCTCCTGATAATACTCGTCTATGGACGAGCTGTGTGAGCAGAGGGAGGGGGCGTTCCTCCCCGCTCACACAGCACAGTGCGATAGGCGCTGCTGTGCAGAAGGGCGTCCCTGGCTAATGGTCAGAAACGCCCTTCTGACTGTAAAGCACTACGGTACCGGGACTGATAGCGCTTTACCCGGGGCACAGATCGGGAAAGCCGATAGTGCGCTGTATTCAGCACACTGTCAGCTTTCCAGCAGTATATAGAACTGCCTGTGCCCAATCTGATGAAAGGGGCACTTTAAATCAATGCAAAATGTCACGGACACAGCTAGTGTCTGATGCTAATGTCCACACAAGATTTTGCACAGACATTAGCAGCGGACACTAGCTGTCGGACACGACGGTAGTGTGAATGCCCCCTAAGTCTTAAACCGCATCAGATTTACCAAGGTGCTTGTTGTTGTCTCATGTATTGTTGCACTGTCTAGTTTACAATACTCCACTTATTATTTGGCTTTAAAGTTCTTGCCACACTTTTTGTGCATTTTAGGCCACACCCCTTTCTCAATAGGTCACGCCCCTTTTTGCATTAATTAATAAATGTGAAGCATGACATGTTAGACTGATTTTGGTTCAAATTACAACATTTTGTTTAATAAATCTCCAGTAAAGTCATCAGATAACATCAATCCAACATAAAGAGGTATCTAAAATAATTGAGTAGAATCAGGTTCCACCATATCAATGTGCTCTCCATATAGCATAGTGCCCCATTAGTGCCCCCATACAGTATAATGCCCCATTAGTGCCCCCGTACAGTTTAATGCCCCATTAGTACCCCATATATTATAATGCACCATTTGTACCTACTATGCAGTATCGTGCCTAATAAGTGGCCCAATACAGTATAAGGGTGCATGCACACTACGTAACGCCGGGCGTGTATGAGAGCCGTACACGCCGGCATTACGGCAGACTGCCGAACACTTCCCATTCACTTCAATGGGAGCGCTCGTAAACGCCGCTGTTACGAGCGCTCCCATTGAAGTGAATGGGAAGTGTTCGGCAGTCTGCTGTAATGCCGGCGTGTACGGCTCTCATACACGCCCGGCGTTACTCAGTGTGCATGCACCCTAATGCTTTATTAGTCCCCCATGCAGTATAAAGCTCCATGGTGTCTGCCACACAATATGATGCCCCATTAGTACCCTCATAAAGTATAATGCCACATTTGTACCTACTATGCAATATAATGCCTCATTAGTGCCCCCATACAGTCCAATGTTACATTAGTGCCCCCTACAGTTTAGTGCTCCATTTATACCATCTATACAGTATAATGCCCCAATAGTGCCCCCAATACAGTACAATGTTCCTTTAGTGTCTGCTGTACAGTATAACGCCCTATTAATGCCCCCACACAATATCAGGACTATTTTACTACCTTTATGAAAACCCGATACAGTCAGATTCTTTGTGGGACATATTAAACAATACATATGCTATGCAGCAGAGGGCAGTACAGGTACGTAAAAACTTCAACAAATTCTTTTCTACAGCTATTGAAAGCATCCAGCAGACATTTTATACACATGATTAACCAAGACTAGGTGATACGATACTGAAGTATTGCACTTTAGTATCAGTAAGAATACTCTGTTGCAATCTAGTGTATTGCATAGCAACACATAAATACATAAATATGAGTTAAATACTGTAGACTTTTAACCATTGGTTTACACAGAACTATATGAAAAGACGGTAAAAAAATTCTGCTCTTACTGGCCAAGGACCCAGGAGACGTCCAGATATAAAATTTAACTTTTATTCATAACGTATAAAACAGTTACAAAAAGTAACCATGGAGTTAATAGAGTAGAAGAGTGCTACGCGTTTCGGTACACAAGTACCTTCGTCATGGCATACCAACATACTAAACTCCAGGCTATTTAAAACACATAAGCACTAAAAAACTCCGCCCTTAATTGTTAACCCACTATTAACCAACTACTAATGTAATACAAGGAAAACCTGAACATGATATAAAGAACACATCATTGACATTATTCTTATTTGTTATACATAACATGATTTTAATACAGTATATGTTCCTCAATATTGCATTTACCTCCATGTTATGGTCATCCCCAGCATCCAGAATGCAAGAAAACATATCTCCTTGTCTATATCCTCTCAAGTCACGTAATCGCATCAAGCATCACGTGACTCCTATTCA
This sequence comes from Leptodactylus fuscus, assembly GCF_031893055.1. Taxonomy (NCBI): domain Eukaryota; kingdom Metazoa; phylum Chordata; class Amphibia; order Anura; family Leptodactylidae; genus Leptodactylus; species Leptodactylus fuscus. The sequence goes on from NC_134267.1 coordinate 88,166,020, forward strand.
TTCATATTGCCACGGAGGAGACTGCCCCCTTCTAATCGCCTATCACATGACCGGAGAAAACATCACATGATGTAAAAAGCTATATTTTTAGTGTGTGAATAAAATACATGTCCCGCATTATCCCACACAAGCTAATTTGTGAATATGTTACATGTATCAAATATGTCTAAGTCCCATAAGAATGGAAATATATTAACACTAAGTCAATTAACAAAGGAACAACTTATTAGGGTACAATGAAAAGTCTTTATTCAATAAATATACGACAAATCAGAACGTATATTCAATCCCTGCGGGGATCTAGTGCCTAGGCACATAATCCAATGTGCTTCTCGCAATAACACTTTCTTTTTCCAGTCTCCTCCACGCAGCGATCTATGGACCTGTTCGATAGCATAAAATTTGAAACATGTTAAATCACCATGATGGATTGTCAAAAAATGTCTAGATGCATTAGAAATGCCATCTCCACTTCTAGCATTATTGCAATCGGATATGTGTTCTGCCATTCTGATTTTGAGTGACCTAGTGGTACAACCTACATATAACAGATCACATTGCGTGCATTCAATAATATAGATCACATGGGTGCTATTGCAGTTTAAAAACGTTTTTATGTCATACGAACGTTTTCTATCGCTACTTTGGAAAGTTTTGGTTTTCTTACCATATTTACACATATTGCAGCGATTACCACCACATGCAAAAAATCCTGTTAAATCCAACCATGTTCTTGTACCACTTCTGTCTTTACTGCAAAATCTACTAGGGGATAACATATCACCAATGGTCCGCCCCCGTTTTGCTACAAAGCGTATTCCTTCATCCAATATTTTATCCGTAATTTCATCAACCATTAGCAATGGTAAGTTTTTTAAAAAAATATTAATAACGTCCGTGAACTGAACACTATAAGGTGTCGAAAACACTAAATTAGATGTACTTTTGCGTATTTTATTAGAATCTTTGAGTAATTCGCCTCGAGATCTTTTATTAACTATATTTTTAGCTCTTGTTAAAGACCACTCTGGGTATCCTCTAGATCGTAACCTATTCAGTGTAATTGCTTCTTGTTTACTATATTCACTATCTGTTGAACATGCTCTACGGGTGCGAATTAACTCCCCCACCGGAATTGATCTTATTGTGTGGTTTGGGTGATGGCTGGTTGCTGACAAAATTGAATTCCCTGATGTGGGTTTTCTAAATAAGCCTGTATCTACTCTGCCAGTAGCATTGTTTCCCCTCAAACTAAAATCCAAAAATGATATTTCATCTGAATCAACAGAAAATGTAAACTTTAAATTCAATTTATTAGAATTCAAGTATTCCACAAACTCTGGCACGGCCGCTACATCACCCGCCCAGACGATGAGGACGTCATCTATGTAGCGGCCATACCAGAGTATATTGTCATGAAATGGGTTATTTAAAGAAAAAAATATTCAATTCCTCCCACCAAGATAAATATAAATTGGCCAGAGAAGGTGAAAAGGTGGCAATATGAATGAATAGGAGTCACGTGATGCTTGATGCGATCACGTGACTTGAGAGGATATAGACAAGGAGATATGTTTTCTTGCATTCTGGATGCTGGGGATGACCATAACATGGAGGTAAATGCAATATTGAGGAACATATACTGTATTAAAATCATGTTATGTATAACAAATAAGAATAATGTCAATGATGTGTTCTTTATATCATGTTCAGGTTTTCCTTGTATTACATTAGTAGTTGGTTAATAGTGGGTTAACAATTAAGGGCGGAGTTTTTTAGGGCTTATGTGTTTTAAATAGCCTGGAGTTTAGTATGTTGGTATGCCATGACGAAGGTACTTGTGTACCGAAACGCGTAGCACTCTTCTACTCTATTAACTCCATGGTTACTTTTTGTAACTGTTTTATACGTTATGAATAAAAGTTAAATTTTATATCTGGACGTCTCCTGGGTCCTTGGCCAGTAAGAGCGGAATTTTTTTACCGTCTTTTCATATCGTTCCAACCTACCTGAGTCCGTTTGGTATTCCTGCTCCTGGATTGAAGGCTTCATTGTTATTTATATGGTGAGCTGAAAAACATACTTTTTTGTATATTTTTACACAGAACTAGTTTATTTCCATATATTTGCATTATATGAAAATCCTACACCAAGGGTTTGTGTAAGTAAACCTTGTACATAACTTCCAGCACCGAACCTCTGATGAGGCGGCGCTCCGGAGGAGGCGGCTGCCACGTCGATTTTTTTAAAACTTTTTTTCCCTAAACTAGCGCAGGAGAAGGGCCGCCCTGAAAACAACCCGAGCAACCCCTCTCCTGCGCTGGTTTAGATCTCTGCGATTCAGAGCAGGCAGCGTCAACACGCCGCCTACGCCGAGACGTAGATGTCTTATTGCAGCGTGAAGAGGAGGCAGCAGCGAGGTTGGTGAGTAACATACCTTTTTTTTTTGTTTGTTTTATAATAGGCCACTACCTGCTGGTATATCCCCTGGAGTATGGGGGGGGGGGGGTGTCTTTTAATCATCTGCCTCAGGCAGCAGAGAGGCTAGGTTCACCATTGATAACTTCATATAACATGCCACAATTCCTTGCCATTACAATGAAAATTATGTATTCAGAGAGCTGCATTGCATTGTAACTCTATGACATGGTGACATATAATAATAATAATATAATAATAATTTTTATATGGCGCCATCATATTCTGCAGCACTTTATAAGTCATAGGGTTCAAAAACAGACAAAATGAAACATTACAGATTAATACATTATTTTACAGAATAGGAGTGAGGGCCATGCTCACAAGTGCTTACAATCTATGAGATATAGGGCTTGACACAAGAGGTAGCTTTGCTTATACAATAGACCCACATAGTTTATGAAAAAGGTTCACTATAATTACACAAATAAATCAATGTAAGGCTGGTCTTACACGACTGTAGCGGTTTTGTGGTTCGCAATTTGCTGATCAGAAACACTAAATTTCATTTCAAAAAGTCATTCGGCAGATGTCCGTGCCCATCGGCACGCGCCCATAGAGTTCCATGGGACAGTCCATGCCATGCAGTGATATCTGTGACTTTGCGGACCTGCGGTATTCAGTGCGGACCACGGTCATGGCACGACCATAAAATATCCGGTGGTGTAAGAGGCCGCACGGAATACAATGTGTCTGCAAATGGTCCGCAATTGAGAACCCCCATTGTGGGTTCTCAATTGCGTATGATTTGCGGACTAAACTTACTGTCGTGTAAGACCAGCCTAAGCCAATCACAAGCCAGTGAAAGAAGGTGGATGGGCTCAGGTATCCGCGCTCAAAAGGTTGTGTGAGAGAATAATGGGTCCAAAAGCCATTTGGTTAGAACGGAAGATTTTTTAATATGGAAAAAACAGTAGGCACAACGCGTTTCGGATTGCAAAAAAATCCTTTTTCAAGTGCAGGAAATTACTGTATAATAAAACAAACAAAAACACATATAGAAGGAATCAATAAAAATAGTGGAGCCCCTAGTAGGTGGGGCATAGTATAGCATCACGCCCCTTATAGATATTAGAATGATTAACAAAGGATGTTTAGAAGGAATGATAGCACCAACTTTAAGCTAGATTTATGTTATAAACCATGTATTGTCCTTGTCATATCCAATCCATATATATATATATATATATATATATATATATATATATATATGGAAGTGTTAATAATTTACATAAAAAAAGAAGGCTAAAAGCTCAAAACATGTGTAAAACATACAATAAAACATACATCCCACTGTGGGGTAGCTGTAGAGAAGGGTCAGATGGAGGAAAATCAGTTATGAGTGTTGACCCAATCTAAAACATAAAATTGAATTCAAATATGTACACTAGAAATAAGAACCTTGATTAATTCTAAATAGATGCATGTAGCACAAATAAATAAATAAACAAATTTTACTCTCAAACACAATAGGCAATGCATAGAGTTAAAGGTTCTCTGCAGGGGATTTCCTAATCGTCATTGGATTAGAAAGGGATCCATAGAATGGAATCCACAGACAGCAGCTTAAGGGTAGTGACACATAGATGTATAGACATAATGTGGTTGGGTAACAATACAAGTGAGAAACTCACTTACCGAGATCACATCGGGCGGGATGCATGCCCGTCTGAGGGATGTTCCACTGGTTATGAAGGGAAAGATCACGCGCTCGGAACTGCGAGCGCGCATGTGCGCTGGGCCGCACGTGGAGTTCGAGCGCCAAGCCAACGGCGTCCGGGTCTGTCCAGTGCACGTGCACCCGCGCCTCCAACCAAGCGTCTATATTAGAGATGAGCGAACAGTGTTCTATCGAACTCATGTTCGATCGGATATTAGGCTGTTCGGCATGTTCGAATCGAATCGAACACCGCGTGGTAAAGTGCGCCATTACTCGATTCCCCTCCCACCTTCCCTGGCGCCTTTTTTGCTCCAATAACAGCGCAGGGTAGGTGGGACAGGAACTACGACACCGGTGACGTTGAAAAAAGTAGGCAAAACCCATTGGCTGCCGAAAACATGTGACCTCTAATTTAAAAGAACAGCGCCGCCCAGGTTCGCGTCATTCTGAGCTTGCAATTCACCGAGGACGGAGGTTTCCGTCCACTAGCTAGGGCTTAGATTCTGGGTAGGCAGGGACAGGCTAGGATAGGAAGGAGAAGACAACCACAACAGCTCTTGTAAGAGCTAAATTCCAGGGAGAAGCTTGTCAGTGTAACGTGGCACTGACGGGCTCAATCGCCGCAACCCAGCTTTCCCAGGATCCTGAATGGAATACACTGTCAGTGTATTCCCGTATACCCGATATATACCCCCGATACCCGTTCCAACGGTGTGCCCCCCCACCTTCACCCCAGAAATACCCTGCAAGTCCCCTAGCAATAGAATTGGGGCTATATACACCCACTATTTTTGCTACTGCCATATAGTGCCATTGTCTCACTGGGAATTCAAAGAATATATTGGGCTTACATATAACTTCAATTCCAGGGAGAAGCTTGTCAGTGTAACGTGGCACTGACGGGCTCAATCGCCGCAACCCAGCTTTCCCAGGATCCTGAATGGAACACACTGACAGTGTATTCCCGTATACCCCATATATACACCCCAAATCACCGTTCCAACAGTGTGCCCCCCCACCTTCACCTCAGAAATACCCTGCAAGTCCCCTAGCAATAGAATTGGGGCTATATACACCCACAATTTTTGCTACTGGTATATAGTGCCATTGTCTGACTGGGAATTCAAAGAATATATGGGGGTTACGTGCACCCACAGTTTTTACTACTGGTATACAGTGCCATTGTCTGACTGGGAATTCAAAGAATATATTGGGTTTATAAATACCCTCATTTCTTGCTACTGCCATATAGTGCCAGTTTCTGACTGGGAATTCAAAGAATATATTGGGGTTATAAATACCCTCATTTCTTGCTACTGGTATATAGTGCCATTGTCTCACTGGTAATTCAAAGAATATATTGGGGTTATGTGCACCCACAATTTTTGCTACTGGTATATAGTGCCATTGTCTGACTGGGAATTCAAAGAATATATGGGGGTTACGTGCACCCACAATTTTTACTACTGGTATACAGTGCCATTGTCTCACTGGTAATTCAAAGAATATATTGGGGTTATGTGCACCCACAATTTTTGCTACTGGTATATAGTGCCATTGTCTGACTGGGAATTCAAAGAATATATGGGGGTTACGTGCACCCACAATTTTTACTACTGGTATACAGTGCCATTGTCTCACTGGTAATTCAAAGAATATATTGGGGTTATGTGCACCCACAATTTTTGCTACTGCTATACAGTGCCATTGTCTCACTGGGAATTCAAAGAATATATTGGGGTTACGTGCACCCACAATTTTTACTACTGGTATACAGTGCCATTGTCTCACTGGTAATTCAAAGAATATATTGGGGTTATGTGCACCCACAATTTTTGCTACTGGTATATAGTGCCATTGTCTGACTGGGAATTCAAAGAATATATGGGGGTTACGTGCACCCACAATTTTTACTACTGCTATACAGTGCCATTGTCTCACTGGGAATTCAAAGAATATATTGGGGTTATGTGCACCCACAATTTTTACTACTGGTATACAGTGCCATTGTCTGACTGGGAATTCAAAGAATATATTGGGGTTATGTGCACCCACAATTTTTACTACTGGTATACAGTGCCATTGTCTCACTGGTAATTCAAAGAATATATTGGGGTTATGTGCACCCACAATTTTTGCTACTGGTATATAGTGCCATTGTCTGACTGGGAATTAAAAGAATATATGGGGGTTACGTGCACCCACAATTTTTGCTACTGCTATACAGTGCCATTGTCTCACTGGGAATTCAAAGAATATATTGGGGTTATGTGCACCCACAATTTTTACTACTGGTATACAGTGCCATTGTCTCACTGGGAATTCAAAGAATATATTGGGGTTACGTGCACCCACAATTTTTGCTACTGGTATATAGTGCCATTGTCTGACTGGGAATTCAAAGAATATATTGGGGTTATGTGCACCCACAATTTTTACTACTGGTATACAGTGCCATTGTCTCACTGGTAATTCAAAGAATATATTGGGGTTATGTGCACCCACAATTTTTGCTACTGGTATATAGTGCCATTGTCTGACTGGGAATTCAAAGAATATATTGGGGTTATGTGCACCCACAATTTTTACTACTGGTATACAGTGCCATTGTCTCACTGGTAATTCAAAGAATATATTGGGGTTATGTGCACCCACAATTTTTGCTACTGGTATATAGTGCCATTGTCTGACTGGGAATTCAAAGAATATATGGGGGTTACGTGCACCCACAATTTTTGCTACTGCTATACAGTGCCATTGTCTCACTGGGAATTCAAAGAATATATTGGGGTTATGTGCACCCACAATTTTTACTACTGGTATACAGTGCCATTGTCTCACTGGGAATTCAAAGAATATATGGGGGTTACGTGCACCCACAATTTTTACTACTGGTATACAGTGCCATTGTCTGACTGGGAATTCAAAGAATATATTGGGGTTACGTGCACCCACAATTTTTACTACTGGTATACAGTGCCATTGTCTCACTGGTAATTCAAAGAATATATTGGGGTTATGTGCACCCACAATTTTTGCTACTGCTATACAGTGCCATTGTCTCACTGGGAATTCAAAGAATATATTGGGGTTACGTGCACCCACAATTTTTGCTACTGGTAGATAGTGCCATTGTCTCACTGGGAATTCCACAAATAATTTGGGGATTCATTCACCCTACATCTCAGGCTCTTGCCATATTCACCCAGGTTGTCAGTGCTGCACCAGCTCGTTCCCAGACAGCTCGGCCCGAAAAACACGTTACCTATATAGAGGATTTGGACAATGAAGACAACATGTTCTAAATCTAATGTCTGCACCTTCTCCAGAATTAAAATAAAGGCAGCGTTTAACTTTCAAATAGCACTGCACAAAGGAAGAGCTTATCAGCTTGTCTCATGACATGCTACTGAAAAGTGTCATTTGTGTATCTTAATGTAAATATAGTTGTATAAGCTTTTTGGGTTTTAGGCACTGCCAAGTTATTTATTACCACCCGCTCCCTAATAATGATGATGACACCAAAGTCACTGTGGGTGTTCAGAGCTCACAGCTTTGGGTGACATTTGTCTTGCTCTCTGTCGGTACCAGCTGTCTTTTTGGATACCGTAAAGTTATGTTGACTTTATTAACAGCTATAGAAGCTTTAGCCAGGTTGTGACGGTGTGTAACCCTAACAACACTAAGTGGGATACACATTAATAGTCAGTCTATGTACGCTAAACGTATCACTGAAGTAATTTTTTTTCCCTCTCCCCTAATATAAGAAAGGAACAGACATTAGACCTAGACCGGGGTTCGAGGCTTGTAAAAATCCAGTATTATTTGTTCTTCATGATGTGAAATATGTGTTGAAAAGCAACCCAAGATGAAGTCAGCCATGTGTGCCAGTGTGTTACTTGGCATGCCTTTGCTGGCCCCAACTGTAAGGGTCACTCTCCATTTCCTCCATTTTCCACTCCCCTTCACACCATTTGTGGTGAAGCAATGGGATGCACTGAAGTGCACCCTCTAGCCTCGTGTGGGATAGGGACATCAGATGCCACTCCAACCCCCTCGTCTTCCTCCGCCAGCCAACGGTGCGAAGATGAGAGGAGTGTGCTCTGAATGTTTTCTGCCTAGCAGAGGCTAGTTCTCACTTACGAAAATGGCCCCACTTTGACCTGTATATCAGGCACAATGGTGTAGGTTTCAAAGAAACATGGCACCAACAAGTTGGAAAACGTGGGCCATGCGTGGACCGTGTTTGAGTCTGGCAAGCTCCAGATCTGCTACCAGGTTCCAGCCATTATCACAGGCGCAAAAATGCCAGGCCCCAGGTGTAGCAGGGAAAAAAAATGCCATCTCAGCCAGGATGGCATCCCTGACCTCGGAGGCACTGTGCTGTCTGTCCCCCAAGCTGATCAGTTTCAGCACGGCCTGCTGACATCTCCCCATGCCAGTGTTACAGTGTTTTCCGCTAGTAGCTGGGGTGGAGGTTGCAGCTTCGTAGGGTTTCAGTCTACTCCTGCCATGAATTTTGGCCTGGGAGAGGAGATAGGCCACCCCAGTTTGCACCCGGGGAACAGACTCCACCACATTCACCCTGCCTGTCATTAAAGATAAGCACTGCAGCATCCCTGACCACAGGCGCTTGTCCATGTGTCGGTGGTCAAGTGGACCTTGCAGCAAAGCGCAGAGCTCTGGGCCCGACTGATGTTATGGGACACATGCAGGCGCAAGGCAGAGACAGCACACCAAGAGAAGTAGTAACGGCTAGGCCCAGCATAGGGAGGTGCCCCAGCTGCCATCTGCTGACGGAAGGCCTGGGTCTCCAGAAGCATAAACAAACACCAACATCTTCAGGGCCAGCAGTTTATCGATGAGGCTGTTAAAGGCTTGGGCATGGGGGTGGGTTGTGTTGTACTTCTGCCTGCAATGAAAAGCTTGGGAAATGTGGAGTGGCTGGGAAGAGGCGCATGATGGTGCAGGCCAAAAGGGCGCATGAGGGTGAACTCCCCAATGTGTCAGAGATAGGTGTGTAGGTGTCCTTGCATCATATACTTGCACCATATTTGGCTTTGGAAGTTAATTTTGTGCCAAAAAGTGGTTAAGACAGCGATCCCTCAGCTACTCCCGTTACACTGTCTATTGAAGTTACCATCTGTGGAAGTGGACCACCATTTCTAAGATCCCAAAGGAAGCAGGCAAGAGATGTGCAGTTCAGAAAAAAAGATGAGAAAATAAGTGTAGGCTGTAGAGCACAGAGGGATCGGAGAGGACAGAGCTGGTGTCGGCCAGGTATTCCCACAACATGCGCTTATACTTGTCCCTCCTGGTGACACTAGGCCCCTGAGTGGCAGTAATTTGTCCAGGGGGGCCATTAACGTGTTCCAGACCTAGGAATAAGTCTTCCAACAGGGTAGAGTTTTGCATGCCTTTGCTTCTACCCACTGTTTTTGCTGCTTAGCTTCCCTCCACATCTACACTGCTTTCACCCCTAAACATCACCCCAGTTTATGCCTTTGCTTCTACCCTTTTTTTTTGTTGAATTAGCTTCCCTCCACATCTACACTGCTTTAGCCCCTAAACATCACCCCAGTTTATGCCTTTGCTTCTACCCTTTTTTTTCTGTTGAATTAGCTTCCCTCCACATCTACACTGCTTTAGCCCCTAAACATCACCCCAGTTTATGCCTTTGCTTCTACCCAGGATTTTTGTTGATTTAGCTTCCCTCTACATCTACACTGCTTTAGCCCCTAGACATCACCCCTGTCCATGTGGGGTCGGTGGCCTCGTCATCCACCAACTCCTCTTCCAATTGCGCACTGCCCCCTTACTGCAAACCGCACATGACCACAGCTTGCCTTGATGGCAACTGTGTCTCATGATCCCCACTTAGGTCCAGACAAGTCGGTGGCGGGTCCAAAACCCCAAAATTGGAAGGAAATGGCAGATGCTGCAGTATTTCTAACACCTGTTCCTGGTGCTCGGGCCTGGTCTGTGTTGTACCCTGCACCCTGCTTAACGCAGCTGCCATATCCGAAGTTGTGCTGAGCGCATGCTAATGTTTCGTGTCCAGTGCAATGGATGGGATGGGATTTCACATAAGTCTGCCACCCATGGCCACTCATGGTTGAGCAACTGAGGGAGTTGACTTTGACGAACCCGAGGGTTTTGGAGTTGGAACTACATCAAAGGTCTGTGCTGCTCACACACTCTGCTCAACACATGATATGTTTAGTGCCAGCAGTGTGGAGACGTCGCACAACAGCCGTTGTTCCAGCAGGTACAGGCGTTGTAGGAGTGCATAGAGGCTAGCAGCGGCAACTATAGACTTTAAAAACTATCCGCACAAGCGCCACACTTTCACCAGTAGCTCAGGAACATTGGGGTACCTTTTTCAAAAGATTAGCAGCAATGAGTTAAAAACGTGGCCCAGGCATGGAATATGTTGCAGGCTGCCAAGCTACAGAGCCAATCCCAGGTTACGGCCATTATCACACATGACAACATGCCTGGGCCCAGGTGCAGTGGCAAAAACCACATTGCCGTCTCATCGAGGATGGCATGACTCACTTTGTAGGCAGTGTGCTGTCTGGCCCCCAAGCTGATGAGCTTCAGCACGGCCCGCTGACGTCTCCCCACACCAGTGTTGCAGCGTTTCCAGCTCGTAGCTGGGGTCAATTTAACAGCGGAGGAGGGTGGTGTTTCAGCCCTCCTCCCAGGAATGTTTTGTGGGGAGACAAGTCAGGAAAATTCTTGAAACGGGAGAGTTTTGCATCTTTGCCCTTGCTGCCTATGGACATCCCTTTGCCTCTAGCCACCATTTTCCCTGCTTTGCTTGCCTCCACATCCACACTGCTTTTGCCCCTAGACATCACCCCAGTCCATGCCTTAGCTTGTACCCCCAGTTTTTCCTGCTTAGCTTGCCTCCACATCCACACTGCTTTTGTCCCTAGACATCACCCCAGTCCATGCCTTAGCTTGTACCCCCAGTTTTTCCTGCTTAGCTTGCCTCCACATCCACACTGCTTTTGCCCCTAGACATCATCCCTATCCATGCCTCTGCCCCTAGCCATAACTCTGCCACCCCTGGAAACTCATGGTGCAGAAACTTTGGTTGCTGACTTTGAGGAACCCTTGGGTTTTGTAGATGGAACTCCATCAAAGGTCTGTGCAGCTCACACACCCTGCTCAAGATATGGTATTGTAGGGTTTCAGCGTGTGTGAATGACGGACAACAGCCTGTGTTTGGACAGATGTAGGCCTTGCTAGAGTGTTTTTAGGCTAGCAGCGACTCCTGTGCACTTGCAAAAGTGGGCGCACAAGCGCCGCATTTTCAACAGTAGCTTCGGTACATTTGGGTATGTTTTTAAAAAACTTTGCACCACTAGGTTAGACGTGGGCCAAACATGGAACGTGTTGGAGGCTGGCAAGCTCCAGAGCCGCTACCAGGTTCCAGCCATTATCACAGGCGTAAAAATGCCAGGCCCCAGGTGTAGCAGGGAAAAAAAAATGCCATCTCAGCCAGGATGGCATCCCTGACCTCGGAGGCACTGTGCTGTCTGTCCCCCAAGCTGATCAGTTTCAGCACGGCCTGCTGACATCTCCCCATGCCAGTGTTACAGTGTTTTCCGCTAGTAGCTGGGGTGGAGGTTGCAGCTTCGTAGGGTTTCAGTCTACTCCTGCCATGAATTTTGGCCAGGGAGAGGAGATAGGCCACCCCAGTTTGCACCCGGGGAACAGACTCCACCACATTCACCCTGCCTGTCATTAAAGAGAAGCACTGCAGCATCCCTGACCACAGGCGCTTGTCCATGTGTCGGTGGTCAAGTGGACCTTGCAGCAAAGCGCGGAACTAAGGGCCCACCTGATGTTGAGTGACACGTGCTGGTGCAAGGCGGGGACGCCACACCGGGAGAAGTTGAGACGGCTAGGGACGGCATAGTGAGGTGCCACAGTTGCCATCAGGTCCGGGAAGGCGGGAGTTTTAACAAGCCGGAACGCCAACCTCTCCTGGGCCAGCAGTTTAGCGATGTTGGCGTTCTAGGCTTGCGTGGGTGGGTGGTTAGCGGTGTATTTCTGCCGGCGCTCCAATGTCTGAGAGATGGTGGGTTGTTGTAAAGAAGCGCCTGATGGTGCCTTTGATGGTGCAGGAGAAGGAGATAAGACAGAAACAGGGGAGGATGAGGGAGAAGTCAACAAAGTGGCGGAGGCAGATGAAGTGATGTCCTGGCTCGTCCTCTGGAGTGCATCGCCAGCACTGTGAGCAGAGGCAGTGGCATGAACGGCGGGCGACGTTTGTCCTGCCGTTGCTGCCTGCCACTGATTCCATTGCTTGGATTCCAAATGACGGTGCATTGAAGTGGTGGACAGGTTGCTCTTCTCAGGGCCCCTACTCGATTTCGAGAGGCAAATTGTGTAGACGACACTATATCTGTCCTCGGCGCATTCCTTGAAAAAACTCTACACCTTCAAGAAACGTGCCCTCGATGGGGGAGTTTTTCTGGGCTGGGTACAAAAGGGAACATCTTCGGACATTCCGGGTCTGGCCTGGCTTCGGCAAAGCAGCTGACCTCTGCCTCTGGACATGTCTCTGCCTCTAGCTACCCTTTTTGGTGCTGCACCTGCCTCAACATCCACACTACTTTCCCAGCTTGACATCTGCCTTGTCCAGGTGGGGTCGGTGTCCTCGTCGTCCACCACCTCCTCTTCCAACTCCTGTCTCGCCTCCTCCTCCTGCACAATGCGCATGTCAACTGGCTGCCCTGACAGCAACTGCGTCTCATCGTCGTCGATGAGGGTGGGTTGCTGGTCATCCGCCACCAAATCGACCGGAGATGGAATGGAGGAGACTCTAGTGTTTGAGCATCTGGACACAGATACTCGTCTGTTAGGTCCGTGGAATCGCGAAATGGAGGGGCAGGTTGCGGTACAGTCAAAGGAAAGGAGAACAGCTCTGGGGAGCAGGGACAGTTGGGGTTATTGTTCTGGGAAGATTGGGAATTTTGGGTGGAAGGAGGACAAGACTGTTGGGTAAGAGGAGGTAGAGGCTGCCTGGCTGGTGGACAATGTGCTTTAAGCGTTATCCGACAGCCATTGCAAGACCTGTTCCTGGTTCTCGGGCCTACTAATCTTTGTACCATTCAGCCTAGTTAATGTGGAACTTTTGTGCAAAGCGCAGAACTTAGGGCCCGCCTGATGTTAAGGGACACACGCTGGTACAAGGCTCAACTCACCCTAAGTGCCAAAAACACTGCTGGTGCAAGGCTCTACTCATGCCAAGGGCCTCAATCTCTGCTGGTAGCTCAGCTTAAGGTCCTGTAACTTTGTTTGGAAGGGCTCATGTTAAGGGCTAGAAAAGTGAATTTTGGAAGGTCTTACCACATCACACACACACACACACACACACACTCAAAATGACAGTTAAGGGTGAGGGCTTTTGGAATTCCCATTGCCTATTCCATTTGTGGTTGTCATGGGGAACGTGATTTAAAGGGGTGGTTGTTACTGTTTGTTGAGCTTAAATTGGGGTTTGTGTCCATCCATTTGGGGAGTAAAGAAGGTTTCCAGGTATTTTCCCACTTTGATAGAGGTTTTTTTTAATGTGTAAAGTGTGTAGTTGTTAGGCTGTGATGTTGGGGTAATAGAGGGTCTTTGGTGTGTTAGATGCCCCCAGACATGCTTCCCCTGCTGTCCCAGTGTCATTCCAGAGGTGTTGGCATCATTTCCTGGGTTGTCATAGTGGACTTGGTGACCCTCCAGACACGGATTTGGGTTTCCCCCTTAACGAGTATCTGTTCCCCATAGACTATAATGGGGTTCGAAACCCGTTCGAACACACGAACATTGAGCGGCTGTTCGAATCGAATTTCGAACCTCGAACATTTTAGTGTTCGCTCATCTCTAGTCTATATGACTCATAGAGTGTGGCGAGATGCGTGTTAGCAGCTATTAAATGATGTGAGCAGCGGAGGCTATTATTACATCTAGTGGGGAAAAAAAAGAGTATGGCACTTATTTGAAACGGCTGGATTTTTAAATAAAGCAATCATTCTTTTGTAATTTCAGATGAAAGTCTTAAAACAAAGAGGACCCTATGGATTGTGCGCAACATATCCTAAGGATATATAAATTACAGAGGTCTACAAAATATATATATATATATATGTCAAATAAAAGATATAATAAAGGATTAGGGGTTCTATGTCTGATGTGTTGTTTATTGGATGAGATTTTTATTTTGACATTTACAAAACATAGGTAACCAGATATGTAAGAAGGGGATAGAAAGCCATGCTTGTTGAGTGCTGACTTTTGGTTAAAAAATTATATATTCGTAAGTTGTATGGGATAACTTAAAGGGGGGGGGGACAAAAGTTCTCTAGCAAATGATGGAGTAGGGGAACCAATGGTCTCCAACTATAGTTATAGTGGGGAAAAGTGAAGAAAAAAGAAGGGGGGGAGAGGGAAAGAGAAGGGAACAGAACTGTATGTAGAAGGGGGAGGTGATGGATGGGTGGATGTACAAATATTTATCAATATTCATTTGGTGACATCTTCGGAAGCAATATTTAGCCCCGCAGGGTATAAGGTGTTTAGACAGTACATCCAAAACATCTCTCTCCGGTTTAGGACTTTGAGGCGATCTGGGGTGGAGGGAGGGACTCTATCGATAGGGAAGACTCGGAATTTCGAAAAATCCCTTTTGTGGTACATGAGGGCGTGGCGGGAAACGCTATGCATTTTAAACCCGTTTGTTACATTACACCTATGCTTACTCACGCGTTCTCTCAGGGGTCTGGTGGTACAGCCAACATACTGGAAGCCACAAGGGCACTCCAGTACATATACCACCCAGGCGGAAGAGCAATCCAAATGATACTGTAGATCAAATGGTTCCTTTGTGGTGAAGCTGGTGATGGAATTAAGTTGATGGCCGATTGTGAGGCAACATTTACAGCGTTTGCTCTGACATCTGAAGCACCCTGGTGTGGTGGCAACTGAGTTGCCATCACTATTAGTCAAGGGTTTAAGTCTGCTTGGCGCTACAAAATTTTTTAAAGATTTGGCCCTTCTGTAGGTAACTCCTGGTCGAACAGGCAGAATTCCTTTCAGAAAAGGGTCATTAAGTAGCACATGCCAATGGGTGTTTAGGATGGAATGTATATTTTTGTGTGATGAACTATATGCTGTAATAAAATTACAGTGAAAATCGTTATTCACAGGTTTTTGTACTGATTCGAGACAATCCTTTTGTGATAGGGTGCTTGCTTTTTCTCTTGCATCCATAATGATGTTGGGTGGATAATATTTCTCTCTGAATCTATTAACTAGTACCTGACTTTGAGACACATAATCCTCATCCCTCGTGCAGTTCCGTCTGATACGGCGGAACTGTCCAAAGGGTATATTGTGCTTCCACTTCGAGTAATGCAGACTTTCAAAGTGCAGTAAGTTGTTACAATCCACACTCTTAAAGTAGGTTTTAGTGAATATCTCATCTTTGTCACCAACTAAGAATAGATCTAGGTATTCTATGGATATTGGGTCAGACTTCCCCGTGAGTTGGATCCCATATGTGTTATCATTCAGAAACATGCAAAAAGAGTCGAAATTCTCCTGTGTACCTTCCCAAATAAAAATCAGATCGTCAATATATCGACGGTAGAATCTGATGTTGGTAGCTCAGGGATGTTCTGAGTGGATGTATATATATATATATATATATATATATATATATATATATATATATGGATTGGATATGACAAGGACAATACATGGTTTATAACATAAATCTAGCTTAAAGTTGGTGCTATCATTCCTTCTAAACATCCTTTGTTAATCATTCTAATATCTATAAGGGGCATGATGCTATACTATGCCCCACCTACTAGGGGCTCCACTATTTTTATTGATTCCTTCTATATGTGTTTTTGTTTGTTTTATTATACAGTAATTTCCTGCACTTGAAAAAGGATTTTTTGCAATCCTAAACGCTTTGTGCCTACTGTTTTTTCCATATTAAAAAATATTCCGTTCTAACCAAATGGCTTTTGGACCCATTATTCTCTCACACAACCTTTTGAGCACGGATCCCTGATCCCATCCACCTTCTTGTGCTTCTCCCGGTCCTCCGGTGTTTTCTGACGGAACCGCTGCCACTCTCATTTGGCCCATCTATCTTGCATTGCGGATTTAGGTGTTGTGACTTCTTCACAACCCCTCCAGGTGAGAGGCTTTATTCGTCGTTTTTTTCCTCCAATATAAATTATATTTTTCTCTCATAAGTGATAACACACTTAGAGCGCTCGGTGTCTCTGTTCTTGTTTTGAATCACAAGCCAGTGTCCTTTTATGAACAGATCCAAAGTGCCTGGGCATACAGAGTTACAGTCCGATAAAAGCATCATATCCTGTTTGATAACGGGTGGGTGGGCTGTAGACAGAAGAGGGTTAGTTTTAGGGAACATAACTGCAGAAGGATTTAGACTAGGAAATGAGAGATGTGTCTTTAGGATGCACTTGAAGCTTTTGAAGTTATTATCTATTTATAGAGCACTATTAATTCCATGGTGCTGTACATTATTATATTAATTCCATGGTGCTGTACATTATTATATTAATTCCATGGTGCTGTACATTATTATATTAATTCCATGGTGCTGTACATTATTATATTAATTCCATGGTGCTGTACATTATTATATTAATTCCATGGTGCTGAACATTTGAGGGTTTACATACACTACTTAAAATGTACAAAAAAGTACAATACTAACAGTGATCAAGTGGTATAAGTAGGATTTAGGGCCCAGACCACAAGGGTTTACAATCTAGGAATTGTGAGTTAATCAGATTGTCCAGGGTAGAGCCAGTGGTGAACCTAGCCTCTTTGCTGCCTGAGGCGGATGACAGAAAGGGAGTTAGAATGTATAGAGCAGGCAGGGAGAGACGACCTGCTCTCTGCTAGGGATGAGGGGCAGCCGCTCGAGCAGTGCTGCTGCTAATAGGTGTGAATTAGCTCCGTCCACAGGCCCGCCCCAAGCCACTGCTCGCTTCCCCTGCCGGGCTGCCGTAATGCTAAGCCAGTCCAGGACAGTTTGCACACAGATTGTCCTGGACTGGCTTAGGTCAGTAAAAAGGCCACCCCCCGACATAGCGCCGCCTGAGGCAGTCGCTTCAGGTCGCCTCATTAGAGGTGCGGTGCTGGGTAGAGCGTTCCAGAGAAGTGGTGCAACCTGGGAGAAATCTTGGAAAGAGGACTGGGATGGGAAGTTCTGATAATAGAGAATGCTAGTCTTAGGTTATTGGCCAAATGGGGAACATGGGTTGAGTAATAGAGAAGTTAGATCAGTTAGCTGATAGTGGAAACAGCAGTAGTTCAGTATTTGAAAGATTCAGTTTCATATACAGGGAAGAATAAAGACAATTACTCTTACCGGTAATCTGTTTTTCCTTGACTTCCACAACGGCAGTATAGCTGGAGGAATTCCACCCTCCGGGACAGGAAATGACACCATTTAAATAGATCCCTCCGTGAACCACCTCCAGTCATTACCAGAGTACCTTCACTCAAGCACAATCGTTAGCACTATCACAAAATATTTATAAAAGCAAAAAACTGCCTGGGACAGCATATATAAACACTGTCACCTAGGTCAACCTATGGGTCAGGTAAATTAACCCCCCTGCCGTTGTGGAAGTCAAGGGAAAACAGATTACCGGTAAGAGTAATTGTCTTTATTCCTCCAGCTTCCACAATGGCAGTAGTGCTGGAGATATACCAGAGTAATCTCAGGGGGGGTGGGGTGGGGACAACAGCCGAGAGGACCTTGCGTCCAAAGGCCAAATCTATATTAGGGATTACATCTAGTTTGTAATGTCTAAAAAAATTGTCAGGATTAGACCAGGTGGCTGCCTTGCAGATCTGTTCAACCGAAGCATGAGCCGACTCAGCCCAACTCACCCTCCGGGGTGGCCCAGTCCTTGGCTTCATAAGCCAAAGAAATGGCCTGAACAATCCACCTTGCAATAGAGACCTTGCTGGCTGCTAAACCCTTATTCCTTCCCTGAAACTGAACGAACAGGAGGTCTGACTTTCTGAAATCCGCTAATCTATTTAAATAGGAGAGGAGACAGCACCTGACATTTAAGTTGTTAAACTTAGCTTCCTTCTCAGATTTAGGATTCTGACAGAAAGATGGTAAGACAATCTTCTGAGAGCAGTGGAATCTGAAAAATACTTTGGGAAGGAAGGAGGATTGGTGTTTCACAAAATCCTATCCTCTAATATAGTGAGCTACGGAGGCTGACAAGAGAAAGCCTGCAACTCCATCACTCTCCTAGCCATGGTAATAGCGACCAAAATCGCTATCTTAAAGGTTAACAAGTTAAAGGGGTATTCCCATGACGCTTGTTCACTAGAGATGAGCGAACAGTGTTCTATCGAACTCATGTTCGATCGGATATTAGGCTGTTCGGCATGTTCGAATCGAATCGAACACCACGTGGTAAAGTGCGCCATTACTCGATTCCCCTCCCACCTTCCCTGGCGCCTTTTTTGCTCCAATAACAGCGCAGGGTAGGTGGGACAGGAACTACGACACCGGTGACGTTGAGAAAAGTAGGCAAAACCCATTGGCTGCCGAAAACATGTGACCTCTAATTTAAAAGAACAGCGCCGCCCAGGTTCGCGTCATTCTGAGCTTGCAATTCACCGAGGACGGAGGTTTCCGTCCAGCTAGCTAGGGCTTAGATTCTGGGTAGGCAGGGACAGGCTAGGATAGGAAGGAGAAGACAACCAACAGCTCTTGTAAGAGCTAAATTCCAGGGAGAAGCTTGTCAGTGTAACGTGGCACTGACGGGCTCAATCGCCGCAACCCAGCTTTCCCAGGATCCTGAATGGAATACACTGTCAGTGTATTCCCGTATACCCGATATATACCCCGATACCCGTTCCAACGGTGTGCCCCCCCACCTTCACCCCAGAAATACCCTGCAAGTCCCCTAGCAATAGAATTGGGGCTATATACACCCACAATTTTTACTACTGGTATACAGTGCCATTGTCTGACTGGTAATTCAAAGAATATATTGGGGTTACGTGCACCCACAATTTTTACTACTGGTATACAGTGCCATTGTCTGACTGGGAATTCAAAGAATATATTGGGAATACAAATACCCTCATTTCTTGCTACTGCCATATAGTGCCAGTTTCTGACTGGTAATTCAAAGAATATATTGGGGTTACGTGCACCCACAATTTTTACTACTGGTATACAGTGCCATTGTCTGACTGGGAATTCAAAGAATATATTGGGGTTATAAATACCCTCATTTCTTGCTACTGCCATATAGTGCCAGTTTCTGACTGGTAATTCAAAGAATATATTGTGGTTACGTGCACCCACAATTTTTACTACTGGTATACAGTGCCATTGTCTGACTGGGAATTCAAAGAATATATTGGGAATACAAATACCCTCATTTCTTGCTACTGCCATATAGTGCCAGTGTCTGACTGGGAATTCAAAGAATATATTGGGGTTACGTGCACCCACAATTTTTACTACTGGTATACAGTGCCATTGTCTGACTGGGAATTCAAAGAATATATTGGGAATACAAATACCCTCATTTCTTGCTACTGCCATATAGTGCCAGTGTCTGACTGGTAATTCAAAGAATATATTGGGGTTACGTGCACCCACAATTTTTACTACTGGTATACAGTGCCATTGTCTGACTGGGAATTCAAAGAATATATTGGGGTTATAAATACCCTCATTTCTTGCTACTGCCATATAGTGCCAGTTTCTGACTGGTAATTCAAAGAATATATTGGGGTTACGTGCACCCACAATTTTTACTACTGGTATACAGTGCCATTGTCTGACTGGGAATTCAAAGAATATATTGGGAATACAAATACCCTCATTTCTTGCTACTGCCATATAGTGCCAGTTTCTGACTGGTAATTCAAAGAATATATTGGGGTTACGTGCACCCACAATTTTTACTACTGGTATACAGTGCCATTGTCTGACTGGGAATTCAAAGAATATATTGGGAATACAAATACCCTCATTTCTTGCTACTGCCATATAGTGCCAGTTTCTGACTGGTAATTCAAAGAATATATTGTGGTTACGTGCACCCACAATTTTTACTACTGGTATACAGTGCCATTGTCTGACTGGGAATTCAAAGAATATATTGGGAATACAAATACCCTCATTTCTTGCTACTGCCATATAGTGCCAGTTTCTGACTGGTAATTCAAAGAATATATTGTGGTTACGTGCACCCACAATTTTTACTACTGGTATACAGTGCCATTGTCTGACTGGGAATTCAAAGAATATATTGGGAATACAAATACCCTCATTTCTTGCTACTGCCATATAGTGCCATTGTCTGACTGGGAATTCAAAGAATATATTGGGAATACAAATACCCTCATTTCTTGCTACTGCCATATAGTGCCAGTTTCTGACTGGTAATTCAAAGAATATATTGTGGTTACGTGCACCCACAATTTTTACTACTGGTATACAGTGCCATTGTCTGACTGGGAATTCAAAGAATATATTGGGAATACAAATACCCTCATTTCTTGCTACTGCTATATAGTGCCAGTTTCTGACTGGTAATTCAAAGAATATATTGTGGTTACGTGCACCCACAATTTTTACTACTGGTATACAGTGCTATTGTCTGACTGGGAATTCAAAGAATATATTGGGAATACAAATACCCTCATTTCTTGCTACTGCCATATAGTGCCAGTTTCTGACTGGTAATTCAAAGAATATATTGTGGTTACGTGCACCCACAATTTTTACTACTGGTATACAGTGCCATTGTCTGACTGGGAATTCAAAGAATATATTGGGAATACAAATACCCTCATTTCTTGCTACTGCCATATAGTGCCAGTGTCTGACTGGGAATTCAAAGAATATATTGGGGTTACGTGCACCCACAATTTTTACTACTGGTATACAGTGCCATTGTCTGACTGGGAATTCAAAGAATATATTGGGAATACAAATACCCTCATTTCTTGCTACTGCCATATAGTGCCAGTTTCTGACTGGTAATTCAAAGAATATATTGGGGTTACGTGCACCCACAATTTTTACTACTGGTATACAGTGCCATTGTCTGACTGGGAATTCAAAGAATATATTGGGGTTATAAATACCCTCATTTCTTGCTACTGCCATATAGTGCCAGTTTCTGACTGGTAATTCAAAGAATATATTGTGGTTACGTGCACCCACAATTTTTACTACTGGTATACAGTGCCATTGTCTGACTGGGAATTCAAAGAATATATTGGGAATACAAATACCCTCATTTCTTGCTACTGCCATATAGTGCCAGTGTCTGACTGGGAATTCAAAGAATATATTGGGGTTACGTGCACCCACAATTTTTACTACTGGTATACAGTGCCAATTTCTAACTAGGAATTCAAAATGCGCAAGGCTCCCGGAAAGGGACGTGGACGAGGCCGTGGGCGAGGTCGGGGGAATGGTTCTGGGGAGCAAGGTAGCAGTGAAGCCACAGGGCGTCCCGTGCCTACTCCTGTGGGGCAGCAAGCATTGCGCCACTCCACAGTGCCAGGGTTGCTTGCCACATTAACTAAACTGCAGGGTACAAACCTTAGTAGGCCCGAGAACCAGGAACAGGTCTTGCAATGGCTGTCAGAGAACGCTTACAGCACATTGTCCAGCAGCCAGTCAGACTCTGCCTCCTCTCCTCCTATTACCCAACAGTCTTGTCTTCCTTCCTCCCAAAATTCCGAAGCTTTACAGAACAATAACCCAAACTGTCCCTGCTCCCCAGAGCTGTTCTCCGCTCCTTTCATTGTCCCTCAACCTGCCTCTC
Source organism: Leptodactylus fuscus (assembly GCF_031893055.1). Classification (NCBI taxonomy): domain Eukaryota; kingdom Metazoa; phylum Chordata; class Amphibia; order Anura; family Leptodactylidae; genus Leptodactylus; species Leptodactylus fuscus. The sequence goes on from NC_134267.1 coordinate 88,188,040, forward strand.
CACGTCACGATTCCACGAACCTAACAGAGGAGCATCTGTGTCCAGATGCTCAAACACTAGAGTCTCCTCCATCTCCGTTCGATTTGGTGGTGGATGACCAGCAACCCACCCTCATCGACGATGATGTGACGCAGTTGCCGTCAGGGCATCCAGTTGACCGGCGCATTGTGCGGGAGGAGGAGATGAGACAGGAGTTGGAAGAGGAAGTGGTGGATGATGAAGACACTGACCCGACCTGGACAGGGGGGATGTCAAGCGGGGAAAGTAGTGTGGATGTTGAGGCAGGTGCAGCACCAAAAAGGGTAGCTAGAGGCAGAGGCAGAGGTCAGCAGCTTAGGCGAAGCCAGGCCACACCTGGAATCTCCCAAGATGTTCCAGTTCGTACCCAGCCCCGAAAAACTCCCACCTCGAGGGCACGTTTCTCGAAGGTGTGGAGTTTTTTCAAGGAATGCGCCGAGGACAGATATAGTGTTGTCTGCACAATTTGCCTCTCGAAATTGATTAGGGGCTCTGAGAAGAGCAACCTGTCCACCACTTCAATGCGCCGTCATTTGGAATCCAAGCACTGGAATCAGTGGCAGGCAGCAACGGCAGGACAAAGGCCGCCTGCCGTTCACGCCACTGCCACTGCCTCTGCCACTGCCTCTGCCTCTGCCACTGCCACTGCTGACTGTGCTGGCGATGCACTCCAGAGGACGAGCCAGGACACCACTTCATCTGCCTCCGCCACTTTGTTGACTTCTACCTCATCCTCCCCTGGTCCTGTCTTATCTCCTTCTCCTGCACCATCAAAGGCACCATCAGGCGTTTCTTTACAACAACCCACCATCTCTCAGACATTGGAGCGGCGGCAGAA